>NC_051250.2:75433253-76700753 GCF_015237465.2 Chelonia mydas | reverse complement strand
CCACCTCAATATCTGTCATATCAAAGATTTTCTTGCTAATCCAAAATTATTTCAGGTCCCCTGCAACATTTAGGTAATTGAGGTTATATTATGCTAGTGACAGTTACAGAAAAGCGCAATCAGGATGAAAAAAAGATCAACCTTTAACATGTATTATGAAATGAGGTAACTGCAGAGATAATAATGAAATGACCTTTGAAACGTCTCCTAATCATATGAAATGTACCATGTAAGTGTCTTAGCAGCGTAGTACACTGGTCTTCATTTGGCAGAATCAGAATCCTTGACACTGACTTGTAAACATTTCCAAAAGTCAGTTTCCAGGAATTTTCAGAAGGTCAGATTTGAAGAAACAAATTCTTAAGGGGGAAATGTAGGGAGGCTGTTATGTTTGGCAGCATGGCTATCTTCTATAAACAGTGGGTACAAATTTTAAATTAAATACTCTATTTTTAACTTTGACTGTTTTAAATGATTTATTTCCAACATGAAAAAAACTCATCCATTAGGCTACCCAAACCGTTGGTAGTCTTGCAATAGCCTGGGAGAAATACTCCACATGTGGGTGGTTATGAGCCCACCTACACTATTCCTACAGTTGTAGAAGCTTTTACATAGATTAAAATACAAGAAATGGTACAAAATTCAAGTAGCAATGATACATTTGAGATCTAGATTTCATGTTAGGGAGCTACTACACATAACTAGTAAACAATGTGAGGGGAATTCTAAGGGCCGACCTACAGGAAAATGCTACTTAACAATAATGATATAGCAGTATAGCATCAGCTCCTATTTTTTTATTCCAGCTAACTTTGGACTGGGGTAGGTCGAGGAGGATTGAACCCTGGGAAGAAATCTCATCCACTGAAAGTTTATCATCTCAGCAGAACCTTCTCAAGCAGGGACACACAAATGAAGAGGATATGGATGATAGGATGAGTGGAGTTGGTTTGCAATGAAACAGAAAACTATTTCCAGTCATTTCTAAGACAGTTTATCATAAATCTAAGTCTATCATTTTAATTTATCAGGATTTTGTTAAAATAAGTTCAAAGACAGACATGTAATTCTGTTCCAATATTTGACCTTCAGAATTTTTCACTGGCTATCAATTCCCCTCAACATTACACTTTATTCCCTTAATGCACACATTTCATTATGAGAATATATCTTAAATGATTTAACAAACAACATTCTTAGGACTTTCAGCTTAAATTCTTGGTGTCAGTTGAGAGAGAGGAGGGTTTTTGAAAATGACACATTATTACTTTAATACAAGAACAGACAATAATAAGGAAGAGTATTACACACAAACATACATACGGTCAAAGAAAAAGCCCCTGCCAACATCTGCTACGGCAAAGTCACAACCAGTGATATTTAATCAAATCAGATTTGCGGATTTTTTAAAAAAACAGTTTACTAGCAAGACACTACCATAAATTAAGGTAATTAAGATATATGTTTAAAAGGGACACTATCAACTCAAAATATATATTTAAAAAAACAGTTGTGTTTGTACTTGACCCTTAGTCCTAACCAACTGAAGATGTCTCTTGCCTGCTGCAATAAGAGAGAAAACTGAATCTAAGGGTTCCTTTTCTTTTTGTGAAGCTAAGGGAAATCATGAAACTAACTATACACAAACTGCTGTCAAATGCACAAAGTAAACTGAAAAAAAAAAAAAAGATTTCTCTTTCAGTTACTGTAATGTTAGGGCATGGGTGGGCAAACTTTTTGGCCCAAGGGCCACATTGGATTCCAAAACCGTATGGAGGGCCGGGTAGGGAAGGCTGTGCCTCCCCAAACAGCCTGGCCCCCGCCCCCATCCGCCCCCTCCCACTTTCTGCCCCCCGACTGCTCCCCTCAGAATCCCTGACCCATCCAACCCCCCCTGCTCCCTGTCACCTGACTGCCCTGACCCCATCCACACCCCCCACCCCGACAGCCCTGCTGGGACTCCCATTCCTATCCAACCCCCCCCCGTTCCCCATCCTCTGACACCCCTCAGAACCTCTGCCCTATCCAACCGCCCCCTGCTCCCTGACTGCCCCCCGGGATCCCCTGCCCCTTATCCAGTCCCCCGGCCCCATTAACATGCACCTCAGAGCAGTATGTCTGGCAGCCGTGCCACCCGGCTGGAGACAGACACACTGCCACGCTGCCCTGCATGAGCACGCGGCGGTGTAGCTGCGGGGGAGGGGCCGGGAGCTAGCTTCCTAGGCCAGAAGCTCAGGGGCTGGGCAGGACGGTCCCATGGGCCAGATGCGGTCCGTAGCTTGCCCACCTCTGCGTTAGGGATTACTTGAAAAAACAGTAGATACAGAATTTGAAGTTGGTGTCCTTTCAGTAAAATATTTTTACAATACTCTGAAGTTGAAAAGCACTATTTAAGTGGTAATACTAACAGTTAAATGTTTTGCTATTCAAACCTTGACAAGCATTACTTTAAATACCATGACAATCAATCTAAAAAGATTCTGCTGGGTTGTGATACTATTTACTGTGTGGTATTAGCTATGATACTATGGCAGTTGACACATTCTAGCTCAGTGGTTCTCACTCAGGGGTATGCATACCCCGGGGGGATGCAGAGGTCTTCCAGGGGGTACAGCAACTCATCTAGATATTTGCCTAGTTTTACAACAGGCTACATAAAAACCACTAGCAAAGTCAGAACAAACTAAAATTTCATACAGACAATGACTCGTTTATACTGCTCTATATACTACACACAGAAAGGGGTACAGCAGTCTGGAAAGGTTGGGAGAAAGTTGTTGGCAGAGCATTTCAGGGCACCCTGCAAGAATTATCTTTTCACCCAGGCTGGGTTTAGGAGGGTGTAAGTAGGTTCAGAAGGAAAAGTTAGGTATCACCTGTACGAGTTGGTTAGATGGGAAGAAGGCTTTTCATGATACAGAACCATCTCGCAAATTTCAAAATTGGTTATTTTGGAGAAAGTTTATTGTATATGTACCTAAAGAGTAAAATAGGAAGAAATTTACTGCAGCCATTTCCATAAAATGTAAGTAATCATAAAGTGCAATTTTCCAAGAATACTCCACATTCCAGTCGAATACCTGGTTTATTTCCACTCCACATTTTAGTCAAAACCTGAGCAATTCAACCTTCCCCCGCCTCTATTTCACCTTTATAGCAAAAATTTATTTTGAAGAAACTTGTGATTGGTTAAAAATAATCCATTCAAAACTGAAAAGCTTGTTGATACACAGTAGAGTATGTTTTGCTAAATCCTTATGTGTACTGCATGAAAAATAAAATTTTTTACTCAAGTGATTGCTATGTTTGACAGCAGCTATATAATGTGCAATACCACTACCTCAGTTCTTCGTACTATTCCATGGTATCTGAGTGCCTCACAATCTTTTAATGTATTTATCCTCAGTGTCCTAGTAATGTAGGAAAATTATGTTATCCCATTTTAAAGATGAGGAACTGACACACAGACACAAAAGTCACACGTGGAGTCTGTAAATGGAGCAGGAGATTGAACTCAAGTCCCAAACTAGCACCCTAACCACCAGACCATCCTTGAATTTTCTACCATTTGCAGGGTTAGATCCATCAGTGACTGCAATAGGTGCCAACCACAAGCACCTAGGATACTGGATAAGAGTTGCAGGCATTATTATATGGCAAAATGTGAATAGTCTCCTCTACAACTATTACAGGAAGTTGGATTCAAAAATCATTTTTTGTTACTCTGAAATTTCTAGTTTTTCATTTCTCTTTATAGATTCAATTTACATTATGTATTTTGAATAAAGAAAAACACTGGATATACTGTTTATAGAAAATACTTGATTCAGATACTGACAAGAACTTTTTACCTTTTAAACTGTATTTGCTTTTAGAGGGTTCGTGTAAGGTAGAGAGTTCACAGTTGAAAATATTGATTTGAACCTCCCAGTGTAGGTCATGCTGGACTGGCAGATATGGAATCAGCTAAATGGGTCATTGCAATGTAACGATTAGCCCTTGTTGAACTACCACATTAAGCTATTGTTACTGAGGTTGACAAAACGCTGTGCCCACTACACATGCATTAAACAGGCACTGGCAGGTTTAAAAATCTTTACCTGTGATACTATCACCACCTTACACTATTAACATTTATGTTCCTTAATTTTTGCATTTCTAGTTTAAACTATGAAAATAAACTTGAAGGTTCTTGCCAGTCAGTCACAAGTTTATTCATCAACATGATGTTCTGTTCTCATTAGTAATTAAATATTTTAAATCTTAAAGCCCATTTACACTTTTCTCTTAATACTAGTTTTGTAAACCTTTCTTCTAGTCACTCAATATGCATTTAGGCCTGAACTAACCAAGTGGCCTTTTGGACTTAAAAAAAAAAAAAAAAAAAAAAAAAAGAAAGAAGTGAAAGAGTAAACTATTGCTTGACTAAGGACCCTACAAAGATTGAGCAAACAGAAGTCTGGTTAGAATGCCACTGGCTGTAAGAACCAGAAATACATTGCACATAGTGACTCGAGGGAGGTGATTTCTTTCGGTAAAGCCTAGTCAGGAATTAATAGGAGTATCCCCAACACTGCTTCTGCACTGACCCACAACAAAGCCAGCTGGATGGAGATTTAATATCTCTTGCCAATTGTACATTGGTTCTACGACAAATCCATTTCAAGTGAGCTATCCTACAAACACGTTTCAATGCTTGAACTCTTGCTATAAGCATGTTTGGCACTCTATAGTTCAATGACAGGTATGCTTCCTACTCCCCCCACCCCCTTTCTCCAAACTACCCTCTTTACAAGAGCCATCGACTGGAGCTATACAAAGAAACAAAAACCAAGTTAGATCCCTCATTTTAGACCCGACTCCAGCTCCAGCACTGAGCTTGCGATACCTCCCGTTCGTAACTGGATTATGGACACCGGTAATGTAGAGTCACGAAGCCCAGGCTAGAGAGCAATCACTGTGGCTAACGCAGGGCACCCCGCTTCCTTTGGACCTCCCTCCACCGACACTCCTTATCTGGGGGGCGATCGCCCCGTCGTTTGGAAAGTACTGAAGAGCGGCTTAGTCCTTGGTGTGACAGAGGATGCAGCGGGGCAAGGCACAGGCAGGGCAGATGCGTGAGAGCAGCCCCCCGCCGAGCGCAGGGCTCGGGCTGGGTGCTGGGGACGGTGCAGCGCCGGCAGAGGGGAACTGGGGGGTGCGGCCGGGGCTCGACACGGGGAGGGGGTGTTCGCCCCCGTCTCTGCGGGAGGATCCAGGCCGGGGCTCGGGGAGGAGCGGGAGCCCCAGCGCGGGGGGCGCTCACTGGGGCGCGGTCCGGACGACGGTGATGCCCCCCCAGCGGACTCAGTCCCACGGGGGGGGGGGGGCTCTCGGCCCGGGCCTTGCGAGGGGGGCTCGGCGGGAGTTGGCCTTCAGGGCTCGGTCTCCGGGGAGCGGGGGGGAGCAGGGTACGGCTCGGGGGCCGGTCTCCGGGGAGGGAGTACCCGGCCCCGTCTCTCTAGAGGACCCCGGGCAGTGGGGGCTCGCAGGCGGGCGGGGTCATTACCTCTGTGCGCGGAAGGCAGTGAGGAGCCGAGCAGCCGCGCGGCAGCAGCGCAGGTGTTACAGGCGGCCATGGTCCAGCTCGGCCTCAGCGCCCCGCACCCGCTCACTAGGCCTCCGGCCCGCAGCCTCCCGCGCCGCCCCCCCTCACACGGCTGCCGAGTAAACACCGCCCCACCCCCTCCCCTTCCTTCCCCTCCCTTCCCCCAACTACCGTCACCACGCTCGGCGCTTGTGTGTCGTCACGGCCAGCGCGCTCCTCTCTCGCGAGCGCCGGCGCCCTGCGAAGCAGCCCGTGCCGGCCCGCACTGCATCTTGGGACACGTAGGCCGGCGCGCTAGGAGTGACGAGATAGGCGGCCGGCGGCGACCCACAGCCTCGCTGGAGCGTTGCATGCCGGGAGCTGTAGTTCAGGGGGACTTTGCATGCCGGGAGTTGTAGTGCAGGTGGGGGAACTGGCAATGGGAGAGTGGCAGGGGTGGTGGGGCCTGTTGGCAGACACCTTGTGATGCTTCGGGTCAACCTGCTGATGTAGGGAGAAGAGTGATGGTACCCGGGTGTTGCCGGCGTAGCGACTGTGTCACTAGATTTAGGGACGTTTTGGTTTCCCTAGCGAGGAAAGAAGTGTCACAGCGTCGGTGACAAATCTCCCGACTTTCACTGCCCATGACAGCATCACTCACAAGCAGCAGCTCTGGTGTGAATAAAATCCATTCCACGCTCTTCTCACTGCGTTCTGTTGCCCTAGTCCCATGTCCTAGTCCAGGGGTCGCCAGCCTGAGCCTGAGAAGGAGCGAGAATTTATCAATGTACATTGCGAAAGAGCCACAGTAATACATCAGCAGCCCCCCATCAGCTCCCTCACTCCCCCGGCTCCCAGCGCCTCCTGCCCATGGGCAGCCCCATCGATCAGCGCCTCCCCATCCATCCCTGCACCTCCCGATCAGCTGTTTCGTGGCATGCAGGAGGCTGGAGGGGGGAGGGGGAGGAGCGAGGGCACTGCAAGCTCAGGGAAGGGGGCGGGAAGGGGTGGAGTGGGGGCAGGTCCTAAGGCAGAGCCAGGCAGTGAGCACCCCCCGGGCACATTGGAAAGTTGGCGCCTGTAGCTCCAGCCCCGGAGTCGATGCCTATACAAGGAGCCGCATATTAACTTCTGAAGAGCCGCTTGTGGCTCCGGAGCCCCAGGTTGGCCGCCCCTGTCCTAGTCAGAAGAAAGCACATTCCAGGGTCTTGGTGCCAGAGAGGCTGTGAATGAGAGCAAGGGTTTGAGCAGAGCAGTAGTTCTCAGCCAGGGTTATGCGTACCCCTGAGGACACGCAGAGGTCATCCAGGGGCACATCAACTCATCTGGATATTTGCCGAGTTTTACAACAGGCTACATAAAAAGCACTAGCAAAGTCAGTACAACACTAAAATTTTGTACTGCTCTATCTATGGTACACTGAAATATAAGTACACTATTTATATTCCAATTGATTTATTTTATAATTATATGGTAAAAATGAGAATGTCAGCAATTTTTCAGTAATAGTGAGCTGTGACACTTTTGTATTTTTATGTCTGATTTTGTAAGCAAGTAGTTTTTAAGTAAGGTGAAACTTGGGGTATGCAAGACAAATCAGACTCCTGGAAGGGGTACAGTAATCTGGAAAAGTCTGTAGTCACTGGACTAGAGCCCCTTCTGGCAGAATAAATGCTTAGCACAACACTGGGGCTCAGTTTGATTCCTTGGTGGCGGGCACAGGGTGAAAAGCCAGATCTAATGGGGGAAGGGAGGCTGGAAGAAGGGAGGATACACAACCGTCCTTGGGGGGAAAGTTACGATCTTCTGCTCAGTAAAAGTTAAAAACCATTAGTGACCAGGGCAGGCACCACTCCCTGGGCAAGGGTGATGCAGGAAAAAACATTTGTCAACAGATCTTTGAGCCTTTGGCCACTGAAATGTTAACTAATCAAAATCCCCGTGCAAGGAGTGGGAAGCCGACTTGTCTAGCTGGGCAATTCCTTGGGACTCTGCTAAATCTGCCCCCCATTACTAACTTCTGCGCTTACCCTGCTCAGGCAAGAGAATAGTCCCAGCTGCTGAACAAAAAGCAGCAGCCATGCTGGTGTTCCCTCTCCAGCTGGATAGTCTTGGCAGCTGAGTTATTATCATTGACCGGCTCTATTTGTGTCTCTCAGCTGGTAGGGGGCTGGCAAGAGGTTTCTGGCTGTCCTGGTTACATGAGGCAGGGCTGGGGTCTCCCCTACCTCTTAACCTGGGCATTTGGCTGCCCCTCCAGCCCTCTCTTTGAGGCTCTGCTCCCTGCGGACAAGGTCCAGATTCCATTAGCCCCTGCAGGGATGAGCTGTCCAGGGCAAAGCAAACCTGCCTCCCCCAGAGCAGACATTACCTTGAGACAAGGCTCCTGTGGAACTCCGTTCCGCGCTGTCCACAAGGGGCAGTTTGGTTTCTTCAGACATAGAAAAGGTTATTCTTTGTGCTGATCAAATCCCATCAGAGCAGAGGAGGGCAAACTACAGCCCACAGGCCGCATCTGGCCCGCCAGCCATTTTAATCCAGCCCTCAAGCTCCTGCTTGGGAGTGGGATCTGGGGCTTGCCCCGCTCTGGTGCTCCAGCCAAGGAGCAGGGTCGGGGGCTGTTCCACGCAGCTCCTGGAAGCAGCAGCATGTCCCCTCCTCTGGCTCCTATGCATAAGGGCAGCCAGGGGGCTCTACTCTGCATGCTGCCCCCACCCCAAGTTCCACCCCCGCAGCTCCCATTGGCTGGGAACCACGGCCAATGGGAGCTGTGGGGGCGGCTCCTGTGGACAGGGCAGCGCACCGAACCGCCTGGTTGCACCTCCGTGTAGGAGCCAGAGGGGGGATGTGCTGCTGCTTCCAGGAGCTGCTTGAGGTAAGCGCTGCCCGAAGCCTGCACCCCTGAGCCATCCCCCTGCACCCCAGCCCCCTGCCCCAGCCCTGATCCCCCTCCCGCCCTCCAAACCACTCAGACCCAGCACAGTGCACCCTCCTGCACCCCAAGGCCCTCATCCTCAGCCCCACCCCAGAGCCTGCACCCCTAGCCGGAGCCCTCACCCCCCATGCCTCAATCCCCTGCCCAGCCCTGATCCCCCTCCCACCCTCTGAACCCCTTGGTCCCAGCCCGGAGCACCCTCCTACACCCAAAACGCCTCATCCCCACCACAGAGCCTGTACCGCCAGCCAGAACCCTCACTTCCCCCACAGCCCACCCCTCCTGCCCCAGCCAAGAGCCCACTCCCAGACCCTGAACTCCTCATTTCTGGACCCACCCCAGAGCCCGCACCCCCAGCCAGAGCCCTCACCCCCACCCCAATTTTGTGAGCATTCATGGCCCACTATACAATTTCTGTACCCAGATGTGGCCCTTGGGCCAAAAAGTTTGCCCACCCCTGCACCAGAGGGTCACCGCTCCTCTACATCCTAGGTAGGGCTCAGCTCCCAGTCAGCAACCCCCCCAAACCACGCCTGAGGGGCTTTGCTGCAGTTGCTGGCTCTGAATTCTCTAAACTTCACTTTGATTCTCTCTATCGGCCTGTGCGTGCATTTTGTCTGACTGGGTTTAGTCTTTCCCCTGGCTCTGGGCTCTCCCTTTCGCTAACCTGTCAGCTCAAGATAAAAGATGGCTGGGGAAACTGGTACAAGGAATCGAACACTGCTTTGCAGGGTCACCATTTCCACGACACCAATTGCCTAGCCTTTCGTTTGCTTCCTCTCCTTCTTTTTCCCATTTATTGTCTTTCCTTTTCTTTCTCCCCCATATTCTTAACTTTCTTCATTCCCCGTCTCCTTTCTGTCAAGGATTTATTCCCTTTCTCTGTTTTGAATCTCATGCAGAAGATCCCTTTGCATTTCACTCCTCCAGATGTTTTTGCTACCAGGCTAGCTGTCGCTGGAGTTTTCTAGAAATGCGCAGATCCCTGTTCCATCCTCCCAACGCCCAACCTTCTTCCTCCCCAAACAACTAACCCCCAGGCAGACAGAATGTGCACATGCGCGAGAATCAAAACCCAAGAAAAGGAAGATAAGAAAAGAAAAGACAAAAGGTTCTAGAGAATGTACTGGCAATGGCAGAAGTGAAGCTGAACAGAAGGATTTAGGTACCTGAAGAGTAACCAGAAGAGACTTTTGGGGAGTCATTAGGAATGAACAGTTGAACAATAACTGTGTTCATGTTATAAAAAAAACAGTATGATGTTTGCTTTAATTGGGATGATTATAACGGATAGCTGTGTCCAATATTTTAAAAAGTAGAGACAATTAGTGGGCAATGGGTTGAGGGAGGGGGTGATCCACAGGTGACAGAGATTGGAGAAAATAGAGAGGGGAGGGGCCCTTATGGGCTCTGTAAATCTCCCTCCTGTAACTTAAACAATCAGATGGTAATCTACCCCCAAGGGTGAGGGTTGAAGTCCCATAAGTGGAGAATGTATCTCCTCTGGACTGTACCTCTCAGATGTTCACGGAGAGAGTACAGGAGTTCAGGGTTCAGCAAAGCATGGTCTTTGGGGACTGATTTACATGTTATGTTGGTATTTTTTTTTGGATTTAAACTAAGGGGAATGCAGGAGAGGAGAGTGAACTGGGAAGGTGGTGGGGAATGGATACAAGAAATAGCTATGTCAGTTTACAAACAGAAATCAAGCCATATTCAGGTACAAATGTGTGAATACAACATAATTAGAAATAAGAAAGATGTTGGCCACATCATGCCATCAAACAGCCAAAGGACCCAATCGTTTCAAGTTTTTCAATAAGCTAAATAACATAACATAAGAATGGCCATACTGCGTCAAACCAAAGGTCCATCTAGCCCAGTATCCTGTCTTCCAACAGTGGCCAATACCAGGTGCTTCAGGGGGAATGAACAGAACAGGTAATCATCAAGTGATCCATTCCCAGTCACTCATTCCCAGCTTCTGGCAAACAGAGGTTAGGGACACTTCAGAGCATGGTTTTGCATCCCTGCCCATTGATGGACCTATCCTCCATGAACTTATCTAGTTCTCTTTTGAACCCCGTCTTGGCCTTCACAACATCCTCTGGCAAAGAGTTCCACAGGTTTACTGTTTACTGTGTGAAGAAATACTTCCTTTTGTTTGTTTTAAACCTGCTGCCTATTAATTTCATTTGGTGACCTCTAGTTCTTGTTTTATGAGAAGGAGCAAATAACACTTCCTTACTCCTTATTACTTTCTCCACACCAGGCATGATTTTATAGACCTCTATCATATCCCCCCCATAATCCTCTCTTTTCCAAGCTGAAAAGTTCCAGTTTTATTAATCTCTCCTCATATGGAAGCTGTTCTGTATCCCGAATCATTTTTGTTGCCTTTTTCTGTACCTTTTCCAATTCCAGTATATCTTTTTTGAGATGGGGCGACCACATCTTCATGCATTGTTCAAATATGGGCGTACCATGGATTTATATAGAGACAATACGATATTTTCTGTTTTATTATCTATTTCTTTCTTAATGATTCCCAACATTTCTGTTAGCTTTTTTGACATTGCTGCACCGTGAGTGGATGTTTTCAGAGAACTATCCACAATGACCCCAGGATCTCTTTCTTGAGTGGTAACAGCTGATTTAGACCCCATCATTATATATATATATAGTTGGGATTATGTTTTCCAATGTGCATTACTTCACACTGATCAACACTGAATTTCATCCGTCATTTTGTTGCCCAGTCACCCAGTTTTGTGAGATCCCTTTGTAACTCTTCGCAGTCTGCTTTGGACTTAACTATCTTGAGTAGTTTTGTATCATCTGCAAATTTTGCACCTCACTGTTTACCCCTGTTTCACAGTGTTGCCAGCTCGCACAACTGTATTTGTGAATCCTACATATGAAAAATAAAACTGTGTCCGGAAGGAATGACCTGAACAGAGTTTGGTCCGGGCACTAGTCCTTCCTGGGCTGGGGTAGACAGGCCAGCTTACAATTATTCAGTCCATTCCACTAAATGGGAACAAAGCCTTAACAGGCATTATTGAGACAAAATTTCAGGGGCTGGTTCCTTAGGACTCAGTTAGAAAGCCACCAGACAGAGGACACTCCTGAGCAGAGCCTCCTCAGGGAAGCTGGTTAGGAAGCTATTCCAAAGGTATCTCTCTGGAGAGCAGAGGCTTACGGAGAGAGGAACAGGCCCAGACAAAAAGTGCTTGCAAACAAGGACCCAAGTAGCCTAGGAGAACAAACTGGGCATGGGAACTCCTGGGGAGCTACGGGGGACTGGCTCAGCAAAGCGTGAGGCACCGGCAGGAGAGGACTAGCATTTGGCTGAATGCCCAGAAGAGGCCCAAGCTCCAGTCAGGGAATTCAGCCTGAGAGTGCTCTGGGGCTAGAGGAGCAAAATATAAGACTGATTAACCCACACGTAGAGAGTTTCCAGAAAAGTAGCCGACAGAAGCTTTTTTATGTTTTCATGTTGTCCTTTTCTGTTACATAAATGAGACCTTTGGAAGAAGGTGCTCTTTAATACTACAAAGGTCTATTTGGACTTGTTTATACCCTGTCTGAGGGAAAACTGAGGCAGGGGTCACCTGCAGTGTTGTGTCTGATCATAGGGGGCACAGCAGACTGATCTCCACAGCATTATGAAAACCTACAGCTATAATTCTGGAAACAAATACTATGTGTACACAGCAATTCTTGCAACAACGACTGGAGAGAATAATTGGATCAGTTCTCCTCCCCAATCAATATAAATTTCTGGTGCCATCTCAGAAATAGCATTCACTTCCCTCAAAGCACTAGTAGCTCAAAAAAAATTCCAACAATAAATCCAAACGGAATGTGGCTCAAGTCATTAAATCACCGTGACAAATCCTTGCACAGAACTGTCACTCTACCAGCCTGCAGCACTATAGTGAAACGTGCAAAGCTAAAGCAGACTCTACCAAACACAGAACCGTAATTATGAAGCTACAAATTGGAGACACAAATAGTAAACAGTGAAAACCCAGGAAGAATTGACCACACAATATAATATGACCCAAGAGAAATTGAAATGGGGAGGTGTATATATTTTACTTCAATATCTAAAATACCCAGGAATTTGAGAAAGATCTTTCCTCAGATTGTCAGAACTGATAAAAGATTTTACATTTAAAAAAAAGAGGCCAAACTGTGTACAGCTCTGGGGACAGAGACGTAAATCATAACATCATGCCCTGGACAACATGCAATCTGATCAGGAATGGACAGAAATGACAAAGAGACATGGGTCAAACCCCCAAATACATGGTATAGACTTATCCTGGGTAGAATGTACCTACCTCTGACAGATGCTGGGAGGTTCTGTTTCCTTTTTGCATTTGGGCAACACTTGCAGAGCTTGTGATGCTGGCCACATATGGATGAACTGCAGTGAGTTGGTCCTGACTTTCCTCTCAAGTAATGGGGCAGAAGAAGAAACTTACTACTTGATCCCTTTGTGTGTTAAGGGCACCTGCAAACCATCTGTCCATCCCTGATAGCGGAGTTATATAGCGCAGCGATTCTCAACCATGGATCTGATGCCTCCTGGGGGGCCACGAGCAGGTTTCAGGGGTCCACCAAGTAGGGCCAGTGTTAGACTCACTGGAGTCCAGGGGAGGAAGCTGAAGCCCCGCTGTGTGGGGCTGAAGCCTGGGTCCCCAAGCCCTATAGGCGCCAACTTTTCCCAGCACTGGTGGGTGCTCGCCCCTGCCCCGACTTCACCCCTGCCCCACCCCCATTCCAACCCCTTCCCCAAAGTCCCCACCCCAACTCCACCCCCTCCCTGCCCCTATTGGACTCCTTCCCTAAATCCCCACCCCAGCCCCGCGTCTTCCTGGAGTGCGCCGTGTTCCCCCTCCTCCCCTCTCCCTCCCAGCGCTGGCTGCTGCAAAACAGCTGTTTCCCAGCGGCAAGCGCTGGGAGCGAGCGGGAGAAGTAGGGACACGGCGCACTCAGGGGAGGAGGCAGAGGCGGAGCAGATGTGAGCTGGGGTGGGGCGGGGAGCTGCCGGTGGGTGCAGAGCACCTACCAATTTTCCCCTGTGTGTGATCCAGCCCTGAAGCACACATGGAGTCGATGCCTATGCCAAGCCCTGCCACCTTGGGCTGAAGCTGAAGCCTGAGCAACTTAGCTTTGCAGGGCCCGCTGTGGCCTGGGGCCCCAGGCAATTGCCCTGCTTGCTACCCCCTAAGGCCAGCCCTGGCTTTTATATGCAAAAAACCAGATTTTGCGGCACTGGTGGGCTGTGGAATTTTTATAGCGTTTGGGAGGAGGGGCCTTCAGAAAGAAAAAGGTTGAGAACCCCTGATATAGAGAGACACTGCTGTATGCAGCATGAATACTAGTTGCTTTTTTGTAGTTTCTGATAAAATTTTGGATGGATTTTGAGCCTTATGAAATACAGGTTTAACAGCACTATCTACAGCCAGACATAGGGCAGATAGGTCCCATGCAGTGTTTGCTTCTAATGCTGTATCTACAGAGCTCCTTGTGAAAGGCCTGGAACGGGACAAGCCGGGGAAGTGCCTTCAACAACCGAAAAGCACCGATAGAAATGGAATGACTTGCACTCATAAACCATGGAGGTCTGGGGGAAAGGTACTGTTGGCTTCCAGTATGTGTGCTATTTTATACATGAAGGTTTGTTGCCAAATGTATACCAAAGTTCATTCAGACATTTTAAGATAATTAGCTAAACTTGGACTTCTGTGGCATTAATATCGCTATTTTTAATTAGACTTGAATTGAACTTTGAATAAAACTCAGGAAAGTGGTCCAGATTTATGAAATAAGATTAGGATGATAGCTTCCTCAGCCCAAAGCTTCGTCTTCAGAAATCTTTTGTCACTAGAAAATCCAGTGTAGTGTTCAGATGATAGTTTGTATGAAATACGCTATCTAAAAGAAAAGGAGTACTTGTGGCACCTTTGAGACTAACACATTTATTTGAACATAAGCTTTCGGGAGCTACAGCTCACTTCATCGGCTAAATTTGTTAGTCCTAAGGTGCCACAAGTACTCCTTTTCTTTTTGCGGATACAGACTAACACGGCTGCTACTCTGAAAACTATCTAAAATAAGATTCAATCCTACAAACACGTATGAACACGTTTAACTGTATGCACTCGTAGTTCTGTTAAAACCAATGAGACTATTCACATGTGAAGTCAGCATATGCATAAGAGCATGATCAGGGATATAAATTGCAATACATTGCATTGAGTAATAATGATATTCTCTCTCTCCTCTAGGCGGCAGCAGCAGTCCAGAGTTATTCCTTCTCCACAAGCATAATGGGCGAGGGGCTCACAGGAATCAGAATAAAGTAAACATTGATTTGGAAAGTCTTTACTGGTAATTTGCTTTTCTACTTCACAAATTCCAGATGTTGCCCTTTGAGGCATGGCAGAGTTCAATGGGAGATGTGCATAAAGCAGAAAAGGGGCACAAACCTACTTTCCCCCCTTGGTCCCTTAGGTCACCTTTAATTACTTCCCTCCAAAACGTGGGCTCTCTCTTTTTCATCAGGACTTCCTGTTGTTGCAGCATTGGGTCAGGGAAAAGTTGCTATCTTCTTTTTTTTTTTGCTGTTAAAATACATTTCAACCGCCTTCAGCTCACTTTCTAACACATAGCAAAGGATTTTTACCCCTAGGTCCTTGGCTTTCCTGGTAGAGAATACAAATTCACTGCCCACTTTCAGAGTATTAATGTATCTTGTATCCAAAGGAAATATTTTGCCCCCCTCACCCCAATGATGCATCATTTGAATTATGCAGCTGTTGTAATCAACCGACATCTTATAATGTGACGAGGGCCTTTTCAGAATCAGATACATACAGAATGGTACCTGCCAAAATGAATTGAAGCATCATGTTCTGCCCATTATAATCAAATCCCAAATGGCCAGTTTTGAAAAGAGTAAAAACAGAACATTCATCAGAATCTTTGTAAAAACAACAGCAAAACCCTGCCTTCGGCTGTGCTAAATCCTGGTGTCAGATGTACAGGTACAGCTCTCATTGAAAACCACAGGAGCTGCAAGATCATCATTTGAGAGCAAAAATCAGCCTTTAATCTTAAATTTTGTGCAGCATAACTTCACATAGCTCTAAGCGGAGCATTTTTATTAGGGTTACCACATGTTCCTTACTTGAAGGGAGGGTCCCTTATTTCATTGATTTGACCCTTGGGGTGACCACCTGTGTACTGAAATGTATTAAAACTGGTAAGTACTATTTTGAACATTTAATTGATGCTTATGATAATTGCATCGAATACTTGAGGGCAGTAGAAATGTACACTTGAGAGAAAAATACATATGCTAAGGGAAATGGTGTTTCCCTAAAACATCTCTTAAATAAAGTGTTGTCCCTTATTTTTCATTTTCCCGGATTTTCATTTCATTTTCCCTGATTTCCATCCAACAAAGGTGATCATCCTAACTCTTATTGACCATGCAGTAGAGCTGAACTCACTGATAGAAATAAAAGTGCTGGAGCTCCCCTCTCCAGTTCCTCATATGAGTACACAAATATCTGCAAGGTTATCTGTTCTACTGGCTTTCACTAGTTTAAAAAAAGTCATTATAAAGAAACTGCTATCCATAGACACTGGAATGGGGCTGGGTTCAGATTAGATCCCTACTACCAACTCTCATATTTTATCAGGAGTCTTGCAGTGATTTTCATGGTTACTTAAAGCCCCAGCTCTTGGAGTCATGTTTATTAGGTAACAGAGTAGCAGCCGTGTTAGTCTGTATTCGCAAAAAGAAAAGGAGTCTCTAAGGTGTCACAAGTACTCCTTTTCTTTTTGTTTATTAGGTAAAAATCTCAACTTTCATTAAACAAGTGTCTAGCCCTTGTAGACGTAGAGAAAAGCTTTAAAACTCGTCCTAAGCGCACCCTAAACGACTCCAACACCAGAAAGGCAAAGAAAAAAAAACACCGGAGTTGTTCTCTTTTTATGAAACCTGGGGATCTTTAAGCCAATCTCATAAGTTGCAGGGAGGTCCTGATTGGTGGGTTTTGAACTCCTGGGGTTGGCAGTACTGGTCCAGAGTCAGGACGCTACCCAGTGTGACTGGACTCGGGCCCAGGGGGCACTTTGGGGTGAGAGAGGCCCACGTGGGAAGCAAGGGAGTCACCACTTCTTTGAGCGTCTGGGTGGGGGCGTGCCCCTCAGCCCGCAGGGTTGCCTGCCAAGGGTCACGTGACCCGCCGAACCAGTCATATGACCCCCCTACTTAGTCGAGGTCACGTGAGCCTTGCCCCCGAGGTCACGTGTCGCCACTGTTCCGCCTCGGTAGCGATGGACGCCGTCCGCGGGGAACGCGCACCTGTGTGATGACGTAGTCCGCGTGTACGCTCCCTCCGCCCCCACCGGACGCAGGCCGAGCACCCGGAAGCGGGCTCTTGGTCCGCTCCTCACTGGGAGGACGCGGGAGCGAGGCTCGGCGACAGACACCCCACCCCCCGCTGCAGCGCCGCGCGGGAGGAGCCGGTAAGGAGCGGGGGGGGTTCGCCCGCGCAGGACCCCCCTCACAGAGCCCCCCCCGTTCTCTTCTGCCACAGCCGGGGGGCTCTTGGTCCCCGTGCTGGGAGAGGGGAGGGGAGCGAATGGGGGGCAGCGTGGGAGGAGGGCTCTGGGGCCCCCCTGTGCTGGGAGAGGGGGAGTGAATGGGGGGAGGGCTCTGGGGCCCCCCTGTGCTGGGGGAGTGGGAGTGAATGGGGGGGAGGGCTCCGGGGCCCCCCTGTGCTGGGGGAGGGGGATGAAGTGAGGTGTAGCTCACGAAAGCTTATGCTCAAATAAATTTAAGTCTCTAAGGGTCACAAGTCCTCCTTTTCTTCATGGGGGAGCAGAGGGGGAAGAGGGCTCTTGGCCCCTGTGCTGCGGGAGGGGAGTGAATGGGGGGCAGGAATGCGGAGAGGGTTGGGGCCTGTAATCTCATATCCCCAAAGGTGCTGTTTTTACTCTTTGCGGTGGCACTTTTAATTTATTTAGTAAGTTAAAGCGCCTGCAGCTGTTGTGACTATGCTGCCTGTACCAATATGAGCAGAGTTTGTTTCAGACACAGATTTACTGATTCAGATTTTGCGTCCATGGGAGCAGGAATAGCATGGCTGATGCAGCAAGAAACGTCAGGAGAGCAAACATTTTGATGGGTGGGCTGAGTAGTGGTTCCTATTGGTCTGTTGCTGGCAGATCAGATGCAGCTTGGGGGAATAGACGTCCAAACAATTAACAGAATATATGCCGCTTTCCCTCTCCTGTGACAGGCTCAAAAGCACTTCAGACCATTAGTGATTGAAAGTTACTAGAGAGGTGGTGTGAATGAGTCTCAAAAAATGTATCAGACACATTTAATCTGCATTTAATCATTCCTGCTTATGGGATGTACATCAACACGCAACATTTTCTTACATGTATTTGTTTAAAAATATTCATTTTTTTAAAATTCAAATACACTAACTACACTGGCTTGGTCATTAGCTAGTCTGAGAGTTGTTGTTATTCACTATATATGAGTTGTATTGGTTCATTGATTTCCCAGCTACCTTTCCTGGCATTGTTTCTGTTTCATGACTTCAAAGAGCGTGCAAGCATTAATGGCACAAATACTTATGGGTGTGAACTTACTATTCTGTTTCTGTGCACACTTGCATATGTTGCTTTGAGTGTTCACCGAAAGCGAATTTCATACCATTGAAATTCATTTGCACAAGCACTCTTGAGAGACAAACACAAAAGGGTACAGGCATGGTCAGAGCAAACTTTAAAAACCGAGCAAATTTAAGGGGAAATATTTTGCGGTGGTGGTTGGCTTTAGTTATCAATTGATGGACGGCTTGCTTACATGACGTGAGTTTGAGGATCTCAATCCAATTGCTAGTATATAGCTGTCCACTGCACAAAACGCATTGATTGGGATCTTTATTAGCAGTCTCAGTAGTGATCCCAAGGTTTGAATGAGCATGGAGATTGATATGCTTTATCAGTCCAGCGAGGGGGCCTCTTCAGGTCATTGTTGAGGTACATTGACAGGACAGTGAGAATAAGAGGGAAAAGTTTGAACAGATGCTGCCTGTACCTAAGATATGGATAGAGGAACCCTGTGTCCAAAGTTGTAACTGGCACCTATCACCATCACCTAATAATGGTACTAAAACAACAGATAGAAGAAGAGGAACGATGAGAACTGATTATAGCTAGAATTGATTTCTAATCCTTTTGTAGTGAACAAAATTATTCTTTAGCATGCCATTCCTTTTAACAGACTAAACAAATGCTTCCTGTTTAGCGTTTCCTTACATGTGTTCATACAAGGCTTTGCTCAGTGGGACCCTGATCCTGACTTGGGCTTCTGACTGCTACTATATGTAAATAATAAATATAGTACAAAGGATAAAGTTCATTGTACTTTTTTGTTTGTAGTTACTATTTTTGCTGTACTTCATTGCATCATCCCATCCCGTATGTGTTTTATATATGAACAGGGTAAGCCATACTTTTGGCAGGTGCAAATTAGTAGAATGAACTACTCTTCTTTTTCTAATGCACAGCTGCCCTTCCCATTCCAGTAATGTCTGAGCCTGTTGCACTTTGCAGTCTGTTGGGTGGAAGAGGCATTTGGCCTCCTTTATAACTTTTTTGTGTATCCAGAGTAGCACAAGTGGTAAAATATGTGCTGTAAACAGTAATTTAGCCAAAATTGAAATGACAGCCAACACAGTTGGATGGGAAAACTCTGAATCTGGAAACATTTGTTGTATAGTGAAAATGAGACTTTCTATAGTACTAAAAACTGTAGGTAAGAGGTGTGCATTTTTCTTGATGGGTGAGGGGAAATATGCCCTTCCTTCAGAGTTTGCATGTCATTAAACAGCAGGAGAATGGGCATCTGAGTTCTGAAGACATGAAAGTGAATTGTAACTAACTCATTTTGCACCTGCACTAAAGAATTAGTTTTTAATGGATTTTATACACCGTCTAGACTAGCCCTCAGGGAAACTGACCAGAATCTGTTGCAGAATCAGCAATCGCCTTATTCTACTAAGAAAAATGAACAAGTGGCCATTAATTATAATTGGGTAATGATGATTAATAAAAGGAAACTTATTATGCATTCCTTATCCACTATATTCTTGTAAGCACATGAAAAGAATCACTGTAGCAGGATTTCCCTTGCAAACTAAAGTTAATAAGCAGTCAGCATACAACTATGAACTTAAAAAATTATCTGGCATCATTTGCTGTACAAATGGAAGTTCTTAATCAACTAGTGCTTAATCAGGCAGTGAAATGTAGGTCCCATGTAAGTTTCATTACTACAAATAAGTAGGATCCCATATAGAATTTATAATATTCAGAATGTGCAGGTAATCTTATTAAGACTTATCTACATGGGGAAACTGACTGGAATAGCTATTCCAGAATAGTGCCATGTAGATACTTTGTTCTGGAATAAAATCACTTTTATTCCAGAATAATATTCCCATTTTAGAAGTACACTAATTATTCCAGAATAAAGTGATTTTTATTCTGGAATGCTATCCGCACAGGAAGCTATTTTGCAATAGTTATTCTGGTCAGTTTCCCTATGTGGACAAGCCCTGAAGTTTTGACTGTTCTTTACAATAGGTATCACGTAATCTGAAGAGAGCATTTTAACATGTTTTAAGGTGCTTTTAAGTTAATTATACTTAAATGAGAGGTGTTGTCTGAATGCTTGACTAAATGGACTGTAGATCTATGAAACATAACTACTTATACAGTCCATTGTCTGAACTGTGAGCGAAGTACCAACAAATTCAAATAGAGGCTACCTTGGAGCAGTTGATAAACGGGCTTAAAAGGAATGTTAAAGTATAACTTACTGTTTTGAAAAACATCTTAAACCCTGCAATACTGTCTTCCTTTCAGGAGCTGCTACACTGGAATGCTTTGTTATGAAAAGTTCTTATTGCACAAGACACTGTCGATTCCTAGTTAGAGGCTTAGTAATATTCGATGAAGAGACTACATTTTCTGACTATCCCTAAGTTGTTATAACTAAAACTAAGGATAAGTAAACACGGCACAAGTTGGAAGACTGACAAGGGAGGACAGTCAACTGCGAAGAGGTAAAAACAAACGTATCCTTTGTATACACAATGAGGCTTCTATGCACTGGAGTAGTGTAAACCTACATTCTTGATCTGAAACATCACATGTCTGTGTTTCAGGTTTACGCAACCTCAGTTTCATCTAAACATCATGGGAGAGATTAAAGTCTCTCCTGACTATAACTGGTTCAGAAGTACAGTTCCTCTTAAGAAGGTATGTACGGTTTTAGTTGTCTGTTTATGAAGTGGTATCTTACTTCTGAAGGGTCATGGGGTGCAGGGGTGGAAATTGCCTAAGCAATGGGCCTTTGTGGGTAATGGAAAATAGTCACAGGAGGTGGCAGACCTAGGTATCTACATGACTCCCATCACCATGGTATTTGAGTACTCAGCAAGTACTTTTATATTAATGTAGCTTTCGTTGGAGGTGGTCTGTTACCTCTAGTGGGATTCATGGTGCCACCTGAGCTTTGGGAGCCTTCTGGAAAGCAGTGCCTGTTGGGGGCCACGAGTGCGCTGTTGTGGAGCTGAAAGGGTTGCTATGTAATCATTGCTGGGGCTGCGGCTGGCTTTCCCTCTATGCCCAGCAATTCATATGCTTACACAGCACTACTGTCTTGACTCATCATCTAGATTTGTTGCTTGTTTTGGGTTTCAGCTCACCTTCCTAGGGTTGAGCTGCTTTCTCGATTCCCACCAGTAGAAAGATGCATGGGCTATATTGGAGAGCAAAATCATTATTTGCGATAATTGGGTGGGGGAGGATTTGAGAGCTTCTGCATGTTCTCGCTATCCAGCCATCTTCCCAGCTTGCCCAGAGCAAGTGTTTGGGATGTGCAGACCTCTTATTACCCCTGCTCTGGACATTAAGTGCTGCAAAAGGGTGTTTATGTGATTCCCAAAGAGCACTGCTTTGCAGTGTGTCTTGCAGCCCAGTATGCTAGGGGCTGCATTTCACCCAGGTCACTATGTGGAGACGACATATTTGAACCACAGTTACTGTGGGTATCTTTGTTCTTAAATACAGCTTATGCTTGGTCCCAAATCTTCATGTGCAGTTCTCCCCAAGAAGTGACTTTTTTTTTTTAAAATAAAAGGCATGTGGGATTCTCTGCTCATTGTATCTCACTGATTTCCGTGTCAAATTCATTCCGTTTGCAATTAGTAAAATACTTTTGCTGTCAGCTTCACAAATTCATCCTGGGTTCTGACAGTCAAGCTATGGATTCTTTCCATCTCACACATTATTATGAGTAATAATGGTGCTGCAGGCCAAATTACCTCTTTGTAGTCCCATTGCCTCCAGATTATGCCCAAAATGGGTATGCACAGATGTAATTGCACTTAACCTGTAGGCCGAGAGAGAGCATAGGTGTACTGAGGTCATAATTTAGCCTGCATATCATCATGCTGGGGATTTAATGAGATGGAAATAACACCCATAAGATTCAGTGAGTATGGAATACTGTGCCACTTTCTACAGGAACTGCATTGCGTGTAAACTCTTGAGCAAGTATAACTCTCCACTTGCTGCTGATTGATTTATTAAATAAAAATATGTATAAATTGCAGGGTAATCAGTGAGGAGGGTTTTATCTGAGCCTCAAAGTATGTGCATAACTTTGTTTACTGATTGTCGCTTTTTATTTTGAAGTAGGCAGAGTCAAGGATACCACCGTGATGAATACGGGTAGTGGGTGAGACCTAAACAAGCCAGTCATGGTCTCTGACGGGGAAAAGCTCAATTTTAATTATACTTCATTGTGGGGGTTGTTTCTAGGAATAAGACCTTTCCCTCTTTGGCTGTGGTTGTTAGCAATATGGTCAGCAAAGAGGAGGAGGCAAGGTTCTCTGACGCAGAGAGGGTAAACAGGGCTGGCAAGAAAACAGCATAGTTAGTTCTTCTCTCCAGTCCTAGCTGCTGTTTTGTGCTGCCACCAGATCAACGTAGTGAGCTCCCACAGTTTGTTCTTTGTGGAGTAGTGGGGATGAGAGGCTTAGAGATATTAGGCTATTTCTCATTGCTTTTCCTGCACCCGTCACGTGTTGTCACTGCTACTTCTCCCCCTTCCTGCTGAGATCATAAATACATGGAAGCCAGTTCCTTCTAGAAAGAGGCTTAGCGGGATGCTGAAAATTAAATCAGTTTTTAAAGACTGTCTTTCACTCTGCCTCTGATCCTCGTTTGAGTGATGCTATCTGTTTATAGCCATACTCCTTACTACCTGTGATCAGTAACGACCAAAGAGTGCAACGGGATCAGGGCTGAGTACTTACTGTGGCGTACTGGCTAAAGTCCACTGCAGATAACTGTGCTGCTTACATAAAATTCACCCTGCAGTTCCAACTGGAGAAATGGCTCTTCACTTCCTCTCCTTAAAGCTACTAGTACTTCTGGTGCAGAATGGCTTCTGCCTTCCACCCCACTGGCGACTGCATTTCCGAAATGTGAGAAGTCATTCCCATAGTTAGGCTGCAGTGTTACAAAGAAAAGTGCTTTATAGGTACAAGTTGTGACTTGCAGATGTGTGTGGTGGGGAGGAAAGTTGGTTTTGTGGGTAGAGGACAGGGCTTGGAGGCAGGAGCCCTTGTGCTGTTTGTGTCATTCAGGAAGCCCTTGCAAAACTTTGAGCAAGTCATTTAAACTGCATATAGCACAGTTTCCTGAGTGTAAAATGGGGCTGGGGGTGGGGAGAACGCAGAGGATAAATGAACTCGACTTCATAAAGTGCTTTGAGAGCCTCAGGTAGGAAGTGCTGTACGAGTGGAGTGTTCCGTCTCTTTAAAATGTCACATCGGCTATCTGTAAAACAGTACGTCTTACTATCTAAAATATTATCCTGCTCTGAGACAGTCATAGGGTGAAATTCTGGCTCTGACGTCAGTGGGAGTTTTGCCATTTATTTCACTGGAGCTAGATTTCACCCAAAATGTAAATTCAGTGATCAATCAAGTGTGGTATAACAGAACAGAAGAAGGTCAGTAACCTGTCTGAATCAGCTGTTAATCAGTGTGACTCAACTGTGCAACATTTATTGCAGATGCAAACATATCACAGTAAATCTACATATTATGTGACTCTCTCAAGTGGAACAAGTGCTTGCCACACTCTGGGTGCCGCTAATTGTCTGGCTTTGGGGAAAGTAATTTAATCTCTCTGGACCTCAGTTCCCCATCACATGTATTGAGTCTTAATCATTTCTTTAACACTTGTTAATATCCTCAAGTGAAGTACTCAGTGTAAGGTATGTTTCATTTTAAAATCATGAAGATATGCTCTTGTTACACAAACACAAAGGGCCATGATGAGCAGATTCAATTAATAATCTTACGTAGCAGAGGAGAACTTTCTTTTGCTTAATGTAAAAGTAGAAATGTGAGTTCCTTAGCAGTTCCAGGGCTCTGAGAAATCCTGGCACTAAGTCCTTTCTAAATTGCTTGGAAACTTTACAAAAACTACTGATGTGATAATCACATGCTCCCTGAACCTCAAGTACAGACTTCCTTGTAAACCACAGATTTGTCGTCAGCCTAGCAGATTTTAGGATTTGTGATCTGGCATTCCCGGCGTATCAAGAGAGGGGTTGTACTGCTCTGACAATGAGAAAAAGCTTTTGGTGCTTTTTGGTGCTTTTTACAACTATTGAATAAGTTGTAAATTTAAAATGGATCACAGCTACATAAACAGAGAGGTCATGCATCTGTTGTACTGGATAGGCTTTATCTGGGGGTTTTATGGTCACCGAGTTTATTTGGCCTATAGGCCTGTACTACTGGTGAGTTTTGTACCTTTAAAAAAAACATTTTAAATATACACAGCAATATGTCTGAAAAACAAACCCTGAAAATGGGAGATTGAGACTTCTCAAACTCTTATTCTTTAAAGATGGCATTTGTGCAGGATTTTCATTCTTGGGTCTTGAATTCCTAGCATAAGACAGGCAGAACACAAGGGTCTGAAGGTTTTTGGCCTGTAAGGGCAGCAGTAGTGGCCGGGGTCTAAGCTAGCCACTGCTTCAGTTGGTCTTGTGCTGCTCTGCCTCTCCAACTTCTCTCCCTTGAACATTCTAGTGAATTCCTCCTTGACAGTAAATCAGCTCCTTCTGTCCCTTCTAGCTTGTACTACTTTGGGTATCCTCTGTACAGTGTCCCTGTTTTACAATCAGACCTCCATTGTTTCAAATTAGTGATCACAGTTTTCTGGGTCTATTTAAGACAGTAGTGTTGAATAGTCACCAGAGCTGCAAGTTATTGGCCCACCCCCATCTACCTCCATATATCAGGGCCTAGAAAAAATGAGTCGGTTGCAGGGTGCTGTCCTTCCAACCCAGAACTTTGATGTTGTTTCACCGTCGGAGGATGTTCTTGGTGGTATAGATGATCAGGCCTTTAGCAGGCAGGGGGCTAGTCACACCACAGAAGGAGTTTTCTTCCTGGCCAAGCCTGTGCTGCTACTTATGGTATACTATCTTCTGAGAGTCTGTCCTGTTTGTAAACAGACTGTTGGGATGTTCCCATGATTTATTCCTATGCAGTAATTTTAGGTATGAAAATTGGTATCTGATACAGGGGACCAGAGGGCCTGATTCAGGAAGTTGGTAAACTCAAACCAAACATTAGCTCAGCTGGGGTTATGTAACTTGTATATTGGTAAGGAAAAGATTCCTACCTAAAACAATTTCTGCAACCTGACAATTTACTTCTGGCACTTGCACTGGACTTCAGTTGTTCAGAACATCACAAACTTCGATAAGACAGTGACTGTTCTATTAACTAAAACCATACTGTTCAGAGATAAAGTAATCTAGCTTATATCAGATATTCTGACCAGCTTCTTTTCTGTTTCACAACCAGATGTGTGTACGCGGACAGTGTAAACATCACATTTATTAAACAGGCAAGGGGTGAAAAGTTTTATTCTGAAGGGGAGCAAAGGGTGAACTTGTTTGAAAGAAAAACCTTGTAGCACAGGTTTGTGAAAAACGTTACTAGAAACTGAAAGGGAAATATCTGGTATCAAGCTTATACAAATTTCACTAAATTTTCTTCTTCCAGATCATAGTAGATGATGATGACAGTAAAGTGTGGTCACTATATGATGCAGGACCTAAGATCATCAGGTGCCCACTCATATTTCTTCCACCTGTAAGTGGAACTGCAGATGTGTTTTTCCAGCAGATTTTGGCACTGACCGGATGGGGTTACAGAGTTATTGCTGTGAGTATTCTCAATGCTACATCAAAATTCAGTGTTTGTTTGCTCTTACGTTACAGTAAATAAAACCAAAGTTTTAGATGCATCTGGGAAAGGTCAGCTTCTAAGTCCAATTAGCTCATAATTTTTGGAGGAATCAAAGCAGAGAACTCCAGGGAAGGCTATACTAAGGTATATTCTGGGGTAGCAAAACTAGGCCTAAACCAAACCTGTGTTCACAAAAGTGAGTAGGTGAAACATACAAAAATGTATATTAGATTTATACCTAGTGAATTAATTCTGTGATCTGTGTTTTTCTTTACTTCATGAACATCAGGAGTTGGCGTTTGCTGATGTTCATTCCTCGTTCAGACCTCATTCATAGGGTCTTACCAAATTCACAGTTCATTTTGGTCAATTTCATGGTGATAGGATTTTTATAATCCTAAATTTCATGATTTCAGCTATTTAAATCTGAAATTTCAAGATGATGTTGTAATTGTAGGGGCCCTGAGCCAAAAAGGAGTCGGGGGGGGGGGAGCGTGGGGGTGCGGGGAAGGGTTGCAAGGTTAGTGTGTGTGCGGGGGGGGGGGGGGGGGGTGTTGCGGTACAGCTACCCTTACTTTTGTGCTGCTGCTGACAGCAGTGCTGCCTTCAGAGTTGGGCAGCTGGAGAGCGGCAGCTGCTGACCGGGAGCCCAGTTCTGAAGGCAGAGCCGCCGGCAGCAGCAGCGCAGAAGTAAGGATGGCCTGGCATGGTATTGCCACCCTTACTTCTATGCTTCTGCAGGCAGGGCGCTGCCTTCAGAGCTGGGCGCCCAGCCAACAGCCACCGCTCTCCAGCCACCCAGCTCTGAAGGCAGCGCCCTGCCAGCAGAAGCACAGAAGTAAGGGTGGCAATACTGCAATCCACCTAAAATAACCTTACAACCCCCCCATGATCTCCTTTTGGGTCAGGACGCTGGTCTCTCCTGTGAAATCTGTATAGTATAGGGTAGAAGCGCACACAAAAGACCAGATTTCATGAGGGGAGACCAGATTTCACAGTCTGTGATGGTTTTCATGGCCGTGAATTTGGTAGAACCCTACTCATTGCTTTCTCTTGGAGTTTTTGTACAAGAGGAATTCTAAGTTTGCAGGTGACAGTCTTTCCAGTGCAACCATTTCCCACTGCCTTGCTTTGTCTCCAGTTGGATCTCTGTTAGCTCCTCTCTGATTCAGCTTGATATTGGTCAGGAAAATAACCATGGTAGTTGGCTTCTCTGAAAGGCCAACATAACGTGATGTAACTTTGGTCAAAATACAGCCAGAGTACACCGCTTATCTACATCATTTTAAGAAGTGTTACCTGGTGTTTAAAAATTTAACTGAGTGGGTAATTTCAGTCATACTGGAGCCTTTAGGTTAACTGTCCTCTTGTAGTTATGGGTCTTTGCCCCTCAGGCCTTTACTGCCTGTGTTTTTCCTTGACCGCTTCTGGTCCTGTTCCCCTTTCTATGTCTGCTTCCATCATAGTTTGCACCTTTCACCTTCCATCTTTCAAAATGGAGCAAAGCTGATGGGTTTTTTTTAATATGGGTAGAATTTATAAGTCTTTCTACTGGATCAGACATTGGTCAATCTGGTTTCCCTCCAGCAGTGACCAGTGTCTGTTTCAGAAGGAAACCTTTCAGCTCTGTCTCCTGTTCACAAGTCAGTTGTACAGTAGATGAGGGGTTGCCATCCTTTATCTTAAGAGGATGAGTTTACTGAAAAGGCATACAACTTGATTACTCGCTGGCCTAGCTAGCATGTCTGAAAATATTAAGTCACAAGATTTTTTTAGAAGGACTTAGTTGTAGTAAGAAGAAAAGGAGGACTTGTGGCACCTTAGAGACTAACCAATTTATTTGAGCATAAGCTTTCGTGAGCTAGAGCTCACTTTATCTTGATGCCTCTCTGCTGCTGTGAATTCCACAGGGAGGATCTGAATTTTTTAGTAGAAGCCTTATTTATGCAAACAGTAGTGTAGCTTTAAGTGACTCTCTACACCTTTACTAGCTAATGATTTTAGTTCTGCTGATTTTGTATGGTATGGAAACCCCAGAAACAACATCAGTCTAGTATGCAAAATTCTCATTCTGTTGTACATCATCCAGTAATCATGTAGAACGTCTTATCTACATCTATATGGCCAGGCTTTAATATGCAGGGCTTTAAATATTTTTTTAAGCAGAAAGCCGAAAGGTGCTTCTGGAGATATGAAAGAGCAGCTGCTCAAAGAACAGCTTCATTTGATTACTGACTATAGTTTAATTTTACTTTATTACTCTAGTTGCAGTATCCAGTGTATTGGGACCACCTTGAGTTCTGCGACGGATTCAGGAAACTACTAGACCACCTACAACTGGATAAAGTTAGTGCCCTGAGATTGGCAAATAACGTGGGGTTGCTATAAAAATGTTAGGTAAAAAAGCCTAGAGTTTATTAAGAACTAACATACAGAAAACGTCTATGCTATGATGCAAGCTAATTAAAAACCAGAAATTCAAAATCGAAGCAAACACGATCCAAAAGTTGTCCTGCTTTGATTCATTAGTCACTACTGTCAGGACTTGTATTTTTTTTTTTTTTTTTAAATTGCATGTGGTTTTTTTATTAATTTCCGTTTTTTAGTTAAAACCTCAAAGTTAATCCTATTAATTAATGACTTAAGTCTTTTGGGGCAGAGACAGTCTTTTTATTCTGTTTGGACAGTCCATGGCACAATGGGTGCTGTGATAATACAGATAAACAATGCCCGTAGTAAGTAATGGTAGTAAATGACCTATCACAGCATCGTCAATCTGGAATAGCTATTGAAGAGTGGTTAAAATAAGTGTTCATACCATATTGATTTTGGCATGATAAATATACTAACGTCCTGATTTGAATTTTTGAGACAAATATGTTGCCTGTACCTTTATTTTCAGTCTTTAAAGTATCTTTTTTTTTTAATTACAATATCTGAGAGGAATTTTAGGTTTTTGGGGTTGCAAATAAAATTGTGAACTTCAGTTATTTCTAATAAGCTTTCAGTTTGTCAGGATACAAGGAAAGGAATAGCAGTGTAATGTTATTTATTATGCTTTTTGTAATATGTTATACATGGATATTCAGGATTGATTTAAGTTGTGACACGACATGTACTTATGTTTGGATTTAAATTAGGTTCACCTTTTTGGAGCTTCTTTGGGAGGCTTTTTGGCTCAAAAATTTGCTGAGTACACACACAAATCCCCCAGAGTTCAGTCTCTGATCCTGTGTAATTCTTTCAGTGACACTTCCATCTTTAACCAGACATGGACTGCAAACAGGTGAGAAATATTGATAAGTCAAAGACTGACATTGACATTTTATAGTAAAATGTCAGTTTTAGACAAATGCAGTTTCAAAAACCGATTACTTGCTGGTAATCTGAGCAAGCAATGGAAAAACAGGTGGCAAAATACTTTAAAAAGCCATGTTACAAGGAAGGTGCACACTTTCACAATCAGGATTTTGAAACCTGGAATTTTAACATTGGAGAGAAGTTTCTTTGTTTTTTGTCTCAAACTTTGATGACTGATACAATCAGACATGGGAAAGACTGGGTCAAGACTAGATCTTTGTTTTGCTTACCTGGATATATTAAACTCTACATACAGAGAAGCTCGAATGAAACCACTGTGGCATAGAATACATTTAAAATACACTCTCGCAGGATAAAGTCAATAACTTCCAGTGTATTATATTCCTATACACGCAGTGCTCCATCTGTTATCTTAAAAGGTTACGTAATGATTGCCCTAGTGAAGTCCTGCACAAACCACTTGATTTGAAATGAAACAAGTGTTTTTGCAGAGCAGGGAGGGGGCAGAGGAGAGATGCATACCAGAAAACACAATTTTATTATTTTTGGAGGTCTTTAAACTTGAAGAGTTTGGTGTGATCTCTTGTTTATATTTCAGCTTTTGGCTAATGCCTGCATTTATGCTGAAGAAAATTGTTCTTGGAAACTTTGCTTCTGGTCCTGTAGATCCTGTAATGGCAGATGGAATCGATTTCATGGTTGATAGGGTGAGTCCTGGATGTCTAATTCTGGTAATGTTGGGCATGTTTAACCTTGCTTCTAGAGATAGCATAACATATATGCCATAGGTACACTGCTGCCATCTTTACTTATCTAATATAAAGGATAAACAATAAGTGGCAGACCCTGAGCTGGTGTTACTTTGCATAGCTCTATTGACTTCAATGGAGCTATGACCGTTTACACCAGCTAAGGATCTGCCTCTTGTTTGTCTCCGTTCCTTAAGGGACACTTGATATTTTCAAGATGCCGTGCAAACAGTGTTACTTGCCTAGCTAGCTGTGGTTAAGTTCAAGCTCCATTCAAGAGAAAAAGGCTAATGTACGTGGTAGTGTATTGACTCCCTAGCATCCTCTAGAGAAGCAGCACCTGGGACACTGGAGACCCTACAGGATGCCTCTGTCATTATGTAGTTGAGGATGCTTTGAAGTCTGCCTCTCATGCATGGAAGGGGATACTGTAGGGATGTAAAACTGTAATTTAAGCCCTTCTTAAGGAAGTAGTGGTCAGGGCTCTTTTTAAAAATGACCAATAGCCACCATATTTCTTTGCAGGCGTGCAATGATTGGGTGGGGGGAGGTGGCCCCCCCAGACCAGATGATGGAGGGGCGGCCAGAACAATTGAGTGGCATTGTGAGCCCATGCACCAGGGTGCAAAGTCATTCGTTCGTATTTGGCCTGGTCACCCTCCTCCTTGCCCCCCCATCACGATGGACCAAATCTGAGGGAGTGTTGTGGCGACGTTGTGCCTGGGGTTGCAGTGCCACTCAAATTTGGGGCAATTGGACACCTAGCTCCCGCTCCTTAGCAAAATTTGGGTTCTGCCCATTTCTTCTGCTGTGTTACCATAAACCTCCCCAAGTGAAACTGAATTCATAGTCTTTATTTCCATTTATTGAAAGCTGGAAAGCCTGAGCCAGAGTGAGTTAGCTTCGAGACTTACCCTCAATTGCCAGAACTCCTATGTGGAACCTCATAAAATTCGAGACATTCCTGTAACTATTATGGACGTAAGTTTTTTTGTTTTTTTTTCTTCTTCTTTATTTTAGCCTATTGCTTCACCTGGCTGGATTGGGTAGGATTTAGCTATTCCATGAGCAATTTTAATACTTCATCACCTATGTATAACAAAACAGGGAAGATCTAATTTCATGTTAGATGTTACTTTCTACTCATTATGCAACCCTATGAATTAAATGTAAAATGTCATTGGGGTATCATGCACAGTACCATCTGAGCTCAGGGTGCTATAAACTAGGGCAGCATGACTTCAATTTTCTGGATTATGACATGCCTATAAAATTTCAGTTGCTCTTAAAGATACAACTGTTCTCCATCCCTATCAATTTCAGTGTCATGTTGAGGTCAAACTAATAACTGAGGCAGATGTGAACAATATAGGAAATCACTCCTAGGTTTATTACTGGAGGGCAAAGCCTCACACATGTCAAATAAGCATCAGAGGATATGTGTAATTTATTTTATACAGTAAGACAGGGGGCTTTATTCTTGGAGATGGATTTCACTGTCAGGCAAATATCACACCACAAAAGCTAGAAAGCAGTGAGGTGATTGTTAGAATTATTCTAAGGGCAGCACGCTTCTAGTATGCTATGGTAAGTAGCTACAAAAAACTTGATTGGCTTCAGAGTTACTCTAATTGTGTTCAAGGTGTTTGATCAGAGTGCACTTTCAACTGAAGCAAAAGAAGAAATGTACAAACTGTACCCCAGTGCCAGAAGAGCTCACCTTAAAACAGGAGGCAATTTCCCTTATCTCTGCAGAAGTGCTGAAGTCAACGTCTACATCCAAGTAAGCCTCTGAAATTCAAACCTTTCCTAGCAGAGTCCCATCTTTCTCATACCCTCATCTGCTGCTGTTCCCTAACCTTTGGGAGCTGCAGGCACTGAACCCAACTGGTGAGCAGGGGTCGGGGCTACACAGCAGCCACACTGATTGGTCCTGGGTTTGAGGTTGGCTTTCACGTGCCTGATGTCTCTGCAGTCCACCTGCGCTCTTGTGTTCCGTGTAGGTGGAGCAAATTTTGGTGTACGAACGAATGCTGTGCTTTGACTGAACTATAATGGGGACCGGTTCCTGGATTTCGCTGGCTGGGGAGGCAGTGCTGCTTTCCTTTTACCTTGTACTTACCCATAACTCTGTATGACTGCTTCAGAGTGCCTTTTCCTGTCCAACAGATACACTTACTGCAGTTCCACGGTACGCGATATGCAGCCATTGATCCTTCTATGGTTAGTGCAGAAGAACTGGAAGTCCAGAAAATCAAGCTTCAGAGCAGCAGTGAACAAGAGCAGCAGTAGCTTTCTCACGATCAGTTAAAGCAGTGAACCAATCTGGTTGTCTTCCTGTATATAATCCGCTGTTTCCAATCTGCCTTTTCTTATGGTAGCCGGTTATCACTGTGTAACTCCAATAGGGTTGATATTATTCAGTGTAATGCAACCGAGAACGGTAATCTACAGCAGTGTAACAGGATACTTTGGTTTAAGCTTGTCTTTGAATATAAGGAAGCACCTTTGAGAAGACTCCAGTTTTAAAGAATTGAGATACATTTTGCTACCAAAGTCTTCACCACCACATTCTTAAAACGGAAGCCCATTTCTTTTTTATATTTTTATTTAGCTGTATATATTGCACATGCAGGTTGTGTACTTAAAAGCGCATTTATAATTTTGTTGAATATTTGGATTAAAAAAATGCTGAAGTGCCGATGTTGCCATCACTTATTTGCTTCATAAGTTGTGTTGCAAGTTAGTTACTTTATTTCTACCTGAAATATAAAGCATTACCATTTTTTAACTTTCTTGCTAGCTGTAACAATGGTTTTCAATAAAACTTCAATTTCAACAAGTGGCTTTTTTCTAATTGACTAAATAGAATTACTGTAGCTTCACATGATCTTTCAGAGCTGCATGTGGATGTAAATAGCATCAAAGTGCAGAGCTACCATCAGAAAAGGTCTGTTGAAGGATGTTAAATTCTGCTTAGATTTGCTTTAAGGGTGTTTCTTGAACAGTAAAACCACTTGAATCATAGTGAATTCCGATTTACTTGTGTTGGATAAGAGTGTTTTCAGCATGTGGATGTGAATTTTAAAAAGTATTTTATAAAACACAGATTGAACTGAGAAAGAAATCACCCATCACCTTACAGGAAAAATATTCTCGTTTATTGGAGAACAGATTTTATTTCCCCCTTAAACACTGTAAAAAATACAAAACTTCACATGAGAAATTGCTGAGTGTTTCTTAAGAAAAGTGTGCTCTTTGTGAGGGTTGGTATAAATAACAGGTGATTATCTCTTCTGTACCAAAATCGAGTAAACCATGTACTGGCACTCAAGGCAAGGCTACCTGTGTGGCGATAACATGTTAGCATATATGCTGACATTTTTCCCTTTAGGGAATATGCAGATGTTTATGTGCCAAGGAGGGGAACTGACTCTTCAAATCCCTCTCGCTTTTGAGTTGTGCACTTTTAGAGCACAAAAAGTAAGTGGTTCATCTATATAAGGTAAAACGAATTGGAAAAGTATTGACTCTCTAACAAAACTGTATTTTGGTTTCCCTAAATTGTGTATTTGTGTGAAGATGGCTCAAATCTATATTATGACTTTAACCTTGGAAAGGGCAGATTCTAAATAACAAACATTCAGTTGCACAGCACTATGGAATTTGTAGCCTTTCAAATGCCAGCTAATGAGAAACTGTTGAGGCTTTGGGATCCAAAACCTGATCCCTTTTTTATATACAGTCCAGATAACATCCACCCCACCCCACAACAAATGTATCGACACCAGCAGCTAAACAATTGAGCATTCCTCCAACAATAAACCACAAGTGACACAGACAAAAACTGAAGAGATTTGGTAAAGAACACAACTTACTACATGTTAAATAGAAAGGTTCTCCCCTTTGTAACTTATTTAAAAAAAAAATTAAAAAAATTATACATACAAAAAATGAGATGTAAACAAATTACAGTAAGAAAATATCAGAGTCCTGATTGAAACGTAGTCACAGTATCACAAATCAGACTTCCCCTAGCTTGTATTATAGTCACCAGCATCTATGCAACAGCAAATAAACCCCACACTTGTATAAAGATGTTTTAAAATTATTAGCACGTGCTGATGTCTCGTCGTTTACCTGAACTCAAGTGGAAGCAGCAGAAATGCCACTTGTCATGACAAGAAGCCCTTAAAAGTTTTATGGCCACTTTTTAGTGAATAGTTCAGTGATTCCGGTTCAATCGCTGTGGTTCTAGGGGGAAACCAGCTGAGGCAGCATCGTACAGTCATTTCCCCTTCAGTTGTTACATTGCTGTACACTTCCTTGGAGAAGTGGATTCTGCATTTGCCTTTTTCCTAATGCTTTCTGTAAAACAAACATCACAGGTGTTTTTCCTCTCACCCATTAGGGGAAGCGGAATGAGAAATATCACTAGTACCTTTGTGCTGAGTGGCAGCTTAACATCAGTGCTGATTTTTTTTTTTTTTTTTTTTTTTTAATTTTACTCCTGAGGGGTGTCTACTCAGTCTGGTTTTTAATCCTAGTTACTTAAAGGAAGTTCTACGTGTCTGGGTGTGGGTATTTTTGCTCTAGTAAATGCTTCTGGCAAATGGGAGATACAAAGCGGCAGGAGAAACAGCCCAGCAGTATGTATAAATGTGCATACTTCATAAAACAAGGGGGGGAAAAGACAACTTCCTGAGGACTTTGAGGATGTTAATAGCTTAAGACTCTATTTAGAAAAAGGACTGGCTGTACTTACATTACACAACAGCTATAGAAATTAAATATAGACGTATTAAAAGGTTAATTCAAATGGTGCTAAGTTTGTATTACTCAAAGGAAAAGGAAAGTGATGGATTGTTACCTGCTAAGTCTCTTCTACAAATCCCCACCAGGCCTTCGTATAGTCCTTTGATTGGATTTTCTCCTGCCATGATCACACCATGAAGCCAAATAAGCAACATTCTGTGGCCATGCTCCCTGTAGCTTTTAGTACCTGGTAAGAATGATACATGGATGAAACCGTATTTCACTCTGCATGGTGGCCGTAGACTGCGTCCAGTTCTGGCGTGATACCCGTGGAAGTCCCTTCAGCGGTGGTGGGAATTGAGTGAATGGATGTGAGGGTAAATTTGGCCCTATTTGCTGCCCAGCCACGCTACTTTTTTTTTTTTTAATTGAAGCGATCTGAGATGGAAATTAAACAAACCTGCTCTTTAAACAGCAACTCCAACTTCTTAAACCATTTGGACTCTCAGCTGCCTGCACTCACACCAGGTAGCACACTGGTTCTGCTGTCGGCCGGGACAGAATGGGTTGGTGCTACAGTAGCTTTGATTCAGTCTGCGTTTTGTAGGTGTAAGTACTTCATGTTCTGCTATTTTGCTGAATAACTTTCTCAGGTCCCTGAAACCAGAGCCCTGTCTCCCCCTTTCTGCACTGTTCTATGTCTGGCTCTGCAGGAGGGGACACATCTTAACTGCTGCCCTGGCCGCATTCCCTGCTCTCCTGGAAGGACAGAGCTCAAAAGCTGCACAGGTATTTAGAAGCTTTCTAAGAGAACAAAGTTGCAGGAAAGAGAATGGTCTCTACTCCGATCTATTGGCCTAATCTATCTGGGCACACTAAGGGTTACAGTCTCTTACTGATGGGACAAATTTATGTCTCTTTTAATGGGTCATGCTTACATCTTGTCTGAAAATATCTCAGCAGTGACATTCTTGTAACCTTCATAGTGTGAATTTCAGAGCACCTCTGTCTTTGCTTACACTCTTAATCCACAACTGCTGCTCCCTGGCAAAACAGGAGTAGGAAACAAGGCACGGACCTCAGGGGAAAGTGAATGAAATTGTGGTTAGCTGAAAGGATTGGGTCAAAATAGGTTGGCTTCAACAAGAAATCTGGCCCCTTAAAAGCCTTGGTACCACATCCAAAGTAATGTCAAAGATTTAATGGAATAGGCTGCAAAAAAAAAAAAAAAAAAGGTGGGGGGGGGGGGTTGGGACTTCACATAATTATTTATGGCAACCCAGGCCCTTGAACTGGAAGTTTTCTGAAAGCCATCTGCAAGTAAATGACTGAATTTGGCAGAGTATGTTTTGTTCAAATGTATGACTCTTTTTAGGCTCTTCCATGCTTCCACTCAGAGCTGTGATTTGCAAACACAGAGATATTTCCAAGCTCAGAATGCAGTCTGTCCTGACGTACCCTTCTAACTGCCCCCATAGTTCTCTGTGCGCTGAGCCAAAAGGGAAAATGAACACTGCCTGTTCCCTGGGAGGGCAGGCATATGTTGCTGGGGTCGCAGTGCAGGTTTCTCTTTGGTGGCCCTCCAAATGCTTTTCTCTAGGTCTACTCCTAATTACCAGAGGGGCAAGCCAAGGACAAACCGGCCCAGTGGGGCCAGGGTCTTTGGTGGAAGCTGGCTCCCCTTAAGACCAGGGCACCACTAATAAAATCTCTCTGTTGAAAATCTGTGGTCTCCCTGTGCAGAACAGTAAGGAATGTTTATCCGCTTGCCTGAAAATGCCCTCACTCTGTAGAAAGGTGTTCAGACCTCTCTTGCTTTGTCAGTTACAGCAATCAAGTTTCCCTTTAGGGACAAGGACTCCTATGCTTGGGCTGTCTCTCTAGCAGCCAGGGAGAGGAAGCAGGCCCCTTGTTTAGGAGCTGTGGACTTTCCTACTAGCCATTTTCAGGTGAGTACACATTTTCGTATTTATTTTATAAAGCATTTCAAACGCAATCTTGTGGCTGCTCCACCTGAACCAGGTGGCTTCCTTAGCATGTGGCCCAGTGCCACTGATGGAGAATTATCTACTAGCGATATATAGATTAAAGGGATGGAAATGCTTGGTGTAGATGAGAGGCCATCTGATTTATACCTGCCCACTGCTGCTCAATGGATCTGATATGTGCATCTGTGAATTTCCAGTAATGTGCAAGCTTCTTCCATTCGTTGGGTTTGAGGTATTTAGTAGCTAATCTCCACATCACTGAGCGAATGTGCTGCGTTTCCAGCCTGTGATCTTGTTTAAAGGTTAAGTGCTTTGCCACCCAGGAGTCAGAGTCACTGTTGAGACTGTCCTACGATGTTAAAATAGGAGTTTCAGTGTGAGGCTTCACATTTCTTTTAGGGTCAGAGAACACTCCCACCCCCACAATATCACAATCCTGATCAATGAATCCCTTCACTTCCAAAAAGCAATTTAACTTTCCTGCTAGCAGTGCTGTGCTGAACTATGCCCTCTGTTCGCATTACCTGATTATAGGCTATAATGTTCCACAGGCTGATGTTCTGATGACAACAGGAAACTAACACTGGGTTGTTAGCAGTAGCATCATCCTTAGTAACATTTCCTGGACTAAAACGCCCATGTGCTCTTCCAGCAATAGACTCACCATGCTTTTGTTTGTAATGGCTGGTCTGTAATATCCGACAGCCTTGCCCCTGGGGCAGCTTAAGTTCATTCTGACACAGCACGTTTCTGTTTTACTAACTGTCCTATTTCATCCTGGCCCAATTCTGTGGGTTAATAAATCTTGTTAATGGCATCCTGGCTACAGAAGCCCATGTAGGTAACAATTTGCATTTCCACAGCGCCTTCTGTCTGACGCTCTTGAATAACGTGCTTCAGCAACATGAATGAAAGCTCACAACTGCCTGTGATGGAGGCAAGTATCTGCCCAAGGCCACACAGGTAGCCTGTCTAAGGGCCTGGAATAGAATCCGATAGCCTGGCTCTAGGCCTTCACTACAAGACCATCCTCCAAGAACTCCTGCTGGGATTTACAAGAAGGCCTAAACAGGTTAGGTGCTGCTTGGGAGGGTGATCTGGGAAACCTATTTACAATTTAAGAACTCTGGCTGATAATATCGTGTTGCTGTGAAAGCTGCGGTATCAGGAATGCCCCTCTGTCGGTGTGTATCTACCATGCTGACAAGCCTACCTCCCAGAAAGGGACAATGTTGGGCCATTAGAACTCAGCTATGGTCTACTCAGAGTGAAGCACCTTGGGCCAATGGGTTTGTTTGATTCGGGAGAACGATACTTCTTCCTCGGATCTGAAGGAAGTCGGGGAGTGGAGAGAGCTGAAATTCTCCAGCTTGGAGACGGGGCTGACAAAGCAGGCAGTTATAACTCATGGGGGGTGGAGGGGAGACGGACAGGAAGTTTTAGGCAGGAAGAAGGAAGGGGATGGACTGGCAAAGAGAGAAGAAGTGAGGTGGGGGAGAAGGCTCTGTTTCTGAACCCAAGCCATGCACTGCAACAGGAAGACGCTGGATGACCCCAGACGCCCCATCCCCCAGAAGACTTTGGAGTGGTGGGGGAACTGAGGTAAGAAGATGCTAGGTTTGCTAATTTTGGATGGACGTAGTTTTGGAGGTTTCATCACATGACAATCTTTAATTGAAGATTCATCTTTAATTCCTGGAGACTCCAGGGCATTCCTGGTAGGATTTATTTATTTATTTATTTTAGAACTTTGTGTGTCTCGTGCTATTAAAGAAAGAGCAATAATGTGTTAGGATCCTGTGCAGAGTGTCTGTACGTTATCTGCTACACCTAGCACGTGCCCCTGCGAGCAGTAAACTATAGCCAGAATACTCACGCAGCAGGAGTTTTGGAAGAAGGTGTTAAGCTATGAGAGTATCTTGGGGGGTCAGCATTGGTTCCAGGGACTAAGCAGTTGGACTGTGAGGTCTGAGCTCTTAGGAGGAGCTGCTAGGTAGATGATACCAAGAGCATGTCTAGGGGCCCAAGATAGGAACAGTGCATGGGATCTATTCAGACTCCAGAGGCTTAAAACATCGGGGGATTCACTGGCGGGATCCCCTCACAGCAGTCTGGTGAGTGGCAAAGAGGGGGCGCTTGGCTGGGAGTTGTGACAGTGTCTAACTCCCTTTGACTTTCAATGGGGGCTAGATGCGTAACCTGCTTAGGTGCTTTATAAACTCCCACTAGGCACCAGTCTGGATCTTTTGGTAACTAAATATCTGTGAAAATCCGGCTTCCCTTCCTCCCAGTGCAGCCTGGGATATTTAACAGCAGGGACTCCTATATTAATAAGCAAAGTCTTTGGTACAGTTGTGGGCTGCTTTGTTGTTTGTTTTTCTAAGGGGGCAGTGAAAACAGAGAGCTGTTTGCCATGGGATCTTCTGCATTTCTCTTCCCCTCGTACCGGTGAGCACAGAGAATTGTCTCCGTAGAAAGGATGCTTTTCAGGATACTCGGCTCAGTGTATGATGCCTACCTTCTCCCATTTGTAAAATCGATCCGCTTTGATAATCATGTCCGCCAAGTTGATATGGTTGCCCCGGGCAGCTACATCCAGGGATGTTTTTCCTTGCTGAAATTGAGGGGATTTTAAAAAAAAAAAAAAATGTTGTGCCTAAAATATATATTTGCCATTTGTCTCTTTAAGAGACTAATCAGACCCCGCCGTCACCATAGTCTTTGAGCACCTCCCAGTCTTGAATGTTGGGATTATGCTATTATCCCCAGTTTACAGATAGGAAACTGAGGCCCAGAGAGACACAAGTGATGTCTCAGAGGTTACACAAGAAGTCTGGGGTGGAGCTGGGACTTGAACGCATGTCCTAGGCCAGCACGTTAACCGCTGGACCATCCTTCCATTTCATCAATCTGCAGTGATTATGGAGCTTCCATCATACGTGAGAGCTGAAACACCCCACTTACTATTGGTGCTAGACAAATGTGATCTGCCATTACTTTATTCCCAGCTCTTTAAGAGGATAAAGCAAAATTATTTTTTACCTGTTGTTACAGGAGCAGGGTTTACAGAAGCCAAACTTAGGGGATCAGCAACATTTATATAGGCAAGGTAGATTTGGGAGCCTTGCAAGCCTAGTGCCTCCACGGGGTGCGAGAGGGAGTCTCAAAATGGCACTTGCTGCACCACTGAGCGCTAAGTGCAGGGGGCAGGCTCTAGCCACTCTCCAAACCCAGCTGGTCACTCTAGAGTCCTGAATGCCACTCAGCGCTCACCTTCTCTTCCGCTCTGGGAGCCCAGTGGTAGCTTTGCTAATTGCCTTGTGCCCCGCCCAGATCCAGGTTCCCTATGCCTCTCTCCGACAGCAACCATGCCCTCTCTGCGTGCCCTCTCCCCCGCAGGCAGGAGCAACCACAACTTGTCCCGAAATGTCTCCGATCTCACCACTGAGAGAATAGGGGGCTTCAAAGCACTTTACAGACATTCACGGAGTAACGAACGCTTGCACCCGTGTCTCCGAGGGCACAATCCAGTACTATGTGTTAAGTCTGAGACAAACTATGGCCCTTTGTTCAACAGATTCATTGAGGTGTATGAATCGGAACTGATCTGTGTAATCCCACAAAGTTCTGCAATTCGTGTATGAACAGAAACCATCTCCTAGAAAACGACACAGGTCAGTTTGACTATTAATGTATGAACAGTATGTTGCATGAACTCTGTGTGTGCATAGATAGATAGATATGTATTCCAGTCCCATTCCTATCTATCTATCAGTTATCAGAAATAAATGCAGCATACCAGGAGAGGAATTCTGTGTTGAGGCTGGCTTTTTGGTAATGAAGAGTTCTCACTTTGTACCGAGGATAAAATGTCCTCAATATAGCAAGCACGTTTTCTCTGTGCAGTGTCTTCCTCCAGTTCAGTGGGTCTCAACCAGGGAGACGTGTATCCCTGGGGGTACGCAGAGGTCTTCCAGGCGGTACATCAACTCATCTAGATATTTACCTAGTTTTACAACAGGCTACTTAAAAAGCACTAGCGAAGTCAGTACAAACTAACATTTCATACAGACAATGACTTGTTTACACGGCTCTATGTACGATACACTGAAATGTAAGTACAATATTTATATTCCAATTGATTTATTTTATAATTATATGGTAAAAATGAGAACACCAGCAATGTTTCAGTCATGGTTTGCTGTGACACTTTTGTATTTTTATGTCTGGTTTTGTAAGCAAGTAGTTTTTAAGTTTGGAGGTTCCCAAGACAAATCAGACTCCTGAAAGGGGTACAGTAGTCTGGAAAGGTTGAGCACCACTGCTCTAGTTCCAAGAGCTGCCAGATGGTGGCAACAACAAACAGTTATTTCCGTTCTGTACCTAAGGCTAAGTCATTGGATTTGGTTTTTGTTTATAAAACCTGCTGTTGTTTAACTTTATAGCAAATTGTAGCTCTGATATTAACCTGTGGCTGAATGCTCTTGAGTTTTCTTCCTACACATGCAAATATGTCCAGCTACACTCTCAGAACAAAGAACAGAATTTGCCAGGTTGTCTTAAAATTCTTTTAGTTAATTGGAGTTCTGGGGTTTCTTTTTTCTCCCCAGCAAGCAGAGCACTGAATGCTGGGTATTTCAGATCTACACACACTGGATCTTTTATTTTTTTTACCCATTAAAATGTTTCTTTGCACTATAATCCCAATACCTTGTTATTTATGATTGTTACAGAAGAACATTGTTCAGTTAGTGTAAGTGAAGATATGTGGCAGGAGCAGGAGTCGGGTCTGAGAACTTTGCATAGCAAAGCGTGAACTACCCTGTACTTTTCTAAGACTCATTCACATCCCCTTGAGAAATTCAACACCCTCTGCTCCCTCCCCAAAAAGCATTATTTTAACTGTTTACGCCGTGAAAATGTTAGTATGTTAAGAACACTGTCACTTTTACTCATGGGCTGAGATCAAACAAAACATGGCTTTCCTCCCAATCCCCACGCATCTACCCCATCCCTAAGGATGTTTACCTTATCAATTAACTTCAAGTTAACTCCTGCTATGAGAATCATCTCAGCTATGTCTTGTCTCCCGTGTTCTGCAGCAATATGGAGTGGTGTCTGCTGCCTCTGTGTAAAAAGAAAGCAGAAGCAAGATGAAATACCTGGGAGGAAATGCTGGCCAGGAACGATGGGAAGAAACATGGCCATTTATAATAGTACTGGGAGACAAGGCTAAGTGTGTACAGAGGAGCATGTTCCATGCTCCCTCGTGCCCATTCAACCTCCATGTAATTCTCCCATCAACATTCTATGGCACGTAAGGCCACAGGTCAATATGAATACCCCTGTAGTGATTTTTTTGTTTTCATACTGAAGGACTTCTGGAAAATCCCAGGAAATTTAAAAGAAACCAAACAAAATAATGTGGCAATTTGATGCAGGCATGAAGCAAGCAAGCGTGCATTGAGATAACTGCAAGGGTAGAGTGAATAATAACTAAAATCAAATGCTGGGTGATAAAGATCTTTTTGTGTTACCAAATCCAACCTTACCCCCCATTTTCAGTCATTCTTAACTGTCTCAAAATATCCTTCTGTGCTGAAATTCTCTCTTTGTGTACAGCTCAGAGGTGAGGGGCTGAATGGGCAAACTTTGTGTCTCGATCACCCAAGGAACTCAACAGGAATCCCGTGCACAGAGAGCACTTGCAGGGCCAGGCCCTGCATTTGCTTGGAAAACGTGAACAATTCAGCTGTTTTCATGTTTCAGGAGCTGAACTTCCACGTTTTCCACATTTAAAAGTGTTGTTCTTTTCCCCACCCCTGCTCAGAACTGGCTGATTTAAAACCTCGGTGAATGTGGTTCACGTCTCAGAGATGGAAGGGTTCCGAGCCTTACTTCATCCGGGATGTCCAGGTTGCACTCTGCGTCGATGAGGAGTTTAACAATGGCTGGGAAGTTCTGCAGCACTGCAATGTGCATGGCTGATGCATGTTGCTGTGGGAAGAAGGTGCATTATTTGCATATGAGGGGGAAAAGACATTGGGGTCTCTAGCTCACACACAGCTTGGGGTCCTGGAGTCTGCTTGTAGGGGGGGAATGTAAGGATCCAAGGATGTAGGTCTGCATCCTGGGGCTGTGGGGGCCATGGCTTGCTGACGCTAACTTGTCAGCACCAACGGAGATGAGCAATGCACCATCTTGTTAAACCTGGAAAGCCAATCACCACAGGACGGTCTATCAGAGCCCCCAAGGCCTGCAACTGCCTGATTGGCTCATACCCGCTGTGAGCCACGTGGGCTGTCTGAGCAGCTGTGCAGACTTCCTGCTGCTGCCTCCACGTTGGCCCCTGCTCTTGCCTGCCTCCTGCAATTCTGATCCAGGCCTGCTCCTGACCAGCTCCTCGCTCCCGCCTTGCTCCTGCTCTGTGTCTGATCCATGCCACTCTCCAGTTCCTGCCCTTTCACCTTGCTCCTGACCACAGGCTACCAATCCTGGCTCTGCCCCCGTGTTCTGACTTCTGGCTCCACCCTTGGCTCTGGCATTTGGTATCCGACCCCAGCTCCGATCCTTATCTTTGATTACTGGTCCTGACTCTGGCTCAACCCCCTAGCTCTGGGACTTGGCAGTTGATTCTGGCTCTTACCCCCACTTCCATTCTCTGACCTGGATGCCTGCTCTGCCCACTAGGCCAGACAGCCTACATCCCGGTTCCTAACAGCAAGGGCATCTTGGCCGGAACACAATGGCTACTTCTGAAACTTAACTTCCATTCATGCAGCCTTTGGCTTAATGTATAAACTGCAGCCGGGATTGTTCCAGGTTCTGCAAGGGAATGATGTACGGCTAGGTTTAGCCGCCTTCCCGCTGAAGTCAGTGGGAACAAGCTTGCAGCTACTGTTGTCAACTAGCAACTCAACTCTGCTTTCTTGGAACCAGCTCTCTTGACAATGGCTGGTGATAGTCTACACACAGGTGCACGCAGACTCAGGGTGGCCTGAGGGAGCAGCAGTTTTCTACCCAATTCTGGCCCCGCGACATGAAGGGACCCTCCATATGGTAAGCACTCCATAACTGAGCTGCCCAGGGGCATTCTCAGGCAGGGCCCAGGATCAGAGGACATGTTCTCCCCGACACAGATCTTGCCTTGGCTGAATGGAGTGCTGTGATTAGCCACAATACGGGCTCGTAGCAATACATACTTTTGCAGTGTTGAATTGAGCCTCGTATTTTTTTGCCAAGAAAATAAAGCTGGAATTTGGCTCTATCTGTTCATCAATGCTTAAAGCCATTTAATGTGACTTACATGATTAACTGCATCTATGTAGATTCCTGCATCAACAAGGATCCTGGCCATGTCTTCATAGCCATGGAGTGCTGCATAATGAAGGCAGGTCATCGCTTTCTGAGAAAGACAGCAACACAGCTGATATTAGTTGGGACCTTTTATCAAGCCAAAGGACGTATTTCCAGCGGGGCCTCTGTTTGTTCTGCTTCCCAATGATCCCTGTTGTTTTAGAGGCCACCCCAAGAGTTCTCCCTGCATTCCTTCCACTGGGGAGCAAGGGAGGAAATCAGTGCACACAGTTAAGGATGCGACAATACTAGGATGATAGATTTCAACTGGCTAGCTCCACAACCAAAGCCATGGCCACTTTCACATGGGAATGCAACGATTTGGTTGAATGGCCTTGATTGCCCATGGCCTGTAGTGAAATCAGGAGTTTTGGAGGTACAAGGAATGCAGGACTGACCCATTTAGAGGGAATCTTCTCTAAGATACAAAATTCAGATGAGTTTCGCCTCGCCTTTTGGCAAATGGCTTTTCCACCTGCACTGATACTTTATTAACAGAAGTAGCATTCCGGAAGGTGAATGGAGATTAGCCCTGTGTGTGCATTGCTGACCTCGTGTGAAAGGCTGTGCCAGCCACACAGTTGCTACAGGTAGCACGAACGTGAAGTGCTCGGAGACAGAATCCTCTTCAGACCGTTCCTGCTCACCTGGGTTTGGGCATTAACGTCACAACCAGCTTCCAAGAGGAGTTTCACGCAGTCGTAGTGGCCTCCCTCCACAGCCAAGTGCAGAGCAGTCAGACCTTCCTGGAAACACAGCAGAACAAGCTTGACATGGGCATGCTAGCTTAGGCTGTTAGCCTCTAATAAAGCAAGTGTCACTCTCTGTTTCATAGGGAAGGACAAGCCACAGCTGTGGGGCGGGAGAAGCCACTCATTAACTTGGGCTTCTTTGGCAACTTGTCTTCCAAACCCCTGATGTGTTAAAATCATGGTTCTAAGGACCAGGGATTCATTCTCCCTCCAGACTACAGTTAGAAAAAGGAAGGAAATTAACACACACATGCTAACAATACAGTGACAGCCTCACTCCATACTGACTGCAGTGGCAGTTTTGCGTGTAGCATGGGACTCTGAATGTTCTGATCAGTCATATCTAATACACTGTTCTTTAATCCATCTGCCCCAGGGTCGGTAAGCAAAGTGATTTTACCCACACGTATTAGCTAGTGCAATTCTACCTAGGTACAAAAGAGTGAGTTTGAAAAGGACTCCATGCCTAACCCTGTAATTTACTAGCTTTGATTAAACAAGGTCACAATCTTAATGTGATCTAAAGATGTTTTTGTGCATCAACAAGAACACACTATAATAAAATAATTAAAACATATACTCCCAGGGAGTATCAAATCCCAGGGAGTATCAAATGTCACCTTACCAGAATCTTATTTACTCTGCAAAGAGAGCGTTAAATAGGGTATAAGGGGAACGCTGATAAACTTAACTAGTAGTGTGCCCTGCAATGGCTAAGGACTTTACTGAGCCAGTATTTGCTATCCAGGGTTTTAACTATGTTTAGGTCTTCTGATTTTAGGTTTTAACTGACAAAATATCCCCAATACTGATTTTTTTTGTTTGTTTTTGTTTGTCCAATAAACAGCAGAAATGCTTCCATGTATCTAAGGGCTTGTCTGCATGGAGCAGTAATGCAGACTATGGGAGCATGATTTCTGAAACACGTTAATGTGTTGCACGTTAATTGGTCCATGGAGACCCTGCTGGTGTGCACTAAAGGTTCCCTAACGTGCTTTAACGTAGTGCTGTTTGAACCAGTACTGTTGTTGCACTAAGGAACATTACAAAGAGATTACTCATTACACTATATATTACTGTATATACAAAGAGAAAACCCTGAATCTCCCCTGATTTTTGGACATTACATAAAAATCAAAAATTGCTAAGAAAATAAACACCCAAAATGAAATGCATAAACCTCAAAAAACCAGAAAGCCTTAACTATGTTCCCATCACAGACACTTTCGATGTTCGTCTGTAGAGAGAAAGATCTCAGATAGCAGGGTGATTTGTTCAGTGACTAAGTCAACATTGTTTCAGCAAGATTTATTTTAAAACAAAATTCATTAGCTGCTTAGGCATCCCGAATGTGCAGGGGTGAGAAGATAAACAAGCGTCACAATGAGGGATTTTGGTCTTGGCTGTTGGTCCAACAGGTATTTTGTCTTTCACCGATATTCTGTACACATGCCCAGCACTTTGGATCAGTGCATTTTAAATAAAACCAGATAGCTACATAAACTTGTTCGAGATACAGTCCCTGTAGTGAGGCGGTGTGGGTCTCCGCTGCCCCAGAGAGAGACGAGCCCCTCCAGACACCAGAGTGGGCAGAGCCCGGGAGTTCTGAGCTCACCCCCTAGAGGGTCAGGCGTGGCAGAAGAAATATAAATACCCAACCCCAGAGCTCACTGAGAGAGCAGCCACAGGGGAGACCAGACACCTCCAGCCTATCTCCTGGTTGGGACGCCCCAGCGACCTATGGCAGACACAAGGGCTGGCCGAGCCTGCCCCAGGCCAGCTACCTGGAGGAGTGGCCAAGCCTGCCCTGCACCAGCGATCCTGAGGAACCCATGGTGCTGGAACCCCCGAGGACACCACCCTGACCCAGGTCCCGCAAGAGGGGGACTCTGGAAGTAGCCCGGGGGCAGCCGACCCTAGTCTGGCTGCAGCACTGCCAGAACCCATGTCAGTGTGTTGCGGCCAGGATCCCCGCTGACAGAGCAGCCGGTCTTCTGCTGCTGCTAGGGCCCTGGGCTGGGACGCAGTGGAGTGGGAGGGCCTGCGTCCCCCCTGCCACCCCAACTCGCGGGTGGCCATCTCCCCCTCTCCCAGGCCTTTGGACCCAGGGCCTGGGCTCGCTGTGGATAAACTGTTCTTGCCCAGCTCCTGCCTGAGGGCCTGAGCACCTGACTTACCATTGCCCTGACCTAGGACCTTGCCTCCTTGGTTATATACTGTTCTTGCCCAGCCCCAGCCAGAGGGCCTGAGCACCTGACTCACGATTGCCCCGCCCTGACCTAGGACCTGGGCTGCCAACTAACTGTGTTGTTTCTGCCCTCACAGAGGCCGTGGAGGAAGACTCCTTTGGCCGGACTAATTCCCTGCTAGACCTCCTCCCGAACTTAATGAGGCAGTGGGGGTCCCCGCCGCCCCAGAGACAGACAAGCCCCGGTTAACCTCATTACAGTCCCCATCAGTCCTGGCCAGTAGGGTTGGTTAAATCAGCTGGCGTGGGAGATCACCTATAAGGATGAAAGGGAGGCTCTGGTCTGGTTTGTTTTGCACTCACCATGTTCTTTTCTTCTAGGCCCAATCCAATTTCCACAATCTTCTGCAGCACTGTGGGGTGTCCATTTTTAGCAGCCAAATGTAGGGCTGTGTTCTTTTCCTGCAAATAAACATTGTTTTGTGTGTAAATAAACTACATGATCAAGTACCCAGACAAAGCAACTCTCTGCAAACCAATATTTAGGGTGATTTCGTCTGACCGCAATTCCTGTAGTCATTCTCTTATCTACTAATCATCATTTAAGAAAAAAAACTATCAAATTCTGATGAAAATGCTTTAGTGCATCAAAGGGAGGTCTAGGAGTCTCTTAATATACATAGAACGTTACTTTGTAACAATAATATGCTTCTCCCAGATTCCCAAATTTATATCCTAGGTGATGTGAATTATTACTGTTATGGAACACGTATCAGTCCCCCATTGCAGTAGGATCTTGTTATCACTGTAGTGTCAGTAATGCCTCAGATTTCACACTACAGAGCGATGGTGCATTGGTCTCGTGGACCTTCTCTGAATGGGGCAAATGTCTTCTGTCTCCTTTATCTGTCTAGTTACTGAGACAGCTCCCATAACCATAATATAGGAGTGCCCCTAATGTTCAGCAAATCATAGGAGTATGTACATTCCTTGATCTAGGTGACTGAACAGATGATCCTTTCATCTGTCATTTCTCTCAGTCTGGGGCCAAGCATAGAAATCCCACTGTGTCCTTCTCCCCACTAGGGGCCTACCATCTACCTGCAGACAAGCCAATGGGACGGCTTTTTCTGGTAGAGTCAGGTTGCAACTTCATCGCAATGTACCTTAGAGTTATGACATCCAGAAAGCTCAGGGAAGCGTGTCACCCCTGTCCTTGCCCCACTACACCACTACGGTGGTGTACTTGGACTGCAAACAGCTGGGCGGAAATTTCCTTGGCACAGACACTGCAGACGACTGTGCGACTAGCTGATGAGCTTATGCTCACAACCCACCTGCGCTAGATTTCAGCCAGCCACCCAGCTCCGTATCCCATTAACAGTCCCTCGAGCCGTCTAGTCCCTGGTTACATTTCTCTGGCCCTGTCCAATGGCTTTTGCTTTCCATACCTTGTCTTTAACACTGTGACTACAACCTGACCCAATCAGGAACTCCACCACTTCTAACCTCCCATGCTCTGCAGCCAGATGAAACGCCGTCTTGTCCATCTTTAGGTAAAAGGAAAAAGAAAGAAAGAAAGAAGAAATGTGGAAAACTGGGAAAGCACAAACACCATGATTTTTGCTAAAGGCCCAAAAATAATGTCTCTGTGAATACTCATATCCTGGCAGGCTGGTTGTATTTCAACCCCCAGTTATTAGTGCTGTAACTTAAAGGTGATAATATAAATCACCAGTATCAAAACATTTTTTGTTTTAAATTTGGAGGCGATCCTATAGAAACAAGCTGATCTGACCCACGCCCGGGTATGAACATTTTGGTGTACTTTGGTTTCATCTGGCACAATAAAAGGGCAAGTTAATCTCACTATTTATTTCACAGGAAGAGGGGAAAGTAAAAGGCTTATCACAAGGAAACTACAGTTTAAAAAAGAGAAAAGGAAAATGATCTGCAGCATCAATTATCTGGTGAGTCATTTATTTTAATAAAGGTTTCGGCTAACGGTAATTTGCACATTCAGCCCACTTTTTCTGAGCAGCAAAGCGAATGGATCACTACAGGAACTGTGTGGTAAGGAAAGAAAGGGTTGCTATTGACATCAGTGAGGGTTCTGTGTGCAGGAGGGCAGGATGTGGTGCTGGAGTTCTGCCTTGTGAATGCAAGTGCTTTCTTTATTAACAGATTGAAAAAAAGGCCTGCACCTTGAACACATCGGCAGCAATCAATCAGTAAAAGACCTGTGGGAGATACAGTAATAAGAAAAGGAAACTATTACCAATGCCCCACTGCATCAGCTATGTTAGGGAAGCAGGCTTCAATTAATGGAACCTGGATTGAAACTCCAAGGGACTAGCATGGGAGAGAGGGTGTTAGCTGTAGAATTCTCTACTGACTGGAGCCAGAGTCAAATCACCGTTGAGGTGGGATTCAGGGCTTTGGAGCGGAGCCAGGAGCTGGAGCGTGGAGCAGCTCCAGAGCAGTGGAGCTGCGGGTTTTTGCCTGGAGCTGGAGCAGAGCCAGGGCACAGCTCCAAAGCCCTGGTGGGATATAAGATTCACCTCCTGCTGCAGGCCTTTGCTTGAGAACCAGAGGTTGGAGTGTGATACCTGTAATATTAATAATCCCCAGCTCCTACATAGCACTTTTCATCCATAGATCTCAAAGCGCTTCACAAATGAGGTCAGTATCATTATCCTCATTTTACAGATGAGGAAACTGAGGCTCAGAGAGGGAAGTGACTTGCCCAGGGTCACCCAACAAACCGGTGGCAGGTCTGGGAATTGAACCCTGATCTCCTCAGTAACGGTCAAGTGTCCTGTTTGCTAGGCCACACTGCTTCCCTTGCCCATGTTGTCTAGCACCTTACTCCATGAGTGGCGTCATTGACTTTAATAGGCATGCAGTATTGTTAGAGTGAGGTGTTATTTAACATCAGTAAAGGTATCAAGAATCTGGGTGTGAATGAGGAGTCAGCCCTGCTATGTTCTTAAAGCCACAACCCAGATTTGCCCTCTGTGTGCATCTGAGTGCAAAATCTGGCCCCGAGGACTTGATCCTGCTCCTGTTGAAGTCCACGGGAATGTTCCCATTAATGTCAATGGAGCAAGATCTGGCCCTATAAAACTGGAAGTGGTCCAGCATCTTGCTACCTTGTCTGTCTTATCCACATGCACGTCCTCCAGGTCCTCCATAATGAACTCCATCACCTTGATGTGCCCTCTCTGAGCTGCACAGTGCAGCAGGTTCCTGCCGTTCTGCAGAGGGAGGAAACCACACTTCTTTACTGAATCGCCAACTGAATTGCTTGATTTTTTTTAACAGCTTGTTCCTGTTAGAAAACCTGGGTGGCACCACCTAGCAGCTCGGTCAGCATGTGCTGCAGATGGCTGCTCACTGCTCCTATGAACCGACGTGCTCTGGCCCAACTGAGGTTAATTTTTAAACACATCTGCTTATTTATTAATACAGTAGGACCTCAGAGTTATGAACCCCAGAGTTACGAGCTGACTAGTCAACCGCACACCTCATTTGGAACCGGAGGTACACAATCAGGCAGCAGGAGAGACCAAAAAATAAAATAAAAGGCAAATACAGTACAGTGCTGTGTTAAACATAAACTACTAAAAAAGGGAAAGCACTGTGTTTCTTCTGCATAGTAAAGCTTCAAAGCTGTATTAAGTCACTGTTCCGTTGTAAACTTTTGAAAGAATGCCCATAATGTTTTGTTCAGCGTTACGAACATTTCAGAGTTACGAACAATCTCCATTCTCCAGGTGTTTGTAACTCTGAGGTTCAACTGTAATATTGTCCGTTTCTATAGCACCTTCCATCTTATGCTTTCGAAGTGCCATACAAATCTGAGCTGATAAAGCCGTATACAGCTTTGCAGCAAAAATTATTATAGCCATTTTACAGATGAACCTAGATGCGAAGAGATGAAGTAATTTACCCAGCCATACACTGAGTCAGAGTCAGGAACAGAACCTGGACAGCTACTCCCCCACTCCAACCATTATATCGTATCTCCTCTCTGAAATTAGTACAGAATACCAACAGCTGATGAGAGGGTCTAAAGCAGCTGATAATGGTAGTGAGTGTTGCAATGTTTCTTCCTAATGCCATGTAAACCTTTCCCTGCATTACACAGTCAGGGAGGTTTACAGCATGTGTTTATCATAGACCGGGCAAAAAATGTACAATCACAAAGAAGCTGTCCCATCACGATAATAAACTCACTGTCTATCTCTAGCTGTTTTGTACAGTTGCCATAAAAATGGCTCAAGTCTTCTGATTTCATTGTTAGTAAAAGGTTCGTGTTCTCTGTTGTGCAGGGTGGGTGTACTGGCTTGTGGACCTCTCTCATAAAAATACAAGTTCCCAACACACAGACATGCCGGTTTCAAAGGTTTCCAGCAGAGATTAGAACAGCTCCAAACTGGGAAGGCCACTTCAACTCATTTAGGTTGAATCCCCAAAATTCCCTGCAGCTTGGCTATAAAGTCCACTCTCCAGGCCAGATCCTCTTCAGAGAGGATGGAGTCGAATGTCAGATATCGCAGAGGGAACAGCAGCTACTGGAATCGCTGGCTGCTGCCCCTGCCATGTCACAGGAGGTAATAACCTTTAACCACCAACCTCTTACAGATGCTCCTGAGTGTCACACCCTCATCACGAGAGCAGCCAGACTGTGCAAACACCATAACCATGACATAATGTAACAAGAATTAATTTTATAACACTCCTCTGGGAAGTGACCTTCCTTCAGCAGGAATGTCATGTATACAGATGGCATGAGTCTGGGTGTGGGGGAATGTGAAGTCGCGGAACGACACCCAATCACTTCTCTCAAAAGCAGTGATACAGCACAGAATACGGACCTTCATATTCCCCTGGGTTTGCTACACATATTTGACTGCTGAGAGATCTGGAGGAGTTTATTGCCCATGGCAAGGAGGAAGGGCTATAGCTCGATTTAAGCCCATGGGTATATTCTTCTTATAATATTACAGAAATGAATGATAAGATCCGCACACCCCCAGACAGCCATGGAATCATGTAAGAGGAGGACTAATGGCATTAGAGCTATGAGACAGATGCTTCAGAAGACACTGGTACGGGTACAACTATCATGCTCTGTGCGGAAGCTCAAAAGCAACCCCTGCAACAGGGTCCTCAGTGTAGACAGCCCCGCAGTGCTTACAAAGGTCAGGTTTCCTAGTCATTTCCTGGTTCCTGCTTTCTCAGCACTCCCAGGTTTTCCCCACTGTAATTACACACAGAAGACTGGTTTGAAATTACCCCTCTCCTCTCTCTCTCCCTGTCACCTTCTGGCAATGAATAGCTGATATCAGGGTGCATGAGGAAGCTGCCTCACCTTGTTGACACAGCTGATCTTGGCACCGGCGTTCACGAGGATCTGAAGAACGCGCAGATGGCCAAACCAAGCAGAGAGGAGAAGTGCGTTCATTCCAAACTGTGCCAAAGGAAACAGAGCCATTTCCACCCTTCCTGCGCTAGCCCTTCCCTGCCCCGCCCGCTCCCCCCGACATTGCAGCGGGTCGTCATTCTTCAAAATGTCAAAGGAAATTTGAATGGAGATAAAAAATAAATAAATAAAATGTTTCAGTGTTTCCCCGTTTTCTGGCCCAGCTCCCTGTCTCATCACCAGGACCCCGGCTCTGGGTGCGAGCTGCATCAGTGACTGCTAAGCAGCCTTTTGTCGAGGCTAGCATCTCATACCCACTGGCAGAAAGTTGTTCCCATCTGCTGGCTTGGTTTGCTGGGCTCCATTCGCTACCGAGCGGATGAGTCCCACAAACCACCCATCCAGCTGGTCCCCCCTTGCAGCCTGGTTCACAGCCTCAGCAGAGAGGTGAAGGATTTCATTGACCCTGAATGACCTTCTCACCCCTAGTGTTTTGAGACAGTCAGAAGGAAGCTTGGCTGATGCGGATCCCTTGCCTTCTACCAGCACTACATTAAATTTAGGACAAATCCCCCACCCCCAACCCCTGCAGACAGGCTGCAAAGGAGAGTCACACTCATACACTGTCTTTGTCGTCCACCGGGACTTCGAGCTCCAGCAGCAGTCGCACGGCTTGCTCGTTCCCAGCTCCAGCGGCCCAGTGCAGGGCAGTCCTGTCTGTCTGGAAAGGAGGAAAGGGAAAGTGAAGGTGGATACAAGCACAGCGTGAAATCCCAGTGCAGCAGAGTCAATGGCAAAACTCCTATTGCCTCCGTGGGGCCAGGATGTCACCCACAGTGCGTATTCACGCACCACGCTGCAGCTTGCACCATAAGGTACTGCAATGAAACAGAGGACGAAGGGCAAGTGGACACCCTGGATTTTGCAGGTTCAGGGCCAGACCCCGGAATCTAAATGCAAGCAAAGCTCCCATTGCAATGCAAAGACTGTAGGATTGAGCCACTAGGGTCTTTGGGCCATATAGCTCTATATTGTGGGGAAACACACTTTCTTTTAAAAACCGGAGTGAGCTGGAAGCAAGTAGGACTGACGGTAAATGCATGAGATCTCTCCAAAGCGAAACAAAGTGAGGGACAATGTCAACCTATGGCCTTCAGGGATAATTTTCCAAAGCACTTCTGTAAATACTTGGGAGGGACCCATTTGTTCATGAAGCGCCCCATCCAGTGAGTAAGTACAATGGGTTCTCGTGCAAGGACCTGCTCTGGAATAGGGGCCTGGGCACATATTGCAAACACATTGTTCTTGGAAAAGCCAGCCCGTAAAAGGAGTGGTACCGTCCAAAGAACAAGCTGCTCAGATTCTGCGCTCAGGAGAGCTATGGCGGCACCTGGATAAAGGGATGGATGGAACAAATCTTCAAGTATGGCCCCAAGTCTGAATTTCTTGTGCACCCCAATTTCCCACGGCTCTGCTGATCAGTACAGGGGGAGTTCTGAGTGTGGGATCAATGCCTGTCTTTGTAGCTGCAACATACTCTGTGCGTCATCACCCAGGGAGACTGACATGGCCCTCACTATTAGTAAACATCCTGAGACTCGACGTCATTTTTAGTTATGTCCCCTCAAAATCACCCTAATCAACTCCTCTCATTCCGCAGTGTTTACAGCTTTCAAATCCTTTTAGGCCATGGGGTGTTTGCGCCATACATGCTGTGGAAGGGTGAACATGGGCCTGAGAGGCCAATTAACCAGGAGGATGGGCCAGGACTAATTAGAGATAAAGGCCAGCTGGGTGAGAGGGGAACTGTTTCCCCCGCCCATGAAAAACTGGGTGAGCCCCGTTGGCAGGGGGAAGACCAAGATGTGAAGTGAGGGGGAGTGGAGCGTTTCCTCTCTCTGGGAAGCAGCCCGAAGGAAGGCTGAGAGGAGCAGACAGGCTCCTCTCAGCGGGGGAGCCGGAAGCCTGACTGGGGCCAGGGGCCCTGAGGAGCTGTAGCCTGCCTGAACTCTTGAGTGAGGGGAGGAGTGTGCCAGCCCGAGAGCCCATGGCGTTGACCAAGGCACAGAAGCCTGTGGCTAGACAGGCGGCCAGCACAGAACAGCAGCAGCACATCTGTGACAAGATGGCTGTCAGCTAACCCCAGCTGGGCTAAAGATTTGGTTCTGTTTACATTCGTTGGAGGACTCTGTGGCAAAGTGCTGCGGCCAGAGAGCTAGGACGCTGCTATGGCTGCAATAGGCCAAAGGACAGTGGGGGGAAACTGAGGCAAAGATGCTGCAATGCCGCATCCAGCCAGGAGGGGTTGCATTGGGGCAGCAACTTTGATACAGGGTGCAACTCCCTGGATTTCAATGCGGTGAAGAATGTGCTCTACCATTGACTACTTGGCCCTGGGTCGATGCTTTTACGCTTTGCCCAGAGGAGCAACTAATGAGGAGAGTAACGTTTCTTTTATGTCTGGAGACACAGTTTGGATGCTAACGCTTTCTGCTGGCTGCAGCTCCGAGGGTCCCCTCTGTAGCTAGAAAGCAAAAGGCACCTACATTGTTTTTGGCTTTGACGTTAACCCTTGTCCTGATGAGCTCTTGCATCCTGGCTACGTCGTTCCGCTTTGCTGCATTGTGGAATTCTTTTTCTGAATGAAGCACTGAAGCACGAGAAAAGACAAGACAGGCAGTACGGTAAGTGGTGGTGCTGAGCAGAAGCAAGAAGTAATCGCCGTTCCTGTTGAATGTTTCCTGCATCTCACTCACTCATCATAAATGGGCTTTAGGAAGGATAATTCACTGGCTAGGCTTCTACCTCCTCTATTGCCTGCTAAAGTCCCAGCCCTCCAGACTTCAGTGTGTACAATGCTGCTCCCTGCATTCCCACATGTACAGGAGCATGACTGCGTCACCCTAGTCCTCTTGCAGCTCCACCGGCTTCTCATCCATTTCAGGAGCCAGACTGAAATTGCCTTCCTGGTTTCCAAACCTGCCTCCTGGATTTGCTCTTGCCTATCTTGTCTCTCTGTGGCCCTTTCGCTCCCGCTGTCATTCAGCACTGGCCTCCTCTGTCCCTCCACACAGTCTCCTCTCTGTAGGCGCAAGGGCCTTCTCCTCTGCAGTTCCTGCCATGAAGAACACGTCCCCTCCACCTCTCTGTCTTCTTGACTCTCCTGTTCTTTGCAAACCTCAGCTGCAAACACATCCTTTCTCTCTTTCCTACACATCCCTATCTTGCTCTCCCTCTGCTGTTATTTGTTCCGTCCCTCTGTAATTGTCTTACTACCTTCATTTTGCTGCTGAGGAAACTGAGGCACAGAAAGGTCATGTGATTTACCCAAGGTCACCTCAGCAGGTCAGCGGCGGAGAGGGAAATAAGCCTCCTCCCCTCTTCATCCCCAGTCCCATATATCCGCTATAACCCCACGCTTCCTTTTCTCTCTGTTACAGGAAGGTTGTCCGACACTTCCCATTAGAAGACCCTGTTTCTAACTGCTTAGAACTTTGCCAAACTTTTAAGTGTTTAAGCTGAAATATATTGGGGAAAGTTTCAGCAAGAACAGTACAGCTGCTCTGAGAATGAGATTGAGGGCAAAAATACAGTGTTTTGCCCATGTTCAAAAAATTCTTACAATCATTTGATTGAGAACATCTAGCGCCTGCATTCTTTGGAGCAGGGGTTTGGAATTTGGAAGGGGGTCACTTTGGTGTCAGGGATGTGCCTTTGAATGTAATGATGTAGTTAAAGATGGTATCATATGCACATGTAGGGGCTGAATTAAGGTTGCACGGGCAACCTTAATACTGGCGTATCCTAACCTCTGAGTGCTTGACTTTGCAACCTTGATGTTCTTTGAATGAGGTTTTCATATGTAATTAAAATAGGAAGAGCCTGGTTTTTATTTACACCTAGGGTCCTTTACACTGCTGTCAAGGGGTCTTAAAGTGAGTGTTAATTACAGCTATGCTCACTTTAAGGCCTCTTTATACGGCCAGAGCAAAGTAAAGGGGCCTTAGTGTTAATAAGAATCTGGCCCCTTGTCTTAATTAAGCAGTAACTGCTTTAGGGCGAACATGAGTCAGCAGCGTTGCATAGTATAGAGAGGTTCCTTAAGTATCTCCCAGCATGGGCAGGGACTAGTTTTTAAATACGTTAATAGACTATGGTTATTGTGAACATCACTTCTGCTAAGAATAACTGCACTAATCCTGCAGTGGTAGGAGCGAGTTAAATGGCTTTACTCTTCAGATGGGGCACTGGGTTAACACATCACACCAGTTCCCTGCTTTGTTGAATAAACCTTCCTGCTAACTAATGAGATCAAACCCCAGTTCTGGACTCTGCATCTTTCCAGCGTGTTTGACAGAGAGGCTCTACAGCTGGATTTGTAAGGAGGAAACATGTCTGGCTATTTTGCAGAGGGATTTTTTCCTGGATCACATGCTGTCTGTGCTGCTGCTCTTCCAGGGGAATTCCTCTGACAAGTTATTAATTCAGACACTAAACCTGTTTCAGCAGATCGTGGATCCATCTTGGCTGCTCTGCACTGCTCTACTTTTGCCCCTTAATATTAAAGTGAAAATCCTTAGTATAGAGTGATGGTCTCAACGGCCCACCCTTGCCATCCTTCTGCCATTCGGGATTAGATTTCTGGGGGCCGCTTTTTTCACTTCAGATGCAGATGTTGCCTCCTGAACTTCCTTGTCAGAGGCCAGATTATCCCCTCTGACATTGATGGACGAGGAATCCACCTCAAATCTATTGTACAGCAGCCTCCCCTCAAAACCCCCCTTCCATGAACTCTGCACTGTTCGAGTCCCGCTAGCTGGCTGAGCAGGAATGGGACGGAGCCATGAGTATCAGCTTCCACTCTGTACCTCCTCCCCCCTGGACAGTGATGTTAGACCAGATACCAGTGAAGAAGCCCCAGTGGATGTGGGGCTCAGGGTGTCTGGGCCTCCCAGTCCGCAAGGATCTCTTGATCTATGGGATTTCCCCATGGAACTCAGGATACACCAGGGGTTAGGAGAGTCATGCCCCTGCCCAATCCACAGCTGGCCAATCCATGCCCCCGCTGAACACACCAGGTCTAGAGGCTGTAGATTTTTCTACCTAACTTTGGCTCGTCAATGGATTTTTCTTTGGGGGAACATGTTCTGGGCTCAAGTTTTCACGTGTTCCATCTCCATTGTTCCAAATTGGTTTAACCTTGAATTTGGGACTAGATTTTCCACCACAATTAGTGTGATGTTACCATTTCCTTCCCTGTCTTTCCACCTACTTTCCCCTGACTTCTTACAATGGACAGCGGACTCAGGACATGTATGTCAGCAAGAAGAAAAAAGGAAGATGAAGGATGTGATAGGCCAGTATTTGCCCGTTCAAGAATCCACCCAAGGAAGTGTGACATTCTCTGATGCGTCTGTGCAGCACAAGGGCCATGTAACTAACCCAGTGTCCAGCTTAATTTTTGGGAAGATCTGTGTTGACCAACTGGTGAAAGGTTGGTTTTTCTGACATTTCTGTTAGTCAAATCAAGCATGGTCAGATTTTAACCCACTCGAGTCTTTATGTGGTTTGTGAATTATACCTCTTTGCTCCTACAATGTGCCTCATTCTGGCTTTCAAATACAAATGGGGATTTCTAGTTCTTGCTTTACCTATGACAGCAATGATCACCTTTCTAACTCTCTGAACAGCATTGTCCAAAGTATAATAGGATGTTAGACAATCCAGCATGGTCCCAACAGCTAGCCCTGAAGTGATAGTCAAGGGAGGATCCTAGACAATAGTTAGAATAAACATACAAGTGGGGGATCCCAGAAGCCCTTACTCAGGTAAATTATCCTTACTCTCCTGGGCGATCCTACTGACTGTCATGGGATTACCTCTGTACTAGGACTTCTCAGGCATGACCTGCTTTGAAGAATTGGGCATCACATTTGGAAAGAGAAAAATCTAATTTCTACCTTGCCCATAACTAACTCTCAAGTCCTACTCCTTAGTTGTTGGGAATGTCAGAGTTTCAGATGGACAATGTCATTTATGATTCGTTCTAGTCAATGTTTGTTCAGGCGTCACCTAGAAACTCATCCCTGGCTTTTAACACCAGCAAGTTTCTTTGTCTTGTCATTTACAGCACTATATCTGTGGATGGATGAGAGTTCTTGGACTCCTGCTTTTATGGCGTCCATTAAACAGTTGGCTATAGTGGTCTGTGAGATAACAGAAAAGTTACAAAAGGTTAGAGAACAGACAGGTAGTGATCAATGGCTCCAAGTCTAGTTGGCAGCCAGTATCAAGTGGAGTGCCCAAAGGGTTGGTCCTGGGACCGGTTTTGTTCAATATCTTCATAAATGATCTGGAGGATGGTATGGATTGCATCCTCAGCAAGTTTGCAGATGACACTAAACTGGGAGGAGAGGTAGATACGCTGGAGGGTAGGGATAGGATACAGAGGGACCTAGACAAATTGGAGGATTGGGCCAAAAGAAATCTGATGAGGTTCAACAAGGACAAGTGCAGAGTCCTGCACTTAGGACGGAAGAATCCCATGGACCGCTACAGACTAGGGACCGAATGGCTAGGCAGCAATTCTGCAGAAAAGGACCTAGGGGTTACAGTGGACGAGAAGCTGGGTATGAGTCAACAGTGTGCCCTTGTTGCCAAGAAGGCCAATGGCATTTTGGGATGTATAAGTAGGGGCATTGCCAGCAGATCGAGGGACGTGATCGTTCCCCTCTATTCAACGCTGGTGAGGCCTCATCTGGAGTACTGTGTCCAGTTTTGGGCCCCACACTACAAGAAGGATGTGGAAAAATTGGAAAGAGTCCAGCGGAGGGCAACAAAAATGATTAGGGGACTGGAACACATGAGTTATGAGGAAAGGCTGAGGGAACTGGGGATGTTTAATCTACGGAAGAGAAGAATGAGGGGGGATTTGATAGCTGCTTTCAACTACCTGAAAGGGGGTTCCAAAGAGGATGGCTCTAGACTGTTCTCAGTGGTAGCAGATGACAGGACAAGGAGTAATGGTCTCAAGTTGCAGTGGGGGAGGTTTAGGTTGGATATTGGGAAAAACTTTTTCACTAGGAGGGTGGTGAAACACTGGAATGCGTTACCTAGGGAGGTGGTGGAATCTCCTTCCTTAGAAGTTTTTAAGGTCAGGCTTGACAAAGCCCTGGCTGTGATGATTTAATAGGGGATCAGTCCTGCTTTGAGCAGGGGGTTGGACTAGATGACCTCCTGAGGTCCCTTCCAACCCTGATATTCTATGATTCTATTCTGTGATTCTATGTTGTCAAACACTACAGTTATGCAATATTTGTATTCGTCACCTACCATATGTCACCATTACGTGTGTAATAGAGTATGTAGCTTAATATAGCTGTACTGCCTTTCATAGAAAGCTATGATCCACCTTACAATGAATGCAATAAAACCAGGAGTCTGGGGAAATGTACATGCCATTATATAATGAAACCGAGAGCAACAAATCAGCAAGAGATCTCTAGCCAGTGTATCTGTATGTTATTAACGGGGTTACCTTCATCCTCTCAATCCCTTCCCATCTATTTATTAAAGCAATTTGTCTTACATTAGATTATAAACGCTTTGGGGGCAGGGGTGATGTCGTCTGTTACATTTGTACAGCACCTAACTAGTGGGGTCCTGATCCTGACTGGAGCTTTTGGGCATTATTGCAATACAAGAAACAAACAGTAAGCGGCCAGTTTCATTGTTACAAACTAATACTCCATGCCTGACAGCGTTTGAGGGTAAAGTTTGAGAGATTTCCAAAGTCACACATGAGCGAGACAGACAGTGCCCTACTGGCTAAACTGCTATAAACACATCAGAAATTGGTTCCAAATCAGCATATGAAGAACTTCAGCTTTCTGGTTTTGCTTATTTTGGGGCAGGACAAAACCCATGTTTTAGGAAGCAGCGTGATCTTCAGAGCTATGCTTTTGGGTGGGATGATGTAACCTGGGCGAATGATACCATGTGTGAGGAGCTTGCCCTCTCACCCCATCTTGCCTAACTGACCGTCAAGCCAAAGAGATGCACAGCAGGGCAGATGGCGGAATTGGATGGATGGTTTCGACCTGACAAATCTGCTGCATGGATGAGCGCTGGGGATTTTAAAGGCAGATGATAGTGGTAGATTTGTTGGGCCAGATCCTCAGTGGCTGTAAATGGATGTAGCTCCATTGACTTCACTGTGGTTTTACATCAGCTGAGGGTGCATGGTGTGTGTTTATATATGCACTCTCTCTATATCTATATCAGTGCCAATTAAGCATCAACTGTGTACTCTTTGCCGTACATTCTGATAATCCATATGCCAGGCTTCATGAGTGGCAGAGACATAACTTCAACTTTCCTTTTGCTCATTCCCCCTTTCCACGACCCTCTGCCCTCCATCTCCCAAAACACCTTGCCAAGATTTTCCATCAACAGAGCCACAATTAACACAAAGCTGAATGGGGAACAGTAGTATCCTAGAGGGGACGGCCCTGCTGCTCCCACCGAAGACAAGGGGAGTTTGGGCACTAGCTTCAATCGTCATATGTCAAGGTTCCTTCCCCACTCTGAACTCTAGGGTACAGATGTGGGGACCTGCATGAAAACCTCCTAAGCTAACTTTTACAAGCTTAGGTTAAAACTTCCCCAAGGTACAAACTATTTGTTTTGCCCTTGGACTTTCGTTGCCACCACCAAACGTCTAACCGGGTTTATTATTGGGAAAGAGTCATTTGGAAACGTCTTTCCCCCCAAAATCCTCACCAAAACCTTGCACCCCCCTTCCTGGGGAAGGTTTGATAAAAATCCTCACCAATTTGCATAGGTGATCACAGACACAAACCCTTGGATCTTAAGAACAATGAAAAAAACATTCAGTTTCTTACAAGAAGAATTTTAATAGAAGAAAAAGTAAAAAGAATCACCTCTGTAAAATCAGGATGGTAAATACCTTAAGGGTAATTAGATTCAAAACACAGAGAATCCCTGTAGGCAAAACCTTAAGTTACAAAAAGACACAAAGACAAGAATATCCATTCCCTCCAGCACAGCTTATTTTCTCGGCCATTTAAAGAAATCATAATCTAACGCATATCTAGCTAGATTACTTACTAAGTTCTAAGACTCCATTTCAGTTCTGTCCCCGGCAAAAGCATCACACAGACAGACAGAGGCCCTTTGTTTCTCCCCCCCTCCAGCTTTGAAAGTATCACTTGCAGAAAGCTTATTGGAAAAGAGATTTTGAAAAACAGCAAAGGAAATTTGTGGGCAAAAATGTATTAAAATAACGGTCTTTGTTTTATTTAAATCAGTGGAACACAAAGAAAATCAATTATTGTGGTTGCTTCAGCCTTGCAGTGTTACCATCACTCCATGCTGTGCTTAGAGGGATCATGAATTAGTATGTGATGAAAATAGGATGATGATTGGTATTAAATTTACCATCACAGAAGTGCATGATGCGTTACAGAAAATAAAAAACAGAAAAGATCCCTGTCCAGATTTTACAAAGCCTATGTATGAATGGAATTTTCTGAGGTTTCTTTAGTTCAAACCATCACCTGCTTTACTGGAGACCTAAGATCCAAAAGCTGACACTGACTATAAATAAAAATGAAAACTAACCAGTTTCATTTCAGTAGCCAAACTGAGAGAAATGCAAAAGTAAGAAAATCAAAGAAATTATGCAAAGTAAATTAGGTGCTTAAAATTCTGTTTCAATAGTCTAATATGTTAGTAATAGGAGTGAGGAAAATTTAAAACTATAGTCCACATCCCACTTGCCTTACCGTTTATGCACTGAGAATGATCGCAAAACCTATCCAGTTCCATATAAAAGATGTATGCAATCCCCACTTGCTACAATGGGGTGAATTAAGATTTGAGTTTCATTTCTTCCAAATTTCCTGTCTAATTGTCTCTGGCTTTCAGCCATACCCTGAGTGTTACTTTAATATTTGGAATGCCACAGTTATTTATAATGCATGGAGCACTCAGTGTCTACAGGGTGCTCTACAAAGCCCATAAGAATGGGCCCGTTTTTCTAACGTTTCCTGTAAAAATAAAATATTAAAAAAGTAACATCCCTGATTTCACCCAGTGGGCCCAATTGCCCTAAATCACCCCAGTGTACAGTCAGTCTAGAGCTAAACCCTTGACTCTAAAGGAAATAGTGCAGATTTATGCTGACATAACTGAGGGCAGAATTTGGTCCGGAAGTCTTGAAGAGCCATTCTGAAAGAGCATCAAAAATAGAAACTGCAGGGAAACTCCTGCTCTGTAAAAAACATCCTAAATCCCTAGGGACTTCAACATGCAAACCTGATTTACCTGGGACGCATTCAAATACTAGGATGATGGGCGCTATAGAAAACCCTCAATAATGGATTTACAAATAATGACAATTCACTTCCATTTTCTACAGTCTAATGACAAACAGGAACATAATAATAAAAATGGCATCACTCGCACAGCAATCCCTGGTCTTATTTTCATGTTCATTCACGTATGAATGAAACCCAAAGGGCAGGTTTCTTAAGTAATTTCCATAGTCTCAACTTTGGCAAAGTTCCCTTTCCCACCTAAAGACTAACAATAGTTTGTGTAGGAGTAAAAGAGTCCATCGTCTTCCAAATGGGTTTTATTTTAAGGTAGTTTTAAAAATATTTGCCTTTCCTGATAACGATGGGTTCTCTCCCCTCCGCCCCCATTTTTATTTGATTTCACCTCTATGTGTGTGTGTACGCGCGTGCATCAGTTGAGTGTGTCTTTGAGTGATCTTGCTGAGTGTGTGTGTGAATGAATGTGTGAGCTGGCTGAGTTAATCTCTGTGAATATGAGTGTGAGCTTGCTAAGTGTGCATGTGTGTGTCTCTGTGAGCTTGCTGAGTGTGTGAGCTTGCTAAGTATCTGTGTGTGAGTGAATATGATTGTGTGCTCTTGCTCAGTGTGTGTCTCTCTGTATCTGTGTGAGCTTGCTGAGTGTCTGGGTGTGAATGAATATGAGTGAACATGAGTGTGTGCTGTTGCTGAGTGTGTCTGTGACCTTGCTGAGTGTGATGGTGTGAGCTTGCTGAGTGCCGGTGTGAATTAATAAGAGTGTGAGTGTGTGCATCTCTGTATCTGTGGGGGCTTGCTGAGTGTGTGCTCTTGCTGAGTGTGTCGGCATGTATGTGTTTCTGTGAGCTTGCTGAGTGTCTGTGTGTGAATGAATGTGTGTGTGCTCTTGCTGAGTGTGTATCTCTATCTGTGTGCTCTTGCTGAGTGTGTCTGTGTTGAACATGAGTGTGTGCTCTTGCTGAGTGTGTGTCTTTGTGTGAACGTGAGTGTGAGCTCGCTGAGTGCATGTCTCTCTGTGTGCGCCTGCTGAGCGTGTCTGTGTGTGCTCTGGCTGAGCATGTCTGTGTGTGAACGTGAGTGTGAGCTTGCTGAGTGTGTCTCTCTGTGTGCGCCTGCTGAGCGTGCCTGTGTGTGAACGTGAGTGTGAGCTCGCTGAGTGTGTCTCTCTGTGTGCGCCTGCTGAGCGTGTCTGTGTGTGCTCTGGCTGAGCGTGTCTGTGTGTGAACGTGAGTGTGAGCTCGCTGAGTGTGTCTCTCTGTGTGCGCCTGCTGAGCGTGTCTGTGTGTGCTCTGGCTGAGCGTGTCTGTGTGTGAACGTGAGTGTGAGCTCGCTGAGTGCATGTCTCTCTGTGTGCGCCTGCTGAGCGTGCCTGTGTGTGAACGTGAGTGTGAGCTCGCTGAGTGTGTCTCTCTGTGTGCACCTGCTGAGCGTGTCTGTGTGCGCTCTGGCTGAGCGTGCCTGTGTGTGAACGTGAGTGTGAGCTCGCTGAGTGTGTCTCTCTGTGTGCGCCTGCTGAGCGTGTCTGTGTGCGCTCTGGCTGAGCGTGTCTGTGTGTGAACGTGAGTGTGAGCTCGCTGAGTGTGCAGGTGCGTGTCTGCACCTACGCTCCACTGAGCCATGCCCCGTTTCCCATCCCCACCACCCCCGCCCCGAGCCCACCCGCCGGCTCCAGCCCCGCAGCCCGGCCCGCTCGCCGCCCGGCGGGTCCCACTCACAGGTCTCCTCCTCGGACCCCAGCCCGTCCTCCATGCTGCAGCCGCCGGAGCGCCCGGGCTGCGCTCCCCGGTCAGCGCCCCGGCATCGCGCGGGTCCCGCCGGCGCCCCGAGGGGATCCGAGCCCCGGCGAGCCCTCAAGCCCCCGGCATGAGGCGGGTCCGCCGCGCCGCCCGCCGCTGCGCCGAGCCCGGCAGCCGCCAGCCGCTTTGTTGCTAAGACGGTGTCAAATGACACTCTCCAGCCGTGCCCCCCTCCCCGCCCCCGGGCTGAGGGCTCCTCCCCGGCCAGACCCGGGGGAGACGCCCCAAAATCCGCCCCCGCGCCGCGCTCCGGAGCCGAGCCCCCCCCACGCGGCTGGCTCAGCGATGCCGGGCTGCAGCGGAGGGTGGCTGGGAAGTGGCCCCATCCCGGGTCACTCTCCTCCTCCCTCCAGGAGCCAAAGCAGTCAGGAGCCCCAGGCAGGCGGCCTAGAATGAATGGGACGCTCCAGGAGAGCTTGGCCCTGTCCCACAAGGCCTGTGCCCAGACCCGCCAAGCCGGCAGCTGGGCTGCCCGCCTGGAAAGATTGGACCTTTACTGGTAAATGTTGGTCTCTAAGGTGCCACAAGTACTCCTTTTCTTTTTGGTAAATGTTGGGAACCGTTGATTTCCCCGTACCGAAAACGGGAGGGGAAATATTGCCATCCATAATAATTACAACGTACAGAATAATGCTGGGTCCCGATAGGGCGACCAGATGTCCCGATTTTATAGGGACAGTGCCGATTTTGGGGTCTTTTTCTTATATAGACTCCTATTACCCCCCACCCCGGTCCCGATTTTTCACACTTGCTGTCTGGTCACCCTATGTCCGGAACTTATTGGCATTTGATTTAAGGGCATGTACTGTGGGCTGGTCTACACGACCAGCGTAAAAAGTTACGTTGCTCAGGGGTGTGAAAAAACCACCCCCCCGCAGCGACATAAGTTACACCGCCTTAAAGTGGTGTCCACACAGCGATAGGCCCGTGGGAGACGCTCTCCCGCTGACGTCATTTCTGCCTCTCGTTGAGGTGGAGTCGTTACTGAGACGGGAGAGCGCTCTCCCATGTACATGATGCGTCTTCACCAGGCGGCAGGGGTGAAAGTAACTTAAAGGACTTACCGGTACTCCGGAGTCCTGAGTGAGGGGGCATGCCCTCAACCGGAAGAGGAGGGGCCTTTAAATACCTGGGCCCTTTAAATCACCCCTGGAGCTACCAGCTGCAGAGGCGGCTGGAAGCCCCGGGGCTCAGGGGCGATTTAAAAGGCCCTGGGCTCCAGCCGCCGCTACCGTAGCAGAGCCCCTGGCCCTTTAAATCACCGCCGGAGCCCTGCTGCCGCTACCCCGGGCCTCCGGCAATGGGGCTTGGGCTGCACTTTAAAGGGCCCAGGGCTCCCCGCAGTGACTGGAGCCCCGGGCCCTTTAAAGCGCCACCTGGGGAAGCCGGTCCGGTCCCGCACGGCGTACGGGCTCTTGCCGGTACGCCGGACCGGACCGGCTTACTTTCACCTCTGCCGGACAGACCACATCAGCGCCGCTTTAGCGCCGTCATGAAGACAAGTGCTTTGTCTGTTTTGACGTGGGATGTTGGTGATTCGGTGTTTTAAGGATTATATATCTCAACTGTCAGGAAAGACCGGTTGCCTGACAGCTCTCTCATAATTTCCTGCAACTGTGACAAAGTAAATCAACAAAAATGCTTAAAAATAAACACCAGGATTTTCTGTCAAAACGATAAAGATATAAAAATTGGATTCTGCCAAGCATACTCGTACGCTTTCTCTTTCGCATCTGAGCCTGCTGACAGAGCCCAGTACCCCACTGAACTAAATGGGTTTCTTACCTGTGTACATCAGTGTTTGCAGGATCAGGAATCCATCAGTACCTGCCTGAGTGCCTGTTTTTCTCCATGCTGTTCTGAGTTTAATGCCTTAGAATCTAGAACAGTGCTGAATTTGTGCCAGGGCTTGCCAGGGCTGAGCCTCAGCACCTCTTGGCTTGGCAATTCATAGCTCCAGCAGTGCACCTCTGGGCTTGCTGCGTCTGTTATGAAGGTAAAAACATTGCTTGAGCCCCGGCACCTAATTGCTTGAGTCCCAGCACGTCTTTCATTACAAATTAAGCACTGCACTAGAACTGGGTGAATGTTTTTGGCCAAAACTTGATTTTGGCAAAAAATGTAGGTTTGGTGGCTCTGAAACATTTTGTGAATTTGCTTCAATTTCACCAAATTGTTTCAGTCACAAAGAAAAAAATCAGAGAAAATCAAAATGTTTCAGGTAGCCTTTTTCTAAACAAAACATTTGGATTTTTAGGTTTGAAATTTTTGGTTTCAAAGTTGTCTTTAATTTTTTTTTTAAACCAACTTGAAGTGGTTGAAATCGCAATGAAACCTTTTGATTTTGTTGAAATGAAACGTTTCGTTTGACCCAAAATGGTTTTTTTGGACTTTCTGATTCACCAAATATTTGGAAAAATTCATTTTTGGTCCTAGAATTGCTGTGTACCGTTGCTCTTGCCACATATTATCTCAGAGGTCAACGATGGGCCAAATGACCCTATAGGATAGGTTGCGTTGATACGTGGGTAAGAAACCTTTAGGGAATAACGTAGTGCTGCAAGTACTGGTGATTCAGTAGACAACCTCTGAACCAATACCCCTGCTTACTGTAAGGGGATCCTCTGCTAATGGAGTTCATTAACGATGCAGGGCACTTCTTGGAAGAACACAGCTGTTAACCCGCCTCGGGGCCAAGTCACAGCTGGTGGTTGCATCCTACCTCTCTAAATTGCCTCGGCAGTTTCAGTTAGATATGGAATCGTCACTTCCTGTCCTAAACTGTTGAGCAGTGCTGCTGTATGCTGTTAATCAACTGCCATCGCAGAGGTGGCTGCATTTCAATGGGGGATTAAATCATTGCTTTGGAGGGTTTGTATAGTAGCTCGTGAAGCACTTTAGAATCCTTCAAGATCCCAAAACATCATGCCTGACTTAAATCTGGGGATTCAAATTCACCTCCCAACCCCAGTATTCAAAGGGGTTTGGATTCAAGGTCCTGCTTTTGACCCATTTCTAATTACACCCCTCCCCCCCCACGGCAAAATGTTGAAAAAACTGCAGCCCTGTTGCTTCCCCCAACTTTTCCCCAACTGGGCTTTTGTCTGGAAGAGATCACATGACTTCCTATTCTTGTCTGACTTCTTACAATCTCTCTTCTCCCCATATCTTCTCTATGTTCCTTCCTCTTCTTGTCTAAGAAAATTCTTATAACAGAATTCTAAAACTCAGCCACGCTGCAGTCCAGCCAGACCCTCTCTGGTGGCTGTACCAGTCCTTGTCATTGACTGGAAGATGAGCTTCAGGAAGGACATGGACTAAGGTGAGGGAAGAGTTAGGAGATATATTTGGAAAAAGGCAAATATAGAGTCCCCGCGCCCCCCTGCCCCAGCTTACCTCCGCTCCACCGCTGCCCCCAACCACTTGGCACTCTAGGCGACCGCCTAGTTTGCCTAGTGGTTGCAGCGGCCCTGAATATAGTGCCCATCTTCAAAAAGGGAAAGAAGGAGAACCCGGGGAACTACAGACCAGTCAGCCTCACCTCAGTCCCTGGAAAAGTCATGGAGCAGGTCCTCAAGGAAACCATTTTGAAGGACTTGAATGAGAGGACGGTGATCAGGAACAGTCAACATGGATTCACCAAGGGTAAGTCATGCCTGACCAACCTGACTGCCTTCTATGGTGAGACAACTGGCTCTGTGGATATGGGGAAAGCAGTGGACGTGATATATCTTGACTTTAGCAAAGCTTTTGATACGGTCTCCCACAGTATTCTTGTCAGCAAATTTAAAAAGTATGGGCTGGATGAATGGACTATAAGGTGGATAGAAAGTTGGCTAGATTGTCGGGCTCAATGGGTAGTGATCAATGGCTCGATGTCTAGTTGGCAGCTGGTATCAAGTGGAGTGCCCAACAGGTCAGGCCTGGGGCTGGTTTTGTTCAACATCTTTATTAATGATCTGGATGATGGGATGGATTGCACCCTCAGCAAGTTCGCAGATGACACTAAGGTGGGGGGAGAGGTAGATGCACTGGAGGGCAGGGATAGGGTCCAGAGTGACCCAGACAAATTGGAGGATTCGGAAGAATCCCATGCACCGCTACAGGCTGGGGACTGACTGGCTAAGCAGCAGTTCTGCAGAAAAGGACCTGAGGATGACAGTGTATTACAGAAGCTGGATATGAGTCTGCAGTGTGGCCTTGTTGCCAAGAAGACTAATGGCATATTGGGCTGTATTAGAGGAGCATTGCCAGCAGATCGAGGGAAATGATTATTCCTCTCTATTCGGCACTGGTGAGGCCACATCTGAAGTACTGCGTCCAGTTTTGGGCCCCCCACTACAGAAAGGATGTGGACAAATTGGAGAGAGTCCAGTGGAGGTCAATGAAAATGATTAGGGGGCTGGGGCACATGACTTACGAGAAAAGGCTGAGGGAACGGGGCTTGTTTAGTTTGCCGAAGAGAAGAGTGAGGGGGGATTTGATAGCAGCCTTCAACTACCTAAAGGGGGTTCCAAAGAGGATGGAGCTGGGCTGTTCTCAGTGGTGGCAGATGGCAGAACAAGGAGCAACGGTCTCAAATTGCAGTGGGGGAGGCCTAGGTTGGATATTTGGAAACACTATTTCACTAGGAGGGTGGTGAAGCACTGGAATGGGTTCCCTAGGGAGGTGATGGAATCTCCATCCTTAGCGGTTTTTAAGGCCTGGCTTGACAAAGCCCTGGCTGGGATGATTTAGCTGGTGTTGGTCCTGCTTTGAGCAGTGGGTTGGACTAGATGACCTCCTGAGGTCTCTTCGTACCGTAATCTTCTATGATTCTATGATTTGTTTTTTTAAAGAGAAAATAGACCCAGTCGGCAAATTCACTCTGGTGCGGCTCCATGATTTCACTGGAGTGACCCAACATAGCCATTTCTTTAAAACTTCAGTCAGCCAACTTAGAGACATTGACTCGTTAGAGAATAAAGATTTATGAGAGACTTTGTTTTCTGATACAAAGTCAATCACTGCAGCTTTGAAGTTCCTAGGAGGCCCATTGGTGTAGGTTCATTAGTTTGTATAATATGTTTTCAGTGATGAGTGAAGAGCTTGTTTTGCTTGAACTTTTTGTCCTGGTGCTGCCATTGTGGCTCAGAACATCTAGTTCAGGGAGTTTATTTAAGATGTATCACGGTTAGGCAAGGGTAGTTTTGTTGTATTTCTTCTCTGGTTTATCAGCTAACATTGGCACCCTATGTGCTAGGTGCTGTGCAAACATTGGCTGTGATCCTCCAGAGAGCGATGTATGTGTTTAAAACTATGTGCTAGGAGTAGACCCATTGACCTCATAACCCCAGTGTGTGGAGTGAACACAGACCTAAATCTTTGCAGGATAGAGGCTGTAGAAGAGAAGATGGTCCCTGCCTTGAAGAGCTGACAATCTACAAAGACAAGTCAGGCTGATATGCTGAGATAAGCTACAGATAAGAATTCAACATTGCCTGCCCCCAGCATTCAAAATTATGTATCAGACACACCCCCCCCCCCCAATAATTATGAGATTGTCTTAAGAATTGAGAGATTTTATTTTTAAAATGGGGATTTTTTTATTTGCCATCCAGTTTCTGAGCCTTTTGGGGTCCTGTCTTCATGTCAAGGGCTAGAAACTTTTTGTTTTTTTTAAAACAAACTGAGACTCTCACATAATCACATGACTCCAAGAGCTGGGGCTTTAAGGAAAAAGTGTGGCCTAGCAGATAGAGCAATGGCCTAGACTCTGAAGAGCTGGCTTCTATTACCAGTTTTGCCACTGGCCTGCTGGTTGACTTTGGGCACGGCATGTCACTGACCCATGCCTCAGTTTCCCCATCTGTAAAATGGGGATAATGACTCTGCCCTCTGTTGTAAAGCACTTTGAGATCCACTGATTAAAAGTGCCAGATAAGAGTTAGGGATTATTTGTACTGTGAGCCATGGGATAAAATGGTGAGAGCTGGCAGCTGTGATCTGAATGTGTAAATTACAATTTCTGTCCCGTTTCACCTGCACAGAACAGCCTCCCACAGCCAAATCTCCTGTGTTGTTGGTGATCCCCCACACTGCCTTCCTCTCACCCTTTCCTGCCCCCCATGGGAGACCTTCAGTCTGGAAGAGGTCAAATGCTTAGAGGCTTGTGCCTGTTCACATCTCCCTGGTGTAATTTTGTTTGTTATTAGGCATCATCATAAGCCCCACAGCGTGAGACTGTGGCAGGGCACCCAGGCTCTGTTACACCATCTCACCCCATGCTGGTGGTGACCCTCAACCTCTGACTACCAGAAGCTGGGAGTGGAAGACAAGGGTGGATCTCCCGATAATTGCCCTGTTCTGTACCCTCCCTCTGAAGCCCTGGTGTTGGCTGCTGCCAGAGACAGGATACTGGGCAAGGAGGACCATGCTCTGACCTACTATGGCATTTATGTTCTTACACTTCTCCGAGGGGCAGATATATCAACACCAGCATGGAGGTACACAGTGAGCCCATTGCTGAGTCAGGTGCATTTCATTAGTGCTCACTGATCAGACAGAACCGGCCTCCCTGCAGGTGGAGAAAAAGCCCTGGGGCTAGCCAGCTCAGGAGGTGGGGAAGGCTGAGTTCATGCTGACCTAATTTAGAGGATAACCTGCTTCATGTGTGGTGGTTTGTTCGTTTGGTTTTGTGGTTGCTGAGGAGGCTGAAGAATGAAGAGGGTGAGCGGTGTACTAAGGGGGAGTGGGGGGCTGTGTGAGCCCAGTGATGGTTGTGGTGATACTGTGGAATTTTACTGCTGCAGGTAAGAATTTGGCCATGTGTCTGCAGCTGGTGAATGTCCTTATAGCTCAGAAATGCTCCACTTGTTTTCCCAAGGCCAGGAGGCAACCGCAGGAAGGACTGGCTAAGCTGTAAAGTCAGGAGTTCCTCTCAACTGCCGAAGGCCCCAGTGTTGCCCAGAGAGTTCAGATGGGGGAATGTCTAGGGGGGAAGTACAGTAAGAAATTGGTTCCTCCCATGATGTAATCTGCCATTGCTCACCCAGACCCAACAGAGCAGAGATACTGAGAGAACTGAGATGAAAGACAGGGGCCGGTTGGAATCAATGGGAGCTTGCCATTGACTTCACTGGGGCCAGGTTTCACCACATGTCTGAGTCCTAAAGGTCGTACAGCCCCATCCATATTGCTTATGTGATGAGAAATAAAAATAAGATGGGGACGGGAAGAATCTAGGAAGGAAGAGAAGACAAGGGACCACGGCTCTTGAGAGCTCACTAGTCCCAAGGGGACAGACCTTTTAGGGTATTTAGGCACCTAACTCCCAGTGATTTCCCTGGGAGAAAGGTGCCACGCCCAAAGGGTTCTCCTCACTTCTCCTGTTACACTTGCTGGCCCTATTTGGTTTTGTCTCTAACTTTCTTTTCTGTTTTAACATGAACAGGTACAGGGAGGAGCCAGGTAGTAGCAGAGCTGAGATCAGAGAAGGAAAAAGAGCCTGAAGAAGTGGGGTAAGTGAGAGGAGAATCGGGCCCAATGGTCCTACTTGTATGAGCAAGGACTAATCCTTTGGGCAAGAGGTTGCAGGATTGGGCCCTTCTTACTATCCCTGGTCTGCAGGATTGAATGTCTCACAATGGAGGTTCCTGTTGTACCCTGGGAAGACTTAGGGTGCTGAATTTACCCACATTTGCCAGTCTTTGAATGCCTGCCGGCCAATTGGCAGCGTTCTGCCCAGCTTACAGAAAATGCTGTTCCTGGTATTGGAGTAATGTATCAAATTGACAAGATATCATAGTTGCTTAAGCAAAGCATAAAGTCATCATTGGCATGGGACATTAGCACGTGATGCTGTACAAGTGAGATTGTATTGATGTGAAACACATTGTAACAATGTTATGCAGTGACAGCCCCTCCTTGTGGTACCAGAGAACACTCCAGAAATGTGTTACGCAATGCTGCCTGCGGATATAAGCAGTATCTAGCTAAAACTCTCCCTGACTTTGTCTTAAAGACATCATCATATGTTTTACAGCAAGGGAAACACTCAGAATAGCTGATCAAATGGGGAGAAATGGCAGAATAACTGGTTAACATGACAAAGAACAGCAGATTGAGATATTGACGTTGAATACCACTTCCTCGTAGGTGAGGATTTAGTTTTCAGTGGGCCTCCAATGGCATCTATTATTGTTGCCCACGGTCCCACAAGTTATTTTTCTTGGTCTGCAAGCAGTGTATAGTCTCTGGAGAAGTGCTGTACTGTTGTTCTGGGTTGTTTGACTTTGTGGGAGCTCTGACAAGCCCCAAGGGAGCTGACTTTCTGCCATATTCTTTCTAGAGTCGACTTTTGGGTTGGGGTTGTTCACTGGGAACTGAGCATTGTTGTTTCTGACAGAGACGTTTGCCCTCATGCTGTTTGTGATCGCCCCTGTTCCAGGACTGGTGTCCATAGTATAAATGCAACATCTTGTATTAAGATAATACCCAGGCTTCATGTCACCAATTTCTTCTCCAATGGGAAGGCGACTTGCAGGGCCCTGACATGTGCTACCACTCAGCAGTATTAATGATTGTCCTTTGTACGGTAGCTTTTGCGTGCAAGGGCAGCGATGAGGAGGTAGGGGATTCCCTCTTGTGCTGTAGTCGCTTTGGACTGGTGTGCTGGAGTAATGTGGCTGCAAAGCAGATGTAAGGCTGGGGAATGTCCCAGGGGGCATCCCTGGAGGTGCTGAGCTGACTTAGTTGCCACTGGGCTCTGGACAGGGGCGGGAAGAATCATGACTGGGGTGTGTCTATACTGTGACCGTTCCTTGCTGCCTGAGTGACCACTAGGGGCTGTTGCTGCCAGGGTGTAGGTCAGTGCAACTCCAGCGGCCCAGGGATGTGTGTTGCCTCCCCTCTCAGTCCCTGCACCGAGCTCAGCACCAGACACGTGGATTTCTCTCGAAGTCCCTGTCATGAGCAGGCTCCAGTCCAAATCAGTGAGTCCTAACGATCACAGACAATGGGGGTGGAGACTGCACCAAACTAGAGATTAAAACACAGGGAGCTGCATATGGATTATCCACGTAGAGGGGAGGCTCAGACACCCTGCGACCTTCCCCTCTCCTCCCCAGAGCAAGTGCAAGTCTCCATGGGAGACTGGGCAGGATGGGGACATCATTTTCTTTCTCCATCTCTGTGGAGCGTTCCCGGGAGCGTCCCAATGAATGGCCTGCTCGGACACCCGTGAGCGTTTATACCTGGATGTGGGGCTATCTGTAGTGTTCAGTGACCTTCCAACGCTTCATTTTAAAACTTGACTGAAATCCTGAGGAGCTTGCAAGAACATACAGCCCTTCCCCAGGGGTGCTCTGTGCGCTGTGTACAGCGGGGCCCCCACTTATTTGTCACCCTCTTTCTTGTTCCTAAGATCTTCACTTACGCTCCCCCTAGAAAGGTACTGCAGAATGAGTCCTTTCCTGCGGCCATCTGGTGGATCTGCATAGTAACTGCAGTACTCTCTGGATTTTCCTGCCTGCCTTGTGGAAGGCAAGGATCTGGGGTAGCTCTGGATGAAAGATTTGAGTTTTGAACGGAGTATTTCACCAATAATTTCCCCAGCTCCGACCTGGGGCATGCTATTGGGTTTCCTGCATCGGCCCCATGAAAGCCAACAGACGCTGAAAGATCTTCTCCCATATTGATTCTTACGCTGATGTCCTGTGAAAATTGGGGCCTCTTTCTTTTAACTTGGGACTGGGCCTTCACATAAGTACAGAGCACCCGGGGGATGCAGATGTGGTCTAGACACCCTCTGTTATCCACCCCTTCACTTGCCCCAGTGGAGCCTTCACCACTCCCTTTCCTGCACGGCGATGCTCTAACCCGCTGGCACCGTTGTGACCTGGGCTGGGGAGAGCAGCAGGTGAGACACTTGCTCGCTGGGGAGAGCAATCTGGCATCTACCTTGTCCCAGTTGTCGTTCTACGCTATGACTTATGGGCCTGATCCTGCATGGAGTCAAGTGCCTCCTATGGCCTGGCCCTGGGCACCCTCAACTCCCACTGAGTTTAATAGAATTGAGAGTGTTCAGAACTGAGTCCTGTGCTGTTGACCTGGGAAACGGAAGCTGGCCTGACCAGGTGGTAACTACTGTCTGCAAATTGTCTGCCTTCCTTGGCAAGAACAGCCCGCGCCAGCCTAGCCATGGAAGTGAATGGGAAGCTCCCCATTGACTTAATCGAGCTGTGGATCAGGCTTCTGTTTCCAACTCGAGCCCAAAGGTCTGCTGCTTGGCTGTCAGATGACTATGTTCATAAGCTCTGAGTGATTTCTGACACGGGATCCTGCTGTTCCCCGTTCCGGCTGCTGCTACTTGTTGACAACTGACCTCACTCACCCCAAAGAGAGAGCAAAAATGTTGGTTACCTGAGTAAACCCTCCAACTCTAAAATACCAGCAAGGCTGGGGTTCAGGACGCTCGTTTGGCTTGTGTGATTGGAGGTATAAAGAAAATAATGCGTGTGCCTGTTTCTCGTAACAGTAAGTTTTTCAGATGTGGGTGGTACCCAGAACTCTGCTCTTTACCTGGCTTCCATCCAAAGAAAGATTTAGGAGTTTGCGCGATGGATCAATTTCAGTGGCTCCATGTACATTTCATCCTTTGTTGTACTGAATGGCAATGAAATTATTGCACTTGCAGGGCTTGGGATTTGAATGCACAAATTGCAACCTTTGTTTTATCCGCATTGATCGGAGAGTTCCCACTTAGCAAAAGCAGATGTCTATCAGCTGGCTTCCACTGGAAAAAAGTCTCTGGGAGTTTAGGCCATAAGTCACCATTTTGTAGCATCGTTAGATTTTCTGTAGCCACGTGCAGCCTGGTGCATGCCAAAATCCACAACTGTCACATTTATAAATCTCTTAAAGGGTCAAAGAGGCATCCGTGCTGGATGTGGCTTTCACTATGAGCTGGGAGGGGTCATTCCGCTATTTTGCAAATCCGGAAAAGAGATACTGGGATTTTGTTTTTATTCGTTGTTTTCCAGTAGCTTCTAGAGGCCTCAACCAAGATCAGGATCACATTATGCTAAGTGCTGAATAGACACATAGTCAAACAGTCCCTGTTCCAAAGAGCTCACAGTCTAACTTGGACAAGACAGACCAAGGGTGGGAGAAAAGAATAATTTCCCCATCCTATAGATCAGTGGTTCTCAACCAGGGAGACGTGTACCCCTGGGGGTACACAGAGGTCTTCCAGGGGTACAGCAACTCATCTAGAGATTTGCTAGTTTTATAACAGGCTACATAAAAAAAACACGAGCGAAGTCAGTACAGACTAAAATTTTCATACAATGACTTGTTTACACTGCTCTATACGCTATTACCAGGGTGGCCAACCTGAGCCTGAGAAGGAGCCAGAATTTACCAATGTGCATTGCCAAAGAGCCACAGTAATACGCAGGCAGCCCTCCCGATCAGCGCCTCCCCCTCCCTCCCCGCACCTCCCGATCAGCTGTTTCGTGGCATGCAGGAGGCTCTGGGGGGGAAGGGGAGGAGCGAGGGCACAGCAGGCTCGGGGAGGGGGCGGGAAGGGGTGGAGTGGGGGCAGAGCCAGGGGTTGAGCAGTGAGCACCCTCGGCACATTGGAAAGTTGGCGCCTGTAGCTCCAGCCCCGGAGTCGGTGCCGAGACAAGGAGCCTCCTGGGGCTCTGGAGCCACCCCTGTACTATCCACTGAAATGTAAGGACACTATTTATATTCCAGTCGATTTATTTTATAATTCTGTGGTAAAAATGAGCATCAGCGATGTTTCAGTAACGGCATGCTGTGACACGTCTGTATTTTTAGGTCTGATTTTGTAAGCAAGTAGTTTTTAAGTGAGGTGAAACTTGGGGTAACATGAGACAAATCAGAGGCAGAGTAGTCTGGAAAGGTTGAGAGCCAGTGGTATAGATGACAAATAGAGATTAGATTTGTAGACTGATATATTGAAATGAAGCAGGCTTTGCTTGTCTTATAGACCCTTCTCTTTTTGCATATTAAATGCTAGAAGGGAGAACTAACCAAGTGAAAATTTTCTGTAAGCCTCCTTAATGCATGACAACGAGTGTCTAGCATAGTTTGTGTTCATATTGTAATCAGCACATAGGATGTTTAAGGAAAATACCATTTGACTGTAAAATAAGAAGTTAAAACAGTTCAGGAAGAGAGAGACTTTAATGACCCCTTGTGACATATGGGAGAAAAGTAAGGGGGTGCCTCGATCTCATTAAAGACTCATGGGAAGGGTGCCATGAGGTGAGGGAAGAACCAGTAACTGAGTATGTTCAGAAGGGAGTTAAAAGACAAGATGGAAATTGTCCAAAACAACCTCCAAGACGGTCAGTATGATAAACATACTTGTAAACGCACTTTTGACATAGGAGATTTGGTGATTGTACTCAGCCCCGCAAAAAGTTTCAAAATGCAAAACTCTTGGGAGGGGCCCCTTTTGAGGTGGTAGAAGTGACAAGCGAGGACACCGATCAAGTTAAAAAGCCCCATGATGATACTGGTTTTCCAACTGGTACACATGAACTGGCTCAAAGCCTGTCACCGTAGGGAGGCCAGGGTAAACATGATCTGCTGTGTGGAAGGGGAAACTGAGGCACACCCACTCACTGATTTGATGGCTGAATGCCAAGATGGATCAACTCTGCAAAGCATTGAAATCTGTAAAGAATTAACCCCAGTCGCAAATGGAGAGGGGTTGTCAGTGCTGCAAGGGTCCGGCGAGGTGTTTTCCAACAAGCCAGGGAGAATACACTTGCTGTCCTATAAAATCCTCACAAAAGGGACACAACCTTCCCCCCACTTCCAGGCCTTGCAAGGTGAAAGAGCAAAACTTGTGCAGAAATACAGACCATGCTGGACCTGGGAGTAATTAAGGAATCTGACAGCCTCTGTGCATCCCCTGTGCTCTTGGGCCCCAAAAGGGATGGCACTGTAGGATTTTGTGTGGACTATAGAAAGCTTAATGCTGTTACTGTAGCAGATGCGTACCCTATGCCAAGAAATGATGATCTGCTCAACTTGCTGAGCCAAGCCAAATACCTCAGTACTTCTCATCTAACTAGAGGCTACTGGCAGATTCCTCTGGAGGAGGAGGCACAGCAAAAGTCTGCTTTCATCCCTGATACAGGGCTCTATGAATTCGCAGTATTACCCTTTGGTTTGGTAAATGCTGGTGCTACCTTGCAGAGACTGGTCAACAAAGCTTTGCAAGGGCAGGCTCAGTGGGACCGCAGCACATCGGGTGGCATCCCGGATGGGGTCCAACCCATCACAGCCCTGTGACCAGAATGGCAATCACTGACTAGATCTAGGTTTCAGAGTTGTAGCTGTGTTAGTCTGTATCAGCAAAAGCAACGAGGAGTCCTTGTGGCACCTTAGAGACTAACAAAATTTATTTGGGCATAAGCTTTCGTGGGCTAAAACCCACTTCATCAGATGCATGGAGTGGAAAATACATTAGGAAGATAAAAGAAAAGGAGTACTTGTGGCACCTTTAGAGACTAACAAATTAGGAAGATATATATACATAGTAAATGAAAAGATGGGAGTTGCCTTACCAATTCTACTAGATCTAGTAGTCTTTGTGGAAGGCTTATTCGGACAAACTCCCAGTGAAGAACTTTTTGTTTCGGAAAGTGGACGCAGTAACCAGGGGAGCAGCCAGTTTAGACTTGATTCTGACTAACAGAGAGGCATTTGTCACAAATCTGAAGGTTGAAGGAAACTTGAGTGAAAGTGATCATGAGATTTCATGATTCCAAGGAAAGGAAGGAGTGAGAGCAGCGGAATAAGGAGCATGGCCTTCAAAAAAGCAATCTTTAACAAATTCAGATACCTGGTAGGTAAGGTCACATGGGAAGACAACCTAAGGGATAAAGGAATTCAGGAGAGCTGGCAATATCTCAAGTAGACAATACTAAAGGCACAAGAGCTAACTATTGATGTGAGGGAAGGATAGGAAGAATAGCAAGAGGCCGATGTGGTTCTATCAGGAGCTCTTTAATGACCTAGAAATCAAACGGAAATCCTACAGAAAATGGATATATGGAAAAATTGCTAAGGAGGCATAAAAAAGTATAGTACAAGCATGTAGGGACAAAATCAGAAAAGCTAAGGCATAAAATGAGTTACAACTAGAAAGGGAGATAAAACAACAAGAAGTTCTATAAATACATTAAGAGAAAGACAAAGTGTAGGTCCTCAACCTAGTGGGGAGGAGAGCTAATGACTTCAAGAAGGCTGAGGTGTTTAATGCCTATTTGGCTTCAGTCTTCCCTAAAAAGATCAATGGTGATACTCGATGCAATTAATATTCAGAGCAAGGGGGAAAGAACAGGTTAAAGAATATTTAGCTAATTTAGACATAACAAATTGGCATGGCTTAATGAAATTCATCTAAGGTACTTAAGGAACTAGCTGAAGCAATCTCAGAGCCATTAGCAATTATCTTTGAGAACTGATGGAGGATGGGTGAGGTTCCAGAGGACTAGAGAAGGGCAAACATAGCACCTATCCTTTAAAAAAGGGAGCTATGAGGGCCTGTGGAATTATAGACCAGTTGGCCTAACTTTGATACCTGGAAAGGTACCAGAACAAATTATTAAACAACCAATATGTAAGCACCAAGAGGATAATAGAGTTATAAGGAATAGCCACCCTGGATTTCTCAAGAACAAATCCTGTCATGCCAACCTAATGCCCTCCTTTGACAGGGTTACTGGCCTAGGGGATTGGGGGGGAAGAAGCAGTAGATGGGATTGTGACATATCCCCAGGGTGCAGCCTGGGACCGCAGGACCGCTGTGCCTCCTTCACTCTCCAGTCTGGGCTGTCTCTCACAATGCTTTGCTAGTAACAAGCAGCAAACCAAATTCACAGCCATGAAAAATGCGTCATGGACCGTGAAATCTGGTCTTGTGTGTGCTTTTACCCTATGCTGCACAGATTTCAGGAGGAAGTGGCGGCTGCTGACTGAGGGCCCAGCTCTGCAGGCAGTAGCATAGAAGTAAGGGTGGCAACACCGTACCACGCCCTCCTTACTTCTGCACAGAGCTGGTGGCTCTGTCCTCGCAGCTGGGATCTCAGCCAGCAGCCGCTGCTCTCCCGCTGCCCAGCTCTGAAGGCAACGCCGCCACGGGTAGCAGTACCGCGACCCCCCCCCCCCCAAACTCCTTTTTGGGTCAGGACCCCGACAATTACACCACCGTGAAATTTCAGATTTAAATAGCTGAAATCATGAATTTATGATTTTAAAAATCCGATGTCCGTGAAATTGACCAAAAGGGACCGTGAATTTGGTAGGATCCTATGTATAATAGAATATGGATATTCTTATTCATAGAAATGTCTAATACTTTGTAGACTCATGCTAAGCTCTTTGCTTCAATATCTTGTTGCAGTGAGTTCCACATGATACTTTTTGTTGCCTTTTAATTCAAAGCCTCATTTTATTATTGAGAGGAGGCAAAGAAGAGCACCTGGCAGTATTTCTCTTTATGCCATGGCAGTATTTTAGATACCTCCATCAGGTTTCCTGTTTGGGGCTGTTTCTTTAGAGAGGAGGCAATCTTATACACTCTCCTCTTAGGAGAAGACTTTCTAGGTGTCTGGTCAGTTTCTGTGCCTTTCTCTGGGCATCTTCTATTTCTGCTGTATCCTTTCTGAGATGGGCTGACTGGGAGTGTATACAGTGTCTAAGGTGACCACATGAGGGTGCCAATGCTATTTTGAGAAGTCATGCAATTTATCTGTAGCTCCTCTAATGACCTACAGCTGTTGGAAGAGGCTGCTACCAGTAGCTACACCAGATTCTACACTTCACACTGTACCACTGGCAGAGTCTGGCCCTTTAAGAGGGATCCTCTCCCACAGAACTGATGCTGTGGCCCTCGTACCATCTCCCTGCTGCCAGCATAACGGGGAAATGGGGGCATCTGTTTACAGCCAGTCTAAGTGAGAGCAGCCCTCCGGCAGCTCAGACTGGGTGCAGGGAGACTGGCCCTGCAAAGATGCAGCGTCACGACTGGAGTGCACCTGTCCCGCTCTGTGCAGAGCCGCCGCACCCTAACAATTTGCATGTTCCCGTGTCACTTCTCGAACAGATGTCTGGATAAATTAAGTCCTCCATTAGGGCCAGGTCTTGTGGTTTGGATATTTCTGCTGGTTGTTCTAGAAATGCCTCATCCACCTCCTTTCCCTAATTTAGTGGTCTGTCGTGAATCACAAATTGAATATGAGTCAACAACGTGATGCGGTTGCAAAAAAAAGCATCTGTAATTCTGGGATGTACTAATACGCATGTTTAAGACCTGGGAAGTCATTGTTCCACTCTCTTCAGCAGCAGGAGTGCTGTGTGCTGTTTTGGGCACTGCACACTAAGAAAGCTGTGAACAAATTAGAGCGAGTCCAGAGGAGAGCAATAAAAAGTGTAGAAAACCTAACTTAGGAGGAAAGGTTGAAAGAAAAGGGCATGTTAAGTCCAGAGAAGAGGAGCCGGAGGGGGTGGGAGAGGACCTGATAGCAGTCTTCAAATATGTTAAGTCCGGTTATAAAGAGAACAGTGATAATTGTTCTTCATGTCCACCCAGGGAAGGACAAGAAATAATTGGCTTCGTTTGCAGCAAGGGAGATTTAGGTTTGATATTAGTTAAGCACTAGAATAGGCTTCCAAGGGAGACACTGGAATCCCCAATATCAGAGGTTTTCATAAACAAGTTAGACAGACACCTGTCAGGGATGACCTAGATTTGCTTAGTCCTGCCTCATTGTGAGGGGAGGGAGGGATCAGTGACCTCTTTAGCAGCCTTCCAGCCCTATATTTCTGTGAAGTGCATCAGAACCCCTCCTAAGCTATTCAAATACAGTATTGTCAACAGCTCATTCTCTCAGTATGTCTGGTTTTTGTTATTAACTTGTAACCTTTCAGCCTCTGTGTTCCATCATTTTGCACTGGTGAACAGGGGGACAATTCACAGCGAATGAGATTAGTCAGCCCCGCAGTTATCTCTAAGGGACCAGGTCTGGCCCGGTGAAGACAATGGAGTTACAACAGGTTTAAGTCTAACCCTAAGTCTTTTGGCTCAATGAGGAGGCCAGAAGAAGGCTCCAGGAAGCCGATGCATCTGAGGAGACTTGAAAGGCAGGGTAGCCTGGCTGCATGGGCACTTGTTCAAGCTAATCCACAGCAGTGCCAGAGAGCTGCACCTGGGAACATGGAAGCTGTGAACTAGAAGCGATAAACAGCCACCAGAAGGATCAGACAGACATCGTAGCTCTTCTGCTGGCTCATACATTTCAAAGAGCCCATTTAACAGGTCATCCTCTCTGGGAGTCTGTTTAACAAATGGAAGTCGCAAAGTACTGTTGGGTTCCTCCGACTTCAAACAATTTCAGCTCAGTATCAAATGGGGTCCGGCATCTAATATTAGTCAATATTTTCGTTAGTGACTTGGATAATGGAGTAGAGAGTATGCTTATACAATTTGTGGATGACACCAAGCTGAGAGGGGCTGCAAGCATGTTGGAAAATAGGATTAGAATTGAAAATGGCCTTGACAAATCATGGAATTAATCTGAAATCAACAAGGTGAAATTCAATAAAGACAAGTGCAAAATACTACACTTAAGAAAGGAAAAAAAATCAAATAACTAGCGTGGTGGTGGTATTGCTGAAAAGAATGTTTTGTTTTTTTTAAATGGATCACAAATTGAGTATGAGCCCCCAAATGTGGTGATGTTGCAAAAAAGGCTAATATTCTGGGGTATATTAACGGGAGCATCATACATAAGACACAGAAGGTAATTGTCCTGCCCTACTCAGCACTAGTGAGGCCTCAGCTGGAGTGTGGTGTCCAATTCTGGGTGCCACAGTTTAGGCTAGGATCCCCTAGCTGGCTGAATCCTGAGCTTGCAGGATGTGTGTAGGTTCCTAGTCCAGCCTCCCGGCTGTCCCGTTGCTAAAACGCTTACCAGTCTATCTGTGCTGGAAAACCGCTGTTTGCCACGTGAGGTTCCCACATGCCGTCTGAAGAAAATGGATGTGACCTTTTTTTAAAAGGACCTGAAATGCCCCAGGTGAAATGGTGTGTGTGATTGCCACTGAAAGAAAAATGTGCTGTGGCTCTTGCGCACTGGACTGATGCGTTATGTTTGTGTCCCAGTCTGGGTGTAAGATTTAAGGTCTTCACTAGAGCTCCGCTGGATCAGGATCGGTGCTTAGATCCCCAGGCGCTAGATACTCTAGCGATCACTTGGACAGAACACCCCGAAACTGACTTGAACTTCACAACTAAAGTCCAGTTTTATTTTTACTACCCAGGGACTCTTGTGGCTAAAGCATGTGAGTGGAGGCAGGAGATCTGAGTTCAATTCCCGGCTCAGACTTCCTGTGTGACCTTGGACAAGTCACCTAATCTCTCTGGACCACAGCTCCCCATCTGTGAAATGGAGAGAAGATTTTCTTTGGTCTGGCCACTTGGGCTATGTCTGCACTGCCCCACAGTTCAGACTACCAGGGTGTGAACAGCAGAGCGCATGGAAGTGTTGCGCTGTGACTCCCCTGTGTGGACGCTGCAGATGCAAAGGGAAAGGTTCACATTGGTGTAACTCTGTTTGAAGAGAATTCTCTTAACACGAACTAGGAACCTTTTAGGTCGTGCCTGCGGCGTCCACACAGGAGAGTTACAGCACAGCACTTCCGTGCACACGTCTGTTCACCCCGTGGTAGTCCGCACTGTGGGGCTGTGTAGACAAGCCCTTAGCCTGTAAATTCTTCAGTGCAGGAACTGTCGCTTACTATGCATATATACGGTGTCTGGCACACTGATACCCCTATGTCAATTGGGGCCTCTAGGCATTTGCCATCATAAACATGAATGAGTGCTTTGAGATCATCGGGTGAAAGTAGGGTAACCATCTGGCTGGTATTTGACTGGCTCTACTGGTTATTTTTTTATAGATTAAATTATTTTTCTGGTGACTAGAAAAAAAAAATCTGCCATTTTGTTGTTTTTAGTGGGTCTAAAGATTTACATTATTATCCCAATACACTGGGATAGCTAATGTTAAAGGTTTGTGTCCAGCTAAAGAGGCTGCAGTGTTCCCGCATCCGCAGTTTAAGCTAAACAGATCAAAACTGTTGAAAATACAGCAGCTGCCTGCCCACCACCGTGCAAGGGCACTGCGCGGGGGCGTGAGAGAGGTTTGAGTCACGAGAGAGTGAGGAGATGTGTAATGTTGTCAATTTTTATCTACATGTGTGGAGTTGCCTTGTGGTTGGGTGTTGGGATTGCCTCTGGGCGGGGTTCATTTCAAAGGTGGTAACGCTAGGTGCCAGGTTCTGCAGAAGTGCATTCTGGATCTTGAGTCAGGCAAGACCGATCACCCCACACTTGTTTGCTGCTTAATCCTAACCTATGGACTGAAATAGCACACAGATGCTGTGGGAATTTGCGCCTGTCCCAGGCTTCTGATGTTCCAGGACAATAGTTGAATCCAGCAAAATACAATGCAAGTTCTTATATATATATATATTATTTTACCTTACTGAATAGGGGTATGTTAGAGAGTAGGAAGATCTAACAGCTGTCTGCTGACACTAAAGTTCTTCTGACTCTTGAAAGGTTTTCTACTATTACCAGCTACTTGCATAGCAATCAACATGCCCTTTAATAAAAGACTGATCCTAAAGGCGCTTTCTCCCTTTTCTGCCATTGCTATGGCATAATGAATTGGACAGTGATGCAGAATGTGAGCAGCTAATCCAAACCCCCTTACAATAGGTGTTTGGTATTGATTCTGCATGCAGAAAGAAGTATAGTCCTCTGGCTCATTGCATGCACTCTTCTTACTTGAGGGATAATTTTAGCCAATCCTGCCAGATGCTATTTCTTGTCTCATGTCTAAAAAACTGGCTGCAAGTGACTTAAGAACATAACCCAGGAGGTCCCTTCCAGTCTTATCAGGGCAACCTTGTCATATAACCCAGTGGTTTTCAAACCAGTATTGGGTCGCTCTGGTCAGCACCACTGACCGGGCCATTAAAAGTCCAGTCCAAAGTCCAGTCAGTGGTGCTGCCTGGCTAAGGCAGGCTAGTCCCTATCTGTTCCGGGGTGCAGCGTGGTGTCGGAAGGGGCCAGCAGCAGGTCCAGCTCCTAGGCAGGGGAGCCACAGGGCTCTGTGCACTTCCCCTGCCCCAAGCATGGGCTCCACACTCCCATTGGCCGGTTCCCAGCCAATGAGAGCTGGGAGTGGCGGTGCCTGCAGGCAAGAGCCGCACAGAGCCACTTGTGCGCCTCTGCCTAGGCGCTGGACCTGCTGCTGGCCACTTCCGGGGGTGCAGTGCAGTCCCGCCTTAGCACCCCTGCTGTGCCACTGACCGGGAGCTGTCCGAGGTAAGCCCGCGTCCCAATCCCCTGCTGCAGCCCTGAAAACCCCCTTCCCCCCCAAAGCTGGAACCCCTTCCTGCACCCCAAACCCGTCATTCCCGGCCCCAGCCCAGAGCCTGCACCCCCAGCCCAGAGCCCTAACCCCCCTCCCATACCCTGAACCCCCTCATTGCCGGCCCCACCCTGCAGCCCTCACCCCCGCAACCCAACCCTTTACCCCAGCCCTGAACCCAAACCCCTCATCCCCAGCTCTGTTGGGTCGCGGGCATCAACAAACTTCTTCAACTGGGTCGCCAGAAAAAAGTTTGAAAACCACTGATGTAACCCATTTAATACACTTATCAAGCTCCATCCTAAAACTTGTTGAGTTGTTTGTCCCCACTGATATTCCAGAGCTTCAATCCTCTGATTGTTAGAAACCCAATTCCCAGCCTAAACTTGGCCAGTTTATTCCCATTTATTCTTGTGCCAACACATCTTATGGGTGGCACTGTACACTGAATTTGCATGCACAGTCAATGTGATGGCATGTGCCCATTTGCTTGCACCAGAATTGTAATACTTGTGGTTGGCAATGTGATGAGTCAGGCCCCAAATATTGAAAGTGGCTTAAAAACCATGACTGGTTAAAAGAACAATTCTACATTTGGGTTGGCTGTTACAATTATACCAGAATGCAATGTGCAAGTGACTTGAAAATAGCCAGCTTTGCACACAGTTACCAATGTGCGGGTGTAATGTTGCTCCCAAATTAGCTGTGCAATTGCATTGCGCATCAGCGTTTGCGCACCTAAAAGGTTTAGAAAATTTGTCTTAAATTATAAGCAGCCTTTGAATGAAAAATTAGAATGAGGCCTTCTACCTGTTGCTGGTGGCAGTCAGGAAAAGTTAACCCTTTCTGTGCTGCCTACGGGGGGGACATGGCAGGTAGATGGGGCATCACCAGAGCATTATGCAACAGTCAAGAAATTATACGAATTATGCCCATTGTTTACAGTGCCCGCATTCCATCTTCTCATGCCAACACATTCTAATGCACACAGCCGTGTCCAGGACCTATTCCTGAGCTACAATGGCTGAGAGGTTATTGTGGGTGAACTACACAGGCCCTTTCAGGATCTAAGCCCATCGCTTTGGGCCACCTCAGGCCAGAATGGTACAGAATTCCCACTGACTTCACTGGGTGTTTGTACGTATGTGCCAACAGCTGGATGTAATTCAACTCTTGAGTCTGAAACAGCTAACTGAATGTTTCCTAGAGAAGTTGATTGTGTGTCCCAATTACAGAGTTAGGATGGGTTATGAGTTTGGGTGAGAAGCTGGAAAACAGAAAACCCTGAAGGGCATCACAGCAATACACACAAACATCAACTTTAGCCTCTAACAGTCACTCATACTGGGGCTTCAGAGACCTGGAAAGCTACCAGGACTCGACAAACACCCAGGAGTTTATCCAGAACCTCCTCAAATAATTTATTCCGACTCCCACAGAATAACAACTTGTTAAAGGGACCCAGGTCGCTCGAAAGCTGTGCCAGTAATAATTCAAGCCCAATTTTGAAGTCAAATATTTAGTTAAGCAGAGACTGTCTGATGGCTGGATGAAACACAGACAGCATCTGAGCAAGCTCAACGCTTCAGTTCTTCATCAATGTCCATTGGCACATGCTGGTCACTCAGTACCGTGTTGCTTGTTTTTTCAGACTCTCTTATGCCCAGGTAGCTTTTCCAACAGCTTGGAGAGAGGCATTTCAGCTGTGCTCTTATTCCTATTACAGGCAGAAATAAGTCCGCTGAGGCTCTTAGGGACAACTCTGATACAGATCAGCAACTTACTGGAGATTGGCAGGTCAAACCTATGCCTGTGATGTGTACCTCTGGCACCTTAGCTAGGCCTGCCCCTGTATCAGATGACTGCTGTCTACACACATGGAGATGGTTAGACTGAAAAGTGTCTGGCCCTCAGCTTCTTGGGAGTTGTTTTGTCCATATAATAAAAGAACTGCATAACGGGCAAGTGCCTGGTTAGATGAGGCCTGTGTCTGAATTAGCCGGGGGTGTAGAAGAACATCTAAGTTCGGTCTCTACTTTGGAGTCTGTGGCTGTATCCTTACCGTTCAGCCTGCCAACGCTCAAATGTGGGAGACTGTGACAAAGATGACAGATACAAATTACACTGAAGGATTGAATCCCTGATCATTGTAAGCGATTCTATGGTATTAGGTTCATGAGTCTCCATTTCTCATGTAAATGGTCAACAACAAAATTGTTTATGGAGCATAGGTAAAATCAGGACTAGAATGAGGATCATCTCAAAGGTAGGCCCATACCCTGTATTGTAAAACACCAAAGATATGTCACTAGCTGCTGTGTAATAGAAATGTAATAGGCAGTGTCTGTGTCATTGCCCTCTGCTAGGTGGGATCAGAATTACTCAGCTGTGTGTCATTGTCCATATACTACTAACAACTAATGGAGATTCTCCATTTGCATAAAGCACAAAGTGCTCAAGCAAAAAGTGAATCTGAGGGTTTTTTATCACTGCTGGCCCAACACAATTCCAAGTGCCTGTGGTGTGCAGAACAGTAATGGACATGAAGTCCTAGGTAGTTATATATCTGTTTGTCTTGTTGGCCAATGTTTGTAGATCTGACATACTGAATACTTTGTCTGACTACGTTGTATAGATTACATGAGTCCAAGCGATATCTATGCATGTGGTTAGCAGAGTCTACTGAAAAGACACATACTTCCTGGTATGGGGTAATTTAGCGGACTTTTCACTTCCCTAGGGGTTCCTCTTTTTGAATGTTTTCTAGCAGACTCCAGTTTGCGTCCCACAAAGTGCAGCCACGTCTCAACAAAAAGCTCTCTGGCTTAGAAGCCTGCACGGGAGGGAGCTGCAGCAGTAGCCTCAAACGTGAAATTTGCCATCCAGCTCCTTAGAAAACCAGTTGCCAATGCATATGCAGATGAGCCCAGAAGGGCTACAGCAAGGAAGAGCAGCTCTGTGGCATGCTCGTTCCATCATCTTCCCCCAATATCAGCCCAGGCCCTTGTTTACACTAGGAAATCACATGGCTTCAGCAGTCAGGCTAGCTGACTTGGTGCTGACTACAGGGTTAGCTGTAAGGGAGCACCAGGGCAAGCCATATTCAGCACAGGTTCCACTGAGCTTACGCTGAAGCCTGTGCTCTTCCCTGGTGTAGACAGGGCTATGTGATGTCTGCTGGGCAGTGACTTAAGACTGCAAGGAAACAGGGATTGCATGGAGGCCTATAGGAAAAGGTGTTGGCAAGGCTTGTTTAGAACTCGTATGAAATATTTTGGGCATGATTCTAGTCTGTCTCAGTTATGAATTAGGAACTCCCAGAGGGCTCTACTGCTAAAGGGTCACTTGGAAGCAAATGAGATTGGTTTTTTTTGAAGGCGGATTGCATGTGTTCTGTATGAAACAGCCCAGCGTTCTTTCCGGGAGAAACCAGGGGCCAGGTTCTGCTCTTACATGCACCAGTGTAAATCCTGAGTAATTCCAATGACTGAAATGGCACAACTCCAGATTTACGTAAGCCAGCATCTCTGAGATCAGAACCAGGTCCCTTGTTTATAAGTAAGGAATCCTTTTTACTGGAGTCTGCACCTTAGAACAGGGCTCTAGTTATCTTACTGCAGGAATCAAACTTGAAAAAACCAAACTGTCCAATCACAACCTACTTCCTCATTCCCTGTGATTTGCTTCTACAAAACATAGAGGTTCCGGAGGAGCCATGAGGTGACGGACGGTTCAGCAGTAGGTGGGACAGGGACAACTATCTGAAAGCTTGTCTCTTGAGTAAATACAGTTTTAGGCAGTTTAGCTAGAAGAGCTTGAGATGCCTGGCTCAAATCAGCTCCACCATTTCCAGCTCTCACGTGGTGGGAGGATAAATTTGCAAAAGGACTAATATCCATGTGCCCCTGCTCTCTTACATGGCTTAGACTTGGCTTTCTTCTTAGTGTGGCTCCTCTTCCCTTTGTGCAGGATGTGTTCAAGTACAAAGCCAGGGCGGGGAGTGGCTTTAGAAAGGAGGAAGGCCAGGGACAATGTAGAGAAGGAAATGAAGGCCCTGAGGAAAAGCTAAAACTTAACCCATGCATGCTAATAGGTAATGCTCAATAAAGAGAATGAACAATAATAGTTATGACCAATAACAACAAGTAGGGCTGAGCCTAGACCAAAACCTCTGGCACAATGTAGAACTTTGAAGAAGTTCCATTGGCGATTCAAACTGAGAAATGGCATGAGCCAGTGGGTCTAGAGAGACCTGGATTCAAGTCCCCTGGGTGAGTGATCTGATTCCCCTCCCACCCTTTGTCTGTTACTTTGCGCCAGTAATGCAAAGAAAAACCTGAGCCGCAGAGTTTGGTAATCTCCGGTAACATTGGTGGGGATAATCCTCATCTCCCGAGTTTGGAGCCATCAGCTGATGTCCACAGAAGTCAGTATAGAATCTTCTTGCTATACGGACCATTGCCTAATCAGCTTTTGGTAACTCTCCTCTAAAGTCTCAAGCAAAGCTCATTGCTGGGGGCAGACTACGGCAGAAGGTGGTTCACTGGTGCAGTGGCAAATTCTTTGTTGCACTATGAAATATATTGTACTTTGGGGCTGGTGAGAGCCTGTGGGGGCAGCATGCTCAGGTCCTATGGATGGAGAGGTTACTTTGATTAGTCAGCACATGATGGCCCCCAGCGTGAGCTGTGGCCAGTCCTACTCCACCTAGAGGAGCCTGGATACTGCAGTGATGGGCATATGGATCAGGGAATTAATGGCTGTTCACCAGCCAGGGTGGCCTTTAGGGTAGTAGGGGATCAGGGCCAAAGGAAATTGCCATACTCTGTTTGATTCTGTCTTTTACTTTCACTGATCCTATTGGAGACCATGTGAAAATTCACCTTGCCTTCACCTGACTTCAGCGGGAGCAGGTCTGAGCCCTTGCTTTCATGGTCACTGTTTCCCTCTGCACATGGCGTTGCGGAAAAGCACAAGGTGGTGGATCTGAGGCTGAGTTAGATCTCTGCTGACAAAGGTTTGCTCTGTGTGTGGTAATTGCTCCTCCCCCCACACTCGGCAGCAGGGATCGCCACAGAAGAACAGCTGCGGCTGCCTCATAAATACAGTTGTCTAAATATGCACGTAATAGAAAAGTAGATACAGCCCAGTATGTCCCAGCTAGAATGGTCAGTTCACACCAAATTAATCTCTTTTGGTCTCTTGTAATTTATGGTGACTTGTAGCAGAAATCCCATTGCAGATAAATGGATGGTCTTGCAGCAAGTGTGAAGGCTCTTCCGAAGCAAGGAAATCTTGGCTTGGCAGGAATCCAAAACACTAGCGCAGATTATGAAACGTCCTTTCCACTGAGCAGCCCAGCGTATCCTGCTTACTTTGCAGCTCTCCGGACTGCCTCAGCTTGTAGCTAGTGTGTCGGTGGCTCTGAACAAGCTGCCTGGGTTAAGCACTCAAGCGCTGCTCCCTCCCTTCTTCTAAAACCGCAACGAGCGGCAAAAATGAAACCAGGCCCTGAAATAATCTATCCTGAGAGCATGGTGTTAACTTCTGAAGCAGGCCCACTGGGCAGTAAACCAAACAACCCAGAAGTGATCTAGAGGTCCTAGAGAGACACCGTTTGCGGCTTCTTCAGTGCAGCGGGAAACTGAGGCCATAAAACCGAGGGCCGAGTCCTGCTCCTGCTGAAGTCAGGCAGTGTGAATTTTCACATGGTTTCCAATAGGCTCCCACAACAGTTCTGCAGGAGGATGTTTACACTGACGTTGAGTTGATTGTGTTAATTCCATCATGTAAAACATGATAAGGAAGGGGTGCAATTCTGATTCTGATGGATAGTTTAATGAGGGAACAGATGGGGAAGCAACACCTTGTGTTAGAAGGAGGCTTAAGTGCAACCTTGGAAGTGTTTCATTTCTGGCTCTCTGTGTGGTGTTGTGTTTTAGGTTTTTTTGTTGTTTGTTTTTCCAGAGCTTATCACATCTGTCTTTGCCCCTGGACATGTGCAAGTTCACAGAAATGGTTCTGTTCCAGGGCTAATGAGTAATTCCATGGTCTTGGGCTCAGAGAAGGGGGATGGAACATACAGCAGCTGGAATTGTATGGTTTGCAAGGAACTCCGCTGGTACAGAATTTCAGGCCAATCCATGTTTTTATTGTTGTCCAACAGGCTTTTCTTAAGATTGCTGCTGAACTCCTTGGCTGTTGGTGCAGAAATGACCCCTCCAAGGGATGCAGAAATCCAGTGGGGATACTTGTTTTCGGCATATCAAGTGCAAATGGAAAATAATTACGCCAACGCAGGTGGTTTGAATTTATTTGGGTGTGAACTTTGCTCAGTTCATGAAGGAAAAAGTGCTTGAATCCAGAAAGTACACAGGCTGTCCTGACTCTGTTTTAGATCTGATTTGTGTTGGGTAAACTGAGATGAATTGAGTCTTAGTAAGTCTCAGCAGATCACTGTGTGTTTGTTTGTTAAATTCAGCTTTTTCTCCAAGCAGCGAGAGATTTTCTGCCTGATGATTCTGTACAGAGCACCGGAAACAGAAGACAGATGTCATATGTTTATCAAATGTTTCCATCACACACACTGGTTTTCCCATGCTGGCTGGCTTGCAGATCTCAGGCCCCAAGGCTGGGTTTACACTGCATGCACAGCAATGTATTTGTAGTGTACACAATCACTTATAGATTCTCCCCCCCACACACAATTTTTCCTAGTGCTAGCATCCATAAATGAGGTCATGTACACACACACTGCATGATTCCAGCCACGCAGCTTCACACATTTTAATTGCTACTGCACTTTCCCTTTTTTACGTGATCACAATCTGCCTCCTTAGACACCTGTGCATCACTCCTCACTGCCATATTCCTCTTCCTTTCTGCTGTCTGCCTCTTACTCGGTCCCGTGGGACGTATTTCTGCTTATCAGAGCTCACAGGCTTTTCCTGTTTAAGGAGAAGTTGGGAGCTCTTCCCCCCCCCCCCCGCCCCCGTAGAGAGACGGATTAGAAAGGAAATTCTTTTTATAACCAAGATCTGAGGATGTACGCTAAATCTTTACAGCTGCCCATGAAGCATGAACTTAATAGGCCTCTTTCAGTCACTTCACAATCGCTCCAATAAATTATGGTTGAGTGGTGCGAGCACAGGTCAGAGAGCCAGGAGCTGCTGCGTCCTCAGCCAATACACTGATTCTTTCTGGGGCCTTGGACAAGTCACCAGTGACCTGATTTCCAGAGGTGCTGGGCACAGGGCACTAGCAAATTCACTGCAGTCACTGGTTTGCTACAGTTTGGCAGTTCTGAAAATCCGGCCACAGTCTTCTCTGGGCTTCAGTTCATCCTCTGTCCACTGAGAAGAAATATTTCCTGCTTTTCCAAGGTGGCGCTAGGTCCCTCTTCAGAGCAGGGAGTGTATTTTATATGATGTCTGTACCGTGGCTAGCACAGCCTGACGGTGATGTAATACAACTTAATGAAGTCCTGCAAAGAGAAGCGTTCAAGGTTGTGATCACCACCCTATCCTACCCAGTTAGCAGTACATGCAGTGCAGTGTCATCACACTTTGGGGAAGGGTGAGACGCTCAGGAGCTCTGGCTTCAGTTCCAAACTCTCTGCCACAGGCTTCCTGGGTGACCCCCAGGCAAGTCACTTAGGGTTTGTCTACACTGCAATAAAAGATGCGTGGTTGGCCTGGGTCAGCTGGCTCGCAGGGCTCAGGCTGCGGGTCTATAAAATTGCAGTGTAGACATTTGGGCTGAGTTCCAGCTCTGAGACCCCACCAGGGGGAGACTCCAGCCTAAACCTGAACATCTGCACTGAATGTTGATAGCCCCGCAGCCCGAGTCAGCTGACCTGGACTCTGAGACTTGGTGCTCTGGGTTTTTTTTTATTGGTGTGTAGACGTACCGTTAGGCTCAGGTTTTCCAAAGTGCTCAATACCCACCAGCTCCCATGGAGAGTAGTCAGAGCTGCTGGGGACGGAGCTCTTGAAAATCTGGCCATGCGTCTCTGGGCCTCGGTTTCCCATCCATGATATGGGGATAATAGCACCTCCTTCCTCTTGCCATTGAAATAGACAAGACAGACAAAGGGCAATTCCTTCAGGACAGGGACTCTCTCTCTTGCTTTGTCTTTGTACAGGGCTTAGGGTTGCCAATGTTGGTGGACGTATTCCTGGAGGTGTCATCACCTGACATGATCTTTAATTCCTGGAGACTTCAGGGCAATCCTGGGGGTTTTGTAACCTAGCACAGTGGGGTTACCGCTGCAGTGCAAGGCTTTGCATGCTATTGCAGTCCTCTGCTCCTACTCCTCTAGCTGGTCCTGATCCTGTGGGAGATTCAGGAAGCAGCACTGAAGGACCAACCTGTGAGGTCCATAGCAATGGAAGGTGCTTGCAATCCTAAGCTGTTGGGCCCCAGCTGCACAGGGTATTATTCAGTCTAGGGAGCCCCACCGCAGGGTCAGACTGGCTGAGTGTTGCCCCCTTTCTTTGCCCAGGGACATTTGCATTCTGGCTCCGCACCTAACATTCAGCAATGGCCCATCACACATGCTGTGCCATCCACCTTCCGAACAGCCCCACTGAGAGGGGCAGAGTTTGGGACAGCCCGGGCAGTGGGGGGGTAAAGCCGGGCACCAGCACCATTAGGGATAACCAGTCAGTGCCAAAGTGAATCCAGCTTTCCCCTGACATCCCTTTACTAGGGAATTCTCTGGGTTACCTAGAAACAGATGGCACATATTGCCAACGCAATGATTTATTCTGCTGGGCTACTCCCCCTTCCTGGGCCTTGACATCTGTCTGCCCCCTTCCAGCTCCAACCAAAGGTCAGTGCTAGAGGTGAAGGAAGTGGATTGTATAGAACCTAGCTTAGAATTTCACCGGGATCTGGCCCTGGGTGCGTTGCCTGCATTCACAGTACCAGCGTTAGGCTCCGAAGCATGCTCCAGCATCCTTTGTGCTAGCGATGGCCTTGCTTGGGGTGCTCTCGCCTATCAGCAGACTTCCTTCTCCATTGGACTCCTCCTGATCTAGTATTGGCCTGGGTTCACACTGGGGGGGAAGGATTTTGCTTCTGCGCCTACTCTGATGTCTCCTAAAATATGATCTCCTCGCTGGCCTCCTTTATTGCCTGAAGCAGAGCCTGGTCAAACGCCACCTTTTGCTGTTTGTAACTAGTTTGATTACTTTTGGACGGATTGGTTCATTGTTATGCTCCGGGGTGTCTCCTGGTTCTGTCTGGGAGGGGGAGGGGAAGCGGAAGTGCCAAACTATCCTGTGTGGGCCCTTGTGGGATTTCTGGACTAGCAGGAAGAAGTAGACATCTTCTGGGAGAGCTGAGCCTTGTGAGATGGCAGCCTAGGCTTCAGCACTTCAAATCCGCGTCTGGATTGTGGGGTGCTTCTCCAAAGTGAACAGCTGAAGCCTGCCGGTCACTGTCTGCACACACGCCGCTCCCCGCTCAGAGCACAGAACAATGCTAATATCCTCCAATGTACGTGAAGGTTCCTTATTCCATGGCAGCGGACCCCAAAACGTGAATGCGTAGGCAGGATTTGCGACGCAGAGGCCAGGTGAGTGTTAGTCACATGTGAAAACATTTCACAAACGAGCAGCCCAGGGGAAACCTTGTTTTGATTTCAGAAACCTCAAACCTCCACACCCAGCAACTTGCTCCTTTCTCTGGGGAAACTTTCCCACTGAGCTGAGGTCTTGGCGACCAACGCTAGGCTGAGTTTATTTGGTTTCCCAGTTGCATGGCTGTGCTCCCTCGACGCTGGTGAACTTTCACTGCACAGGAGGGTGGTGGTTGACCCTGCGTCCTGGGGGTGATGAGGAGCTGAACGCGCACTGCACTGGAAGAGGGAAGGATGGCGGAAGCAGAGAGGGCTCCTGTAGTATCAGCTGACCTGCTCCTGTGGGCTGTTAACACATCTTACAGTCAACTTCACCACTGCCCCTGACAGGCCGGGCGTCCTAAGAGCTTGACAGGCAGCCGGAGCCAGTTGCTTCCATCATGACAATGTCATTATCCTTAAAAGGGAAAACTCTGAGTTATCTTATCTGCTTAACTGCCTTCCGGTGCAGATCGCTATATTGCTAATCTGAAGTATGCAACTTTAGTCCCAGTGCGCTCTAGCTACGCCAGGCTAACTAGTACTGTGCCATTCTGCACTGTCTCTCCAGCATACTGAATTGCTCAGTTCCCCCCTCCCCCCTTCTGACTCGTTGAACTGACAAAGGCAGGCCCAGTAGCATCCTGAGCGTCTCCGTGCAGTAACCAGTGGAGTGTATGTCTGTGTGACAAGCGCTGCGGTGACACGGTTGCAGCTGCATCGCTGTAGTGTGGACATTTAGTCCAGCGACGGAAAGGGTTTTTCCAGATCTGTCATACCCCCCCACCACTACCCCAAGAGGCAGTCGCTAGCCAGCGGAAGAATTCTGAGCCAATCGGAGGATCTAATCCTGACCATACTGCACAGGGTGTGAAATTTGTCACGGCCCTGAACAATGTAGGTAGGTCAGCCTAAGTTTTATGTGGAGACCAGGCCTGAGGCCCTGATCTTGTGCTTTCAGCCCCCCGAAGCCTGTGTGGAGCCCTGTTGGGGGGGGGAGGGGGCCCTCTGTGTGGGTACAGGGTCCATCCACCTGGAGAGGTCACTGCAGGATTGGGGCCCCGGTGGCAATACAAGATTGGAGAGCTGCTGGAAGAGGTATACCTGGACACCACGAGAACTCCAGGATAACAGGGTGGGAAACAGCTGCATCTTGTGCTCCTGCTGCTAACTTTTCAGGAGACTTTGTGAACTGTGGAGGTGAATGGGAGGGTCCCCTGAGTCCTGGTTCATGGCCTGAGAAGTTCTTCTCTTCTCCTGTGGAACAGCCCAGCCAGAAGGCCACGTCCCACCTGGCTAAGACTTCTCTGAAGCTTGTCAATGTCACAGGTACCATGTGGCTGAGCAGGGTCACGCAAAACTTCTAGAAACCCCTCTCCTATTTTTGTGCTAAAAATGGTGATTTGGTGACCAGATCAAGGAGGAGGATGATTTTTTGGCAGCAAAAATACTTTCATTCAAAATTAGCCCAATTTTCAGAAGGAAACAATCCCCTTTTTGTCCAAGTATTTTGCAAAAATGGGATCAGATATCTAAAGAAATGTGAAAATGGCCCTGTTCTGAGACTCTTTGAACTCACTGTGACTATTTTCCTCCCCTTGAGCAGTACAGGACACTCCTTTCCCTGGCCGGTGATGGATGCAGCTTGAAAAACCACCTCAGAGTGTAGCCACTGTGGTCTGCAACCAAAATGAATGTGCCCACAGCTTAGGGTTGATCTCAACTCCCATCCAACTTTTAAATGATCCTTGAAGTAAATGGTCAGTGAGGGTGAAGCCAGTGCAAGGTCTGTGCTGCTTAAATCCCACTCACTCCACATCTTGACTGGCCCTCTGCCAGTTTTGCTCTGAGGCCCTGATCTTGCAATTACATCTGCATAGGGGGAGAACTTTGAACCCACATGGCTGCAACTGCAGGATCAGGGTCTTACTACTTTGAATATTATGATCTGAGATTTGGATACAGCCCCTCCTTAATCCAGCAGTTTGCATACAAAGTACAATTGGCATTCAGAGCCTTTTTAAAAGTTAACTAGTTCTTCTCAGGCTTAGACTCAGACGAAAACAAGTCAAATGTATTGGCTCTGCTCAGTAAAACCAACCCAGAGCAGCTGCCATCTGTGCTGCTGGGAAGTAAGACCATTTCCATGGAAAACGATCAAAGATTCCAGTTCTCAGGCTTCCTGTGTGAACTTGGGCAAGTCACATAGCCTCTCTAGGTCTCTGTTTCCCATCTATAAATGTAACCCTTCTGCCCGTCAGAGTTGGCAGCAACAAGGGCCGGGTTCAATATCTAGGGGATCCATTCCAATAACACAATGCAAACCGGCTCGAGCCCCCACCCAGTGACCTGGGACAAATATATACCACCCCCGCTGGGCACCTCCAAGAGGCAATACTTCCCCTCTCGCAAGCACATAGTCTGAGTGTAGCAAAAAGCCTTTTAATAACAGAGAGAAACAATGTGGCATTATGTTGGGGAAACACTACCAACAGGATTCATAACACAACCCATGAGCAAAAACCCACCCCAAGCACATTTGGGGCATGCCCTTTCCCTTTGGTTCTTGAGTCCAGCAACCGCAAGTCACCCAAAGTCCCAGAAGTCCAATGACCCAAAAGTCTCTGTCCCTGGTGAGGGAAGCCCCAGAGTTAGAAAGTTTATCTGCGGACCTTTACCTCCCAACCTGGGGGGCGGGGGGGGGAGAGAGGTAAGGGGCACCTTACATGATCTGAAGCTGACCGCCCCACAGCTCCATAGGCCTTCGCTCCGCTCCACCAGCCGCCCTGCTCTGCGGCCCACACGCAGCTCCTGCCGTCCCACAAACTGCTCTGCTCCGCATCCTACAAGCAGCTCCCACCGCCCCACAAACTGCTCCGCTCTGCGTCCCACAAGCAGCTCCCGCCGTCCTATGAACTGCTCCACCAGCCTGTCCACAAGGGACTCCAGCCATCCCAGAAACTGCTCCACAATATATCTTCAGGCTCCCGCACTACTTAACACAACGCTCAGTAATTTCAGCTTTTAAGTGAATTCAGCTTGTAGTAGGGGAGCCTCAGTGCTGGTGCACCATTAGCCCAAAGTGAGCTTAACAGCCTGTAACTAGACTCCTAATGGAATCAAAATTAGCTCTGATATTCCACAGTGGAGAGAGGAGGAAATGCAATTAGCATGTAAGGCCCTCACCAAGGGGCCCATGCCACCAAGTATTAATACTTATCCCCTTGATCTCTCAATTCACACAGTTTTGAAACCCATGACCCTTGCCTAGCAAGTGCTACTTAGTTGATGGTGAGTCCCTCCATCATAACAAAAGGCCAAGTACAGTTCCAAGCACAGTTCCCATAATCAGGGTAATAACAATTTATTCTTCCTGCCCCAATAACAGAGACAGTCGGGATCCCACAGCAGCCAAAGTGACCATTTGGGCAGCTATGGCCTCATTCTAGGCGGGGTGGGTGTGCCTATGCAAATGAGATCAGCCCCTGAAGTTCTTTTCCACAACTTGCCACACCTCACCACCAGATGTCAGGCTGGAGCTCATTCTGACACTGCTTACATAAAATTGGGGATTTCAGCATTGCCTACCTCACCAGGGTTGTTGTAGGGATTCTGGGGAGCTCATATACTAGGGTAATGGGGCCATCATAGCCAGACCTGTGCCTCAGAAATATACTCCTTGTGGCAGCTAACGTAGCAGAGGCCTTAAAATGGAGCTGGCTGCTTTATTTCCTCCGAGGGAGTCTGCAATAAACAATAGCTGTCATTTCTGTTGGACCTCTGGAAGATGGTGACGTGTGCGGGTATAAAATATTGGACTTAAAAGGCAGCTGGTTTAGGGCATGTCTTTTTGGGACAAGGTATCCTGTTAGATGAGGAAAATGCAAGAGGAAGAGCCCTGAGTGAATATGAACACTGCGCCATGTGGTAGCTGAGCTTTCATAGATGTCCGCGAACCTGGGCTCCCCATGTGCAGGTGAGAGGTATTAAGTAAGATGAATCCAGGGCTGGTGGAAATGGTTTGTCCCAGAAGTGTGTTTAATTAAACACTACTGCGGGGGTTGTAGAAACTTGGCACCCCCCAAAAAAGTCAGTTTTCCTCAAGTTGTTGGGTTTCTTTTATTATTAAAAAAAAAAAGAAAACCTCATCAGCCAAAATACGGAAAAATTTTCACTGAAAGAGACTTTTTTTGACCAGCTCTAGGAGACACCCCCCCCCCCCCCCACAGATGAGGAAGTTGTGGCTACAGGATTGACCCAAGGTCATGATAGGAGCCAGCTCTCCTGATTTCCATCCTGTGTCTTAACCCCAGGACCATCCTTTCTCCTTTAGTAAAGCTCACCCAAAACATGTTTCAAATTTAGATCAGGCATCTGTGAAACTTCTGGAAGCCAAGAGGCCATTAAACACTAACATAAGTGGTGTGGGGAGGGGGAGCCAGTAACCCCTGCAACAGCCTCTGTTTGCAAGTTGTCTGGCCCACGTGGGGAAGGCATGACAGGATCTGTCTGCAATACTCTTGTCTCATCTCTACACCCAGATAATTCTTAGTATTGTCCACCCACATCCTCCCTCCTTCTACCCCCTTGACCTCTTCCTTCATACAGGCCCTTGCAGTCTTTGCACTAGATGACCTCATTGTTCACCCTGAAATGCCTCCAAAAGAATGTCAAGTTTCTTATTTTGCCCTCATGTTTAAACAACAAACCCGATCACGCAGCATTCGTAGTCACTCGGGGCTCTTCCTCTTGCCTAACAGCACGCCTTGTCCCAGAAAGACATGCCCTAAACCTGCTGCCTTTTAAGTCCAATATTTTATGCCCATTCAAGGGCAGGAACTCTGGGTTCTATTCCTGCCATTGCCCAAGGACTTCTGGAGGGGGATGGGTGAGTCATTAAAGGACTACATTTCAAAAGTGGACTCTCACTTTTTTTAACTCTCTCAGTTTTTGGATTGACTTCAACTGGAAACATGAACATCAGCGTTTCTGACATTCAGGGGCAAGATGTCCATTGAGCAACCAAAAGCAGAGAGACGCAGAACTCGAATGTTTGAGAATCTAGGCCTTAGCCTCTCTTGTGCCTCAGTTTCTTCAGCTGTGGCCTGTATGTAATAATATCTCCCTCCCTCACAGGGATATTGAGGCTAAATTCAGGATTTAGATTGTAATCTCTTGGGGGCAGGATTGTCTTTTAGTTCTGGGTCTGTACAACATCTAGCACAATCAGGTCCTTGTCCATGGCTGGGACGCCAGGGCTATATGGTAGCACAAAGAATAATAAATGTCCAGAAAGTGCTTTGAGATCCTGATGGGAAAGATGCTATAAAAGCGCAGCATCACTCCGCGGATGATGATGTGAGTCAAAAGTGGGGACGGAGTTTTAACTTCTTGTCAATTTGATTCACTTGCCCTTATTTTTAAGTAACCCATTTAAAATTAATCTTCTTCCATTGCAGCCCCCAAACACTGGGGCACTATCTAATGTGTGAACCTAGCCCTCCTTCAGGGGGTTCCTAGAGATTTGAATCCAAATGCGATGATCAGTAAGGAGGACAAATGACAGCTGCACAAGTAAAATGATATTTATATCAGCGTGGCTATACACAAAGTTGAGCGTGTGTGTCTGTCTGTGTGTCCCTGCCTCAAAGAGCTTTAAGTCTAAAGGCACAAGATGGCACAGGATGCCTCTATGCTTCTTGGGAATGGATAGTTTGGGAAGGGGTTTGATAGAGAGAATAGGAGGTAGAGGGCACTTGGTGAATGTTAATTAAGAGGCTTTTCCAAACAGTAGGGACAACAGGAGAGAAGGGGTGATGTCAGGGCTAGGAGACGAGGTGGGAAAGGGGAGACCTTGGGCCAAGCAGAGGTAGCAGGAAGTATAGGAGATGTGCAAGGAGATGTAGGCAATGGGTATGGGGGAATTTCTAGTGTGGAGATGCTCCACGTGTTCTGAGTTGTAATATATCACCCTGCAGCTCCAGGTGCAACACAGGCCTCTGAATTCCCCGTGTGAGAGAGAACAAGATTCAATATTTTAAAACTGATGAGTGTTGGAGGGGGGCAGTGGGTTATTAGTCATATAGCCTGGTTGCTGGGGCCCAGCCAACCTCTTACAGAAATTGTATAAAATTCCCACCCTTGGCCTTTAAACGCTAACAAGACAGGCTAGCAAGACCAGAGAGAACCATAAAGCTGAAAGCAGGTGGTTTAAGGGCTGATCCTGCAGACCCTTCCGAGGCTAGGTCTATTTTGCAGAACTGGGCCATAACTATGGAAGGATAGGAGGGTGGGTGGGAAACACTGCTTAATAATACTTCACGTGCTCCTCGACGAGCAGGAATCCTCTTGCCAAGCACAAAATTGTTAACTGTTAAACAGTGCCACATCAGCAGTTGTCACAAGAATAATGCAGTTTGCATAACCATGAGGTAAGGCACTGGGGGATATCGTGACTAAGTTTCCAGGAACAAATTAAAAATTGGCTTTCCAAAATGTGTGGGCTTGCATAGCAGAATGAAATATAGGGTTCTTCTGTCTCTAAATATTGTGGCCGTGTTTTGTGCCTTTGATTAATTCCTCTAATTCTCCCTTGAACTGAAAGGCGAAATCTTGGAGAGCTTTGTAGTTTATGGCTGTTTTAAGGTAAGATCCACATTTTTAACTCTGAGGGTAATTAACCATTGGAATGGACCAGCCAGGAATGTAGCAAATCCTCCATCACTTGGGGCTTGGAGGTCTTCCTGAAACAGATGCTCTAGTTCCTCCACAAATTGTTGGGCTTGATATAGGAATCACTGGGTGAAACCTAGGGCCTGTTTTTATGCAGGAAGTCAGACTAGGTGACCATAATGGTCCCTTCTGGCTAGAGATGTTCACTGGCTGAACTGGGAAAAAAGGTTTCAGGTTGACCCAAAACACACTTTTCAAATTTGGCAGTGACCTTGACATTCAAATTCGGCAGTGACCTTGAAAAAGGTGAAAAAATCTGTTTTAGGTTGAACAAAAATGTTTAATTTTTTTTTTTTTAGTGTAACTGGTTTAATGGAGGCAAAATTTGACACAGGCAAATTTTTGAATAAAAATAAAAACATTTCATTTTGAAAACGTCGGAACACAACGTTTCGATTTTTCTTTTTTTTTTTTTTTTAAATTCAACTAAATGGAGACAATTTCAGGAACTGTTTCGGTTGGCAAAAAGTCTGAAACATTTTGTTCAGCTCTACTTCTGACCATAAATCTCTGTATTTACATGGGAGGAGAAGCAAAAGGGGGAATGTTTCATATGTCAATACTACATTATGGTCTAAATGTGTTTAAAATCATTAATACGTGCTCCACATACTTCATTTAATCTAGATATTTAATTTTACCAACATCAGTGTTCCAGAAAATCTGTGATGCAGTTAAAGGCCACTTCTTAGAGTGGCTGGAAGGAAGTAATTAAATCTTGTTTAAAGTAAGTTGCATATCTGGGATCGATCGGCTTTCTTTTATCAGTACTCCAAAAACAGCACTTAAGCAAACTGGTGCTTGGACAGCCTCCGATAAAAGGTGACCTGCAATATTCCTCCGTCCCTGCGAGGGATCACAGAAGCGGTTCTATGCACTTTTATAACTGGATAAAGCAAAGGGCGAGTAAGTGACTTTCCCAAAGAAACCCAGATACTCAGTGGCGGTCTGGGGTATAGAAACTCAAAGCCCTGGCTTCCTAGCCTCTGCTGCAACCACTAGGCAACACTGCCCTTAAATCAGACACTTGCAATCTGCTTGAGTAACTTCCCCAGCTTTAGGACCTTCTCCTGTTCCCATAAGTCAACTCTAACACTCTCAGGGGTCTCAGTCGTGAGCTGAGTTATACACCGGTGCGGGAGAGGAAGGGGTGGGAGGTTCCCCCCACAACTAGTCTGTGTGTTTGTGTGGGGAGAGGAAGGAAAGTTGTTGCTGCAAGGGTGCTACCGCCCCTCCTGCACAGCTGGGGGAGAAGCGTGCGCCTGCATCCCAGCCAGAGCAGCCATGGCAGTAGTAAGCTGCCCTCGGCACAGGGTTATCAGTGTCGCACTTTGATTCCTGGCCTGCTCCTGGGACAGTCCATACTTGTGCCGCCCCTTCCTTGAGATCTGTGGCTAGCCCGTGAGCTAGCCCAAAGACTAGGCTGGACACAGTCTGCACAACCCTCTTTGGCCGTGATAGAACGTATCCGAGCAAAGACTTAATACTCTCTCCCAATGCCTGCTCTTCCTTCTTGTTACGAACAAACTGCTCTGAAGCCGAGTGTGCTTAGAAAGGAGTTTTATTGCCAAATCTCAAAGCTCTTTACACGCAGAAGGCAGCGTTGCCTTTCCACTAGCCACGACAGCTGATTTTCAGATACAATCGTTCACTGCCACTCACTAGCACATTCACTTCCTTCCTGTCGGAACCATGCAGCTCTGGCAGTCCGTGTACAAATCTGAAATTGAGTCACGCTCCATCTCGACACGCCCACAGCGTCTTCAGACGTGAGAAAGCAAGCTCAGTGCAGCTGGGGATTCTGAGTGACGAAAACCTAGGTGGTAGGTAGAATGAAGACTGGAACTGTCCCACTAGATCAGCGTAATGGGTCTTCTACTCCAGAACCTGGCTGGGACAATGGCTAGTACTTGCTGTTTAAGAGGAAGGTGCAAGAAACCCAAAGACAGCTCTGGAATGACCTGCCATCCCCATCAGGCAGAGATTGGCTTATGCCCTGAACAAGAATAACATGTGCGAAAACTTAAATGGTCTAAACAAACCATGAAGCCTTGTTTACATATAAAAGCCCAGTCGACCCAAAATTCTAGGTGGGTTAATCACTTTTAGAATGAAACTGCTAAATCTATACAAAAGGCTATTTTTCCGTAATTAACACAACATTTTCAGCCATGGAGATACTGGGTGTTAAAAAGAGAGTTCACTTAATTTATAGTTATTTACAAGACATAGTACATGAAGGTAAGTGACGTTAGTACATACAGTATTTAGCTCTGGCTTGTAAAAAGGTTTAGCTCTCCCATCTCCTAACAGATTCAAGTGTCTTCTGTTAGGAATCCTATTGGGGTTTCAGTAAAATATCAGACATTAGAATATTCAGTATGATTTAAAAAATACAGTAAATATAAGCACATCCTGTAGATTCTTGCTGCAATAGATAAGGAGATCTGGGACTCTTCGTCAGCACTACAGTAGGTAGATATTTAATAGGCACATTGTGATGACAAAATATTTGTAAGAGCGAAAGCATCCATGTATATCGGAGATGAGTCTGAGCTGGATCCAGACCTTCCCCAGTGTTCAAAGGTATTCAAATCCAGGGGTTTGGTTTGGTCCTAATAGGGATAAGGGACAACTTTAGCACTGGGATTTGAATCTGCATCCAAATGTTGACCATGGCCAGATCATGGTTCTGGTCTGGGCACATCCCTATTACATATACATCTCTGTTAGCCATCTATTTTATCCTTTTGTTATACAATTTTTATCTCACAAATGCCTCCTGCTCCCTGAAGGCTGACATCCCAAGACATTCTGTACTCACCAGGTTTGTACAGCTCATGTTCACAACGCACAGTGTTCGGTAAACAAAAGTGCACATGCAGAAAAAGACATATTAGAAGCTGGTAGGCACTGAATAGACTAGGTCTGTATTGTTAGCCCTTGTCTTATAAGTACATCTCATAAGAAAACAAGATACCTCAGTTCACATTGACTCTACAGCAGTAAATTATGCAGCACTAGAGTTCATCCTTGGCCTGCATCGAGGGGACTATGCTCTGGACTGCATATATTTGGAAATCCGGTGTCTAAAAGCAGGGCTGTTTTGGCACCTGAAACTCAAGCAAATTCTACTATGCAGAAACTTTATGAGTGACGGAATGAGAGACTTTCAATAGAATTCCTATGACTGGCTTGAGAATGAGGCAGCTTAAAACAAGGCTGTTCTAATCACTCGATTTGGAAGTGTCTGGTTGAGTGACTATGTAGCTCCTATCTGGGATGTTCCCATTTTTCAGTTCCTGAAATGCCTTAGGTCAGGGCTGGGCCGGACATGTCAAAGAGTACTCATCAGCTGAATTAGGAAGGGGGGGGGGGGGGGAATTGTAGTTTGAGTTTTACTTTGGCTGCTGCTATGGTAGATGTTTGCAGCATGTGGTACCATGGAGCCTCAGTGAGCTAATGGAGAAGGAACCTGAGATAAAGAAGGCGTATAGCATGATCCTGGCTTAGTACTTGGAAGGGGCAGATGGCACAAGCTACTGGGTAGTGTAGATACTTTTCAATGAGAACTGCCAAGCTGAACTCTCTTCTGGCTCAGAAATTCTTTGTATTCTGCTGGGCCTTAGCTATTCAACATCCACCTGCTTTCCCCGGAGCTCCATAAGATCAGCTTAGAAAAATCCAATCCTTCCTCTGCTGCACAAACCTAGATAAAGCCAAGAGGAGGTGGTGGCCCTTAGAATCCCTGCGTAGTTGATGTGGTGCCATTGAGAATGAATATTTTAGGGCAAAACTCTGAAAGAAGGATACAAGGGATGCACCCGCGCCCTGTGATGACCTGGCTTGGTTGGGTAAATGAGCATCGCTGAACTTGGACTGGTTCACATCCACACGTGTTGTCTGAGGGTGCAAAGGGTGCTTACACTTTTAATCTTTGTCATGCAAGACATAGTTTTGTAATCATTTTGTCACCATGACTATTCTCATTTCATCACGTTTCTCTCATTGGATGCTTAGGAAGATGCGACTTCCCTAAGGAAGGACCAAGGAGGACCAAGAAATTAGGTACATTGCCTTCCATGGGAACCAGACTGGGCCCTTATTTAGTAATGCCTTCTTCATTTCAGTGTACTAAGTTCAGCCACCTACCCCCCAAGATTTAAACTGCAAAATGCATTTCCCTGTTAAAATGATATGATTAGACATTCCAGCAAAACCAGTTGTCATGACGCACATGTCATCAGTCAACCTCCCAGGACAATGCTGTTCGACACACAGCAGGGGGAGAGTCTACTTTCAGAACAACCAGCCAACCGCTCCCATGAGCCTCCAAACAACTGACTGTTTACATCTACAAATACAGGAGACTCTAGTTACCAGGTCAATGTATTGCTTCAAAATGAACATTTCGGACTGCTTCAGCAAGAAGCAGTATTTCAGACGAAGCAGCGCTGTCTAGGAGAAAGAGCACAGAGTTAGGGGTAGGATTGCTAAGTTCTGTCCCGGGCTCTGAAATGAACTCCTTCTGTCGGCAAATCACTTCACATCCCTGCCTGTTTCCCCACAGGAAAAATTAATACTTGCTTGGCAATGGTAGTTTGAGGCTCAATGAATACTTGTACCGTTCTTAGGACAGTGCTCTGGTCTAGAGCTGAAAACAACTGCTTACCATCACCAGTTTGCCAGTTTTGTACGAATTTCTAAGACAATTTTTGAACTGCCGATGTGTTCAGTGAGTATCTTTGGAAACTGTTAACCACTTATTCCAGAATATGATTGGGCCAGGCAGTCAAAACTTGTCAGCAAGTGAACAAACTGAGCAAAATTTAGGGACGTTTGCAGCCAGATTCCCAGTGGAATGACTGCATTGGCAAAACTCTCTGGGCACCAGTGCAAACTGAGTAATTCCATGTCTTACGTGCCAGTTTATACATGCACACATGAATTTTTTGCTGGAATATCCATGCCCTCCTTTGAAAAACTGACCTTTAGTCTGATTACCAGTGTTGTGGTGGCGGGTTTTTTTGTTTGTTGGTTGTTTTTTGTTTTTTTTAGGGCCTAATCCAAAGCCCATTGGTGTTTTTTCTGCTGACGTCAATGAGCTTTGGATCAAGACCTTAAGGAATATTCACATTTTTGCAACTGATACTCGATGTCCTCTAACTTCCTATTGTGATCAGGGATGGGAATATGGCATAAAGACAGAACAAAAAGAAAATTATAACTGAAATGCCCTGCTCTGAATGCTCGGTTTGTGCATAGCAAAACATAACCTTATTTAACACTGGCCAAGCAATGGTACAAGTCGTAAATAGCAAATATTCAGCTTGACTGTAAGAAAGAAGTGTCGTCTTAAGTACATCTCAGGGAGCACTTCTCCTATAAAGAGTTACTAGATCCTTCGGCTTTTCTTTCGGTTTCTCTGTCAGTTCCTTATTCAGTTCTCCTAACCCTTTAATTTCTTGTAGGACTTGTGCTGCTTGCCGGAGCTGTTCTACAGCCTCATTAAGCAATGTCTCTGCATTTACGGGGGGCCCATTCCCCTCCTGTGCTTGTTCTAACTCTCTGCCTAAAACCTTTTGCAGAAGTTTTTCTGTCTTTTCCCTTTCGCAAGCCACTTTCTCCTCCATTTTAGCCAGGCAGGATTGGGGCTCCTTGTGGACGCCTGGACCCAGAAGTTCTTTTTCTGCATTTTTCGATTCATTGAGCCGTTCTCCTAGGGATACGCAGCGAGTTCTGAGAGGTGAGGAATTTGCTATGGACTGTGGTAAAAATGTTTTCTCTTTACTAGGAACCTCCGTACTTTCTTGCTTTGCTTCGGTAACTAAGGAAGTCTTTATTTGTTCCTGTATTGTTTGTGGCTCCTCTTTCTCAGCAGCAGCTCTCTCACTTCCTTCTTCAAGCTCTACTTTTTGGGGAGTGGATTCTGTCACTTCCCCGTCTTCCATTTCATCCCTGGGGGGCTTGGAATCATGGGGCTCCTCGCCTTCTGAACTCTTCACCTCTAAATTGCTCGGGGTGGAATCCACACTTGCTGTCAATTTTTCTGATAAAATCTTAGGAGGAAGTGGAGGTTTCACAGTAGCTGTTGTGACCACCTCTGTGAGGTTTTCTTTACTGCCACCCTTGGATGGTTCCAAACCTTCTGTGCTTTGAGGGTGAGGGGCTAGTTCATCCCACCTGACCCCTTTCAGCTTGTCCGATAAGATTTTAGGAGGAGGAATCGGAGGCTTTGCCGTGCTGCTGTTGCTGACCTCCATGAGGTTCTCTTCCTTGTCCCCTGCCGAAGCTTTGGGTTCCTCACCCTCCTCACCTTGACTGACTGAACCCTCATCCTTGTCGTTCAGATCGTCCTTTGACGGCGTACTCTCCTTCAACTTCTTTGCTGGAGGCAACGGAGGCTTTTTAGGCTCTTGATCAGCAACGCTGTTAACTGCACTCTGCTTCTCTGACACGACACTGGGTTTTGTAGGAGGCATAGGTGGCTTTGGAGTTTCCTTTGGAGGAGGGACGTTCTCGTTATCGCTCACAGTCAAGGTGAAGTCTGGAGGGCCATTATCCACTATATCCAGATCCAGCCTCAAGATTCCATCGGATGTAGACTTGGCGACCTGAGAAATGTAATATGAGAGAGCTTTATTTAGACTGTGTCCTGTATCAATCCCCTGAACTATCCTGTCCTCAAAACCAGTCTTAACAAATCGTTTAAGTCAAAGAAGTGGAGGTGGGGTGACTGAGGGCTGGACTACACTCCCGCGCTACATCAGCGCAGCTGTGCCACTGAAGACATGCCATGTGTCTGAAGACATGCCATGCTGACGGGAGAGTGCTCTCACGTCGGTATAATTACTCCACCTCCGGGAGAGGCGGAAGCTGTGTTGGCTGGCACAGCGTGGTGTGGACACCGCGTTAAGTCAGTGTAACTTACGTTGCACCGGGTGGGGGTGGTGGCTTTTTTACACCCCTGAGCAATGAAACTTACATCAGGTTAAGTGGCAGTGTAGACAAGTCCAGCATCTGACTACAAATCTTTTGTCCCACAAGGAGGACGGTACAGACAAACCTGTACACCTCAGCACAGCTTACACGTGTGAGACTGAGTGGCGCCTCTGTTTCTGCTCCCCTTTACGCCCCCACTTCTTACTCAATTTAACACCCTGCAGGACATTACACCAGCACCCGCTTCAGTGCGTGCGTACTTGCCGCTGCGCTATTTTGTCTCCAGTAGTGGGCGACAGTCAGGAGCGCATCAAAGCCAATAATCCCAAGAGGTCAAGAATTTGTACTTTGGACTGCTTTGGACCATCAGCCTATCAAAAATCCTTCTTCCTTTCTAAGTTATCAACACTGTGCGGTTCTGATGTGGACAGTTTGCGTGTTACAAATATTTACATGGGCAGGTGCGCTGTCTGAATTGATAAATGCAGAGAATTTCCCGGAGCAAAGAAGAGACATAGTGGGTGAGGAGATATCCTTTTATTGGAACAACTTCTGTTGGAGAGAAAGAGACAAACTTTTGAGCTACACAGAGCTCTTCTATGTAAATAGTCTCAATACAGGGGTATTAGTGGGCCACTTCACCTTGAATGAATGGTCCCTTAAAGTACATGCTAAACTATCTGTTCTACCTTGCATTTAGCTGTGAGATTGAGTACCTTTTCCAGACCTGAGGAAGAACTCTGTGTAGCTTGAAGGCTTGTCTCTCTCACCAACAGAAGTTCGTCCAATAAAAATGGCCTCCCCCGCCTTGTCCCACTAATATCCTGGGACCAACAGGGCTACCACGCTGCATACAACCTAGAGCAATGGAGGCAGATCATCTGGTTCTATCCCCTTGTAGGAACAGCTGTTGAAGTAGCCTAGCATATTTTATCCCCTTACTACCCAAGTCATCCCCCCCCAAGAGTGTTTCCCAGAATTCCTATTGCTGCTGTCCTTACATAACTTGTTGCATTTCCTTAGATTGATAAAATGTACAGGTCTGTTAGTTCATGTATCGAATCCTTCAGTCCAGGGCACTAATGTAACATCATTTTGCGTCTGGCTGCTTCCTCTCCCCTCCTGACATCGTCTGTCTCGGCTGGGTTGGGCCTCAGCCAGCTAGTCCTTCATGTCACAAGCTCCAGGCAAACTGCTCAACCACAGCTGCCGGATCAGAAGGGATGGCCATGCAGAGCTGCATTATCTCCATACTGAAGCTCAAAATTCCTAAGTCTCCTATCCACCCCAGAGGGAGAAATGAGGAGAGAGTCCCTGTTTGAGGGAGCCCTGGGGACAGACAATGCCCAAATGCATCTAGGCTCAGACTCCCTCCAGAACAGGGAGGCTGGCTATAGTCTTCCTCCCACTTGAGCCCTTTTAAGAGACCTCCACACCTGGGTGAAGTACCCCCGTACTGCCTGACCCTCTCAATATGTGTCCCAGGTCTCCTGTGTGAAGCTAGCCCAGAGTATCTCCCTTCAGGATTGTGTGACCAGCAATTAGAATTTCCAGTTAACAGGGGGGCGGGGGGGCTGTAATTACTACAGTATTCAAGTCCCTACAACTTATACTCAAATAAATTTGTTAGCCTCTAAGGTGCAACAAGTCCTCCTTTTCTTTTTCCGGATACAGACTAACACGGCTGCTACTCTACAACTGTCTGGTCACCCTCTTTACTGTGTCCTTTCCGTAAGGTGACAGGAACTGAACGTGACTTTCAAGATAAAGCGTCACTATTTCACGGTGGAGAACTGAGTTGTGTCCCCTTCCTCTGGGTCTGCAGCCCAAGACTCTCCTATTGCCGTTCAGCAGTGCTGCAGCATACAGGCCTTCACCCCGCACTAAGTCCCGATCCTGATGGGTATCTTGCCGTACATGACTTCTCAGAGTCAATGACTCTCATCAGACTTCTGGTTCAGACTCCTTACATTATATTTCTTGGGAGTGAAATGCGTATACTGCTTTTTCACCAGCTACTTCACTAGGGATGTTGTTGCTCTCCTCCTCCTTACCAGCACTGTAGGGTGCATTTTCTCTTCTACGCAGCGTCTGTATAGTCGTCCCTAATACTAATCTTTGTGGCATGTCAGTACCCAGTATCCATCCAAAATAACATCCACTTACACGTACCCTCTGTCTCCAATGTCCACAGAAGACCTTTATTACCCTATAAATGGCAAATTGTCCCCTTCAAGGTGAGGGCACTTGCAATAACAGAGCTGAGATTTCAGGCCCAGTTTACAAGGAATTAGGGGAATAACATCAGTGTATAAAATTCCCGGAGAGTATTTGTGCCTCTGAGATCTTTTTGAGGAGAAGGGAGGGATTGTCTGGCTCTCCAGTGATTATTTCTCTGAAGAAAGATTCTCTTGTGGATGTTGCAGGATTTCTGTGCGCTAGACTAAAAAGCTTTGGAGCATTTCGTCTGCACTAAGATCACTTGAGAGTTGCGCAGAAGGTGAGAGTCGGCAAACTGTGACGTTTGCAGAAAGAGGTTTAGCCTTAAACCCATTCGTTAGTTTAATCCTCTTCTAAAGTATCGGTACTATTACAGTGTAGAAACTCCCTCAGAAACAGGAATCTAATATTTATTAGGCGTGTGTGTTTTTGTTTTAAATGTTAGCTACAGGAAAGCTACTGGGAACAGAATACAGGCTGCTCTATAAACCTGTCTTAGAAAACCCAGTTATAACCCATTCTCAGTGCTTTGGGTTGTTTATTTAATTGAGCAGTAATGGCATGTGCCGAACAACGAAGCAGCTCACGAACTATAGAAAGACTCACAAATATATCACCACATGTTGCAGCAGCTGCCAACCTGAAGGATGCAAAAATCTTAAACCGCTGTGGTCCACCATCCTACAGATAAAAACTTGTTTTCCCTTATTCCTGTTACCGGCTGGTTTTACAAGTAAGGGGTCAGCTAGAAGCTTGTGTTTTGTGTGTTGCATGTAATCAGCATGAACAATACACCCAGAAATAGTTCTCTGTCGTCAGCTTGGGACTTTTACCAGATGGAGATTGCATACAGGTGATTTCACTGCGCTGCAGCATGCAACCCCAGGGTGCATTCTTACCTCTTTCAGATGAATTCTGGTGGGTGGTCTGCGCCCATGACCCACTTTCACTCTGTCTCGAGTCACATGTTCCAGGGAAAGGCTCTGATCTACCTTCACCTTTAAATGGGAGGAGGAAAGGAGAACATCACTGACTTATCAATCCATGCCTAAAACCATCTCCTTGAAGGTCTTTTTCTGTCATTTCTGGTAAGGGTGCATTTGTAGCCAGGATGGCTTTTGAATATGTCGCCATTACAATCAGGTCTCAGATTTCTAGGCTTATTGAAACCAAACCGTTAACGTTTGTTTTCTGTGTGGTTTTTATTGCTCACCAGCATCATTATATTGCCTTAAAACCTGCACTCCCTTTCAGAAGCATTTACAATAGAGCTCAATGCTGCACTCTTATTTATAGCCGTATGTATCGGACACTTGAGCGCTGAAAGAGTTGCCAAAAGCTTCTCTTTTAGCAGGAAAGTTACGCAACTCTTTCTTGGGTGGACGTTTGTAGAACGGGCTCCTTCACCCTCTTAGCCCCTGCCGTACATATGCAGACAATCTGCAGGGTCTGTTCTTGGAAAGCTGAAAGGTGGGGGAAGACTTAAACACCACCCTCCATTCCTTACCGCGGGCTGCCAGCAATGTGAACTTGCACATCTACAAAACGGTGCTGGACGCGGCTGCAACATCTCTTTAGTATTTTCAAAGCAAACCCAGCTGTAATCTGGCAGAGCCGCACTCAGAACCTTAGCCAGGGGCCCTTGGAATGCGATGCTAGCTCCAGATTCTCCGCTTGGTTTGCAACATGCACATTCATGATGGCTCAGTGTCAGAGTGGAATCGACTTCATCCACAAGATGCTGAGCTAGTTCTGCAACCCCACAGGTGAAACTGAGAGCATCTGACTTGGCCCATCCAACTTTCTGAGGTTTGCCAATCCTAGGTACCTACAGGGCAGGAAAAGGAGGGCACAGGAGACTTTTGTTGTCCTGCACCCAGGCTGGGCTTGGAACGTGGCAGGGAGATGTAGTAAAACTAATCTAAGAGGTGAAGGCACGTTAATAATCCTGACCTGACTGTGAACTGTATCCGCAGGCCTTGTTAACAGACCTTTCTTTGTACAGCTTTAATGATCTCAGGAAGCTGAACAGAAGATGTGAGCAGCGACCTGGATTAATTGCAACAGTGGCTCAATTAACACACTTACTTACTGGAATCAGATTTAAAATTCATTGCGTCGCACATGGAAAATGAGAGCCAATGCTAAGTCCTGTTACTATTCTGGCTCTATGCCTATCACTCCTGCCTCCCCCACCCCTCCACCTACCTCGCGAAGGGGGCATGCTGGGGTGTTGCCACAGTGTACCGCACTCTAGTGATCCCAGCTGGCACAACGGTCCTAATATAGTTCAGAGTGTCTCTGAGGCTGCTCTAAACTACGCTGGTCACAGAGCTGACCTCAGGAACGGGGAGCCATGAAGGTCTCCTTTGCATCCCCCAAGCCGCACCCAGCGCTTATTGGCCACAGCCAGGGATTCAGTCCTCAGTGTCTGAAGGCACAGGGGAAAGCTCCGATAGGGGCTTTAGAAATGCCAGTTGATTGCATGCATCTCTTTCCAGTTACCTGGCTCAGTTCCCCAGAGAGAAGAGAGTTCTCTGGAGTAGAAAGACTGACCAGGCCTATGGGGTCAATTTAAAAAAAAAAAAAATTTGGGAGGGATTAAAAACAAAATGGGCCAAGTCCTCAGCTGGTGTAAGTCGGCATAGCCCTGTTGACTTCAGTGGAGCACAGCTGACTTGTGCCAGCGGAGGACTGGGCCCGCTGGTTTTCAACAGGGCCCGTGCACACAGATGTTGAAGCAGTTAGTGAGCAGCACTTCCCTCCCCGCAGGTCCTGTGGCTGGGGGCGATCATCTGAGCTCCCTCTTCGATACTCTGCGCAAGGGAGTGCGGCATTCATCGCACGTCATCATCACGGGGGGGGGGGAGAGACAGCCACTTCGGAAAGACAGCACAGCACCAGCGCCGGTCTCCCCCAGCAACCAGGAAGCCAGAGGCAGGTTGCTACAGCAAAGGCTGCCCAGCATTACGCTACATTACATCACCTCTCCTGCTCATCGGTAACATGAGAGCGAGCTTGAATGCTGAGTTCGCTGCTGCTCAGATTTATAATGTAGCCCTCGCTTGTCTGCTGCTCCCAGTAGGTCAAGTTACTTACAAATGCTGCTTTTTATGTGGAAGGATGAATGAGCAATGCCTGCCCTAAAAACACCTGACACTGAACGTGATTTGGTAATGCCAGCAGGGTGCTTCTCTGGGCCACCTCCAGTTACTGCGAGGTGCCTCCCGTGAATAAAAATAGAGAGTCTGGATCTTTTAAATGTAAATGTTTTCTTATCAAAATGGCACACTACAATTGGAGTCCGATTCTCCACCCCTTACCCCAATTTCCCATTGACTTCATTGCCTGAATAAGAGGCCCAGGATGGAGCCCGACGAGTATGCACTCTACAACTCCACGTCTGTAATGCATGCTTGATGAAGGCATGTGGTGTTTTTTAATCCCTTGCCTTTCTCTCAAAGATTTTTACACAACACTCCAGTTTCCACTTCCCTAAAGACTGTTTTTCACTAATCAGATCTTGTTGGTTTCTTAGTCTCCAAGTTCCCCCTACTCATTTCTTCAGGGTGGCTTCATTCCCTTCATGGTGGCTTCTCCTTAGCTTGGTGGAGTTTACGAACTTCCTTCCAACTACTGCATAGTAGATACTGCCCTTCCTGGTAAGGGATTGAGGTTAGCTCCATGTCAAACCCTACGCTGTGTAATCTGAGTCCTTCCTTTGCCCGAATGTCTGGATTTGGGGGTAGTTTCAGAGTCGTGTGGGGGGAGGCAGCTCCTTGCAACCTCTCTGCCACAGCCGCAGCTAGCCCTTGGCAACGTCTTGCCGGATGGTAGCGCTAACAGCCCATGTAGTAACTTTCCACCAGACGTCTCTCCAGGCAGCATGAAAAGCTGGTGGACTCTGTGTCACATTACACGCGTGTCCAGATTTAAAGGTGCAGTAACCAGGCTGTGTGCTGCAGGGAGCCACGGGGCTGAGAGGAAGGAAAGTCCTTCCATGGGGCAGAGCAGCTGCTTGGCAAATTCCGAGCTGCAGCAGCTCTCGTGCCCAAGTTCCTTCCACAGGGATGGACACAGATTCCAGTGGATTAACTTAGAGCCTGATCCAAAGCCCTCTGGAGTCATTACAATGTCTCCCACTGACTTCAGTGGGCTCTGGACCAGGCTCTTAGTTGCTTTTGCAGCTCAGGCCAACCCCACTGTGTCAGCAATTTCCTCTACTTCCCCCTCTTGTCCTCCTGGAGAGTCCCAGCGTTACAGTGGAGGCAGGGGGCAAATGACGTGTATGGGGAATGCCCAGCTTAGTGGGTGGTGGATTCTATACACGTTATCCCAGCGAGGCTTCTATAAAATGCTGCTGAAACGTCCACGTTCCGCATGCAGAGGTATGTCGTTAGAGAGGAAAAGACGTGGCATTGTTCTCCCACTTTCAAGGGGCAAATTCTGGGGAAGTCTAGAGAGACTCTACCTTGATTTCACACAGACCCACACACACTTACACCTTCCGGGCCCCTCCGCATGTACGTGTTGCCAAATCAGAGTTTAACCCATTTAACAACCTAATATACCCCTATCACTCTCCACACACTGCTCTTCTGAATTTGGCTCACTGAGTGTTAGGTAGTCTGTGTAACACACATACCACAGGGCCAGAAGAGAGGGGGGAAAAGCAACTAGCAACAGGACATGAGGTGGTGTGAACCAGCTGCTACTTTAACTTCTTACATGCTCTGGTTCCGCTGCCAGGACTAAGCCTTGCCTACACATTGGTAAGCGGTGTAACTCAGCGTAAGGGAGCGTAACTCACTTCTCCTTATGCCACCTCTGAATCTGGCCACAAGAGTTTTTTTTCTTTTTTGCTTTAACCTTTGTTGTTGCTTAGTATTTAGGAGGCCCAAGCAAAGGAAGGAAGGGGGAGAAAGGCAAACGTGACACCTGGCCACTAGATCAAGAGTGTTGTTATAATCTAAACCTGCTAACAGCAGTATTGGACTCCAGGTGCACAATTTGGACCTGGAGCTGGAACGCCCATGAAGCTAGGAGGTGCGGGAGGCAGGGGGTGTCAGCGCCCCTCTACACGGTAGTGAATGAAGGCTGGCACACAAATGCATACAGCTTGAAACCCATTTGTCTTACCTCATCAAGTATTTTATTTTTGGCTCTGCTGATCCCATCATTCAGGGCTTTCATCCATGATTCTTTCTCTTCCGCGTTCTGACCCTGAAATTTGATATCATGGACCTGCAAGATGAGAGATGTAGAGAGATGTTTTCATCTTAACGTTACGTGCCAAGGACACAGAAGTAGCCTATACATCATTAGTGTGTTAAATTCAATCTCCAGCTGAGCCCGTGTTTAAACTAGACATTCCTTTGCACTTTGGCAATGGCTTCACTCCACAGCCGCAATCAACAAACCTTTGTTATGCTGGATGGTTTGTTGCTATAGTTTTTATTTTTGCAACTAGCAATTAAATTAATAAAGCGAGTGACAGTTTCTTCCTCCCACAAAGAGTGATGAAATGTTCCTGGAGCAACAGATGGCTGTTACTTAGGGAATAGATGGACTGTGTGTAGGGTACGTGCCCAAATGGGCAACTCATGCTCATGTTGTGGTGTTAGGTGCAATAAGATGCCGTATCTCCAACTCCCCCCCCTCCCCACACACACACAGGGTGAAATCTGTGAGGAACAAGCTCTGCTTGCTCTTGCCTAGTGCTGCTGCATAGGACTGGGGCAGGATTCTGGGACTCTGCACAGGGGTACGTGCAGCTTGGCTCTGCAGAGCACAGATAGGCTTGCAGGGGGGTGGGGAGTGCTCACCCGAATCACAAGATGTGAAGGTTCAGAGGGATAAACTGGCAGAGCCACATGGATCCACCTGCCATAATTTCTCCCCTTTCCACCCTGACAGAGTAGGGGCTCAGCAGCTCTGAGACTGTAGTATCAGATACAGATATGAGCCACTGCTATGGCCGGACAGAGGCTGTGCTGAAGCCTGGAGAGGAGCAGGAGATCCCCAGCACAGAACCCATTCCTTCACACTGTGCAGGGGGGCCAGGGACTCCCATGATGCAACTGTTCTGCTCACCACCAGCTGAGCCTATGGTGCATCATGGGAGATGTAGTTTGACCTAGGAGCCCAATCTATAGAAAAGAATGAGTGCACAAGGCACATAAACTACAACTTCCATTCTGACAGCATTTAAAATATTTCAATTTTTGATTTTTCACTGAAAGGTCAAACTTTTCCGTGGAAAATTTCAATTAAAACTATTCTTTTTATCACTTTAATCACAATTTTCTGCAGTGGGGGAGCCAATTTCCCAACCAGCTCTGACTAGTCGTAGGAATTCCTGGTGTTCTGCCTTGACAAACCCCAGGCAGCAGTCCCTGAAGGAAATCTTAGGTGGGATGTAATCTCTCTAGTGAATGAATAAGCAACGGAATTCCAAGAGTCTGAACTCTGTGCTTAACTGGATGGTCTCCTGATAATGTCCATGCCAGAAAGTTCAGTGTTTTGTGATCACTGCATGATAAATATCTCTCTTCTACTTATCTCTGAACCTGATTGAGACAATTCTTGGCAATAGCTATAAGTGAATGGTGTGGAAATTCTCCCAAGGCCTGTTCTGAAACAGTGCTTTTGTTCAAAAGAATGGCCTTGGCCACTGGCAAATGTAACATCCTCTTGTGCATCCAGATGTTGGAATGTAACTAAAATGATGACACAGTTATCCATTCCTGAAGGAATTACGCAAGTTTCTCAGTTGGGCAGCAGTGAAATGACCTAATGGGCATTCTCCATCGCTGGCTTTTACTTCTATTAGGAGCAATGGAGTGAAATTAAGAGAGGAAAAACTTAATCTGCATACCTGGAAAAGCTTCCTGACAGGGATCCGTTAGCTAATGAAATAAGTTTCCTCAAGCATACAGAGAGGGAAATTAAGGCAGAGAGGTTAAATGACTTTGTCTAACACAGCAGAGTTGGGAACAGAACTTACGTGCCCTGACCTCAGTCTCCCTGTTCCAAAGCCTGGGGGTGCAAGGAAAGATGAGCAGAATTTTAACAAGGGCAAACCCCTATATTTTTCCTTAGCCTCATTCTTGGAAATGGCTGAACTGCGTTGGCTGAAATTTTCCAGAAAAATTCAGCCTAAAGCAGACACTGGCCTGGAAAGTTTGAGCCCAAACAGTTGAAGTTTGGCCAAATTATAAGCAGCTGAAAACAGGGTCTTATAATGGGAAGAAGTGTCAGGCATCCTTAATAGGCAGGGTTACCGACCGCACCTATACTTACAGAGGCACTTACAAAGGGTTTGATATTCTGAGCACCCACCACAGACGTTAACCGGAGGGATGCGTTCTTGGCACCCTCTGAAAACCAGGTCCCTTTTTTTAGGTGACCATCAACAGGCAACCTCTGTCTAGGCAGATCACCAGGGCCAAAACGTTCAACGTCACAGGAAGGCTGACAGGCCTAGAAGCCAGGCCTCCTCCTTCCCTCTCCTGAGCGTTAACCACTCGGCCATCATCCTTTCGCTCTGCAGCTGCCCTTCATCAGGAAGGATGGGATGTCACTGGCTTTAGTTTCTAATTCGCCTCAGTCCCGCGCAAACCCTCTCTTTAAACGTCTATAAGTCATTAACAAGGCCATGAAGGTGACTGTTACTGGGCAGGTTTCAGAGTAGCAGCCGTGTTAGTCTGTATTTGCAAAAAGAACAGGACTACCTGTGGCACCTTAGGAGACCCTTAGCTTCAGCATAGCAAAAAGGGAGTTAATCCTTCCTAGAATGTCCTGCTTCCTACATGAGAACCAGTGGAAAAGGTGAGGAGATGAGGCGGAGATGCTCCCAAATAGCTCGACTAAGAGGTAAGGGCCTGAGCTTTATACAAACAACTCCCTGACGGGGAGGCCCAGAGCTCACGCTAACCAGGGAACCTAAGGGAAAGCAAGTCTCCAAAACGCAGTGCCAAGCTGGTTTTGTTTTAGCCCAAAAGGGCCTGTTTTTTGTGTGTGCTTAAAACCCTCTTTGTTTGGAAACAGTTTTGCTCTTAAGCGATTAGAAAAGCCTCTGAGAAAGATTTCCTTGTGCACAGCTCAGCTGTTGGGCCGCCTGGCAAAGACCTGGCAGCTTACACCGGGACTACAGAGAACTCTGGACACGTTGTTCAAGGAAAAGATCCCCTGCTTTCAAGCTTCCTCCTCTGTGGCCACTTTATGTGCCTCATTTCTGTGCTCCTGACAAAGCCCATGGGCCTCCGAGAGTGGAGCGTGACGAAGCGTTGGTTGTGTGGCAGGGCTGAGCGAAGGCTCCGGGGACTGTTCATCGTTAAGGAGAAGCTGAGGTGTCCCTCTGGCATGTAATTGTGGGTTGCACACTTTAATGCTGACTTACAGTTACAGGCACCTACATGCAGCTACGGCAGTTCCAATATCCCACCAGGTGGGTTGGGAGATTGTGGAAGGATGCTCATCAGGCTCCAGTACGGGACTGGGAGGGGGGAGAGACTGGCTGTGTAACTGGGACAAGTCGTGCTCTGTGCTAGTTGTCTCCCGATTTCTAAAATGGGGCTTGTGTGACAGGCCCAGCTTTGTGCTCCTGTGGGTAGCACACTGGACTAGGAGCCAGACACGGTTCTGCCATCAACTTGTTCAGGGGAGTCCTGTGACCTGTTATGTGGGAGGGCAGATTCGATGATCATAACAGTCCCTTTTTGCCTTAAAACCCATGTATTCGCAGGGGGATTAAGGCTAAATTCATTAATTGGTGACCAGAGACCAGCAAAAGGGTCTTGGTCCCGCTTGAGCCCTCTTCTGGGGAGTTGAGTGATGTCTGGGCCTTGGACTGGCCCTCTGCACGCAGTGAATTTCACCCTAATATCTGTACAGCATTTTGAGATCCTTGCATAAAAGTGGCAAGTATTTTAAAAAACTTGCAATAATTCTGCCCACCCCAAAATGCCACTAATCCTCACTACCAGCAAATTCAGGGGTGCAAAGATGATACCGTGTACGTCCCTTGGTCTTTTCTTCAAGTCATAGGCTTTCTTGTGGAAGCACCTGTATTTCGAGGGCAGTATTTTAGCTACTTATATTCGCCTTCCATCCACTCCATAAGTCTTGATACATGGAACAACCTTGGTTACTTAATGCAAACAGCCATGTGGAGGGAACTGACTCTATTTCCCCATCAGAAAATGGGGATAACACCATTACCTTCCACCCAGAATGGCTGAAGGTTATTTATTGGCTGAATAGGGACAGTGCTGTGTAGGTGTTAAGTATTTTCACAGTCGCTGTGGGCTTAATGATCCCCGCACAAGTCAAGTCCCTCCCCTCTATCCCCTTATGCTGAAGATGGTCACCACTTTTGGGCTCTGTACTAAGCATTCTTAGCACAGAGAAGCAGCGTTCCAGACAGTTCTGTTTTAAATCAGTGAAGTTAAAGGCTAACTATCACAGGCAGAGAGAAGAGGATGGGCTGCCCGGGGCATCTTTTCTTAAGGAAAATCCTTGCTAAGAACACCCTCACTGTGGATCTGCAGAGTCTGGGGTCTAAGCTGTGTTGTACTGTCAAGCACATACCCTTGACGGAGGGAGAGAGGTGCTGCTGATGGACTTAAAGAGAAGCCACAGCGAGCCATTGCTGATGTGGAGAAGCACTCTGCAATGCATGTGTTTTGAAAGTAGGGTAAGAGGAGATACAAGAGTGACCCTGGAAGACTTGGAGCCCAATTCTGACCCACCCTTCCCCCATAAGGGTCTATAAACTAGTCTTGCTCAGGTTACCACAGACTTTGAAGTGGAACCTAGGAAAAGTAAACAGAGTTGCTTCTCTTTGTATGTTTTCTGGTATAGGTATTCCCAATCTGAATATTAAAGAAGCGCAGGAGAGACACTGAGCAGCCACAGACCATCTGTGAGTAGTTTTATAATGGCAGATATGTAACATGTGGCCTGACCTTCTGCTCAAAACCGTTGAAAGTAGAAAAATTCAGCAGCCCAACTGTACAGCCAAAGGACAATGAGCTAGATGATAAATTTTGCTCTCCTGTTTCCTAAGCCAGCTGAGACTGAGTCATGACATAAACAAAGTCCTGATGTTCTAGTAAAAGCCCTTGTGGTTAAATCTGATGCAACAGTGACGTCTGCAAGCAATGAATAGGGCTATGCAATTTACTATAACTGAACTCAGAGCAGGGCACAGGCCAGCCTGTTCAGGCTGAATCACTGACTTGATACAATGGGATAAAAGAGGTGCACATACGGTTCATTCTCAGCCGTAAAATGAAGAGGCATCTCTCAATATGATCCCATGTGTCTCCTCCCACACATAGTACATCCAGTAAGCACTAAAAGTGCCTCCTAGTCACACCTGCCTGGCTTTCCATTTAGGAGAGGGAAAGGTACATGCATCCTGTCCATAGGCCCTGCAAGAAATCCTCTCCCTCCCTGTTTCTGCCATGAATCCTGGTCCCTGTCAGATTATGTCTTCAGGTGAAAAGTGGAATCAGAATGGATGGTTCATGTGGGGATTTATTGTATTTCTCAGCTGCTGGATGCAGAGCAGTATCTGCGTCAAACTCGGGTAGGATCAGAAATCAGTCCATCAGACTCAAGTCCATCAGAAATCAGGTGTATGTGGCAAAGTCTTGTAACTTGTGGTGGGCTCCAAATTCAGCTCCTGGCATACAAAGGTACGCAGTCCCCATTGAAGTGAACTGGAGTTGAGTTCAGCAAAGTCACGGGGAATTTCCACCCATTTATGCCTGGGCTGCATTGGGAATGGAGTGACATCACCTGAAATGAGTCTTTGTTAGTTGCTTTTCTTGCTACATCCCTCACTCCTCAGGCCCCCCCACCCCTTGCGGTGCAGGCTTTAACAACCACTGAATGCAAGTTACTGCCTTGTAGATTCCCTTTCTGAGGGACTTGCACCAGATAAATTTTACACCAGTAAATTTGGCCCAGAGATTTCCAAGGTTCTTGTCCTCAGTTACAGCCTCAGTTCTGTATGACTTGCTTAATTTAATTGATGAGGGTGGATTGACTCATTTGAAGATTTCTAAACGAACAAATTATTTGCGTGCTTCCACCTTTCTTTCTCCTGGTCTCAAGTCTTCAGCAAAGTGCTGTACTTACTTCTCTTTAATTATACTTTGTTTCAGTTCCGTGGGAGTAAGTAAACCAATAAAAGAGCAAGACAAGAGTAAAGACTGCATGAAAATGTCTATGCTCAAACATTCTCCCAGAATAACACAGCCTCCATCCTAGAGACTAGGCCAAATAAAACCTATGATATTTTTGCAAGAGGCCATCTCTAGCAAGGCAACTGGAAGGTACTGTAAGGGTGTCTCTAAAACCAGGACAAAATGCCTAGGTTTTTTCAATTGATAGATACTTCATGATATCATAGATCCATGATAGATGTTTACAGCATGCACTTGTACCTTAACACACTATGGATGGAATTGAACATCTTGGGTAATGTTCCCATATTTAAACTTTTTACACCCATTTAGACCACAATCAGCAAATGTGGACAAGAAAAGACAGGTAGGCCTGAAGAGCGCAGAGATCCAGATAACGAGGTGTGTGATTTCCAACTGCTGCACGTACAGTGGATGGCAGCAAGGCTCCCAAATGGAAAACGTTTCGTTGATAAGTATCGCCGCAGCTGCCATTTCAAAACAGCAAGACAACAGTTGTGTACGTTGGCCTGCTCGAGGAAGCCTGTTCTGAAATCTGTGAAAGTACGTTGTGTGTCAACAGCCTCCCTAAGTTCACAGTCAAAGGGGAAAAAACCACTACAGACAGTGAACTTTTCATGTATCAAAATGGAGTTATTAACAAGTGGTCTCTCTCTGGGTCTCCGTTTAAGGACGGGCCTGGTATTATACAGGGCAGTGGACCGGGGGGCTACAGAGGGGGGGCTGTCATGAGGCCAGTGCTTTGAAAAGGTGAAGTTAACCTTCAGTGGTGGGTTTTGGGAGTGGAAATCATGACCTTTATGGTAAGGTATGATATATCTGGGGTCACATCTTGTGCCCGTATGCACGTGCGCAGTGCCGCTGAAATGTATACCGTTCCTTGCATGAGTAAGCTGAGCAGGATTTGATCCTTTACTATCTAAGCAACATACACTAGGTTCCTATTGGGCCTGTCATTTCTAAGCAGACTTATCTCCATTGACTGCAGCTGGGATTTCAGCTTAAAAATGAATGATCCGAAGTATCTACTGGGACCCAGCAACTGGAGCTGTGGGTGCTCGGCACTTAACAGGCTTTGCACAGCGTCTTGTGCGGTTAGGCTCTTAGGACCTAAAATACGAGATTAAGTTGCTATTCATTTTTAGTCATATTGCAAGAAACCCCACAAATAGGAGAGGAAGGCTGGTCTTGTGTTGACAGCTCTGGTGTGGCACTTAGGAGCCTAGCTCTGCAACTGAGTTCCGGTGTGACCTTGGGCGAGTCACTCTATCTCCACTTCCCCTCTGCAAAATGAGTATAAAGTTACCTCCTTTCTCCTGGTCGGGGTGCAGGATCCTAGCGGAAGGGCCTCTCTCTATGGGTTTGTACAGCGGGTAGCACAATTCTGCCCTGAACTCAGTTGAGACTTCTCAGCACTACTGTAATAATAAATACGAACTGAAACCTGGGTGTGCGCAAAAAACGCTGCAGTGACTAAATAGTCCTCATTCAGGTAACATATGCAGAGCTGAGATGCTGACACCTTTGGCTGCAGAAACCCTTGTAGAAATGAATTTGTTTTGATCAATCCCCCAGCCTGTCAGATCTGAACTAGGAAGAGACATAGGAATTCAGTGACATGTTCTCCATCTTAGGCCAAAAAAAACCAGCAACAAAACAAATCAAAAGAAAAACCAGAAGTGAGAGATTGCAGTGCAACAAAGATACTGGAACACGTTATCAAGTCATCAATTTGTAAGCACTTAGAGCAGCGTTTTTCAAAGTTTGGGTCGCAACCCAGTACTGGGTGGCGGCATGTCAGGTACTGGGTCGCTCTGGGCAGCACCGCCGAGCAGGACGTTAAAAGTCTCGTTGGTGGTGATGCTCAGCTAAGAGCAAACCCTTCATCCCCGACCCCACCCCAGAGCCTGCAACCCCAGCCCATAACTACACAATGGGGAATAACTGGCTAAGTGGTAGTACTGGTGAAAAGGTTATACTGGATCACAAATTGAATATGTGTGAACAATGTGATGCACTTGCAAAAAAGGCTAATTTAATTCTGGAGTGTATTAACAGGAGTGTCATATGTAAGACACCAGGAGGTCACTGCTCACTACACTTGGCACTGGTGAGGCCTTAGCTGGAATACAGTGTGCAATTCTGGGTGACACGCTTTAGGAAACATGGATAAATTTTGAGACAATCCGGAGGAGAGCAACGAAAGTGATCAAAGGTTTAGAAAACCTGAGATCGGAGGAAAAGTTAAAAAAACCCCTGGGCATGTTTAGTCCTGAGAAAAGAAGACGGAGGGGGGGAACCTGTTAACAGTCTTCAAATATGTTAATGGTTGTTATAAAGAGGACCATGATCAATTGTTCTCCGTGTCCACTGAAGGCAGGACAACAAGTAATGGGCTTAATCTCCAGCAAGGGAGAGTTAGGTTAGCTATTAGGAAAAACTTTCTAACTCTAAGGATAGGTAAGTTCTGGAGTAGGTTTCCAAGGAAAGTTGTGGAATTCTCATCACTGGAGGTTTTAAAGAACAGTTTGGACAAACACTTGTCAGGGATGGTCTAGGTATACTTGGTCCTGCCTCAGTGCAGGGGGCTGGACTTGATGGCCTCGGAAGGTCCCTTCCAGCCCTACATTTCTATGATTGCAAAGTTCTATCTCATAAAGATGACTAACTATGTAGCCTATAATTCGGGAATTACGGTAAACCCCCAAGCAGAACCAGTAGCAAGCAGTGCTGTAAAACAATCACTACCCATAAGTCAAATAAACACACTGGCGTTCAGAGAATTCTGCTGAATCAAACCTTCGGGACAAAATGGCTAGCTGAGTTGTTTATGACACATGACGGTCAAAACTAGGGGCACAATCCAGCTCTTCTGGCTCACAACAGTCTTATGTTGAAAGCCGCGAGGCTGTGTGGGCGAGCGAAGCAAGCAGGGTTTGACACTGTGGTTCAGTGCTATAGTATATTTATGAAGGCATTTTGACTCCTGCACTAATTTTAGGTGGAACCAGATGGTAACACAGGAACCCCTTGTGCTAGAATTTGGGGGATTTCCTATAATAACACTAGTTCTCCAAGGAGATCAGTATTCCCGTTTTACACATGGGGAAACTGAGGCACAGGGCATCAGGTCAGAGCCAGGAATAGAACCCAGGTCACTGGAGTCCCTGTCCAATGCTCTAGCCACTTAGCCATACTCTTTCCTATATAACTCTCACTGACTTCAGTGGGACTCGAGTACATGTTTAACTTAAGTGCTGTCCTAAATCAGGACCCAGGGGAGAACAGATGGGTGCAGAAAGAAGCAGGTTTTTTCATTCTCCACTGATGAAACAGTATCTGCGACAGAAGGACAGAAGACTCTAAAGCTGAAAAATTCATGAGGAAACACTTCTCCTGAGGGAAAGTAGCTGTGAAGACAGAATTCCTCCCCCGTCTTGCTGCCCCACAAGAAGAACAGGGCATTCCACCCTCCCCACCTCCTGTAAAGAATTCACAGCCACGTTATGGTGGTTCCTTTGCTGCTCATAACATCCCTGCTGCATTGGGGATGAACCTGAGAGCCTCCCACTCCAAAAGCACAGGTCCATATTTCATTAAAGGGAGAATCGCCCTTGTTTGTTAGCAATCTAGGATCTATGAGACACAGCAGAGCCCAGAAGGAGGGACGGAGCGGGGATGATAGATACACACATTAGCTAGTTCTTTGCCGTAAATCACTGCAAAATCAGAATGAGAATTCTGGTGTCCTTGGGTGTCTAGGCACATATACATAGATACGTCAGTAGGCAGTGGAGTTTAAGGGGAAGAGAAGGATAATCCTACCTTCTTACCCGGGGATCGAATTAAAATGAAACGGTTTTTCCTTTTCAAGAGAGCGCGCAAATCCTGGCACTTCTCATAGCTCTCCAGTTCCACCGTTTCTAAGCATTTCTGTTCCTCCTGCAGAGTGGGGAGAGAAGGGGAAAGCAAACCTTTATCTGCAACATGATACCTCTAAATCAAATCCATACCAACATCATCTGCCTTTTCAGCCCACCTTTATGTCTCCCCAATGCTCTTTCTCCTTTAAAAAACCCACGTGCAATTATAGTTACGCAGGCAGCAAGCCTCCATAAATCAGGCAAAGGCCTCGTGGAAGAAAACCTGCTGTTGTATAGGCTGTATGTCACTCAGAAGAGGCGTCCGCTCGCAGGACTCTTGTTGCTCTGAGCAGAACTGGCAAAACTTCGCATTTCTGTTATGCCTTCTATCACCATCTCAAAGCACTTTACAAGCCTTAACTGAGCCTCGCAGTCCTCCACTGCATTAGGTAAATGTTATCCCTGTTTTACATGTGGGGAAACTGAGGTACAGACTGTGACTACTCAGGATCACACAGGGCGTCTGGCAGAACTGGGACAAGAATTCAGCTCTCCAGGATCTCTTGTGCTGCAGGCGTGGGTCACCTTTCCCTCAACATGAACAAGGTCAGTGACTGCTGTAGGTTGGTGAAGAACATATTTCCTGTCTGCATGTTTGATCTGTCAAAACAGAATCATTTTCCGACAAAGAAAGCAGCACTACCAATGCCAGTGCCTCGCTGGGGCCTAGCTGTCCCTGGCGTAACTCCACGGCAGTCCATGATGATTTCAATCAGATGAACTTGGCCCATTCTTCCTAATGACATAGCGAAAATGTCATGCACACGTTGTCCAGGTTCAGTGTAGTTACACAGAAACAGCATCGTTCTCAACTGGTCCATTTGGTAGGGAGCACAGTGTAACACACAGGGGATATGATGATGTGTTTATATCACAGAGGTGCCAATCTCATTTGGGCCCCACAGTGCAAGGTGCTGTACAAACACAGAGGTGGGGGGGGTCCCTGCCCGGAAGAGTTCATGATCAGCTCAGTGTTCAGACATATCAATCTCTCACATTAGCGTAGCAAACCCTGAAGCCACATAAGTGGAGAACAGCAGCCTCTGCAGACAGCACATCGGGATGTTCACAATAGAGAGAGAGAAGCAGCAACACCGAGGTCTCTGAGATGTGAACCAAGGGGTGTTCTGCAAAGATGTGGGCTCTGACTAGGACTTGGCCGCCAACTCCTATGGACTTTATGGAAGGTGGGGATCCAAATCCAAACATCGTGACTCAGGCCCGTCTCCATCGCACACTAAAACTCCAGCTGTGAGCACCCCCAAATTGTGAGGTCTGGTCTCAGCCCCATGTTTAGGGGCTCAGACCAGCCTCTAGCTATGATTAACAAACACCAGGGAAATAGTGCAGAGGAGTGTAGGCTGTGGGCTGCATGTCCTAGCCAGGAAGTTACTGAACAGTTAGAAGCAGGGAAGAGTCACAAGGAAGTGAGCTGAGGGGAATTTCCTTGGTTTACCACCTGACATTTAAGTCACAGGGGCCAGCTCTGGCTGTGTTGCAATTTCTTTCATTGCATTATATTTGCAGAGGAGGCCCCAGCTGCAGTGCTGGGATGCAGAGCAGGGTGCGAGTGACGCGAAGGTGTCTGGACCTAACTTAGGTTTGGATTTTTTGTAATGAAAGTAGCATTTTATTTCCATTTTAAACAGAGGAGGTGAGTGTGAGGGGAGAACTGGGAGCATTTGCATCAGCATCTGATGTGCAGCGTGAACCTGCTCCTGCTCACACTGAAACCAACTCACTCCAAAAATGCAGGACCAAGTCACTGCTTAATTTGTAATGAAATTGATGCCAGGGCTCAAGCAATTTTTTGTACATTCATAATTGATGCAGCAAGCCCAGAGGTGCTGGGGCTTTGAACTGCCACGCCTAGAGGTGCCATGCCGGGACTCAGCCCTGGCACAAATTAAGCATTGGATCAAGCCCTCTATGTAGATGGCAGGCATTCTGACACAGGGCTCATGCTGCCTTTCCTTGCCATATAATTACAAACATGTAAGGGATGGAAATAGAACATTTAATAATCCCTCCAAGCCAGCAAATGACAGAGGAGAGTGAGGTCAAACACATGTGCCTATAGGCTGGGTGATCTCAGCTGGGTTGTTAGAGGAGAGTTGCCCACATCATAAAATTGCCACCCAGTTAGCCGCCTCTCTGTGCAAGTCTGTTGGGGGTGAGGACTAAGGTGGACTGGCAGAGCTTTGTGGGGAGGTTCGCTCAAAAAGCCTGTGGGCAATACTCCGTGCCAGCAGCTGTGCTCTCAGCATGTCTCTAAAGGCCATGTAATCCTCCCCAGCCCTCCACCCCTTCTTTCCTGCCTAGAGGGTTTGACAGGCACCCTCCCCCAGATCCCAGAGAAGCCCTTCTCCTGTCTAAGAATAGTTGGTTTTGGGGGAGTGGAAGGCATGGCAGGTGAGGGACCAGAAGCTCTACAATGGACATCACCCCCACTCCAAAGCTCTGGAAATATGCTGGTCACTGCAGCATTTAACCTTCACTATTTCCCTGGGGGGAGGAGTTGGGGCTTAGGCACAGCCAGGGAATAAGTGAGGACACGTCCGCCTCCGATGCAGTACCGATGGGGGACACAGAGAACTGCAGAAGGGCTGACTCTCTGTGTACAGGCCCTGTCCTAGGGCACAGGCCTGATTTCTAGGCCGTGCCCCCATAGAGGAGACGGGATTTCAGAAATCGGAGTTTCCCAAGTAAATTACCCCCTCTAGTGAGGGGGAGAAAAGGGTAGCCTGGACCAATATGAAGAAGGAAACCCTGTATAAGAGGCAAAGGAAGATTCTAGGCTTGGACTATGTCTTAATGTGACTTGTGTGTGTAAATGTGACAGTTTACCAATGGCAAGGGGCTGGCCTTTTTTTTGTGCCCAGCCAGGTCAAAAGGAGATCCTACCTATCTAATGTCCACAGCAGAAATACAGAATTGAAGGGCCTGACTCTGAGAGGCGCTGAGTGCCAGCATGTCCCTAGGATCTTGTGGCAGTGATATACACTCAGCATCTTTCAGGATCGGCCAGCATGTTTCTGTAACTTTAAGGCCACCTCTGAGTTCTGGAGACCTGCTCTTATAAATGGGACTCGTCAGTCTGTCCCCCACCTGCTTGGGTTCTGGTTTTCTCTCGTGTCACAGGAGAGTTACAAAAACCATTTTCTGTCATGCTAAGATTCAAAAGTTTAATTCAGCAGCTGCCTTAATCTGCAATCAAGGGTTTCCCTTTATATTGTAGCACAGCTGTTTGGGGATGTCCCATGGTATTTCAAATACTGTTCAGTTACTGGTTCAGGAGCACTACACGTAACTGTTGAGAGGTGACAGCGGGACGGTAAATTTTATTTCATCCTCCTTTCTCTTGACATGTGTTAGAGGATGATTTTTAAATCACTTTTGCACTGGCTAGGGTTAGGGACATTAATGAGACACTTAAAACCCTGATGCAAGAAAGCAATTAAGCATGTGTGTAACCTGAAGCATGAAAATAAATTCATTGATTACTCAGGTAGTAGACAACTGAACTGCTGACTGCTTACGCACAGATGTAACTTTAAGTGCTTTGCTGGATTGGGGGCCTGAGGCAGAAAGTTGTTCACACTGGGACACTTTTTAACACATTAATACATGTACTCAAAGCACTGTGTGTTTAAAAATCATGTGGGTACAGCTGAGTGAAAAATTGAAGGTCCCTCCCTGCCCCCCCCCCCCCCCCCAAAATTTTGAATGTTTGTTGAAAAACCCAAAACTGAAATTTTGTTGTGTTTGGCAGTCAAGAATCTTTGACTGAAAGCTGCCAAAAACTGTAAAAATGACAAAATCGGGGGGGGGAGATTTGGTTTTATGATTTTCCAACATAATCATCAAGAATTTTCTATGAAAGTTGTCACTGGGCATAACATTTTTCATCAAGCTGAAAATGCCATTTTTCCATTTAAAAAAAAAAGTTTTGATTTAAAATTTTTGTCCAGCCCCAAATGTATTTGTTGTGGCTATCCACTGAGTATATGTCTAGATTGGCTGTAATAATAATTTCTGTTTCTGAGGATCTCCAAGTAATTTAATTAATTAAGCCTTGAAGTAGGGAATGCATTATCTCCACTTTACAAATGGGGGAAATGCAGGCAGAGATGGTGAGCACTTGACCAGGGACACACAGGAAGTCTACTGCAGAACCAGAGATAGAATCCAGCTGCCCTAACCTCCAGTCCTGTTCTTTACATGCTAGATTATGTTCCTTGATGCCTTAAATGATATACATTTAATAACATAACGAACCAACTTTTTAAATTAGTTCTGTTACTTTGCAGAAAAAAGGATCAGAGGTAATTTCAAGAGTGAGTGATACTGTCTAATTTGTATTGGGACTGCACCAAGTTTTATGTTTAACCTCCTTCTGTACAGGAGTCTATTTTCTTCAGATATCCTTTGTAATTCTCAGAGTTTCATTTTCATTCTGGCCAGGATACACATTTCTCTTGAAGACAGGCAGAATCATTACTTCATAACAACTCTATTCTATTCTATATATGCTTTATACCGTCTTTATCATTGTAGTAGCTGAGCAGCTCCCTGAGAATGTGAGTGCCATGTGCTTGTATGTATTAGTTTGGGTATGCGTGCAGCCAAAGTTACGGTTGTTATGTGTGCAACGTATATACTATAAATGTATCTCGGGTAGCACAGTCTGAGTTCATGTGGAGATTAGGGTAATGGGTGGGTAGGTGAAGCCAAAATGGGATACAGGAAATACACCTAACTTCATACCACATCAACTGAAGGAAGTTTGAAGCATATTAAAGGTACCAGAGATTTTCACCAACCATACGCTCAGTGTAATATGATAGCCAATTACAGTTTGCCTTGGGTAGACAGCTACCCTTTAAAACAACCCTAAGCCTGGCTAAGAGATGATGAACATGTTTCAGAGGGGACTGGCAAATCCTAACTGCCAAATCTCAATCTAAGACAAATTATAGAAGATAACCACAAATGATGCTAACACAGTATTTGTGCTAGTCTTATGCTATATTTTTCAGTGATGCAATATGACGTAGCTAGATTTTCAGCGCTTTTAGCTTTGCCTCCAATTGTGTATGCACAAACTTTGTACACACAAATGTTTCCATGTGTAGCTTGCACACTTGTGCACTCAGAAAAACAAGCATGGCATTTAGACCTACAAATGAAGCAACTGTCAGGGGCCAGCATTAGAAAACCTGGCCTTCTACTGATTCATGAAGGGTTGGAAGGCTGGTAAAAGGATGTGTTGCCTCTTGGTCACTGGTTGAAGTCCAGTGAACTGGTGGGGCCTGGTCCACTACTTCATAGACAGCCATGCCTATCCTAAAACCCTTCCCTTCCCTCTCTCAGCAGAGAGGCCTTTGAAGCTGACCTCCCATCTCACCCCTTCGGGTCAGGCTTGGGACACATTAGGAAGGAATCATGTACTATCATGTTGCACAGGCTAAGGAGAGGCCTTCACTTCCTAGGGCTAACAACCCCAACCTTTCAAAAGCACAAGCAATTCCATTTAAAACTATTTGATTCTCAAAAGAGCAAGGGAAGCTGTATTCCTCTTTAGGCCTGCAACGAGAGATACCGGAAAGGAATGTAGGATGGCCCTGGGGTCTGGGGTTCAGATTGGGCACCAGGAAGCAGAAGATGCAGTTTCAGTTCCCCCTGTGCCACAGACTTTTTGTGTGACCTTGAGCAAATCATTTTCATTTCTCTGGGACTCGGTTCTCTCTCTGTAAAATGGAGATAATACCACTTCCCTACCTTGCTGGGTTGCTGCGGAGACAAAGACATGCAATGTGAGTGGCTCACATCTTACAGGAATGGGGACCTTTTTATAAGTGCCTCACTAAAAACAGCCATTTCCTTCAGTAGCCCGGCAGCAAATCTGCACAAGCATATGCTGTCTTATTACACTACCACATAACTTCATAGAATTTCCACTCCTAAGATACACTTCTTCAATATATGTCACTTTAACAGCCTATAGATATTACCATGGCCCTGTATTTCCAACAGTGGGAGGAGCCTGCTAACCAAGGTTACAGATGCAATTTCCTACAGGATGTTACCATAACCGATACGCTACCAGAAAATATTGTGCCTGGTTGTTATAAATGTCCTTTTTTCCCTATTGAGAAAATAAAATACCTCTTTAAAGAGCTAGGGGTTTCCTTCCCCTGAACGTCTGTGGAGATTAATCTTACTTTAAAATGCCTCATTTCCTTCTGTGAAGATAAAAACCTCAATATATCTAGTTTTCAAAGATGTCCCCTTTTAGAAGCCTATGTCGTCTTTATAGCCCCGAATCTGTGTGGCTCTGAGCACTTGAAACTTCAGCTGGAGTCTACAGCAGTCCGGGGTACTTGGCAGCTCTCAACAGAGGCTCAGCAATTTGCAGGATTGGGTCCCATGTCTTGCCTCACAGCTGTAGGCCTAGTTACGCCCCCTACACCCAAGCTAATAAACGTGTGCCTAACTTTCTGGCTGCTGATGAGCATTTTATTCCAACTCCTCATTTAAATGCTCATAAAAGCACTTCATGGCGCTGGCAGTTTCAGAGCTAGCTGGAAATTTCCCATCAGGGTGGATTTCTGGTGGAAAATGCCCTTTTCGCATGGGAAAATTTTGATTTTGACGAACAACTTTTGATTTTTCCCCCGCTAAAATGGTGGCTCCCCCGGTGCCCTCCTGGAAGGCTCCTGGCAATTTCCCTTTCTGCCCGCAGGGAGAGAGTGAAACTGCCAAGAGCCTTTTGGGGGGACTGCAGCCAGACTTGGGAGGGAGGCAGAAAACAGGGGTACTCAGTGTCCAGCAAACCAAAAAATTAGGGTTTGGTTCTCTCAAAATGGGTGTTTTTCAGGAAATCCCTTCCCATGAATAATCTCACATTTCTGACTTTGTGTCCCAGTTTGGGATGAACAGTCTTTGAAAAACGTGTAATTTTTTGCACAAGGGGATTTCCATTTTCTGACTGGCTCTGCTCAGAACAAATGGCCTCAAAGGGGCAATGGTGATTGCCGGGGGGCATACCAAGTGGCATTTGACTTGACTGATTTGTGTCAAACCTTCTCCATCAGGTAGCACATTTGGGGGGGGGGGGAAGAAGAACCAAAAGTATTTTCAGGGTTGCTCTTCCTCAAATCATCACAATAATGTAACTGGTGAAATATTTCCCCATTCTGGTGGCCCTGACACAGGACACACAAACTTTATTTACATGCTTTGCTTTATAATTTTCTTACACTTCTGGGCTGGATGCCACAAAATCTGGCTCACACAGGAAATCCCACTGAAATCATGGGGCCCAATCCTGGAAATCTTTACTCATGCACGCAGTCTCATTGAAGCTCTGTGGGACTGGGCCCTATATTTTCATGCATTTATAATCCTCATTGAATGCAGATGCGAGGAAAATTTAATTTGGCTCTTACTTTTCGGTTGATTGAAAAGAGTATTAAACTAGAGCCAGGCCCTCTAACTTTTCGCATGCAAGTAATCCCAGTGAAGTGCATAGAAGGGCTCTTAGGAGAAAGGCTGAAGGAACAGGTCCTACTCCAGTGCAGTTTAGTCCTGCTTTTGATCAAATAGAAGGGGAAAGCCAAGTAAAATCTGCCTTGTGTCTGCATTTAAGGAGCATTACAAATGCTCACAAACACACTCCACACCCATGAATGGGTAAGTGAAACCCTGAAGAGCTTGAAACGTTGCAGGCCAGACATTTGAAGGCTGCCAAACAGCTGCAAGGCTGTGTCATTCACTTGAGCAGCAGGTGGGAAGTCAGCTTGTTGCAATTCAGTTTTATAATTTAAAAAGCAAAAAAATCCATGTCCCACTCTCCTTCCCACTGCTCCCAAATTGATAATCTGCTCCGTTTCTTACGGAATCTCTTTTTTTTCCAAATTTGGCAAAAACATTGGCAGTTTCTTGTTATGGGTGAAAATATTTATAATATACAATATACTCTAAAATGCACCAGCTGTCTCCTCTCTATTGCATTTAACCTTCCAAGATTTTTCTTGAGAAACTGAATGGGACTACATGAACTGGAGGAAAGGGTGAAGGACAAACATCCAGTGTCAACTAAGGGCCTGATCCCATTCCGCACCATGCAGGAGAGGGCCCTTATTCCGGAAAGCCTGAGCAAACCGTACCTCATCTTCATACACTAGTAGCTGCGTTTTACATAACAGGATGTAACGATCTTTCCATAATCCCAAAAGCCCTCCACTGCTTTTCTTAATCCAGCCAGCTTTGTCTGCGGTCGGAGCACGTTTCGGTTTCTCCGTGACCTCTTCTTTCACACCCTGCAAAGACACCACAAAAAGCAAAGGGAAGGAAGATTACGGTCAGTTGCACTTTTCAGACCTAGGCAGCAGTAGCTACGTATTCCAAAGGGCCTGCTGAGGAGAGGTGCTAGACCCCCCACCCCTCGCACTCAGGCCACTGGCAGGACGTAGGGCCCACATGTGCTCTTACAATCCCTTTCAGTTTGGCAGGTCCTCTTTGCCACACACGTCTCTTACCAGGAGTCACAATCTGGCCAGGGACATTCACTCCCCGCCGTTCACTAACTCTGAAGAAAGGTTGGGGTCAGGCTTTCACCTTGCAGGGCAAGGACGACTCAGGCAGCGTCCCCTCAGGCAGCTTTCAGCTCAGGGAGGGGGTTGGCAGAATGGACTCCAGAACCAACGCCTCAGGAGGGAGCTGGCAGAAGCGAAGGCTGCCTCTGCCATCACACCCCTTGTTAGCCCCCAAGGCGCTCTCCTCTCTTTCAGCACAGTGGTGTAGCTGCACTGCTGGGGTTTTCCTTACCGCTGCTCCCCTGGGCCCCTTTTTAAATTCCCATGATCCCAGGGGCTCCCTGCACCACAGCACCTGAAAAACAGCACCCACATCTCAAGTTGTTGTGGGCTGGAGTTCGACTCCGCTCTGTTCCTAACCCACTCTAGGAAACCCGGAAAATCTCCTGGGCTTACTCCTGCTCCCATTGTAGTCAATGCCACAACTCCCAGGGTCCAGCCCAGAGCCGCTCTTAGGCAGTTTCTCCAGGCCCAGTTTTTCTCCTTAAAGCTTGGCCATTTCTTCCATACACACGATGCTGTCAGCTGTGGGCTGCACTGCTGTAACCTGTGGAATTCCGGGCCCCGCTGCCATGCCGGCTTCGGCATTCTGAGACTTGCGTATTAACACTGCTAGGCTGAATTGCATCGTGCAACGCAAGGGCAGCAGGAACAAGGGCTTAGCTCTCGGCACTCTGTTGTTCCTCACACTGACTCATTCCCTACATTCAGGCTAACTTCTGTAGCGTGCTGATTTTAACTTGAGTGGAAAGGACTAGCAGGAAAAGAAGGAAGTTTAAAGCAACAGTTCCTTTTAGTTGGGGCATTTGTAGCTGTTGCAAGCAAAGTTTTCTGTGTCCCCCTCACCCGCCCCATCTTCATCTAACCGCCAATCCTTGCCTCTCCACAGCCACCTTTTCCAAACCTCCAATTCACTGCTGGAGCGAATGCCAGGGCTTGAATCATCCTGAGGGCACCCACTGCACACACATCTCCCCTGGCCCATAGGGAAAGGGAGGCCCTCCGTGGGGCTCGGGTTGTGCATTATCCCTCCCCAGTGGAATATGCTGCAAAGACAATATGCTGCCTTAGGGAAGCTGGCGCTAGGGAAACCTCCCTGTCAGTCTGAGTCCTGGCATTGAAAACGTGGGAAGAAGGGGGTTGTAAGTATGTGCAAAGGGGCAGAGATTGTAGAAGAGCAAAATCAATGTCCAAATATTGGCTGTGCACCCCTGCTTTGTTTCAGTGCCTTGGTGTTTAACGAAACACTGGTGGGCAAATCAGTTTCCAATCTCTAGTCCCTGCTGCTACATTAATGTACCTTTTTCATTTATTCCCCAGGCTGGTCTTAGGTTCCATCATCATAAGACACTACTTAGACACGCAGACGCTACTGTATACGTGTGCAGGCAGCTCACAGACAACTGCTGGCTGCATGGGTTTATCAAACATAGATCTGCTCTGCACCAGAGCTACAAGGCCTGATTCTCATCTCCCACACACAAGTGCTGCATTCCATTCACCACAATAAAGTCACTCCTGATTCCCACCACTGTGGGATCAGAATCAGGACTGTGGGTTTAGAACCCACTCATTTGTCCTAAGAGTTCATACACAGTTTACAGCAATGTACCCCACCCAGAACTATTCCTGCTTAATCTCAGGTTTGTGGGAAGTGGAATTTTTGAGGGTCTCAGGATTATCCCCCAAAATCTCAGGATTTGGGGGAGGAAGCAGGTCCCACAGCCATGGGCTTGCTGCAGGTGCTGTGACTGCAACACGTGAAGGAGAATCACAAGTCCCGGGAGTCACAAGGAACACAAGTTTTTCATTCTTGAGCCCTGTCATTTTCCAAATCCACTTACAATGGCGGGGATGAATTACTCTCATGATTTAAAAAATAAACGGATATGTATCTGGTACCAATAAGCTTTTCAGATGGAAGAAAGAAACCCAGGAGGGAGAGTCTGTGGTCAGCAAAGCTCCCCTAAATACAAAACACTGAAGGCACAAGCTCTTTTCAAGCTTCAGGACACGCTCTTGAATAGCCACTGCAATGGAAGATGAGGCTTCCACACAAACCGAATCCATCCTTCCCCAGTGCTTCTCACCGTTTCATCTCTGCTGTTGTTAGAGCGCTGACCCTTTTCCGAGTCTCTTCTGCAGGAACAGGCAGAGATTTGGAATCCCTTAGTGTACCTTCAGCTGAGCCAACTCCCCTGCAAACAGCGCTTCAGCAAACTCCTGACTGCAACAGGGAGGCCGACCCAGAATTCTCCAGTGTATTTCAGGAGAATGACACTTTAAACACAGGCTGAGTTTCCTCCATACTCTGTTGGGACAAGAGGCTTGTTCTGTCTAAGATAAATCATAGAAGCTTTGTCCTCTTCTTAGCAATGCTAAATTAGCATGCAATATGAAGGCAGAATCCCAACCCATCCCAATATGGTCCTGGTTAGTTACAAAATGCAACTCTTCTTGTAGGAAAGGAGTTCATCAAAGTAACTGTAATTTGGCCATCTTTTTTTTTTTTTTTCAAATGAGGAAATGCAGTGTGCAGGGACGGAGATCGAAACCAGATAGTCCCATGGCCAGAACTGATTACAGACAGAGCGAGCGTAGAAGGAGGTGTTCCAAAAACTTAGTGTGAGATTTACTGACAGATGATGTGAGCCTTGGTAACAAATCTGTTTCCATGCATCCAACTCACAATGAACACACCCTTGGATTGCAGCTGCCATTTGTTTGAACTGGAACTGCAGGGAAGGCAGCCACGCCAATAGAGAGAGGGGGAGAAAGTGACGGAGTTGTTCTGTATATAGGGCCTTTTCTGGTGCCTAGTGAAGTCAATGGAACAGCTCCTATTAATTTTAATGGGCTTTGGAGTAGGCCAATACTAAGAAATTGTGTGTCTTGGCATGTATTTATAGAGAGATTTACCTGGGATAGTTGGGTCACTAGGCAGGTGCCATCTTGATCACACTAAATAGCCATTGAAAATGCCGCAATACAGGATGGCAGTACATGCAAAGCTCTTCATGGAAATGAGGCGGTATTATAATTCTTGTTCGTTTGTCCTACCTAACTTTTTAGGTTGCCAGGAAGTTGTACTCTGTTGTGATCTGCCACTTCAGGAAACATCAGCTAGTGCACAAATATAGACATGCTGGTTTCCTGAATGAGCTGCCTTTCGATGTCATTCATAGGTCCTTGGGGCCTGGTTCCAACCTCACTTACAGCAGTTTTACACTGGTGTAATTCTGCTGGGTTCACTGGAGCCGCTCTGGATTTATACAGGGAGGAGAATCTGTCAGCCCCAAGGGCTTAATTTTACAGAAATCTCAGAGTTCTAACAGGTTTTTTGCAAGAGAATATTAAAACATGTATGATCCCCACTTAACCCATCAGATGGCAGCAATGTTGTCAGGAAATACATCCAGGGATGTACATGTCAGACCTCGGACTTAGCTCTGCAGAGGGAAAACTCCCCCATTCCTGTTGTTTCTGTGGTTTTAAATAAAAAATGTTCGGTGTAAAACATAAGCTGTTAATTTATTCTCCTAAAAACCTACCGGCCCTGTTACTACTCATGTTTTAGTTCATTTTCATCATCAAGCTTATACTATAAGAGGCGAATGTGCAAGGTTATGTTGGAGTTCAAGGGGTGCCGTCAGAGCCACAACCTTGCAGTCCGTACTCTTTCATGGCTTATATTTAGGACCAGTCCTGATCCTGTGCGCTCCCTGTGGATCCACTCGTTCTTTAACGTTTCAAACTCAGTGATATTCGCTGTACTCCTTTATCATTTCAGTTAGGGTTAGACGGACCCCTCCATGCTGGAATCCACAAGGAGGGAATAAGAGGGAGGAGGATCCCTGTAAGGACCCCTTTGCGGAGCTTCCCCTCCAATCGCTCAGGGGCACAAGTCTGCTCCATACCATGAAATGAGCCACGTATGGTTCCGCCTCGAAACTATGCAGAACTTCCAGGATCTGCACATAGCCCAGGGGCTCTGCAGCAGCCATCCACATGGAGGGTTAGCATCTGGCTGCTGGCACCAAAAACTCCTGCTCCCTGTCCGCATAGCCCAAGGGAGCCAGAACACTTGACCCACCCTTAGGTTCCCCAGTGCCAACAGCTTCTGGGGAAAAGGAAATAAAGCCTGGGCTGTGATACTGTCCCCAGGGAATGATGTTGGGGGATGATGTGGGACCCACCAAACCCGGGTCAGCCCTGCACCCTGCCAGTCTGGGCCTGCACAGATCCTTACCCCACAGAGCAGGCTCCCATAAAGAGGCAGTGGAATGGTGCTGTGGAGACTACCAGCCCCCAGTTCCTTTCCAAGCAGGCAGGGAGATCCATGAGCAGAGACGCCCACCCTGCAGATCCGGGGGGAAATTATCTAGGCCTGAACTTGCCATCCAGCCCCCTGGCCTCTCCTAAAACATAAACACTAGGGGCTCAAGTCAGCATTCCTTGGATACTACGGTGGTGCAAAGGGGGTCGAACTGCCTAAACAAGGCATCTTTCGTTAGCGCCATCCCTTAGAGCAGGGTATGGTCATCCTTTGCTCTACTTCTTAGTCTCCCATCCCTCAGCCTGGCATCGAGAGAAACTTGACCAGACCCAAGGATCAGATCCTAAAGAGTTTTGACTGTACCAGGAATGTAAAATCAAACCCATTGGGCGTGATCCTTAGCTAGTGTGAACCAGTTTATACGAGCCCAGGATCTGGCTTCTAGTCTAATCCTTTCTCAAGAGAGAGGTGAAAATGAGCAAAGGCAACATGTAATGTCACAGGCATAAAAGTCAACATAACTAAACATTCATGTTTGTTACAGTGAAACAGGGGAGGGTCCGCTCAGAAACAGCATCTGACATTTTCGTGGACTATTTTTGTGGCAACGAAGTAGGTTCGTGCCAGAAGAGAAAACATTAGCATGTCATGTTAATGGGAGCTTTGCCAGAGCAAGGACTGCAGGATCGGGGCCTCAGTTCCACTCTGTGCTCTCGGACCTGGTATGTGGGTCACATAGGATTACAAATCTTAGCAAGGATGGAAGACTTCAGAGGCTTTTTATTTTTTAAACTTAAACAACCAGCTCTACCCTCCCCCCAGCCTCCTCTCCCAGTATTTTCAGGCTCACAAAACCACAAGTTTCATGTCTTCTGAGCAAAAAAAAATTTAATCACTATGGTGGTTTATGAACTAACTATACATAAGGTATTGAAGTTCCTGCCTCAGTTTCAATAACCTCATTTCAAGCAGATAGATAGCAACTGTAACTAACTATGACTAATCAAAAGTACACCTGTAACAAGAACTACTTCCCTCTACTTTTAACGAATACCCTAGTGCAGAGGCTCTCAACCTTTCCAGACAACTGTCCCCCTTCCGGGAGTCTGATCCATCTTGCGTACCTGCAAGTTTCACCTCACTTAAAAACTACTTGCTTACAAAATCAGACATAAACATACAAAAATGTCACAGCTCACTGTTACTGAAACATTGCTTACTTTCTTGTTTTTACCATATAATTATAAATCAATTGGAATACAAATAGTGTACTTACTTTTCAGTGTATAGTAGATAGAGCAGTATAAAATTTTAGTGTTGTACTGACTTAGCTAGTGCTTTTTATGTAGCCCCTTGGAAAACTAGGCAAATATCTAGATGAGTTGCTGTAAGACCTCTGCGTACCCCTGGTTGAGAACCAATGCCCTAGTGCCATCTGGTAAAAATATTTTTTTTCCCCAGGGGACCTCAACTTGGCCTCTGATCTTGCACATACAATATTGCAGGCCAAAGTGTTCTAATTTAGCTTTCTATCAAAACTGTAACAGCAAATCAGGTAACTAGACAATTAACGCTAACCGTTGCCACCTATGGTTGATCGGGCTCATGAAACTACATTTGCAATTACTGGTGGGTGCAGAATTCGAGGCTGTCTTTGAAAAAGTGGCCTGTGAAGTGTTAATTTAGCATTAGAAAAAAAGTGCAGAGCGAGCGGAACTGCAAACTTAAGTCATCGGTACACAGAAGGGGCAGCCTTGGCAGCTGGAGTGAACGCTGTCGTCCCAGCACCCTGCCAATGCGCCTCACTCCTAAACCGGGGGCGACCACCTCTTGGTCTGGTTCAGTATCCAAGCTCATTCAGGCCTCGGCCTGCTTACCAAAACAGCTAAGAAGGTTGCCAGCTGGAAGGTGGCTTTTGTGATGTGGATTAATTTCATGTAGGCCCATGGATAATAACAACTTTCAGTCGCTACCAACTTGGGCTGCACTGCAGTCTCCCAACTGTCTTATTGCCAGTTTTCAGACACCCTGGGCCTTGCCACACAGTTTTGGAGCCGGAAATGAAGTAGGGGAAAGGCATAACTTGAAGGCTTAACATCAAATGTGCCGTGGCCCAATTCTGAAGTCCTCAAGCAGGATGAACTCCCATTCCAGTTAGCAATGGGAGCTTTGCCCATATAAGGGCAGCAGACTCTCATTTGGGGAAAGGAGGAGGAAATAATGCTGTAGCCAGATGATGTGAGAAAAAGAATGACATTTGTTTAAGTTGCTTGCAAGCTCGTAGTTTATAGAATAAATCCTGGAAGAGACAGATTACTATGCAATGGGTCGAAGATGCACAAACACAGACAGTGCATGGAAAGAGAAACAATTGCCACATGCATTTTCCCAAATTCAATCCCTTTCCAAGCAGAACCTTCCATAGCCTGATATGGGAGAAGAGTTGACACCCTCATGAAGCCCACAAGGCTCTTTGTCAATCTATTAGCCTGGCAGAGGCTCAGACATTATGGTGATGGGCACCAGTACAAAATCCTTAAACGGAGAGAATTGGGAAGTATGATGGCATAAATAAGGGTTTCATTTTAAATGGCTGGGTTTCATCATACCCATACTTTGAAAGTACAAAAATAGGGATAGACCAGTTTCACCCAACGAATTGAAACCATTTAAATAACTCAAGATAGTTAAGTCCACAGCTGATTGCAAAGAGTTGCAAAGGGATCTCATTAAACTGGATGACTGGCAAGAAAATGGAAGATGAAATTCTATGTTGATAAGTGCAAAGTAACGCACATTGGAAAACATAATCCCAACTCTATGTACAAAATGATGGGGTCTAACTTAGCTATTACCACTCAAGGAAAAAATCTTGGAGTCATCATGGAAAGTTCTCTGAAAACATCTGTTCAGTGTGCAGCATCAGTCAAAAAAATCTAACCGAATGTTAGGAACCATAACGAAAGGGACACATAATAAGATAGAAAATACCAATGCTGCTTAATAAATCCATGGTATGCTCACCCTTTGAATACTGCGTGCAATTCTGGTCGTCCCATCTCAAAAAAGATATACAAGAATCAGAAAAAGTACAGAGAAGGGCAACAAAAATGATTAGGGGTACGGAACAGCTTCCATGTGAGGACAGATTAAAAAGACTAGAATGGCGCAGCTTAGAAAAGAGTCTATTAAGAGGGGATACAACAGAGGTCTATAAAATCATGATTGGTGTGAAGGAAGTGAATAAGGAAGTGTTATTAACACCTTCACACAACACAAGAACCAGGGGGCACCAAATGATATTAATAGGCAGCAGGTTTAAAGCAAACATAAGGAAGTACTGCTTCACACAACGCACAGTCAACCTGTGGAACTTGTTGCCAGGGTGTGTTGTGAAGGCCAAAAGCATAACCAGGTTCAGAAAAAAATTAGATAAGTTCCTGGAGGATAGGTCCATCAATGGCTATTAGCCAAAATGGTCAAGGATACAACCCCACGCTCTGCATGCCCCTAAGCCTCTGACTGGCAGAAGCTGGGACAGGTCAACAGAGGATGAATCACACGATAAATTGCCTTGTTCTGTTCATTCTCTCTGATGCATCTGGCATTGGCCTGTGACAGGATACTGGGCTAGATGGACCACTGGTCTGATCCAGTGTGGCCGTTCGTATTTAAAAGCCAGAGGGAAAACTGTATCCAGTGAATTACTGCTATTCTGTAACTTGTTCATGGGAAAGCCAAAAGTCAGCAAGACTGCCATTTAAAAAAATGGAGCCCTTTATACTATTTATCAGACAGCGATTTACCCTGCCCTCACCACAGCAGTGTGAGCGCCTTGCACCTGCTGCACTATTGATACAGCAGAAACTGCAACAGACATTAGGTTTCAGAGTAGCAGCCGTGTTAGTCTGTATCCGCAAAAAGAACAGGAGGACTTGGGGCACCAAGACATTAGGTGTTTTGCTTGTTCATGTTGGGCGGCCATTCTCAGCGGCTCTTACGTGTGATAACTGGCACCCAGCTGCTGGGTGGTTGCGATGCCTGGTGCCCCTTTTCCTGTTTCGGTTTCAAACTAACCCATCCACGTTTGCATTCAGCAAGGAGCTTTGGGGGTACTTTAGATAACCCCAGCTGGCAGAAGGGGACAGCATCTTCCAGTGCCACCCAGGAGACCCAGTGCACTAGAAGGTGCGTGTTTGGGCCAGCGTCCAGCTTGGGTCGGAGCAAAAGCAGAGTGAGCAGCTCTCACGGAAGCAGTGAGTTCTCCTTTCCCCCTTATTACCAGCCTATCATCCATCAACAACAATCTGCTCACCCTCCACTTCCCGGGCCAAATGCCATCGCATACCAAAACCGAAGAGAAAGAAAAAAAAAAGTCTTCAGGCCAGGCCAGGCCCTAGTCAGAGCTGCCTCTGTTCTCCCCTGTTCCCTTTCCCCCGCCAGCCCCGGGGGGGGTGGACACACACAAGGAGCAGACTTTCTTTCCCTGTCTCCATCCTGTTATTCCTATTTTGCTTTTTAAGAACTGCAACGCGCTGGGCTGGGCGGGGGGCAGAGCTGCACCCAAAAAGAAAAAAAGAAAAAGGGCTGAAGAGTCTGTCCAGCCCAAGGAACTCTGCGGATTGCAACACATGCAACTAGGGATGGGGGGTGAAAACTCAGGCTCCGGGGCAGCGTCTTCCCTTCTACCCCGGGGGAGGTGGATTTTCGCCCGGCCGCCGCCCCGCGTCCTGCCCTCTCCTCCCCCTGGGGCGCTGCTAGTTTTCAGGGCTCCTTCCCCCCCCCCGGAAAGGGGGGGGGGATGTCGGGGCGGCTCCCGCGGACCCCCCCCCCCCAAGTTACTCACCTCCTCTTCCATGGCCGGAGCCCGCTAGCGTCCCCTGCTCACCGCGAGTCACGGGCTCGTCCCCGGCAGCAGGAGCCCCGCGGCTGGCGGTGCAGACACCGGATCCGGGCGCTCAAACATGCCGGGCCGGGGGGGGTCCGGATCCGCCTGCCCGGGGAGCGGGACGTGCAGCCAGCCTGGCCCCGGCGCCTTCCCCCCGCCCCGGCTCCCTCCTGCTCCTCCTCGCCCCGCTTCGCAGCCAGTCGGGTTTCCGGTGGCTCGCTCCGGCCGCAGGAGGAGGAGGCGGGGTGCTGGGAACCGGGAACCCCCAGCCCGCGCCCACGCCCCGCCGTGCGCCCAGCCACCGCCGCCTGCGGACCCGGACCCCACCCGGCGCCTTCCCCTGCCTGCGCGGGGCGGGACCCCGCTGTGCTGCGGGCCTCCCGCCCCGGCTGGGGCTGGCCAGGGGGGCGAGGCCAGGGCTGCCCCCCCCCGGGAGCAGCAGGGCGTGGCCCCTTAGCGCCTCTCTTCCCAAGGGGCGAGCCGAGCTGCCCCTGGCCTTCCCCTCTGCCCCCCATCTCACCCTGCTTGGAAGCTCTTTGGGGCAGAGACCCGGCTAGCTGTGTGGGTGGGCGCCCTGCCCCGAGCCCAAAGGGGGTCCTGCTCCCTGGCTGCCTCTCCTGGGAGCTACCATGGGTCTCACAGTGCCGGGCAGGAGAGGACCTGGAAAAAGGGTCTGCACCATCTTTGCGAAATGAGGTGTCACTGGGTGTGGCCGTTCCTGACCCCAGGGGAAACAGCTTGAGTATCAGAGAATCTCAGGGTTGGAAGGGACCTCAGGAGGTCACCTAGTCCAACCCCCTGCTCGAGCAGGACCAATCCTCAGCTAAATCATCCCAGCCAGGGTGTTGTCAAGCCTGACCTTAAAAACCTCTAAGGAAGGAGATTTCACCACCTCTCTAGGTAACCCATTCCAGTGCTTCACCACCCTCCTAGTGAAAAAGTTTTTCCTAATATCCAACCGAAACCTCCCCCGCTGCAACTTGAGACCATTACTCCTTGTTCTGTCACCTGCTACCACTGAGTACAGTCTCCATCCGTCCTCTTTGGAACCCCCTTTCGGGTAGTGGAAAGCAGCTATCAAATCCCCCCTCATTCTTCTCTTCTGCAGACTAAATAATCCCAGTTCCCTCAGCCTCTCCTCATAAATCATGTGGTCTAGCCCCCTAATCATTTTTGTTGCCCTCCGCTGGACTCTTTCCAATTTTTCCACATCCTTCTTGTAGTGTGGGGCCCAAAACTGGACACAGTACTCCAGATGAGGCCTCACCAATGCTGAATAGAGTAAGAGACACACCCCCCGCCCCCAAAGAATTGGCTAGCAAAATTTTTTGTACCAAAGTGTAGCCCAGTGGGGCCCCAATCCTGGTGGGTGCTGCTAGGAGACGCTGGGTGTCAACAAGTCATGTCTGGCTGCCTCCGCTCCATACCGGTGCACAATATTCATCTGCCAACTATACAAGTGCCAAGGCAGATGGTCACAACACTGATGCCAATGCACCCCAGGCTGTGCTTGCGAGTTTCTGAATGATGTTGGCTCTCGTTTTTATCTTTGCAGCAGTGGCCGTTGCCATTCCAAAGCCTGGGAAGCCCACTGATGAACTGGGAAGCTATAGGTTGATTTCTCCACTGAGCACGACCTATAAACTTCTTGAGCGGATCATCCTCAAAAGAATACGCCCTTTTACTGAGCCAGTTATCCCTGTTGAACAGGCAGGCTTCTGGCCAAAACGTAGTTGTTGTGACCAAGTTCTGGCACTCACAACTCACACTGAGGCTGGCTATCAAAAAAAATTAAGCTCTGGCACAGTATTTGTCGACCTGTCATCTGCATATGACACTGTATGGATTAAGGGCCTGATGCAGAAACCTGCACCTTGCTACCAAACACTTTGCCTGCTTTGAACCATGCTGAGTAAGAGACAGAGTAATAAGACCAGCTTACCCTGTGCCATAAACGACGGGTTACCACAGGGCTCTGTACTCGTGCCAACCCTTTTTAATATTTACATAAGTGACATGTCTCCAACTAAATCGCTTAAATTTGGATATGCAGATGATCTTGCCGTGACAATCCAAGCACCAAACTTCCATGACATTGAGGAAGCATTAACAGAGGACCTCCGAATGATGGAACAATACTTCCAGAAATGGAGGCTCAAACCAACCCCTGGAAAAACAATCGTAAATGCATTTCATCTTGATGATAGGAGTGCCAAAAACACACCGAACGTAGCTTTCTGTGGTAAAAATGTGCAACATGATGATGCCCCAGAGTGAAACTTGACCGCATCCTCACCTTCCATGATCACCTTGAGAAGATAGCTGCAAAGACAAAAACAGACGGACTAACTGAGACATGGTGTGCAGAGTTACAGAGGGAGTTACTCTCAGAGCCAGGTCAGAGAGGAGGAGATTCTGAATCCCATTGATACTCAGACCACTAAGCCACATTTCTCTCACTATAGTAGGGAAATCCCTATTATACCCTTTTAATACTCCTTAGCTTGAGTGCAAAGCCCAGGGGTACTGGTATATGAAAATAGGGACTGAACGTTTCAAAAGAGGCCCATATATACCTTTTAAACAGCTGGTTTCTTTTCCTTTCCTATTTTTCTGGTAATTTTTTCATGGTCAAATGACACTAGGGTCAAAAAATCCTATTTTTAATTCAGGAGAATTCAGTTCACTTCAGTCCTGTGTATGCTTTCCCCTACGAGTGGCTGCAGAAGGTGCAGGAAGAAAGTGTACTCCGTGGATTTCAAATCTGTGGAATAAAAGAAAAATATTCAGAAAAATGACAAAGAGATTGAAGTTGGACAGACCAACAAGATTTCCCCAAGACTGGGGAAATCCCTTTTGCTTTCTGGAGGTCAGCCATACTTCCATCTGACATGGGAGCTGATTTTAATATAAGCTCTTGAATTTTTAGTTTCTTGAAATATTTCAAATAAAAATATTCACACATGATTTGTCACCATTCATCAGTTCGGTCCCTTATTCTTGTAACAAGAAACTGCTTCCTGGCCGCGTCACTGACCCTACTGGTGTTCCGCAGGGCATTCTCCCCTATCCTTGGAAAAGTTGTAATCCTGGCTCCTCCGGTATGCAACCAGCCAACCAACTTCTGCTGCAAGAGTCAGCATAGCTGATTCAGTGCTGAATGGCATACTAGGTATAGTCATGAAATGGGCGACTTCAGTAAGCCAGACACAATGCCAGCCTTCATCGCCCACTTGTTACATTTTCAAACATGCACCTTCATGCTTTCTCCCATGCTGCCCCTCACGCTTGGGAGGAGCTCTCCATAAACACCCACAGAGCTACCTCATTTTCCTCCTTCAAATCCCTTCTTAAAACTCTCCTTTTCCATGATGCCTACATAACACCTGACAATGGTTAGGCAGCTGGTGTGCTAAGACCTCTGCCTATCCTGCTAACCAAGATTGTCTTCTTGTTTCCTTGTACTCCCCGGTCTGTCTGTCTGTATCCACCTGTTGTCTCTTGTCTTACACTTAGGCTATGTCTACGCTGCACTTTTGTTGTTAAAACTTTTGTCGGTCAGGGATGTGAAAAAAACACTCCTTGGGGGTGGTTTTATTTTGCCGGCAGGAAAGCTCTCTCCTGCCAGCAAAGGGCAGCTACGCTGCGTACCTTACAGCAGCATGGCTGTACCGGTATGCAGTGTAGACATGGCCTTAGCTCTTTGGGCAGGGACCACCTTTTTGTTATGTGTGTACAGTGCCTAACACAATGAGGTTCTGGTACATGACTGAGCAGTGCAGTAATACAAATAATAATTAAGCCATAATGTAGTGGAAGGTTGCTTCCAATTATTATAACCTTAGTTTGCAGTGGGGCAAGGTTCTGACATCTCTGATGTAAGAGCTTTGTTGTACAAACTATTTTTATGGTAAAAAGAAAAGGAGGACTTGTGGCACCTTAGAGACTAACCAATTTATTTGAGCATGAGCTTTCGTGGGCTACAGCTCACTTGCTGTAGCCCACGAAAGCTCATGCTCAAATAAATTGGTTAGTCTCTAAGGTGCCACAAGTCCTCCTTTTCTTTTTGCGAATACAGACTAACACGGCTGTTACTCTGAAACCTATTTTTATGGTCTGTTTCTTATGCTTTCCTTTCAATGCTGACAGGGAAACTGTGCAAAGCAAACCTTGTGATACCACTGCAGACATTGCTACAGTGAAATCTTATGAATATGCACTCGGTGTGTCCATTCCAGGGCTTAAAAGTGTTCATACGTCCTTCACAACATGAACTACTCAAAGATCTGACCAGAAAACTATGGACCACCATTGTAATTCATAGTTGTAACAACGTGTGGGTTAACTCAGTGTTGTACAATCTCAGATTGGAGCTGGCTCAGGTTCGTGGAACTGTTCGTAGTTGAATCTTTCTAACCATGACAGTGGTGGTTCTGCTGGAAAGTTAGAACAATCCCAACTCACCGACAATTTTTCTTTATTTGGAGGGTGATAAAAGGCCATTAAACTCTGGATGCACAAAATCCTGAGCAGCCCGTTTGATCAGATGAGGCAAGAAGGCGTCTATTATGCAATTAATTATTTAAAACAAAATCTGTATTTCATCCATGCTGCTATTGTGCCAATAAATAAACACATAAATCCCACCAAATGCCTTAATGTGAAAAGTGGAGTTTAACACTCTCTGCTTAACTGACAGCTCTGCAGGGGAAAAAGGCTCAGTGACCTTAAAGACAAGGTGTTGGCCATAACAATGACTTTCCTGCAAAATTTTAATTAGTAAAAGAGTTCAGAATGCTTTAAGCATGCTGTCACTGCTGAAGCTTGTGCATGGGCTACTTCAGTGTGTGGCTTACCCCATTGCATATATTCCTGGTGGTGCGTGGTGCTGTGTGCTGCAAACGCTATATTTTTATTTAAGGAGCACCACCAGTGCTGCAAATATCCGAAGCCACAGCCCCAAAGCGTTTGCAGACAGACACAGACTAAGCAGAGGAGACAGCACATGGGACAGCAAGATGAGCTGGAGGTGATGGTAGAAATGTAGCAATGGCTGTGTTTTATCGACTTCTTGGAACAGTAGTTTGAAGGAGGATTTGACAGAAGATTCTTTGTCCCATGGAGATGGAGACTGTCCCAAGCGTATGGGCTGGCACTGGTTATGGTACAAAGACGTGGATGAGAAAAGATCCATGTATATTTGGTCACAACGGTACTTAGGCTCCTGTGGATCAGAGTGTGCAAGAATGCTCAGCGGGCGTGTGAAAGTAATAACACATAGCACCCTTTGTCTTCAAAGGCCGTTACAAATATTAATTACTCCTTGCGACATCCTGAGGCACCCAGTAGCTCCTATGCCAGAGTTTTAGACCGGGAAGGGAAGTGCTCTCTGCCCTTTGCATTTCCAGACTATTGTCCTATTCATTGATAGACATGATGTAAATGTTTCTTCAAGACACCGAAATGCAGTTACAAGGGAGCTAATGAGTCTGTGCTGGGTAGGAGGCAGGAGGAAGGTGAGTCAGGAAACCAAGGAAGTTGGTTTGCAAGGAAAATCGGCCTGTGCTGATTTAACCCCTTCTATGACTTAGCATATAGAGTGTATTCTGTGCCTAGTAAAGGTCCAGTCTTGTGTGGTGCTGAGTACTCTCCACTCCCATTACCTTCAACTCTGCACCTTGCAAGCGGGAGTCAGCACCTTGCAGACTTGTGCCCTAGAAGGGCACGTGAGTGGCCACAAGACACAAGTCCCAAGGTTGAATGAATGAAAATGGAACGTAGGGAGAATTCATCCGCAACACCCGCCCCATGGGGTGCCTCTGACATCTCACACAAGGGTTTAAAGTAAACAGTGCATGTTAATTAATGACACGGCTCTCTCTATTACTCAATACTCATAGGTAACACAAGTCATATGAACGTGAGTATGGAACTGTGTGCACTTCCAGAAATGTACAGCACTGGTTTCTGATCAGTTTATCATTCCGACTATACTACTCTGCCTGTGTCAGATAGTCAACAACATGGGCCAGATACTGCCCCTGGAGTTCTGCAACACAGCGGCTATAGGCTGCATCTTCCACAGAGCTGCAGAGATGACAGGTTTGATCACAGGAGATTCCACCTTAATCTGAGCAGCCTAGATGCTCTAGTCTATCCAGCACCCCATGTGAAAGAGGACGGAGGTACAAGCTGATCCATTTTATACAAATTAGGGGCATCCCGTGAGCTGCTGGCAGGGAAAGAGGAAGGTTGTGGTTAAGATACTTGGCAGGAATTCAGGAGATCTGCATCCAGTTCCCAGTTGTTCCATAGGCACAGTAATCCCTGGGTTTACATTTGTATCATCTGCAGAACAGAGTCCCCCTTTTTCATAGATTCCTAAACTTTAATGCCAGAAGAGCCTGGTCTGACCTCCTACATAACACAGCTCACCTACATAAATTACATTTAGCTCTCCTCTGAGGAAGGCCAAGTCACCTTCTTCCCCAGGCCCGCTATCTAGATAAATGCAATTGTATTGGTTATTGTTATTGCCATAGCTCCTACCTTGTGCTGGCCACTGAGCACAGGGGAGAGCCTGGACCCTGTTCTGGGCAACTTACAACCCCAAATGACAGAGGTAAGGGGAAGAGGGTCGGAAAGATGGTCTGAGATGCCAGGTTGGATGGAGAGGGGTAAGTCACAAGGGGAAAGGCAGAGTTGAGAGAGGTAGAGAACCAGGAGAGGACAGTATCACAAAAGGCTTATGGGATGTTGAGAAGAGAAGGTGTGATTGACAGTGTCAAAACCATCAGGGAGGGAGCAGAGGATGAGGACGGGGTAGGGGGTGCAGCATGTATACAGCGTATACAGCGTGTGTCTGAATAGCAGGTACATGAAGTTTGCTTCTTATTGTGCAATTGCGTGTTCTCCAACCCCTAGAAATAGGCGGGAGCTGATTTGCAATGTTCCCAGTTATAATGCCATTGGAATGCAATTCTGGGTGGTACTGCAAGAAGAAAACCCTCAGTTAAAGCGTAATGTGGCATGAGCAACACTACCCAGCTAGCTCAGATCATATGACTTTGCAACAGGGATACTATTACACCAGGTATGTTTCTGTTCTCAGAGGCATCACTGTGAAGCCTAACTCTCTTCCTCTTAAAAAAACAACGAGGAGTCCGGTGGCACCTTAAAGACTAACAGGTTTATTTGGGCCTAAGCTTTCATGGATAAAAAACCCACTTCTTCAGATGCATGGAGTCTTCTCCTCTTCACGCCAGCCTGTCCACCCTACAACTCTCTATGCGCAGGGGGAAATTCTGCTCTCAGTTACACCAGTGCAACCCCAGTGAAGTCAGTAGTGTTGCATCTGTGTAAACTGGAGGAGGGTTTGGCCCACAGCGTATAATTGTTTAACAAATGGAACCTTTCTTGCTTTTATATATGCAGGAATCTCATTGATTTCAATGGGCACCAGAGATATGTGGAGGCTGAATAATCCTATATCTCAATGTCTCTCAACCTTTCCAGACTACTATACCCCTTTCAGGATTTGTCTTGCTTGCCCCAAGTTTCACCTCACCTAAAAATTACTTGCTTACGAAATCAGACATAAAAATACAAAAGTGTCACAGCAAACCATGACTGAAACATTGCTGGTGTTCTCATTTTTACCATATAATTATAAAATAAATCAATTGGAATATAAATATTGCACGTACATTTCAGTTTCGAGTATATAGAGCAGTATAAACAAGTCATTGTCTGTATGAACTTTTAGTTTGTACTGACTTCACTCATGCTTTTTATGTAGCCTGTTGTAAAACTAGGCAAAATATCTAGATGAGTTGATGTACCCCCTGGAAGACTTCTGCACACAACCAGGGGTAAGCGTACCCCTGGTTGAGAACCACTGATAGATATGGTAATCGGTAGGTAGGTGTAGACCATAAATGTTCTGACAATTTAAATTATCGCAACCAATATTCTACACTGCCATTTAGCCTACTACACTGGGAACCCTGTAAGCAATAAAAGGGGTTAAATCAACATTTGGGTATAAATCAATTCTCTTTTCTAATTTTCTAATACTTCCTTACAATTCCATCTTCATTTATTCCGTCACTCAGTGTCTGAGGTGCAGGTCAGCACCACCATAACCAAATTCAAGTAGTAGTTGTTGTAAACTTTGATTTCAAAAGGAATTTTCCTGATTCAACCTCATTTCTAAGCTAAAATGGAGCAACAGCCTCAGTGTAGCCATGAAGACGTTACCTCTGCTACACACATTGACCTGAAAAGGTCCCTTAAATGTCAGCTCATGGAAATACTTTTTTAAATTATGAAGATCACTGAACCCTTAACTTTGTGATTTAGTTTTGCAGTGGCAAGTGTGTAAAACTGTATGCCAAGAAACCTTACGATTGTTTCTGACTGCCAGAGGGACCGTGATCATAAATAATTCATGTACCCTGCTTCAGGTTCCCCATCTGTAAAACGGCGGTGACCCCACATATACGCCCTTGTAGTAGAAGGTCCTGTCTAATTATACACTATGAGTGCTGCTGCCCATGTCATATTTCATTAGGCAGCCTGTGAAATCAGATACTGAGCATTTGTCTATGAATATTATTGCTGTTTTCACAAGACATGACACCATGGTGATAGGCCGATCAGAGATCACAATCTGGTCCTGCACATGCTGCAGTGTACAGCCACCTCTTGAGATTTTACCAGTCTATTTAGTTTGTGATGTAAAAAGCAAGCGCACAAGGTTTCACTGGAAATAAGTGATGCAGCAGGCAAGCAGACTTGTGGGAAAGAGATCTTTACCGAGTATGAATAGAGGTTGGGTTTATATTCTGAGAAGGCTGCCTTTGTCCAGTAGCAGCCTGGCCACCAGCTTGCGCAAGTGAGCTCCTGTGGCCACACAAAACTAGATCCTTTCTGAAACTTGACTCTCTTTCTCCAGTTCCTCTCATATTTCCACACACCAATGGGCACCACCCACTCAAAGGCCTGGGTGCCCCTCGACATATATTTAAAAGCTCAGTGCTAAAGGAGCTAAAGCACCACTTCAGGTGGCATGGAAGCATTTTACCAAGAACTGGGAATAGGGTAGCATCTAATATGCCTTTTTGTTCTACTGAGCAGGTCTATGATCCAGAAGGACACCATGCTGGGGAAAGGGACCCAGTCCTGCTCCCAGGGAAGTCAATAGCCGACTCCTATTGTCATCAGTAGGAGCAGGAGATAGCCTGCAGTGTCAGACTCAGTTCAGAATTTCCTGGCTTCCAACCATCTATGCCTCAGCCATTGTTGTTTTAAACATAAAATGTTGTTTTAATTTAGTTTTTCTGTCTTTGGAAGTCATCACGCCCTCTCTCCATATCCTTCCTTTGCACAGGGGTTTATTTTTCCTCTGACTCTCCTGTATTTCCTCACTCTGCCCTATTTCTCTCTCCCCTAAAACCTTTATCACTTTCAGCCCTGTGCGTGTATGAGGGGGTGCCTTAGTCCCACATATGCTAGGCACTGTAGAGTCCTTGTTTCTGCCTGGGTGCGCATGCCAGGTCCCACATCATATGTATTAAATCCTCCAACTCCTTGTCTATGTGACACTTTCCCAGGGTCAGAGGGCTGCCTCTCCAACAGTGAGCACTAGTGAACACCAGCCATTGGCATTTTAACCACGATGCACCATGCTTGGAGGAGGTCTAGACAACACATTGGCTAAAACACTGGCAGCACGTCTATCTGTTCCAGAGCTGCTATCACTGATGGAGCCGCACCAGAGGGAAATGTCTGGGAAAGAACCCTATTCAGATAGAGGTGGGGGTGGGGGTGTGCACTCTGGGCTCCGTAGAAGCTGCATGTATCCTTTTGGTATCTGTATCATTGAGCTTGTCATAAACTCCAGCATTAGGTTGGTTACTCTGGGAGCAAATTCACAAAGGTGTAATTTCACATTCAAAGTACATCCCTGGACGGACCCTGGCATAGATTGCTATAAGCAGTGAGTGCCAGGGTTCATCCTGTGCTTAAGGGTGCAAAGCAAGTTTTCTTTTCACAGGGTTATAATTTCCTGGGAAGCTTTGAGCTGAAATTTTCGATGCATGTGTGACAGCTACCGTCTTGGCCAACACACCAGGGATCTTCAGAGCTGAAAGCAAGAGCACCCGTAGTTTGAGCTAAAGATCCCACACGCTTTAGGTGGGGCTGTAGCAGCCTACTCTCCTCTGCGGGTCAGTACAGAGCGGGCCTTGCAGCTCTCTCGCCAGTGGGTTACATTTGGGCTCTTGTCTAAATGCGATTTTTCTTTTAAGTTTGAGCAAAAAGTCTGCGGCCAGGCAGAACCACATTTCCGCTGTGGTACAAAATGTTCTACCCATGCTTTTCTGGCCAGAGCTGGAGCAAACCCACCAGAAATCTGAAACCTGGCCCTGGGTCTTAATTGAGGAGTGTGAAATTAAAGAGAAAGCCCATTCGAACAGGCTTTGTGCATGTCTAAGACTTTCAAAGCCGAGGTGGGATTTCCAATGGAGCCTAAGGGAGTTGGGTGTCCAGCTGCTTTGAAAAGCCCAGCACTGGGACCTGATCCAGTGCCCGGTGAACTCAATGGGAACCTTTCCATTGACCTCAGCCAGCACCAGAATAGGCCTCTGAGATCCCAGCCCCTTGTGAACAGTGCAGTCTCTCTGATGAGTCTGACAGGCTGCTGGAGGGACAGCTTGCATGAGGCTCGCATAAGCCTCCCATTGAAACCGGCACGGCTAAGCAGTAGCCCTAGCTATTTTCTGTTCCTGGTCTTCTGTTCAAAGGTGCGGCTGTCCGTCAAGCATTGTGTACACCAGAAAACACACAGGATGTGGAATGTGACAGATCTGCGTACTGCTGCTGGGGCTGTCATTTTTACATCGCCAGACTTTGTGTGGCTTTCAGCTGCATCCTTAACAATGCTGCCTGGTCCAAATGCAGAGCTTACCTCCCCAGCCGTGCATTCCCGCACATTAACTTTATTCATATTTATTACAAACCACTACATGTAACTTTCCCTGGCGGGGAGGGGATGTGGAGGGGAATGGAGAAAAGACATTTAACAGAGCAACGTTCATCACGTTGTCTCTGTGCAGCTATGGGAGACTCTCATTAAAGGTCGTGGTATATGAGCCTTGGCTATTATTACAGATTCTGTGTCTAAGAAAGCCTCTTTGTATAAGACATTGTTTAAACACACAAAAATGCAGTCCCAGCTTAGAGTTTAAGACACCATTTGAAATCATTTACCAAAGTCTATGACGCTGCTTCTAGACCTCAGAAGGAAGCAGTGTTTCCAGTGGTTAAAGCAGAAGGAGTGTTGGGGGCAGGGTGGAACCGGACTCCTGGGTTCTATTCCCAACTCAGCCACTGGCTCATCACATTTCCTGGGGCAAGTCACAGAGGGTCTGATCCTGCAAACACTTACGCATGTGAATAACTTTCCTTGTGCAGAGACTTTTCATCCAAACAGGTTACAGAAAAACCACAAAGAGGCCAAAAAAAGAGGGCAATCTCCTGGCCAGGAGATGTGGTGGTGGTCCAGCAGAGTTGAGGAGGCAGCAAAGAAGAAGAAAGAAAGGTTTAAGCAATGTCAGAAAGCCAGAATGGTGGAAAGTTCTGCGGAATCCAAGCTGGTAAAGAACACAGAGAAAAGCCCAGTTGCAGAAATTAAGGCTCGGGCGTTGAAGGCCTCAGGTGCAGGACTACTGACGAAGGCAGGGGGAAAGGCATATACAGGTTCACCAGGATTAGGCAAAGAAGCACAGAGGACTTGGGAGCTGTGAAGTGTGTCAAAGATGAAAACGGAAGAGTACTGGGGGAAGACAATGTTGTAAGCAAGACACAAGAAGTAATTCTTCTGTTCTACTTCGCGCTGATAAGGCCTCAACTGGGGTTTTGTATCTAGTTCTGGGCACCACATTTCAGGAAAGATGTGGACAAATTGGAGAAAGTCCAGAAAAGAGCAACAAAAATGATTAAAGGCCTAGAAAACATGACCTCTGAGGAAAGATTGAAAAAAATTGGTTTGTTTAGTTTGGAACAGAGAAGACTGAGAGGGGACATGATAACCGTTTTCAAGTATATAAAAGGTTGTTACAAGGAGGAGGGAGAAAAATTGTTCTCCTTAACCACTGAGGATAGGATAAGAAGCCATGGGCTTAAATTGCAGCAAGGGAGGTTTAGGTTGGACATTAGGAAAAGCTTCCTAACTGTCAGGGTGGTTAAGCGCTGGAATAAATTACCTAGGGAGACTGTGGAATTTCCATCATTGAAGGTTTTTAAGAGCAAACACCTTTCAGGGATGGGCTAGATAATACTTAGTCCCGTCATCAGTGCCGGGGGCTGGACTAGATGACCTCTCGATGTCCCTTCCAGTCCTACAATTCTATGAGAAGCTGCTCAATGCAAAAAATGCGAAGAAACCATTGTGGGAAGTATGTGCAAACCTCACGAGGCCTATCCCCATGGTGGAGACTCAGACAGCGCTGAAGAAGATGAAATGTGGGAAGGCAGTTTGGAGCAGATGGTGAACCGGTCAGGTCGTTTAAAGCCTGAGGCCGTGAGGGAGTGGGGAAGACGATGAACCTTTTCAGCTTAATTCTCCGGGCTGGAAAAATTCCTGGTGAGTTGAGGAAGAGTGTGCTGGTCTCTATCTTCATGCCTAGAGGCATGGGTGGCGGGTATCATAGGCTGGGGGAGGCTGAGCACGCTCTGCCCCCAGGAGTGCCTGGGAGTTCCTGCTCTTTTGTGGCCTGGGCTAGGCTGGGGGCGGATGGCCTGCCGCCAGAACTTGGGGAGGCTAGGGCCGGTGCCCCCCTGGCACTCTGGTTGGGGGTGCTGTGGCGGCACCACCCGCCTGGTGCTCCGAGGTTGGGGTCAGGGTGGCTGGGGACGGGGACGCTGTTTTGGGGTGCGGGGCCAGTGGCTGCAGTGGGGCTCTGCTGCTCTGGGCTCCAGCGGGGGAGGAACAGAAGGGAAGGGGCAGGGGCGGAAGGCGAGGGGGCTAACCTCCCCCAGCTGACGGTTCACCCACCGACAATGCCTAAAGGAGATGTGCAAAAATGCAGTCATCACATCAAGTTAATGAGTCATACGATGAAATGGCTGGAGAGAATTTTCGAGAGGAGCTGGAGCATCATTAAGTGACAACCAGTTCATGTTTATGCCAGGAAGGTCAATGATGGGTGCAGTGTTTGCAGCTTGGACATTGCAGGAGAAGTGTTGGGAGAAACGTAAGGCATTGCACTTAGTGTTTGTGGATTTAGAGAAGGCTTATGACAGATTTCCTACAGTTGTTACGGTGGTGCCTGTGGTCACGCAGCCTGCCAGATACAGATGTTCAGACTCTCATGGAGATGATGTCCAAGGGTAGCACAACAGTAGCGAGAAGCAGCTGTGGTTACAGTGAGTCATTCACTGCTAGGGTAGGTCTACGTGGAGGATGAGCCTATTGTGACCTCATAGCCAGAACTGCTGAATTCACGCAATAGTAGCAGTTAAGGATTGCTGGTGATTTGAGGGTCCTGCCCAGGCATGTGCTCCTGGGAAAAGGGACAAAAATGGGGTACAGTTATATAAAAACACCCTTTCTCCATCACAGTTAGTTGTGTGGCTAGATCACTGGGCCCTTGCTCCCATTTCCAGAAGGACTATAGGGCAGGTCTTTGTGGTGAGAGGGAGATCTGTGCTCATTTGGGGCTAATCAGTGGAGGTTTCACCATGGACCTCGATGACAGGAGGACTGGGACCTAGGATGGTTGAGAAAATGCACGTATGTGCCAAGATTTATCTGCTCCATTACCATGTTGCTAAGAGGAGGCATTGTTCATCTTCCACACATATACTCCAAGGCGCAAATTTGTCTGAGTGGCTGTGGTGTGTCTATATTTGTGCATGAACTTTAAAGTACAGTCTCTAACATGTTTGGAAAATGCAGGGAAATTATTTAGATCCAGCAGGCTAGGAAGTTGGGCTGGGAGTCAGGAGACCTGGGCTTTGCTGTCAGCACTGCTGTGTGGGCTTGGACAAGTCACTTCATCTCTCTGCTTCTGAGTTTCCCCACCAGTAAAATGGAATAAGGATATTTACTTGCTTTTTGTAAAGTGTTTTGAGAGCTGTGTAGAACTTGATTGTTCCAGGTTTATAGTCACCTTTTGATTCTCTCTCTCACACACACACGTTTTCACATAGAGAAGATTTTGGGATCACTTCATCAGAAACCCAGGCAACCTGGATGCCAGTGAAATGGCAGATGTGCTGAGGAACATGAGCATGTTCCAAAGCCAACATTCTGCTTTTCAGGTTTCACATAGAGGGTCTGTTAAAAATCATAGAATTGTAGGACTGGAAGGGACCTCGAGAGGTCATCTAGTCCAGCCCCTGGCACTGATGGCAGGACTAAGTATTATCTAGCCCATCCCTGAAAGGTGTTTGCCTAATTTGCTCTTAAAAACCTTCAATGATGGAGATTCCGCAATCTCCCTAGGTAATTTATTCCAGCGCTTAACCACCCTGACAGTTAGGAAGCTTTTCCTAATGTCCAACGTAAACCTCCCTTGCTGCAATTTAAGCCCATGGCTTCTTGTCCTATCCTCAGTGGTTAAGGAGAACAATTTTTCTCCCTCCTCCTTGTAACAACCTTTTATATACTTGAAAATGGTTATCATGTCTCCTCTCAGTCTTCTCTGTTCCAAACTAAACAAACCAATTTTTTTCAATCTTTCCTCAGAGGTCATGTTTTCTAGGCCTTTAATCATTTTTGTTGCTCTTCTCTGGACTTTCTCCAATTTGTCCACATCTTTCCTGAAATGTGGTGCCCAGAACTAGATACAATACCCCAGCTGAGACCTTATCAGCGCGGAGTAGAACAGAAGAATTACTTCTCGTGTCTTGCTTACAACACTCCTGATGATATATCCCAGAATGATGTTTGCTTTTTTTGTAACAGTGGTACACTGTTGACTTATATTTAGCTCAGGGGAGGGCAAACTTTTTGGCCTGAGGGCCGCATTGGGTTTTGGAAATTGTATGGAGGGCCGGTTAGGGGAGGCTGTGCCTCCCCAAACAGCCAGGCGTGGCCCGGTCCCTGCCCACTATCCCCTCCCCCCAGGACTCCTGTCCCATCCAACCCTCCCTGTTCCCTGACAGCCCCCCGGGACCCCTGCCCCCCCCGCTCCCTGTCCCCTGACTGCCCCCAGAACCCCCACCCCTGACTTCCCCCCACCGCCCCATCCAACCCCTCATCTCATTCTTGACTGCCCCCCCGAGACACCTGCCCCCATTCAACCCCCCTGTTCCCTGCCCTCTGACCGCCCCGACCCCTATCCCCACACCCCCTCGCCCCCTGACCACCACCCTGAATTCCCCTGCCCTCTATCCAACCCCCCCTTCTCCCTGCCCCCTTACCGCGCTGCCTGGAGCACGGGTGGCTAGTGACCTTGCGGCACAGAGTGCCAGGTCAGGCCGGGCGCTGCAGCCGCACAGCAAAGAGCATTGTGCCGGAGGCGGGGAAGGGGGAGCACCAGGGGAGGGGCTGGGGCTGGGGCTAGCCTCCCGGGCCAGGAGCTCAGGGGCCGGATGTGGCCGGCGGGCCGTCGTTTGCCCACCTCTGATTTAGCTTGTGATCCACTATGACCCCCCAGATCCCTTTCTGCGGTACTCCTTCCTAGGCAGTCATTTCCCATTTTGTATGTGTGCAAGTGATTGTTCCTTCCTAAGTGGAGTATTTTGCATTTGTCCCTATTGAATTTCATCCTGTTGATTTCAGACCATTTCTCCCGTCTGTCCAGTTTATTATTAAGAAATAAATAATCCCCAAATGTCTGCAGTGGCAGGGGTTTCCAGTACTCAGAGCAATGAAGGACTTGACCAAACTTCATGGGGGAGTGACTACAAGCAGAGAAGTAGTGAGGTGCCTTTGGCTAACCCCAGCTACAAGTGGAGGGTTTGAAAGCTGCTCCTGTCTGTGTACAATCCAAAACATGCCAGAAGTGCTGGCCTTCATAGAAAAAAGAACACTCACAAGAAAGGCCTTTTTGTGTCAAAAACACTTTCACACGAGCCACTCAAAGCATGTCCTTGGCCGTGAACATTACTACCAGCGTTTGGTTTAGGAAATGCAGCCTCCAAAAATTAGCAAAGGAAGTGAGTGTGTTGCAATTTGACAATGCAGAGTTTGTGGTTAATTTTTCTCAATCTACAGTGTGTGCAATCCAACGTCCCAGCTCTCAGTCTCAGATGTTTAATTTTAGATGTATGGGTAGGTTTTTGAGATATATTTGTTAAAAACCTTCTTAACAAGGCGCTGAAAATAACAGCTCAGCAAGCTGAAATTTGCAATAGTAAAATGAAGCAGAGGATGTGCAATGTGACCGTTAAACACTATTGCCACGGATGAACTTGGTCTCCACACTACAAGGATGATCTGTCAAGGTTATCAGGTGATATAATGGTGCGAGGCTACATGACGTGTAGGGGAAATGAGGGTGCTTTGCCACTGTGCCCGCCTGTGGATACGGTTTGATTTGCATGGAGCTCCATCATGAGTGTGCTAGGCCAAAGACCTTCAATGTGTTTTGCAGGAGTGAATTTCCTGGAAAGGGACCACCACATTTTATTGCCCTGGTGTTTTAAGTTGAAGCTAGCTGGTCTGATTGCATGGGCCAGGAAGGTGTGACCGAGCTGAGCCAGTGGGCTGCACTGCACTGGACACTTGCCTGGCAGCCAGGAGACCTGGGTTTTATTTCCAGTTCTGCGACTGACCTGCTGGGTGATGTGAGGTGACTCATTTCCTACCTCTGGGCCACTTCTCACCCTTTGTCTGTCTTGTGTAAGCTCTTCAGGGCAAGGAATGTGTTTGAACAGGGCCCTGAGCTTGGTTGGGGCCTGTAGGTGCTATCGTAGTATAAATAATAATTGTGGCAGCCATCTTGGATTCTTTGAACTACTGGGGGCCAGGACTATCTAAGGGCTTGTCTTCACTGCCAAGTTAACCCTTCTCAAGTTAGGCTAGCTCGAATGAGAGCCACTGCAGTGTGGAATAACACTGGAGCTGCCCAAAGTGGTTGTGGTAGCAGCTGCTGAGTTGTGCCTGAACCCCCAAGGGGTCGGCGAGCTCAGGTTAAGGGTTTTTGTCCGTGGATGGGAGCCGGGTTATCTCTGCAGTGAAGATGAGCCCTGAGAGAGCAGGTACAGTAGTGGGTGACAGAAAGGAAGAGGAGACACAGGTATTGCTGCCTGGGCAGCACCTCCAGTTGGCCACAGGGCTATTGTAAAAATGAGGTGGGGGAGGAAGGTAGTGAGGAAACGGTGGTCCTGTGTGAAAGTCAAAGGGCCCCACTCAAGGAGATGAGAGCCCTGCTCCTTGGTCAGGCTGGGGGAAGGGTGAGAGATGGGCCCTGCTGCTGAACCCCTCTCTGTTACCCACTTGCATCATGTAAAACACCCTGTTTTTAAATAGTCCAGAGTTCCCACATGTGACATGTCATCTTATTTATGTAGCATGCTGGTTTAGCGTGGTTAGGGCTGAATTCAGCCCGGCGTATCTCTACTGGAGTCAGTAGAATGACACCAAGGATGAATTAGACCTTTAATGATTAAATAAACATGGGTGGACAAACCCGAGGGTGGGCAAAAGTACATGGGACTGTACTTTCCAGTCTGAATGCACAGCCATGTAGAGTAGCCCTTGCCAGAATAGATCATTGGTCTATCTAGTCTAGCATCCTGCACCTGCTAAGTACCTAATGTCACAGAAGCTAATACACCTGCCCCATAATATACAGAGCTGGTCGTACGAAGCTGCATGTGAGCAGACAAAATTTCTTCCTGGTCTCCCTGAATGACTCACTCACACCCTCAGTTGTGGGACGTGTTTACTCTCATTATTTTAGAGTTCCAAATGCCATCAGTGGTCGTGAAATTATGTATGATTTGACTTAAGAACATAAGAACGGCCATACTGGGTCAGAACAAAGGTCCATTTAGCCCAGTATTCTGTCCTCTGACAGTGGCCAATGGCAGGTGCCCCAAAGAAATGAACTGACAGGTTATCATCAAGTGATCCATGCCCTGTCACCCAATCCCAGCTTCTGGCAAACAGAGGCTAGGAACATCATTCCTGCCCATCCTGGCTAATAGCCATTGATGGACCTATCCTCCATGAATCTATCTAGTTCCCTTTTGAACCCCATTATAGTATTGGCCTTCACAACACCCTCTGGCAAGGAGTTCCAGAGGTTGACAGTGCATTGCATGAAAAAATACTTTCTTGTGTTTGTTTTAAACCTGCTACCTATTAATTTCATTTGGTGGCCCCTTGTTCTTGTAGTATGAGAAGGAGTAAATAACACTTCCCTATTTACTTTCTCTATACCACTCATGATTTTATAGACCTCTATCATATCCGCCCTTAGTCGCCTCTTTTCCAAGCTGAAAAGTCCCAGTCTTATTAGTCTCTCCTCATACGGAAGCCGTTCTATAACCCAATCTTTTTTGTTGCCCTTTTCTGAACCTTTTCCAATTAAATATATCTTTTTTGAGATGGGGCGACCACATCTGCACGTAGTATTCAAGATGTGGGCATACCATGGATTTATATAGAGGCAATATGATATTTTCTGTCTTATTATCTACCCCTTTCTTGATGATTCCCAACATTCTGTTTGCTTTTTTGACTGCCGCTGCACATTGAGTGGATGTTTTCAGAGAACTATCCACAATGACTCCAAGATCTCTTTCTTGAGTGGTAACAGCTAATTTAGACCCCATCATTGTATACGTATAGTTAGGATTATGTTTTCCAATGTGCATTACTTTGCATTTATCAACATTAAATGTCATCTGCCACTTTGTTGCCCAGTCACCCAGTTTTGTGAGATCCTTTTGTAGCTCTTCGCAGTCTGCCTGGGACTTAACTACCTTGAGTAGTTTTGTATCGTCTGCAAATTTTGCCATGACTTGTGGCAGCCGACTCCACCGGATGATTATACCAGCATGGAGTAATGTGTCATTTCACTACTGCCCTGCTCCATTATAGTAGTCCCAATGGACTAGGACATTGATCATTGCAGCCTCTGGGCCAGATCCTGCTCTCATTTATACCACTGTAAATCTGGAGGGACTCTATGGACTTCAGTGGACCTGCTCTGTGTTAACATGGGTACAGTGGTGAGCTGGAGCCGGTTCGCACTGGTTTGCTGGAACCGGTTGTTAAATTTAGAAGCCCTTTTAGAACCGGTTGTCTGGGACAACCGGTTCTAAAAGGGCTTCTAAATTTAACAACTGGCCAAAAGTGGCGCCTTAGGCGCCAACTCCGTGGATGCTCCGAGGCTGGAGCTTCCTGCCCCGCCCCACGCCTGGCCCCAGCTCACCTCCGCTCTGCTGCCGCCTCCTCCCCTGAACGCGCCGCCCCGCTCCGCTTCTCCGCCCCACCAGCTTCCTGCGAATCAGCTGTTCGCGCGGGAAGCCGGGGGGGGGGGGGGGCTGAGAAGCAGGCGGCGGCTTCGCGCTCAGGCCCAGGGAAGCGGAGGTGAGCTGGGGTGGGGGTGGAGGGCGCGAGGAGGGCCGCCCGCGCAGCAGCAGGTAACCTGGGGGGCGCAGGGGAACCGCTCCCCGCCCCAGCTCGCCTCCGCCTCCCTGGGCCTGAGCGCGAAGCCGCCGCCTGCGTCTCAGCCCTCCCCGGCTTCCCGCCGAACAGCTGATTCGCAGGAAGTGGGCGGGGGGCGGAGAAGCAGAGTGGGGCAGCGCATTCAGGGGAGGGGGCAGAGCGGAGGTGAGCTGGGGCTGGGTGCGGGGCGGGGAGCTGCCGGTGGGGGCTCTGCATCCACCAAATTTTCCCCGTGGGTGCTCCAGCCCCAGAGCACCCACGGAGTCGGTGCCTAAGGTGCCACTTTTGATGTGATCAGTGGGGGGAGCAGCCGCTCCCCCTGCTCCCCCCCAGCTACGCTCCCCCGCCCCTAAGAGCCAGAGGGACCTGCCGGACGCTTCCTGGGAGCTGCCTCAGGTAAGCACCGCCAGGTATCCCCACCTTGCACCCTGGCAGGTCCCTCTGGCTCTTAGGGGCGGGGTGGGCACCCACTACAGTGGCCCACGAGACCCTCCTGCCCGGTTCTGGGGCAGTCAGGGGACAGGGGAGGGGGGTAGATGGGGCAGGGGTCCCGGTGGGGAGCGTCAAGGGACGCGGGAGGGGGGTTGGGTGGGGCAGGAGTCCCGGGGGGCGGGGGTGGGCCGTGACCCCCTCATGGGGTGAGGAGGAAACCCGTTGTTAAGATTTTGGCAGCTCATCACTGCATGGGTAGAACTGAGAGCAGGGACTAGCCCGTAAGTTACAGTTGCATTCCTATCGCCAACAGCTTGGCCAAGAATCACAGAACTTTTGAGCAAGATGTCAGATCTCACTCAGCATATTCAGCAAAATGACCCTCCTGGGCCAGTCTGCAAGGGAGGGGAGGAGGGAAAGAGAAGGGCAAAAACCTGAGCATCTCAGCTCTAAAGATCTGACTTTGTGATTATTGCTCACAGGCTACAAGGACACCCCAGCTGACTGATAGCAGTATGGCAAGCAGCCATCCCCCTTCCAGCAGAGGTGGTTGTTCTCCTAATATGAACATGCTGGAGCGGCTCAGGGATGTAAAATCCACCCCCCCAACTCTGCAGTTTCTATCTCTGCGTCCTCTCACAAGTGTCCTGTGCACATGTTGTACCCTTTGGTAAGTGCAACCGTGGTGGGGGAACCAGGCTGGTTTGGAAAGGCAGAGCTCAGTGCTGGGCCTCCCTGATCCACTGGGAGCAATTTGCTGTGCAGAAATCCAGCGGCAGCAGAGTTATCCCCGCTGGGTTTTTCCCCACAGGCTTTAAACAGATTCAAAGCACAAAGAGAAAAGAATAATTAGGACTTGAAGCTCGCATACAGGAAGATGCTCACAAATGACTGGGGAAAGGGACTGGTTTCTGGGAGTTCGGGAGGTGAAAAGGCTAACAATAAACAGGTTTAAAATGGGGGGTACAAGGTGGGCCAGTTAGGCCCAGATCCTCTAAGGTATTTGAGTGCCTAACTCCCATTGATTTCTAAGGTGCTTAACGACCTTTGAGAATCTGGGCCTTAGTGAGCTCTGGAGTTCCTCATGGATTCTTCTCCTCTCCAAGTCAATGCACAGTCCAGCCACACGAACGACATCTACGACCATCAGACCCCCAGTCACTGGGCTACTCCACACTTGTCAAATGACAACTGCGTCTCCACACACTGAGCCTGCTCCTGCTAGGGGATGGGCACCCTCAAATCCCTCTCTAGGCACTGGAAGTTAGGAGCCCTCATCACCTGCAGGATTGGGCCCTGAAACAACAGCAGTCTCTAGAATGGCAAAGACCATGTATTCTGTGTAGGTGAAAGACATCCGTCCCCCCTCCCGAGAGGCCAGGTGTCTTCACCAACGATTGGAAATCTTGTTAGCATGCACCAAGCATAATCATAGGGGAAAAGTATAAGAGGCAATGGCCTAAACCTGCTTCCATTGAAGTCAATGGGAGTTTTGTCATTGATTTCAGTTGGGCCCAGTGCTGTCTAGTATTTGTATTACAGCGGTACATAGAGGTCCCAACCAAGAATGGGCCCCCATCGTATTAGGTGCTATACAAACATATAGTATGAGATGGTCCCTGCTGCAAATTACTTACACTCGAAATAGTCAAGAGAGTATTATTATCCCTATTTTAGATAGGGAAACTGAGACAGAGGGAGATTAACAGACTTGCCTAAGGTCACAGAGGGAGTCTGGGGCAGAGCTGGGAACGGACTCCAGTTCTCCTGAGTCCCAGTCTAGTTGTTTAACCACAAGCCCAACTTTCACCTGCTCCGGTGGCTATAACACTGGACTGGGTACCAAAAGGATGCATGGTTCAAGTCCAGGCTCAGCCATTCACTTTGACCCTGAACTAGGGTCCCCGCATGCAGCTGTGAAGTATGGATCTGAAGAAACCCCAGGATATTGCTGAAAACTAGACGTTGCATCTGAGTGGAGAAGTCCTGGGTAAATACATTATAACAGAAAGGCAGCCTGGCAGGATTTAACAACCGTGGAAACTCGAGAACCTTGTACAATCTGCCCATTAATGGCATATCAATACTAGTGTCTGGTTTCATTTACTGTGCCAAAAAGCTTCCTCCTGTTGGGTTGTAATGCATCCTGGATGTAATAAACCGGCTCTTGGTTACTTACTGTAGTGCACGAGCACTGAGCTAGCTAAATGGAAATCCAGCCAGGCACATGCTGCTGTTGACAGTCTTACAGGTTGGACTTTGAAAGTACAGTTATAGGGTGAAAAGTATTTTTGCATAAATTTCAATGGCCATCCTTGGTAAAGGTGATCAATCAAGAGAGCCAAAGCCTGAAATCCCACAAGGTTTCACACAGCAGAAATGACTAACTTGAGGAAGCCAGAACAAGAGGCAGGGGATAGATTGGGAGACACACATTTAGGGCTTGATTCTGACCTCATTCCAGTGTCGCTGCCGAGGTTATCAGCCAGATCCCTGCCTTCACCTAAATCAGCCCTAAAGCTGGCTTACCCTGTAGGTGAAGGACATGCCCTTAGAGGACTCCCCAGGTGACACAGAGCCACTGTAGTGACTCCTACAACACCCACTTGGTCCCCAGGCAGGTAGCATGGCTGTGGGAAAAGCGGAACAACCACTGGGTCCAGTTATCCCAAAGATCTCTGGCTGCCTTATATAGCTGGACAAAAGGTAGAGCAGCCCTAATGCTGCTCTCACTTATGCTGGGGAATGGCTTGATCCTCTGCTGGCCACAAGATCAGAGGAGCATGAAGGTGGAATTGTTGCTCTTCCTGAGCTGTGCTGATCACAGCCTGGATGCAGCCCAAAGTCAGGGCCAGTGGAACTGATGCAATGTAAAAACCATGGGTGTGATTTCTGATCCACACTCCCTCCCCTTGGGCACCCTAACCCCCTCAAAGTGTCGGGTTCCTGGAAACAGAGACTCGAGGAAAATGAATGCACCTGACTTTAAACGTGACCAAGTGGGAGCAGACTTACTGACTGACACCCTGGCCCTCCACCAGTCAAACAGCTCACTTGTGAGTCCACACCACAGTGTTACCCTGAGTTCTACCTGTGCGGTTACCCCCAGGTGTTACAATATAACCGGAGTGCTGGCTGAACTTCCACCCCAGTGCTACCCTAATTCTGGCCCCTGTGTGAATGCAGCTTCACGTATCAGCTTCCTCTGCAGCTTGGTAAGAGATGACGGCCTTCAACTTTGTTACTATTTTTGATATGTAGTTAACTTCTGGCAGACCACTGCATCAATTGTGAGAACTCAGACTCTTTAGAGTAAGATCCTGCTGTCTTTCTGTATACCTGTTTATATGGGGGCCCATCACCATGGCATCTGAGCGTATTCCAAGCAATTCCTGAGTATGTCCCCAAGGTCTCATCATGCAACACGTTATTTTGTATTGCTTCTTCCATCCAAAGAACCACATCCCCCAGGGCTTTAAAGTGATATTGTGGATGTAGCCAGTTAACTGGTTTGTGGATCTGCATCTCTAAATGGAGCGACTCGTCTTTCTTCCTTCAGGGGCAGCTACTAAATTGTGTTCCCATTCAGCTTCAGAATGTCACAGAGTAAATCACCCTATTTAAGTCTCTCTTTGACTCATGGAGACTTTATATTTGCTCTTTGTTACCCTTAATCTAAAATAGGCCATCTGAAATGATCAATGCTCTTTGTGCATTATACAGTCACACAGTTACATAATAACTAACATGAAGATGAAGGTGGCGGTGGTCGGTCGTGGTGAGGAGTTTTTGGTGGAGAGATTTAGGAGGGCTGTTCCAGGGGGGACTGTGGGGCAGATGGTGGAAACGCTGACACAAACTTTCAATATCTTTGGGAATCTGTTGTCTGCTTTATACTTTCCTTTCCCTGGGAGTAGCAATGACTATATCTTTGCTTGATAAAAATGATCAGACTCTAAACATTTTAGCATTTTTTAAATGCTCCCAAATTTGATCCATTATATTCTCAGCTGGCCTGCTGTTTCCGTTCCAGTAGGAGACCTATTGGCTGGCTGTTAGATATTGAAATACTCAGAAATTGTGGCCTCTAGCTGAGTAATATTTCCATAATGATTCTGTGTCCTCTACCAAGTGCAAATAAAACTCTCCATCCCAGACTGCCGTATAAAAGCCTATGGACAAGATGTACTTTCCTACTCTTATTAACCTAATTGAATAATGGAAATTCACAACCCCCTGGAATAGATTGAGTTATCTATCCAATTGTCTGTGTATCTCTTCTCCATTTACGATCTGTCTGCACATAATCCTGGGTGTGCCTTTTGAACAGTCTCATTAGTTTGTCTAGGCCATAGCTGAAAATATGGGGCTAAATTCAGCTCTGGTTTAGGCCTGGATTCAGCAAAGCACTGAAGTGCAATGGGCCTTCCTTAAACACATGCTTAAGTGCTATGCTGAATCAGGGGCTATAATGGATACAGATTGAAGTCAGTGGGCTGAACTTGTCCCATAATCATTCCCATTTCTAGAGCTGTAAACCACAATGCTCAAGGGCTGTCTTGTTTATAACAATACTCGTCATTTCTATAGCTCCTTTATAAGAACATAAGAACGGCCATAATGGGTCCAATCAAAGGTCCATCTAGTTCAGTATCCTGTCTTCCGACAGTGGCCAATGCCAGGTGCCCAGAGGGAATGAACAGAATGGGTAATCATCAAGTGATCCATCCCCTATCATCCATTCCCAGCTTCTGGCAAACAGAGGCTAGGGACACCATCCAGAGGCTAGGGACTTCCATCCAATGATCTGTTGTGAAACTAATAATATCCTGGTCATTAGACTACACGTTAGTTAACTAGAAGATTTTTAGAGGTGGGCTCATGCCCCAGTGTCTTGCTCTTGTTCTGAACTTCCCCAAAGTCTGCAGGTGTTTAGATCCATACTTTTTATTTGAGGCCATCTCTGCTAAGGAACCTATTCGGGAGGAACAGAGCTGTACACTCAGTTAGGCAGTATGCACTATAGATACATTTTCAGACTCCAAAGAGTAAAGGAAATGTTCACCATGTTTCTTAATTGGTTACTCAATAAATATCTAGACAAGAAATACTCTGAAGCATGGGCACATTCTGAATCTGCCTATTGTGAAAGGCAGTGTTGTCTAGTGGATAGATCATTGGGTTGAAACTCAGGACTCCTGGGTTCCCTTCCTGGCTGTGACCCTAACCTGATGGGTGACCTCGGGCAAATCACTTCATCTCTCTGTGACTCAGTTTCCCTATCTGTAAAGTGGGGTTAATGACACTGACTTCCTTTGTACAATGCTTTGAGATATACTGATGAAAAGTGTTATATAAAAGCTAGGGTTTATTATCTTCAATAACCCAATTAAAAGGACACATTTAAATTTTGTATAAACAATCATTAAAATAGCCATGTGGCAAGTAGAGATTTTTCCACAGATTAAAATAATAATAATATTGCAATGTAAATAGTTACCCTCAACGAAAAAAAAAGCACTTCCCCTGACATTATTGGAAACCCAATTATTGGAGAAACTGAAAGTGAAAACTGATTATAAACAAAAGTAAAAATGACATCATTTGGTTTTCATTCTCCTAGCTAAGTGAAATGCTGAAAGAAAAGAACAAGCATAAACTGTGGCACTCAAATTGGATTTTTAAAATGATTTGACTTTTGATATTCCTAAAGTGCTCTTCATAACAAATTGCAAGTATACAGCTTTCTTTACATATATGATTTAAGCTGTCAGTGTGCCTTTAAAAAAATCCCATCACTCTTTCAAACTTGACTAAAAATATACGACACCTGTCCGGTGCTTTTAGACCCAGCTAGGAGGGTAATTTTCCAATATGAGACTTTTAAAAGGTCTAAAGATTTACACTTATGGCAGCTGGTCTGATTTCAGTAGTGACTCAAGAAGTAGGTTAGGATAAAGTGGATTAAGGATGGATTTATAATAAATGCCAAAAAATAAACTCTTTCACATGAAGGATTGACCTTGTTTGCCCATTCTCTCTGCAGATTTTTTTTAAAGTATTGCATGTGATTTCTAACAACTAAAACAAAATTTTGGGAGTAAAAACAGCTCTACCTGCAACCTGGATGTGAGACACATTGAGTGCTCAAAATATTTTAAAACTTACAATAAATCTTCACCTAGGCTTATACATCTGACTGGGTTTTTTCCCCATCCCCCCATTCACAGCAGCAATATTGCGTTTAAAAATCTTGGGATAGGGCCCAGAGAATCATGAGATTGGCTTAAAAACCATGAGATTAAAAAAACAAAAACAAAAAACCTTGGGAATTCTTTTCCTTTGCCATATTGTTTCTGAGCCCATAGGGTGCACTTGGAGTCACATTTTCAAGCTTTTCTCTGCAATAATCGGGGCGAAATTAAATGGAATGCTGAGATCCTCACATAATCACAGGGCTCCGGGAGCTGGGGCTTTTAGAAAAACACCAAATGTCATGAGACTCATGGGTAAATCGCAAACATTGGCAACACTGCACAGGGCCTGGTCCAGCAAGGGGCTGAGCATTTGCAGAGGGCTGCTATCTACATCAATCTCGCACTCAGTACCCTTCTGGAAATGCTCTGGTGACTGGTCTCCACTGTGTGTGAGCAAATGAAAGCCTTGAAGCAATCTGCATGATGCACAGTGTCCTCATTTCCTGACTCTGAGCAAGTCACAGAGGAAAGCGCTGCACCAGCTAATGCCCATTTGCTGAAGGCATCTTGATATTAACCCTTTGCATGCTGCAGGGTTATTTACCACACCACCTAAATAATCTGATCCTGTAGGTGGCTCTACATTCAGCTTTTGTTTCCTGTTTCCTCTGCTGTATGCTCGCTGCCTTATAAACAAAAGGTTAACACACGCTATAATTATAAGCCTTGGGTCATATTCTGTGTTGACTTTTCTGCAATCCCACGTAAGTCAGTCGGGCTCCCGGGGCAGGAGGAGAGAGAGACCAAGTCAGTACAGGACGGGGCCCTTTGTCTCATTCATAGGTTTGTATCTGCTCAGAGCATGTTTTTGAGAAATCACACACCGTGTGGACGGAGCTGAATAAGGACAGACCATTTTAAAAACACAATGGAGCCTGCTGTGCAGTCCTTGCTATGTTCAAAGATAAGCCGGGGGGAACTGTTCCATTTTCAGAGTCCCTTGCAGCTTCAGGTCGGCCTCCCGGGCGAGCACAGGCCCGGGACGTCAGAGGGTATGTGTGTGAGACCCGGACTCTTTCTCCTTCAGGGGACAGTTGGCATTATAAGCCTGCTGTGATGGACTTCTAGGGCGCTGGTAATGAGATAGGGGCCTTTCCCAGCTCTAAGCCACCAGCCCACTTCCTGCACTGCTTGGCAAGAACCGGGCAGTATTTCCCTTGTTAAATGAGTGGGTGATCTCAGTCTGTTTCCTACTGGTCATGTGCCCATTCCAGCTGGTGCTAGCGGCCCTTGAAGAGAAGCCCAGGCTTGCATGGACAATGGGAATCACCTTCTCATCCTTAGTCCACCTGCTGTTTCCAGGTCAGGGATGGCGGCCTACGGGCAGGGCTGTGTTAGGCAGCTGGCTGGGCTGCCGCACGTCCTGTACCTGCTCTGCCGTGGAACACCGAACATCAGTCTCCAGGGCGATCGGCCTGTTCCCAGCCCTAGCTCAGACAAAGCACAAGGACCTGCCGGGTGTGTACGACGTACACAGGCCAGCATAAAGGCAGCCCTCATAGAAGTGGGCCAATATCCCGAAGTGCTGAGCAACCACAATTGCCCCCGGGGTCAGCGGGAGCTGCAGGTGCTCAGTAATATCAGGCTGAGGTGAGTGGGTATTTTACTCTTTTCGGGTGAGCCCCTCGAGGCCACGTCAGAGGGCTGGCGCAGGGTGAGGAGGCTCTGAAAGCCTTGCATCTGGCTGGGGTGGATTTCCCCGGTGTGGGCGCTGAGAAGCACAGCTGTAAGGCTGCCTTCGGAGGAGTCCCTGGCAAGCCCTGGTGCAAGGGGCGTGTCAGGGGCAGGAGGGCTGTGCTGGGAGAGGTGCTGAATGTAGCATTGAGGAGCTTATAGGCAGTGCTCTGGTGTACGTGGCAGGCTGGGGAGATTTCTATAATGTGGACAGGCTCCCCGTGGGACAGCCCAGGACTGGGATGGCACACGAGGGTTAATTTTGTCCCCTGACACAGGCTGGCCCTGGCCTTTAAGAGGGAGTAGAGGCCAGTGTGCCTTGGATTAATTAGTTCCCCTCTCGCCCCCACAATTGGGTTTAAAAGCGGGCACCTGGAGGTGAGGAGAAAGAGAGAGGCCTGGTGAGTCAGAGCTGGTTGAAGCACCGACTGGAGGAGCAAGGAAAGGTGCGGGTGAGAGCTGCCTCGGAGAGACAGGCATGCTGCAGGGAGCGGAAATCACACCTCTGACTGCAGTGTAGACATAACCAGAGATGGTTGCAATCCATATTCATGGTGATTTTAATCCCTTGTCCAGTTATTGGCTCACTAGCTGATCCTGTTCTCTGGATGGATTTGTTCTTCATCCGTGTTTGACAAATAATCTTCTGTCTGTGGATTGTTCACAAACTGTTGTCAGCCCCTCTCTTCCTTATTTGGTGTGTGTTGGGTTATATGGTATGGTTGTTGATCCTTGATTGGATGACTGAAACTTCTTAAACAGGAGAGAAACCAATAGCAAATAAAGACAAATGCATTTTTAAATGTTCTGATGAATAAACATTTAGGTAAAACTTGTTAAACTTTCTGGATTTATATTTCTTCTTAGAAATCCCCACTGGTTTTCTCACTACTCCTGTATAAATAATAATGACCCATGAAACACAGCAAACAAACTTGGTGCTTTTAATTAATTAAAATAGCTGAACCAGGTTTTGTCAGGGTTTTTGCCCATGCAACCAGTAGTACTCTCTCTATATTTCAGGCTATTTTCTAAGCTTCCCTCTGAAACACCTCACACCGGCCGCTGTCCGAAGACAGGATATTGAGCTAAATGGACCATTGGTCTGACCCAGTAGGGCTGTTCTTATGTTCTTTTCTTCGCCTAGGTGGCTGTGATTTTTGTCGTCTAAGCAGTCACGTTTACAAGAATTTCCCACTGCATGGAGCTGTGACATAAACACTGCAGACAAGTAAGTGTCCTGCATTTGCCTTCTGATAGTCTTTTGCAGTCCCAGTCAAGTGAATCGCTCTACAGCAATCCGAACAGTCAGCGCACATGAGTTCCACTCCAGGCTACTGCATGTAGCACGCATACCGTGTACAGTGCGTGTATTTATGTTAGGGCAATGAGTTCAACTCCTATATCAGCAATTGAGAGCAGTTTGATACCCAACCTTATAACTCCAGCACCACTAATAAGGGAAATAGGCTGATTAAATCTAAACAACTGTTGTCAGTTTCGTAGCTGAGTGATCCAGATAGTATAAGCAATTTACATGTACAGTCACTCAGTGAGTTTGCATTTGACTTTTGTGCTGTCACTTCTCTTCACCGGCATGTAGGCATGCTGTTTGTGATCACACAGTTTATCCAGCTATGCTGCAGGAGTTGAGGAAAAACAGAAGGAAATGAATTGTATTCAGAGTAGCAGCTGTGTTAGTCGGTATTCGCAAAAAGAAAAGGAGTACTTGTGGCACCTTAGAGACTAACCAATTTATTTGAGCATAAGCTTTCGTGAGCTACAGCTCACTTCATCGGATGCATACAGACTAACACGGCTGCTACTCTGAAACCTGTCATTATGCAAGGCACTGCATTTAGCCATATGGAGTGGAAATCTATCAACTTCAGGAATGCATCCGATGAAGTGAGCTGTAGCTCACGAAAGCTTATGCTCAAATAAATTGGTTAGTCTCCAAGGTGCCACTAGTACTCCTTTTCTTTTTGCGAATTTTATTCAGTGGGTGGGAATTCCATCAAAGACAACTGCATAAAGGAGAGCCTAAAACCTGCCATTCCGTGAATGCTCAGATGCTGGAGAGAATTTGCACTGACTCACTTTCCTAATATAGGAAAGGACACTGATGTTTCTTCAGAAGCAGTCAAATGATTGCTGAGCAGATCGGATAGAGGATACAAATAGGGTCCCAGTTTCTGTTTTTTCACCTTCAACCCAGTAGTATCGTGTGCCCTAAAGTTATGATTAGACTGCTTTTGTTTGTACAGCATCTAGTACGATGAGGCCTGGATTAGGGTCCTTACATGATAGCACAGTAGAAATAGTAAAAGCTGATCTATTTCTTAGGAGGTGAGCTGAGAAGGGGGGTTATTGATTTCCCCCCCCCCCCAAATATCCCTGTCTTCATTTTGTTGTACCACTTGAGCAAGTCTGTAGAAGGAGAAGCCAGGAGCATGTTCTAAGAGGGTGGAGTTTTGTAGCCCATAAGAATGGCCATACTGGGTCAGCCCAAAGGTCCATCTAGCCCAGTATCCTGTCTTCCGACAGTGGCCAATGCCAGGTGCCCCGGGCGAATGAACAGAACAGGTAATCATCAAGTGATCCATCCCCAGTCACCCATTCCCAGCTTCTGGCAAACAGAGGCTAGCGACACCATCCCTGCCCAAACCAAGATCATACTTTTCAGGGAATACGTGAAGTTGGAGTCTCCTGCCCTTCATCTGCTGAAGACCCAGGGCCCCTGCTTCTTTGTAAATCCAAAGAGCTCATCTAATGTAAATATGGTAATATTCAATGTCGTACATAAGAGTCTTAAAAGAAATCATGGCTGTTCTTAACAAGAAAGGACTTTCCAGCAGTCAATACTCAGAGCTCTGGCAGGAGAGAAGAGGCACTGAAGTGATGACATCCACGAAAGGGTTTTATCTCTGATTTTTAATGCTGGAAGGACCATGTTGCTAGAAATGTGTTTCAGTTGCTCAGACATGATCCTGGGAGGTGCTGAGAGCCCTGGACTCAGTGGATGTTACATGCTCACCACCTCCCAGGAGGCACTCAGCACCTTGCAGGACGGGGCCTGTAGTGAGCTGTAGCCAGACAATGAACTCTGCCTGCAGTGGCTGTGTCTGCATCAGATCACGCCTCATGGAGAGTGACATTCCAGGATTTTCAACTGAGTGGGAGTCAAACTCTTTCCCAATCCCTGCTCAGACTCTTTCTGGGACCATTTGAAATCCGAGCGTGAGGAAGATAACACTGGCCTCAAGCAAGCAATAATTAGAGGTGAGCTCTCTGGATCAGGGACTTAATTCCCTATATATCCATGCAGACCCCAGCACCTTTTTGGGCACTACGGGAATATGAACAGCCAACAATGCTGGCTGCTTTGCCTGCAAACTTAAATACACTGTTCATGTGTCTTCTCAGCATCGATGCCAAAGGAGCATCCAGCAACGGCTGCATCTGCACTTAGACGGCCAATGTCTTTCCCTTACCTATTGCGCTTGGCCTGGTGCAGCATTGCATGCAACGCTGCTCAAGTAGAGCAAGGCTTGTGAACCTGCCTGGAATCGGAAGGAGCAGGGGCGCTAAGCAGCCTTGCAGTGTGGCCAAGCTACTTGGGAGGGAAAAGGTCATGTGCTGTGGGTGTGTCTGCGAGACAGAGAACCAGAACTTTGCAGAGTGGATGAGAGTTTGGTAGTACGGATAAAAGTCCCCAAGGCCTAGAAGGAGACTGTGAAATCCAGCTCTCTCTTGTGACCCAAGTCCTATCTGAATGCGAGTCTTCCAAAGTGCAGCTGAACTGTCCTTCACATGGTTCTCTTCCCAAATATAACTACACATGGAGTGTAGCTTATACGGGACGCTTAAATTAACACCGCAGCGGCTCTGAATAGTCCACTGAAATAAAAATCTTTCATTGACATTTATAGGTCTGTGGTGATGTCTGCAGAAAGGTTACAACTCCTGCGGCGAGACACGTCCATTAACATTATCATGGCTCAAGAGGCTTAGGTTTATTCCCAGTGTGACTCTTAATTTAATGGAGTACTTGTGGCACCTTGGAGACTAACAAATTTATTTGAGCATAAGCTACAGCTCACTTCATCGGATGCATACCAGCGCTTGTCATCAGCAAAACTTTTGTCTTTCGGGGGTGTGTTGTTTTTTTTTTAACACTTCTGAAAGACAAAAGTTTTTTGTCATTCAATTACGAGTGTAGACATAGCCTTAAAGACTCCAGGTGACAGCAAATCCACCACATCCAGAGCTAAACTGTTCTAATAGTTCGTCAGCTGGACTTTTAAGCATTCACATCTTATTTCTAGTATAAATTTGTCTTGCTTCAGCTTTCAACCTATCCAGTCATGGCCCAAATCATGGCTCCCTTGGGTAGCGTTGTGCAAATTACTTCCTCCCTCTGTGTCTCTCCATCTGTCACACATGGCCAGCAATACCCTCTTGGGACCAGGGCTTCGGGACCATTAACCAATGCTCATTCTGAACATGGCTTGTCCTTGTCTACACTGATCAGGCAAACATGCTCCGTGTAGCGTCACTTAAATGTAGATGGGAGGAGTCAAGCTAAACACAACAGACCCATGCAAATGAACCAACCGCTACGTGTTGCTGAAACTTTAGACACCTGACCGTATTACAAGTTATGTGTAGTGGGATGGACAGGGTCTGTGTGAGGTGGGGGACCCCCTTAACTGTGATTAACACAGCTCCAGTTATCCCCTGGGTGAAGCCCAGCTGAGGCAGCTGTTGGCACAAAGATTTAGGGGTTAAATCTGAAGTGGTACTGGCCTACGTTCTCTGGGTTGCCCCCTGAGGTGGGGGAAGAACCAGGATTTCTATGTGCATGTGAGGTTTATTCATGTGCATGTGAGGTACACCTGAACCTTATTAGGTACAGAGCCTTACAACCCTGTGGGATGTACTGGAGGGTGATGGCTGGCCGGGAACAGGCTAGGGACACCTCTGAAGTTGTATGAAGGGAGTGCAGCTGAAGGCTTTGCCAGTCTGTTTTATTTTGGTTGCACCTGGGAGAAGAAATAGCTGTAAATAAATCAGAAACCCCCGGAGAGGTTATTTTCTGCAGAACTTGGGATTCCTGCTGGGTTTCTGTCCAGCAGCATGATTCATGGCTATGCTACAGTGTTTTGCTTGTGTTTTAATTAACTGGTTAGGTGTTCGTTTCGTTATCGCTACATGGCGTTAGACTTCAGTCATTCAGCGAGAGGAGCTCGTCGGGCGGCTGATCCGTGTTAGCATCTGGGCTCCTTTGGCATTTATTCTCTACGCTGAGAGAACCTGTGGCTTTGGGAGGGAGTTTTGAGGAAATAACTCCGTTATGAGGAAGACTGGCGTGGGAAAAGCTGATTTCCTGTATTCTTTTTCTGCAGCAATTATTATTATCACAGCATGTGAGAGATCTGGCTGGGTGACAACTCATGTTTCTGGCCATCACGGAGAGCCATTAATGCAGAAGAAGTTGGACTCACTTGGGGCTTTAATTATCTTCCAAATTCCCCAGAACACATCAAAAGGAACAATGTTGCTGCTCTCCCTGTTCTCTTTCTGCCTCCAGTATCTCAGCTGGGAATAGCAAGAGGCAGGCCGAGCTCTTGAGGTAAAGGCCAGACGAAGCAGCCCTCAATATCGCTCATTGGCTGCTCCCACCCTTCAGTGTTAGATGTTCTCCTTCCCATTTGTGGTTAATCCACCCACAGAGCTGAATGCAGTGCAAAGCGAGGGGAACGAGAGAGGAACAGATATGTTCTTAGCAGAGGAAGCAGCAAAGGATTCCAGCAGACGTGAGCAAGGGATGATAGATTCAGACCAGAGCTGTCACAGCTACAGTGTACAAAACAGGAAGCCCCAAAATCTGAGAGGCCATAGCCAGAAAGTGCAGATCTGAGCCTCCCCAAAGCCGGGGGGTAACTGGAACGGGGAGCTTTGCCTTGGTGCACATGGGACAGTGGCTGTGCCATTCAAATCCGGATTCACATTTCTCCAGCTTTGGAGCGTGCAGCTCTGCGGGTTTGGGCCAGGCCTATGACTGTGAGAATTCTATTCTTACTGAGCAGAGAGATGCCAGATCCACGGTACTGGGTTAATAAGCCACTGGGATGGTGACGGGGGTGGGTGAGAGATGACCTACAGGATGGTAATAGGTCTCTCCCCTTCTAATCTGTGTCTCTCTGGCCTTTCGTCTCTGGACGTGTGGGTGCACAGCTGAGGTTAGCAATTAGAGCCCATCAGTTTGGTGGCCTGTGTCTCGTGATCAGTGCAACGTGAGGGTCTGGGCATCTACCTGTTTTTCTTCTGTTTGTTTGTAAAAAGGGAAGGTGTGTCATGATCAGTGGAACCGGAGTCAGAGGGCCCATGTTCCTTGGGTGGACTGTTTAATGAGAAGAAAACAAGGAATGTGAGGTGTTGGGTGGGGAGAGCATTTCAGCCTCATAGGCCACAATGTACTGGGATTCCACTTGTCCAACTTGGCAGGTGGCCTAGGGACAGGAAGAGGATGCAGCTGGAGTGGCAGAGCTTGGAGAGAAAGGGCTAGAGCGTGGCATGTACTTTTGAGCTGTGAGTCAGGTCAGCATGGAGCCACATCACCCAAGGATCTCTGAGCAGATTGCGCATCCTGTGTGCATGCATATGTGTGCTGCCCCCCAGTTCCACAGGCCAGTGGAAAGAAGGTGCATTGCCCCTTCCGGCTCCTGTTAGGACACCTGGGTGGGGCAAGAGGGGAGTGAACAGTCCCTGTGCTCCCCACACTCTGGGGCAGGGGTGGGCAAACTCTTTGGGCTGAGGGCCACATCTGGGTGGGGATATTGTATGCAGGGCCGGGGCAGGAGGTTGGGGTGTGGGAGGGAGTGCAGGGTGTGGGAGGGGGTGCGGTGTGGAGGAATGGGCTCAGGGCAAGGGATTGGGGCAAAGGAGGGGTGTGGAGTGCAGGAGGGGGCTCAGGGAAGGGGTTGCAGGAGGGGTGCGGACTGCGGGAGGGAGCTCGGGGCAGGGGGTTGGGGTGCAGGAGGGGTATGGGGTGTGGTGGGGGCTCAGGGCAGGGAGTTGAGGTGCAGGAGGGGTGCGGCAAGGGGCTCAGGGCAGAGGGTTGGGGTGCACAGGAGTGTGTGGTGCAGCAGGGGGCTCAGAGCAGGTGGCTGGGGTGCAGGAGGGGTGCGAGGTGTAGGCAGGGAGTTGGGGGCTGGGAGTGCAGGAGGGGTTCGGGCTCCGGCCCGGTGCCGCTTACCTAAAGCAGCTCCGGGGTGGCAGCGGCATGCACTGGGGCCAGGGCAGGCTCCCTGCATGCCTGCCCTAGCCCGACGCCACGCAACTCCGGGAAGCGGCTGGAACCACGTCCCTGCGTGGCCCCTGGGGGGAGGGCGGGCACAGGGTTCCGCGTGCTGCCCTTGCCACACCTCCAGGTACCTCCCCCGAAGCTCCCATTGGCCATGGTTCCCTGTTCCCAGCCAATGGGAGCTGCGGGGGTGGAGGGCAATGCCTGGAGGCAAGGGGAAGGCATGGAGCCCTCTGCCCCCGGGGCCCCAGGGACATGGTGCTGGCCGCTTCTGAGAATGGCGCGGGGCCTGTGGCACCATGGGGGGCAATCCCGTGGGCCGGATCCAAAGCCCTGAGGGGCCGGATCCGGCCCGCGGGCCGTAGTTTGCCCACCCCTGCTCTGGGGACTACTACTGTGCGTGGCCCCTGAGCAGCCCCACAAGGGTAAGAGGCCTCTTGTGTGGCTGAACCCAGGGCAGCCCAGCCGCCTGGCCCAAAGACATACCCTTGGGACGGAACAAACCAATCAGCTCTGTCAAGGGCAGGCACCATCCACCGGCCAGGCCCTTCCACAAAGGACCTGGGTCTCCTGAAAGCATTGCCACGGCTCACAGCCACCCTGCTACGGGGCAGGCTTACGGAGCTCTCCAGCACGGTCCTCTGAGCCTGCAGGGAGAGGCCAGAGCTGGCCAGCAACAAGCTATTGCTCTATCCGGACAGCAGGGAAGCAAGGCCATGTCCCAGCTCTTGATGCTCATTCTAATAAGGGCCGTGGGTGTAAATCTCCATGGAGATGATGTGTTGCTGGCCTCCATGGCCCTGGAACAAAACCTGCAGTTCAGCCACTCTCCCTTTCCTTGGCCAAACTTGCTGCCTTCAGTCTGATTCTGCCCCCACCCCTTGATTCCCTCTCAGATCAAGTGGGGAGCAAAGAAGGGTTGATGAGGCTCACTGGCATGAAATCTGCAGCCCGTTGGATTTTCTGGGGCATGGCTTGCCAATCTCCAGCTTCCAGTGCAGGGCCCAGCTCTCAGTGACTCCCTCATTTGATGCGGGAGCTACATTGGCAGCACAGAAACACAGGGCCAGATTCTACCTTCATTGTTGCAGGTGTAAATTTGGACTATCCCCATTAGCCTCCAGAGGGCTACTCCGAAAGCACGTCATTGTAAACAGGCCCAGAATGATGTGGTGCCTAGCTGCATCCTAAAGCAGATGGGACATTAAATAAATAAATAAAAACCTCAGCTGCATTAAATTCTGGAACCACATGGTGGTGCTCAGTGTCTTCAAATCTCTAGACAAAACTGCTCATGGAATAAAAAGGTTTGGGGTTTTGTTTTATTTGTTGGGTTTTTTTAAATCCCTCCCCAAAGTAGTTAATTAAACTGCTCGGGCTTTAAGCAAACAATGTAGGAGTTTTACTGGGTTTATTCTTTTAAATGAAGATTGTACTGCACTGATCAGATCCTTTTTCTGTCCCGTGGGTTGCAAACCTGTCAGCCCCAAAGCGCAGAGAAAGGTTTTGTCCTTTTTAAACATGTTTTGCAAAAGAGACATTTTTGGGAGGTTGGAGTCTTGCGCTTAACGAGTTTTTAATCCAGGTCCCGCTTGCAACTTTGCCAGTGAGAGAATGAGAGAGAGAGAGAATCCCATTCTCTAGTTTATTTTGTTTTGCAGTAGGGCCTACAAGCCAGGATCCCACTGCGCTAGGTGCTGTACAAACAGAGAACAGAAAGATGGTCCCCGCAGCATCTCTACATAATACACACTTGTGCAGTGGCACTGTTTTTGAAAGGAGTCATCGTCACAAGCAATAGGAACGAGCAGGTGGCAGCTATGTTTGGATTAATAGCACTGCAGGACCCATGATGGGCCTCTTGTTGTGACGCTGTGGGTCGGATTCTCACAAGTGCAGCTCAGCTGAGGGGGGCAACGGTGTCTTTATGGAGCCTCCCAATGCTGTATGGGGGGATACCTTGGTTCCCATCATAAGGCTGCTGTAACTTATGATGACTTCAGACAGGCCTCTCTGGTCCACTCTTCTGGCCCAATCAAAGCATTCCAGCCATGCCCACTCCTGCCATCTGCCACCATCTGTGCATCTACACTGAGGGTGGCTTGGAGCTGCTACATGACCGCTGCTGTGAGAATGCCCCTGCATTTGAGGGGGCTCGGATAGGTCTGGCCACTTTTGGAGCAGCATCAAGGGGACGGAACACAGCCCGGAATCGGCCTCTAGCTGCATCCTGTTATAAATGTTTGCGGTCAAGGGTTATGATGCAGTAACATTTTTGTTACAGATTTGTTCTGGGCTGTAACCTTTGCACATTAGTTTCCAGTTTCTCTTTTTTAAGTTGTGTATGCGTCTATTTAATTCTCTCCTGCAGAGATGTGGGGGCTGGCAGAAATGGTTAAGCTGAGTGATATTTTGCAAACCTTTTGCTCATAACCTGGGGCTCGTCTACACTTAAAACTTGAATGTAGACACTGCCTATGCTGATGGGAGGTGTTCTCCTGTTGGCATAATTAATCCACCTCCCTTACAGGTGATAGCTAGATTGAATGAAGAATTCTTTCGTCAACCTAGTGCAGTTTTCACAGGTATTTAGGTTGGCTCCGCCGCCCAGAGGTGTGGATTTTTCACACCCCAACCAACGTAGTTAAACCAACCTAATTTCCTAGTGTAGACCAGGCCCTGGACTAGACCCTCTTGGGATGTTTAAGAACAATGGGTGTATTTTTCCTTATTGTGTTGCTTCTGGGACTGATTCAGATTGGGTTTTCTCTCTCTCCTTAATCCCAAACTGCACAGTTAAGGGACGTGGTTTAAATAATCAAAGAAACTGTCATCAGAAAAAACTTGTTGGAGCCAGGGGTGTGTGGATCAGCAGGTCTCCTAGGAACTCGGCCTGAAGATCTGACTGCTTGTTCCAAGCTTTCTTTCCCCACAAGAAGAAAGACTCAAGCTAGTGACATAGTGACCAAGGCCAGTTGACTTATTCCCCTAACAGTGGTAAAGCTGGGATTCTCCAGACTACTGAGGTGGAATCCCTTTGTTGTGGTTAACAATACCCAAATGTCGAATGGCCACTTTCCTTGTAATGGTGCAGGCCTTTAATTCGATGAGAGTTGGTATCGCCTCATTATGCAAAATAAATCCGATAATGGCAGGGCCATGCCTCCCTGAATTGAATGCTGCTGTGAGTTTGGCGTTACTAGTAATTGCAACGTGTACATTGGAGATTGGGACTGAATGTTTCTTTTCAAGATCAGAGGAACTGTGGATGATATTAGAGTTCCCAAGTCTTCCTGGGCTAGGGTTGAGAATACAACCCTGTCCTCTGCAGTGGAGGAATCACTGCTGGATTGAGACTGTGGGGGAAGAAAGCTCTTATGACCGAACAGAAGGTTCCCCTATGAAAACAATTCTGACTGGGCATTGATGTCCAATGAGATCTGCATCTAAGGTGGTCGGAGCTGGCTTGCTGTCTCCCTCATGGCAACATAGTACCACTTGCCACCAAAGCAGCTCTCCCAGGGTCTGCCTGTTTTCCATGTATGTCCCACTCTGGCTAATGCTGGCCAAGCTCTGCTGGCATTGGCAACATTGGGGAAAATCTAGTGGGGAGAGGGCACCACCTGCTGCCATCGTGCCATGGAACCCCGCCCAGTGTAGCCAGAGTCAACAAGGTGCCAAACACAGCTGCTCAGTTGTCTCTGGCGGGCTCCCAGGGTAACGAACCCTGATGGAGCTGACCCTGTGTCAGTGAGAGCGGGCAACTTTTCAAAAAATATCCTTAAGAACATCATGTAAGAGCGGCCATACTGGGTCAGAGAACATGGTCCATCTAACCCAGTATTCTGTCTTCTGACGGTGGCCAATGCCAGGTACTTCTGAAGGAATGACCAGAATGGGGGCATTGGAGTGATCCATCTCCTGTTGTCCAGTCCCAGTTTCCGGCTGTTTGGAGGTTTAGAGAACCCAGAGCATGGGGTTATGTCTTAGGTGCACCAATGGCTATTAACCATCTTCCGTGAGCTTATTTGATTCTTTTATGAACCAGTCAGCCTGAATGTGGACTGGGATCAACTGTGTATTAATATCTGCGCTTAAATAGGATCAGTTTGGTAGTGTACAGATGCCAGCAGCCCTTGATGGGTGAGGCAGGTAAGTCTAGATTTGAAGACAAATACTTCTCTCTCTGCTTTTGAATTCCATGGCAGAGTTTCATTTTTTTTTTTTTTTTTGAAACGTCTCAGTAAAATATGCAATTTCCTGCATTCCTGATACTGTCTCAAGGGTTAGAAACAAACAAGGAAATGCACACTTTTTTTGTCTCTGAAGGCAACCTGTAGCCACCAGAGTTCTTGCTTATATTTTCTCTTCCTGTTTTTCTTTTTCTGAGCCCATCTTGTCTCATTCCACGTGCTTTTTTCCCCCTTTTTTAGCCGTGGGCCCCTAAGGAATCAAGGACTGCAAATGATCCAGCTGGTAGTTAACCCTGATCTGGTTTCCCATCTGACTGTTCTGGAGGCTCCACTCAGGATTCAAAGGGAAAGTTCAAGGATTTTGCGGAGCCGTGGGAACGCAGCTTCTCCGTTCAGTTTTGACAGTCCAAAGAGCAAGGTTCTAGTCCCGTCCTGTGTGACCTTGGGCTAGTCACTTCAGCTGTCCGTGTTTCTTTCCCCTCACACCCTTGCGCTGTCTTGTACGCTTAGCTTTTAACTGTGTGGGGCAAAAGCAATTACCATGTATCTGAGCAGTATCCGCTCAGCTACTGTGTTACAAATACCAATAATAAAAAGGTAGTGACCTGATCAGCGTGTGTGCTATATACTTCATTCGAATCCACATGCTTTGTAATACACATCAGCAGCCGAGTCTGCCCTCTGGATCAAAGTGTTGATTTAACTGGGACTTGGTCCTGCTTTGAGCAGGGGGTTGGACTAGATGACCTTCTGGGGTCCCTTCCAACCCTGATATTCTATGATTCTATGTTTCATTTCCCTGCTGGAAAGTGAAATCTAACAAGCACTATTGTCTGGCTAGCTCCATGTGTCAGACCTCAATTACATTACAAAGCACAGACGCTCCCGTTGATTAACAGAAGACGGTCTGTGAATGGCTCCTGTATCTTTTTCCCCTAATGTGATCCTACAGGCACCCACTCCACTAAATGTTAAAGTGGGTGTAAAAGAAATGGAGCCAGTATCAATGCATGACAGCACCCAATAGGGCCCGGGGTCCAAAGGCACCTTCCTGACTCTGGGGACTGCCTTTTTGTTCTGTTCGCACAGCGCTTGACACACTGGGGTCCACTGGTGCGACAGTAACACAAATTAATAATAAAGGCAGGGGGCATGACGTAAAAGAATTGTAGAGCCAGCTGGCAGCTAGATTTGTGGGGTCAATGAATACCAGCCCGCTGGTGTTCTGCTAGCACCCGTTTTCTGCTCGCTCTGGGTCCAGAAGATCATGAGTGGTCCATGGAGCATACAGGGATCTGAGCTGCATGGCTATGGAGCGTATAGGGACGACTGTATGGATTCCTAGCACTGCTGGATGTAGGGTTTTATGTCATGATTTCAACTCATTTTGGGGTGTTTGGGAATCAGTTTAATTTTGCAGCTTTGTTCCTTGATAGTTCCCCTCTCAGCCTCCTGCCCATCTTGCCAAGTAACTCCTGGGCAGTGTGCTTCCACGCAGAGTCCTGCACCTCTGTAACACCCCCCCTTTAGCCTTTTCCTTGCTCCCAGCAATTGCAACCTTGGCCAGGCCTACACTCAAAAGTAGCTTGACCCAGCTATGGTGCTCAAGAGTGTGAAAAATCCACACACCCCCAGGTGACATAGTTAAGCTGACCTAAGCCCCGGTGTAGGCAGCGCTACATCCATGGAAAGAATTCTTCCGTGCACCTAGCTCCTGCCTCTTGGGGCGGTGGATTAACTACTGTGATGGGAACACACTTCCCAGCAGTATACTGAGTGTCCTCACAGCAGCACCTCTGGAGCTGTGCCACTGACTGGAGCATTTCAAGTACAGACAAGCCCCTACTTTGGCAGGGCAGATCTGGCCTCCAACGTTCCCTCTACTTGCCCATTCCTTTCGAGAGCCAATCTCCTATTGGCCCAACTTCTGTTGGTGGGGAGACAAGCTTTTGAGCTCCCTGTCGCTTCAAAGCTTGTCTCTTTCTCCAGTGGAAGTTGGTCCAATAAAAGATATTACCTCACCCACCTTGGTACTCTCTCATCCTGGGCCCCACACAGCTCCACCAACACTGCAAACAACATCTGGCCCTTCCTCTGAGCCACAGTCTGAGGAGAAATGGTTATAACAAGCAGCTCGCTGCTCATTCCTCTTCACTGCTGCTCCCTCCCATCCTCCCTCCACCCCCGCAGGCCCTGTGGTGGAAAATGAGGGCCCAAGGCACTTTCCCAGCTCTCCTGGTTGCTTCAGACATGCTAGAGAGCTGCTCCACCCTCCCAGCCCTGCCCTGTTTAAACACTTGAGAAGCAATCCCACAGGGAGTACACACCCTTGAGGCAATAGTGTTTCTTATCTATCTTCCAGTGCTGCAAATCCACTCAACCTGTTAGCCAGCTTTCTGGCCACCCAATCTCCATGCTGCCAAATAGCTTCCTGTGTGAGATCCCTGAAACGCCTGTGTGATGTCTCCTTTCAGTGACTGTTTGCAGGACCCCGCAGCTGAAGTGGCTTCTATCTGTGAAGGTACCTTGATCAGACTGCTCCGGTGGTCTAATGTGCTCTCCCCTGCTTCCTGCAATGAGCGCGGGCCCCTCTGAGACAAAGCCAGGCACCAGGATGGTAGGTTTTGAGATGCGGTGCCAGTCTCCTTGTTCTTGTTGCCTTCCCTGCAAGTGCTCGGAGCAGGGGTGTGTGTGGGTGTGTCTGTGTATGTACTCTCAGGTGGCTCACTCAATAAAACCAGCTCTGCCTCTATTGATTAAAACCCTGTGCTGTGTGGGTGTGGTTCCGGCTCCTGGCAAGCAGCTTCGACACTGATAACACCAGCACAGTGCAGGGGCTGCTCTGCAGTGCTGTTTCCCGCTGCTGCTTACTCCTGACCTGTGCTTTCTGTTTCATGCTGGGCCTCTCCTTGGACAAACTCATGTAGGGAGGGCCTGGGAAGAAGTGGGGGTGGTTTGCAGCGATGGCTCTGATTTCCCCCTGGGAAATAGGAGGGCTGTGGTGAACAGTGCTGGGAAATTGTGTCTCCTCCCCTTCAAATGATCTGACTGCTGCCCTGTGACTTTCCTGGGAAGAGCCTGCTCAGGGCCTAGTGCTATTCATCGGTTCCCTTCTGTTATCAGTTCTGGGTTTGTACAGCGCCTAGCACAAGGGGGTCCTGGTCCTGGTCCAGGACTGGGCGACCAAGGCACTCCAGCAATACAGATAAAATAATGATAATAATAGCCCGGTAACTGGCCTCGGCATGCTCAGGATGGATGCCAGTGGCTGGAGAGAGCCCCGAGGGGAGGGAAGGTCTCTAAGGAAAAGGGATGCAGCTGGTGGGAATAAATCTCTAGTTGCAGGAGGGCACAGCAGTGGGTGGCATGGCGGGCAGCGGGAGGGCATGGGAGTGGGTGGCACAGGAGGCAAGGAGGGCAGTGGGAGTGGGTGACACGGGTGGGTGGCGGGAGGGTGCAGCAGTGGAGAGAGGGAGGGCTGCGGCAGGATCTGGCAGTGGACGGCATGGGAGTGGGTGGTACGGGGGAGTAGGGACGGGAATATGGGGGGAGTATGGCAGTGGGGGCAGGGAGGCACAGTAATGGGTGGCAGAAAGTCTCTGGGCTCTGGGCAGATGCCATAGCAGGAGTGAGCGGGTGAGTTTTCGAGCCTCAGGAAGGGTGGCAGGTGAGGGCTCCAGTGGAGGGCGTGGGTGCAGGGTCTGCCTGGGTGGGGACACACTACTGACACAGACAGGGCTTCTGAGGAGCAGTCAGGCCATCAGTGAAATCGAGCCTTTTGGTTTTCCGCTGTTCTAATTTATCCTTCGGTCCCGTGACGTTGGACCATGATTGGTCCATGCTGGAATGCATCCCACCGGCTGCCTCCACGCCTGCTCATTGCATTGCAGCCCAGGCAGACCCCCCTCCTCTCCAGGAATTTTTAAAGAGGTGAAATACCAGCTTCAGTTGCCGTAGGCTGGAGCAAATACTGCCTGACAGCCCAGCACATGCGCTCAGACATCTGATGCTTTCTTGAGCCTCCTGTTCCTCTCCATTCGGTGCCATTTTCCCCCTTTGGATACTCAGTTTGCTAATGCAGAGCTGTAAGGCGCCCTGTGTGCAAGAAGGAATCCCTGCGCTCTGATCTGCATTGCTATTAGCACCCCAGGACGGACGGACGCTTGGCGGCCTGGGCCGTGCTGAGAGAACAGGTGAGTTGGGGACATGTGCCTCAGCTCATTGCTCAGCTGGGTTCAAAGTGAATTTTAAGAAGTGCATCCTAACACCTCTACTAAAACCTGCATTGAACAAGGATAGTCCAGTGAGTGACACCATAGAAATGTAGGGCTGGAGGGGACCTCAAGAGGTCATGTAGTCCAGCCCCCTCTGAGGAGGCAGGATAGGCAAATCTAGACCATCTCTGGCAGGTGTTTGTCCAACCTGTTCTTAAAAACCTCCAGTGACAGGGATCTACAACCTCCCTTGGAAATCTATTCCAGAGCTTAGCTCCTCTTATGGGCTATGTCTACACGGCAAAGAAAAACCCATGTCTGGCCTGTGCTAGCCAACTCCAGCTCCTGGGGCTCAGGCTGTTTCATTGATGTGTGGATTTCTGGGACCCTCCCACCTCACTGGGTCCTAGAGCCCATCAATACTGGTGGGGCTTCAACCGGAGTACTGTGTCATACTTCAGGAGAGATGCATATACATTGGAGAGAATCCAGAGGAGAGCAACAGAAATGATCAAAGCTTTAGAAAACCTGACCTGTGAGGAAAGGTTAAAACAAATGGGAGTGTTTAGTCTTGAGAAAAGAAGACTGTCAGGTCCCCCCTCAACAGTCTTCAGATATGTTAACAGCTGTCATCTAGTGAACAGTGATCAATTGTTCTCCATGTCCACTGAAGACAAGACAAGAAGTAATGGGTTTAATCTGCAGGAAGAGAGATTTAGGTTAGACATGAGGAAAAACTTTCTAGGTATACGGTTAGTTAAGCTCCGGAATAGGCTTCCAGAGGAGGTTGTGGAATCCCCATCACTGGAGGTTTTCTAGAACAGGTCGGACAAACATCTGTCAGGGATGGTCTAGGTTTACTTAGTCCATCCCCCTGTGCTGAGGCAGGACCAGATGATCTCTCAAGGTCTCTTCCAGTCCTACATTTCTATAAGAATGGCCATATTGGGTCAGATCAATAGTCCATCTAGTCCAATATCCTGTCTTCTGACAGTGGCCAATACCAGGTTGTATGAAGTCAATGGAAAGAATCACTGGCTTCAGTGCGGGTTGGGTTGGGAGTCTCCACTGTTATAACCCTTCCCTTTCTGATCCAGATGGGGTATGTGTGTGTGTGTGTATTTCAAACCAATAGCCACACATGGTCTGGAAGTGGCACCACAGAGACCAGACAAAGAGGGAAAACCTGGCTTTCAGCAGACTTTTGGATGCTTCTGTTGACTGAACGTTTTGTACAGTTACATATTTTTGGAACGGTGAGTGTTTTACCATTGACTCCTGACTGCCAATCCTTAGGTATGTTACAGTTGCTAACAGACTTCTGAGAAGAAAGACAGTGATAAGAGGAAATTCTCTAGACTAAAACATCAAAGAAAGTAGTACAATGTTTTAAAGGTGAACTGCAAAGTCGGAGGGAAATGGGTTTGTGTTCTTTTTTTTTATTTTTATTTTTTTTTTGATGTTATAAGCAAGACAAGGGTCAAGTTGCAGTGGGGGAGGTTTAGGTTGGATATTAGGAAAAACTTTTTCACTAGGAGGGTGGTGAAACACTGGAATGCGTTACCTAGGGAGGTGGTAGAATCTCCTTCCTTGGAAGTTTTTAAGGTCAGGCTTGACAAAGCCCTGGCTAGGATGATTTGATTGGGGATTGGTCCTGCTTTGAGCAGGGGGTTGGACTAGATGACCTCCTGAAGTCCCTTCCAACCCTGATATTCTATGATTCTATGATTCTAAGACCTGAAAAGTTCTGGGGTTTGGGGTGCTGTGGTTTTTTTGTTTTTTTTAATTCTGTTGGTTTTCTGTGTTAGAAATTCATGTCCTGTCTAGGCTTGGAAGACTCTATGGTGTAGAAGTAGTGATATGATGACATCTAGGGTGACCAGATGTCCCAGTTTTATGGGGACAGTCCCGATATTTAGGGCTTTGTCTTACATAGGCTCCTATTACCCCTCCCACCACCATCCCGATTTTCCACACTTGCTATCCAGTCACCTTGATGACATCACAAAAGCAAATTGAAGGGGAAGGAATTTTTAGTCGCTGTGTAAAACTTTATCTTGCCATTATTTAACTCCAATGTCTAATGAATATTTTGGAGAAAGGTAGGCTTTGTTAAAAATTCAAAACCTGCAGCCTTTCACTTAAGGTAGAAAGCTAACAGTATATATCCTCAGCTAAAGTTGGGGAGACCAGAATTGCCATTTCTGGTATTTCTAAAGTAAGAAAGAAAGCAGGAAAAAGTATAATCAGGCTTTCTTTAGACTTCAGAATGAAGCAGAAAATGGCCACAAGCCCAATTTTTTAAAAAGCGGGCTTTGCAAGTCACCTCTAAAAGTTTAATGTAATAGAGCGCCCTAGCTTCTGATCCCTACCCAAAAGTCTGCCTGGTATTGCTGGAGCAGAATGTGTGAGAGCAAAAGCAGATTTTGTGTCTAGTGAAGAGACCCGTTTCTCCTGACGCTGAAAGAAAATGCTAGGATAATATTTTGAAAAGAATTTCAGTTCGGCACAGTGTGACTTGTGCAGTACAGAAGCAACCTGCTTAAAAGTGGATGGGAGAGAGAGCCTGAAAAAGAGCATTTGCTGTATGAAGTCGGTTTTCCTTGATTTCCTTTCCATCCTCACTCACTTGCTTCTAAAGGATCCGGATTATAATTCACTGAGACAGTAAACACAGAGTAGGTGCCATTTTTTAATAAAGCGGGTACCTACTGAATCCTGGTATTTACTTTCACTGTGGTCGTTGCGGTATTCCTCTCCACTTAAAACGGGAACTGGTGCAAATAGCATGGGTGGTCAATGTGGCAAGGCAGTAAGCATACGGTTGTTAGTGGCACTCCTTGGATCTAGGCTTTTTTAAATGGTGTTTGTGAGACCTGTCGAATCTCATTCATTTAGGGTTAGTTGCCTTCCTTTGGGGTTAATTTCTATCAGGAGTATTTCACTGTTACAAAGAAGGATTTTTCAATATTTTGTTTAGGGTGTTTAAAATCCTCCCTTATTCAGATAGCCACAGCTCAGCAGCCCGGTAGTTATGGAAGTAATTTTTTAAAAAGGATTTCTTTCAGCTAGTTAATGAATGGTTCTGTTTTACAGGGCCCAATTAATGAATTATTTTAAAACTGGTTAATTTCTTTATAATTGGTCCCTAATAGTCATTTCATTGGCAGAGCCTTAAAACAATACCATTATTGGACTAGTAGCATCCATTTTAACACTCTAATCCTGCTTGATATTTAATAAATGCTTTTTCTATTCTTAAAACATATTAACTTTCCATTCAATGTCAACATTTGTGTTGTATGGCTCATTCTGAAGTGTAATTTATTTGAAGTGTAATTTATGTCTGATGAGGACTAATGTAGCTTTCAAAAATAAGAACACTCTCTTCATTGTCTCTTACGGGAAAGCTGATGTTTAATTTACTGACGTGAATGTACAGTAGATCTGGACATGTTGGTGAATTCTGAATACATCTTAAGTGTTTGACTAGCAATCAGTGTCATGTTCAATAAAGCTGTCTTAGGGCAGACTGAGGTGTCGTCCCTCCCCATGAACTGCTCTTGGAGTCCTGCTTCCTACCACACTTATCAAGACTAAGGTCTGGTCTATATTACAGAGTTAGGCTGATGCAAGGCAGCTTACATCACTCTAACTATGCAAGTGTCTATGCTTAAATTTCACTCCTGCCGACGTAACTGACCCTCCACATCGACTTCATAACTCCACCTCCACAAGCGGCATAGAGTCAAGGTTGGCGTAGTTAGCTCAACGCAGTGTCAATATAGACACTGTGTTGCTTACGTCAACTGTTACTGGCTTTCAGGAGCCATCCCACACTGACAGTACAATCGATACAAGCGCTCCTGGTGAGGATGCGCACTGCTGACACAAGGACCAAAGTGTGGACATGCACAAGTGATATAATTACGGCAATGGCTGTATGCTGTCATAAGTCAATTTAATTTTGTAGTGTAGACATGGCCTGAGGCTGTGTCTGTGCTGTGCCACAGTGTGGACTACATGGCCACGAACTGCAGAGTGCATCAAATTGTTGCACTCTAACTAGCCTGAGTGGACACTGTTGGTGTGAACTAAAAGGTACAGACTAGTTAGCATTAACTTAGCCCTCTTTCAGACAGGACTATGTTAACGTGAACGAAGTACCCTTCAGTTTGCCCCAGCAATGTCCACGCAGGGCAGTTGGAACACAGCCTGCCGCTTTGCACTGCATTTCATACCCTATAGTCCAAATTCCAGGGCCATGTAGATAAACCCAAACTGTATGTAATGCTTCTCTTGATCTCAGATGGGAATTAGGTTTGCATATCATTTGCAGAATGGACCCCATGTTGCATAACTCCAAGTCTGTAAAATGGGGTTAATGCTTAGAGCTGTCTGATGAATTTTCATTGACCCATTTTTTGTCAGAAACTACCAAGTCAAAACTGTTTATGGGGAAAGGGTTGCATTCAATGAGTTTCCCACTTTGAACAAAGTTTTGAAATTGTCAGAATGTCCTGTTTTGACATTTTCAAAACAAAAAGTTAAAATTTTTCAGTTCAAAATGCCTTTTTTAGAAATTTGTTAATTGACGGTAAAAAATTAATTAATTCATTCAAAAAGGTCAAAATTGAGATGATTCAAAAATTACTGAAAAAATGTTTTGACTGACCTGATCCAATTGTACTCTTCCCCCCCTTCCCTCCCCCCCTCCAGATTTTCAGTTTGCAACAATTTTCAAGATTTTGACGTTTTGTCCTGATTCAGGCAGGAAATTTTTTTCAAAATCTAAGAAATTGTCATGCGACACGAAACCAGTTTTCAGCCCAACTCGAATAGCAATACTTCCTTTCTCCCCTCTTTTGCCTGTTTCATCTACTTACAGTGGCAGCTCTTTGGGGGAGAGGCCTTTACAGCACTTAGCACAATGAAGCCTGTTTCTCAGTTGAATCCTGTTGTGGCTCCTGTATTACAAATAATACATTATTGAAGTTTACAACAAAAGGTGAAAGGTACAAGTATTTATTGTAGGCTGCAACCTTGCTAATTCACCAATCCTCCCAAGAACTGGCAGCCTCTTCCCACTTCTAAGCAACGGTTTGGGGTGAAGTCTCTTATTCCTTATTTTTCTCCCACTACATTGTGATACATTTGCTTGCACATTATAAAGTAAGGTTGTCGATAACTAAACAAAACCACAAGTGTCAAACTATATGAACAGATTTCAGAGTAGCAGCCGTGTTAGTCTGTATTTGCAAAAAGAAAAGGAGTACTTGTGGCACCTTAGAGACTAACAAATTTATTTGAGCATAAGCTTTCGTGAGCTTATGCTCAAATAAATTGGTTAGTCTCTAAGGTGCCACAAGTACTCCTTTTCTTTATATGAACAGAGTATGTTTTGTGATGCCTCAGCTTGCCTTTTTTATTGTTTGCCCTCCTTACTCTCAGGCAATGGTTCTGCCCATCATCAGTGTGAATTGCTGAGGTTCTACTGGTCAGAGAAGCTACACTAAGGACCATCAATTCAACGCATCTCAAAAATGCTTTGTGGGAAAACTTGAATTTTGCTAAAAGAAAAGGAGGACTTGTGGCACCTTAGAGACTAACCAATTTATTTGAGCATAAGCTTTCGTGAGCTACAGCTCACTTCATCAGATGGCTTATGCTCAAATAAATTGGTTAGTCTCTAAGGTGCCACAAGTCCTCCTTTTCTTTTTGTGAATACAGACTAACATGGCTGCTACTCTGAAACCTTGAATTTTGCTGAAATGTTCATGTCTCCTACTGGGGAAAATTGGAAAGAAATATTTGGCTTGGGACAGTTCAACCCCAAATTGAAACATTTTTGGTTTGTTGAACTGAACCGAAACATTTTGTTTCAAGTCAGTTCCTCATTAAACTGCATGTCCCTAAGCTGCCTCATGGGAGTTGTAGATAAATGTTTTATGCCTGCAATCTCTCCTATGGGCTGGACTACATGTCCCATGATGCACCGTAGGCAGATGCAGTTTAACATCGAACTGACTTGCAATGAAACATGTTGACGTTTCCAAATTAAAATTTTTTTGATCTTTTCTTCTAAAAAAAATAAAGAATCTTGTATTTTGATTCTTCAGCCTGTTTTGGGACGGAAACCAGGGTGACAATCTCATAGGATGGAAATTCCAATTTTCACCCAGCTCTAGTTACAATACATATGCTACTTTGGGTCACAGCTGTTCTCTGAAAGGTAAAGGGAGAAACATTAGAACCAAATTGTCAGAAGTGACCAGTGCTTTTTGGGTGCCTCAGTGTTTGGGTGTAAATTAGCCCCCATTAAGGCATCTAACCTTGGCACCTAAAATCACTAGACAGTCTTGAAAATATCGGGCTATTGTCCATGCTAGACTTTTCTCTCCTTAACATTTCCCATTGTGCGGCCACCAGTGATAGCAACAGCGATCGCTATAATGTAGACAGTGTAGTATTCAGATACCAAGGTGAAGAGGACCATGTAAGAACCTAACTAGATAAGCAGTTTCTGGTGTTTCAACCACTGTGTCTTCTAGCCTTGCTTATCTCTCAAGGTTGCACAACATGGTGGTTAAAAAACTGGTCACTAGGCTACCCTAACACTGTAAATATTGACAGGTTTCAGAGTAGCAGCCGTGTTAGTCTGTATCCGCAAAAAGAACAGGAGGACTTGTGGCACCTTAGAGACTAACCAATTTATTTGAGCATAAGCTTTTGTGAGCTACAGCATCCGATGAAGTGAGGGTGGAGCTTCATCAGTGCAGAAACAGCGAGGGCTTGTAGAATCAGGGCCAGAAATAGCTCCTCTGAACCCTCTTCTGCTCCATAACCAGCAGACCCTGGGCACAACAGAGAATCTGCCCCTGAATGTTTAGTTAATGCAGTGCCCCCAGCCCCAAGCGTTCCAAAATTGGGAATCCGTCCCCCATGCAGCGCACCAGATTTTTAAAAAAAAAACTCATGATTTTTAAAGCAAATCAATTTCAGGTTCCTTTTATCTTCTTTCTGGTTTCTGAGATTTTAGGGGGCAGTCACATTTTTAAGCATTTAACCCCGAGTGCTAGAAACTTTTTCTCTTTCTTTTTTAATGAAAGCTGAGAGTGTGTTATAGTCACAAGATGCCAAAAGCGGGGGCTTTGAGTTTGGTTTAAAACAGCAAGTTTCACAAAATCCACAATCAAATTTTGAGAGTTGCCAACACTGTTAATGCTTCATTATAAATCAGTCTCTGAAGGATGCTATAAACAATATGACTTCAGTTTAAGAACAGCGTGTGTTTGATCCGCTTTAGCTTCAACATTTTCCTAGGTGGATCTGCTTAGTTTCAATGGGTTATGTATGTAAAATTTAAAGCTGGTGAGAAATGTTCTTGTTGTTTAATAACACAGTTTGATGCCATCCTTAAAATAGGAAGCAGTATAGCCAAGTCAGTTACAGACCTTTTTGTTCAAGGTTTTTTGTTTTTGACCTTCTTCCATAAGAGCCCATGTGAAAAGGTAACATCTTTTGAGGACTAATTTTGGCAATTAAATCAAGCAGAATAATACCTCGTCCCAAAATCTTAGTGATACACAGCCTAAATGAGTTCTGTAGGCCACACACCAGCATGTAGGTCAGCACAATGATCTTAATTCATATCTGATTCTATAACTCCATTCATTTCCAATGATCCTACACCAGGAATGAATTTGGCTTGTTGCTTCGTAGCAATAGAGTACGTTACAGCATCGATTATTTGCATGCTGCGGGGGCTGGATAAGTTTGGGCAATGTGATTAGGAGACATTAGGGTACATGACCCTGTTTCAAACAGGAACTTCTGGGTAATTGAGATTTTCAGAAAAGTGAGGCTGTACTTAGTTGATAAAAGGCTTTTCAGGGTAAAGTGGAGAGTAAATCTTTTATGTTGTTTGAGTGAAAATGAATAAACAATTAGGCTGGGATTTCCAAAGCCACACTTGGGATTGACATGCCCACCCCCTCCCCATTGCAATTAATGGGATGTGTGCATCTAAATCCCCTTGGAGACTTGAAAATCACATCCTTAATAGGCAGGGCTCTTCTGACGTGCCAGATGTTACTATCAAGGCTGATTTCATGCTGGGCTAATTTCATACTTGGCCTCTGTTTTTGCAGGCATGGTTTTGTGGGGCACTGTTTTGTCCCACAATTATAGCCAAGTCCTACAGTCGGCTGAGCATCCTCAGTTCCCAGCAAAGTCATTGGGTGGTTGAGGGTGCTTAGCGCCCTCCAGGAGCAGATCTTAAGTGTGGGCACAAATGCGACCATTTAGGGGTGGGATTTTTCAAAGCTGCCTAGGGGGTTTAGACACCCATCAACAGCAATTAGTAATGACTGGATGTCTAGCTAACTTGACTGTGCCTACAGACCAGAGAGTGAGGACTTGTGTTGTGACCTATAGGCCTCAAACCCAGGGCCACAGGGATTACAGGAGCAGCCACGCTGCAACTCTTCACCTGGCAGCCTGCTGACAATAGCTGGCCCAGGACCCAGGAAGCCCAGACCCAGTTTGAGGCTCCATCCCTGACATCCCAGTGGCAGAGTCCAAGAGCAGCTGATTGGCCTGCTGTCCCTACTTAAGCAACAGGAACAGGAAGCTCTCTGAATAACAGCTCCTGCTCCCCCAGCCTGACTTCCTGATGTGGCTTGGCTCCAGACCTCTCTCTTATCGTTCTGATCTCTGGTTTGTCTCCTGCTTCTGATCTTTTGGTATCCTGACCCAGCTGACTCCTGACGGTGGACTCTGGCTCTGACCACTAGGTACGGCTGCCCATGACCTGGCCCTGACAACTTGTTTACACTGGGAAATTGTCCAACATAGTTACTTTGGAATAGCTCCCCATGTGGCCACTGTATTCCAGAAGAAATGTGATTTTTTTTTATTCCAGAATAATTAGTCTGCTTTAGAAATATACTAATTATTCTGAAACAAAGTGACTTTTATTCCAGAATAGTGTGTCCACAGGGGGCGCTATTCTGAAATACTGTAGTTATTCCAGTCAATTTCACTGTGTAGACAAGTTCTTAGATGTTGAATCACTGATGTTTGCATGCGCAGTTAAAGATGGGAGCGAAACTACCTGGCATGACAAGTCCTCCTGTAAAAACAGAAGCTGGGCTTCAAAATCAGGACATTGTCTCAGACTTTCTGTGACCTCAAGGAGACATCTCCTTGGTCCCATCAGGTTCACCCTAGGCAGTTCTGTTTGGTGAATGATTTCACGCTGAATACTGAAGATGTTGCACTCCAGGATTTAATTAGGATATTTCTTACGTAAAGTGAGTCAAAAACATCCTTAGCTTAGGAGGAAAAATCGAAAATCCTTCTGTTCAACTCTGTCCCGTATTGCCCTAATATACACTCACACATGCGCTGCAGCTCCCTGCCAAAACCCAGACTCTCCTAATACAGGGGATTCAAAAGTGGGTTTTAATAGCCAGCTCCCCCGCCCCCCCCCCCCCCCCCCCAAAATCTTAACTTCGTATACAGTTCTGCATCTAACTGGAAGCTCCTGATGTAAGACTGAGGTTTGTGTAGAGAAAATCTTAGACTAGTTCTGTCCCTGGTTCTTAAATGGGCTTTTATAGCTGAAACTTATAGATACAGTACTTTTTTCCCAAGGCTTTTTACAGCAATTAAAGAAGTTCAAGCAAATACACAAACCTCAGATCCCGGAAAGCTTGCCAATTGCTTTGCTGTTAGTGCAGATTCTAACAGCAACATTTGTTCTCCTGAAGCTGCCCTAAACAAGGAGTGTTTTACATCCATAAATAGTTGCTTTTGGAGACAGGTGGGCCCGCAGCAAACTTTATTTTTCTGGAAACAGCAAATGCATTATGCAGGGAGAACTTTCCAAGGATGCCCTCCGCACCCTTTGTAGGAAATACTGTACAAATCTTTATGGCAATGCCAGTTTTTAAGTTGCATGAGCGACAGTCACAGCAAGGACGTGTTGTTGCATTTTCCATTGGCTGTCGGCATTTTATTTTGGAACCATTGATGTTTTGATCTTTGCATCTCTCCCCCATCTTGTCTCCCTTTCTATGTTCACGTTACCTTGAACTTGTCTGCTCTAGCTGAAGAGAGGCATTCTGACAATACAGCATTCTTCTTTACACAAGTGCCTGGCCAATGCAGAATTGAAAATAACCACAAAGTAGAATTGCAGCAGTTGACGAGAGAGAGGAAACCGGTGTTCTCCTTCCTTGCAAGTTCCAATAACGTCCTTTGAGATGTCAGCTTATCAAGCCACAAAAAGAAAACCGTTCAAACCAAAAGCAAAAATAATTTCTAAAGCACACAAGTTCAGTGATAAGATTCAACAGCCGTCCTTAACTCATTGTGTTATGTCTGTTACAGTAACTGTGATGCATGACCAGAAAGGGTTAAGCATCCTACAGGATAAATGGCTCAAATTCAACCCTTAAAAACATATGGGCAGATAACCTTTGTGTTTTTGTGTATTTACAAATATATTGGTAGAAATCAACAATGTAATCAAGCAGTCCCTGTCTGTGTGGTATTCTGTTACTTCAGAGATCAAAAGAACATCTTAACATTTAAATGAACTATAAACATAGGCTATCACTGTGTTCATCTCTCTTTGAAGTGAATAGCAAATCCTCTGTAAATGGTGGAAAAACAGGCAACTGCCTTATGTTAATCTGTGTGAATAATTACCGGGTGGCGCTTAGGAAATGAGTGTCCCTTGTTTGCCGAGGGATTCCAACCTGTCAAAGAAGGCCTGAAATTGTATAAAGATGTTTGGGTCCCAATCCTTTTCATCTCAGATCTGCTTAAGCTTCATCAGAGGAAGTTTGAGTTGCAAGATTGCAATCCAAGTCGTAAACTGGAACACCCTGAATATGATATTGGATATTGGACTATAACCTATGGACTAAATTCTAAAAGAACTCTTTGCAACTACAAAGCTCTCCATCTCTGCTATGAATTTGAAGCTCGAGATTGTCTGTATGTATATTGATCTTTTAACCTATACTCTCTCTCTTTTCTTTTTTAATAAATTTTTAGTTTAGTTAATAAGAATTGGTTGTAAGCGTGTATTTGGGTAAGAGGTGGAACATTCATTAACCTGGGCGGTAATGTGTCTGATCCTTGGGACTGGTGGAACCTTTTTTGTATGATGAATAAAATTTTCATTAATCCTCATCAGATCCGACTTGGGTGCCTACGTGGAGGCCTGAGGCTGGGTCACTTTCAGGAACCTGTGTTGTTGGCTTCTGAGTAACCAGTGAGGTAATAAAGAAGCCGTTTTGTGCTGGCTTGGTAAATCTAAGCATTGGAATATCCACCAGCTTTGAGGATTGTCTGCCCCGTTCTTTGCAGTTCACCCTAATTGAGTGACCTCAACTGGCTGCCCTGGGATTCCGGCAGGGGTGAAAGTAACACAGACGACTTACTGGTATGGGGCCCGGCTTCGGGCCCCCAGAAGGGTGGGGCCTCGGATGGAAGGGGCGGGGCTGGGGGGGTCAGCCTCCCCACGCAGCCCATCCGCGCTGCCTGGCCTGCGCCGCCCAGGGTGCCGGTGGTGGTTTAAAAGGGTCTGGGGCTCTGGCCACTGCTGAGTTAGCGGCAGCGGCGGCCGGGAGCCCCAGGCCCTTTTAAATCGCCAGGCCCCGGGGCAGCTGCCCCTTGTACCCCCACCATCAGCGACCCTGCTGGTATGGTCGCTTTAACGTTGGCTGCGTACGGGCACCAGTACTGGCAGCCACTTCTTACTGGTACACCTGGATTCCAGTCACAGTAACTATGATACAATATGGAAGATCAGTGCTAAGACAGCATCCATTACCGTTTAAACATCAGGCAAGGAGGGTCTGTTTTAAACCTTAAGGCGGGCATAACTAATGGCTCCTAGAGTCAAAGGGAATTGTGTGCATGCATTCTTCAGACATTTGAAATGTCTTTGCTTGCCAGGGCTGGGAAAGGGTTATAAAGTTTTTAATCTACATGTATATAATTCACTGGTTATGAGACCTACTGTCCCAGTGGGTGGGGTTACATCTTACCCTAGGTTTTATTTCACACCCCCGGTTAGTGTGTGGTTGCCGTATGATGCGTTTCCTGCTATGGATCTGTAGTATGAAATATGCTTAACCATATGGTGTATTCTGACTGGGTGTGGCCACAGACACCCTGTAGAGTATTCCTGTTTTGGCTTGGTCTACATATGAATTTTGTATCAGTATAACAACCTCAGTGCGAGGTGATTTTTACCAATGGAGTTGTACTGCTACAACCCCTAGTGTGGGCACAGCTGTAACGGTTTAAAGGTTCCTTATTCTGGTATAGTTTATTCCCCTTTGTGGGTGGGAATAAGCTATTCTTGTATAGCTGCATCCACCCTCACGGGTCTGTCACTCTAAATATACTGGGATAGTTAAAGCAATAGAATTTTTGGGTGTAGATAACACCCAGAACAATGAGCTGCGTGCGTAGGTGCTATTGCTGTGGCTGCAATGGGCGGGGGACGGGGGGTGTGGGACATTGCCTAGTGCAGTGGTTTTCGATCTTTTTTTATTTGCGGACCCCTAAAAAATTTCAAGTGGAGGCACGGCCTCCTTTGGAAATCTTCGACATAGTCTGCGGATACCCAGAGGTCCATGGACCACAGGCTGAAAACCACCGGCCTACTGTTTTCCACTCAGGGGAGAGGAGATTTTCCTACGACTCTTGTCTAGGGGGGTTCTCCGTTAGCTCAGGTGACGGAGCAGTGCGTTTTGGAGCTGAAGGGCCAGGATTCTGGGGTACGTGTGTTCATATTGCAATTATCTCTGCTGTCTGGAGCATATTGATTCATTGCACCACATCCCCTTGGAGCCCTAAGCCCTGCTCCAGAACACCCCTCTGGGGTGGAGGCCAGAACACGTCTGCCTTGTATTTCCTGCTTGGGTGTGGGCTGTCTGACAGTGCCAGAATTTTGCCAGTAGAAGTGAAGGCCTTAGCAGTCTGGGAGAGTACACACTGATCATGAACAGGAGCGCCGACCTGTACTCACTGCCTCAGCATATGCAAGAGAAGAGAAACACTTGGACTAAAATGAAAGGATTAGCCCTGCAATTGGAATAAGAACAGCATCTGCCATGAGATCATTGTGGGTAAAACCACAAGGCTCTTCCATCCTCATGCTGCAGGGCATGAGCTGATTCCCAGCGGGAACCCAGAGAATTTCACCCTCCTCTGGAGCAGCCACCATTGGCCACAAGGTAGCAGACGACCTGGACCCTTGCACTGACTGGAATGGCAGCTAGTACTCTGTGTTCCTAGAACGCTTCGCTCTCTGGCTGATTTAATGGTTTTAAAATCCCAAATAGCCCTTGTTTTACTTTTAATGTAGTGATTTTAAAGTTACATGAGAGCCAAACGCTATTCAAGACCAATGAACCTCTCGATTTGGTTGTTCCGTGATTGTAACTCAAGACCAGATAGATTTTTTTTTTTAATCTCATTTTTTTCCCTCTGCTAAGAGTGTCTGTGTTGCACTGTGTAGTCCCAGGGTGACCTTTTACAGCTGAGCTTCAAAGCCTTGCAAATTGTTTCAGAACTTGCAAATCCATCTTTTGGATATTTTTACAGGTCTTAATCCATAGTCGGCTTTTTAAAAAATTATTGTTCTTATTACTAGTGTCTTTACAGGAATATTGTTTTGATTATAGTTTGGGCTTATTTTGTTTTTTGTTTTTGTTTTGCCTGCTGTATAGAATACCAGTTTCTGATGATCAAAATGGAATCTTATTTTCAGAGAGGAGGAATGCAGCATTTAGAAAATCCTACCAGCTCCCCAAATATGCTGTATGAACAGAAGTCTCCAGCCTAAGTATGTGTATGGTCCCCATCACCATGCTACGTGAGCAGTAATGGATTGATTGTGCAATACCCCTGCCAAGGTAGGAAAGTATCATTGGCTTGGATGCACATTTCATAGAAGAAGGAGTGAGGCGCTTGCCTCACTGCACACGACGGGGGGTGGGAACACGCTCACCTTATAACTTTGCACTCAGTGGTTAGAGCACTGCCTGGGATGTGGAAGAACCAGGTTCAACTCCCTCCTCAAGCAGCAGAGAGCAAGGATGTGAACAGGGGTCTCCCACCCCTCAAGAGTGTGCTCTATCCACTGGGCTGTGCGATACTCTGATGTGGGCTCCCTCGGTCTCTCCTGCTGAAGCTGTTCCTTGGTGGACTAATGCTTTAGAGTCACTGGGCCAGAGAGAAAGAGAATGACTCTCTAGTCCAGTGGTTCGGGCAGGTGGAAGGCCCAAGATCCAGTGCTCCAGCTCTAATGGCTAGTTACGTATTTATCCACAATGGAACAGCTGCAGCAGAAGAGACTGAGGGAGCCCCCCATCAGATGGCTCAGTGGTTAGAGCTCTGGAGGATCCTATTCAAATCACTTCTCCCCAGCAGGCAGAGATGGGAGTTGAACCGGGGCCTCTCCCAACCTAGGTAAATGCACTAACCCTCCCCTTTGAATGGGACCTGAGCTGGTAGATGGCCTCTGAGCATTCCTGCCAGATCAGACCAGGCAGGCAGGACAGGTGGGCAAATGCCTATCTTCCCCTGGTATGTGCATCACACCAGGCCTTAGGCAGGAGATAGGTGCCCAGGTTGCTTAGAGTGAGGCAGCAGTGGCCATGCCCAGAGGCAGAAACTTAGGCAACTTCTACCCTGAAATTTGAGGCACAGAGTGAGTTTAGGCACCTACAGGGTTAGCTGGCAGCCAAGTGGAAGGTTTGTGGGTCCTGTTGGAACCTAAAACCGAGACTTGGGTGCCTAAATACCTTTTGTGAATCTGGACCATTATCCCCAGCTGGGAAACTGAGGCACGGAGACATTAAGGCTGAAGTTTTCAAGAGTGCCCATTGAGTGCTGGTGCCCCAGTTGTTTAGTACCTCTCTGGAGATACCTTTGGCCTCCTTTTCAGGGATGCTGAGGGCCCACGGCACCAACTGAAGCCAATGGGAGCTGCAGGCAATCAACCTCCGAGAGAAATCAGCTCCGAGGTGTCTCAAGTTGGGTAACCAAGACCCGAGGCACCTGCACTCAATGGGTCTAGTCCAAGTCCCAAGTCTAGTCCAGTCCCAGAGCCACATGACCATCCTTCCTTCACATCTGACTGTGCGGCACTCAGTCAACTTCACCTGAGTCTGGCAGCTGCTGGGTGCAATTAAAAAAAAGACAGAACTGGACAAAATTTCTGGATCAAGCAAGAAATTTCCACCATCCCCCTCTCCCCCCCAACCCTAATAAATAAATACCTAAATATTAAAAACCCGCCAATAGATGCAGGTGCAAAACTGATTGTTCTAAAGGCCTCAGCAGTGCCATTAACAGTATCTATTTTCTCACGGGGCTTATCTTAACTCCTCTCAACCTGTGAACATTGCTGGGTTGAAATTGGCTCGCTCTACAACTACCTCGCCCCCTCCAAGCACAACCTGGCAGCATCTCTAAATATTTATCCCGAGTCTCCTTTCATTTGGGCAAAGTGGTTATCAAACTGCTTTCTGGGAAGGATAACTGGGGTCAGGAGTCTGAATCAACTGTTGGCAGACACAACTCATGGACATTGTTTTCATTCTTTTGAGGATGCTTAGTGCATAGACCTAACAGTGGCCCCTACTGTAACTTGATATTGACCAACTCTGGAAGGACTTTTGTAAACCTTAGCAAACCTGTGGGTTTGCAAACATAGTTCTGCTTGCTCCTTGCTGCCGCAGGAAATAGGGGTGGTGAAAATAACCAAAGCCTCCGACAAATTGCAGCAGCTTAATACATAACATCATCCTGTGGCTAGGTCACTTGGCAAGGAGTCAGAGGACCTCAGTTTCCCATCCCACCCTTTTGTATATTTAGATTGTAAGATCTTTGGGGCAGGGGCAGGGACAGGCTCACATTATATTTTTTGGTACCGTACCCAGCGCAATAGGGGCCTGATCTTAGCTGAGGCCTCTAGGAACTATCGTCATGCAATGAATAAGGAATAATAATAATATTGCAACTCGCCATGCCACAGGTGAGCTGGTGTTGCATATGTTATGAGAGTGTAAAACTGGTTCTCTTACTACCTTTTCCCAACTTGCTTATCCTACATAAGCATCCCAGTTTGAAAATGTCGCCGTTAACTGCTCTCTGCCTCCATTTCCCCATCTGTAAAATGGAGAATAGCATTATTTACTAATCTGCGGAAAGCAGTTGGAGGTCCATGGATGCCATGGGCATGTGAGATATTTTTTATTACTAAATTTAATTCTGACCAAAAATTCAAGTTTTGTGCGTGAATGGTAAGTATTTAACAAAATACACAAGTCAATAAAAGCTGGAATAAAAGAAGTGGTTTGAGAGGCACGAATAGAAATGTAAAACTATTGACTTGTCTTCCTGATTCATAGCTCTACAGAATGGAAGCAATCAAAATGGGATCAAAGTCGCATCCTTTTTCATTGCCTTGGTGCACTGTCGTAAACTAACAGTGGGCCGAATCAGAAGATTATTGGCTTTGGTTCTGCAAGAGTTTTTGACCATTAATGCTTATTTTTCAGAGTTGTGTACGCTGCTCTCTGTTTTCTGAGTCGGTGAATTCACTTCCCTCTGAATCTCCCTGTTCACTGTGCATGTAGGGCCAGATCCTGACAACTGCTTTGGATTCTTTAAGATTCTTGAAATATATTTAAGTCTCCCTTGTGGGACAGTGTACTGAGGCACAGTGGCCTCCCTCCGGACTGGCAAGTGAGGGACCACTACATTTCCCCTGGCTGGCGGAGCCGAACCCACACTGCTCCCCTTGCCAGAAGTACCAGGGCGGGACAGGAAGTATAAAGGGAGGGCTTGGCATCTCAGTTGAGCAGGAGCCAGGGAAGGAGACGGACGCCTCCGCTCCGGTGTGACACCCGGGGGTGGAACCTGCGCTCTGCAGCACCCTGCCCCCGGAGGAGACTGGACCTGAAGAGGAGCTGCTGCCGGGACTGCCTGCCACTGTGTACCCCGAGAAGCCAGAGGACCTGCAGATTATAGAGGTACCAAACCCTGGGGCGGTAGGAAGTAGTCCAGGGGCAGCCGACAACTGGCCAGCTACCTTGCTGACTGATTCTAGGTCAGCGTGTTGCAGCTGGAACCCTGCTGACCCAGTGGTGGACCACTCCACCACTGTTAGGGCCCTGGGCTGGGACGCGGTGGAGTTGGGTGGGCCCGCGTCCCCCTATCCTGCTGCCATCCCACCCTTGGGGCGGCCGACACCCCATCCTAGGCCAGGAGGCCTGTGTGAATCTACCGTCCATCAAGCTTGGACGCGAGACTTGGTTGGTGCTCACCCCTACTGGAGCCCCTAGGCTGTGGTGGTGCTTCCCCCCCTGACCTGAGCCCCTAGACGGTTCTGGATGCTCACCCCTACCTGAGCCCCTAGACCGTGTGTTTGCTCTCTGCCTTGGCCAGGAGGCTTAGGCTACAGCCTGCTCTCTGCTCGGCCCCAAAGGGCTAGAGCTCCAGATTGTCAAGTACTGCCAGCCCCAGCTGCGGGGCTGAGAGCTAAAGACTGCTCAGGGCTCTGCCCCACCCCAGGGGGGACAAGAGCACCAGGCTGTTATTGCTTGTTTGCCTCTGTTAGACGAGCACAGAACGATAGACTACTTACGGCTCGGCCCCGCCAGTGCGACCCGGACCCGAGGGTTACGGCCCAATACAGCGAGGCAGAGTGGCCTCCCTCCCCACTGGAGGGCGAGGGACCACAACAGACAGGAAAACCATCCCCCACCCAACTCTAAAGAGATAGATGGCAAGAAAAAGCCCCTGGGTGGGGGCCCCTAGGGGAATTATGGGAAGGCATTGGAGAACTATTAGCCCTCGATTGTCACGTGGAAGCACTAACGTGCATCCTCGCTGGTGAGGTGAGCTCACTCGAGGTCTGGCCTGTACCTCCAGTTGTGTCAGCCAACTTGTGTTAGTACCCCCCCACCCCGCCACCACACACAAGTAAGAGTTTGTGTGCGTGTGGCTGGGGGCTGAGTTACTTCCCACTCGAGCTATAACGCGAGGTAACTCATTAGTCAAGACAAGGCCTACAGACTAACATGGTTGTAACCACACTGCTCTAGTTACACTGGTCCAAATTTCCCTGGTCCAGACAAGCCCAAGGGCAATAGAAAGTGGCAGGCCCAATCTCCACACTAAATTGTACCTATTTAACGAAAGGTGTGGGGCTTTTTTCTCTGATTTTAGTTAAATTTGGTGCAACTTTCTGTGTGGATGCTCTCAAATTCACTTCAACGTGGCTTACATCGATGTAGCTTGCAACTTTCCATGTATAGGTGCAAGCTAAGCTGCTGTAACCAGTTTCAAATGGAGGAGTGACCGTGCAGGGGGTTGCATTGGTTTAACTACATTGGTTTTTTAAACCGATTTAAGTTAAACTGGTGCAGCCTAAAGTGGGAACAAGCTTTTAGTCGTGCTAACAGCTGAACCCTCCATTCTACTGCACAAATGATCTACTCATGTCCCTCCTCTGGGGTATTTGTCACGCACTACAGAATGCGCGGTGGGCCAGGCGGTCAATGAGCGCGCTCAGCACTTTGCAAGCCCTAACCTTTCATTTGGGCTTGTTGTGTTGGTAAAGGATGCAGCAGTAGCAGCCAGACCAAGCTGTTTCCTCCCTTGGACAGGAAACCTGGTACATGACCTTTGCACTTCAGAGTAACCCTTTATGAAAATGCCCTGCTGGAAGGGAGCTCTGGCCATGAATGGCCTTGATTCATGAATTAAACCTGCCCTGCACTGCTGGGAGTGACTGGGCAGAGGGGCCTGTGCACAGGACTGGGAGCCAGGAACTCCTGAGCCCACACTTGACACTGACTCCCTTTGTGGCCTTAGGATAGTCACTTAACGCAAGGTTTTCAAAGGTATTTAGGCACCTAAAAGTGTAGCTAGGCACCTAGTGCGATTTTTCCAAAATGCCTCACCAAGTTAGGCCCCTAACGCCCACCAGGCACGCAGCCGGCAGAGCCTTCTTGCCGAAGATGAGCTGGTTAATGTTTGTAAAGGTGATGAGAGTTGCAGAAGGGAGGAGTACGGCCATTACTAGGGTATTGCAGGGATAGTGCGCCTGCTGCTTCTGGGCCTCCTTAAAGAGAGACCAAGGGCCAAACGGTGACCTTACCTCATCCTGGCATTGTGGGCTGCGTGTGGCTGAGCAGAGGCAGCCTGAGGCAATCGGCCTGCTCAGGACAGGTGAGGATAGGGTGTGGCTGGAAGTGAGCCCGCTGTATGACATTCCTTACAGCTGCCCCTTTGTGATGGTGGGCGTGGTGAAAAACACATGCAACCAGGCCCCACTCAGCACTCGGGAAGTGCCAGCATCAACATTCTGCATTCCCGGTATGGGGAGGGATGGGGAAGGAGAGGAGAAACGAGAGGGAGAGGATGGATGGCAGGCTCCATGCACCCTCCCCTCCATCCAGCCCAAATTTCTTTCCAAGTACCACCCACTACACCAATTCTGCAGAGCTGAATTAATCACTTCAGTGAGAGGTTGGGCAGCAGCTCGGGCTTTGAGCCCTCTCTCCAGTTCCATGTGGAGGGGCTATGCAGGACTGGGACAAGAAGAGTAAAGCTCACTGGGTCTGATACCCCACTGCTTTATGCGCTTCTATGCACCTGCAGAGAGTGGGTGTCAAATGCTTCCACTCTGACTTGGTATCTTTTGCATCTACCTGGCACAGGTGTAAATGACAACACAAGATGCCAGGCAATGAGGAACCCCAAGCCTCCATGCAGTTGGTTTAGGTACTTGCACTTGATGCACCCCTTCCATCAAAAGGAGCACTTGACCTTTGTTCCTCAGGGATGGCCCCTCTGACCCTGGAGCATGGACTCCAGGTTTTTTGGAATCTTGCCTTAAGAGGCAGAATTCAGTGTCCTAATCCCCACAATGGCAGCAGCATTGACCCATGGAGCACTTCTGCGTGGGAGGCAGGCACGCAAGAGTAAACCAAAGCCTGGTGCTCATGCCAGTGCTGAGAGCAGCAAAGAACGAATGGAGACAAGAGTAGACGACATCAGCCACAGCGAAGAGAGCGCCCTATCCAGCAGAAAGCTGCACTCGGTGAAGTTCAATTCCATTTACACTGGAGTGACCAAGACCAGGATCCAGCCCAGAATGGCTTTCAAGAGTTTCCCATTTGCTTCAAAATGTCTTACTGGCACCAGAGCCGCGGACAGCATTACGTATTTGTATAAAAAACAAGAAGTTACCTTTTACCTTTTGGATCTGTTTGTATTTGCCTAACTGCAGGCATTGCAAGGCTGCGTATTTACAAGCCAGCTTGTATTTGTTTAACTTATTGAACCTGAGCTAGCAAAGGTACATTTGCACGGTCTCACTTTCCCCTACGTAGGGAAGGGAATCCAGACTGCGGCTAGGGAAAAGAAACCGACACCCAAACACCAAAGCAGCTTTGTATGGATTTTAAATGATTTATTATCCCGACTTGGCCCTGTCTTCTTTTACATTCCTCTTTTGGGGAGGCCTTTTTCTTTCTTTATGCTTTCATACGTTCACATCACTGCTGACGTCTGGGCTGTACAATCTAAATGAAAAAGGCTTCACCCTTGCTCCACGAAAACTGCTCCTTGCACGTGCAATGGTTAGTAAGGTAGAGAATGACGGATCCACCGGAGAAGAGACAGAGCATCGGTGTGCAGTGGTTGGAGTCATGGGACCTAATTCTCCTCTTATCTACACCAGTGTAATGTTGTTGACATTAATAGGGCATAATGTGGGGACAGTTGTCTGCTCCTGCACTATCACTTGCAGGATTGGAGCCTAAATCCATACTAAGGCACCTAAACAAGAAGCCTGGTTTTCAGTTCATTGACCATCACGGGCGCTCCTTTCCGAAACTCAGGCTACTTTAGGTGCCTAAATATGGACTGAGGAGCATAACTTACAATTCCTTTTCTGGAAAATCTGGCGTGTGGCAAACAAGAGCTGAATTGTAGTGTAAAAACCTCAAGAATCCCACCCTTTTTGAACCGGTCAGGGATTTTTTCCGACGAAATATTTTCTCATCAAAAAATGCCGATTTGTTGAAACCGAACTTGTGGTGGGAGAGGGGTGGCTGGGCATTTTCTGTTTAAAAACTGGGGTTTGGTTTTTTTGGAAAAAGTTTTAAAATCGTTTAAATGGGACATTTCAACATTTTTTCCCCAAGAAATTCTGGTTTGCGGTTCACACCAACTTTTCAGTTTGAGATTTTATGGTAAATAAAATGTTAAAACCTTTAAAAGGTCAACATTGAATTGAAACAAACTGTTTCAGTTGACCTGACCAATATTTTTCCCCTATGATTGTTTTTCTAAAATTTTGAAATTGTAACTTTTTTCTCCCGATTCAGGACTGGAACATTTTTTTGAAATCTCTAAAGTTTTCCCAAGATGGGAAAGCCATTTGCTACCTAGCTCTGCTCCTCTCCTCATACACAGACCCTTAGAAAAAGAAAGCACAATCCCTCCCCTTCCATTTCTTTTGCAGGTGTCTTTAACAATTATTTTTAAATAAGGGGCAGAGGGCGACAAACATTTTTGGAGGAAAACCATTTATTTCCCCATTTTGTATGCAGGTTCCTGACTTTGCAATATCTTTTGGAATACTGATTCCAACTCTAACGGTATACGGTTTCCCCCTAAACGTATTGGATCCAATCCTGCAATTGGATCATTCTTTGTGCCTAAGTGGGTATGTTACATTTATTTTAAATTGGTCCTTACCTGTTATGGTCTTAAGTGCAGTCCTGAGCTAGGAATGCTTTCCTGAATAAGCAAAAAGAATAGGGAGTACTTGTGGCACCTTAGAGACTAACATTTATTTGGGCATAAGCTTTCATGGGCTAAAACCCACTTCATCAGATGCATGCAGTGGAAAATACAGTAGGAAGATAAGGAGGAGGAAATGGAATTATTTGTACAAAAACCAGCAGGTGGTTGTGGCTTTATTTGTATTATAATTGCTTTTCTCACATTTTTCCTTTCTGGGTTGTCAAAAATATTTTCCAGAAAGGATCAGTTTGCAAAGAAATATTTTTTTTTTATAAATTACATTTTGTTTCATAATGTCAAGCTTTATCCTCCCAACAAAACTAAGGTACTACATATATTTTGAACTAATCAACATATATTAAACTTAATAGCACATGTTCTTCTTAACAGGGCCGGCTCCAGCGCTTTTGCCGCCTCAAGTGGCAAAAAAAACAAAACAAAAAACCTTGCCACCCAACACGGAGGCGGAGTGATGGTGCGGCTGCCGAATTGTCGCCGGCGACCGAAGAAGAGTCGCGTCCCCACCGCCGAATTGCCGCCGAGCGCGAAACGCGCTGTGACGGAGTGGCCGCCTAATTGCCGCCGCCGCCGAGGGCGGATTGCCGCCCCAGAGCCCGACCTCCTGCCGCCCCTTTACATTTGCTGCCCCAGGCACCTGCTTGGTTCACTGGTGCCTGGAGCCGGCCCTGCTTCTTAAATATTATTGTTGTGATGACATTTTAAACATATTTAGCGGACAAATATTGCATGTGGGCTTTTTCACAGCCTTACAGGATCTTTAAATCTGGACTCTCCGGGGCTTTGAACTCTGCTCCTTTAGTATTTCTTTTTTGGATGGTATATTTGAAGTGGCTGCTGTTTACCCTCTAGCCATTTAGTCTCCGATTTCATCGAGCTGTTTGCATCGTGCAGTATGTCTGCAGCTTTGAAACATTCATAGAGAGGGAGTTAAAATGAAATTGTTGCCATGATAAATGTTCATTTCATTATTGTGTCTTGGGCCTACATTGGGGGCTGAATCCAGTTCAGTAAGAATATAATGGACCATTAAAAATACTTAGGCCAGATTCTGATCTCATTTACACTAATGTAAATCCAGAGTAAGTCCAAAGTGTTGGAGATCAGAATCTGGCCCCCAGTTTTCAGCCAAGAATACGAGTGTTTGCCTGGCAGAGTTTATCACAAAATGCATGTTTTTCTTGCAGCCAAATGAATGCATCTTTCTCCCCAATCCTTTGTTAAAATCCAAGGCCTTTCAGCTTATTCTTTGCTGTTCTCAAGTTTGGGCAAAAAATTGTAATTTAAATAATAAACTGTTATATTCTAGAATTACCAAAAGCTCATTAAATGGTCTAAGGTAAAATAACGATAGTGACACAGAAATACAGTTCTCAGTTACCCTCGTGTAAATTCCTAATAATGCCTTTGAAGTCAATGGTGTGACTCCAGATTAACACTTCATCCGATGAAGTGAGCTGTAGCTCATGAAAGTTTATGCTCAAATAAATTGGTTAGTCTCTAAGGTGCCACTAGTACTCCTTTTCTTTTTACGGGAGTAAATGAGAGCAGAAGGTGGCCCATAGATTTACCTGGGGGTTTCTGTTAAGGTGATTACATTAAGAATGAGGGTGGCCAAAGGCCAGATTAGCTTCATGGTGGTTCTCTCCTTAAATTCCAAGAAGTTGTTCTAGGAGAGGAGGGTCCTGCTGGGTCCAGCTGTTGTGGGTCCCCCTCGCTCCTGATGATAACAGTGACTTGACCGTCTCCTATTTAGAGGGGCAGTGATGTTGTGCTTTTAATGGCACAGTACAGTTTAGAGTATGTCTATTTTGCAGTCGGCGGTGTCTGTGATTGCAGCATGCGTAGGTAGACCTGAGTTAGCTTTAATCTAGCTAGCTCTGGCACTCTGCGATGCACTGTCCACCCAAGGAAACCGCCAGGGTCCTGGACTGGCGTGTACAGCCCACATCAAAGCCTGGGCTGCCACAGCTTTGCTGCTTTTGGTATCTGTGCTAGCTAGATTAACGCTAACTTGGGGCATGTGTCCACGAGCTGCTGTCACACCCTGTGTGTGTAGACACACTCTTACAAAGAGATGGGCCTCATTCACCAAGTTTGGATTCTACAGTCTCCAGGAGTTTGGGGGCATTCACATCCAGGCTTTGGATTCAGCACATCGCAGAGATAAAGGCCAGCCGCGAAGCTCCGATCCATAGCCAAAGGGCATGGGACGTGGTGTTTTGGTTTGGCCCCATCTCTAATCCATCAACACTTGGTGATTTTTGCAGGGATTCTTTTGAGGACCATGCGTTTAAACAAAACAGAGATGCAAACGGGGTATCCTATGCCATGGACTTAAACTGAGAAGCACCAGCGTCGACTGATTTCAGGGGGAGTTCAGCACCTCTCTGGGTCTGGCCCTCTGCCACTAAATTGTATCAAGTTTCTAGTCCTGCAGATCTTACTTCTGGCAAGACTCCCATTGATTTCAGTGAGAGTTCTGCCCATCTGAGCATTTATATTCATCCCTTATATGCAGTGTGCAAGCTGGCTCCTAGCCAGTAACTATTACATTCTGTTCCTAGGACCAAGCAACCACCTCTTGCACAATACATCATCAGAGGGTCTCACTCAGCCAATATATTCCACAAAGGCATCAATAAAATAACCGCACCCTGATGTTGTTTTGGTGCAATATATCAGTGGTGCAACAGGTCACTGTGATGAGGTATTATTGCAATCCATCATCGGACTGAGACCTTCTGAGACGGTGGTATTCACAAGGTAGTACCATCCAAGGAACAATAGATCTAGATGCGAACTGATTTTAACTATGAGGGGAGGGATATATCTCCCCCCTAGTTGCTTGTTTATGGAATGATGCAAAACCCAATGGTCTGTAATAGTGTTAAGGCGCAGGTACTTATTCCAATGAGTTTGATGGTTTCTGCTGCCCCTCGCAGACCGTATCATTTCACAAAACCAATTGTCATAGATTTTGAACGTTCGGTAAAAGGGACAAAATCTGTTCAGGTGAATCTCTGTGCCTGAACGTTAACATCGGCTCCCCTTTACCAAAGAAATGTTCCCTCTAGGGCTCACGTGATCCTTGGATGTATAAACAGGAGTATCAAGTAGGAGCAGAGAGGTTATCTCACCTCTATGTTTTGTACTGGTGCGACCGCTGCTGGAATCCGGGGTCCAGTTCTGGTGTCCACAATTCAAGAAGATAGAGGTGCTGGAACAATTTGTATTGTGGGCGTGCTGAGAGCCACTGAACCAAACTGTGCTCCTTGTATATGATGGAAACCACTTCAAGCCAGGGGGTGCAGCAGCATCCCCAGAACCAGCATCTTTGCAAGAAGGATGCTGAAAAATTAAAGAGGGTTCGGAGAAGAGACAGGAGAATGATTGAAGGATTGGAAAACCTGCCTTCTAGCAAAAGCCTTGAGGAGCTCAATCTATTTAGCTTATCAAAGAGAAGGTTAAGGGGTAACTTGATCAGTCTATAAGTACCTACATGGGGGCTGGGGGGAAACTGATAATAGAGGACTCTTCAATCTAGCAGACAAAGGTATAACAAGACCAATGGCTGGAAGCTGAAGTGAGATACATTTAGACTAGAAATAAGGCACACATTTTTAACCATGAAGGTAATGAACCTCGGGAACAGTTTTCCAAGGGTTGAGGTGGATTCTCCATCACTGGCCATTTTAAAATCAAAATTGGAGGTTTTTCTAACAGAGGTGCTCTAGTTCAAGCAGGGATTAATCCAGGCTATGTCTACACTGGCAAATGAACAACAAAACATTTGTCTTTCAGAGGTGTTAGGCCCCCCGCCCCGCCCCCAGACAAAAATTTTGCCGCTAACCCCGCTCGTTGGGGGGGGGGGGGAGTTTTTTGTTGGCAGGGGAGCCGACAAACCGCGTCTACACTGCACGATGTCACTAAAAGCTGTGTAGTGTAGACAGAGCCTCAGTAACGTCCTATGACCTGTGTCATACAAGAGATCGGACCAGACGAACACCTTGGTCCCTTTTAGCTTTGTCAGCTATGAATTTTATGAAAATGTTTAGTATGGGCTAATGGCCTAAGCACAAAATTGGGAGCCAGCAACTCCTGGCTTCATTCTCTGCGTCTCCCTTTCTCCATCTGTAGAACAGTGATGTGAGTGAAATTACACGAGGGATGAATTTGCCCCTCTGATTTCCATGTACTTCACGGGGTGTTGTAAGGATTAATTATTTTGGAGCTATGTATTATTTCCCCTTGGGTCGTAGGAAGAATGGAAATATACAGGTAATGAACATCTCATTCTCACCTCCCAGAGAGCGAGGTGAGGCTTAATTCATTAACATTGCTACAAAGCTCTGAGATCCTCTGCTGGAAGATGCTGTAGAAGGGGAGAGCATTATTATTCATTATGGTAATACCAGTGTTTGTTCTATACCTGCTTGCCTAGCGCTCCGTATGGGAGAAACACACCGTGATTGACAAGAGTATTTATTTCCACCAGTGAGACAATGGCTGATAATTTACAGCCGGCAGACTGAGTCATTAAACTCGCTCCTTCGCATGGGTTAGTAAATTGTCTTCTCCCCAGTGCCAGCATAACATATTCCATTTTAAATTCCTCGTGATTTTTGTTATATCTAAAAGCGTATTCTTAGGTAATGGCTGAGCTTGTGGGCACCTGAATGTGTGCCTGGAAGAAAGCGATTTGATTGAATCCCTGGAGGCCTGGGCCAAAGCTGTGCTATTTTAAATCCCATTGGAGGGAGGCCACAGAGCGTCAAAGTATCCCCTGACTTCCCTTCAAGGGAAATGCGCCCCAGGGCAACTAGCAGCTAACACAGTCGCTTTGGGAGGGTGGGGGTGGACACGGTCCCTTCCACTGCAACAAGATGGCAATTGCAACTGGAAATGGGCTGTTTTATGAGTAGCCAATTGCACTAAGCACCTCTCAGCCCAGGACTCCAGGTGCTTCTTCCTGAACATGAATACAAGGCTGAAGATACCCTCCTGGGGCAGCAGTATATGCATGCCGCTGGTGGGTAAACTGAGGCACGGTGCAGTTAAAAACTTGCCCATGTATTTGAGTCGGCAGCACAGTTAGGAATGGAGCACACAGATCGTGCCTCCCAGTCTCTTGCTCTAACCACTAGAAACCTCAATGTTCCATGTCAACAGCTCTTCATAATTAATGAGCCCTTCTCTCTTGGCAAACTGTCCCCATGCATTCTCTCACTCCTCCCCTGCAAGTCAGTTGCATTCATGGGCATGTCTGTTTCTGTCGACAGAACCACTCACCCTCCCATCCAAGAGGGATCTACCACAGAGGCATAATTACAGCATATACAGAAACGGTTCTTCTTAGGGCATTCCAACAGAGCAAGGCATTCAGCTACACTGAACTCAGCTCGTAAGTCCTATTGAATCACAATTTCTCATAGACTTCTAATTGGATCAGCCTGGCTTGCTCTTAGTGTTTCTGCTTTTATCAGTCTGACACCATTGATTGGATTTGCTTATTGACAAAGGGGCAGATTCATTCCAGCTAACCCTTCGGTGAGGTTACACCAGGAATAAATTTGACCTAGTGTTTGTAGGAGTTTCCTAGAACTGGCTCGCCATAAATTTACATTGTGATTGAATCTTAACGCTGAGCTCATGCAGCTTTCCTATTAACTAGCATTGTGTCTGGATTGGCTCACCACTGAGTGGTCGGATGTAATTTACGTTGTGATGAGATTGGCATTAGGACCTTTGTTTTCCTCTCTCCCTTCAGAGATCAGATTTATTGCATAGTCAGGGCTGACTTTCCTTTGTTCACCCTTTCCCCCCATCCTCAAGTAGAAGGAAACTCTTCATTGCTCCTTGCATCATGTCACATACACACACCTTCTTTGGGTGATTTCTTTGGGGCAGGGAATGTGCCCTCATTCTCTGTGTAAAATTCCAGACACGTCTATTGCACTATAGACCCAAAGTAATAGTGTCATTTGGTGTGTGCTATCCCAGACAAGTGCTAGGGCTCAAAATGTTCAAAGCTGCCTAAGAGATTTGGACACCAGATTCCCATTAAGATGTATGAATGAATCCAGATCCCCTCTGTGGCTTTGAAAATCCCGTCCTAGATTGACCAATTTATATAATTATATAACTTACTGGCAACACTATTTTTTTAATGTTTTTTCCCCAGAAAAGGAAGAAGGAATTGTATATAAGTTTGGGGAGATTTTGTTGTTGTTGCTATGGTACATCTATATAGCGCTGGCGTGTGTGCAAGACAAGCAAGGCTGGGTTTAGAAACAGAACAAAGCACAGCGAGATGGTCTTTGAGCGGTGCATAAATTGTTCCAGGGCTGAGCCCCGGCACCTGTAGGCTTGGCAGTTCATAGCCCCGGCACCTCTGGGCTGCCTCAGTCAGTGGGCAGCACTGTTCGCTGTGTTCTGATAGGGTTGTTGCTATTCAGTTGGTGGCAGGGTGCATTCCAGATAGCCCTGAACAGCAGAGAGTTTGGCATTTGCTGTATCTTGGAGATCAGTTTGTTGGCTGTATTCTGAGTCCAGATGTTAAACGGAGGAATATTGGCTGGGACTGGTAACCATGCAAGTTTTGTTGGCTTCCATGAACCTGTGATAATTATCATGATATGACTAAGCTGTGTGTCTACTGGCCTAGTATGGGCAAAGTTTGTCCAAACTGGGGCACGGTATTCGCCAGCTGAGTAGCATAGAGTGAACCCCGAACGATGCAGCGTTTGCACATTGCACCCCCAGGTGAACCCTACCAGTTTGTTCAGGAAACAGTGTCTACTCTTGATCTTTTGAGCTACGTTAGTGAATGTGTGTGTGCGATCTAGGCTGACCCTGACTGACTTTGGCCCTTGTGCCAACCACTGGCCGTTCAAAAAGATGTTAAGCTCCAGCTGGCTCTGAGCATCATGTAAGGGGAAGCAAGTTGACCCAGTCTTTGATGTACTTGGTTGCAATCCCCATTTCTTGCAACGGTCACCTATGGTAGCCATCTTACTATTCAGGCCCTCTTCAGGATTTTGGAAGTCATGGGCCCTTGAGACCAGGCACCCATCATTGCCATACATGAACCATCTGCAGATGGTGTTCAGGAGATCATTGGCGAATACTTTAAATACAGTTGGTGCCAGCACTATTCCTTGTGTGAGTCTGTTCTGCTGGAATCACCCAGAGCCACCAGAAAACATCTACCTTGGAGCCTCGGCTCATTTGCCAACTTGCCATGACAACCCATCTAGGATGACCTGTGGTATCCCAAACAAACTGAAGATACAGCAGGTAGGGTTATCAGTCCAGCTAAGGGAAACAAGACCAAATGCAGCTTCAGTCCACCCAATAAATAGCCATGTGTTTGTGTGTGTGTATATATATATATATATATATATATATATATATATAATGTCATTCAAACATATTGTGGGGGGGAGTGGAAGGAAGAATTCAGATTGTAAGTTAAGTATTTACTCGTCAAAATGCAATCAGTCCTTAATGGCTCAGTCCACTCAATTTGTACACAAGGACAACCCTACCTGACCACCTACATGCAAGACAACTCTTCCATTTCCCTTTGCTCCAAGCCTCTTCTATTCCTCCTCTTCTACTTCCACCTATTCCTTGGAATTCTGTGGAAACTGTGAGAGGCTGTCTTCTCTGCAGCGAAGACCTGGGTGATTGGCTCCTGGGTCTGGGCACTGGGTTAGCCTGGGTGTGAGCAGCCACACTGCAAAAGCCTACCCAGGTTACAGTGTCCTCACTGGGGCTACACTCACCCATGCGTGTTGCTAGGACTTCTGGGGGTACAGCCCATGGTTATTTATGCCGGAGGAGGCTGAGCCATTCTGTGGGTATGTCACCACTGCAAAAAACACGCCCCCCCACCCCCGCCCATGCCAGTGAGTCTCAAAGCCCGGATCTGCAAACTCAGAGGGCTCATGTTAATGGCACTAAATATACCATGTAGAAGTTCCCACTTGGGTTCTGAAGCCCGGCGATGGGGTGGGTCTCAGAGGCTGAGCTCCCACCCGAGCGGGAACATCTATTGGCTATTTTTAGTGTCGTATCATGTGAGCCCCCCAAGCCTGAGTCTACAGACCCAGGCTCTGAGCCTCACCACTGTTGGGTGTTTGGGGTTTTTTTCCCAGCAGTGTAAATGTACCCTAGGATTCTTTCCCAATGAACTGTGGGAAAACTTGTCTGTCCTTCTGGATACACGGGGGAATCCTGGGAAGGCACTGGAGGACTATCAGCACTCCAGTGGTTTAGCCTGTGTCTACACAGCAAGTGCGTGGTTACTAGTCTGAGTGAAAGCTGCACCCCAGCCCAGGTAGCTAGCCGGAGCTGCTGCTCATGCTGCACTGTCCACACTGCTATTTTTAGTATGCTAGCTGGAGCTGAGCTACCTGCCCTGGGAATCGCCCCCACCCCCCGGCTGCCGTGTAGACATGTCCACAGAGGCGTCCTCCTCTCTGCGGGCCTGCTCCAAAGCCTGTGGAAGCCAACGTCCTGTGTTCATGATGAACCAACCCTGCTTCCATTTCAGTCAGCAGCAAAACTCCCATTGACTTCAGTGGGAGAAGCAACTCTCTGTCTGGCCTGCATTCACTCCGTACTCTCTGAGGCTTGAGCCCACTAGGCTCTATCTCTTAGGGTTTTATCCTGCCCCCCGTCACCACAATGTCTGAGCACTTCCCATGGTAACCTGATTAGCAATGGCTGAGGCCCTAGCAGGCTCCATGGGGTCTCTGGCTGTGTTGCCCACATATCACCCACCTCACTTCACACAGCTGATGGATCTTTTTTATTCTTTTATTTTATTTCCATCTGTAACTGTTGCATTAGCAAACCGAGCTGGGTAAGAGCATCTTTCAGCCACTGCGCTAGAGCCAGTTCTTTTTATAGACATAAGAACAGCCAGCCTGTTACAGTCTTGGCCTTCACAACATCCTCTGGCAAGGAGTTCCACAGGTTGTCTGTGTGTTGTGTGGAAAAAATACTTCCTTTAATATGGCTTTCATCTCCCGAATACAGAAAAAACTGACTACTTAAAAAAAAATTACAGACAAGTTATCTGGTATCCTATGGCAGGAATTAAATGGGGGGAGTGAAGGGAATACCTAGACTATCCCCTTTGTTTCCTCATGGTCTAACCACCCTGTCTCGCCCAACTTCAGATCTCTGCTCCAAACCCCCTTCCCATCACTAATCTCCGCCCTGGGGCTCGCTGGCCCTTTATTACTTTTAAAACAACACACAGCCAATTAAAAAACCCTCATGAAACAGAAAATAAATCATCCCAAGTCCTTGTCAATAATGCTCTCCCAAGGGCAAGTTTATCTTTCCCTGCACTGTCTATTGTCTTTTCTACATCCCACACCATGACCAGCTGTCATTTCTTACCCCTTATCTATCGAGGGCCAAAGTTTTCCAGTCACCCCCTTGTTTTATTACTATTCTTATGTTGGTAGCACCTGAAAGGCCTATGGGGCATCAGGCCTCCATTGTGCTAGACTCTGTCCACCGACACTAAAAGAGACAGTTCCTGCCCGCAATGCTTACAGCCTTTTACACATGGGTGCCATTGGGATCCAATGGCTGAAAGTTGGTCGCAAGACAAATTCAGGCAGGAAATAAGGGATATATTTTTAACAGTGAAAGTAATTAACCTGTGGACCTGGCGGACTCTCCATCACGGACAATTTTTGCATCAAGACTGGCTGTTTTTCTAAAGGATCTGCTCTAGGAGTTATTTTGGGGAAGTTCTCCATCTTGGTTGATACAGGAAGCTGGATTATATCAGCTGTTTCCCACTTGTGGTCTGTGGACCTGTGGGGGGCGCAGACTATGTCTAAACATTTCCAAAGGGGTCTGCACCTCCATTTGAAATTTTGGGGGTGTGTGCAAATGGAAAAAAAAAAGGTTGAAAACCACTGGATGAGATGGTCCTTTCTGGCCTTGGAGCGGATGAATCCCTGGCCTGCTGCAGAGCCTAAGGACAGTAGGTAGTTGGAGCTTGGATGGGCTGCTTCCGGGGCAATGATCTGCTCCTGTTACTTCCATGGACAGGGCCACCTGCCCCAGTGGTGCTGGGCGAGTCATGACTCTCTTGCCCTGGACCCAAAGGGTTATTCAGGACAGAATTTGGGGGTGGGCGGGTTGATCCCCCCCAGGATCTCTAGGTGCAGAGTATGGGGCCGGTAGGTGTGGGGAGGTGAGGCCACACCCTGGGCAGGCAGGTAACTCATCCCTGGGTGTATGGGGGCGGCAGACAGGAAGCATAAGGCAGCTGGTGGCTCCCTGCCCGGGGGCCCCTTCTACCAGCGCGAGGGGCTCCCCGCAGGGCGCCCCGGGCCGGAGCCCTTCCGCAGGCGGGCAGAGCAGCCCCCGCCCCCTCCCCGCAGCAGCCACCCCCAGCCGAGGCCGCTTTAAAAGCCAAGGCTCCCCCCACCGCCCAGCCACGGTACGGCACCGGCAGCCGGGCTAGCCGGAGCGTCTCCCCGCGGCGCGCCAGCCGGAGCCGGGGCCGCTGCCCGCCGCCCGATCATGCGCCCCTCCGCGGCTTGGCTGCTGCTCCTCGCCCTGCCCGCCTGCCTGGCTGAGCCCTCCCGGCCTGTCTACACCAACCACTGGGCAGTGCAGGTGCTGGGCGGGCCGGGCGAGGCAGCCAGGCTGGCCTCCGCCTACGGCTACGTGAACCTGGGACAGGTAAGCGCCCGGCACCCCCTTTGCGGCCAACTTTGGGTGGCCGGGGAGAGAGGGCGGGCGGCTTGTCCCCAGTGGCCGGGGGCGGCTCCGGCCCCTGTGCCCTGCCCGCGGGCACCGGCTCCAGGTGCCCAGGAGCCGGTCGCTGGCTGTGCCCGAGCGCGGAGCGCTTCCAACTTTCTCTCTCCAGAGCTCCGGAGCGCAGCGTCCCCGTGCGCCCTGGGAACGGGGCGAGCTCGGGTCCAGTGCGCAGCGCGCAGGGGCTTGGGTGCCCAGCCCGCAGGCGGAGCCCGGGCAGGTCCCCGGGCAGGGAAGCTATTGAAAGGCTGCGGGGTTTTTAAGCAAGTGGTGTGTTTGGACGTAAGGCCGGCCAGCCCCTTCTCTCACTGCTGGCAAAGGCTTCGCCCGGAGCGGGCACCTGGAAGTTTAAAAGCCCTGCTAGAGCTAAGGGGCGAGAGCAAGTGCCGAAGGCAGCAGAGGTTCCCATCAGGTTGGACGCTTAAAGATCCTGGCCCCACTGAAGTTTTGCCATTGATTTCTTGGCGGGGAGGAGGGGGGCAGGATCAGGCCCTGCTGACCCCAGTCTCTCTCTGGTGTTGCTCGCAGATCAGCGACTCCTTTCTTGTAAGCGACTGTTCCCAAGTTCAGGACTGCTGGACGCCTTTTCCTCTGGGCAGGCTGGCGGCTCGAGCGTTTCCCGATGATTAATACCCAGCAACGCCTCGCTTTGTTTAACGTTAGTGGTTAAAAATGTGTGCTAGTTGAGAGGTGAAAACAGATGTACAAAATGGGCAATTAGTTAGCTAAATCCGGGGGAGGCAGCAAAGTGGAAAGGAATCAATATTTAATTTTTGCAGCGCCAAACGTGCGCTTATCAATTTAAACAGGGTTATGAAGCCGCGTGTATTTTTTATGCCCACTTGATGCTTGAACTGGCTTGAGTTTTGTGCTTTGGTATTGGGAAGAGTGAAGAAGTGCTGGACGCGACAGGACTATTTTACAGTTTAGGGGAGAACTTGGAGTTTGAGTCAGCTCTGTTAACGGTTTGTAATGGCTTGAACTAACTTTTAATACTTTTAGTAGCAACTCTGAAGTGATCTCATGAGTAAGTGTTTTTTTTTTGTTTTTTCTATAATAGTGGTTGCTTGGTGTAGGTAGCGATAAGACTGGAATTAATAGAGTTTAACATGCGTAGCAAATCTATGGAAAACACCCAGCCTTTCTCCAAACGGGACTTGTACATTTCAAGTCCAGAACAGAATATGCAAGAACATGTTCTTGTGAGAAGAAAGCTTGAAAATAATCTGGGGGGCTAGAGCAAAACACCACCCATGTTGTTTTTTGCAGGTAAGCGCTGAAGAGCTTTAGGGTTTATGAGAGATGGCGAGATCCAGAATGAACAAAGCCCCCTTGCAATTAGGAATGGATGAGGTTTGTAGTGCACACAGTGAGTGATTATGAGATTGTAATGTATAGTCTCCTGGTGAGATTAAAAAGAGAAAGATGTGATTAAAGAATGTATGCAAACGCATTCAGGATTTCATAAAGGATCAAATAAGTTACAGATAAACTCGTTTTGTAATTCAAACCATAGTACCATGCAGTGTTTAAATGCAGTTGTGTCATTATCCATGCAGAAACCAGTAAAGTGTGGTGCTACTTAATCTAAATGGAATTTTCTTTGCATTATAACTCCTATCTTGATACTGGTAATGTGTGCTGTTCTGTAAAAGTAATTTAGATCACTTGAACTTATATTTGTGGATTTAAACTACAGCCGGCCAAGTCAAAAGTTTATCTAAAATCTAGCAGAACATTATCAAATTTTGCCATTAAGTCCCTCAAAGCACGTCTGTGGCTTAAATTTTACTTTCCTCACAGAACTTTGTTTTCTCTCAAAACTTCGTAAATCTTCTTCTTTAAACGGTCCGCATGTGAAAAGTGTTCCTCAGGGTTCCATCCTGAGTTTAGTGCTTTCCTTGGTTGCTTACAGTCTGCCTGTTCAATGTGTTCCCAGTTCAGTGCTTCTCTCTGTCCAGGTGGCAATGCAATGTGTCTAATGCTAAAAGTATTTCTTGAACTACACTATAAATTATAATCCAGTTCAACATGTCCCATATTTTATACTTCAATAACTAACATTGAAGTACAAACACAAACTACCAGATCAAGATTCCCGCAGTATCCTCATCAGAGATCTGTGGTGCTTTTGTGTTGCCCCAAAGGCTCTGCCTAAATCCGACAACTCCTGTGTGTGGCCCCATAACCTGTGTTTTTAGGCTGAAATATCATGCAGATGAGGTACCCCAAGCCAGCAGGGATCATTGTGATCATCTAGTCTGACCTTCCTGAATTAATTTCTGTTTGAACTAGAGCTTGATTTAATAATTGTCAGTGAGGGACAATCCTTGGTAAAATGTTCCATTGGTTAATTACCTTCACTGTTCAAAAAAAAAAAAAAAAAAAATTTGCTCTTTATTTCCACTCTCAGCTATTGGGTCTTCTTCTGTTATAAACCAGATTGAAGAGCCCTTTGCTGTTGAATTCCTGTTTCCCATGTAGGTACTCAGACTGTGATCAAGTCACTCCTTAACCTTCTCTTTGATAAATGAAACAGATTGAGCTCCATAGGTCTTTCACTTTAAGGCAGGTTTTCCAATCCTTTAATTATTCTGGTCGCTCTTCTCTGAACCTTCTCCAATTTTTCAACACTCTTCTTGAAATGTGGACACCAGAACTGGACACAGGAGTCGAGCAGCAGTTGCACCAGTGCCAAATACAGAGGCAATGTAACCTCCTATTTGATAGTCCCCTCTTCATACGTTCAAGGCTCATGTTAGCCCGTTTGGGCACAGCGTCGCATTAGGAGCCCATGTTCAGCGGATTATTCAGCATGAGCACGAGTCCTTCTCAAAGTCACTGCTTAGTCCCCAGAAGCATGGGGTACATTTGTTGTTTCTATATGTTTGACTCTACATTTGGCAGTATTAAAATGCATATTGCTTGCCTGTGTCCAACTTTCCAAGCAATCCAGATCTTCATACTGAGCTCATCTTGATGACAACATTTTCTTGGTAACGTGTAGTGTTAGAGTGCCAGTGGAGAGTGACCTTATGTAAAAGTGTGCAGTAATACAAATAGACTCAGAGGGACTGCATTAAGGAGGGGGGTATCCGTTTAGCCTTGCATTGGTTGGGGTTTAGGCGTGGGGATGGAGAATGGATCTAAGTTTTGATTCTCAGCTGGGGTTTGCGATGAACTCTGGAATAGAAACCTGGCCCACTTGAAGTCAAAGAGAGTTCTGTCATTGACTTGAATGGAGCCAGGATTTCATCCTGCGTTTCCACAGGTAAAGGGACACTCTAAAGGTTAAGAGGGCACCAAACCTGACACTGTCTCATCCCACACAAGGCAACCATACACTTCTTTTCTTAATGATTGCATTCCTAGCAGGGGAAAGGCTCATCTCTAGACATTCAGAATTTCAGATAACTTTAATTTGGGATGCTAAAAACTAATTTTCAGATGAGCTTCACTCTTGTTTAACAGAAGGAGCCCACATACAGTACAACAGGGATCAGCAACCTTTGGCATGCAGCCCATCTGGGAAATCCGCTGGCGGGCCGGGACAGTTTGTTGACCTGCAGGTTCAGCCGATCGCAGCTCCCACTGGCTGTGGTTCACCGTTCCAGGCCAGTGGGGGCTGCGGGAAGTGGTGCATGCCGAGGGATGTTCTGGCCGCCACTTCCTGCAGCCCCCATTGGCCTGGAACGGCTAACTGCGGCCAGTGGGAGCTGCGATCGCCAAACCTGCGAACGCTGCAGGTAAACAAACCGGCCTGGCCCACCAGTGGATTTCCCTGACGGGCCGTGTGCCAAAGGTTGCCGATCCCTGCAGTACAAATTTACCCTGTGAGTCATGCTTCGCGTAACATTGTTTGCAGAATTAAGGGAGCAGACAATATGTGATACAGCAATATCCAGTGTGCATTGTTGGGAGTGCAACTTAGTCAATTGCCTTTATTTGGAGTTTTGATATATGCGTGAGGTTTTTTAATGTATGCTTTTTGTCCCCAGACCAGGCAGGACTTACAGTTTATACCATCATTCAATCAACGCCAGAAATGGGCAAACCCAACCTTCCAAGGGCCTAATTCTGTGAGGTCCAGACTTCAGTGAGCTTGCTGGGTGCTCATCCGTTCATGGGAGGTGTAATTAGAACCCAGGTGCTACTCTGTCTGTCTAAAACACTGATTAACCTTTCTATAGGGCAAGATTCTGCCGGAAGCATTGCATCACGGTCATTTAGGCATTTGAAATTCTGAAATGACAAAATCCTAGAGGTTGTATATAAAAATTGCTTTGGGGCTTGGAATGTAGTTCTCATAGCTACTGTCTCTTCCACCAAATGAATGGGACTTGACTGTCACAACAATTGGCATGGCAGTTTAGGGGGAAATTTTGTATGGAAAATGATGTTCATAGATGGGTCTGAAACCCTAATTTGATTTTTGTTTTAAATGAAACAAATTTAAATTAAAGAAAGGAAAACTTAAAATAACCAATCAAACACCCTGTTCATTTTTAACTCCTGTGACACTCCTCAGCCCTGACCTACACTAGCCGGATTCTGTTCATCCCTGGGAGCAGAGCTTCAAGAATATATTAGCTGCTCCAGGGTAGCAGTTACTGGAACTCTTCTACACAGTATACGAGAGAGAGAAGCTAGATTGTGCCATCCACCGTGTACTGGATGAGCAAAGAAATGCATTCCCCTCAATAGATGGCAAACAGGCATTGTTTAGAGACAGGATTGTTTCGTTTTGGCTATAGAGCATAGCTAGTTGTTGTGGATTTACTTTTGGGACGTACTTATGTATTAGATTTTCTATACGTTCTCTGTTTTGCCCGGTGCACTGACCTTCTTGGTTTGAAGCCCAAAAAAGGAGCCCGGCTCAGAGCCAACTCTATGGAAATGTCTTAATGCTGTAAGTGCTTTTGAATCTGTTTTTTGAATGACTGCGGTTACAATAATAGCTGCCGACAGTTGCACAACTGGAATTAAGTTTTGGGTGGCTGTATCTTACCTTAGTTTTGCAATAAAGCAGGGGGACTAAAATGCCACGGAGAACACTTCTCCTCTGGGTTGTTTTTGTTTATGCAGTCTTGTAGATTTGCAAAGTGTTTTTCAGACAGCCCCTGACCCAAAGAGTTCCCAGTCAGGGGGTCCAATCATGGAAATACCAGCAATAGTGCTTACTACTATGAAAAGCCCCATTGATTTCAGGAGCATGCCTTCTGTAGCAAGCAGTATGCCCAGGATTAAGCCATTTGACAGTTGACAGGCAAAAAGAGAGAAATGGTGCTGGAGACTGAGATGTGACAAGAGTCCTGGAGCTTGGCTTGTTCAGGATAAGCACAGTCTGGTTGGTTCTAGTTTATTTCCCCTTCCTCCCATTGTATATAGTAAATATTAATTCAGATTACATAATGCAATCAAATGTATGTAAAAGAAGATCCCTGTTCTGTCACCTTTATCATGCTGTGCTAGTACCTTCCTTTGCAAATAGTCTGTCCTCCTGCAGTCATTGGGGCTACTCACGAAATGCTGCTTGCTGGGAGCAAGGGTGGCAAACTGGGGCCTTAAGCGGGGTGGTAAAAGCAGGGCAGATTTTGGGGGAATGAGTAGGGGGTGGGGAGGAGAAGTGGGCAGGACAATGTCAGATGAATGAGGCGTGACCTGGGATGAGCAGCTCGCTGATCTAGGGGCGTGAGAAAAGACTGAGTGCAAGCCATATGCCAGTGGGTAATAAGGACAGGCAGAAAAGAGCTTACGATGCAGAAAGATGACCAAATGGAGAAAGATAAATCAAGCAACTCTCATTTACACCTGTATAATAATGTTAATTACTCCACATTCTGTCCTGGGTGCGATCAGAATCCGTTGTTACATTTTGGCTAGGAGAGGGAGAACTTAAAAATACCAGGTTTCAGAGTAGCAGCCGTGTTAGTCTGTATTCGCAAAAAGAAAAGGAGTACTTGTGGCACCTTAGAGACTAACCAATTTATTTGAGCATAAGCTTTCGTGAGCTACAGCTCACTTCATCGGATGCATCCGAAAGCTTATGCTCAAATAAATTGGTTAGTCTCTAAGGTGCCACAAGTACTCCTTTTTTTAAAAAAAATACCAGACAGTGCTTTTAAGAAGAATATGATCTATGAAGCCAAGACTCTAAAGACTGCAATACTTGGCTTTCACATCTAAGGAATGTTAGTTCATTGTCACTTCAGAAATCACTATTTGTAGTCTGCTTATCTTATGAAAGGGTTTTTATGACCATCTTGGATTCTAACACCATCCATACATACTGGAGTATTTTGCAGACCTGGCAGGATGCATAAGATCCTTAATCCAGTTTCACTAAAACGGGGACGAATATAACTCCTTCAGCTTCTAGCTGTTCACACTTCATAGGATGGAGTTGGCAGACACATGTTTCCATGGAAACCAAGCCATCAATATCCTTACTGTAATAATGATGGCATGGCAAGGAAAGAAACACTTCCGCATTGTTTCTGTCTGCCGTGAGTACGTCAGAAACAAGCTGAGCCGGGCAGCACTGACCTGAGACTTTACATCAGGGCTTCATTTACCTCCATTAGCATGAAACTGTGCTTCCCATTTTACTTCAAGTGCAAATCCAGGTTGGCTCAAAATAAACATAAACTCCACTCAAACTTCTGCCACAGCTCCAAATTGCTAATCAATTCAGAAAATTAAAATCGACCCCACGCTTAAATGAGCACCTCCCATGCTGATGGAGCCGCAGCCCTGGCAGAAATATGATGTCAGAAGAATCAAGATCAATAACTGTGGGAAGTAGTAAACTTGTGGGGGGTGGCGGGGGAATGAACACTTAAGCATGCTCCTGAAATTCCTGTGAGATTCTAGTGATCTATATGGCCAGACACAGCATTCCCAGGCTTTGGGAACAGAGCTCCTGAGGTAAATACATTATCCTAGAATAACCTTATACCTAGATTAGTGCAGCTGTATAACATTCTTACTGGGGTGAGTGACTTTTTTTTTTAAATGAGCAAGTAAAATGTCATCATCATGCTAATAGTAGACAAGTCAATTTTTGCACGGAGGCTGATAAATTTCCATGACGATTTGGCAACCTATGCACGACAACCTTGAGAGAGGCAATATTTTCTCTCTTTGCGTACCACATAGAGGGGCTTCACAGCTCCTTGTTCTGTGGCAACTCTGATTGTCCTTTGATGCTGGTGCTAACGAGGTGTCAGTGTTTTTAGTATTGGTTGGTCTCCTCTTCCGTTTGCTATATATTATAATTATGTAGACTGTAGCTCCCTGGTCTCATTCTGAGTTAATGTTTTCTTGTGACCTAGACATTTTTGAAGATACTGCATTTATGAAATCTTTTGGATACTCTTTTAAAATGGCTGTACCAACACCACCTCGTTGAATGTGCAAATTCCTAGGTGCCAGGCTGCTGAGTTTCTCAACCCACCACTGCTTTAGCCTCTTTTTTTATAACCGTTTAAGATAAATAGTTCAGATGGGGAGGGAAACTAAATCCCAGTAATCGGTTTGTAATTACATCTATACCGGTATGGATTATACAATTATGGTAAACCACATTAAATTAAATCATTTGATGATCTAATCTGACCTCCTCTATAACACAGGCCATATAATTTTACCCAGTTACCTCTGCATTGAGCAACAACGTATGTTTGAGTAAAGCTTATCTTCTAAAAAGGTACCCAGTCTTGATCTGAAGACCTCCAGAGATGGAGACTCCATCACTTCCCTTGGGAGTGTGGTAAACATTTGTGCCGTATTTCTAATTTGAATTTGTCTGGCTTTAAGCTTCAGATCTTGGCTCTTAGTCTGCTTTTCTTCACTCAACTTATTAACTTCCTGGGCAGGTATTGTGCACTGCAGTCAAGTCACCTCTCAATCTTCTTTGGATAAGCTAAACAGAGTGGGATCTTTAAGACTTTCACTGTAAGGCACTTTCTCCCTCCCTCACATCATCTTTGTGGCTCTGTTGTAGACCTTCTCCAATTTTTCAACATCCTTTGTAAAATGTGGGCACAGGATTCTAGTGTCACTCTCACCACGGCTGTATACGGAGGGAAAAATCACCCCCCCTGTTCCTTCTCGTAACTCCGTTGTTTAAACATCCAAGGTCTGCATTGGTCCATTTTGCTGCAGGATTGCACTGGGAGATCACACTGAGTTATTTGTCTTCTATGAACCCAAAATAGAGCTGGCGGAAAAGTTTCCAGTAAAACTATTTTTTTAAAATGAAAAATAGGATGTTTGATGGAAAAAAATATTTTATGAAAAGTGTTTACTTTCTGTGGGAAGTTTTGTTCTTTCATTTAAATATTTCATTCTAAAACTTCTGGAATTTAACCCAGAACTTGAAAATTTCCATGCAAACTTTTGACAAAAAGTTATCAAATTTCTACAAGGGGGAAAAAATTCAGACCAGCTCTACTCCTAAATCCTGTCCAGAGTCCCTGCCCCCCAGGATAAAAGTCCCCCATTCTGTAGGTAAGGCCTGCACTCCCTGTTCCTTGATGTATGACTGTGTTTTAATACATCTGAGTGCATTTTGTTTGAATGAGTCCAGCTTACCGAGTGATCCAGATCACTCTGTATGACTGTCTTGTCCTCATCATCATTTACTGCTGCCAATCTTTCTGTCATCCACCGATTTTAATCAGCAGTGACTCTAAAAACGCCCAGATCTTTGATTGATGTACTGATTAACGGTTACCTGCTGTTTTTTGTGAGGAATATAACTTCATCATCTGGGTGCGTCCATGTAGGTGTTGAAGGGGCTACTATGTCTCAAGCATAACTAATCGAGCTGGTGAGAAAAATTCCAAAATTTCCTCAGAATTTGCTGATTCTGCAACAATTGAAACATTCCACTGAGATGGTTCAATTTCGTCAAGGTTCCGACAGAACTCAGGCAGCATTCTGATGGAAACCTGCCTTGTTTCCTGCCTGCTCCCCACCTGGTGGGCTGATGGGGACCCCAGGGCTTCCAAGGTCCATAGGTTTGAGGTAGCCAGCCAGGCGGACTGCCCTGGCAACAGGGCTTCATTCCCTTTGCTGGAGAATTTCAAAATGTTTGGTTTTCATTCCTAACTGGAATTAAACCAGATTTTTAAAATCTAAATCCTCTGTGAAACAAAATTATTTTTCTTTACACAGCTCTACTAACTAACTTTTCAAAGCCCAACCTTCAGCAATCTTATAGTCCTTGTATTAAATCTGTCCTTGTAGGCTCAATATACCCTTGCAGCAAGTTAAGGATTTTAGAGAGACTGACAGTTTTTTGTGCTATAGGGTGATCAGAAAGCAAGTGTGACAAATCGGGATGGGGTGGGGAGTAAGACAAAGCCCTGAATATTGGGACTGTCCGTATAAAATCAGGACATCTGGTCACCCTATTGTGCTGAAGCATTTCATTTCTGTTATAACCCATGACACTTGAGAGCAGTCTCTGTCAGCTGCCTCATTCAAAATGCCAACAACCAGGCCAGCAAAAGTCAACTGCCTCAGTCTGTTCCGGATGGATGCAAGGTCAACAGTCAACAAGATCTGTACCATCCATATTCTGATTTTTGGATGAACTACCCAACCTTGCCTGCAGCACCAAAATCTGGTTTAACACTGCCAGCAACCCTGTTGTAGCTGAGCTACTTCCAACAGACTACTCAGTAACACAAAGAAAGAAAGATCCCAGAACATGGCAAAGCGAAGACAAAGTAGGATAGAGGTCGTGTCCCCCTCCAACCTCAGATTTTGAAGACTCCTCATCCCAGAAACCATTGATGGTCTGTGAGGCTACGGACAAAAGGAAGCTAGGACTCTGAGTGTTCTGCAGATTTCCAAACAAATTCTCTGTAGGGTTCATACAGGAACAAATTGGATCTGCTGTCCAGCATAGTGCTGGAATCTCCCAGGTTCTTGGTGACTATGACATTTATATAGAAAATACCAAACTCCTTGCCTGCATGAATACCATGGGTTTCGCACCAGTCGTCTCCAGTCCCATCCACTCAATCGGACACATGCTGGATCTAATCTTCAGCCTAGGAATGGACTCTGGAGATGTCACACAGAAAAGTAGCATTTGCCAGACTGGATCAGACCCGAGACCCATCTAATCCAGTATCTTGTCCTCAGGAGTGGCCAGCACCAGATGATTCAGAGGAAGGTGAAAAGACCCTGCAGATGGGGGGTGGGGGGGAAATGATTTACCACCCTATTAAGTCTAGTTCTGGGTGTTAATAGTTAGACTGGCTTAAGCCCTGAAACATGAAGTTTAATATCCCTTTCAACATTTTTGTTCGTGTTTATATGGATATCAAGAATACCCTAAGTTAACATAATTAATGTCCAATTCCTTTTTGAATCCTGCTAAGTTCATGGCCTCAGTGACATCCTGTGGCATTGAGTTCCACAGGCTAGTTACATGTTGCACAGCAAGAGTATTTCCCTTTAATGTGTTTTTAACAGGCCACCTCTGTCATTTCATTTGATGTCCCCTTATTTTTGTGCTCCAAAGGTTCCTGCCTCCTGGTCGTCTTCTTACCAGCTGGCCTTCCCTGTGCTCCTTCAAGGAAAGGAAGCGACCTAGCTGCTTCAGTCACAAAAACATCTGAATTCTCTATATTAACATATCCATCTAATGACCACAGTTGTCAGTGCCTTAGCCACAAGTTGTCCTTTCCTCCTGAATCAAGTGGGGAGATCGCTGTGGTTCACAGGGTCAGACGGAATCAGCTGTCAGGTGCCATAGCTGGAGGCGAAACTCTGAAAGTGGAGCCGAGAGTCAGAGCTGAGGTTAGTGATTGGAGCTGAGATTCTGGACCAGGTTAGCTAGAGTGTGGCAAGGCTGGGGCTAAGGCAAGAGCTATCACAGCCGTGGGCAAATGCTTTGAGCCGCTACCAAACTACTGCTGTTGGGCTCAAGAGCTGGTCTGTTGACACTTCCCAGCCATCAGGCTGCGTAGACAATCAGGCAGCTACTCCAGGCCAGGTGGCTCTGCTCCAGGCCTTGAGTCCTGACCCATTGAAATCAATGGACGTTAGGAGCCTAAATACCTTTGTGAAACTGGGCCATCCACCCTAACCCCACACCTACAGCACTTTCTTAAGTGAAAACTTCTCAGCAATGCCATATCCCCCTTCTCTTAAATGAAGCTTAAGGAAGCCCCAATCCTCTGCCACTGGCAATCAGCAAAGCAGCGAGTTTTTCAAAAGCAGAAAAAATGATTTATCTCCTCGATCTGATCCCCAGCACCCCAGTGATGTGGGAAGGAAGACGTTCTTGAGAGCCGTGGGAGCAGTTGAGACAGAAGGTGTCTGAAGAGGACTGAGGGAAAGTGGGGTTAGGAGGAAAGGGAACAGTTTCTCCAGTTTGGAGCTCTGAGGTATGTTGCAAGAGGAAGTACTTTGAAAAACCACAGGAAACCACCACGTTGACCCAGAACCTCTCCCCAGCCCCCCCGAAGGCTGGCAGCAGTTATTTCCTAGTCTGAGACCACCTTTCATACCATGATTTTTTTACACCACAGGAAAAACCCTACTGCCGCTGAGGCTGCGAACTGGACTCGGTCCCGGCACCTCTAGACAGTCACTAGTGCTGGAAAACCCTTGACAATACCCAAGCGCCAAAGAAAGCCACCCAGAACTCCTGACTTTGAATTGTCCTTGTTCTGTAGGAAGCCTTTGGAATAGGGTTGCCGCCTTTCTAATTGCTGGTAACCAGACCCCTGCCCCTGCCCCTTCCCCACTGCTTCCCCCAAGATACCATCCTCATTGCTCCCTCCTCTCCCACCTCGCTCGCTGCATCATCTCAAGGAGCCTGCATCCAGGTAGGAGCAGCCCCGGCTGAGCAGGGGCTGGTGTGAGTTAAGGACCTGGCGCCTCCCTTTGCCCTGCAGTCACCGGACTTTTGGTTCAGGTGCCATTTAGGGTTGCCAGGTCCCCTTTATGACCGGATTTCCTGATTAAAAACTAGGCACCTGGTCACCCTCAATGGCATCTGGACACAGAAGCCAGAAATCGGACTGTCTGGGTAAAACCCAGACAGGTGACAGCCCTACTTTGGAATGGGGGATGGTCCAGGTACAGCAGGGGGGCCATGAGCTTCCCCATCCAGGAAAGCCAGGTTAGAGTTAAGTGTGAGCTCAATCGGTTACACCTGCAATAGGTGTCAGGCTTTGAGGAAGGGGTTAAACAGAGAGAGCCTCTCCCAGTAGGAAGCTGATTTGGAAGGACAGCAGCCCTCTAGTCTAGCCTGGGAGTGGGGCTGAGGCTGGGGCTTGCTGCCTGGTGGAGCCTCCCTGAAGAACGATAGGTCTGACGTGGAACTACCGTTGCGACTTGTTACCAGTGCCTGGCTTGTTGCGGCTGGGTACGATGGTGCCCTGCCTGTAGGGAGTGACAGCCAGATAAATATCCCTTTGTGTTTTGGTGCACCTAGCCCAGGTCTTGCTAGTGGTTTGTCCAGAGCCCAGGAGCAACCTGGTTCATGAGGACCAATGGACTGGAAACTGCTCAGGGTTTTAAGACCTACAATATTCTGTCACTTTAATTGGGAATAAGCATTGTAAGGGAAGGGAACTAAGGGGCAAACCCTGTAAAAGCTTTCTGATGCGGCCTTGCTGTATGAGGGAGACAAGATTAGGTGGGAGGGATGCACTGGGAGGGGAATGCAGCTCCTATATGGTAACACTGGGATGTGGCAGCATCTCTGCTGCTCCTCCATCAATCGCTTCCTGGGGCCCTGAGGGCGCAGAGTTCTGCTCCAGCCTGTTGGCTTGCTGAAGTATCTGCAGTGGGGGCGGGGGGAAATGGGGAGCTTCCTCCTCACTCCCTATCATATGTGGCTGGCCAGCTCTGGCAGCTGGCACGTGGGCGGGCACTGCCAGAGCTGGCTGGCCACGTGGCTCCACTTCCTCCCTGCTCCTTCTTGGGCACCGGGCGCCTCTTGGGGAGTAGTGAAGGAGGAGCCTGAAGGGGTAAGCAGGGTCTGCAACTCTGAATGGTATTGACATGGGCATGATGGGGAGAGAGGAGGGGGGCGTCTCATGCTCTCTCCACCTTACTGGGCACCCTCACGAGGGCCAGGCAGCCTATAACCCAGAGTGTCTTTTATACTTTCCAAACACTTAGGGCTAAATGTTTAGAATTTTGGCTGCCTTGGATTTTGAGTCCCCAGCTTTAGACACTCGGGGCCTGATTTTCCCACTCTAATTGAAGTCAATGTGATGTTCTGCCCCTCTGAAAGCCAGGCCCTAAGTTGGGCACTCAAAATTAGAGGCCAAGTTTGGAAAGCAAGACCCTAAATGTATCCCCAAACCAGGCCTGTGAATCAGGTAAGCACTCTGCATTTTAGAGATGCAGAAGTGCAAATTAAACAACCAGTGACTGAGCTGGAATTAGAACCCAGGAATTCCTGGCCCCCAGGTCTGTGGTCATTCTGCTAGAGTCTGTAGCTTCTCTAAAAACCATAACTTCTGTAAGCCAATTGGAACAATCTTCCACCAAAGCTTGTTGTGACATTACCCTGGGTACAGTCTGGACCATTGGACAGCTGTGTCCCCTCAGTTCTCTAACCTGGGGTGTCTTTAACAGTGCTTCACTGTGAGAACAACCACTCCTGGTCATTCACACAGTCTCCAGCCTGTAACTCACTCCCAGCTATGCAGAGTGAGTGTTGTTAGCTAGCCACTCCTGAATGATGCTGCAGGAAAACACCAGCAAACTCTCCAGGCCCAGACTTGCCCTGAATATGTGCAGCTTGCACTGCCCAGTGCTCTTCTGGACAATGCAAGTTCATAGAAAGGCCGTCACTTCAGGAATAGAAAATGATATGCACAAACCCTGTTATCTCAAGTGGGGTGGGGGTTCCCAAACACTTCAATCCAAACACACTTGTTAGATAAAACACATTTATTAACTACAGAAAGAAAGATTTTAAGTGATTACAAGTAATGAGGCATAAAAGTCAGAACTGGTTACAGAGAAATAAAAAATAAAATGCAAACTAATGCCAACTTAACAAATTCAGGGCACTTAAAGTAAAAAAATGTTTTTCCTCACCACATGCTGAGAGCAGTCTGGCTGGATCCTTCAGCCAGGACCCTTCCCCCAGTTCAGTGATGCTTCCTTGGCCTTTCAAAGGCTGTTATTGCTGCCATGAGTACAGAGGAGGGGAGAGAGGTGATTTGTGGGATTTGTTCTCTATTCTTACACCTTTCTTCCCTCCTTGAGGGTCATCTCCCGCTGGGGTTCAGGTGACAGGACATCTATGGGATGGGAACCTCCAGCTGTGTCTTTGCCAATGTGTAAATTAAATTTCTCGCTTACTCTTCTTCCTGCCAAAGAATGCCCACTTACCCAGGTGAGAGCCTATTTGATTATGTTGACACGCAGGTGAGGCATCTGTTTGCCTTTTGTTTCTGAGGAACTGGTCTGTGCCTGCCTTTCTAAACTTAGTACTGCCATTCAAAAGAATCTTATAACTTTACATACACTGTTACCACACATTTGACCAGGACAATAATATTCAGCAAATTGAGTTTCATAAGACCCAGTATGAAATTTATCCTAGTCTTGTCAAAGGGTGAACAGACGAGTCCAGCCCGTCACACTTGTGCAAATAACTTCAGGAAGAAGATGAAAAGACTGAGCCCAAATGCTGGAGAGGGTGGTGTGGAGGTGGGGAAACTAATTCCGAGTGGGAAAGCAACATTTCAGATGTCTTGAAATGTTGTTAAACTGACCTGCCAAATATCCTGCCATGGATAAATCTGGAGCAGCCCAATTATAGGTAGTAGATGGAGGGGCCAAAGCTAATGTTGAATTGACCGACAAGCAAGCAAATAGCAAATCCAACAGAAGCACAGGCTGATGGAATTGCTGAGGAAGAAGTTTCTAGTAAGGAAAAACAGATACCTTTGGAAGGGTTGTCAACTCAACTACAGAGCAGTGTGGGCCAAGATAGCCTGGACAGGGTGAGTTAGCTGAATTCAGCTACATGGCTTTGTATTCTGACTTATTTCCCTGCCCTCGCTTGTATTTATTAACGAGTAGGAGTTTTAATGTAACATACTTTATAAATCCTTTTTGGACTTAAAAAAAATAATTGTTGCAGCCCTTGACTACTGGCTAAACATAGCCTTGGTTTCTCTGTTTGTTTATTTGCTTCCCCAGACTAGAGTCGCCAGGTTTAGCAGTTTACCTCTCTTATAGTGACTGTTTTAGCAAACTTTACAGCTGCCAGCACTGAGAACACAACGTGAGTCCCTCATTGTGTGACTGCAGGACAGAGGCTCCTCACAGGCCGAAAAATCCCGCTGAGGACCTTGATAAGGCAAAGCTCCTGTGACATGAACACTCCACAGCTGTTGAACTAATTTTTACCTCATAATTTCTGTTTTGCAGCCAAGGGGAAGGCATCGTTAAAGGATGATACTAATTATCTGTTGCAACTTCATCAAAATAATTTGGGCTTGATTCTGATCTGACTTGTCAGGTCAGGCTTGACAAAGACCTGGCTGGGATGATTTAGTTGGGGGTTGGTCCTGCTTTGAGCAGGGGGTTGGACTAGATGACCTCCTGAGATCCTTTCCAACCCTGATATTCTATGACTCACTCCAGTTCCGCTCTGGTGGAGCACCATTGACATAACTGAAGATGCTCTTGATTTTTAAAGGGTGGGAGAGTGAAATCAGAATCCAGTTTAGTGTCTGCATTTAACTAGAGACCCTCTGCTGAGTGACTAGAAGCAACACTCCACATTTAGTGGATGTTCTTGCTGCAGCATTCAAAAGCTTTGAGGACTTCAACTTGCTGAGGAGAAAGCAGCCTAGTTGCATGGGGGTGAAATTCTGTTACACTTCTGAGGATACATCTGGGACTAATTTAAATTCTCCTGTGAGAAGACCTCCAGTGTATTAGCATTGCTAACCATCTCGGATCACTTTGGACAGTCTTGGACTTCTCTGTCCAGGGGCCTGCTCAGGAATAAAAATGTGACCCCTTCTGGGCAGGAGGAGCTCACTCTCCCCTCGGAGGGGCCCCACCGGGAACCCTGTGCTCCCCCCTCTATCCACCTCCACTGCAGGGTAGCCTGTGCTCCTACCACCGCCAGGAACCCTGTGCTCCCTCCTCGACCAATCCCTTCCCTGGCCTGGCCCATCCCCAGAGGCTCTGCTCACTGACGCACTACTATTTAGGAGGATTGTCCCTCCTCCGTACCCTCTCAGCTGCTAATTGGTGGAGGCAGAGAAGAGGGCGGGGTGGGTGATGGAGGAGGGGATCTGGCTCCCCAGCGCTGCAGCTAAAGACTCTGCCTGGGCATGTGCTGTGAGCAGACCTCCGGTAAGTAGGAAAGTTGGGGGGCTGTCAGCCCCCACCGCAGCTCTGCTGCCAGAGGAGCTTGGTCTCCCCCCATAGCCCTGGGGCCAAAGGAGTTCTGTGCCCCCACCAATTATGGGGGGCGGGGGGGTCTCCCTGCTTGCCCCCTCCCCCTCATGCTCACCCTTCTCTGTCCATTCTGGATCAAGTCGATTAGATTGATCAATCAGCAAGGTAGCTTCCCTTGTGCTTTTCTAAAATCACACTAGAACTATGGCTGACAGATAGCATTTGTGGCTTTTCTCATGTTAAAAGTGAAATTAACTAATCCTCTCTACTCCCGTGGAAGGGACGGTGATTAGAGTTATTGTTTAAAGATGGGGTAGCTTAGGCCAGGTTGAAACTAGAAAGGGTTTGCTGGCACCCTCTTAGTGTGGATTCTGCTTATACCAGCCAAAAAATGCTTTGGCCAGTATGGGTATATCTGCACTACCATTAAAATTACATGGCTGTCAGCTGACTTGGGGTAAGGGGCTGTTTAACTCTGCTGTAGACGTTCGGGCTTAGGCTCTAGGACCCTGTGGGGAGGGGCGGGTCCCAGAGCTCTGGACGGTTGGCTGAGCCCGAACGTCTACACAACAATTAAACAGCCCTGCAGCCTGACCCCAAGCCAGCTGGTTCAGGCCAGCCACGGACATTGAATTGCAGTGTATATACCCTGTAGCTTATTCTGGCTCCCTGAGCAATATAAGCCATACTGGTAAAAACACCTTTATGTCAGTTCAACAACATCTATACTAGGGCTTGTGCTGGTATAGACATGTTGCCAACAAAATAAATCCTCTCCCTAACTGTACCGGCAAAAGTTTCTATTGTAGACCTGGCCTTAGGGGGCCAGTTGATGTCAGTGGTCCAAGTCCATGCTGCAAGTCAGTGATGCAGCAGTAAAGTGCTTAATCCTGTATCTGTACGCATGTGAGTTAGTGCCACTGACTTAAATGGGCCTAACCCACTCTGATTTCAGTGGGACTACTTGCAGGCTAATAGTATGTTAAGCACGTATGTAACTGGCCCATAGCCAGAAAAGCAGTGTCAGGATTAGAATCTGGGATCGGTGTTTAGTCCGCCTGTAATGGCGTGTCACCCGTCTCTTGTGAGCACCCATTGTGGTCAGCTTTGTCTGCAGTCTTTAAACTGCCCTGGCCCTGGTATTGGGCTGTACCACCGGGGCTTCCTCTGTGGAGGCAATGGTTTCACCCTCTTGGTATGTTCTGGCCCCAGCTCTTCAGCTGGGCCTCTTAACAGTTCAGTTCCCCTTTTCGGAGTTTATCAGTGTCTGAGAGTAGGCCACATCCCTGGTGGCCTATGGGAGGACCCAGGCCAGCCCACTACTCCCAGTCTCAGCCCAGGAACCCTAGGAATAGCAGCCATGTGCCACTGTGTCCCTCTAACTACACTGCTTTCAATCCCTGGGCTACTTCCCCATGGTCCCAGCCTTTGCCAAAGCTTCACCCTCATCTCAGGGCTCATCTAAGTTCAGACCCAGCAGCCAGCCAGGAGCTCTTCCTTGCTCCCCCAGTCCCTGCTGGCACTGAGCTGTCCAGGGTGCTGCAGTTCCCTTTAGCCAACCAGGAGCACCACTGCACTCCTCTAGCTCCAGCAAGCAAGTGACTGTCTCTAGGTTTGCAGCTCCTTTTATATGGTCCTTCCGGGCCCTGATTGGCTGCTTCACCTGCAGTCTCTCTGACTGGCTGCTTGGAGGTCTCCTCTACTGTTGCTTTCCTGGGATGGGTGTGGCAGGACACTGAGGCCTCCAGCAAGGGCCTAGTCCCGCCCGTCACACTGCCACCCTAGTCCAGTGCAGGCACTTTCCAAGCCAGCTTTCCCTGGAGGCTCTGCCAATATGCATGACTGCTGTTAATTTTTAAAAGGGGGTGGTAATTTAATTTAAAGACTTCCAGGCTAAATTTTATTTTAACAAGGTGCAGTTGTATGCCTCTCTGTCCCCCGCTCATCCAGCTCCATTCTTATTGCATATGGCTAACAGCCCAGCCCTGTCTTTGTTTGTCATGGAAGGTGTTTAAAGTTTTTAAAACAAGAATGGAGGGGGTGGTAGTGGAAATCTGCCTCTTCTCCTGCCAAGGTGAGTTACCGGTGGAGGCCAGCAACAATTCCACTAATGCTAAGGTGTTTGTGGATAGGGTGGAGAAAGAGAGTTCTTCTGTGGTGGAAGAAATGACTTCAGTGGACTCTGTCTTCCCTGATGTATACATTTGATCTGTTTTTTCTTGAGAAGTTATTGCCCATGAGGTTTAACAGGATTGTTGTGTATCACCGAGGATGGGATTTGTAGGGTCCAGTCCCACTTGTGCTGGAAACCTCTCTTCCCTTTACACTGGAGGCACAGGGGGGTGGGGGTGGGAGGGGTGTTGGACTTCTTTAAAAGATGACAACAGGAAAAGATAATGACGAGGGCTTGAAGGGAAGGAGTCTTCGCATTGGTTCCTCCAGGTTATTCCTTTTACCTTTATAACTCTAGGATAAGACTTTAAAAAAATGACTAGCCATTTGGGAGCAGGGGAGGGGCTCAAATTTTAGGTGCCTGAAGGAGATACCTTATAGGGGACTGATTTTCAGGAAAATGCAGAGCACCTGCCCACTGAAAATCGGGCCTCTTCGAGGTGCATGAAGTTAAACATCCAAAAATTGAAAGATCCCCAGATCACTACTCATTTCTAAACATGCTCCTGTTTTCCTAGGAGTCTCCCCTCTATGGGGAGGAGTCCATTATAAACCAATGTTTCCTTTGGATCAAAATCCCACACACAGAGCTCCTACAAAAGTAAATGTGTTTTTTCTGAGCATATGCTGACATGAGCGTTTGACCATGTGTTCTGTGTATGCTCCTTTCTAGGGGATGTATGTGATCTAGACAATACAATTACTGTCCTTCAAAGGCACTATGCTAATGTCACTCTGGCATGTGTTAACAGGAGTGCCATATGTAAGACACAGAAGGTAACTGTCTTGCTCTACTCCGCACCGGGGAGGTCTCAGCTGGGCACTGTGTCCAGTTCTGGGTGCCAAGCTTGAAGAAAGATGAGGACAGAAAGTAGAGAGTCCAGAGGAGAGGAACCAAAATAAGAGCTTTAGAAAACCTCTCCTATAAAGAAAGGTTAAAAAAAAAACTGGACATGTGTGGGCTTGAAAATAGAAGACAAAGGGTGGGCTGGGGAAACCTGATAAGTCTTCAGATATGTTAAAGGATGTTAAAGAGAGTGCAACGAAATTGTTCTCCATGTCATGTGAAGATAGGACAAGAAGTAGGGCTGTCAAATTATTAAAAAAAAATTAATCACGATTAATTACAGTTTTAATCATACTGTTAATAATATCAATTTAAATTTATTATAAATATTTTGGATGTTTTTTACATTTTTCAGATATATTGATTTCAATTACAATGCAGAATATAAAGTGCCCAGTGCTCACTTTATATCATTATTTTTATTACAAATCTTTGCACTGTTAAAAAGAGTGCAATCTACAAGTCAAAGCATGAAGAAGCATACAACTGTTTAGCATATCTGACCCGTAAATACCTCCCAACACCGGCTACAACAGTGCCATGCAAATGCCTGTTCTCACTTGTTTGTTTTAGCAATTGGCTAAAAAATTGGCTTCCAGTGGACTGAACTATGGGCCTCTGAAAATCCCACCGAGTGAAGTTCACCCCCATGCTGAGAACCAGCACCAGGCCTCTGCATCACTTAGATCTAAACACTTCAACCCACCGATGTACCAGTACTGAGCTGAAATGAATCAAGGCAAGGCTCACCTCATAGTCGTAGGCCAGGGGTCTGTTGGGAAATGAGCATCGCTACATTGCTGGATAGCTCTTCAGTGCCCTCTGTGCAGCCGGCCGAAGGTCTCGGTCACATCACACACAAACTGTTAGCACTGCGGAGTGCCCTTGTGGCAATCCCAATGGAGAGGCCAAGGAAGCCCCTGGAAGCTGTCCCTTCAGAACAGAGCTGTTGGCTGACTGGTGCAGGGAAGCTGTCACCGCCCATGAGGCTGTACCTGTTTTTTGGACAACAGTCCCTGCCTGTTTTCTGCTTGATGACATCCCTACCCCCATATGCCTACTTTTGACTTTGCCCTGCAACCCATGCTCCTCTCTGTCCTCCGTAAGCATTTCAATGCTGGATTCTCTGGCGCCTGCCTTCTCTGAGGGGGTGGGCATGTTGTTGTTCTGGTTGGCTCTGCCCATCACGCCAGGATTGGCTCCTTTCTCTATCACTTAGCCTGCTTAAAGAGACTCCAAAGCAGCAGGCTATTGCACAGCATTTGCAGTCACTGTGATGTGCTCCTGAGCGAGCTTTTTCCCTTATTGTCACCATATGCGCTGCGGCTTTGTGGTGAGTTTGACAAGTTTTTTCTGGCTTTGGCGTAGCAGCTGCCTTTGAAGGCTCATTCCTGCCATGGCAGCTGGTTCCTTACTGCTTTACAGGAACTCCTGTACCCTTCCATAGCAGAACACATCTGGCTTCCTTGCTGACCGCCAGTAGCTCTCTACAGTAAAGTCAGGACTCTGTGAACTGTTATTTTGCTCGGTGGATAGATGGCTGATGCAGTATTCATGGCTTTGGTGCACTGCTCTCATCTATTTGCTTTGCTTTGTTGTGTCCTCTGCCATTCTTTTCTGGGGAGAGTCGGGTGTGTTTCTTTAAAGACATGCTAGGGTTGCTGCCATTTTTGAGCTCCCGGAATCCTTAATTATAGGCCCAATGCTGCTACCACAGAAACCAATGGCAAAGTGACAATGTGGCTTCCTCAAGGGCCCCAGACTGCACTGGGAGCAGGAGCGTGCTCAGTTGCTTCATAGATCAGTGCAGATTCTCAGCCAGGTGATACGGTTCTCTTTGCGGCTAGGTGGGGGGAGTCCGAAAATCAGCCCCTCTGGCTGCCAGGGATTGTTGGGTATGGGAGGTCAGAAGAAAAGCTGAGCATCTCAAGCTGTGCGTGGGTGGAAGATTTCTCCTTCACTGACTTACTGTGCATGGTTTTTTTTTTGTTTGTTTGTTTGTTTTTTTTTGCACAGATTGGGAATTTGGAGAACTATTACCACTTTCACCACAGCAGGACGATAAGGCGCTCGACGGTCAGCAGTCGAGGCCGGCACAACTTCCTCCGGATGGATCCCAAGGTATGGCCCCAATCGGCAACACTGCCCCCTCAGGAGCCAAGCTGCCATGGACAATGACTCCTGTATCCTCCTTCCCCTCTGCTCCCCTTCTCACCCCATGGGGGGTGGAGGGGCGGTGTACAAGGCCCCAAGCACAGCAGCAGCACGGCCTGTTGGTATTCTCATAGGGAATCCCTTGTTGGGCAAGCTTCTGCAGAGAGGTAAGGATGCCTTATGACTCCTTTCCCGCCCCCCCAGAAAATATCCCAAGTCCAGGCCCTTGGTTGTGTACTGTTTGTGTATAGAGGCATGGGCTGGCTTGGGATAAGGAGCATGCCCCTTTGTGTCTAAAACCAGATGGTGGAGATGGTACAGCCCCAAGTCCATCAGTGCCCAGATGTGTCATCTCTTGTCTGTGCCCCTCTTCTCCACCCGTTCGTATCCACCTGCTGGAGCATGTGACATTGTGTAAACCCTTGTCTGTATATTTCTTAGGTCAGTTGGGTGTGTTTCAATACAAATGGCTACGCTCTGCATTATGTACTTGTAGGGTTTTTTATTATGAAAAACTTCAGATGCTTTTATGAAAGAACCTTTAAACCCGTGGACATCTTGCCAGAACATCATGTGACTGTGCTCTCTGAATCAGGAGGGGTTCAATGGCACATGGCCTGCAGCCTTGAGGACGCACTGTACAGATTGGTATTTAGTGCCGTAAGACACTTGTGGAAGTAATGTGAACTTTTGCAAAACTATCCTTGTGTTTGGTCTTTGCTCCATGCTAAATACATTGCAAATACTCTACACTCTCAACGATCACCCTCTTGGTATCCATCTCTTTCAAATTTTCTCTTTAATCCCTCCACTATACATGCAAACAAAAGCAGCGTTCTATAAAAGCCTGATTCTGCTGAGGATGGGAGGGAGTTCTGCCACCAGGCCTAAACGCTGTGTCATATATTTCTCATCCTAGTTAAATGTAACTGTACGATGGTGTATCTAGCACAATGAGTGGCCTTGGGATGATTTGGTGCTCTATTATAAAGATCTTTGGTATGCTCCGATGTGAAGCTTGTATTTGAATGATTTGCCTTAAAGAGCCTGGTTTCTTTATTTGCAGCATACAATTGAGTGTGATTACAGAAGTATTGTAAATCGAGCATGTTACTTGATACCACATGCTCTGTAACTGGTGAATCATTTGACATGCCGGTTATGTTTATCAGTGATTGAAAATACTTCAAAGTAACTAAATATTAACATCTGCCTTAAGGGAAAAAATATTAAAAATGGCTAAGGAAACTTTCCAATACAGAAATTGCATGGTATGCTGGTGGTGTTGACTTAGTTGTCATAACATTTGCAGTCTTAATGGTTGCTATGTATGAAATCTTTGGCTACAAGCATACGTTACTCTTTCTAGAGCAGCCTAAGAGATTTTTATCACCGTTGAATTGCGAGAAGTCAGTGTTCAAGAAAATAAAAATTCAGAACAAATTAAATCTATGGCAGTGCGTGGGATGTAGTTGGAATGTTACATTTTTTTTTTTTTTTTACTTCCTGATGCTATTCTTTTCTCTTACCAACTTTTATAAACCTTGCATTCGTCTGTGCATAAATGTAAAGAGAATTCATGGGTTTTTAAAATATTTTTGTATTAAAAGCCGAAATAAACATGGTTACTCTTAATAGACTGCCATTCTTAAAAAAATCTGATACTCCAGCAAAGATTCCTGTATGTATTGGGGTTGACAGAAGTTTGTGGGAACTTTGTCTCACTGGACTCCAGCAGCACTGAGCACAAAATGAGAAGACTGCTCCTAGAGAGTGTATTCTGTTTCAATAAGCTAAAGGGAGCTATGGCAGGTCCCAATTGGTGCTTAATGGTATGTGGTTTTTTTTAAACCTGACATCAGGCAAAACCCAGTGTGAAAAGCAAGAGTTATCACTCAGGTCCTGATCCACAGTGCATTGAAGTCAGTGGGAATTTTCCTACTGACTTCAATGGGTTTTGGAGCAGGCCCTCTGGGACTGAAGCTATGCTGCTTTATACAGCAGAAAGAAAAGGAGTACTTGTGGCACCTTAGAGACTAACCAATTTATTTGAGCATAAGCTTTCGTGAGCTACAGCTCACTTCATCGGATGCATACTGTGGAAACTGCAGAAGACATTGTATACACAGAGACCATGAAACAATACCTCCTCCCACCCCACTCTCCTGCTGGTAATAGCTTATCTAAAGTGATCACACTCAGGAGAGTGATCACTTTAGATAAGCTATTACCAGCAGGAGAGTGGGGTGGGAGGAGGTATTGTTTCATGGTCTCTGTGTGTATATAATGTCTTCTGCAGTTTCCACAGTACGCATCCGATGAAGTGAGCTGTAGCTCACGAAAGCTTATGCTCAAATAAATTGGTTAGTCTCTAAGGTGCCACAAGTACTCCTTTTCTTTTTGCGAATACAGACTAACACGGCTGTTACTCTGAAACCTGTCATTATACAGCAGAGGGACAGATTCTAGTAAAACAGGGACAACTCCTTTTACTTCAATGGAGCTATGCCCATATAAACTGACTGAACATCTGGCCTAAGGTAGGGCAGATTGGTGTAAATGACCTATTTTTACTCTTGCATTTAGAGGGGAAAACCTGTTAAATGTGTACATTTGATTAATCTTATTTACTTCATTAATTTGTATACATGCACTGAGCCTCATCTTAGTAAGCTGGACAGTCTTTCAGTATTAGAATTAGAAGCAGTTATCAAAGTATATATCTTTATAGAAAGACAGATATCCATGATGTATACTGGGCCTTCCTGTAAAGGTTGAGTATCTGTGGCAAAGCCTGCCTGCCTGCTGGAGGTGAGATGCTACTTCTTAGGGCCTGTAGGCAAGGTGTGGGAGGGAATGTCGTTTTGCGTTGTATAGAGGAGAGAGAATTGGGACTCTTGGGCTTTTTTCCCAGCTGTGCCACTGATTTGATTTGCTCTACAGCCTTGGGCAAGTCACTTAACCTCTCTGTGCCTCAGTTTATACATATGTAAAATAGATACAAAGCTTACCTACTTCATTAGCACATTGAAAGGCTTCATTAAGTTATGCAAAACTCTCTGAGACCCTCAAGTAAAAGATATCAATGGACAAAGTATTACATTATTATTAAGACTATCCTATTCACTCAGGACAAAAAATTACATTGTTGGTTGGTATTTCCTTGTAAGACCCACATGGAGGACCCCCTATTACGAGTTAAACTGCTATTAAAAGGGGTTCACAGTTAAACATATAAACATAACCTCCAACACGCTATTGGTAACATTCGAACATAGACTGCTGTCAAAAACAGTGTTGCCAACAGAAAGGAAAAATAAATCACCTGAACATTCCAGCTATTGCTGGAAATAAGATACAATTGGCTGATTGTTTCCAAGTGTTCTAATTAAACTTTATAGCCCTGGGGAATGTATACGGGCATCTGAACATATTATGAATTTAATTCTAAATTAGCTTAGTTTAGTACAAACCAAATCAATTAGATTTTAGTCTATTAATATTTACTTTACCTAGCTCTACTGATTAATAGTCAGTTAAATTAGAGTAGGTTTACAAGGATTTGTTATTACCTTGAATTCAAGATCCATCACTTTGGTGGGGGTTTTTTTTCCTCCCATCCATTTGCAAATCATTTGGAAGTGCGTTGGCAGTTTGAATGGTGCATAATTAGTAATCATAAAATGGTAAATATTATGAAGTTGTATTACTGCAAGGCATGCGGAAACAAACAAAAAATTTGCAACAGTTTGAATGGAATAGCAAAGATGGAAACAAACACAAGTCCTAAAGAACGAAAGTTCAGTCATCTGCAGATGCTTGATCTGTTTTCTGTCTTCCACTCAGCTGTTTTGTTTACACCATTATTTATTTGCATCAGTAGCATCTTGAGGTCCCTGCTGGGGCTGGGGTTCCATTGTATTAGGCACTTTGCTATGGCATAGTAGGAGACAGTCCCTTAAGACAAAAAAGAGTAGGAGGGGAAACAGGAACAGCTGAGTGAAGGTCCTGAGCAGAGCTGGGAGTAGAGCTCTGGTCTCCCGACTCCCAGTTCAATGTCCTCACTAGATCCATGCAACCCTCCCCCGTGTTATGCTATCACCTTTGCAGCTCCCTTCTTTAGTCAGCCACAGTGGGAGGGCCGGCATAGACTAGCAGTTGGTCTCCAGTTGTATTCCTACCACTGCTACCATTGGTGGGGGGGTTTGAAGGGAAGATGCTAGTGTAGACACTAGACATTCTCTGTTGGATAAAAATGCCTTTAGGGTTGTTGGAATTCGAAATCCTCTCATCGTTATTACAAATGACGTAACCGGAAGGAAAGGCGGGGCTTCCCTCACCAAAGTAACTCCCTGGGGCTATGGCTTTCTTCACTGAAATCTTAGCCCAAATATGTTTCTTTAGGGCAGTTCTGGGTCGTTGTCGGAGTCTGGCTTTCCTCACCCTTATTGGCTAAGCATTAATGGAGATCACGTGTCTGCCTGAGGCCTTGTTGTCATGTCAGGAAACAGGTGAGTTCTTAACTCAAGTTAGGTCACTCAAGGTAAAGGCTTTAACTCATGTGAGAACTTCAAACTGCCTTCCCTTTACTAGGATTGTACTGAGTTACCTGACTTGAGTTAAATCACCTTTTTTATTTCACAGAGAAGACAAGGCCTGAAACAGCCAAGCTAAAGGGTTGGTCAGAGTTGTTCTAGGCCTCTGCTACAGTAGGAAATTGGCCCATTACTGCAGTTTATTGACTAACACTGAACACAGGCTTTGTCCCATCCATACCAGCAGTTACTGTGTTTGGTACTCGTTCAGGGGTATCTGCCGCTGACAGCCAGTTAAGCTATGGGTCTGTTTCCCACTGTAGATGGGACTTTCCTTCAGTAAACGCACCCTTGTTGAGTTTTGTGTCAAAATGGTCCCTGAAGCCTATCGCTGGGATGTGGGTAGTGCCAGTAATACTCAAGCGCTTTACGAAGTAGGTCAGTATCAGTTGTTAACACACTTTTGGCCCAGTCCACACTAGCTGACTTAGACCTGCCTGCTCTCCCAACTTTTAATGAGGTTTGTAACCAGGTAAGGGCCATGCTTTGGGCCAACACAGAGCAGGGTTAACATATGGCTGGTAACTGTGCCAGCTGAGCCTGGGTCTCCCTTCCTGTTGGCCTAGGCTGGCAGATGAGTGCCTTCTGGTAACTAGGTTGTAGCGCTCTTTTGTAGTGTAGACGTGCGCTGTAACAGAGTTGGCCAGTGTTTCTTTCTCCTCTCAGCTGTTTGTAGGAAATTGGTAGGGCATCTGAATGCATTCTTCTGCAGGTGCTGCTCCGTATCCATGTCCTCCGGGCACTCTATCGCCTGATGAGGCATTATGGGATAGCTGCCCAGAATGCACAGCTACAAACCCATTTAGGTTGTGCAGAAGGAGTGGGTAGACAGACATGATTTTACGGTGGGGGTTGGGGTCGGAAGGGGAGAAACTGTGTGGACACAACTCAATCATATTTGAGTAACGGGGTCTGATGAGTGTCACGGACTCACTTAATATATAAAACTTGTACGCTTAGCTCAAGCTGGGATTAACTCAAGCTAAAACTATTTCAAATCCTGCTCTACTACAGCTGTGCCTGTGATAGTTGGATATAGCTGGCCCTGACATGGTTACAGCCCTGCTCCATTTTGTAATGCTGCTGTTTTAAAAAAACAAAACAAAACTAGGCATCTACTGGCCCCAGTCAGGACTGGGGCCACATTGTGCTAGGCACTGTACAGACGCATGGTAAAAGACAGCCCCTGCCCCAAAGAGCTTCCAACCTAAATAGACAAGATAGATATAAACAGGCAGATGACATACAGTTTTAGTTCCTTTTAAAAAAAAAAAAAAATTCCCACCCTATCTGCCCCTCCAGCTCATTCCTTAGTCGAGATCGGGGTTCTGAAATTTCATTTCACTGCGACCCCCTTCTGACAACAAAAATTACTACAGGACCCCTGGAGCGGGGACTGAAGCTTGAGCCCACCCGAGCCCTGCTGACCTGGGTGGGGGAGCCAAACCTGAGCTCCATTGCCCTTGTGGGGAGGGGGAAGCTGAAGCCCAAGGGCTTCAGACCCAAGCAGGAGGCCTGTAATCTCAGCCACACCCCTGAAGGTTGAAGCCTTCAGGTTTCAGCTTTGGCCCTGAGCGGTGAGACTCAGGCTTCAGCCCCGGGTCCCAGCAAGTTTAAGCCAGCCCTGGGGTGACCCCGTTAAAATGGGGTCGTGACCCACTTTGCGGTCCCGACTCAGTCTGAGAACCACTGGTTTCGATGTCTCCCCAGAGAGAAGGTCTGTGGCTGACTTACCAACAGAGCTAGGGTGACCAGACAGCAAGTGTGAAAAATCAGGATGGGGGTGGGGGGTAATAGGAGCCTATATAAGAAAAAGACCCAAAGATCGGGACTGTCCCTATAAAATCGGGACATCTGGTCACCTTAAACAGAGCTGTAAAGGAAAAAGAACTTACTAACCCTTTCATTTAGCTGCTGACATTTCCTTGTTAATGTAGACAGGATTCTCAGCATGTGAAACCCTTGGATGCATCCATCTACATTACAAAATGGAATTGCATTGCAACCATGGAACTGGAGTTGTAGTGTAGGGCGGCTCTGTGCCCTGAAACAGGATCCAGAAACAGGCCAAGATTTTCAAAGGTGACTAGCGATTGTTAACCCTTAATTTTTGAGCGCTCAGGTCTTTAAAGGGGCCTGATTTTACACAAAGCACTGAGCACCCACCCTCTGTAAATCAGGCCTTTCATAGCGAGCACAGACTTTAACATAATATTTGTGTGCTGTGCGCTCCTCTGGCCATCAGCCTTGAAGGCTGATACTGCAGTTCTCTTCTTGCTGCAGTACCCTACTCCTATTTCCTCATCTACTCTCCCTTTGGAATTTTGGCTGCATTTCCCCCCTCTTTTTTTTACACTCTAGGGAAATTCTCACCCACGCTAACCTTCCCTGAGTGGTGAGTTAAAGATACCCCATTCCATGCGTGCTGTCTCTTGCGCGCACACAATTCCAAAGGTGCCCTGTCCTCCTTTTGACTCTCAGGGTTTCAAAAGATGAGATTAATTCAAGGAAAGTTATAGGTGTATAATTTAGGGGACTGGAACTTTAAACTGTGATTTTAAGCCATTGTTCTAATTCCTAGTACTGGCCATCTCCAAGCAAACTTGTCGGGCTGCAGTTGAATTTTAGTCTGGGATTTGTACAGGCTACAGCTACTGGATGTAAAAGTCAAATTAATCTTGGTCTGCAAAGTCAGTCTGTTAAATAACTGGATCATATTCACTTGGCGAGGACTTCCACCTCCATGGGAATCTAAAGAATCTGCTTTCAGTAAGTGAAGTTCTTTGTGGTGGTCAATCTGACCATTAACCCTTAATAAATCAATCTTAGGTCCACTTTTATTGGCTCAGAGTGTTGGCAGATTAAAAGCACAGAACAATTTGAGCTGATGGAATAAGAAACATGCAGTGTTGGCTGCTGCTTCTAAAACATTTCTTAAGGACTTTTTTTAATTGAGGAAAATGTTCTGAAGTACTCAGCTTTATGACTGGGCCAAAGTATGGTTTGACACAGTATCATTGAGTTTAATTCTAAAACTATTCCACAAGCGTGAGAGTGTAGTAACTTTGCTCTTAGCCTTCTTTAGCCTTATGGGAGTTACACAGGTGCTACAAACAGCACATCTGGGTTAATGTAGACTCTCGAAGGACATTTGAAGGACACTTCAACACCACGCCCCCTGCCGTAGGAGATAATGTGGAGGAAACTCTGATTTGAAAGCTGTAGGGCTTCTCACTTCTGGCCTTGGCTTGTGTATGGAAGAGCTGGACTTGGCCTGTCAGCATGGACACTAAATAGATGGGGAAGGGCATTGCTTGTAATGCGAGGGAGGCTGTCTCTTGGACACACCAACAGATTAGAGCTTGCTGTCATCTGTGGGCCAAGCACAATGAATGTTTGGAGACTGAAACTTCAATAATAAGACCTATTAAAAATGGAAATACAGCAGCAGAGGAGGACAGCAGGCCAGGTCTAGAGCCTGCAGGCATACACCATGTAAAAAGCAATAACACTTTATTCCCACCCCCCGAGTTTATGATGAAAACATGTTATGGCCATCTGGTTTGTCCTGGAACTGTGTGTTAAACACTGAATATCCATTCAAATACATTATTTGTTTTTTTGCAGTGCAGGAAATTTTGCATCCCACATGCAGATTTTGTAAAAAAATACCTTAAATGGCTAAATTAATATTTATTAAAAATACATACAATCTGAATGTGGTTGGTTTGTTTTTTTTTTAATGTAGAAAAGCCTGTTCCTGGGGTTTTTTTGTATTTTTTTTAGCAGCTCCATGACTGTGAATGGTTTGGGTCTGTGGCATCTGCCACTTGTTGTCTTTGTCACCACTCCATATTAAGTGGCAGGACAAACTCAGCAATGAGGAAACAAAAGTGGCCCAGGGAAATGCACTGATAGTAGAGTTGCAGCAGGAGGCTGTGATCTGCAGGGATCCTGGGCTGGGACCCGGAGTAGTGGCAGGACCAGGAGCAAAACTCCCCTCGAAGAGGGGAATGTGGATAGTGACATGGCTGGAGGGCTGAGCCATGAAGAGGACGCTGTGGTTCCTGATGCTGTGAGAGGGATTGCAGGTGGACTGCAGGGAAGGAGTGATGGGGTGCAGACCCTGGACGGGGGGGTTGGCCTTGAGCTAATCCCCAGAACAACCAGAAGGAGGTGCCAGTCCGGCAGTGAGTGATGTGCTATGTGACAGTGCCGTAAGGGCTTTTGGCCTTGTACTGATATTTGGCAAACTAGTGTAAATCAGTGACACTTGGAAAGGCAGGAAATAAACTATTGTATCCCAATGTACATGGCTAATAACCCTGGCTACTGGGAATGCTGAAATAAGGTTTGTAGATCTATGAACTCTCATTCATAATGTGACCAAACAAGCATAGCACTCTGACAGGCACGCTCCGTTTTCAGATCATACAGCACAAAATTAGGAGGCTTAACTTGCCAGTATCATCTTTTAGCACTGGTCACATCCAACAAAACAGTCACTCTGAATATAGATTTTTACTTTCAATAGTTATATGTGAAATACTTTAAAATGCACAGTAAATGTTGGGACACTTAATCTGTTAATGAAGAGTCTAGTGTCTTCTACAGAGCTTGTATGGAAGTTGTTGTTTTCCCCCGTGGAAAAATTTCAATGAAAATGAGAATTGTTTTCATTTTTTTTATAAAATGTTTTGTAATTTTGTTTAAAAACAAATCAAACCAAAACCCCAGATATTGTTGTTCTGGACAACTGGAAATTTACCAAAAAAAGTTTGCTTTTTGGCAAGCAAAGTTATAAAAATTTTAGCTGGTCAGGCAAAATTTTTTGATTTAACTGAATTGTTTTGCCCAACTAGCCAAAACTTCTCAGTTTTCAGCTGAAAAATAATTAATATCATTTTTAGGGTTTTGATTTTTCAATGAAAACCTTAAAAAGTCATCAGAGAGATTCCCACACAAATTTCCATTTTGATGAAAAGCTGTCTTTCATCAGAAAATATTTTGAACTAAAAACTTCTGTCTGCTGTAGTCCTCTAACTCCCACCACATGTTAAAATACTGGTACATTTACTTGTGTTGAAGCAAGAAATAAAGTGTGTATTTCAAAGCATTCAGTTTGATTTCAATGGGTGTAAGTTTCATTTTTCTCAATGAACAAAAGAAAAAGATTATTTTGGGGGGCAAGTATACACCACTGTGTTTGCATGAGAGAGCAGGAGAAGGATGAAAAGAAGAAATAAAGAGGGAATGCATGACACGTATTTAAAACAGTCACCTTATATGGTAGCTAAGAAGTTCCTTGCGTGTTAAAAGTGGCATTTGACAAACCTTGCCCTTTCTAAAATGGCTTTACATGTGATCTTGCAGAATGTCACACACCACCAAAACCCCAACAAATGTCACAGTAGTAGACCTGGAACGTGAACCTAGATCTTCTGCCGAGAAGTCTTCTCTGTAAGGATAAAAAATGCCTTTTGAGCTTGGAAGCAGAAAGCTGCTCACTTTAGGTAGATGGCAGAGTGCTCAGGGAAAAAATATCCTAGCACTTTTGAGCCTGCTCAACCAATGACCTCCTTCATGTTTAGCTTATTAATTGCAGTTTATGGAAGATGAATGGTGACTGCCATCAGGGCATGGAGTCTGGAGAAAATGTGGCTTAAATCCATAAAGGCGTGCAAACAAACCCTCCCTTTTTAATTCATCAGCAAAGACTCTAGTGAGTCAAGCTTATGGGACTTATTTTTCAGGATATATATGTGTGGCTTTGGGGCCAGTGCGCATGGTTTACATGGAAACACATGCTCATATGAGCATGCAAAAACACTCCCCTTCAACACTAAGGGTCTGTTGATAGAGATTTTGATGAGGGAATTCAGTGGCTTGATTATTAATGTGAATGGTCTGAATGTGGACGTTGGATAAAGCTGCATTTTAAGAAGTACTAAATAAGTATTATGAGAGCATGTGGTGTGCTTAGATGAAGCCAACATGATTTTAATGCTAGCAGATGAAAGAAGAGCAGCAGAATCAATGTCCCTGCCGTTTTAGGACTGTTAGGGTAAATCTTTAGGCCCAGTTATCACAACTGTGAGCTCCACTGTGAAAAGTGAGTGAAAGTTCATAAAATGCCACAATAGCCTAGACCAACAAAGGCTGATGGGAAAAGGTGCAAAAGGGAGACTGAATCTGTACAAACAAAAAGGCTGACTGATATAACTCAAGGATTGCGTTCAGATCATGCCTGGTAAACAAGAAAAGCGTGGGAAATCAGTGAACCAAAATTAGTGTGTTGGAAATAAGGCCTAACTGGTGGACAAAATAATGAGGGGATGGGCTAGTCCACCCATCAATCCCTTTTGGGGTCCTTAAAAGACTTTTTGAGGAAAATTGGAGGACATGAATGGAAGAGGGCAATGATTGCTGACTGAAAGGAGGGGAAGGAGTGAGCTCTACCAGTAATGGCTGCCACCTCCAGTATCTCCTAGGACTCCAGAATCCACCATAATGCCACTAGAGATCCCAAAAGATGTTCAGACCAGATCGGGCCAAAGAGAGGAACCTAGATGACATCACTGCCTCCGCCGTCTGACTAACTCCCAACCACCATGTGGGATGTGAGACTCTGCCATCTACCCTCATCCCCACGTGTCCTCCTTCCCCCATTTTATTTCTTCTCATTTCTGTCCTCCTTTGTCTTCTGTCGGATAAAAGTCTGGGTTAGCTGGCCAAGACTAGATATTCTGTAACACTGTTGTGAGCCTGTGAGCAAAAGCGCAACTAAAAGCAGTGCCCTACACAGCCCGATGCTGGTACAAGTTTGCCAGGTCTTAGAGTAGTTGATAAGATTGTGTTCTGGGCCTGGTTTTCCAGCAGTGAGGTGGCAAGTGAAGGTCCACACCAGCCTCAGAAGCTGCATTTTCTGTCTTTGCTGTTCTTTTCACTCCTCTCTCGTGTGTCTTTTAAGAAATGGGAACAGACTTTAACAGCTCCTGCCCATCTCAGCTAACTTCTTCTGTTTTTTCACCCAATACAACACGTATTACTATTTTTGATACCACCTAAAAGACGGTCAAACAAGTTCCCCCCCCCACCCCTTCTAATGACTCTCTTGACTTAAAGGGAACAAGGGATGTTGTTCGTATGAAAGCCTTACTTAATACTTGACATTTCAAATACTTGAACTGTTTTTCCTTCTTTTTCTGTATCTTTATTCAAAGGTTAAAAGGATTCTTAATGGTGTGTTTGCCATGGTACAATGCAGGCTGAGATCTCTGTATACCAAACCCTGAACCTTGTTTAAAATTGATGAATGTTGGACAGCGTTAAGTCTTTGGGACCATATATTCCAGTCCTGCAACTCGTAAATAAACCTGAGGGCAAGAAGACTGAAGATTATTCTAGTTAGTTATAGGAACAGCTCCCAGGTTTCCTAAAATCCATTTTAAAGAACAGAGGATGAAATTCCAGTCCCACTGAAGTCAATGAGAGTTTTGCTGTTGACCTGAGAGTAGCCCGTATCTCTCCCAAAGTGGCTTGAAATGTATTTGAACTTTTTGTGGGGTGTTTTTTATATATATACTTTGCCAGTGTCACGCTGTCTGGAGTGGCTCAGGACCAGGAGTGCCTACATCAGGGCAGACTGTCAGAAAAGAGGGCAGACACCTCAAGCTGGTGGTGTGTTCTATAATTAGATTTCACCAAGCCAGTAAGAAGTGTGTACTCCTGGATCACTGTACCAGTCGTGCCATGGAGTCAGTCTCCTTTGACTCTCCAGTCTATCTTGCCACCCAGACAAACTGGACTTTGTGATAAAATGGTTACTTACACCAAAACTCACATCATATTTAGGTTGCTTCCAGTCCCAAGAGACCAGTCACTTACCCCAGATCAACTGGTACCCTAGATCTTACACCCAAGACCATGCTGGTAGCCAGTTCTACTAACTAAGGGTTTATTAGCTAAGAAAAGGAAATGAGAGGTTAAAGCAAGTAAAATACATGCTCAGGTGAATCACAATTTGTGATCCCAAAGGGTGGCAGTGATGTACTAAACTGCCAGTTTCCCAAAAGGCTTTTCAGGTACCATGATTGTCTCAGAGGATCTCTGCCTTGCATCTGGCGCACTTCCCTGTAAGAGTCCAAACAGTTCAGAGATGAAGGATCTTTCCTTGAATCCATACTTATAGCTTCTTCTCACAGAAAACAAGCCAACAGTGTCACTACCTAAGTGGGCTTTTCCTTTGATGATGGAGAGTGAGAAATGCCGTTTGTGTTGATGATTGGAGTTCGAAGACGCAAAGACCACTTGCGTCTGAAATTAGCTCTTTTCTGTTAGGGTTCTTCATTTGCATTCTACAAGGCTTCTTTCTCCTTTGATGGGTTAGTTGGTTACAGGGGTATCACAATGTAAATGTTTGCTTCTACTTTATAATGGGATACAGATAAGTGAAAACAATGCAAGTAGCATCCCATTAGTTTTTGTGACGTTTAAACACCTCACACTCTCTTACACATTTAACAATCATCTTGATTTATATAATGCACAAGTGAATTGGCCTGGGGCTTTGACATGAGCTGGCGCCTGATCTGCCAGTGTCACAACCAGTTCTGCAGAACGGATGAAATATCACCAGCAAGAAAGAAAAATAAGCCCCTCTTCAGCAAATCATCTACGTACTTTCCTAATGAAGAATTTACTAGTCATCCTTCAACTAAGCACTTAACCAAGTGTTTTGACTACAATAAGGCTTAAGCTCACGCTTCAATCCTTTGCTGGCTCAGCCCATAGATAATACTGTTTTTAGGGACCCAACCTTTACGTCTGACCCACGGAGCAGCGCACTCTCCTACCAGTCTCTCAGGGGCACATGCCTGCATGCTGGTGCAGCTTATCTCCGAGTGCTGGGGCCTTCACACTGCCCTTCCCCTTGCTGGATAATGTCACACATGCATCCCACTAAAAACCAACACAAACCCATCCATCCTGGGCTCTCCCTTGTTAATACTGAAGTGATGATTCAGCCCTTGTATGGGAAATTCTCAGGCTTCCATTGCAGGCAGGAGTTCTTTCTGGGCCCCTTCTCACCAAGGCATTCCATTCCCAAAGTCTTAACCCTTCCCCTTGGGTCCCCCCAGGCAGAGGCAGACCCTGATTTCCCCAGAAGAAAGCCACTGTCCGCACCAGTCCTTCCTCCGTTACAACGGAGCCTCCAGCACAGAGTCCTACCTCTGCAGATTTCAGGTCTGTTCCCAATCACCTGCTCTCGAGAGGAAAACAAACCTGGCAAGGTCCGAGCCGGGACCCGAACCCCGCAAAGTCACAAGCTCAGCCTGTGACCTGCTAATATTTCCCCTCCCAATTAAAAAATGAAACCACAAACCCATTTTCTGAGAGCCTGGGCAAAGGGTTCTGCTAGCGAATGACAAATCGTTTGGTTTCATAAGGTTTTGCCTTCAAAAGAATCCAGGCACTTGAAGTGGGAAAGCCAGGAAGTGCACGGCTCTGATGGTATTCGTGGGAGTCTACACTGCCACTGTTGTTGTTGTTTTGTTTGTTAGCTGTGCTTTGGCATTGTATATATTCTGTTGACAAACGCAAGTATTCGTCCATTGTGGGTCCAGTCCTGCAAACTCTCATCCACATCAGTAATGGCTTGCAGGACTGGCCCTGCTTGTATCCAGAACATCTGATTAGGCTATCTCGTTACATATTCCATCCATAGTACTTTAAAACGTACAAATATGATAAAGCAGCCTACAAAGAAGATGAGAGGTAGATTTGACTTCTTCCATTTCAGATTTAGTTTGTTTTCTTGCATGAATAGATCATAGCCCTATGCAAAATCTAAATTTGCTCTAGATTTTCCATGGTGAGGAAAACCATCCACTGACTGGTTAGAAATGAGTCAGGAATATAATGTTAAAGGCCTCTCAGTTTCAAAAGTTGTTTTGTTTGCTTGGGATTTTTCATTGATACTATATATGCAGTATTTGAGTGGCCAATGTTTTTGTTATTATCTTTATTTGCATATTCAATAATAATAATTTAAAATCTCTGTAGGTGAAGTGGCTACAGCAACAGGAAGTGAAACGACGAGTTAAGAGACATGTTCAAGGTGACCCTCCTTTGATTCACTTCAATGACCCAATGTGGTCTAAAATGTGGTATATGGTGAGTATCTTCAGTAGTCTTCTTTTTGCTAGCCAGGTACTTTTCTATGGTAGAGTTATTTTACAGCAAAGTTACTTTTTTAAAAAATGGAAAGTTTCATTACCCTTCACTTAACCTCGTTGATAGTGTAGCCCATTGACTTCTGTGTTTGTGTCAGTGAAAGTGCTTTGTAGCTGTATTAATATATCCCAGGATGCAGAAAAATGTCATTTTAGAGGCAGTGTGGCCTAGTGATTGAGCATTGGACTGGAACTCAGGTGACCTGGGTTCTCTTTCTGGCTCTGCCACTGACCTGCTGGGTGACAGTCGGCAAGTTATTTCCCTCCCTGTGCCTCAGTTTCCCCATCTGTAACCTGGGGAGGAGGAGGATGATGATACTGACTTCCTTTGTAACGTGCTTTGAGATCTGCTGATGGAAAGTGCTATAGAAGAGCTGAGTATTCTTGTTTGTTGTAATTAGCTGTCTTTCATCATGATCATTTTATCGCAGGTACACAATTCTAAGCATAAAAGGTCTGAAACTACCTCTATGCAGTAACAGCATTTTATTTTGGTTCATTGATTTGTGTTTGGCAGGGAAAGTCATTTAAAATAAAGTCGCTTGATAGAAATGTTACTTTGTATGAATATAAAGTTGAAGATCCATCCCTAAAGTGGAAGAACCAAAGAATATTAAGATTTCAGTTCCCCTCATTAACTTGTTTGGGGATTTCTTGATCTAGTATGTAAATTTAAAACAACCTTACAAATAGCTTGGTGAACTGTGGAATGTAAATGTATTTTCAGATTAGTTGATTTGTTTGCACAGTATCATTCTTCAGCAGAATTGGGTGATGCTTTGAACTCATTGGCACATTGGGGTGGATCAGTTTTATAATCTGCCCTTTGCTATTTCTGCCCTCAGCACTGTGGAGATAAAAACAATCACTGCAGGTCAGAAATGAATATTCCAGCAGCCTGGCAGAGAGGATATACTGGCAAAAATGTGGTGGTGACCATTCTTGATGATGGCATAGAGACAAGCCATCCCGATCTCGTACAAAACTATGTAAGTAAAAAAAAAAAAAAAAAGTTTGCCGCTTCTCTGTAACCTTTTAGACTGGCATGTCAAATGGAAAATATGATGGGGAAATGGGATAGTTCTTCAAGGAAAACGGGACCAGAGACTTTTTTCCCCCAGTGAATTTGTTTCTGAAGAACTTTAAAAATAAAAGCATAATTTAAGACCAGCCGTCAACAGAATACACATAAAGATTTGAAAAAAAATCAAAACTTCAGATTTGAAACAAACATGTTTGGAAACTCCATTCCTGTTGGGGATTAGCCAGCTGTCTAGGAGATGAAGGTTTACAAATATCCCACCACCGTCAGTCTCCTGTAGAGTAAAATCAGGCATCCTGTGGCCAAAGACAAAGATAATGTAAATGGCTTTGCTCAGCCAGAGTTTGAAAACAGGTAATAGAATATCAGGGTTGGAAGGGACCTCAGGAGGTCATCTAGTCCAACCGCCTGCCCAAAGCAGGACCAATCCCCAATTTTTGCCCCAGATCCCTAAATGGCCCCCTCAATGATTGAACTCACAACCCTGGGTTTAGCAGGCCAATGCTCAAACCACTGAGCTATCCCTCCCCCTGTTAAGCAAGACATAAGACTTTCCATAGCTAATCTGTTTCCTGGCCCTGGGAAGTCTAGTACCTGAGTCAGGCTGACTTTTTACCTGAAAGATCCTGATTGCCAAACACCCAGCACCCAAATCACATTCCAGTTTGGCAACATGGACTGTATCACCTACCTCTCTAGCCTGATCATGACACATACTGGATGGAGGCAATAAACTTAGTACAATTCTCCTGGTTCTCACCTGATCCTCATTTTACGCTGAAGACCCTGACATGCCAGTCTCTGCTGACTCATTGTTAGCTCAGTATTTGGATGATGTGGGTGTGGGAATGGAATGCCTCTCTCGGTTATAAACAGGAACTGAAACACTTTTTACCTGTCAAGCCAAGAGTTCACTGGCTGATGTTTCTCCTGCAACAGTTGACAATGTTCTAATACATAGAACAGCACAGGGTGCAGCCTTCCTACAGGGCTGCAAGATACTGACAGGGACCATTTCTGACAATCTGAGTCTTCTGTGCCCAGGATCCTCTTCTTTTCGCTGCTTAAATAGGTTTGAAATGTCTTCGTTTTAGGTGTGCCCTAAGAGTTAATGATTTTTAGTGTCAGATCCTGGGTCCTTACTCTATTTTCCCTCATTCCATATCGGGCAAACTCCCATGAGTGAGAAATGATGGACCGCAGGATTTAGCTCACAGTGCAAAGCTTGTCATTTTTAGTAGATTAATTCTTCATTTCATTTGTTTCTAATAGCTGTAAAAGAGCCTGGACAGGCACTTTCTAAACACTTCTAAATAAGTTAATATAAAGAAGGGCCCACACCCAGCAAACACACAGACACGGTTCCATTGGCTCGCAAGCAATTACACACTAAGGAAAAAGAAGTTCCTTGTAAATTTCAGTGAACCCTTTTTAAGCTGTTTCTCCTTCTTCGGGCTTGCAAGCTCTGGTTACCAGCCTGAGGAGTATGCTGGATTGAATAATGAATGCCAATAGCCTTTGTTAGTCTTAAGCAAATACTTGAGAATTAAATTAGAAGTGCCAGGTTATTGCATAGGCCATCGCCCCAGCCCCAGCCCCTGGAGTGCTCTATTTGTGCTAATGTAGCATCTCACAGGCTTTTCATTTAAGCATTTCATTTTATTTGTAGAGTGAACGCTTTATAGCCTCCCGGAAAGGCGTAATTGGAAAAGCAGAAAATATTGAACCACTTTCTTGTCAGTGGTGAGACAAAGATTATAACCTTAGGGAAAGGGCACTCTGCAATAAATGAGCCTGGCATCCCGGTTATGCGTGAACTACCGCTGAATGATAAGGTGTCTCTGTCTATCTGATCCCAGCAATGAGTGCAGCTCCATTTACATTGCTGCTTTGGAGGGGAGAAGCAAAGTCTTCCCAAGTTAATGTTATGATCACTTACTAAATGTAAATTCCAAGGGGAGCCATGCCTTGCTGGGGTGTGCTTAGGTGATCTCTTCCTGTTACACTCGCTGTGTTAATTCAGTGTTTCTTTAAGTGGGCTTTAGGTCTGGTCTGTGCTCTGGCTAGTCACGCTCACTAACGAAAGTGAAATGTTTTTAGGATCCTCAGGCGAGCTATGATGTCAATGACAATGACTGTGATCCAAGTCCACGCTACGATGCCAGCAACGAGAATAAGTATGTTGCATTCCTTATAATGCACCTAGCCCTTAAATTGTGTGGTACTTTCCAAGAACTTCCCAGACATTTAAACACCTAATTTTTACAGTTGCTTCATCCCAGAAGGGTGGGTTAATAGTACAGGAAGCATTAGTAGTATTGGGATTTCATAGATGGGGAAAGTGAGGCAAGACAGCATGACTCCTGCAAAGGTACTTGTCAGAGCTAGGATTAGAACTCAGGAGGGGAGGGATTAGAACTAGGGGGGAGAGATAGCTCAGTGGTTTGAGCTTTGGCCTGCTAAACCCAGGATTGTGAGTTCAATCCTTGAGGGGGCCATTTGAGATCTGGGGCAAAAATTGGGGATTAGTCCTGCTTTGAGCAGGGGGTTGGACTAGTATTTCCTTTTATCGGTTTTGAATTTGCCACCTTTTTATTGACTGCCCCCTTGTTCTTGCATTTTGAGATCAGGAGAACAGAAGCTTACCTTCTCTAGACCATTCATTATTTTATATATTTTTATCAAGTCCCCCTCTTATTCGTCCCCTTTCTAAATCTCTTCCAGTTCTGCAATATCCTTTCTGAGACAAGGTGACAGCACTGATTATATAAAATCACACACTTTTACAGCAATTGTCCATGGTCTGTCAGCTCAACTCCCCCTCCCCACCCCAACCCCTTATTTTAATTTACTTCTGGCCTCCTAATAGTGGTGTATACATATCTGCGATCATACAGCATAGCTCTCTTCATGTGGTAACTATCAGTTGCCAAGTAACTTTCTATCAATCAAACAAATGCAACGCCAATAGACTCTTCATGCACTGTGTCCCAAAATGTCTTTAGAAAATGAACAGCTCCACCATTTAAGATGAATGAGTCTATTCTCCGCCCGGTGCATAATAGGCCTCATACAGGGGAATCTTCTAAAGGCCAATTTGTGAACAGAGAGGGGGGTGAATGTTCAACATGATGTTCAGGGCTTTAATGTTCGTGTGACTTCTGCTGCTGCTAACAGGAGTCGTGTGGCAGAATCCTTGAAGAGCTGACTGGAAATGTGTCCTCTAGTCTAAAAGGACTAACCAAAAACTATTTTTAAGGGTCACCGTCTGTGAATTCCCTTAATGATGCCAAGCCTCTAAGCACTTTTCCAATTTAGCGGATTAGATGTCAAAACGATATCACACTTTTTGAACCTAAATTAAAGTGGGACTTCCACATGGCGGCACATTTGAAAAGGAAACATTAATACAAAAAAGCAATTTACTTGGCCACTAATTTCCTCTATTCCCCTGGCCATTATTGTGTTTTTGAATAAAAAGCTTCCTCGCTCTCAAGTCAGTTTTGTCTGCTGCGGAAGTCTTAAGCCCGTGTTTATGAGCTCACCCGAGGGATCGGGATGTCGCAGATGGAGCATTGTGACATCACTGTAAAATCAGAGAGGGAGAAATGTTGGGATACAACATTGCAAATAGCTTAAGCAGCAATGTGACTGCTAGCAATGGCGTCCTGATGCTGAGTGTCACGTACAATACATACACACACTTGGTCCAAATCTGTGTTTGACTCTGCTGTCAATTATTTACATGGGAATGTATCCTGACTTTCAATTCTCTTTTCAGACATGGCACGCGCTGTGCTGGACAAGTTGCAGCTAAAGCAAACAACTCTAATTGTATCGTGGGCATCGCATACAATGCAAGAATAGGAGGTAAGGCTGACGTTATGCTATGGCTCTCTCACTGTGTGTGGTTTGCTACTTATACACCTTTATTTCCTGGACCTATAGTTCTGCCCGCCTGGACTGGTGAGTTGTGATTTCTTGAACTGAGATTGACGGGGGACAGTGAAACTCTGGAGCAGTGACCCGGTTTGGATCTGCTAAAGTCTTGAATCATTATTGTCCATGATTGAGAATGACCCTGAGAATGACCTTGGGCCCCCCCCCCCAACCCCCTGGATAGCGAAGCCGTATTTTTGAGAAGAGGTTGGGGACCTGCTGATTTCAGCTCTTGAGGACATTGCTGACAATGTGCCCTCTGCATCCTTTAGATCCTCAGTTAGTACAAATCACAGGTGGCTACAGCTGGTTGGAACCCCTTCCCCAAGATGTGTCGGTTTCATTGGGAAGGGGTTCTTTGTTTTTGTTTTTTTGAGCAAGAGATTTTCTCACACTCTGTAGCCTGGCGATTAGGGCACTGGCCTGGCCTGGCATGTGAAAGACCCAGTTCAAATGCCCGCCCTACCTCATCTTGAGTGATCTGGGACAAAAAGCTCTGGTCTGGATCAGGCAGAGCAAGGATTTGAACCTGGGTTGGCTACATTCCAGGCGGTGCCCTAGTCTGCAGGATGAATGGGAGTACACACCCCAATCCAAAAGTGGGCACTAGGATATGACTGCTGTCCCCAGAAACTTTCCAAAGGTTTTGGATTTGTTCCAGCATGGAACGAAAACAAATGTCAAAACTTCAGAAGTTGCTGCCAAACAGAATTGTCGTCCTACAGCCAACTGTACCGGTGGCCCCTTCTCATTGGTAGTCAGCTGCACCAGCTTCAATTAGGGAAGCTGCAACACCCCAGTTCAGCTCAATATTCACATCAGAGATTAACGCTCCACTTGTAATCATTTAGAAGGGCTAATCTGGGAACCATGGCTGCTTGGATGTTTGCCTTCCAACTGGAACTGACAGGGGAAGTCAAAGGAACAGGGTTAGGTCTTCGTTTGGTAAAGGACCAGTTTTGGAGTTTGCAAGAGCATCCGCAAGCTTTTTCCCTGTATGATCCTCCTGGATTTTTTTCCATATTTAAATATAAAATTGAGCCAATAGGTGATTTATATAGGATTGCGTCTTTTACGGAACCGGTCTTAAATGGAACAAACAAAGCTTGCATAGGCTTTTGGGAATGTATTCAATCAGGTCAGACCCTTGACTGTCTGTCTGAAAATTCCTGGCAATGTTTTCACTTCTTCTTGCATCTAAATCCTGGAAATCCAGGACTTGGAATAGCAAAGTCTGTCTCGCTGCATGGTTCAGTCTCCGGGCTCTTTGTAATTTGCCTTGGTAGCAATAGATTTTACTGGCAAGGCTGCTATAAAATACTGTTCTCAGGGGCTGCTGTGTGCAAGCCGCTTGCCACTTTCCATGATGTCGGTGCAACTTGTGGAGCAGGGAATTGCATATGGTTTTCTCACAGCTGTGCGATCCCACTTCGCTGCCCTCCACTCAGCTGCTGGAATTGCACGCCGGGGAGAGGCCTGGATGCAGATTGGCAGGGGAGAGCCTTGCCAGCACTGCACTGTCTTCCAGCTGTTTAGGAGTTGGCAACGCTGCTAGCGGGCGGCAGCGCTTCCTCAGTGACTGAGCGGAAATGCTGCCTCTGAGAAGGATGCTGGGAACATGGGAATGGGGCTGCACTGGCTGTGAGAGGATTTTTGGGATGCTTCCAAAGGAAATGTAGGGTAGGGTGTGAGTAGAAGAGCAGAACCGCGCCTTTATTCCTGTTAGAAGAAAAGGAAGACTTGTGGCACCTTAGAGACTAACAAATTTATTTGAGCACAAGCTAACACGGCTGCTACTCTGAAACCTGTCTTTATTCCTGCTGGGTTTCTTTCCCCTATCCCTGACTTTCCTACCCCTTTTGCTTCCTGTTTACCCCCATTGTCCTCCTTTCTTTCCTATTCTCTACACCCTCATTCTGGGTTCTTTCTCTTTCCCTCGTGTGCCCGCCTCCCCTATCTCTTTAGACAGAGGCCGCATGGGCAGTTACCTTTGGCCCAACGTGCAATGGGGCCGAAGTGGTGGTGGGACATCTGTGGTTCCTTGATTACAGAGAACCCTAAGTCAGCAGGAGACCATGCACTTTCCGGAGCTAGACAGAGGTCCGGTTCACCTTGTGTCAACCACACATGTCCCCTTTCCAACACCATCCTTCTCAAATCTCCCTTACAGAAAACGGCTCTTCTCTTCTGCATCCCTTCTTTGCCCCCCTCCCCCTGCTGGTATGCGGAGACGAGCACATTGTTCTTTAGAACCGGGGGGTGGGGGAGCACAGGGATGAAACGATTGCTGCTGATGCTGTCGATGCGGAGGTTGGTAATGTTGGAGGCTGGTCACTTTGAGAGATGCATCTCTTGCTGCAGGTCGGTCCAAGCACCCAGAGTTCAGGCCCTTTCTGTCCCACCCTTGGAGACCAAGAACCCACACCAGGAGGGGGGCCGCCCTTTCCAGCAGATGGAGATTTGAGCTGTTAGCATGGTTTGCAGTAGGAGCCTAGGTCCGCAACTGCCCTGTGTTGATCAGAGTTGCTCTTGCATTCTTTGCCCACGCAACCTGGGCTGGAAACGGGTGCTTCTGACGCAGAGAGAGCGCGTCAGGTTTTTGACGCTCCGTGTTCTACTCTCCTGAACGCTCAGCATGTTGGATATAGGATCTCCAGGTGCCCTAGCGGTCAGGCCAGCCTGCCTATTTGCGCTGTGGGTAAAATTGCTGGCCCAGTGTTTGAACAGTCTGATCCAGCTACCTGTGTCTCTTCAACCCATTTTCCTTCTCCGAGCCAACTGCAGAGCAACAGCAAATGTCGCTAGTTAATTACATACATTGAGATGTTCCTCCCTCCCTCTCCCCTCAGGAACCTGTTTCCATTTAACGAAATATATTAAATAAATAACTGAAAATGACTCTTATTTTTAAACTACATGTTTGTACAAACCCCGGCACAATGGGCCCCCTGACCTTGGCACTGCTGTAATACAAATAACAAACAGTAATGAAGTAAACAAATCATTATCAGTAAATTGGATTCATGATGCTAATGAGAATCATGAAGTTCATTTGCATTAGCATATCTATGAACCATTCAGATTTAGAGCATTTTAAAGGATTAACTTACCCCAAACACTAACTAATCAGCTTGGAGTTGTGTAGTTACAGGGTCAATGACACATAGTGTCAGTGAATCTGTGGGGCTGACTTTGCAAATGGGGTAGAATGAAGGCTGGAATTGTCATGTATTACAGGCTACCTTTGTGTGCAGCTGCAGACCAAATCTACAGGAAAAATCATTTGTAGATCAGTTGCCGAAAGGTCCTGCCCCGTCCCACTGCCCCCGGCCTGATCTGTCCCCTCATTGACCCAGATAGAACCTGCAGAGTCAGAGTTCAAGGAGGGGGACATGAGCCTCTCCATCAGCCTCATTTTAGGAGCCTTATCTGACACCTTGCAGAGGGCAGATGTGGCCCTTGCTCTGTTACCCTTTGAGCATTAGAGGAGTCAGCTTAGTACTTGTATTAATGGTAGGAAGGCTTTAGACCTGGGCACCTGTAGGTAGACGTGGTCCTGACCCAGTCTCTCCTCTGCTTCAGCTCAGATATGGAGAAAGGAATTAAGCCTCTTCTGATACATCCACCTCCTTCAAGGCTCCCCCTTGGACTGTCCTGTCTCCTGCCAGCATCTCTTCCCTGTTAGCTCTCTGAGGTGTCTGACATAAAACCCTCTGAGGCAGAGGTCACAACAGCTCAGCAGGAGTCCATCGGGGGAAGATTCCCCACAATGCCTCAGGAGAGCAGAGGGACCCTAGCATCTGTGTAAGAAATTCTTGGTGACTGTATGGGGAAGGCGAATCTTGAAAAATGCCCACAAGCCACTGTGCCAGCAGCAAGAGCTGAGGCAGTATGGGATAGCAGTCAATGCTTTCCCAGGATGCCTTGATACCAACATGGTTACGGAACTTGACAAGGGAGGATGTGTAAATACCGGTTAGGCCAGGTTAGGCCAGGTCTACACTCGAAAAGGTTTTCTGGTGTAGTTATCCTGCTACAGCTATAACCGCAAACCCCTAGTGCAGACACAGCTTATCCAGTGCTTATACCAGTTCCCCGAGCCAAATAAGCTACACCAGCAGCAGCATGTTTATGCCAGTATAACTGAGTTGACACTAGGGCTTTTGCCAGTATAGAAATGTGACAACATTACTAGCAAAAGTTTCTGCGGTAGCCCTGGCCTCTGTGTTTGGCCGGGGGGAAAGAAGCTGCAGCATGGGAGCAATACAGCTGTGATTGCAGTAGCTGCGGGAGACAGCCGGACAGTTCACACCGAAGAGAGAAGAACATGAGTAGAAGATCACTTAGCTTCTTCCACCACTAGCCCAGGTGCTCAGGGAAAACGCCGCTGGAGGGCTGGTTGGGAGACAGCAAGGAGATTGCCCCAAGCTTCTGGGCCTGGGCTAAACCCCAAGCTGGGATTTTTCATTTCCTCCTGTGACATCAACTTAGCAGAAGAAAAATAATTGTTGAAGAAGAAACCTTGTTGACAGATACCGTATTTCTCTGCCGTATCCTGCCACCAGCTTACCCTCCACTCCAGAAGCCGTACACAAATTCCATACCTCATCCCCACTATTTGAGACCTAAGCGAGGGAATCCTGGAGACTTTCGTTTAAATAACTAGAGGCCTTATTGTACCCACTTGGCCCTGCCCTGGAGGCGGCTCTACAAACTCCAGTGGTACGAGAGGATTGGTTTGTCTCTGGTGGGTGTTTGGCTTTTGTTGGTGAGAGATAAGTCCCGTTTCCATGATTCCATGAGCGAGTGCTTCTAATAAATCAACCACTAGACACCCCCCAGAACGGGGGTCTCTCTCTCTTTTTAACTTTAGAGTGTCTGCCTAGTTCTCTGCATGGGTGTATTCGCGCACGTTCATCCGTGTGCATGGCACATCTGATTTCTCTGTGATCCCAATGCAGGGGAACGAATGCAGACCCTGTTTTGAAATGTTCGCTCTCCATGCAAGTGTGGCACATCCCCGGGCACTCTGTACTGGTCAAAGGCCCTTGTGACAATTCCCTGTTTTTGTGAAGCAGGCAGCACTGAAAGAAGCTCATGCCATCGGTATAAATCAAGGCTGTAGCAAAATGAGGATGCTGATTGCCTGGTGCAAGCAGGGCCTTTCACTTCCAGCGACTGCAGCTGGACTTAAAGTACTCTGCCTCCTACAGGATCAGGCCCTAAAATACACATGGTATATTTCAAGCGCACACTCCTTAATAACCCCGGAGGCAGGAATTACTTGTCAGCTTTATAAAAAATGCATTGCTCCCTTTTGAATTTGACTTCTTTAATGAGTGCCTCCATGTGTGTGCATGTTGGGGAGACCAGGAATGCTTTGTCGACCAAGACAATAAAACTGACAGACCGCTTGAGGTTGTAGGTTTGGGTCAATTTTTTGAAACCGAACCCTATAGAGTTACTGATTGTGGAACAGAACATGCTGTCGCTTTAGCAAAAGTGATTCTAGATGGATTACTAAAATAAACTCACGATTAATGAGCAAAACTTGTTGGGGAGGCCTATTTGTCACACTCAAAAAGCTACAATCTAATTTTACTTGCTGTTCTTCAATGCTCTTGCATTGCCATTTATTTGCTGTAGGCAAAATACATTACTGCTCAATAAACAAACAGTGATCCTGGCATACCTTCTTTTTTCCTTCTCTTCTTTACAGCCTGCATTCTGAAAGTTTTATTGCTTATTCTCTGGGAAATAGCTGATTTATTTCCCCCTCCCACGATCTTTTCTTTAACTTTGGTTTCCTTCTTCCAAACTCTATAACCTATAGATCCTGCTGCAGTATTATATAAATCTGGGTTTGATTGCTAGCTCTGCTAGCTATGTTGGATCTGCTATGTGATGAGACTGAGGGGATATTTTCACTCTATACAAGTGCACAACTGGGAACAAAGTAAAGGGAGAATTTATACATCTTATTTTTAAGGCCATCTATGTAGGTATGGACAGTACCATTGCCATTGTGCCTTGCAAATATCTCAACACCTCTCTGAGGCATGCAAGTATTAGCCCCATTTCAGATGGGGGACTGAAGCACAGAGAGATTGTGACTCGCCCCAGGTCACATAGGATCTGAGACAGGAATTAAGTTCAGTTCAGATCTCCTTAGTCCCAGTCCTCATACACATGCCCATCTTTTTGCTGCAGACTCACTAAAGGCAAATCCTTCATTGGTTCATAGACAGTCCAGATGGGCAGAGAGTCCCTGTCAGGCCTGGGATGTAGCTTCACCTTCACCCCTTACAGGACTTGTCAGATGTTAAATGACAAGATCTGAACCAAAAGGCAAGGTAGACGTGATGTGGATGTGAGGAGCATCTCTGCCTGACCTGCCTTACACTTAATGCACGTAGTCCAGCGAATGGCTTACACTGTCCCAAAGCTGCTGCTTACTCCAGCTCTTCTCCTCTTACATTAGTGCTGGACATGTCGCTCTGAAGCAGAGTCATCCATTCACGAGCTGAGGTTGGTCCCAATTCTGCAAGGTGCCAGGCACCCCCAACTCCAGCTGACTTCACTGGAGTTGATAGCGCTTGGCTCCTTGCAGGGTCAGGCCTGGAGATTGAAAGCTAGCTTTTCCTCCCACCACGTGACGGGCTGAGTGCTTTGAATTATGATGCTACAAAAGGTTTTCTCTTAAAAATGGATAATGTGCAAGATGAAGTAACAGTGATGTGAAAACGCTATTTCCCGTCACATCTCTCAATCCAGGACAGATTAAGCTGTGATAGTGACCAGCTAACTGAAAAAAGCGTGTTCTGTCTGAATAATAAGTACCTGTGTGGCACATGCCAAAAACCAGTTCCTTGTCACTTGCCCATGCTATTTAGGAAATTTAAAATGCTGTTATAAAACACAGCCCTGCCCAGGGGTTACTTGTCAGTGTTCTCTTCAGTTTCGTTAGTTCACTTTACAAAGAAGCTTTGGTAAATGTCTTTGCGCCTTTGCTTTGTATTTTGAAGATTGTTCGCTGCTGGCAGCAGACGGCATTAGAAAAAAAAATATTTGAATTGCCTGTAGTCCAGAGCACAGCTGCAACGGTAATTAAAGCTGTCTGCATTTGTTTGGTTTAAGAAAAGTAAATGTGGAAAGGGAAGTGCATTTTTATAAACAGGCGTCTGGTTGGCTGGCTCCAGTAGGCACTAAAATGATCCAGTGCTACCTTTCAGACATGAGACCACTTAACAGAGTTACAAAACTAGACTAACTGAGCATCAAGGAAACAGACGGCTCTGAGCCGCTTTTGTCCACTCTGTTGATGTGCACCACTCTTCTGAGTGCCCTCTCTTACCATGGGGGGCTCTGAGTGCCCTGCCCCAGTTTTCCTCCTCTCAGGTACCCCAAAGACTCTCCATGCCAGGCTCTCTTGCCTCAATAATGTCCCTCCTTGGGGCTGTTTTATTATCAAAACCTAGTGTAAGGTGTTTAAAACGTTAAGTCTTGACACAAAATGAGGTCAGACTACATGATCCCAATGGATCCTTCTGGCCTTGGAATTTATGAATTTATGAAAATCCATTTCTCACCTCAGTGCAAACAGCCATTAAAATCACCTAAGAGACAAGGTGGGTGAGGTAATATCTGTTATTGGACCAACTTCTGCTGGTGAGAGAGAGACTGGCTTTCGAGTTCCCTGGGCCTGTTCCAGCTCCGACTGCGGCGTCTCTCCCACACACCCAGCAGGGCTGCAGGAGCTGAGCACGGCCCCCCTGCAGTCACTCCTGACTGTGGCTGGATGCCGTGGCATTGGCACTGAGGGAAGGAGACTCCTCTCCTCTGCTTTCCAGGTTGAGGACAACCAGTTGCCCCAGGGTCTCATTAGCAGAGAGGTGGGGAAGGGACAGGGACTCCCCTCTGAAGCCTGTTCCCCCTGGAACCCTTGTCCCACCCAGCCTCCTTGGAGCCTCTGTTCCCATGAAGTGAGCTGTAGCTCACGAAAGCTTATGCTCAAATAAACTTGTTAGTCTCTAAGGTGCCACAAGTACTCCTTTTCTTTTTGTTCCCATAGCGTGGTTCACAGCTCACTCCAGTTTCACCTTGGGTCAGGCTTTCCCCACTGGATAACCTCTGTGATCAGACACAGCCTCTTCCATCTCCATGGGGATTTGTCAAGCCAAAGGCAACCTGTATACACTTCCTTAGCCTAGTGTTCCATTAACAGGCGATGTATGTGAACATTGTCTCTAGGGGACATGGGAAGGCAGGGTCTGAACTCACTCACATTGATCAAAGTGGGGCCTGGTGGTAAAAAATAAATTGGAGAGCCATTGCCGCTATCTAAATCCAGGAAGCTGATCCACTGCCGTGTTCCCCATGCAGGGAACTGTCACACTCCAGTGGTGTTAGTTACAAACACCTATCGCCACAAAAGCAGGCTTCTCAGCTCAGTTCCTGCCCTACAGGAGCACATCCCCAATCAGACCGGGGAAAGAGTTCCCATTGCAGCCCAGGGGAGATGGGTGTGTCCCCTCGCAGCGTCGCGATTTGATCGAAAGTCTCCTGACATTTGGAATGTTTGGTAAATACCCAGCTGCTGGAATCAAGTGAATCCGCAAGAATTTCAGCTTCTGATTTTTAAAAGTAAGTTTCTAGCCCTGCTGGCTGCACAGAGGAGATGGAAAATGTGAAGTGAGTGCAACCTAAAGGCTTTGAAGCCAGACTGCAAATAACAAAACCCAAGTCTATTGTTTTGGCTTAAAAATCATGAGCTTTAAAAAACAATCTTATGATTTTGGGGGCCTGATTCATGATTTTTGAATTCTTGGGGTTGTGCCTACAATGCTGTATTTACACCAGGGCTGAATTTGTTTCACAGCATCTCTTTGGTTTCCCGATAAACTGAATTCTTGGTCTACTACCACTTCCTGGTTTGGAGCTTCCCAGTGAAATGCGGCACAGTCTTAAGAGTCTTTAACATCAATGATTCAGTGACAACGTTATACCTTTGCCACGTCTTCTTAAATTGGCTCCATTCCCTTTTTTTGTTCTGTCTTCCCATTGGGCATTTGCCATCAAGTTGCCTCGTGCTGCAGAGATGAGCCAGACAAGCATCCTCTCTTGAGATTGATGGGAATGCTTCACATGGCTGGGAAAGCGGCTTCACCCAATAAGCCCTCCCAGCTCTGTCACTTCTGTAATTGAATTAGTCTTCGCAGTCAGTGATTCACTGTTCCAAAACCTAGGTCCCTTATGTATTGGTGTGAGGAAGACGTCAAGAAAAATGATGATAAAGAGGCTGAGCTGAAGTGAAATGTGCGATCACACCTACCACTTTTCCTCCTCTTCAGCATGGCAGCTTGATGTCAAGCTTTAGAAGGCTTCTTTTCCAGTGATCAGGTTTTGCCCCCTCACCATATCTCTTGGGCAACTTTGCTGGCACTTTGCAGATGGCTGGTGGAGCTGCTGTGAGGTTGGACTGCAAATGGTCTACTTGTCCTACTGCGTTTTGGATATTGTGTTTGGATTTTCTCCCCTCTCTGACTTTTTCATCTTGATTTCAAGGGACTGATGAATCTTTATTCAGTTACAAATAAAATTCTTGCCATCTCTTCCAGGAGACATGAACATGGGTTGACATTTTCAAAGCCACCAGAGGAGTTTAGCGAGACAGCTCCCAGCTGTGCGTGTGGCTAGCTGGACGACAAGAATTCTAGGTCGTGAAATGTTTCAAGGCAGCAGGAATTTGTTTGGATTCCACACTGGTACGAAACGGAGACCTTTTGAAATTGTTCGTGAAAGAGAGAGTCCTCCACCCACCCACCCAAGAACAGCCAATAGCCCAGAGCAGAGCAAGAACTGGAACCTGGGTCCTCCATATCCCATCATGGGGCTGCTGCCTATTCTGCTGTCTCCGTCTTACTCTGACCAGAAATTTCATCCTGGACCTGAGAAGCCGTCCTGAGAAAACTTTCATTAAAACTGCTGTTTCTGCAAACATTTTCCGTTTCAACAAATCAGTGTTTTCCAACCAGAAACATTTCATCTAAAAATTCCCAGCTCTAATTGTGTGTCCGAATCCCGAGTTGGCTTTGAAAATCTCATCCTGGGGCTTCTGGGGGCTCCCATATCACGTTGCTCACTAAGCAGTAGGCTCGCATGAGCGATTTCTCTGCCCTAGAAATTGTCTCATTTACTTTTTAGCAAATGCTTTCAGCACTTTTTCTTTGGGAAGCAGTTAGCTTGTTCCTGATCAAAAGCTGGCACACTGTGTCATTTACGGGCCTGGTGTAACTAATGCTAGATAAAAGTGCATGAACTAACTGCATTCTCAGACGGGGCTTTTGGGTGAGTATTCAGTAAACAGGCTAATGAATGTCTTCCAGGCGTCAGAATGATTTGATTAACTGTAATTATAAGGGGAGAGGGGAGGGGAGTTGTTAACAGAGAAATTTTATGACTGAAAGAATTTTAAAGGCATATTCTCTCCAGCAGATGTGGGACTCTACTAGTGTGACTTGGTGGGTGCTACTACTTCGAGAGAGAGGAACTCTGGGGAAATGTTTAGATTCATTCTGGACCACGCTGCTTTCTGAATCCTGCTCGTGCAGCGAAACACCCAGAGCGCTCCAAATGACGTATCTTTTTAATTCCTTTCCATCAAATCAGCAACACAGTGAGAGAAAAGTGAGAGGGGGAAAGGTTTCCAAAATAGCATAAGAACTTCACGCAGCAGAGCTCATTAGGGTACCCACACTGACATTGTTTTCAGCTGTTCAAGACATTACAAGCCTTTCAGTTCTCAGCAGCCTCTAACAAAGGCCTTTGATTGCAATCCTTGCACTTTCATAAAAGCCATTCAGCCCTAATGTCTAATGTTTTTGTGCTTTTAGGCGTTCGTATGTTAGATGGAGATGTAACAGATGTTGTTGAAGCAAAGTCGCTTGGCATCAGACCCGATTACATTGACATTTACAGCGCAAGCTGGGGGCCAGATGATGATGGGAAGACAGTTGATGGACCTGGTGAATTGGCCAAACAGGCTTTTGAGTATGGCATTAAAAAGGTGTGGATAATTGAGTGCATTGGAGACACTGTTCCCCCCCCTTTTTGTTCCATATGAAGTTTAAATTCGTGTGTGTGTGTGTGTGTGTGTGTGTGTGTGTGTGTGTTGGGGCTAAGACTAGTGTGGAGCAGGGTGTAGAGGGTTAAACAAAGGAAAGAAAGTTAAGGTCAAGAGAATCGTCTTGAGAGAGTGGTGACCATGTCCAGGCCTTGTCTATACCACATCTGACACTGTGGCTACCACATAGGGAGCTGCACTGGGGGTGATTCAATTTTTCCTAGTGTAGACAAGGCCCAGGTGACTTCAGAACACTATCTCAGCATCTGGCATCCCTAGAAACGAGAAATGGCTGTTAGCTGCAAGATCCTGACTTGGAGCCCCTTTTGCCCTTTCCCTCCCGGATCTGCAAATTGTGGAGGCATTCACGTTCTTGATTGGGCTCATCGGACTTGGTGACAAATAAATAGGAGTGATTCTAACCCCACTCCACGCTCAGCAAAGCAATGCATGGAAAGCTCTTCGGGAGGCTTGATAAAATCTACTCAGCATAGATGTTCCAGGCACATGTCTGGCATTAAAAATAAAATAAAAGGCTTTCCCCAGGGCACTGATCAACACCAGCCTAAACTAGCACTTCCCCATGTCAGGGAAATCCCTGAGAGAACAGATGGCCCAGAGCTCATAGCAGACTCAAGTCTAATTTGAAATCCTGGACTGGAAGCTATGTTGGCTTAATAAATCAAAAGTATTTGAAGGGAGCTCATTTTTTATTATTAATTAGATTTATTCTCCCAGGGACTGGGGGCTGCAGGGAGGGGGATTTATCTCTTTGTTGTAGCACCGAGGAGAGTCCACTGCCCCCACACTCTCACTTCCCCCCCTCACTTTATCTCCTACTGTGGCATTTTATCTGACAACCAGCCCTGCTAGCCAGTAAGGAACAGGAAGGACTCATTGTTTCCAAGCCTGCTTGTGCTGCTTGCCTGGTGCTCAATATGGCTGCTGTGCTATGGAGAGGTGCACACTTTGCTTCCCGTCTCCCTCCCCTCTGCTTTGGAAGTGTCAGAGAGGTGCTAGGCTTTGGACCTGCAGGTTTGCTCCAGGGCACCGAATTATGTGCACCAGTGAAGCAGGAGGGGAAGTTACTGTCTGACCCCAGCTAGTAATCAGCACATACCCTGAAGCATGAGGATTGCTCATGCCTGTAATACTGTCCAGGCTAGTATAACTGCAGACCCTGTTCATGTGACGATCTCATTCTTATTTTAGTCTCACTAAGCTCCTAATGTCCTGTCTCAGTAAGTTTGATAGGTTATTTCCACATTGCATAAAGTATTTCCCTTTATCCGTCTTAAATTTGTTCCCATTTAATTTCAGTGAGTGACCTCCGGCATTCGTGTTATGACAGAGAATAAACAGAAGCTTCCAGTTGTCCATCTCTGCCTCCATTCTCCTTTTACAAATACTCCTTCCCCAAACACGAATCCCTCTCTTGACCCTTTTCTGGAATGTTCTGCTGCATCTCCCTGGAGCTGACATGGCCCAAGTCAATTCACTATTTAAGGTCCGGTCATAAGCTTGGTTTATACAGTGTCAGGGGTTGACTTGGAGATGTTTAAATCTCTTCCAAACAAGAGCGGGTAGATCAAAAGTCAGTATGTGGAAGTGGGGCCACTCCACTGACCCGACATGTGACTGCAGTAAAATACAAACCATGGCACGTCTTTTGGTCTGCTGGCTCCTGGAGGAACCATGCACTATGGAAGATAGTGCCAGGGCTACAGACCAGGCCACATAACGTGCCCAACACTGGAAAAAAATGATGATTGTGGTCGAAGGATATGAGAAGTAGAAGAAAGCAATGTCATTCTATTTCCTTATTCTCTCTCCTGTTGCTGATACAGCCTGATGTCTGAGAGCTTTTTCAACAGCTGCTCTGCACTGAGTGGCCTTCTTGATTTGAACTGGCCACAGGGATGGTTTCTCTTTTCTGGGACGTTACCACTGATCAGGACCCATTAATACACAGCAGTAGTTTGAAGGAGTGATGGATCCTGGCCTTTGGTTTGGGCGCAGGCACCTCCCCAGACTTTGGAAATGTTAAGGACATTATTATTTATCCTGTAGGAGTACAAACCCACAGGCAGACCCAGATCCTGCTCTGAGGACTTTATAATCAGGTGTGGGTCATGCACAAGATCCAAGGGCAAGGAGTAAGAGAATGAGAGCAGAGTTGCAGGCAGAACCTTCAAAGGCGAGGTTTGCGGATTACAGCATACTTTGACAGATTAACCCCCATCTTCTGGGAGGGTGCTGTATGGAAAACCAGCTCCTTCTGTGCTGAGTTTCTGGAGGAGGCATTATTGCAGCATTTCAACTACGCATGGCAAAAGACCTTTCTTGGTACCCTTCAGAAATCTACCCCTCTTCACCCGCTCCATGCTAGGTGAAAATGCTTCTGTATCCAAGGCTTGTGCCATTTCTGGTACTGTCCACTGAAGGGGAAGGGGTGGGAAGTGGCAGGGATGTTTTGGATGGGACTAGTCGTACTTGTCACAGCTTTCTTGAAAGACTGAAGTGAGCTGTTTGGTCCCTTAAGTCTATGTGGAGGAAAAGAGGCTCCCTGGGGAACCTTAAATTGAAGTTATCTAAACCTGGTCTTGAGAAATCTCTTGGGACTTTGAGGACAAGCCGGGCCTCTTTCTCAAGCCTTACTTTGGCATATTCTCCTCATTTTTCTTTTAGCAACTTTAAATTTTGGGGGGGAGTGAAATGTGGGGAATATCCCATTTTGGCATAAACCCTCGCTAAGGGGTTGTCATGATAAAGTAGTTTAGCCCGCTGGCCAATTCAGCACCGCTGTGAGGGATTAGACGTTGCTGTAGTGAAACAGACGGCCGGCATCTCCTAGGGCGTGGAATACTACGTTTGGCATCGCAGTGCTTGTTTTATCCTTTGTAACAATGCACCCAGTGTGACCTCGAGCCCAAGAAACATGCATTTCGAAACCTAAATGGAAACGTCGCTGAACTGAACCAATGTTAACTCAGGAGAACTCCCCTGAACCAGAGCTGAACTCTCCTGTTGAGAGCCATTCAGCCCATCAAAATGGAGACACGCAAAGCTGAAGGACCGAAGTTCTGTCTTCAAATAACCTTTCTATGGCCTATGTATCAGACGCTTACAGAAAAGGAAGCTGCAGCTTCCAGGGTTTAGCGTATAGGTCAGTGAGTCAGGACAGCTGGGGTTCCGTTGCCAGCTGTGTGCTGAGTCACTCCGTGACCCAGAGCCAATTTCGTCATCTCTCTCTGCCTTGGCTTCCCATCTGTACAATCAGGATAACGGCTCCCTAGCTTTGTAAATCTCGTTGCAATTTTGGGGTGAAAGTGATGCATAATTGCAAAGTATCATTACTAAAACAAGGACTTTTGCAGAAAGGACTTTGACCGTGCCCCAGACAATGTTAATTTCCTGTTTGGGGCAGTCAGTCTGCAGAGGGATTCATTGACGTGTGTGTGAATTCTTGCAATGTCAATACATAGAATCGGGGAAACAGGCTGCCCTTTAGACTCTTTTCTTCCCGTATGGAAGATGTGCGATAGAGGAGGCTGCTGCAGCTGATCGGGACACCCTGCCATTTGGATCCCTGCAGCTCCCGCACACACATGCGTGCTGCCAATGGTCAGGAAATGGCTTCAACAAGCACCTCCCAAATAACGGCGCTTGCTGCTTTCATTTACATCAAAAGCCTTCAACTCAGTGGAGGAGACATGGTTAGACCCTTACAGAAGTTTCTGGTCCAGATTTGAACCATGTTACCCCTTTCTGCAGAGACCCCCTCAGAGAAGGGGGAGAACTGAGAACCACCTCTGAGTTCCCTGCAGATTGTCCCTTCAGGGGGATGGGAAACAAATTGAGGCTGGAAATAACAGGGAGGGGAATTAACCACTAGAACAACTTACTGCGGGGCGGGGTGGCTGCTTCATCGCTAACTCAAGTCTGGATGCCTTTCTAAAGGAGATGGTGCAGCTCAACCAGAAGTTATGGGCTTGTTGCAGAAATGGCTGGGTGGGATTCTCTGGCCTGTCATTCAAGGGGCCAGGCTAGATGACTGCAATGGCCTTAAATGCTAGGAATCAATGATTTGAGGGGGCTGATGGAGGAGGGGTGGATGAGGCCTCTCAACCCTGCAGATCTGGTGTATTCGTAAAGGCACTCACCAAACCTGTCTCTGTTGGCTCCTTTGCTTTCCCACACATCACCGTTCCTGCAAAAGCTACCATTGACTGGATTTTCCCTGCCGCTGTCTGAATTTCTATTGGGAGGTCCAGTGAGTGCACAGGGGCAGGGGACGAAGCCTGGGAGCACGGCCAACCTCATGGCCCTGCCCCTCAAAGCTGCAGGGAGTCAGCAGGAGAAAGAGGTTTCCCAGGGGGCAGTACTCCCTGCCCCTCTCTTGCTTCTAGCTGAGCAGGATGAAAACTCTTCTGGGACCCCTTGAGGACAATGCAGGCCGTTGTTATGTATTCACAACCAATTCCAAGTGCCACAAAGCACCTGAGAGCAGGAAACCCTTTTTCCCCTACATGCAGAAATTCTAATTGCCAAGCCTATCTTTTTAAATTACTGAGGAACGCCCTTAATTGGCTGGTTAGCTGTAACCTTTAGCCCAGGCATGCTGCTGCAGCTGAGTTATAAATCTTTACAACTGAATTTTAATAGAAATATTAATGCAGCCATTATCTCTTAGCGATGGGCCTGTGCCAGCGTAATTCAGCTGCTTGTTGCTTGCTCTCTAAGCCACACCTTATTAATTTCTGAGCTAATGGGGGAATTTTCTCCTGTGCTCTAATTGGTCTCATTAAAAAGGGAAGGCAGGCCTGCTGGTGTCAAAACCACATCAGAGTGAGTCATGAGAACAGGAAGAATCAAGCACAATTTACTTCAGACTGATACTACTGAGGGCTTGTCTACAGGGTGCATTAGTCCACACCGGAGAGGTGTAAATTCTAGTCTGCGTTAGCATGTCCGGCACCAATGGCCCGTGTGGGCCCTGCTGGCACACACTTAAAGTTCCCTAGTGCACGTTAACGCAGGCCCGTTTTGGCTCAGTTAGGATCTTGGCCAAAACCCCCTGAAGTCAATGGAAAGACTTTCATTGATTTCAGTGTGGTTTGGATCCAATTCTTATTGCACTATGAAACCCATGCAATAGTTGCCAGCATGCCATTGGTTTAGCAGTGGTTTCATACGGAGATTGTGGGTGTTTTAAGCCTGCTTGCAGAAGTCTTGGCAGTTAGGTGTTTCTGAGCTAATGAGAGGAGCATTTCTTGGCTTCCAATTCAGTAGGGTTACAGGCTTAGACTTTATCTCAATAATGGCTAGAAAAGACAGCAGAAATAGTCATTCTGTTATCTCCTCTCCCTCCTCGCAGTTAACGCTAGGGAGAAGAGGTGAGTCTTCCGTTATTATTCCTCAGGCAGAAGGAAAATTTATCGTACTCCTGGTGCTGACTTAATATAACCCCACTGGGCTTTAAGGGCTAGTTTACACCCTGTTAGAGTTATTATTGCATGGGGTTTAAGCCAGGACAGAATTTGGTTCTATGTACAGAAGATTAAGGATCGGACTGTACCATCTATTCTCAGCATATTCTGATGTGAGTGTGAGGCAGAGAACTCTGTGAATAATGAATTTTTTGGTTGGCTGGTAATTCTGAAAAATTGGGGGAAGATTATTTTGGGTTGAACCAAAATTCAAATATTTTGCGAATTGAAAAGTTAAAAATAAAAATTGGCGTCTGTCAAAATGCAATGTTTTGTTTCAATTTGAGGGATTTTTCTATGCGTTTTTAAATGTTTTAAAATAAATTTGGAGGAAGTTTCTAAACAGGAAAACAATTTTGAATCCAAAAATTGAAATGTTTCATTTAAAAAATGTGGAAACAAAATTTTTGACTTGCTTTGATTTATTTTTATTTAAGCACAAACAATTTGGTGAAACCAACACAAATTCACAAAATGTTTTGGGGTTGCTGACTGCATTTTTCATTCAAAAAGTTTCACGCAGCTCTAGTTAGGAGGCCCATGCTTTGGAAATCATGATTAACACTTGAACGTACGCTGTTCTAGCTATGGCACTGTAATTCACAAAGGACAGGAGGAAAAATGTCAATTCCTGGCATCCTTATCAACTACCAAATCAGTAATAAAACTCCCCTTTTGTGTACCTTTCACAACTGGTGACTGATTTCTAGATCATCTGAACAGTGCTTATGAAAATCTTAGACTGTACCCTGAGATGTCCAGCTTTTTTCTGTTAGTAGATTGATGGATCTTATCTTTTAATAGACAATCACCTCATACCGCCTTTTTGCTAAATCCAGCTTTAAAGAGTGTCAGGTTACAAAATGCTGCACTACCCAAACATACAAAGCACATCTATTTCTTCATGGAAATCCTGCCAGGGCCTGTGGGCACAGAGCCAGCACATCTGAGCTGACTGCATTATACACTCCGCCAAAAACCAGAATTAGGAGGTCAAGTTTTAATAGATCCAGAAAACCCTAGAAAGACTTAAAATCCGTGCTAGCAAGTGGCACGTTGAGGTACCAGTAGTGGTTGACCAAAGGTTCGATACACTTCATATGGAGGTAGAATTATCTGTTGGTAGAGGACAGCAGAACAATTTGGCTATCAAGCTGTACTTTTCCCTGCTGACCTCCTGACAACTCTGTTAATCTTTCCTATGGAAGTAACCTCCTTTTGTGGCTGTGAGGCAGGCAAGATAATGAAAACCTAAACACAGTGGGGAAAGCAACCCAATTTACCCTTTGTATCCAGAGGCAGGGTCAACAAAGAGATTATCAGCCCAGCAGTAGAGCAAGACAAGTAATAAACCATCCCTCTGCCTTGAAGTCTCAGAACAAAATACACCCTTGGAGCTGATTCTGCTAGAGGAAGCTTGCTGTCTTGTGATGGGGAGGGAGAAGCAGGAAAGGATTTCTCTGCAATATGTAGGCAGAGACCTGCCTGGGTTAGTTCCACAATATCTCCCTGACACATGCCAACTCTCTTCCCTGATAAGGGGAGAACCCAAGACAGCTGGGTACCATCCCCGTGACATTCCTCTAGCCCTTTCGTTACTGTTTGTGAATTGACTGTCTGTCAAGCTAAGTGGGCTTAATTCAGTCTCCCCTAAGTTTTTAAGTTGTGGAAAGTGGGATAGAAAAGCAAAGTATCCATTTCAGAAGAAGGCACAGCTTATTTTAAAAGGTACTAAAGTCTACGTCAATATGTATGTCCGTGTATGCCAATCAACCAACATTATGGGTTTCCAATAGTAGTGTTAGGAACAGCTCTAGCTTTTCTGTCCACGTCTGTAGCTTCACTGACCTTCTCTTTATCCTCCAGCAGAGAGCCCTTAACTATAGACGAGCCAGTACTGAAAGGCTGCCCAGCCCTCCAGGTATCGCCAAAAATACACATGGATCATTCATTAGCATGACCTACCTTAAAGGACAAGTCAAGGGCTTACGTCCCGAGCGTAGTGTCCCCACAAAACCTCCCCACTGATGGAACTGGTAACATGAGAGATATCCAGATCTGCTAACGTTTAACACGATTCCCGGCTGATGTCCATGTTTGAGCTGGGCTGTGCTCAGCGATGGTGCCGAACCAGCATTGTCACCATTGTATTGCACCTCGCACCCTCTCTGATCCTTGGAAATTGTTCTTCTGGTGGGCAGGGGTAGCAGTGCGGGGAGATTGTTGCTTTTTAGTGTCAAAACACAGCTCTTGCTATTTTTTTCACTAGCCTAATGCCATTGACGTCATCCCTGATTAGCACTGGGGCAAATGAGAGCTGAATATGATCTAGAGTCCATGCCACGATGGCATTACTGTCTAAACGTGACCTAAAGAAAAATCCTCCTCTAACACGTCACCCCTCTGTTCTTAACCAAGAGGCTAGTGGATTTTCACCATTGGCTGAGGAAGGAGTCTCCTGCTATTAGAGTTTTGAGTGGTCTAATGGAGCCCTCGCTTCTGAATTTCTTCCTCTCCTCTCATCACAATTTCCTTTGGCTTGGGGGAGGCCTTGGACTCAGAGAGCCCGTATCTCTTTGGGCACTCCAATCCCACTTTCTCACCCAGCAGAATTAAAATCTGGACTGAATTCAGACTCTTCGGCTCTGCACCTGCAGCAGCCAAGCGAGCTAACTGTGACTGCTTTGCCCAGTGTGGGCTGTAAGCTAAAGTTAGAGGAAAGGGCAGTAAAACAAGTTGGCTCTGTTAGCCTGCAAGTTACACTTCAGGCACCTTTTTCCCTTTCTGTTTTTCCCACCAGGAGTAATGAACTAAAGGGAATGGAGCCACCCTGATTCCTCCTTTTGGTTCATCCTGCAGACCACTGGAGTTGCATGTGTACCATGCAGGGGAGTCACAGCAGGTCTTTGCTTTGCTCTGGTGTGTGAAGGAAGTAGCTGCAGCTGGCCTACAGCTTTCAGCCCTATTGCTGGAGATGCCAGTTGCCCGAAAGCACCACTGTGGTGGGCGTCTGCGTGGTCCTCATTTTTCAGCCTGGCTGAGGGAGGAGAGCCTCGGAACTCCAATATGTTTGCTCTTTGATCATTTTGTAGAAGTCCATAAAGCCCCTTCATCCAAGGCTTTTCTGCTTTGCCACCCTTTTGGATAGTTATTGCCTTTAAGAATGCCAGTCACTTTAAAAACGACGTGTGTAAATATTCACTGAGTACAGTAGGGTTCTTTTTTAGAATGGTCATTTTTTTTTAAAGGATTGTTTGACCATGGAGTGAGGGGAGGGGATCCAGGATGGTTGTGGATTCTGTCCAGAGGAGGTGTTTGAGGTTTATTCTTGGGGATGGTGTGTTTCCTTATAGATGTTTTTGTTTGAATGTTTAGGGTCGTAAGGGTTTGGGCTCCATTTTCGTCTGGGCCTCGGGAAATGGTGGCAGAGAAGGCGATTACTGCTCTTGTGATGGCTACACCAACAGCATCTACACCATCTCCATCAGCAGCAGCACGGACAGTGGGCTCAAGCCCTGGTATTTAGAGGAATGTGCGTCTACTCTCGCCACAACCTACAGCAGCGGGGCATTTTATGAGCAAAAAATTGTAAGTTGTATAGCCGGCTCCAAGATGGTTAATTGAATTCTACCTATCTGCCATTTCACTCTTCTCCTCCTAAAAACTGCCGGGAAATGTTATGTGGTTCTGTTGCTGTGTTTCACCCCAGAGGTGACTGCATTTCAGTGGGGGTGGGGGGTGAAGTGATTCTAGTTTACAAAGCACTGTGAGATCCTGCCAGATGGAAGGTGTTCTATTCAAGTACGTCACTATTTGAAGTAAGTACTGAAGAAGTCCTTACATCAGTAGACTCTCTCTTTGGGATTTACATTCGGTTTTGGTTTAGATTTTTTTAAAACTTTTTACCTGATCCTGCAAACATTCAGGCCTGTACTTCTCTCTGGAGTCAGTGGGGCTTCTTGTGCACCTAAAGATGAGCATGTGCATGTTTGCAGGGTCGGGCCTTAATTTTGTAATTGTAGGGCCAGATTCTGCTCTCATTTTCTCTGGATTTACACCAGTGAACTCCACTGATGTCAATAGAACAACATCAAGGTATGTCTGATGTGCAAAGAGAATCGGGACCCTTTTATTTTTTTAATCTAAGTGAAAAGCAATAAAATGTTCCAAGCTTCCAAAAGTATAAGAATATGCAACTAGTGTCCTTTACTACCCTTTGAAATGAAAGCTTAGGATTCTTTTAGTTAAAGATCTGAGTTCCTATAATTTTAGCCTGAAATAGGCACTAGAGAGGAAACAGGGTTAGGCCACTTTCCTAGGACCTGGGAGAGTTGTGTTCAAGTCCCTGCTCTGCAATACACGGTTAAGCAAGTTACTTAGTCTCTCTGGGGCCCCACTTCCCTATCTGTAAAGAGGGAATAACAGCACTGCCCTACCTCAAAGGGATGTTGTGAGGATACATACATTAAAGATTGTGAGGTGCTGAGGTACTACAGGAATAAGGGCCAGATATGTACCACAATAGAGTTCTAGAAGTTTAAAGAAATGCATGTGCCCACATTTGTTAGCAGGTGTAAACACTTAAGAGCTGTTTTGTTTTCCTCCCTCCCTTCCCACTCCCCCACCCCCAGAACTTCATTACGGGCAAAATTTGGATAGAATTCCTTCCCCTTAGCTACTACGTGTATTACACGGAAACGGGGTGTGCGGTAATATCTGTGCTCCATGAGCAGGAATTTAATGCTGACTTAAAACAAAAAGTGTTCGTGTGTCTGGAGTGAAAAGAAGATCATTTTCAATCTTAAATGTGATTTTTAAAGCCTTACTAAAGTACATTCTGTAAACACTGTGAAATTAAAATGGCCATGCTATTTAAACAGAAGGCCCTCTATTATTTTGATAGAGGTGAAAGGCCTAGTTTTATAGTCGCAAATCTACATCTCTTGATTTGCATTATTTTCTGTTAGGAAGTGGGTCTGTATAAATTATGTGTGAACTTATTTTTACATTTATCTGTATAAGCAGAGTTTATGCTCTGCACTCTGCAAAACCAACAGGGGAAGTCAGGCAGAAGGGTTTATTCAGGTGATCATTTGATATATTTTTTCCTCTTCTGTTAGATCATGCTCTACTGGGACATGCTTTTGAGGCAGGGGAGGGCAAACTTTTTGGCCCAAGGGCCACATCCGCATTGCGAAACTATATGGAGGGCCGGGCAGGGAAGGCTGTGCCTCCCCAAACAGCCTCGCCCCCACCCCCTATCCACCCCCTCCCACTTCCCGCCCCCTGACTGCCCCCCTCAGAACCCCCGACCCATCCAACCCCCCCCCCCCGCTCCTTGTCTCCAGATTGCCCCCTTCCGGGACCCCCTGCCCCTAACCACCCCCCAAGACCCCACCCACTATCCAACCCCCCCTGCTCCCTGTCCCCTTGCCCCGACCCCTATCCACACCCCCGCCCCCTGACAGGCCCCCCAGGACTCCCATGCCTATAAAACCCACCCCCCTGCTCCCCGCCCCCTTTCCATGCTGCTCAGAGCGGCAGGAGCTCACAGCCACGCTGCTCGGCAGGAGTGGCGGGCCAGAGCGCTGGCAGCACGACGAGCTGAGGTTGCAGGGGAGGGGGTATCATGGGGGAGGGGCCGGGGGCTAACCTCCCCAGCCAGGAGCTCAAGGGCCAGGCAGGACGGTCCCGCGGGCCGGATGTAGTTTGCCCACCTCTGTTCTGAGGTCTCGAATTGTGCGCTGTGAGAAGCAGGAACGTGTTGTAATTCAAAAGAGCAACTGGCTGAACCGGTGCGTGTTGGAACATGATTTACAATGCAGTGTACAAGACTGGTGTTCAGTGAAGTTGCTTAGGCTCTGCAAGTATTGACTTGTATTTTTTCTTGATTAGTCACACTAACGTGTGAAAAAGGGCTCTTAGCTCTGATGAATACATTTGGCAACAACCCCATTGAATAAAAACCTGCCCTGTCCTTCTTCCTGTTCAGTTTCTTCCCTTGATAACATCATAATAATGTTTCCTCAGAGAAATAGTGACAAACCATCACTGAGTTTCAATGAACCATTCTGTGAACAGCTTGGGTATTTTTTCACAGCCTTTCAAGTTTGCCCATCAAAAAAATGTATGTAGTCTCTTAATAGCAAGATACTGGGCTATAATACTCTCTGTGCATAACCCAAAACTCAGGCAATTCCAATATTACCTGTCATCACCTCTCATCGCTAGAGCTAGTCCGGAATCTTCCATGAAAATGATGTTTCGATGGACATTGCAGTTTCTGCAAAATAAAAATTTTCTGTGGGGCAAATTTCAATTTTTTTGATTTTTCCATAGGAAAACCAAAACAAAATATTTGTTGAACAAGTTTCACATTAAGGTGCATAGTCTTATGGTGCTGGGTTGCCTTATGGGAGCTGTAGTTTGGGTGTCTGATGTTTCCATTCTCTCCTATGGTCCAGGCTCCCAGACTGGACTACATCTCCCATGCAGTGCAGTCTCTATTCTGATTGAGCTGCCTGATGCATAATGGCTGTAGTCTGAACGGGGAGCCCAGCCCACAGGAGAAAAGGCATCATGTCCCTGAACTAAAACTACCAGGAGGCAATGCAGCACTGCAGGGAGGCGCAGTTTAATGCTGAACTGACTTGAAATGTTTCGTTTCAGGTCAGTCCAACCAACTGAAATGAAACTTTCAATCTGGGAATATTGAAGTGTTTCATCCTGATGGGAAAATGCCAAAATAAAACGTTTTGCAGTTTCCAAATAGACATTTTTCAGAACTTTTTATTCCATGAATATTTTCGGTGTTTCAACTTTTCCCTCCAGATTTGGGATGAAAGCAAAAATGTAGATGTATCAGGATTTCCCGTTTTTGACCTGCTCTACTCATCACCTTGTCAAGCTAATGAGCTAGTGAGTTGGGTTGAGGGTTTGCAGACCACTAGGACAAACTATCCTCAGGTGTTCAGAAGAGGTGGTTCCACTGAAAGGCAGGCTAGACACAGAACATCAAAACTGTGTTATACAGTGTTCTAGCCATAGCCTCCCCCTTAACCTTAAGGATCCTCGTGCAGCAAAAAACCACTGCAACGGTTTGCAAATATGATTACTATGGAGAGCAACCACTTCGGAAATTTGACACACATTTCTTCTGAAGAATAGATTGATATCAAGGTTTGCCACTTTTCATACTTCTGGTATCTCCGCATGCTTTACAAAGCAGGGAGTTAGATAGTTCTGGGCAATGCAGCAAGTTTTACTTTCTACTATCAAACAGGTTGAGACACTGGGACTGCTTTGTGCAAATAGGGAATGTTGGCCAGGACACCAGAGGTATTTTTTGCTTTAACTTTCACCAGGGCAGTCACATCATTGATGAGACAGGTCCCAAAAATCACGAGATTGGCTTTAAAATCATGGGATTTTTAACAGTGTGGGAACAGGTCTTGATTTAACTTCTCATCTGAAAAACAGCCCATCTAATGATGCAGCACTCTCCGAGGGATGTATTAGACTAATAGCTCAAGGCCTGTTGCGGGACTTGAATCTTCTGGGCTAAAAGTAAAGGTGCTGCTAACTGAATGTTTGCAAGGATCAGCTTCTCTATGGGCCAGATCAGACGGCATGTTTGTAAGCGCTGGTCGTGACTCTCATGCAGATTTGCCAGCCCTGTCACTCTGGCCAGCAGTCAAAGTGAGCTATTGTTCCCCTGGAGCCCAGTGGTGACTGAAAGGGAAAAGCTTGGGTTTATTATTGCAGTAACGGTGATGACAATGTCCCTCCTCACAACATGTCACCGGGCAGCGTGGATACTCATTTTCCATAGGCAGCTGTCTCCAAATTCATGATCCTTGACAAAAGTTTTTCCCCCTGTCCCAAATTATATTGTCATTGTACGGCCAAGTAGCTAAAGAAAAACTTAAGCTGGGAATGTCTAAAACACATTTGTTTATCATATGTCCATTTTCACTGTACACCTGTCTGGGGCCTTGATTCAAAAAAAGCATGCTTAAATCTTAAATGCCCTGTGCATATTGATATCAATGGGACTTGTGCACACGTTTAAAGTCTAAGTGCTGTCCCGAATTGGAGTGCTTTCCTGAAGTGGGGCCTTCATTTTGTCAGATTTTTCCAGCAAGCATTTTTCATGCTTCCCCTCATGCTCCCTCACTGTCCCAGAAGAAGCTCCTTGTATACATCCCCAGACACATCTCACAGTGCTCCTTCAAACCCTCCTTTGTGGTGATGCCTGTAGTGTGGCAGTCACCCCCGCTCTGGCTCAGAAGGGGTTAAAAGCCAGCCCTTGGAGAGGGCGGGGGCTGAGAGAAAGGGCTGGGCTGATTGGGAAGGCAGCCACAGCTGGGGACATGCCCCAATCAGGCCACAGCAGGCCCTATAAAAGGGCTGTGAGCCAGGAGCTCAGGTAGAGACTCTCTCGCTTCTGAGAGAGGAGGACCTGGCAGCTGAGCAGGGTACCTAGAGTGGAGCAGGGCTGGGGGGAGGCCAGAGGAGCTCCAGCTTGGGAAACCCGCAGGCTGCAGGCCTTGCTAAAGGCCAGGAAAGGTAGTGGGTAGCCTGGGGTTAGGCAGAGGCAGCTGGTCCAACCCCTCTTGCTGATGATGAGTGGTTTACAGACTGCAGTCTGCCCCAGTATGTGGGGGCTAGATGGTGACTGGCAGAAGCCACTGAGGCAAGGCGGGGATAGAGGGTTGGGGGTTCTCCTGGAAGGGGAGACCCGGAGGGGGTAGCACTCTGAGGTAAAGAGCGGCACCAGGGTCCGGGAGGGACACGGGGGCCAGCGGCAGGTGAGACACCAGCCTGCAGAGGGCGCTCTGGGCTGGAAGAGCTAATTCCCAAGACGACCAGCAAGAGGCGCCACCCCAGTGATTTGCCACTTCACTACAATGCCCACAAAAAACTTGACAGTGGGTAGGCAGTTAGTGTGCTGTGACTGCTGCTTATTATACTGTTTATCACCTCATTGTTTGACTCCTAGGACTGGAAGGGACCTCAAGAGGTCACCTAGTCCAGTCCCCTGCACTCATGGCAGGACTAAGTAAGTTAGCTTGTGCTTCCACCTGTTGTCTCTCAGCTTCTTAGATTGTTAGCTCTTCAGGGCGGTGAACATCTTTTTATTAGGAGTTTGTACAGCACTGTGCACAACAGGGACCCAATCCCTGATTGCTGCCCCTTACAATGGATCCTGTTCCCACCAAACCTGTACTTACTCTCTGTGGCTCATCAAGGTCATGACTTTTCAGGCAGTCTCTGTTCAGATGCATCTTAAACTCTGATCCTTAAGCACTAATCGGTGCATGCAGCTTTCTGTCTGTGACAGGGACCTTGGACTGTTTTGTGATCAAACTGTATAGAAATCTGCTCATAGCACAATGACTAGTTGCAATAATTTTGTCATTAGGTTACCACGGATTTAAGACACAGTTGCACAGAAGGTCATACTGGAACCTCCGTGTCTGCACCGATTGTCACAGGCATCATTGCTTTGGCTTTAGAAGCAAAGTAAGTTAACTCCTGCCTTCCTTGTTGGCCACTTTCTGTATTGAATGTTTATGTAATTGGAGCCAGAGAAAAGTTTCAGGCTTTTTACTAGAGCTGGCTGAAATGGGAAAATGATTTCATGAAAAATTGCGAAATTGTTTCCATTTTGCTAGGTTTTCTGTGGGTCCATTTTCTAATTTGCATGAAATTTTCCTGCAATACTTTTAAATAACATTTTTACTGAACTAGTTCTTAGCACATTTCTTTTACCGAACCCCTGGCTTTCAATAAGACAACAGCTTTCAGTGAACAAAATTTTTTGATAACTATTTCAAAAATGGTTTCCATAAAAATTGTGGTTAAAAATGTTGCAGAAAGTTTCATGTGAAATGGAACATTTTTGTAATGGTGTCAGTTTTTCACAAAACATTTCATTTGGAGGTCGGGGGGGGGGGAGATCACTTTTACACTAAAAGCCTTTTCTTTGGTTGAAAACATTTTGACTGACTCTACCTTTTTAAAGAGCTATGGTTGGAAAACTGAAATCTCTCCCCAACCTCAGCCCCTCCTTTCCATTTAAATCTCTTTTACTCTTCCCTCCTGCAATGTACAGATAAACTTCATGATGTTATCTGAAGATCATAAAACCCAGGTTGTAGCGGACCAGAGGGGGGGTGTGTCATCCTGAGACCCCCTCACTGGGTGTGCCCTGCCACCAACCTCCCTTTTTATACCAGGGGGTTGTTGAATCCAACAGTTTCTACTGTATCACATGACCGGAGAGGAGGGTCTGTGAAATAGCCAGGACTCAGACTATTTGAAGGGTGGGTAGATCCAAATAAAGACTTAAAGTTCAGCAGTATCCAGTGCAGATCAGGAGCAATGTGCTCCCAGTGGGAAATACCATTTAGCAACTGGGATAGCCTCATTCTGCACTAGCTACACTTTCAGGATGGATGTGAGGTGCATTCGTTGGAAAAAAAGGAGGACTTGTGGCACCCTAGAGACTAACAAATTTATCTGAGTGTAAGCTGTCGTGATGCATCCAATGAAGTGAGCTGTAGCTCACAAAAGCTTATGCTCAAATAAATTTGTTAGTCTCTAAGGTGCCGCAAGTCCTCCTTTTCTTTTTGCGGATACAGACTAACACGGCTGCTACTCTGATTCCTTGGAAAGTGGCATTTTGCTCTTAATGCAGCTACTACATACAGGGGACATTACCAGACCAATTCTCTGAGACTGTGCAGTTAAAAGACCTGATCCTGCTCCCATTGATGCATGGGGAAAAGCTCCTATTGAATTCAGTATTTTGGGATCAATCCCAAACAAAACGCACTAAGTTTTGAGTATAACACCAACAGACCCTGGTCATCTGGATTGAACCTGGGACCTCTGGAGCTTAGTACATGAGCCTCTGCTGTATGAGCTAAAAGCCACATGGCTGTTAGCTAAGGCTGTAGCAGACTCCTTAATCTCTAGATGGTCTCAATTGCCACTAGGTGGGACAGAACACCACACCCAGGAGGTGTGTGGGTTATATTAGCATTTTAAAAGGCGTCACTCTCCCTCTAAATGCAGCCTTGGCATCTATACATGTCTCAGGCCGTTGTTTTCTCTTTCCTATAACAAGCGTGTTTGATGCGTTTGATACAACTTATTAGTCTTAGGAAAAAAACAACCCAGGCTGCTGGCATCCATGCTGTGATTCCAGCTCCCGCAGCCACTAATCTATTGTAGGCAGCTGGGAGTCTACAGTCATAGAGACCCATAATTTCTTAGGTTGATGTGATGCAGTTCAGTGATGGCACCAAAATGCTGGCATAGCTGACCACTTTTGTCCTCGTTCCCCTCCCCCTGGCTTTAAGATACTTTGGCTCCATTTTAAATTGAGGAACCCATGACAGAGGAACCCATTTTAGAGATGCCATTTTCATTCCAAATGAAGAGAGTTCGATGTAATTTTTGAATGGCTTTGCTGGTGAATAAAATGCAGCATTAAGTACCAGAGGATGGCACAGAAGAGATGCAAGCACTCAGACGGTCCATTACAAGAAGAAATAAATTGAATTTCTTTTGTTAAATGCTGTGGATAGAATTATAAAGCAAGCTCAATATGCTTAAGTAGCATCTGAAAGGGAAAAGCATGAAAAGTGTTCACAAAATATCTCTAATCAGTGATGCTTATAAAGAGTTAGACAGTGAGTGAAATTCACCCCAATTCACAGGGTCAGCACAATGCCTAAATACTATCTAAGTCTCACTTATAGCCTACTTTGATTGTTACCCTAAATGAGAAGCTCAGTTTATTTCCCACAGGACGTGATATTTATAGGAATGTAAAGTTTGCCATAGCAACTCAGACTATTGGCCCATCTGGTCAAGTAAACTGCTAGGAGCAGTGACCAATGCCTGCCATTTTGGAGGAAGATGGGGAAACCATACCCAAAATGTACACTATTCTGCACTGCAGAATTCCTTCCTGACCGCCATGTGGCGATCAGTTTATGTTCTGAAGCATGAGATTTCAATACACTTAGCCTGGAATGAATCACGGCAAATGTTGGCCATCAGATTACCCGTTCCATCCAGGTCCAGTATTTAGCCCTGCTTATCTGATCCCATTGCAGCTTTGCTAGAACTTGGATAACTTTCAATATCCATTCCAGTCTAGAGGGATGGAAAACAAAAGTTCCTTTAAATCTCTACACATAATGCTAACATTTAAATAACCAATTTGCACTGTATTTTAATTTAAATGGAAGGAAAACCCTCTTACATCTATCACTGAATGATGCTGTCTTTTCCTTTACCAGGAAAGGTGAGATGTAGCTGCTGCATTCTCCTCCATTCTGCCATGGGTTTGCACTACAGAACAGTCAAATCTGAATGTACCTGACAATGTTCAGCTGATTGAAAGTTACTACACAGGCACACTGAAGGCTTCCCTGTAATTTTTTTCTTTACATTGTTATTATTTTAGCCCCTCACTGACCTGGAGAGATGTTCAGCATCTGATTGTTAAAACATCCAGGCCACTACATCTGAAAGCAAATGACTGGAAAACAAATGGAGCAGGACGCAAAGGTGAGGCAGAAAGTGTATGTGGACTGGATTGAGCATCATTTGCTGCAAATGGTACTCCCGGGAGACTTCTGCACCACTGCACAAAACAGAATTTGCACAAAATTAATGTTCTGTGCAGAATTTCCTTTTTCCCCACAGAATTGGTGCTGCAGAACTGCTGTCTGCCACTAGCGGCCGCTGGACCCAGCAGAGCCCAGCTCCCCAGCTTGCAAATAGAAGACACTGCTGGGGGGAAAAGGGACAGAGCTGGAGGGTTCCCAGCAGTTCCAGTTCCTGGCACACCCTGAAGGAAGCTGTGAAATCACGCAGCTGGGCTTGCGGGAGAGGGGTTGCTGGTGTCTGGGCTGATGGGTGCTCCATGACTGGGCTCTGGGGAGAGAGGGTGTGGGTGTCTGGCCCCATGGCTGGGCTCTGGGAAGGAGGAGCTAGAGAAACAGGAACTGAGTTGTCGAAGGGGTTTCTTTAACTCTCTTCTCCTCAGGGAATCTTTTTTTATTGTCTGTATTGTTACAGACATAGTTGCTGACAAGTATTTTGAAATAAACTACCAAAATAATTGAAACTGGTGTAATTATATAGCGTTATTTTGACAAATAACATTTGCAGAATTTTAAAATATTGTGCGCAGACTTTTGAATTTTTTGGCGCAGAATTCCCCCAGGAGTAAAATGGATAGGGAGAAAGCAGTGCAGAAATCTATGTATGGAGAATAAGGTGCATAGCAGTGTCATTTATGTCACTGTCAGTGCACTCTCAGTAGATAACCTAGTGCTCATACTTTACCCTTTGAGGCGTTGTGGGGCACGGCTCTATCAAATAGAAAATCAGTTTGGGTATGTGTGTGACACTAACAAGAAGATAGTGACCTCAGAAACACTGTATATATGTATTGTACACACTGAGAGGCATTGCAGTTCTCCTCTGCTCTCAAAATACTGGTGTAATTCCAGTTAATGCCAGTGGGAGTCTAAAGCACATAAGGAAAGGATTTGGTGCTGTTTCTAAAATAGTCATGTCAACTAATGATGGAAAATGTATCTAGCACACTTACAGTCCTCTGAGTTTCATTACTCACTCAGGATAATGGCTGTAGCATAATCCATGGCTTCATGACACAGGCATAGTATGATTAATTGTAGTCACCTCTAAGAGGGAGGATTAGAGTTGGATCCAATCTACATTCCATCCAACTTCAACAATGACTTTTTCTTAAAACTCTGCAGTGTAGGAGGTGAGTGGAATTGTTGTTGAACCTGGCCCAAAGAAAAGCAGGGTGAAGTCTGCTGCTTAACCTCTCAGTAGTATGACTCGTAGACATGGTACCTAGAATGGGACCGTTCTTTGTGCTGGTAATGCTTGTGTTTGCTGCCACTTCACTTCATGCTGAGATTCTTTATGTATGAAAGGATTTTAGGAGCCTTCTTAGAGTGTAATCTCCTGATGGTTGGTTCTACAGCTTTCACCGCAGGCCCTGATTCTGACTGGCACCTCTGAGAGCTTCCACAGCTCTAAATAAATAACAATAGTTGGAACCCACTGAAGTGCACTGAACATCTCTTACTTAGTGCTAGCCAAAAGCAGCAAAAGATTCTTGCAACAAAAACCCTGTGGATTCACTTTGCTGGCCTTTATGGTACCTTTGCAAATGTTTGAATACAGAAGTTTTTACTTGGAAGAATGTTCCCATAAAAAATAGACCTCACAAGTGCCAGTACAAATCAATATTCACCAGAGTGTTTGCATTGGAAGGGCTCCCTCCGCCATTTTGAGCAGCTGGCTTTGTTGTTCTCACCACTGGTTGGCTGGACAATTGTCAATGTTAGTGGATAATTTGCAGTTTGATAATCTCTGAAAAAGCTTGTTTATCAACGAATATTCCTGGGCTGTACCACTCGAGCATCTGCTGGCTTTTGTGTCAAACAGTGGCTGGCGTGTGCTGTGGGATGCGAAATAAAGTGAAAATACAGTTTGGAGAATGAATATCTCTCAGTAGACCGTCGTGCCAACTCAGTCCAAAAACTTGATACCTTCAGCTTTTGCCTGGTCAAATAGGGCGTCACAGCTGAAAACAAAGATTAAAAGAAAACTCGGTCTAGGCCCTTGTTAAATGTTGTGCTGTAGAACCACTGAAGAAAGACCATTTGGAAGGAGGGTTGAGCAGGTGAGGCGTCTGACAGCATTCGATTCACGGATCTGCCACCGTTTAGGTGTGTAACTTGCAGCCAATCGCTTAATTTCCTTGTGCCTGGGGTTATTAGCATTTCCCTACCTCACAGGGGTGTTGTGGGGATCGAGACAGACATTCATTAATGTTTGAGATACCCAGCCACCACAGTGACAGGTACTTTATAAATACCTGGATAGATTTTTGTAGTGACCTCCACCACTAGATATATCTGTTTCCTCTGGTGTAACAAGATCATGGGAAAGCCTGTAGTACCAGGCCCCCAGTGCCCACAGTGAAATAGACAGCAGACGGCTTCCTCCTGTATCTTTTGAGCTGGGTAGACAGTGAGGAGTACCACAGAAAGTTTGACAGAGTCTTCAAGGTGGTGATGGGATTCTAATGAGAAGAGTTTCCCTAAGCCCGTAGAGCCTGTGCCACAGGAAAAGGTGAAATTTGGATCTTTTTTTGTTTTGCATGTTTAGTATTTTTTCCCCCTCTAAGAAATCAAGAGCCAAGGTTAAACATTTCCCCACTCACACACACAAGTGACTTTTAAACTCTGTTAATATCTTTAAGGAAGTAGATTTCTGAGTCTTCTGTCTTTTCAGTTAGCCATCTATATGGATATGGTCTGGTTAATGCAGAAGCTATTGTAATGGAAGCTAAGAAATGGAAAAAAGCACCCACCCAGCACGTCTGCATTGGAAGCTCAGATAGGATACCCAGGTGAGTGGTCACTTGTAGAAGTCCCCCAGCACCAGGACTATGTGATGGCATAAATATTCTAGCTTGGGCAGACAATGTGTAACCTCCATCATAAATAATCACTTTCTGTTACAGTTACTAATACTTGCCTGTGAATGCTCTCTGCTATCCAAGCGCCATGCATGGAGGTAAATTAGACTCTGTGGCAGGACCACGTCCCTGCTGGCTGGATCTCACCCACATTGTGTGGGCAAGGTCACGCCGCCCGGAGGAAGCCATTTTTAAGAGTGTGCTGCTTCATGCCCCCTTGCACGCACACTGTCCAATACCAGACAACACCATGTCTGATTTTTGTCTCCGTGCTGGATGGGGGACAACGCTTAGAAAAGCAGACCTGTCCAGCTTAAAACTGGATGAATGGCCTGCCTAGTGTATGTGTGCAGGGGGGTGAATAACTATGCCCTTGGAGTTGAGTTTGAACTCTGGTTTGATGTGGGGGAGTGCCCCCTGCTATCTGCATGGTGTTTGAAGTATTCATGGTGGCCAACTCTCATAAATTTTTCATGAGTCTTGTGATAGTTGCTGTTTGTTCTGAAAACCCCAGCTCCTGGAGGCATGTGAAGGAGTGAGAACTTCAGGGGTTTTTTTGTTTTTTGTTTCTTTGTTTTAAAAGTAAGTTTCTAGCCCTCATGGTTGCAAAGAGAGGCTTGGAAATGTGGAGCAAGTGCACTGTCAAGGCTCAGAAACCAGAAGGCAAATAATAATAATAACCTCCTGATTTTTTGAACAAATAATGCACACTGGGTTCTTTTGATTTCCGAATCTGTAGGGATCAAGTTTTCAAGCTTTTCTCTGCAGCCCCAAGGACTAGGTGTGTATTTTCCTTCTTTGGTCTCTTCAGAACAGAGTGAGAATCACAGCTTCTATTTAAGAAGACAATGACTTTCTGCTTTATTCTGCCACTTGCTTTTCTAAACACAGCATCATCCACTCTGGAAGTCTTATGGAGAGTCTCGTGGTATTTAGTGCTTTTTCTGAACTCTGTAGATGCCCCTATGTTAGGGCCCAAACCTGCCAACATTCCCTACAGGGCTTACAAAGGGGAGCAAATGCTACTCCAGGGTGTGTTTGCAGGGGTGGGCCCTTGAGGATGGCTTGTGGGTAGGGAAGTGAGGAAGTTGCTGACCTCAAGGGAAGAAAAAGAGGCAAGCAAGTCTGTGGCTGGGACAGCAGTCACCTGAGCCTGGCAATTTGGTCCAGTTGTGCAAAAACTAAGGGTACCCCCTTATTTAGAAAATGAAGCCAGGTTTGTGTTGGTGAACAAAGGTCCTGAGAATTCCAGTGACCTTGTCTCTTTTCTGATTTGCACCAAATAAGCAGGGATTTGAAGCACTGTCAGAAGTGCTGTAGCAAGGAGACAGGGTAGTTTTTTGTTTCTTAAATCCCCGTAACTGGTTGGTTAGAAGCTTTTGCAGCAATTCATCTTAGTGCCGCTTCAGACGCAGCGTATAGGCTGATGGCAAGACGCAGGAGATAAGATACACTAGGTACATGCCAGTTCTGAGCCTAGTTCATTGTGTAAATGTCTGAAGGTACTTTGATTTGAATTTGTTTGAAATGGATGCTATTAATGAGACCATCCTCTAGCAGCTTGACTCAAATTCCTCTCTTCCAAACAGAAGCCCAGCAGTTGATGCATGCAAACTGTCTGGTTTTGCATATAGTTTTTATTATGATTTGCCATGTCTCCCCATCCCAGGGAGAAACCGCTATGAAGGGGTTTCCCAGATGGAGTGACCTCTGAAGTACCAGGGATCTTCCATTAGGGTACCTGGACACAAGGGGAATGATTCTGAAACAATCCACATCGCAGGCAATGTCCTGAAATGAAGGACCATCCGGAAAACCCTCCAATTCCTCTGTACTAAAACTGGGAACAAAAGCTGTCTTGATCATATCAGAAATCTTTTCTGCTGTGCTAAGATGGGGACACCAAGAACTGGGCCTCATTTAGAGCAGCACTTCTCATACAATTTGTGCTGGTCATCTGCGCGAGATGTATTTTTCATAGATTTAAAGGCCAGAATGGACACGATGTTCTAGTCTGACCTCCTGCATAACCCAGAGCATAGAATTTCATCTTGTGAAATCCTGAACGGAACCCAATAACTTGTGTTAAACTCCGGCATATGTTCCAGAATGCATCTGGGCTGGCTTTCCTGGTGTTCACTACTTCAGAGTTTTTTATAAACAGTGGAAAGACTTCAAAGTCAAAGGCAGGCCAGTTCGGTGCTCTACAGTCTTCAAGGCCAGTTCATGGCTACTCAGGTGCAATTATAGGTCTTTTGTAGACCTTTTTCCCCCCTTTCTTTAGGCCTGATCCGAAGTCTCTGTTGAAATCAATAGACTCCTATTCAATGGATTTTGGATCAGGCCCTTTAGGGAGAAATTCCTTCTTCTCTTCTCTGGTGCAGTAGGTCTGTCAGCCCAGGCATTAAAGTTTCAGCCTAAATGGAAACAGGCATGTAAATGTGTTTCCCATTGTGGGAATTGATGACCATGAGCAGAATAATCTGTTGGGCCAGATTAGTCGATCTGGCTCTTAAAGAATCAAAATTCCTGGTAAGACACATCCTCCTTTCCAGAACAAGTGATTTGCTAATCAAAAGATCATTATTTTATTGGAGCAAATAGAGACTGCAAAGCAGTTATGAATTTGTAGCCAAAGAAGTTCATAAAACAGTTTCTGATACAGACCCTCTTTTTAAACCAAGGAGGAATGTGGCCCTAATAATAATACTAATTAATAAAAAGTTTGTGATCCATAACTCGTAGATCTTTGAGGACCGTTCAAAACCATCTGGTTACCACTGAGCCCTTCAGCAGACTGGTGTTATGGGTAGGACAATGTGTTGTGATGCAGACAGCATCGATTTGTTACTGTTTGTTGTGAAATAATAGGAAACAATGAGTAAACAAAACAAGTTTGTTGTGGTTTCCAGACCTGAACAGGGGAAATATAACTGAGGCTGGCAAGTGAAGGAAATGGGCCGAGATTCTTGTTTCATTAAGCAGCCCCTCTGGCTCCTTGTTTAGCATGAGTATGTGGAAAGAGATGAGGGGGGGTACGGGGGGGAATAAGACAAAGCTACAAAGAGTGGTTTAGCCTGGCTTAGCTTTCATTTGTCAGGACACTCTCTCCCTTGTTGACCGTGTCTGTGAATGCCATATTGTCAACCCCAAATGCTCAGATCATGAGTCAGGCTCACCAAAAATCCCGAGATTGGCCTTAAAATCCTGAGATTGTGTAAAAAGACTAGATGGGGGGGTTCTTTTTATTGCCTTCTGCTTTTTGAGCCTTTGGGCGCACTGGGGTCACGCTTTGAAGCTTTCTCCACACACGAGGGCTAGAAAACTTACTTTTTCGTTAAGAATAAAGGCTGAAATCATTACGTACCCACTTGACTCCAGGAGTTGGGACTTTAAGGCAAGCAATAACTGTCATGACTCTCATGACAAAATCATGAGAGTTGGCAACATAATATGAGGAGGTTTCCATCCATCCACCTACCAATCCACCCACGGGGGGGGGGGGGAGGGGTGTGTGTGATATAAATATCTGTGTTGCACACACACACACACACACAAGGAGTAAAGTATCACCGGTGTAAATATTGTAGTGACCTGGTGATGAACCAGGTTCTGTGTCTTAAAAGCTGGTGGGAGTTTCATACGAGTTACCTACCTGAAGCCAGGTGTAACTGAATTCAGATGCTGCAGCCCAGTCCCTGAGGTTTAAACACAGCATTCCTCTTGCTGGTGATGTCCCCAAAAGACCTGGCTTGCTAGATCTTTAGGCCATTTTCGTGCTGCATTAAGTAATTTGTGAAGTCTGTCTGGAAGGAGTAAGATGTTTTGGCCTCATGATGGTGTCCAGTGTTTCTGATTACTAACTCCAATGAACTTTTTCTGAACCCTGAAGATGATTGGAAATTAGTCTGGCTTGATGCTTTTTTCCCCCAATCTTGCATAGGAACAGTTTATAGCTAGTCAGGTACAACATAATGTGGAACTGCAGCGGGCTGCACATCATTCCAGAACTTTTCCCCAGATGCTGCTGTGGTGGGTTCTGTTTCACCTGGGTGTTAGACACCTACACAGCAACAGATTTCATCTGCCTGCCATCAAATTCAGTTTTGGGTTGGATGCAAAGCCACCCTAAGGGCTCTGGTACGATGGGTGATGTAAGGAGTGCCTGGAGAAAAGCTGGGATGTTCTGAATAGCCAACCCAGGCCCTGGTGCAACTTTGTCTTAACTCTTATACTTAGATGGGAAACTCTTTGGGGGCAGGGACCCTCTTTTTGTTCCGTGTTTGTACAGCACCTAGCCCTGGTGCTGGTCCATGACTAGGCGCTACAGTAATACAACTACTATATAATAACCTCAGTGTAAAATACCGTGTTAAAATCTCCATGTTACGGTCACTTTGGACCAGAAGGACTAGCTGACAAAGCCACTAAAGCAGCTAAGACTATGAATTTTTGAAGCTTTTAAGTCATGAAGAGAGAGGAGCATCTTGGAGTCTGTTCCTGGTGCATGCAAATAATGTTTTCAAATACTTAGAAACCCTCCCAGGGAATTACATCACTGTTTATAATTATTTAGATTGTTTTTTATGACCAAGGCAAAATAAAGGCACGCTATGTAATCCCTGCAAGAATCCAAAGCATACGCTTGGCGGTATCCCCAGAGGAAACTTGGGGAATAATTGAGAAAATACTCCCTCTAATAAATTATACATTAATAACACGGCTGAGAAAGTCACTGGGAATTAATCCTTTGGTGGGTGGCGATTGTTTGTGTAGTTAAGAATGTGGTCGCTGAAATTTGAAAATTTCAGTTGTGAAGGATCCAGCAGCTGATATGAGCAAACATCAAGCCAGCCGGGCTAGGTTTGGAAAGCAGGGTTTTAAGAGCAGTTGGGGGACTGCTATTCTTGTTTGATCAGCTCCTCCAGGGCATGTGTTTCAGAATGAGCAAGTGCTGTAGATTCCACTCAGTATTCTACATAGTAGCCAGAAAAGTTTGATCAAAGGAAGGAACTCAGTGGAGTACTTCAAAGATTGTTCCATAATCTCCCAGCACACTGTGGGGGTCAAATTCTGTTCCCTTTGTGTCTGGGCACAGGAGAGCCTGCCGCAGTGTGACTCATTCACTTCTGCTGTCTGGGAGGCAGGAGCTGGGGAGCCTCTGCAGGGGCCATAAACCCATTTTTTTACCGCAGAGCCCACTTCTTTGGGGATCTCCATGTGCTGCTGGCAGAGGTGGAGTTGGTGGTTCCATCCATCTGCTATTCACTCCTGGAGCTGACCCTGGGAGACTTCTCCAGCACTGACCTGGGAGTAATGGCTGTTTGCAGGGCTGTCAATTACTTTTGTGCCCACAGGCCTCCCCAGAGCACAGCCTGTGGGGGGCACCTCTTGGAGAACTGAACGCTGTGGCCAACGAGAAGGGTCAGCGAGAACTGGCCTCATAAAATGCAGCAGGGCCCAATCAGTTACAGTCAGCAGATTCCATCTGTGTGGCCATTGTCCTATTCTATGTGTAACTCAGTTCCCCCAGCGATGGCACATTGCTCTCCTTTCCATTGCAAACTGCCCTTGCTTCCCCTCTAGGGACATCCAGGCCGACCAGACGGTGCGCACGACCACCGTGACCAACGCCTGTGCCAACTACTACGACCAGCGCGTGGTGTACCTGGAGCACGTCATTGCGCGAGTCAGCATTGAGCACCCTCGGCGCGGGGACCTGCAGATTAACTTAACTTCTCCTTCAGGGACGGAGTCTCAACTCTTGGCAAGAAGGTGAGAACCGCTGAATCTATATGGCCATGCAGTTGCAGCAGCAGGCACAGGGCCAGGTGAGCCTGGGACTGGCTACCATCATGTTTTGCACTGTCATTTTAAAAGAAGGGGCAACTTTTCCCTCTTCCTCACCCCTCCAGCCCCCAAAATGATATGCTTGACTGGGACATGGTGAATCTGCACAGAACTCTCCTGGAAAATGTCAGGCCAGAAGGGGAATTCAGTGGCAGGCTTAATGAACTGTGACTTTAAAACAAAGTGCTGAAAAGGTTCATTTTGAAAATGTCAAAATGAGGCATGGCGCCTGTCTTTAAAAAGGGAAACAAAGAAGATCTGGGGAATTATAGACCCGTCAGCCTAACTTCAATACCCAGAAAACACTGCTACTGATTATTATACAGTCAATTGGTGAGCACCTAAAGGATAACAGGGTAATAAGCAATAGCAACATGGATTTGTCAAAAACAAATCATGCCAAATCAACCTAATTTCCTTCTTTGGCAAGGTTACTGCCCTGGTGGCTATGGGGAAGTTTAGTCATGATATATCTTGATTTTCAGAAAGGCTTTTGGCAAATGTGATCTAGATGAAATTACTATAAGATGGGGGTGCATACCTGTTTAAAAGGCGGTAGTCAAAAAGTAGCTGTCAATGGTTTGCTTTCGCACTGGGAGGAAGTATCTGGCGGAGTCCCGCAGGGGTTTGTTCTGGGTCCAGTATTATTCAGTATTTTCATTAATGACGTGGATAATGGAGTGGAGAGTATGCTAATAACAGAATGACAAAATGGAGAAATGGTCTGAAATCAACAAGATGAAATTCAGTAAAGATAAGTGCAAAGTACTACCCTTTGGAAGAAAAAACAAATCAACTGCATAGCTACAAAATGGAGAATAACTAGCTAGACAGTAATACTGTTGAAAAGGACCTGGGGGTTATAATGGACCACAAATTGAATATAAGCCAAAATCACAGTGCGGTAGCGAAAAAGGCTATTATCATTCTGGGTGCATTAATGGGAGTGTCATATGTAAGATATGGAAAGTAATTGTCCCTACTTGGTACTAGTGAGGCCTCATCTGGAGTGCTGTGTCCAGTTCTCAGTCCCACACTTTAGGAATGATGTAGACAAAGTGGAGAGAGTCTGGAGAAGAGCAACAAAAACTATAAAAGATTTAGAAAACCTGACCCTTGAGGAAAGGTTTTAAAAAAAACCCAAACAAACACAAACTGGATGTGTTTAGTCTTGAGAAAAGAAGACTGAAGGGGAACCTGAGAAGTCTTCAGATATGTTAAATATCTGTTATAATGGGATGGTGATCAATTATTTTCTATGCCTGCTGAAGGCAGGACAAGAAGTAATGGATTTATCTACAGTAAGGGATATTAGGAAACTTTCTAACTATAAGGGTAGTTAAGCTCTGGACTAGGCTTTCAAAGGAATTTGTGGAATCCCCATCATTGGAGGTTTTTAAGGACAGGGATGGTCTAAGTTTACTTGGTCCTGCCTTAGTGCAGGGGGCTGGACTTGAGGATTTCTTGAAGTCCGTTCCAGCCCTACATTTCTATGATTCTATTAAATGTTTCAACACTTCCCAGTTTTTTTTTCCCCAAAACCATTTGCCAAATTTGATCTAAATTAACAAAACGGAAAATGCATTTTTGGCAGACTTACTATTTGCCAAAAGAAATGTTCCAGTTCTAGTATGAAACATACATACATCTTTGATGTATGGGAAAAAAACAAACAAACCCCAAACAAAACTCCCAATATAATAGCTTTGATTCCTAGTGGCTCTTCTTTGCAAGCTATAAACTGCTTCACAGAACTTTTACTTTACAAGATAGTGGCTGTTCCAGAAATCTCACAAGTGGGTATGTAGGTGAATCAGGGAAAGTGGTGTGTGTTGTATTCCTAAACTGAGTAATCGTTTTGGCCTTCCAAATTCTGGTCCCCCTGCTGTAAGTGTGGATGAACTTCATCTTGAGAACTTCGGAGTGTTTGTAGACGTTAGAAGAACCCCAGACTGCCATCTGGTTACTGACTCCTTCATTAGAAAAGCTGCTTTCCCCTAGTCCATTGTAGTGTCCACTCTTCCCTGGAACGGATAGTTCAATTTACAGTTGGAATATGTTACTGGAGGATTTACAGCTGAGAAGTGAGCTGACTATGATCAGGAGAGGTGGCTTCACACAATCGGCAGCGTCTCCCCACTTCTCAGCAATGATTAAATAGCAGAGTACTGTGGTTACAAGACTTCATTGCATGTCCGTGCTATGGAGTAGTCTCCTAAATTGAAGCCACACTTGTGCGGCGAGCAAGATACATTTTGTTATGCAAGACCCTTGGGTGGTTTTTTTTGTCAACTATGTTTTGCATAATCTGCTGGGCAAGGCTGAGAAAGGGAACGTGCATAGGAGTATTTTGCTTCCCCTCCAGTTCTGTGGCAGATTATATAACATCTGGAGTCTCTGCTGTGGTTTAGAGCTATGGGCCACATTCCCTTTCCCTGGGAACACCCTTTGTGGGAGATAGGAGATGACTAGGGACTTACTAGGGCTGCGGGTCTGGCATGATGAATATTTGGTCTTTAAGTTTTTGGTAAATACACTATGAATTTGATTCCAATATGATGCCCTGGCCACACTCACGCCGAGCAAACTGCTACATTGAAACGCAGCCATATCGAGCACTCTGTACTGTGTCTGCAGTATGGTTTTTAATATAGTTCCAACAGTGTGCTTGGGAATGACTTCAGTAGGACTCCATGTGTGCATGCGGGGTGTGTCCTCATGGCTCTTGGTGCAGGATCAGGGCCTTTATAGTATCTAGAAGCTGCCTGATCATGTCCAGTGCTCAAGGCCTTGGTGTAAATACCCTGAATCGGAAGCAGACCCAGTGGTGGATGTTTAATTATTACCAAAAAAATCGATGTTCCAAACCTTGGCTCTTAATTTCTCTCTGTAACCAGGTGCTATTTTACCAGCAGAGTCTCTGGGTAGATTATTTTTACAATGCTGTGTTCTGCCCTTTGGGGTTAATTTTTATTGTAAGTCATGTACGAGCGTGAGATTAGAACGATGGTTCCCAAGCTGTTGGCTGGTCTCTTAGCGTTGGCTCTCCTGTTTGATTCTAGCCGCTAAGTTGCATTAAAAGATACTTTCCTAATGTTAATGCTCCATGGCAGGCAGTGCTGCAGTTGCCACAGGGATGTTACACCGGTCCTGATGGGAGGGGAGGTGGCCTGTGCCATCACCAATGGGATGGGTGTTGGACACAAGACCCTCTCGCTGTTAAGATGCAGCCCATTCTAATGAAAATCTTTGAGAACCCCTGACTTAAGCTATGTCTACACTGTGGCACAGTGTAGACTACGGGGCTGTGAATTGCAGAGTGCACCAAACTGTTGCACTCTATCTGCTCCACGTGGAGGCTTCTGGCACAAACTAAAAGGTACCTAGTTCGTGTTAACATTGTCCTCTTTCAAACAGCACTAAGTTACAGCAAGCTGGGTACCTTTTAGTTTGCGTTAGCCGTGTCCACACGGAGCAGTTAGAGCAGGGGTGGGCAAACTTTTTGGCCCGAGGGCCACATTGGAGGTGCGAAACGGTATGGAGGGCTGGGTAGGGAAGACTGTGCCTTCCCAAACAGCGTGGCTCCAGCCCCCATCCGCCACTTCCCAACCCCCCCCCCCCCGCTCCTTGTTCCCTGACCGCCCCCCCCCCAAGACCCCCGTCCCTAACTGCCCCCCCGCTCCCTGTCTCCTTACTACCCCCCCCCCGAATCTCTGCCCCATCCAACCGCCCCCTGCCCCCTTACCCTTACCAGGCCGCTCAGAGCAGCTAGACCAGCTTATTTGAAAGCCTGGGAGGTGGGCAGGCACAAGCTGCCCTGCCCATGTGGTGGTGTCACTGTGGGGGAGGGGGGACAGTGGGGGGAGGGGCCGGGGACTAGCCTCCCTGACTGGGAGCTCAGGGGCCAGGCAGGACAGTCCCGCGGGCCGCAGTTTGCCCACCCCTGAGTTAGAGCATAGCACTGTCAGTGCACTCTGCAGTTTGCTCCTGGGTTGTCCGCACTGTGGTGAGAAGCCATTAGGGTGCATATCTTTTAGCACCTCGCAGTGCTCCCTGTTTAATTGTCTTGAGTAATGCATTGACACTACTCTTCAATTGCAGAGTGTTTGATATCTCTAACGAAGGATTTAAAAACTGGGAATTCATGACCGTCCACTGCTGGGGGGAGAAGGCAGAAGGGGAATGGACTCTGAAGATCCATGACACGCCATCCCACATGCGCAACCCAGAGAGGCGAGGTGAGCACAGTATTGTCTTTCTAGATTGTCACCAGAAGCATCTGAGCTACTGATTTGGTGTAATGCATAGAGTGCAGTTGTCATGCTCCTTCACCGACCGTGTCGTACTTGATGCAAATGTCTGTGCTTGCTTGGAATTATGCTTTCAGCTGGGTTTGTTGGATATAACTTTGCCACGGTTCTTAAGGAAAATGTTGCAATACAAAGCACAGTTTCAAATGCAGGTGCCTAAACGGAGTAATAATTTTGGCCTTCCAAATTCTGGTCCCTCTGCTGTAAGTGTGGATGAACTTCATCTTGAGAACTTCAGAGTGTTTGTAGACATTAGAAGAACCCCAAACTGCCATCTGGTTACTGACTCCTTCATTAGAAAAGCTGTTTTCCCCTAGTCCATATAGCTGTATCTATACCTAAATCTGGTGATCAGTTGTGTTCATCCACCAAGGGTAGGACAAGAGGTAACCACCTTAGTTTGCAGCAAGGAACAATTAAGTTACATATTGGGAATATCTTCTAACTATCAGGATAGTTCAGTACGGGAACAGGTTATCTCGGGAGGTTGTGGAATCCCCATCACTGGAGGTTTTTAAGAACAGGTTGGACAAATGCCGTCAGGGATGGTCTAGGTTTACTTGGTCCTGCTGCAGCCTAGGGGGCTGGACTAGATGTCCTCTCGAGGTCTAGTAGGACTTGATGTGACGAAATCTGATGAAATTCTTTATGCTGAAGGGGTTGACAAACTTGTCTATCAAAGGATAATCTAAGAATTAATTGTAAAATTAACATTACTGTGAAACTGAATTTGCTGACCCCAAGAACGAAGGTGATAAAATCAGAATATAATGGTTCAGAACAAAGAAATGTAAAAGCCTTAATTTAATGCCTGGTGTTCGGGGAACGTGTGAGTGGCCATGCCACTTCCAAGGTAGTGCACAGCATTAGCAATTGGAGCAACAAATGCAGTTCCAGAGTGCGCAGACCTGGCGAGATTGTTTCACTGAAATCTGAATCGAGGCAGACCACAAACAGCCACCAGGCTATAGTCAAGGGACTTCTGTGGCAGCAAATAATGACATGAAGTGTGTAATAAATACAGAACTGGAGGAGGGAAATGGAGGCTTAAATTAGATTAAAAGGAGTACGTGTGGCACCTTAGACAAACAAATTTATTTGAGCATAAACTTTCATGAGCTACAGCTCACTTCATCGGATGCATGCAGTTTTCCATGCTGTAGCTCACGAAAGCTTACACTCAAATAAATTTGTTGGTCTCTAAGGTGCCACAAGTACTCCTTTTCTTTTTGCGGATACAGACTAACACGGCTGCTACTCTGAAACCTTAAATTAGATTGTTTTTTTCTTTACAAATTAATTACTAAATTATTTAAGTCAAGTTAATTTTGACCTAATTGGAGAATAATATTTCAGCAACTGTGCTGATGAGCAGCGATTAATTATTAGTAAGGCTGCAATTCTTTCACGGAGGTTAGAAGTCACAGATTTTGTGACTTTCTGCGACTTCGGACTTCCGCAGCAGCTGGTGCAGCTGGCCCTGGGGACTGCACAAGCAGTGGCTGGTCCCAGGGACCGCCCCAAGCAGTGGTCCTGGGGGGTGCCCCTGGGGAGCGTCTGAGCAGTGATCCTGGGGGCTGACCCAGGGCCAGCAGCACTGGCTGCTGGTTGGGGGGCCCTGGGAAACACCTGAGCTGTGGTCCTGGTGGTGCCCCAGGGACCGCCCAAGCAGCAGAGGTCCTGGAGTGGCTGGAGCAGTGGCCTGAGGCCATCCGGAGAGTGTTCCCTGGGAACAGCGGCCAGGGGGCAGTCAACCCCCAGCACTGGAGCAGGGCCTCCCACCCCAGCAGGGACCCCCGGAGCAGCCGGGACCCAGAAGTAGAGAATTACTCAGGGGTATTTTTGGTAAAACTCATGGACAGGTCACAGGCCGTGAATTTTTATTTATTGCCTGTGCCCTGTCCATGACTTTTACCAAAAATACCCGTGACTAAATCTTAGCCTTAATTATTAGGGCACTGCATTACATGGGATTTTAAAATATTTGTTCAATGAATAAAAATGAACATATTAAATTGTACCATGGCAAGAAACTGAAAAGTGTTGAAACAGATACAAAAAAATCAGAAAAAGGAAGATATTTTCAACAAGTTTCAGATGCTTGCTCCCCCAAAAATTGACATTAGCAGAAAAAGCAAATAAAATAGCCATCAGATTAGAGCCACAGCTAGAAGAGAATAAAGTGGCAGGGTATAAGCAGCAGTTAGGGCAATAGCTGGGGAGCTGAGAGACCTGTGTTCAATTACCTCCTCCACCTTAGGTAAGTCACTTAGTCTCTCTGTGCCTCAATTCCCCATCTGTAAAATGGGCATAATAGTACTTCCCTCAGGTGTTGTGAAGATGAATACAGTAACAGATGGTGAGGTGCTGAGGTACTGTGGTGAGGGGAGCAATAACTGATGGGGAGAACAATAGATTTTTTTTTTTTTTTAAATGGATGAGAGTCTCTTTAGGGGCAGGTTTGCAAATATAACAACTATGGCTAGAATTTGCAGAGAGGCTCAGCACACACATTTGGGCTCAGAATTTCAAGGGAGTTCAGCTCCAGTTTAGACACTAAAGCTAGTGGCCTGATTTTTCAGAAGCGTGCGGCTTGTTAGGTGCCGAGCTGTTTTGAAACTGTGGCAATGGAACTGAGAGGCCAAGTCCTGCGGTTCTTCCTCAGACAAAACACCCATTGGTCTAATATCCAGCATCCAACCCCAGGGATCCACATGCTCCCATAACTAATACATGAAGTCCAGGAAGCCTTTCGCCTGGGAGCATTTAATGTTTAGGCACAGTTTGAGGTCTGACATCCAACTGTAGTTAAAACTCCCAGAGCCAAGAAACGAGGCATTTCTGTACTTGCTCTTTCTCCCTGTGGATGGCTTCCTTTTAGGCATAGTAGTCTAACCTGGAGACAGGAGTGGTGACAAAACCTGCCTTCTGGTGCACCTCACTAGAAAGCCAGGTATGTGTGGATCACAAGCTCTTGCCACTGATTTGGCTCTGATTGCGTTAGATGCAACTGTTTCAGTGGCCGTATTTGGTTCCTGAACTACCCGACACAAACTCTCTTTATTATAAGTTGTTTTTTTTTTTTTCCCCTTCCCGTTTTTTCCCTACCAAAACAATTTGGTGAAACTGCCACAAATTTATGACTCATTTTGGTATCACCAAGTCTGCATTTTTCACCTGAAAAGTTTTGGCTGAAAAATTTCACCAGCTCTAACCCTAAATTAAATTGTTATAATTTCCTCATGTAGAAAAGACTTCTTCTAGAGATGCTGCTTTTCTACTGCTTCTTAAGGCCTTGTAACTTGTTCTCATTTGCTCCTGAGCATATTTATTCCATTTAATCAGCTCTATAGTGTATATCTTCCATTTGATGCAAGTTACCACTGTCCTGAGGAAACCCAGAATAATCTACTGATGTTCCTTCAGACAGTCTTGTTTACAAGCCAATGGTGCTGCTTGCTTAGTCCTGTTCTTAAAAATCAATCATGTTGGGGGGAAAAAGTCCTCTGTTTAGAAGACTGTGGAAAACAGCTCTAAAAATCTTTAACCTGTGTTTGAAGATATTGACAAAAATAAGTCTCCTTATCTCCAATTATAGCTTCTAGAGTTAATGGCTCTCTCCATAGTTCAGTTATTAAGCAGCTAGTGAAACTGCAGTTTATCACACAGGAGTTAACGCATTAAAAATTCCATGGCTGCCTTGAACTGCTACCTTAATTTAGTCCAGAATCTCTGTGGTCTAATAAAGATTTGTATTGAATGATCTTGCTTGTGCTTTCTTGGCTGCTTTTATACCTTACAAATTTTAGAAGTGTCATGTTTCCTGGCAGTTCTGCTGGGTGTCAGAACTCCTGGGTTTTGGTCCTATTCCCACTACTGCATTCCTGTATGTCCCTAGACTAATTGTTTCACTTCTGTGTGCATCGGTTTCACTAGCTGTGAACTTAGGCTCACCTCACAGCAGCAGTCTGAAGACTTACTGATCCTTGTTTGTAAGGGGCTTTGAGAAGTGGAAGGTGCTATGGAAAGGTGACGTGTTAGTTTATTGTCACTGTTGCATCTATTGCAGGGAAGTTAAAGGAATGGAGTCTCATTTTATATGGAACAGCCGAACACCCTTACGACACAACCAGTTCCCATCACTCCCAATCAAGGATGCTGGAGATTTCAATGCCCAAAATGGAGCCCTCTAAAGCAGCAGTTTTCCAGAGTCAGATGGAGGTGGTGGAAGAGGAGGACGAATACACAGGTAAAACCTCTGCAGCCCCTTGCTGTTTCACTTGCAGCTGAATATTGCTTCCCTACAAAAATCAGGACCTGCCGGTGCAGATATAAACACAGCACAAAATGTCTATGGTTTGTTTCCTTTGGGAGAGGAGGAGAGAAAAAGAGAATGGAAATCCTTATCCTACCTTGCCTCCGCACCCTGGCCTCTGCCACCAGTAGGCCAGATTCAGCTTTGGGGTACATAGGAAGTGTCAGACTGGAGGTCCAGCTAGTCTAGTATCCTGTCTCTGGCAGTGGCCAGCACCAGCTGATTCAGAGGCAGTTGTAAGGACCCCACAGTAGCAGATGTGGGATAATCTGCCCCTCACATTGTCTCATTCTGGTCTCTAAGCATACATCTACAGTGCAAAAAACAAACAACCCTGCGACAGTGAGTCTGGAGCCCAGGATAACTGGGGCTCATGCTATGGGCTCCGAGACCTTCCCCCTTCCTGAGTTTCAGAGCCCTGGCTCCAGCCTGAGCAGGAACTATGTACACTGCTGCTGTTAGCCCGGTAGCATGAGCCCTAGGAGCCTGAGGCAGTTGACCTGGATTCTGAGGCTAGCTGCTGCATTTTTGTTTTGGTGGTGGTTGTGTTTTTTATTTGTGTGGGGTTTTTTTTGTTTTGTTTTGTTTTTATTGCAGTGTAGACGTACCCTAATAGAGATTGGCCTAAACCCTAAAGCATGAGGTTTATTGTCCCTTCCCCAAAAATGTTTGTGATTGGTTTCTTTATGAAAATCAATAAAAAAAAAAAAATCAAACAATGAAAAGGACAAAAAAGTAAATGACTGACAGCTTGTATGTGTTTCCAAATCCTGCACGCTTCATGGGATCACCAATGGAGTTACGCAATTTTACAACTTGTCAAAGCTGCAAGATCAGATAATACACAACCAGACAGTCCTATGTAGACATAACATGTTAGGGTTGGGGAAACAGTAATAAAGTAGCAGAAGAAATGCATGAATCGGGAGAGGAAGGAAGGAGGGGAACAGGGTTGGAGGGGGTAGAAGAAGGGTTAGCTGGAGTGGAGGTCTGGCTTTCTTCAAGCCATCGCAACAGTTTTATCCAAATGTATCTAGAAATGGGGTCCAAATTTATTCAGATTCATATAATTTCTCTCTGTGGCATTAAGCTATCCTTTCTTTGACTGCTAACTCTTACCACTGTTCTATTCTGGGCATAAGCCGCCTACTCCATTTTTTATTAACATTAATTGTGACAACTCTGGATGATCTTGTTATCCGTATAAAGGTCCAATCCCAGTTTGAATCTTGCTAAATTTTTAGCCTCAATAGGTATGTCTACACTGCAGTGTAAGCTGCAGATTCAAACTCAGGCCCCCATTCTGTCTACACACAAATCACACTAACTCGGGGCTTGGACCCAGGGTCTCAGAACCCCATGGGAATAGAGGGTCCAACACTAAGGGCTTGTCTACACTTACCATGGGATTGACCAGCGATCGATGCATCAGCGGTCAATTTAGCAGGTCTAGTGAAGACCTGCTAAATCAACTGCAGATTGCTCTCCCGTCGACTCCTCTACTCCACCGGATCGAGAAGAGTAAGGGGAGTTGACGGGAGAGTGTCTCCCATTGACATTGCATAGTGTGGACCCTGCAGTAAGCAGATCTAAGCTATGTCAATTTGAGTTACGCTATTCACGTAACTCAAATTACATAGCTTAGATCAAATTTCCCCTGTAGTGTAGACAAGGCCTAAGTCAAGCCAGGACCCAGGGTTCAAGCCCTGTTGCTTTGCAGTGTAGATACAGCCCCCCAGGACTCGTGCTCTGGGAGTCTGCCAAAAGTATCCCACAGTTCCACAGTTTGACTTCCTTTGTCCTCTGGACAGTCAAGTTTGGTGGACAGTCAAGTTTTTCCATGCTGCACCACAAGCAAAGAGCTAAAGTGGCCTCATTTTGGGAGGGTGCCAGGGAACTATGGGATATGGGTGGTTGGATTTTGACCCCCATAATGTAGTGTAGATGCTGGGTCCCCAGGTTGGGACCTGGGGTTCAACAATTCCTAATCTGGAGAGTAGATACTCAAGCCCTAGGTTAACAAACCTGAGGTCTGCTAACTTGAGTTCTACTAACCCGGGCTTGCCTTGCAGTATAGAAATACCCAATGACTTCTTGGGGCAATGAGCTCTACAGTCTAATTATGTGTTGTGTGAAAAAGTGTTTCCTTTGATTGGCTTTGAGTTTGCTGCCTTGTTCATTTCATTGTAAGTGGGTGTATGCGAATGCAGCTCTGACTTCATAGGAGAAATTCTGCTGAGAACACTAGGCCTGAATTGGGTCTCTTATATTTTACAATGGAAATTGATCCCAGTGCCCCAGATGCTGGCTGTTCTTTAAGGATGGGATTGCTCAAAAGATCTTAAGAGAGTTAGACATCTCCCATTGAAATTTTCTGGGGTCTGGGCCCTTCCCTTTGGCCCCTTAGAAAATTCCAGCCTGTGGAGAACACAGATACAGCCCTGGCAGCAACCTCTCTTCTGTAGTCTTGGTAGAGGATAGCAGGACTAACAGAACGCATCAGTGGGGTGAAGCACCACCACAAGACTGCTGAGCCACACTGTAAAGATTATCCAAGTCAACAGGTACAGGGGCTGCCCAAGGGAAAACGTATAGATGCTGCAAGGCTGTAATAAGAAGCCCTGGTTTATTAACTGAGGTCCGTGAAAAATGTGTCCTGGTCTGATTCTCACTTTGGATTGAACTGCAGATACACCCTAAGGGGGACTGTAGCACAGACATGGCATGTCCTGCACTGGCTTGGGGACAAATTGCAATGCAGACAGGGTGGCATGAGCTTCAGTGCGGGCCATACAAGCATGCCAGGGCCCCTGGTATGTGCTTGTATTGATGATCTGCACTGAAGCCTCCGCCCCCACATGTACATGGCTAGTTTCAGCCATGCTAGTGCAGGTAAACCTAATGCAGGTATGTCTACCCCTGCTGCAGTCACACCTCCAATTGCAGTGGAGACATACCCTTACACTCAGGCTTTGTCCACACTACAGCTTATGTCGGCATAATTTACGTTGCTCAAGGGTGTGAATAAACCTCCCCCCGAGTGACATAACTGCTCTTATGCACAGTGCTATGTCAGCGGGAGAGCTTCTCCTGCTGACAGAGCTGCTGCCATTCGCAGAGGCAGTTTTATTACACTGGCAGGAGAGCTCTCTCCCGTCAGCATAGAGCGTCTTCACCAGACGCAGTGCAGTGGCGCAGCTGCTGTGCTGTATGTGTAGACATGCCCGACCGCTCCTTTCCAGGAAGCTCAAAGTACATTTGCATGACTTTATGGCCCTGCTCCATCAGCCAGATCAGTATACAGGGGCCTAGTATGAATGAGAATCGGCCCAACCTATCTCCACCCACTGACTTTTACGTCCTTCTTCTTCTTTATATTATGGTATTGTCTAGAGACAGTCCCTGCCCATGGGAACTTACAGCCAAAGTGAGAATTGCCTTGTAATTACTGTTTTAGTGCCACGAATGACTAGAGGAAATGAGAGAGAGAAGGGCGGCTGAAAAAAAAATTCTCTCTACAGCATAAACTTGTATAATTACATGTAGCACCTTTAGCAACACCTGTGACGTAGAGAATTCACAAGGTGCCCACAGGAGGAAAGCTATAACGGGATTTTATGGAATAGTAATCTGTTCTTTGGGCCTTTGAACACTGCACCTAAACGATTAGCAAGAAAAGCCACCTAGTTTTGGTTTGGCAAATATTCTTCATAAATATTATGGCTGCTAGATAAATGTTGGGCTGCATTTTGAACATACACCTCTCATTTATGCAATACCTTCCTGTATACCAATGAAACTGACAATTCAGGAGTCAGTGAAGGATTGGCTTAAAGAATTTTGGAATGGACTCCTGCCCCTCCTATTAACACTACCACCAACGCAGCTGTAGCTGTCTTTTCCAGCTTGTTCCAAAAAAAATTAAATTATTTGCACACTGGTCTGTTTTTTTTTTTCCTGTGGTCTTCTAAACTATGGTGAGGTGCAAATGGGTAGTTTTTGAAAATCTGTACAATATGGATGATTTTTAAGCTTGACTGGAAGGTTCTATATGAGCTGGGCAGTCGAATTCTTAGGACACAGGTCTCTCCTGCCTTGGTCTATCTAACCAACCTGCATCTGTAATGAAATTGAACTCTCTGGAGACCTCTGTGTTCGCTAGCTAATTTTGGTAGCAAATCATTCCCACACCCTTTCCCCTTTATTTCCCAGCCACTTCCCCATCTGCACACCCACCCTTCTGATCTCTGGTTCCTAGTAGCCCAAGTGCCTCAGAACTAAACGTTTCCAGAGTTTGGTGAGGGTGAGTTATAGCGTATTGATTCAGGCCCATCTTGAGTTACTAGAACACCAGGATACCTGGTTAAGGCGCTCATGAATGTTAAGACTAAGACAACTCTTCTCTAGCACTAGGCAAAATTTTTCTCACAAAACATTTTTTTTCAGAGAACAATCCAGATTCGGTGACACTAAACCATTTTGCAAATTTGTGTAAATCTTGCCAAATAGTTTTGATTGAAAACCAAATCAAATTCTGAAAACCTCAAAATATTGTAATTTTTCGGTTCAAAATCACTTTTGTTTAAAAATTTCCTTTAATTTTATTTTTTTAAAATCCAAACCATGACAAAATGTTCAAGACTGAAACAAAACATTTCAACCCAAAACTGATTTTTTAAAAAAAAAAAAAAATTTTGATTCAATGAAAATTTTGAAAATTTTCATTTTGACCCCAAACAGTTTTTTTACAAATTCTTTTCAGAATTGCCAGTGAGTTGAAAAATTGTTATTCACCCACCTCTACTCTCCTCCCATTTCCCACTTCTCTGTTTTCCTCTGGACCAAGTGAAGCTGCTAGTTCCAGAGGTCAGCTTCAGCACATCTCAAGAGAGTTGACCTGGTGGAAGCAGTTGGAGAAGTCTCTAAAATGAAAGTTGAGTTGGTTCAATTCTTTCCATCTCCTGGCCAGCGCCTTTGTTGCAGTGTATCATTACAAAGTCTCAGGGGTAGCAGAGTACTGCAGTCTGGCATTGCCTAGTGTTTGAGTTGCAGAGGTTTTAGGAGGATATACTTTGTAGTTCAATTGTCAATAGATAAAATATTCATAATAAAATATAGGTTCAAGGACTAGACAATGGGATATAGAACCTCTGACCTCTAGGTCACCAGTTCAAATCCAGCCACAGATGGCAAAGCAACTAAGGGCTATTCTGGGGGTGAGGGTGAGCCATGCTCTCTGAGCATCTAGAACCAGTCTGTTTCTGGGAGGAAGGGCACCAGAGTTAGGCCGGATAAGAAAGCATCTAAATTCCCTTGCGGTTGTTGGTGCTGCTGTGGTGCACACAGTGGGGTGGGAGGAAAGTGGGATGGGCTGCTCTGGGCCGTAGAGGGCTGAGCAGCCTGGACCTATCCACCAGCCCACACACTGACGGTAAAGAAATGGATGCTACAAGGGGGACTGTGTAAAGGAACAAAATTTAAAGTTGAAAAATGACCTGTTTCATTGCCCCTACCACAAATTGGTCGTGCCGATGTCAGGAGAACGAGAAAGATCTGCTATTTCCTTGCACATGGAGATTGGGTTGGTTCCAAACCCTTCAGAAAAACATTCCACAGCAAGCCAAACAGGACCCTGCCCCACATAAAATACAGCTGGAACGGGAAAGGATGGGAGAAATACAAAAGTGAGGCTGGTGTTGGTGTAGATTTGGGGGATGTGTGTAAGACTCTATATTTTAAAAACAAAACAAAACAAAACTCTGGCGGGACTGTCACCAGAGGCTGAGATTTTTGTAGGGATGGGGAAAGGCTAGGGGCAAATGCTAAATTATGAGGAGAAAAGAATGTTGTTTGGGAAGATCAAGAATGTTGTTTGCAAAGCTGGAACACAGGCCCAGCTCTGTGATAGAACTATGGCTGGACCACGTTGAGGTTAGTAAGCTTGCTATAGCCTTGACCAACGGAAGCAAATCTTTTAGCTCCGGCAGTAGCGGCTCATGCTTTTAGTTCCAGAGGTCAAAGGTTCAATCCCCACTGCCGATAACCCTCCCAGGGATGTTGCATTACATATATGTATTAGACCTGCTTTGAGCAGTGTTAGTTGACACAAGGTGAAATCCTGACCCCGTGACAGTCGATGGGAGTTTTGCCGTTGACTTCAGGGGGGGCCAGCATTTCACTCACAGTACTTAAAATACTGGTAGCAGTCAATGGCCTGGCTACGCCAGGGCCCCCAGTGTTAGTAACTTGGGTGGAGTCAAACTGGAGGTAGCAACGGTGGGAAGTCACTGCAGAATTTCCCATGTGTACATGAGTCTGTTGGCAAGACAGCTGTCAGACACAGCCTGGTATCCGGTGCCTCTTGTCTCCCTTCTCTGCCCTTGTCTCTATAGTCAACTCCCCCCCTTGCCCCCGGATTATACTTTTCCAGTTACTTTTGTTATGCCCCACAAAGCTGTTTCCTCAGATGTCCTTTTCCTCTGATGGTGATAGAATAGTATCACATGAGATGGCCATGGTAGGTTTTTGAAAGTCATTCAGGCTCATGGTCACTGCTTTTGGAGAGATTTCAGTCGCTGTATTTCCTGTATCACTTTCTCTCTTTCCCTTTTGGGGGCGTATATGCACCTATAGTTTTCTTCCAGCTGCCACCTTCACATCTGATTGGACGATGCTATTGCAAAAGAATTGTCCTAGCTGGAAGCATCAACCTGAATACAGCACATTTAAAGAGACACGCCTCTTTTTTTTTATCATTCCTTCTGAACTTTATTTCACTCTATAACAAATATGAATTAGTAACATATGAATATGGATCTGTTACTGTTGTGATAGCCAAATATTATTCTACTAGCCAGATAATATAATAGCTCAGTAGTTGTTTAGGAGAGAAGCACATACGCACGCAAAATCAAAGCGCATCTTAACATAAACACATATGTATGTTTTGCAAATTTTTTTCTTTACATATAGAACATGGACACGAAGTCTTATTTGACTGCTGCGGTTTGTCCTTTGGGTGTTAGATGCTGTGTAGCGCTAGGATGGTAACTCTCTCTGTCCCCCTCCTCTGCATACATGTTAGGGGGACAGTTGACAAGTAGAATGAAATGGCTTTCTGGCCCTTCTGTGTTAATTTTAAAATTCTCAAAGTAGCAGGGCCAAATCTATCCTGTTTTATCGTTCTCCGGAGCTAGCCCCCATCAGTACAGTTTCTCAGCACCTTATACCTTTACACACATGGGGATGGGACATAAACACTTGCAGGGTGTGCTTGGAAGAGCTTGTGCAAATTCTTTCAGCAGAAATCTCTCTCTCTTTTTAAGGTCCATGTCATCCTGAATGTGGCAACAAAGGCTGTGATGGTCCTAATGCAGATCAGTGCTTGAATTGCATCCATTACAGTCTTGGAAGTGTTAAAACTGGCAGGTAATGATGTTATTTATTTGCATTATAGAAGTGGCCCCTTTGTGCTAGGAGCTGAATGTGCTACTAATAAGAGACAGCCCCCCACCCCCAGCTCCAAATAGCTCGTAATCTAAACAGACAAAGGATGGTAGTGCAGGAGCATTATTGGTCCCATTTTACAGATGGGAAAATAAAGGCACAGACATGAAGTCACTTGCCCAAGGTCTTACAGGGAGTTTGTAGTAAAGCAGGAACCTGAACTTTGATCTGCTGCATCCTCGTTCAGTGTTTTAACCACCAGGCCTTTGTTTTGTTCGCAAGTTAGTGTATGATGAATGCGCTAGTTTAATGAAATATCATCTGAAAGAGAAGCCTGGTTGAGATCTGTTAATAGAAAGACAAACCTGTTGCCTGTAGTGGGGAGGAAGGATGGTCTTGTGGTTACGGCAGCACCCCAGGGCTCAGCAGACCTGGCTCCTATTCCAGCTTATGCCATGGGTGACCTTGGGCAAGTCACTTAATCTCTCCAAACCCCACCTGTAAAAGGGGGATAATGGTACTTCCCTGCCTTCTAGGGCATTGTTAATGTTTTCATGCGGCTCAGATCTTGCGGTGATGAGTGTCCTCGAAAATTAAATCTTTAAAGGTCACCGGTTCCAGTGCCAGATTGGTAGTTACCGAAAGTTGTTTCCATCTGACTGGTGTTTGGGGGCTTATGTGCCAGGTTATATTTAATTATTATAAAATCCTTTGGGTGCATGCTTGAATGAACTGCTCTTAGCTCTGTCACTTCCTTCCTGTGTCATGCCCGTCTTACGGGTAAATGGAGGACTTCATTCCACCGGACTGCTGATCTGGCACCTTTCATAAGCACTAGTATTTATGTGAAAATGTATTTTAAGAAAGAGGGCGAGCGCTGGGATTCCTGCTTTAAATTGGGTGATGGACGGCATAGGGAAGATATAGGGTGTAATTTTCAAAAGGACCTAGATGACTCAGAAGTCTTGGTCCCATTTTCAAGAGGCATGTAGGTGCTAAGTCCCTTGAGACTTGGGCTCTGAAGGGCCTACATTACTTTTGAAAATGGGATGTAGGCTCCTAAATCACTTTGGCTCTGTTGAAATTTTTGCCCATAGAACTAGTTATCAAGTCAGTATGCGTTAAACATTGGGGAAACTGTAGGAAACTTTGAATCCCATGCTATGTATGGGGGTGGTTTTAAAGACCATTCCCAACCACTGAAATTCAGTTTACACCTTGCTAATTAATAAAGAATAAATAGGAGTATATTGTTTTAAAGGATGAAATGATCTAGTAATTCTGCAAGTAAAAATGCTGATGAGGGGAGCTGTCTGGTAGGATGACTGGTGTGCAGTCGCCATCCCACTGAGACAGTCAGACAGGCGAGTGCTGGAGTTAATTGCATAAGCAGCATTTCTTTACAATAAATGCCAAATGAGAACCAAGCACTTGCACTGCTAAACACCAGACTTAATGAGCTGAGAATACTGTACCTTTTGGGAATTGGGATCCACACTCCTTTGCTTTCCAGATGTCTAAATGTGCATCTGTTTAATTTATACTTGGTAGTATAATCCTTGGAAGCCAGCACACATCATACTGCCACAACGCCTAGAAGTCCTGACACCTAAATCTTCTCTTGGATTGATTGTCTAGAAGTCCTAACACCTAAATCTTCTCTTAGATTGATTTGCATCTCACATGAGATGATTGCATACTGTCAGTTCAGACTTGGTTATTGCAACTTGTATTTAACAAAGCAATCCCACCTGAATAACTAATTCCACAAAGATCATACTATGACACTGTTTAATACTATTTTTTTTCCAAACACCTGTAACTCGATGGAATGACTCAGCAGAAACAAGAACATAGGTGCAGTTAGCAAGAGATTTCCTCAAGCTCAAAGAAAAGCGCAACAAAAATCTCCCTTAACCTGAGGTTCAATTTAGTCCTAATATGATTTATATTGCCTTAACACCTAGGAGCCCCAGTCACAGACCGGGGCTCCGTTGTGCTAGGTGCTGTACGAAGAACCAAAAGATGATCCATGCCCCCAAAGAAATGACAGACTAAGTATAAGAAGGGACCACAGAAGGATACAAATAGATAAACAGAAGAACATAAGGAAACAATGAGACAATAATACCAGATGCTTCCCCAAAGGCTTTCTTCTATCTCCGTCTCCTTTATTTCTAAGCCTTCGCCGGAACACCTGTGCAGGAGGAAAGTGAAGCTGAGCTGAGAATGATGAACTACAGGTAACCGATATTAGTCACATAGCTTAATGCGCTCCTGGAAGACACTCTGATACCATGGTGATGAAGGCATCATAAGAACCTATGTAGAATAGAAAGTTAGCCCCTTGCTCACTGTCTAATGCCTGGATTTATCACCGTACCTTTTTGCCTTACAGTGTAATCTCTTTATCATGTGCAATCCAGTGAGGCGTAGAGTGCCCTCCACTCTTGTTGACTTCACTGGATGCATCTGGCAGAAGTGAGCCCTCGGACATTGATTATACGTCTGGTTTGTTTAATTCTTCTCCAGGGTGTGTGTGAGCTCGTGCCCTTCGGGGTATTTTGGGGACAACGCAAGCAGGAGATGCCGAAGATGCCAGAAGGGGTGCGAAACCTGCACGGGCAGGGGCCGAAACCAGTGTACATCTTGCCGACGTGGTTTCTATCACCATCAGGAAACACATGCATGTGTGGTGTTCTGTCCAGCTGGGTTTTACGCTGATGAAAGTAAGGCGGTGAACCGTTCCCAGATTGGAGCATGAGAATGTGGGGGTGGGGTTTTGTCCCAAATGAACACGAATGGAAGAATTTAAGAAATCTAAAATGTCAGGGTGGAGCCTCCATGTGACTAGCTTTTGAATCACCATCTAACAGGCAGATCTCTGCTGCAGTCAAGTTTCACATGGCACTCTCGCTGCTACTAGTGATGAGAACCAGAATGCTACAGTAACGTGAGACAGTGTAAAGAAAAAATGCACAGTGCCTCTTCAAAAATTGGACTGATCATCCTCATTAATAGGCCCACGGTGATAAACTCCCAATGCTTTACAAGCATGAACTAGCTTAACCCTCACAGTGCCTCTGGGAGGTAGGACAGTATTATAATCCCTGTTTTACAGGCGGAGAAACTATGATGCCAAGGTCAGAGTCATAACTTTCAAATGTGCCCACTAATGTTTTCATTTTGGGGTGCCCGACTCAAGACATTTAAGACCTGATTTGCACAACTCCAGTAGACTTCAGAGGGAGCTGTGGATAATGAGAAACCTCTCAGATTCAGTAGCAGAATCAACCTCTCAGAATTCAGGCCCCAAAACCTGAGGCACTGTTAATGAATGGTTCTGGCCACACAGCCAATAAGAGGCTGAGTCTGGACTGGAACTCAGGAATTCTCCCAGCGCCATGCTTAGGGTAGAAGGTTGAATGAGTTAAGCACCTAACTCCTGTTGAAAGTCAATCAGAGTTAGCTCATGTCTACACTACAAAATTAAGTTCCTCTAACATACGTGGGCATACAGCCACCGCAGAAATTACATTGCTTGTGTGTCTGCACGTTGCTCCTTCTGTCGGCGGCGCATGTCCTCACCAGGAGCGCTTGTATCGATTGTACTGTCAGTTTGGGGCATTGTGGGAAGGCTCCTGAAAACCAGTAACAGTCGAGATAAACAATACAGTGTCTACACTGACACTGCGTTGCTCTAACTACATTGACCTTGACTCTAAGGCCTGGTCCACACTAGGTGTGTGTGTGGGGGGATCGAGCTAAGTTATGCAACTTCAGCTACGTGAATAACATAGCTGAAGTCGCTGTACTTAGATCTACTTACTGTGGTGTCTTCACTGCAGTAAGTCGACAACTGTCACTCTCCCGTTGACTCCACCTTCGCCTCTCGCCCTGGTGGAGTACCAGAGTCAACGGGAAAGCACTCGGCGGTCGATTTATCTTGTCTAGCTAGATGTGATAAATCGACCCCCGCTGGATTGACCGCTGCCCATTGATCTAGCGGGTAATGTAGACAAGCCCTAAGCGGCTTGTGGAGGTGAAGTTATTAAGTCGGAGTAGTGGGGCAGTTATGTTGATGGGAGCAAACTTTAAGTGTAGACACTTCCATAGTTAGATTGATATAAGTTGCCTTGCGTTGACCTAAACCAGACCTTAATCACCTAATTCACTTAGATACCTTTGGAAAATTCCACCCTTAGTTGTGATTTCAAAGGCGGAAACCCCAGCTATAGAAATGTAACTATTAATTGCCATTGCTGCAGTTCAATAGGCATTATTATTATTATTTATTATTATTCCACCTGTCTCACAAAGGTGTTTTGCTTTGGATCACTTGCCATGGAGGGGGGCAGAGAAAAAAAGGAGGTAACCAATGCAAGCCACGGAACAGAGAAAAGAGGATAATTTAAAACACAGTGACATTTTCCAATATCCCATTGTAAATGCCATTCCCCCATAATATTAAAAGTCACATTTTTGAGTCTAACAGCTGGAATGTCATTCCTCTCCCAGCCCTTCCTGCCGGTGCTCCCTTTTGTTCCATTGTGTCTGTAATGAGTAGCCATTGACAGCACTGTGAACACTTTTAGTAAGTCCAGCTGTGGGCAAGAATAGGAATGCTGCTGCTTTACTTTACTCACATAGTGGATCGACATCCATCTATACTTAATGTATCCATGAGGCCCCATCAGCCCAAAACACCCCATTGAAGTCAATGCGAGCTTTGTCTGAGTAAGGATTTGGACAATATAGAGCCCAATCCAACTCCCATTAAAGGCTCCCATTGACTTTAATGAGAGTTGGATCAGATCCATAGCATGTGTCAGAACCCACACAAATGTGTGCAGCTTCTGGCCTATTGAAATGTATGGGGATAAACTGATATCCATGAGAAGCAGAATATTTTGAATCAGAAACATCATAAAACTGCTAGCCGATTTGGCTTAATCAAGTAAGTATTTACTGTGTGTGTGTCCCTGTGAGTTATCCACATAGTCTGACCATCACCCATCTGTATGTCCTTTTAATAGGAAGGGCTCACGTGTATCTCGAATATGCTGTTCTACCTCTGTAAGTTGTTGCCTGCAAATAGCTGCTGAACCGTAGGACTTTTCAACTCGTAAGATCTTTCTTGTGTATTGTGGCTAGACTGCTGCTTGCATCTCTCTGGGCAGATTTTATTTACACTGACTTTCTTTGTTTCTAAAAGGTCAAAAGCTCTGTCTCGAATGTCATCAAAGCTGTAAAAAATGTGCTAGTGATCCAGAGAAACGTATTCTATGCAAGGATGGATTCAGGTAAAATACTTTCAGAATGTTTCTCTCTATATTAAACTCCAGAAACTGATGTGAAATCTGCACACTATGAAAAATCAAAAAGCGGAATTTAAAAAATAGATATCTATGTTTCAGTAACACTACGACTGTGATCCAAATTGCCAGAAGCCAGGAAATTCAAAGGAGGGAGCAGTCATTATATAACATAACTCATCCAGTAGCTTAAAAGCACTATGTACATTCCATCCATTTCATCACTGTGGTATAGAAGTGCCATATTGCACGTATCGATAGCACTGAGTGGGCCTCAAATGGCACTGCTAAGTATTATTATTATTTTTATTATTATTGTTATTGGTAAAGAAAAGTCTCATTTCCCCCTCATTTAGGGTTGATCCAAAGCCCACAGAAGTCCATACAAACCCTCCCGTTAATTAAATGGGCTTTTGATCAATGGTCTTTAGACCGCCATGTATTTATTCCCAGATTTAGACCAGTCAGTGGAGTCAGTCTAAGTGAGAGGAGAATCAGCTCCAGATTGTTAGCTGACCACTGACCACCATTTTGAGTTGCGTCTTTGACGGTGTCTACACTCTGAAGATGCTTCGCAATATAGCTATACTGGTGGAGACCCCTAGTGTTAGACGCGGCTTATGCCTACAGAAGGAGTGTTTCTGTCAGCGTAGTAACACCGCCATCCCAGATGACATCAGCTATGTAGACAGAAGCATTCTGCTGTCAGCATAGCTGCGTCTGCACTGGGCTTTTTGTTGGCTAGCGGGGTGGTGCTTCCACGCCCCTAACCAACATAGCTGTGCTGTGAAAACTTTATCGTGTAGACCTGGCCTCAGTCTGCTAACGGCCATGATGCTATCTGTCATGCTCACATTACACCTAGTCCAGCCCCTGTTAAGGTCCATGGGAGTCGGAGCCAGGCCTGTAGTCTATAGATGGGCCTACCCCTGCCAGCTGCCGAGCACTCTGTCCCAGCATGGACATCGCTGGGAGCTGAGGGTGCTCAGCTCCTTGCAGCATGGGGCTCCTGTGTCTGCCATCTCATTTCTGGCTCTTTCTCATCCCCTTAATGCTGTCTGATTTAAATCCCCTTTGCTGGGTTTGTTTATAAGCTGGGGTGGGGGTGGGGATGCAGTGGGGAGGACATCTAAAAGGAAAAAAAGAGCAAATGTTTACACTGAATATTATACAACGTATGGTTTCCACAAGCGCCTCAGGGAGCTCCTTCAGAACCTTCCCCGTTCAGCACGTCCCGTGCAGTCGATTTTTCAAAACAAGGGATGTTTACCTAGTGACAGGAGTTATTGGGTTGCTCCTATAAATATCTATTTTGGGTGCATTTAAAATGCATACTGCAAACACAGAGGTCCCTTATTTAGGCCTTATTTAAACAGGAAAGTTTTACCGGTTATACCAATATAGCCATAGCAGTCTAGTTGTACAGATATAGTTACACCGGCACCAAAAACTCACGTGGGCACTCTTATTCCAATATGAGTGACTTTACTTGTTTGTTTGTTTGTTTATTTAATTTTGGTAGCTTAAATCCTTCCCAAGTGACATAAGCTAACCTGCAAAAAGTCATGCTTACACCAGAGTCAGCCTCCCCAGGGAGGTGAAGGGGTGTTGTACTGGCATAACTATCGCTCCTTATGCATGGCAAGCTGGAGTCTCAGCTCCTGGAAAAACACATACTCCACCCCACCACTCAGGTGTTAAATCAAGATGGCTCCTTCGGTGCTAACTTGCACTGAGCTCAGCCCTACAATGAGGGGAGGTAGAAAGGCAGCTTAGAGCCACCTTTGTCTCTTCTTACCCCAGCTGTGCTGGGTGAGAGTTCAGTGCTACTGGGGATTGAGGGCGAGGGCTCATTTTCAGAAGTCCCTTGGGAAGCCCAAGTCCCCTGGTTAAAACTTCTCCCCCTTAAAAGTAAAAGTGTGAAACTGGGATGTTTTGTCACAGTGTTTGAAACTGGAAGTGCTGAGCCCATGTGGACACTGTCATGAATTTGGTTCTCCTCTGCTGGAGCATGCGTAGCTGTCTGATAGAGTCAACAGGCTGTACTTGGACCGGAGTGACTTTTTTAACAGCACTGCTTCCCAGAAGTAAAAATCGCTAGTGCCAAAAGATTCTGCATTCCCTCAGGAAAGGGAAAGTGGAAGCGGTTGCCAGGTATAAGCCATACAAAGCTACCTTTTATTGTCCAGTACCCTTTTAAGCTGGGAATCCAAATCCCCTCTGTCACATTAAAGCACTAAGGGCCCAACAGAACATCTCCAATAAGAACTTTCTGTTTCTGCTTATTTCTGAAACCTAGAGAAGGGTCCACGGGGGGCTTACGGTTTTTCAGAGCACGGCTGAGCTGTCAATCACATCTGGTTTGTAAGTGCAGCAAAGCCGTTTGTTCAAAGGGGTTTGTGTTAAACTACAGATGGGCCCAGTCTGGATCAGAACTCCTTGGATTTGGGGTCTGGGCCTGAATTTCTGGGCTTGGGCCCATCTCTGATTAAAAACACACTGTATACACTGGACACACGAAAAGCTAAATCCCAGATTCTACCACCCTTATTCCCATGGAGTCCTGCACACACAGCCCTGTTGATTCCAATAGGAGTAATCGCAGAGTAAGGGCTGGTCTTCTACATATTGTGAACGTGGCTGGCAGGATCTGAACCCAGATCATGTGCACATGTGCTGTTTCAAAACACAGTAGCTTTGGGGTCCATATAATGGCCACCAAATACTAGTGTAATAAAGTTGAGATTTAATCTGTTCTAGCTGTAGTAACTGTGGATGCTGCAACACCATCCAATCCATCCTTGTAGGTAAGACCCTGTTCTGCTCAGCTGAGAGCAGCTGCAAGGATTGTGGCACCTTATCCTTGGAAGATACATTGCAAAGTTCGAGGCCCGATTGTGATCCTCCTACTCACATGAGCGAGCAGCCAGTGCCCTGGGACTGCTCGGGCGTGTAACTGCTCAGCACAGTGCGGAGCCGGGAGTCCCGATGTGGCCCTCGGGATGTAGGCTGCACGAATCCAAAGGAATTCCTGCTAGTCTTCAGAATCAAGCAATATTGAGAAAATCATGATTTATTTGTATTACTGTAGCAGCCAGGACCCTCAGTCATGGACCTGGACCCCATTGCACTAGGCGCTGTCCAGACACAGAACAAAAAAACAGTCCCTGCCCCAAAGAGCTGGCAGTTTTGGCATGAGTCACTAATCGGTGGCTCACTAAGTGAATAAAAAACAAACAGCTTAATTCCTCAAAAGCCAGGCGTCCTGGTAGTAAAGAAGAAACACCCTCTAAAAGAGACAATCCTTGATATGATCTCTCTGTCTTACAAATATCTAACCACGTTCTGTGGTGTCATTTTTTCTTATTTATTTTTTTTTAACCCTCCCTTTCCTCTTGAACATTTAATTAAAGATCCTGCAGAAGGTTTTTTTGAGGGGGGAAGGAGTGTCCCTAGAAGAACTTGAATGTCTTTTCAAGTGCTGGCTCAGTTCTAGAGGGCTTCTGCCCAGCTGGGAGAGAAGGCAGCAGGTCGTGGTGCTGTGCAATTGTATTGCACGTGTTTTTAAACTTCATTATTGTTTTGGGCATTCATGTATTACAGCAGCACACCGAGATCAGCACCCCATTGTGCTAGGCCCTGTACACAAACACATAGCGAGAGGCTCTGCCCTGAACAGCATACAATCTAAATAGACAGCATACAATCTAAATAGGCAAGACAAACAAAGGGTAGGGAAGCAGAGGCCCGGTGGGCTGAAGTGAAGCATAAGTGAAGCATAAGTAGCCTGAAGGCTGCCCCAGGGTCATGCGACAGGTCAGTGGCCAAGCTGGGCTAGAAACCCTTTCCAATCCTTACTCTATTGTGCTATCCACTAAATCACGCTGATCCTAATAACACAATATTTGGTGGGGGAAAGAAGGGGCCAGGGAAGTACAGATTAAAATAATCTTCACATTGTGTGCTTAGGGTGATGTCCTGAAAAGGGCTGTAAATCAATTATTAACGTTCCAATCCAGCAATTGGATCCCTGTGGCATCCCCCACCAAGATGTGATTGGGGCCTGAGCTTGGTATCCGTGAACCAGACTTGACTGGCCAGCTGACAGACAGTCTCTTGGGCCAGCTGGTGTAGCTTAGAGCAGCCTCTGGGGCCAGGCATAGAACCAGAAAACCAACCCCTCTTCTCTGCTGTGCTGAGCAGACCTTGGCCAGCGCAGAAAATCTGGCTTCCTGGGCCCAGTCCTTGGCTGCAGTCATGGAATGCAAGTTGGAGTGTACAAGGGGGGACTTTAAGCTATAGGCCACAGTTGTGCTCCTCTGATCCTGGCCACTCTACAGCAAGACAATCTTTCGGCATAAGTAGGCTGAAGGCTGCCCTAGGAGGGCCTATTACAGAGGGGTGCAGGAAAACCCTGGTCATGTTCCCTGCTTCAGAGCAGTGGGGGGCTGGTGTGGGGGCAACTACAATGGCTCTGTGCCACATAAGGATTCCTAGGGAGACTGGATCTGCTGGGTTCTCTTCGCTTTGGGGAAGGGGGTACAAAGCTGCCTCAGTGCAGGAGGGGGTTGGGTCCCAGGCTGCCCAGTCCTTACACGGAGGCTTGTATTAAACCTCTCGATGGCGAAATCACTAGGGCTTGGGGGAGTATTTGTGTGTTTCGGTAAAGCTTTCTCCCCTGCTTTTCCAACAGCTCGTTAGGAGCAGGCTGTCTCCCGGAATGCCAACCGGGCATGTATTTCAGCAAAGAGACCCGGAAATGTGAGAGGTGCCACACGAGCTGCCAGACCTGTGTTGGTACGTTCTTCATCTGCACGGGGTCCCAAGCCGTTCCTCCAAACGGCCTTAAACCCAGCCCTCCGTGCCTAAGCCGTGAGCTCTCCGCTCTGCGGTGCAACGGCATCTGTGTTTCCTGGGCTCGAGGCCTCCTTGCCCCTTTAAAGCATAAGGGGTGTTTTGAAGCAGCTTTGCCTTCAAAGAGAGACACTCAGAATGCTGGTGGTTTTGCAGGAGGTAAGGCCAAAGTAATGGTAATCAACAGTCAGGTTTCAGGGCACCGGCTGACCTGCAGGGATCTGGAAGGAATTTGTTGCCACCTTTCTATAAGCCAGGCCTGCACCCAGCCTAGCAGAGTGAGGCTGCTGTAGGGAGGACCAATGCTGGACACGGGGCTGTCACTGGAAAAGGGAGAGGGTGGAGTGCCTACATGGGAGGGGAAGGTAGCGAGAGACAGAGGCTCTCAGCAGGGGGAAGGATGGAGCAAAGATATGAAGGGAGCGGCGCTGCGTGGAAGATGCCTCCCCCACCCGCAGCACTGCAAGTAGCAGTCAGATGCAGGGCTGGAGCTCGGAAGGGGAGTCAGCCGAGCAACGCTGCAACCTCAAAACTCAAGTGTTTGCCGAGCGAGCACATGTGCAAAGTAGCCCTAACATCGCCGAATGTCCATTTGCTTCAAACAGCCCACTTTTTTTGCCATGTCAAAAGAAATGGCCGAGGTCGGCAACACTGTAGCACCAGACACCAGTTACGCTCGTGGGCCACTTCTGGGTTTCGAGCCCGTCCCAGTTGGCTGCTCCCTGCTCCGTTGGGTACATCCTACAGTCTGTAGGCTGCTTGTTCGAAAGGCCACCAGGTGGCAGCAAAGAGACAGGGACGGGGGAGCAGCTGGGCTCTATGTAAAATCTTCCAAAGTGCAGATTTTCCAGCTTGATTTTCCTATCATCTTCTCATAGCTCTGAACCTTTCCATGTTCACGAAGGGCTGCTGTGTAGGGAACAACACCAGACTGGTACTTTGTCTCTGTCTCTCTGCCTGGGGTATCTAGTTACCCAAGAAGGTAACTTGTTGCCCCAAAAAGTCACCCGTTGTTGCTGATTCAAGATTTTTGGTTGCTGAGGCCTCTCAAAAGTAGCCCAAACTGGGAAAGAACTGCAGAGGCTGGCAACGCTGAGGAGGCGGCTGCATAGAGACTGCACTACAACATGGCACCACCTGGTGGTCGCAACAAAAAAGAGCAGGACTTTCCTGGGAGCCTGGCCCAGCCATCTATGTCTACACTGCACACTAAGCCCAGGCTCTGTGTCAGGTTTGAGCCCAAGCTCCGCTTCCGTCCGCACACAGATCAGTCTGACTCAGGTCACCAGACACTCAGGATCCAGATCCTGGGCCCTGCTAGAGGGGTGGGTCAGAACCTGAATCCAGGCCCTGTCCTTCTGCAGTGTGGACGCAGGTCAAGCTGCAGACCCCAGTCAGAAGGTCTGCATGGTGCAGTAGGACATTTCAGCACAACTCTGAGACCTGGGCCCAGCAGTCATAAACCCAGGTTTACGATGCAGTGTGGACGCTCAAGTGCGGGCTTGGAAACACCCAATCCATAAGCCCCCAGGTCCCATAGACCTGAATTTACAATACAGCATAGACATAACCCAAAGAGGTTGTGAGGAGTAGGGTGAGGTGACACCCCTTGCTGTCTCCTGGACACAGCATTTGCTTAGGTGTGTTGTGGAACATTGATTTTCCCTTCCTCAAAGCATCAGGAACTGGCTGCAGCCAGAGGAGGATGCTGGTGCAGGAAGAGAGGGAGAGACTGGTATTACTGGTGTTACTGCAAACCCTGCGATCTTCCCTAAGTACAGATTTTCCTGCTTGCCTTTCCTGCCATCTTCTCCTGGCTTCAAACCTTCCCAACTGAAAGTTAACCATGTGTATGAAGGGCTGGCTTTTGTAGGGGCCAACGCCGGGCTGGTACTTTGTCTCGGTCTCTCTGCCTGGGGTATCTAACAGCAGGGTCAAAAACTCTGTCAGAAAGTCAGTACAGATCGGAGGTTGTGGGCGCTTGAGGGCTTGGCCAGTGTGTGTGTGCTCCTAAAAATGTCCGGTGACACTTCGCTGCACACCCACGCCTGTCGGCATCTCTTGAAGGTCCTTTCTCACCAGGCTGTTGGGTTAGCTGGGCCTGGGATGTGGGCATGAGCTGAGGAACCATTTAGAGCCCAGCTGGTGCAATAGTCTCAGGCAGCTTGTTTATTCTGCCGCAGCCTTCTGGAAGAGAGCAGACTGCAGTATGTATCCTAGTCCTGAGTGTCCCTGGCTCCCGTCCGACACAGTCATCGTAACACAACGCGGTAATTGTCTTTGTAGCAGACTATAATATTTCACGTCTCCCTTGTTCTCCCTAGGGCCAGGCAAAGAGGCATGCATACAATGTGCCAAAGATTTCCACCTGCACGAGTGGCGATGTGTCCCTGCTTGCAGCCAGGGGTTTTACCCTGAGGCGGTGCCAGGTCTACCTTATAAAGTCTGCACAAGGTACAGTGTCCTCTTGAGCCCTTTCCCTTTGAAGTTAGCGTCGTGAAATGCACAGGGAGCCATTCTTAATAGCTGATTGGATACATCGGCAATCGGAGTGGGGCTGCTGATAGCGTGTGTCACAGGGAACGAAGATAAAAACCCTGAAAACAACTGGCTACTTGATGCTGTTCACTAGACCGACTAAAATGTTCAAAGAAGCCCGGAGCTTTCGGAAATTCTTCACTGGAGCTGATTTTTCACATGGGTGATTAGTGAAAAGTGTCAGCGTGGAGCATTCTTAGATAGTAAACTCCTTGGGGACTGTCTGTTCTATTTGTTCAGAGCCTGGCACCAATGGGGTCCTGGCCAATGACTAGGGCTCCCAGGGGCTACACTAATACACATAACAAATGATCATAGTAGGTCTTGCCTCAGGACCAGGAGGCCCTGGGTTCTAAACCCACACCAAGTCTGGGGCTCATAGGCACCACTGACCCTGCCGTGGGTTGCTGCGCTCTCCTTCAAGGCAGATGTTAAACCCTTAGGGCTGGGGTGAAAATTAGTACTTCTCCAGTGCCCTTTGAAAAGGGTAACTCTGGTATTCGGAAAAAAAGGGCTGGCGCTGGAAGGTATAGTGAGCATAAACTAACTGCTCCATTTGCCTTCACAGTCCGTTCTCTAGCAGTGTTTAACGCATTCTTTTGCAAAGCCCTGAGATGGCTCGTGCAGGAGAGGTGCTGTAAGAAACCAGATTCTAGTCCATTCTCAAACAGTAGTTTCTTGACTTAAGTGGAAACTCTCATTGAATTTCACCTAATTATATGTAAGGAATAGAAATGTTACTATTTAATAGTAGAACCAAATGTTCTAATTTCTCCAGGTAGTATGAAACCCAGTCGGCAGGTTTCATCCTTTTGGGAGGTTTCATGGGCACATGTAAATCGTGTCTCCTTTAGACAGGAGAAATGTCTGACCTTGCTTCTTTTTTTTCTGTATCATCACCTTCCGCTTTAGCACTTGAATCTCTGTAGTTGATCCATGCTGCCTTTCTTCCTCAAAAAACAGAGTAAAAAAGTGATTCAGTGAAGAGATGTTGCACTTATCTATTCCCAGACAAAAAACGATGTGAAACTGGAGAGTACATCTCGTTAATTTAGAAACCCTGGGGATGTGACTAGTGTCCCCGAAACAAGCGTTACTGATCATGGCATCTCTACAGGGCAGAGTTAAGCTTGGTTACAACCCTTAACTGCATTTCTGTACTTTAACATGGCTGGGTTTCTTTTAAGTTTTACATCTGAATGTCCTGGGCTTGGGGTAATTACAACATTCCTGTGAGGTTTTTAACCCTTAAATTCCTGATGTGTGTTCTCCAGCATAATGTTTTTTGTCTGTGAATATTAAAATTAGCTTTGTTTTAATCTTTTTGTTAAGAAGGGGAAGGAGGAGGGAAATAGCTGGGACCCCCCAACCCCAGTTCCCCTAGGCCATCAGAGTATGGCAACTTATTAATCACTCTGGACCAGAAACAAATGTGAAATTTGGACTCCTGTGTCCTATCTCCAGTCCAGTAAGAAGTTCCGCCCCTCGTGGCTCAAGTTTTCCAGAGAGAAAGGGGCTGGTTCAGTCTAGATGTAAGTGGGTTCAAATCCATTCTCTTCAGTGCCCTGAGGCTGAATTTGCCCTCTGGTCTGTTAGGTCTCTACACAAATGGTTGTGGTGCCAAGAGACATTATTTGTGCGCCTGTCTCTTTGTCAGGTGTGATGATAACTGCTCAGCCTGTGAAGGCTCCAGGGATAACTGCGTCAAGTGTAAGGAAGGTTTCAATCTGCACATCAGCTCCTGCATCACAAATGTAACCTGCATGGATGGTACGTAACGAGAGTATAAACATGTAATATAGACCCCAGGCTGATACCCCAGTTGCACAGATGCGTCTTAAAGCTGCCCGAAAGGGGCAGCTGGGGATTCCCCTGTCATTGGGGATTCCCTAATGGTATAAAGTTATTAGAATCAGCTCTCCATCACCCACCTCCTCCCCCCATCTCTGTATATGTGTCCTGTCAGGGCATGGCCAGTGCATGCTGTACTGTGGTTATTCAGAGCCGTTGAACAGCCCATGGGGACTATTCCAGCTAGCATTAGTTAGTGCAACCACAGGGATGCTCTAACTTACACTGGCCCCAGGATGCAGGAAGGCTGAAAGGTAGCTTAGAGATACATTTCCCTCCCCCGGATCTCCATGCACCCTGGTGCAGCTGAAGATTGAGCCTATAGATTGAGTACTCTTTGTACAGGGACCTGGGCCCAAATCCTCAGCCGCATTTAGACTCCATTGATTTCACTGGAAGTTAGGCATCTCAATATCTTAGAGGATCTGGACCCTCCTCTTTCTATAGGTCTGCAAGGTGCCTAGAATGCCGTCAGATAATAATAATAAAAAGCTTCCTAGAATTCAAGTGGAACTGGTCTTGGAATCAAACCAGAGAATAGATGAGAGAAATGTATAGGGACATAAGGAAAAATCCTTCAGCTGCACCGTTCCCAGTTATCTACATTCCCAAGAATCCCCTAGCTGTAGTCAACAAAATGATCCTGATTCTTCATTCTCTCTTTACAACAGAAACAGGGAGAATGTTGGATGCTGGGATTTCATATTTATGGAACGTACAATTGACCTGCTCAAATTAAATCAAGTTACAGAATTCCTGACCTGAAACAGCACTATGATTTCTCCCATCGTGGTATCTACACAATGATTGCAATAGAAACACAGGTTACCCAGCAAGGCTGATAAATGTTTGCTTACTGCTCAAATAGACACACGTGTTTGCATTTCATTATATTTTATCCTTGAACTAATTCGCCCACTCATCACAAAGTGTCTCCATTCTCTATTACAAACAGGTGGTGATGCCTCCCCCAAAAGTGCCCTCTCCTCAAACATTGGAACAAATTGCATTGCCTGTTACCTGTGAGAGGTTGTTTATTTAAAATGTTAATCTGTTTTCTCAGATTCTCCTAGTCCTGAACGTGGCCCCTCAGCTTTCAAGACTCTCTGTGAGATTGTGAAATCAAAGAAGCTCTGTGAAATGAAGCTATTTGTACAGTTATGCTGTCAGACATGTCTCATGGCTGGATAAAGTTCAGTATCTGCGTCCAGGAATTCCGCCACCCTGCAAGTCCAATTTGCCGAACCTTTAGGACAAAAGTTTATTTTCAACTTTGGGAGAGTTTACATGGTGCTGCCTAACATCAGTTTGATAGCTTTACTATCTCTGTCAATTTGTTTCTATAGCAACATAATGAATAGCATTAAATCTAGGTAGGATCTTATACTTGGTAATTAAGGCCCCAAAGATACAAAACAAATGGCAATATTAATACTCTCAGATGCTTCTCATGAATGGGGACTGATGTATGATCAAGACACCTCACCTTGTTTCTTAGTCAAAATCCTTCCGATTCAACCATTCCAAGGGCATAGCAGGAGATCAGGACTCGGAAGCACCCAGGATTTCTGTGTCTCTGAGAAGAAGCAGCTACTAATGGTGAAACACTTTCTGGTCTTTTATGCTAACTCATGGCTGATAAAAATCCATGTTACAAAAATAAAAGTAGTACAGTGTTTTTCTGTTCCTTACATATGTAAAATGATGAATGGTGTAATCTGAACGGAATAATCTGCTGGATAAAAGCTCTAAAGCAAAGTATTCAGGTTACTCGTTGGCTTCTGTTGTTAACTGTTTCTGTCTGGCCATAAATTTGACAATAACTGGAGACTTGAGGACCATATTCAGAGTTGGTGTAAGAGGGACAATCTAGTGCACCTGCTAATGCCATGTCTGAATTTAGCCCATTGCGGCCCTCAACCTGCCAGCTGTTGCATGCAAGCAGACTCATGTCCCCACACAGAACCCCATCGATTCAGTGGGAGGCTAGCCAGACATAAGGGTCCATCCACATGGCTCAGGAGTCTTATTTACTCAATCATTTCTCTTCTGAAATAGTGATTAAATTGTTGATGAACTCCATTCTGATCATTGAAACAGGTTAGGTTCTTCCTCTCCTAACTAAATGAGATGGTTTTCCTATATTTTCACCCTCCAGCACTTTGCATCAAAGCCTCTTCTCTATGACAACAATTCGATGGGCTTAACACCTCTCTCTAAGAAATCCCGATGCCTATAGATGCTGACTTCTGCTCCTGCTGGTGGGTGCTCAACCCCCCTCTGCCCCCGGTCCTGCCCCGACCCCACCCCTTCCATGAGGCCCTGCCCTGCCCCGCCCCCATTCCAACCCCTGCCCCCAAATCCCTGCCCCAACTCCACCCCCTCCCTGACCCTATTCCAACTCCTTCCCCAAATCCCCACCCTGGCACCGCCTCTTCTCCGCCTCCTCCCCTCCCCCTCCCGGAGTGGCCAAAAGGCCTTTTGGCGGCGGCCGGACAGGAACCACTGGGAGATAAGTGGAGACATGGCGCACTCAGAGGGGGCAGAGGAGGTGGGGTGGGGTGGAGTGGGATGGGGGCGGGGAGCTTGGCTGCCAATGGGTGCAGAGCACCCACTAATTTTTCCCATGCCTGTGCCGATGATCCGGTCAGGAAACACCTTCCCTATCCAGCTCAGTTCTCTAAAACAAATCAGAATCTCTTCACTCTGTCTCCAAACAGAATGTCATGTGGTTGTTTGTATAATTGTTTTAAAGTTTATTTGGCTATGTTGTCCTGAGATTTTTTTGTAATAACTTATACTGTCTTTCTCCATAGATTATTAATTATTATTGTTATTTTTATGGGAAGTGGGGGATCTTTTATGTGTCTTATTCATGTGTTTCCCCTTCTCTGGGACCTCTGTTGCCAGACTTCTAACAAAGATGTTCTTTTCATAAGACATATGTAGATGATGTTTCTTATGTTGCATGGTCTGATTTTCATTGTTAATAGTTTTAACAGGTTAAACCTTCTGCCAGTGAAATTCACAGTAAAAACTTTATCAGTTCTTTATGAAGCAGGAAGAATCAATTTTTTTTAATTCAAATTATTTTCACCCTGTCTGGGCCTGTCCAATAAAGTCTCAGCCAGGTGAACAGGGGATGGCCAAATGTCATTGTTCATAAAACTGAATGGATCAACAACCACGTAAAGGCGAAACTTCTGTGAACTGACCATTAAATTAATAAATTGTTTACATCCACTGATGAGTGAGTCTGTACTCTTTGGCATCTTGGAAAGTCAATAGATTTATCTGGGCATTGAGGCCAGAGTTAGATCAAGTGTATGATGTTTCTGTGAAGTCTTTTTTATTTTGTTGGACATAGAAGCTGGACGGATCAGGGTCAAAAGTCAGTTGTCCGAGATTTTTTTGCTGGGGAGGAGCTATGTACTTACTGCTGGAGATGCATTTCTTCTGCAGAGGGGGCACACCCATTCTCATTAACTAGTACCAATGGCTTGTACCTTCAGAGGAAGCTCAGATCACGCAAAAATCCAGGGTACTTACTAAAGATGATTTGCGCATAGCACCTTTCATCCTGAAGGCTCCCAAACTGCTTTGCAAACCTGCATACAAACCACACATAGCATGGCAGCTAGCAACACATAGCAAAAGGACAGGACTGTCAGGGCAGAAACTGAAGAACATCTTATCACATCGGGAGAATTTAAGTAGGCAGAACAAAGTTACCCAAGTTCTAGGAAATTTTTAATGAGCACAGGTGCTCAGGACCTTGCTTTTATGCTGAAAGATGTATTCTCCAGCAGTATGGTGCCCTCTAAGACTAGGCTGGGGCATTGTTTAAATACTGATTTCAAGAGAAACAAATGCCCACCACTACTTCCTGCAGCACCGGGCTGTTCTTTAGTTCCCCAGCCAGGCACTAACCCGGACAGCCCTGCTTACTTGGTGAGCTCTGTTGGGATTGCAGCACAAGGCAATGTGGCTGCAGGCTTTGAAGTAAATGAAAGTAAAGGCATTATCCTCTCACTGCAGCCAGAGTACTAAACCAACATGCCCTGTTGTAACAATCTAACTCCAGAGGATGGGATGTATATCGTTGTGTTGGTAGGACAGTTCAAATGGACTCCCGGGCTCAGTACGGCTTTACTATGGTGGTGTAAATCCAGTTTTTGACCTGGCGAAGGCCTGGCTTCTTTGTTTGCAGGTGCAAAGCTTGAGTATTTGCACCTTTGTCAGGTAGGAAAGGGTACAAGTACTCAGGGTTGTGCCTGCAGTTCAACTGTGGGTGAAAATTGTGTCAGTGCTTCCAGGTGGAATTCAAGGAGGTGGTTTTAACCTAGCAGGGCCTAAAGTGGTCAGTTACTTGTGCGATTACTTCTCTCCCCAGGACTTACTGCCGCAGGTGAGATTAGCAGAGGTGTTCGAACTGGATCTCCCTCAGTTTATTTTCCCTTGGTGAAATTCAATGGCGTGTGTTTATTCAGAAGGTCAGACAAGACGATCACAAGGGGCCCTTCTGCCCTTAAAAATCAATGGAGTTTTCCCATTGACTTCAATGAAGCAAGGATTTCACCTTATGAATCTATAAACATGATGAAGCTGAGTGGGGTGTTCTCTGTGAGGGGACCTGGGCGTTGGAATCCACCCCACAGTGAGCCACCCAGATCCAGATCTGTTAACCTTTTGGGCCTACTGCAAGGCCCGTCTTTTTCCACTCTTCTCTACGGCTGAGGAGGGGGTTGTCTGGGGGGCTAAATTTATGGACAGTCCTTTGTTTATTATGTTTGTTTTGTCATTTTTAATTAGTGGCCAGGAGTCCGGGGCAACGGATGGTTGGGTGCTTAGAGCTGTGCTTTATAAACTGAAGACACAAATTAAATTTGCTCTCACAAATGGGAAGATGCCCCCTCAAAAAGGTTCCACTTTGTGTATAAATATAGATGTATTCACATTTACTGAATAATTCACTGTCTACTTCTAGTTCCTTTTGCTGTATAGTATACTTGTTTGACCAATGGCGGCCACATGAAATGAGTATGGCTTCTGTCTATGGGTTTTGCATTACAAAATCTTATTGTTGTATCACACAATAGACAATGGGAAGAGATGTCACGTGACTCAAGGGTAAAGTATCACTTTAATTTTAAATTCTCTGGCTTCTGTTAGCTCTGATCATAACATTGCTTGTTTATTAATTTAAATGTATCAAAATGCTAAAAAGATGCTTGAGAACATAAGAGTGGCCATACTGGGTCAGACTGATGGTCCATCTAGCCCGGTATCCTCTCTGGCATAGGCCAGCACCAGCGCTTCAGTGAGAATGTACAGAACAGGGCAGTTGCAGTGATCTACCCCTGCATCCCTTCATGGCTTATCCCTATATTCCAGGTGTCCTTGACATAACTTAGGATGTCTATTTTAAGAGGAGCAGCACGCTTTAGGATAGCCCACCATCCCCAGAACTCCGAGCATCTTAAAAGCTATCTCCCTTCCAGTTAAACAGGACTGGCCTTGACAAATGCCACTCCATTTTCGTCTAAACACAGAGGCCACACATTGCTCTCAGGCTTGTAGAACGCAACCAGCATCAGGCAAGTTATATGGGATGTAAATGAGGAAACACTTTGGCGTGGGGGGCAGGGTGTATGGCTCTTTTTCCCTCCCACAGGAATCATGCTTGGATAAATAAGCTGAAATTTATGACTTTACAAGTGATTGCAATAGTTTACTCAGAGCTATTAAGGCCTCTCAGCCACTGGTACGCTCAAAGAATCAGAGTGGCTCTGTCTTCAAGAGAAATGGGTATTTAGGAAATTTCTTAAAGCACATTTCTTTCTGGTCTCTTGCCACTAGTGACACATCTATAACAGCTCATTTCTGGACATCTTTAAAGCCGCCCTAACCCATCCTTTGCCTGTTGGTGGTAAGGTTGTATTCACAGCCACCGGTACATTAAAACATTCTTCCGTACAAATGTTTTGACTGTACAAAGCAGCAGTTGTGAAAGTTTAAAACCACAGCTACAACTCAAAAGCACTCAGTGTGTCACCTTTCCATGGGTCTATGGTCAATAGCAGTTCTTAAAATAGCAATGTATGGCTCTAGCTAATGCATACAACTATCCCATTAAAGGAAAATATGGATAAGTTGTATTCACCTTCTTCAAAGGAAGGACCTGACCCCTTAGGTACTTGAACACAATCCCTTTAGCAAGGAGTGCTTAGTTATTGCCCCAACTTGACTTCAGGACAGCACTGTCTATATCATTACATGATTGCATTGAGCAGTTATTCTTGTGGTATTAATTCTCTCTTCCTGCTTGTGAGTATCCCTCTCACTCCTAACTTATCTGACTCGAAACAAGTCAGATAAATTATGTGCCTCTCCTTACTGAATTACTGTATGTTGTGATATGTTGTGCTGATTAAGGTCTTTTATAATGCAACCCAGGTACCACCTGACTGCCGCCTGCTTCCCAACAGTGGTCCACGCCCCACAGTGTGAGAATGACTCTTACAAATCGGTAACAATGTATTGCAGAGAAATTCTGTCCACAGCCTAAATTTCACTCCTGGTGTGATGTTGCCCAAATATCTCAAAGGAACCGGGTCAGCATTAAACTACTTGCCTTGGGTGCCTGAAGAGTTATAAAATCTTTTGGGTTACACAAATCCAGCCATTGGCTAAGAAGTCCTTACCTCTTGCAGTTACTGCACTAGAGGTCAATTTCTTTCTACCCGTTTTTACTCACGAAGTCCACGTGGTGGTTGTATTACTTTTACGAGGCCATAGGAACTGTGGATCCCAGATATTTGGCCATCTCACCATTTTATGTACGTACAAGTGAACTAGGGTGACCAGACATCCCAATAGTAGGGGCTTTGTCTCTTATAGGCACCTATTTCTTCCCCTGCCCCCCTGATATTTCATGTTTGCTATCTGGTCAAAAGTGAACTGATACTAGATCAAATCTGACAGTTGTGCTGTCAGTTTGACTCCCGTTGAAATCCGTGAGAACTGAGTCTGCGTAACTGAGCTCCTCTGCCACAAACACCTTCCAGTCTAAGCGGAGGCTCAGCGGTACCCGCTAATCAGGGTGAACTGACTGATGGCATTACCTCCTGTGGCACTCTCAATGAAAAGTGCCTACTTGTATGATGGCACAGTAACTGAAAGTGGCCTGTTCCACCTGATCACTTCTGCACCCTCAGATGTGTGTCGATGTTTATTAGCTATAAGAATAAAGGGGCAAATTTTCTGTACCTGTCCACTCTCTTTGTGCTCCCCAAGCAGCAGAAAGGAAGTAGAGAATGATCACAAACACTCAGCAGGCACAGAGCTGGCAGAGCCACCTCTGCTGGCTCCCCCCTTGCATCCCCTAGAGCATGGGGTATAACAAGGAGGGGCTAGAGAGGGACAGTGGCTAGAGTGTGATGCTCCGTGCCATTCCCATTTGGCAGATTGTTCCTTGGGAGCCACCAGTTTGTTAGAGTAGCCCCCAGACTCTACCCTGAGCACAGGCAGCAAATGAGGGGGCTGATCCAGCTCCCAGACTGGACCCACGTCCCTGCTGTGCCCAGTAGAGAACCTGCCCCATCAAGTCTTGCTGCACCAAAGCTGTGTGGCCCCATTTACAACTTAGTTAAATGTTTCCACAACCTTGAAACTAGGCGAACAGCCAACGAGCTAATCACGGGTCAGTTTTCATTTTAAAAAGCAAATGCTGGTTAGTTCCCTGCATAAAAGTGGAAGAAAAGGGGTGACCATTAAAAAGTGCATTGCAGCATGGACACAAAGGGAGAATGTCCCAGTGCTGCCGGCAGCATGTTTCCAGCTCAGCTCTCAAGGCCTGCAAAAGCAGCTGGCGGTAGAAAGACCAACGTAACCTTAGCAAATACCAGAGCAGGAAGGTGTTTATGGGGACTGATGTTCAACAGCAACTTCTGGTGCTGTGTTTGAACTAAAAAAGAGCAAACATTAGCACTTGTAATTGGAGGTGGCAGGAGCAATTGCTGAACTGATGGTTCATGTATGTTCATGCTGTGAGGACAGGTGTGGAATCTGTTGAGATCCAGCTGTGTCCAAAGGAAAGCAACCTTTCTAGCTAGGATGCCACCAGGCATTTGTACATAGAAAGTTCTCTCACCCTTCTTTACTTTACTTTCAAAAGTGGGGTAGAACAAGGTGTTATGCAGCCCAGCACTCTATAGTCTCATACACACAGCTTTGCCAATGCACCCTAATCCTCATCTGCAGACATCTCGACTATCCTAGTCCTGGGTCACCACCCTAGTCTGGCAACACGCTTCGCTCTTCACCTGATGTCTAATGCTAGTGCACCACCATGTGGGGCTCCATGGAAAGTCAGTTTGACAAGATAAAAATATTTTTGCAACAGAAAACTCCAGGCTTCCAACTGTCATCTCCTGCTTTCACTGATACAGTGCCAGTCAGAGACCTCTTGACTTCATTTGATCCCAGGAAAGACCATGTGTCAAAGGGGAGGGGGAGGGGAGACGACTTCCCACATACTTTTTTTTTTGCATTTTGAAAGCACTTTGCATACAAGAAACTCAACACAGTTTGAAAAAATTGATGCATTACCTTGTCTCATAAATTCACACATTTTTAAGGCTAAAAGGCATCATTGTGAACTGAGCTGCCTAACATGGCCAGAGATTTTCACCTAATGATTCCTGCAGCAAGCCCATAAGTTAAAATCATTTTAGGCAGATTTCCAATCTTGATTTAAAGACTGCACGTGATAGAGAACTGACCATATGCCTAGGTAAATTGTTCCAGAGGTTAATTACCCAAAAATGTGTGCCTTATTTCTAACCTGAATTAGCTGAGATTCAGCTTCCAACATTCAATCTCATTGAGCCTTTGTCTGCTAGACTGAAGAGCTGTGTACTATCAGAAAGCTTTCCCCTATGTAGGTACTTATAATTCATAATCAAGTAACCTCCTAAGTTTAAGAACAGGAGTACTTGTGGCACCTTAGAGACTAACACAGCTCCTACTCTGAAACCTCCTAAGTTTTAGTTTGCTAAACTAAATAGATTGAACTTGTTTGGGTTCTCACTATAAGGCACATTTTCCAGAATTTGGCTCATTCTTGTAGCTGTTTTCAGAACCCTTTCCAATTTGTTTTCTTCCATTTTAAAATGTGGACATCAGAACTGGACACTATTCCCATGGTGAACAGGTATGCCACAAGCAGTGGTAATAACATCTCCCTATTTGTATGCTATGTTTCCTTGCTTATACATCCAGGGATCACATTTGCTTGTTTAACCACCACATCTGAATGCTAGTTCAGGGTCAGCTGGTTCTCGACCATGATGCTCAAGTACTTTTCTACATCACTGTTTTCCAAAATACATTAACCCTGTGTAAAGGAATGTTCCTCCCATTCCTTTCTTGCATCTTAGAAACTAAATCATGGGAAGGATAAGGCCAAACTTTTCAAAAGTAGTCACTGAATTTCTGTCTCAATTTTTGTATTTCACTCAACCCCTCTGCTAATTGGGCCCACACTTTCTCGGGTTGGACACCTAAAAACTAAGGCACACAGTCCCAGGGGCCACCGTTGAAAATTCGGCTGCCCATAAACTTAGCCAAGTGCGCACAGCAAAGCCTGCAACAGAGTCAGGAGTAGAACCCAGACCTTCTTGGCCCCACTTCTGCAATTTAACCATAAGCAATGCGTTCACCCTTCCCCAGCGATGGGACACACCCCAACATGGTTTCAGTGGGTTTCCAGCATTGTGTGACTTGAAATTATAGTCAAGAGCTTACCCCTCCTTACCCCTATTGTTAATAATTACAGCACCTCACACCTACCCACCACATGGCCCCCATTGCCCCGGTTCCTATGGGGTCTATGGGGGAAGGAGGTGCTGCCCCAATCCCTATGGGGGGGGAGGAGCCCCTATCCCTATAGGGTCTACATGGGGAGGAGGGGGGCCGGCCCCAAAAGAGAATGGGGGGGAGCTGCTCCTGTCCTATGGGAGGAGGGGGAGTTGGCCCTAGAGGGTCTATAGGAGGAGCTGCCCCTATGGGGGGAGAAGGGGAGCTGGGCCTAGTCAGACCTTGTGACTCCTTGGTGAAGGGCGGGGGAAGCTGCCCCCGTTGCTAGGGCGCTGGGAGGCGGGGCGCAGCAGCGGGCGCTCGACGGCTCGGCGCTCGACCTGGGCCTGCCGGCTCGGGGGCTCGGCGCTCGGCCCGCCGGGGCAGTGTCCTGCGCGGCGCGGCGCTCTAGGCCCCGCGGGACTCGGGAGCGGCGTGGGCAGCGCGCGGCAGGATGGTGAAGCTCACGGCGGAGCTGATCGAGCAGGCGGCTCAGTACACGAACGCCGTGCGGGACCGGGAGCTGGATCTGCGCGGTGAGGCCCGGCTGGGGGCGGGCCGGCCGGCAGGCCCCGACCTCGGAGCCGCGCGCCTGGGGCGAAGCGAGGCCTTGCTCGGAGACCGGGGGCTCTGTGTTCGTTCGTTCGTGTGTGTGTGTGTGTGTGTGTGTGTGTAGGGTTCGAGGTGGGGGAGGGGTTCGGGCCGGGGGGGGGGGGAGTAGGGGAGCCTCACTCCAGTTGTGCGCACTTTGGGGGGGGGGGGGGTTGATGTTGTTCGCGGTTTCTTGCCTGGGTACCCTGCATTCCTTGTTGAACCTGCTGCTTTCACCCCCCACCCCCCACACTAACTCCATCTAACCCGGGTCTGATGCTTTCCCCCCAGGGTACAAAATCCCCGTCATTGAGAACCTGGGCGCCACCTTGGACCAGTTCGATGCCATCGATTTCTCTGACAACGAGATCCGCAAGTTGGACGGGTTCCCTCTGCTGAAGAGGCTGAAAACGTTACTCATGAATAACAACAGGATATGGTATGGGGCTGTGGTGCTGCAGCGTGGGATAGATTTGGGGTGTGCGTGGAAGGAGTCCTGGGGTGCAGCCAGTTTTCAGTATTGGCTTTTCCTTGTATCATTGGAGTGGTGCAATTTACAAATGGCCAATGATTATTTTAATGGAGGAACACAGCATGTTGCAGTATGGAGCAGCATTGTAGCCTGCTTCATTTTCAGTGGGCTTTACATGTGGTGATGCTCATAACTCCTGGGTCAAATCAGTAAGTATTCTCCTCATTTTATGGTCAGGAAAACTAAGGCATGGAGTTTGTGATTTGCTCAAAGCCACAGATACTCAGTAGCTTTTGTTTACCATTCCTGTGCTCAGACCAGTGAAAAATGTAAGTCATGTTCATGAAGTTTGGGGCATTGGTAAGTGGGGCACAAAATGGATGTGATCAGAGGTAATTTACATTAGCAAATAAAGAACCAAACTGTTTTATTTGAAACAGGGTGAATGATTCCAAAACCAGGTGATCCCTTGTACGTGTATTGCATTGAAGGGTTAAAATGTGTGTGCATGTTTTTATTATTAAAATTTATTACCAACCTAAATTGGATTTTGATTATTTTTTTAAAATATTAATTTTAGTCGGATCGGTGAGGGACTCGAACAGGCCTTACCCAACCTCCAGGAGATCATTCTTACCAATAATAGCATTGTGGAGCTGGTAAGTTACTAATAAAAAAACAGATCAAACCAGTTTGAATTATGGACATATTTGTATATGTTGTTGTTGTTACATGGTTTTGTTTAAAGCAGTTTTATTTACCTTTCATGTATTAATCACAGATTCTTTTCTCAAGAGGATAATTTTTGACATGCAGTGAAGCATAAGATGTTACTGATAGAGGGCTTTTCTAGGAAAGGTATAACACAGTAACATGTGAATAGAGCTATTCAAATGCATTAAAAGTTAAGTGTGTGCAGGATTGTTTATGGGACTGTGGCCTTCATTAGAATGTATCTTTTGAAGTTGGATATTGTGCTATTTTTATTACAACAAGGTCAGACTTTTCTCTAATTTTCCAGTTTGATTAGGCTTATGCCTCTTTTACACTCTTCCGATGGAATGTTAAAGGAGAATAGGAAACTTTCACAAGGATCACTTCATTGCTTTGAAATTAAACAGCTCCAGATCTAAACACAGACTCAAAGAAACAAAGTCTTGTGAATTAAAAAAACCTGAAACACTCAATGTAAAAACTTTTTTTTTTTTTTCATGGTTGTATTATAGCTGTTTAGGAATCATATGCAATATTTCTTCCTAGTTTCTATGTTTGCATTACATGCTTGTGAATGCTAACAGTATTATTATATACCCTCTTAAGGCTAAATTTTGTCCTAGACTATTGCACAGGCATAAATAAAGGCAGATTTTAGTCCTTGGTGTGGGGCTTGAGATTTGAAGTCCTTGATGGCACGGTTAGGCCTTGCCTACACTACAAAGTTTTGTTGCCGAAAGTTATGCAACTTTAATTAAAACTGCTGTTGCATGTCCACACTATGCTCCTTGTGTCGGCAGAGTGCATCAACACTAGCAGCTCTTGCATCCATACAGAGAGCAGTGCACTGTGGTAGCTGGCCGCAGGGTGCTATGGGAAGGGTTTGCAAAGCTTCCATGGGGCAGGTACAGCGTCACATGATGCAGGTTTCTCAATCCCATTGTTTCATGGGCATCCCAGTAGATTGTCAGCTGCTTTTCAACTGAAGGGGGCTGGAGAGTGGTGTGCCTTGGGCCGGGGAGACAGCAGGCTGACCAGCCAATCCTGGGGGAGGGGAACCCCCCCCACACACACACATCATCCCTTGACTCTGCTCCTCACAGCAGTCTCTCTGAAGCAGCCTATGGTTTTGTGATTCCCTCCAAGTTCTCCCACAGCCTCCTTAGCTGCAGGGAGCAGCATCCTGAGCAGCTCTGTGACCTGAGGAATGTCAAAGCAGCACGGCAGTCAGTCCCTCCACTCCCCACAGCAGCAGTCTGCCTGCCACTCTGTTGTTAGTGCAGAACAGAAGCATTCCAAGTTAATGACACAGAGCAGCACAGCTCAGATGGCAGATACTTCCTGGAGCTTTGAAAGGGGAGGAGAGCATGCCTGCAGGGTAGCAAAGATCAAAACAGTCATGGCAGGCATTGTGGGATATTGGTGGAAGCCAGTTATGTGGTCAAAACAAACAGCAGTGTCTACACTGACACTTTATTGCTTTAACTTTGTCGCAAAAAGCTTTATGCCTCTCGGCGAGGTGGTTTTATTTTGTCAGCAAAACAGAGTTTTGCCGCCAAAAGTAGCTTTGTAGTGTGTAACCTCCCTTGCTTTGTTGGCAAAAGGCAGATTTTTGCCGGCAAAACTTCGTAGTGTAGACAAGGCCTTATCTGCTTAAGCCTTATCTCAATGTGCTAATGGCCTAAGACTAAAATTTGTTTTACCTCTTCTTTTTTTTTCTTTTTCCCCTGTTATTTTGAAGGTATTTTATCCTAATGATATTCAGAACATTTAAGAGCAATTCTTTCTTGAATGAAGGTTTATATACTGAGTAATTCAGATATTGTTAAGTACTTTGTTTACATTTCTAGAAAAAATATTTTCAGATCATTGTAATAAATTACATTTTCATTTCATTTTCACTTTTTAAAAAAAAAGTTTGAAATGAACATGATCTTTATCCTTTGTTATAGTCCGATATCCTTTACAGTAGCCGCATACTACCAACCATTTTTACTTACCCGCTATTTATATGAGTGCTTGGATACGCTAGAGGCTAATGATCGTCCATTACAAGTTTTGGACTCCTATTAAGTTAGAACATAAGAATGGCCATACTGAGTCAGACCAAAGGTCTGTCCAGCCCAGTATCCTGTCTTCCGACAGTGGCTAATACCAGGGGCTTCAGAGGGAATGAACAGAACAGGTAATCATCAAGTGATCCATCCCCTGTGGCCCATTCCCAGCTTCTGGCAAACAGAGGCATGGGACACCATCCCTGCCCATCCTGGCTAATAGCCATTGATGGACCTATCCTCCATGAACTTATCTAGTTCTTTTTTTGAACCATGTTATAGTCTGTTTTAAGATTACTTATTGTGGTCCCATTATTCAGGGTGAACTGGATCCTTTGGCAACAATTAAATCACTGACTTACCTGAGGTACGTAATCTTAACGTGTATAAACAGATCTTTTTAATGTACAGTTATACTTGCTTTTAAAAAAATCTTTCATATTATTTTACGCTTACTATTAGCCACTGGCTTAGTTCTTTGTTTTGAAATGGCTGGTTTTTCCATTGGACCCAGACGTGTGTTTAAATAATGAATCAATAAACAAAAGGCTACAAAAATTACATAATTTTTAATGGGTAAAATTCTTCAGTTACGACCAAGTCTGCCAAAGTAAATAGGAATTAGCCACTATGTTTACATTAAGTGCTGTGTAAGCATACAACCGTCTCTATTGTATATTTTACCTTCTCAGAATTACGTTGAGATCTATTGTTGCAAAATACTTTAGTTTAAATCTAAATCACATGCTGATCAGCAGAGGGAATTGCATCAAGCCAGGAGATCAATAAGAGATCATGAGCCAGAATCGGGGGTGGGGGGAGGAAATGTTCAGATTTTTGTTTGTTGTAGAAATATGATGAACAATTACTGTTGTTTGTGTTTTCGTTTTCATTTCCATAGTAAAATTCACTAAGATGGCAAACTAGACTCTAAGAACAAACTTTCACTCTTTTTCATAGAGATGAAGAGCAGCGTTGTTACTGCATTTATTTAGTGTGCAGTCTTAAAGTTTAGCGTGCAACTTCTTTAAAAGAAGCAGTCTCTCGTATTCAGAATTTCTTTAAAATCTTTCTTTACTCCTTAGTATTTTAAGGAACCCTGTAACAAATAAGAAGCATTACAGATTGTATGTAATCCACAAAGTCCCACAGATCAGAGTGTTGGATTTCCAGAAAGTGAAATTAAAAGTAAGTGGCATTTTTCATAGCCTCTCTGTAATTAGGATCTTTTAGTTAGACATTTGTTCTTGTTTTGTTTTATTTGAAAATTTAATGGTGGTGCAATTTGTGCCCTTCCCCTGACCCACCAGTGTTTGTAAGCTACATTTACATCAATACTGGTGTCTAATGAAATACATACTTTGGGGCAGCTTTTACTTCACCAGTTCACTGTTTCAATAGCTTAATTCAGTAGCTTAAACCACCAGTGTTTAAGTACAGTTTGGATCTTCTTTGTCCTTTTTAGTCTTCTGAGTACAGCAGCAGATCTTTAGTGAAAGAAATAGGAAATCTTAACATAAACCTCCACTCCATCTGAGGACGAAAAGGTGGGGAAGAATTTCCTCTGGGAAGTGTCTGAGACTGCCATACTCAGAGTTTAAGCCTTTTAACTTATTGTCAAAGTGCTTCTAAATCTAGTGTTGAGACACCGGTCTTCGCTGATCCAAGAAGTCGTCAGCCTATTTGTTTTTCAAGGAAAGAAGCTATGCAAAATGCACATGATGTTCCTATTGAAATTAACTTTGTGTGTGTGTGGTATCGCTGTAGGAGCGTCAGGAGGCAGAGAAAATGTTCAAGGGCAAACGGGGTGCACAGCTTGCAAAGGATATTGCCAAGAGAACAAAAACGTAAGATAAAGAGAACCAATTTAAACTGGCATTTGCCTTCAGAAACACCACCTGGGTTTCCCTGTGCGGCAGTGGAGAGTAAATTGAAATGCCACTTGTTAACAGGATGTCTTAACATCTCTGGTGGTGTCTCACCAGATATGCTGGCTCCAAACATCCTACTCTTGGATGGTGGTGAATACCATTGCTCAAAACCACTTTTTTTTTTTTTAAAAAGGTGACTTCTCATTACAGTCTACGCAGCAGAACTCGACTGTTCAGCAACATCCAAGTTAATGGCTTAAATCCAATGCATAATCTTCTTAATGCAGAAGGCCTGCTTCTCTTCATGAGCAGATAAAAGGGTGGGAGGTGGGGAAGCAAATAAAAGGGTGGGAGGTGGGGAAGCTGACCTGCTGGTGTTTCTGAAGGAGGCAGTTCTTCATTGTATCAGTTTGTTAACAAAGATAAGATACTACACTTGATTGAATGCAATACTTCCAAAGTTTTAACTTTGGAAGTTAGAGAAGCAGATGTCATTCATAGGGATGTTAATAATATGCCTCTATTTTTCTTTCAAGTTTCAATCCAGGTGCTGGTTTGCCGACTGACAAAAAGAAAGCTGGGCCCTCCACAGGAGATGTTGAAGCAATTAAGGTAACATTTTTAGGACATGATGTACAGGGAAAACTGAAGTAGGGAAACTGCCCAGGATCAGAAATTTAGTGATATTAGGTGCCCCCCTTACTGGTAACGGCATTCTTACTTTCCAAAGTAACAGAGGAAAAATGCGTTCTGATCACTTACATACTATACCTTTTGGGTTTCTTGTTGCAAAAATCTGAGGTTTTATTGGACTTCCTTTGCGTCCCTTTCTTGTTCTGAGTTTAGATTTGACCACAGAGTAGGCCAACATACTGTAACTCTCTCTACAGTAAAATTTTAGTTGTCTTGAAGCAGATGTTCTTTATATATTAATCGCAGCAGCTTGTTAACATGTTGAATGAGTATGATCAGCTTGTTGGTCTTGCCCTTCTAGAATGCCATAGCAAATGCTACAACTCTGGCTGAAGTGGAGAGACTCAAGGGTTTGCTGCAGTCTGGTCAGATACCTGGCAGAGAACGAAAAACAGGTAATTGTATACTTTTGTTACTCTTCTGGTTTGTCACAGAGTGATTGAGTAATATAAACAGCATGAATCAAAAACATAACTTTTTAAAACTTTGCCTGGAACTTGATATGATCTCAATCAGTGGGTTGAGGTGGATGGGTTATGTTGTTGGAGATGGTTAAAGAATTGGTGTCATCAATCAGTCTGATTCTATTTCCAAAAAGTTAAAAGGATGGAACAAGGGGGTGGATATTTCATGCTGCATAAATCAGGAAAGATTAACTTTTAGACACTGTGAAAGGATGCAGGAATCTTAATCCAAGTGAAACCCTTTTAGATGTAACACTTGTGCAGTATAGTTGAATTTGACTAAAATCATTTGGGCAAAATTTGACAACCTCAAAGACAGAAGCTTAATTTTCTGGGTCAGTTTGCTGACCCTAAAGATACCAGGTATTCTGACTTTTTTAGACAGTGGAAGACCTAGACAATGGGGAGTTTCTCAGTGGGAATAAAGCAAGCTGCATATCAGACTAGGCAGTGACAAGGTCAGATGTTACCACGGGTATAACTCAAACTGTGCAGTAAAATAATTGAACCAATAACTGTAGGTGAATGTGAGAATCTTCAAATCATTATCCCCACTTTTCAGATAGGGTATAAGAGATTAGTGTCTGTAAAGTCTTAGCAGGTATTAAATAATTCTGATGTATCCATTTTGTAGGACCAACAGAGGAAGTTGAAGAGGAGATGGAAGAAGACACAGTTCCCAATGGATCTTAAATGGTATCGTCAGGTGATCTGAAGAATATGTAGTATTGTATCCTTGTTTATGAATACATTTCCAATGTTGTCATAGAGTTAAATTAATAACATTACCCCTTTTACAAAATGGATTTTTGTTAGCTTGGGGCTTTTTTTGAAGTCCGATTAGTGTGTGTGAAATTTCTATTGTAAATTTTATACTGTACATGAAGTCCAATAAAATACCATTTCCTCTCTCTGCAGGCATTATTGTGACACTTTTTTTTATTCTCTGTGGGCCTAAAATCGATTTAATATCCTCTTCTTCCTTAGGTTTCTCCTAGAAGCATTCTCTTACCCCAGTGGCCTTTTCTTTAACTCACCCTTGATATTTAGTTACTGGTAAAGTCTTCATATGATTTAAACTGTCGGTTATTAAAATATGAATATAAATATTGACACAACTGTGGGGAAAGCAAAAAATAAATTACCCATGGTCTATATTTGGTTAGCCAAAATGCAATTATCGAAGTTTGAATTTAGTCAGTTGACTAACCCTTATTCCCTTTTTAAAAAACAACAAAAGTTATGCATCTGTTAACTAGGGCCAAGACCTCAGTTTTGTGTTATCCAGAGATTGCAGTACCAGCAGCCAATTAGGTCATTGGTTCGTTAATTCAGCAGTCATCCTTCTCATCAGCACTCATGCAGCCTGGTACTGTGAAGCTGTCTCCCATCTAGGAAATGACTCTAGAAGTTACACAGATCTCCTATTAGCATAACTGCAGTATGTATAAAATCACCCATTGCAGAAACACTGCAATGCTAGAGCTCCTAAACATCCTGCACCACCAAGGCTTTTCAGTCACCATGTGCTTGAAGCATGCCTTTAAAAGGTCTGAGTCAGCTGGACTTCTAAAGACTAGTATGCTGAGTGATGTGACATGCTTATGCAGCAATGCTCAAGGTTGCAGGCTCTTCCCATTGCAAGCCAAACCAATGAAGCAGTACGCTGTCTGCCTGGGTGTAATGAACTAATGCCATGAAAAAGAAAAATGACAGATGTGCCTTGGAGCAGCCTGATTAGGGGGAAGGGGGTGGGGGCCTAGGTATGAGTGAGCATGTTCCAGTGATGCATAAAGTTTTTAAAAACACTGATCATCTGCTATTGGGAGTTCTGTTGAAGGACAAGCAGTAGTGAGTCCTAAAATGACATGCAGCCATACAGAAGAGCATCTGGGGAGCAGAAGCGGGAAGCTAGGATAAATGTAGGCAGAGAATCTAGAAGCCGCTGCAACTGGGGAACCTATCCAGGAAATGAACAGCAGTCAGCTGTCTGAGAAGATCGGCAGCCAGCAAAGGAGGTAAGAGATGAAGAGTAGGGAGACTTGTTCTTAAAAGCTGATGCTAGCGTGAAGGAGGCTTGATGTGAAGGCTAGGTGTAACCAGTGCCAAATCATGGCAGTAGAAAGGGTGTAAAAGCGTAGGTAACAAGGGCTGGCAGCTCATACAGCGAGGGAGGCACTGGCAAATGCAGAGGGAGTTGGAGAGAGGAATAAATGCTCAGTTCTTCCAGGCCAGTAACAGCTATGGGCAGGCCCTGTTCCTGCAAGTCACAGGCTGTAAGCAGGGAGCTATTCACAGCCATTAAGACACAGGGAGGCAGGATCCCCCGAAGTCCAGGACTTGGGCATGCCTTAGAGACGGGGTCTTGGGACCCGTGGGGGCCTCCACCCCCTGCAACCCCTGTGGCAGCTACACCCATCACTCCGGGCAGGGGCAGCTGGAATCCAGGGGAGGATCCTAGGGCAGTCCAGGGAACCTCAGGATTGGTAGATCCGGGCTTCTCAGACTCAGAGCACCTCTAACCTTTGATTGGTCTAGGGCTACCCTCGCTGCGCTTCCTGATTTCTCATCATTGGTCTGAACAGCTAACACCCCCCTTCTGATTGGTTTAAGTTTTGGCCTCTTCCTCCATCGCTTGATTGGCCGCTGCTTCGATACCTCTTCTTTTGATTGGTCTCCGCCTCCTTTTTTTTTTTTTAATACTAACCACCGCCCCCTGATCTTTCCTATATCGCGATTGGCCGTCAGCAGCTGGGCTGCTTTCTGATTGGCGGAGCCTCTCCAGGCCCTGGCTACGTGTCGCCTGGCCCGGGGAAGAGCGCCGGGGGCGGTACCTGCTCCCGGACGTGGCGGTCAGGCGGGCTGGCCCAGTGAATCCGGCTCGCTGTGAGGGGAGGCCGTGGCCGGCGGGATGGAGCTGGGCGGGGGGGCGCCGGGTCCCGGCAGGCCCGTGCTGGAGCAGGAGGGGATCCAGGCCCTGCAGCAGTCGGGTGAGCGGCCGGGGCCCTGGGCTGGGCCGGGGGCGGGCTCTGGGGGTAACGCCCGCCCCGAGGCGGTTGGGGGGGGTCTGGGGGGCAGGGTCGCTCGTGAGGGGGCCTGGGCTCTGGAGCTAAGCGCCGACCTGGGGGCTGCCCCCCCCCCAGCGTGTAGCCTGCCATGGCCCGTGGGGGGGGGGGTGAGGGGTGACAGGCCCCACAGGAGTGCGGGGGGATGAGCCCCCACGGATCCTCTTCCCCGGCAGCAAGGGGGAATCCAGGCCCAGCCTTGACACCTCTGGCTTGACGCGTCCCTCTCCTCTTTCCCCAGTGGGCTGGCTGCTGGCCAGCTACGGCTGGTACATCCTCTTCGGCTGCGTCGCTGTCTACCTCGTTGTCCAGAAGTTGGCTGAAAAGATGAGAGCCCAGAGGAGGAACCGACCCGATGCAGCCGGGGCACCACTTGGTTTGTAAATCTCCATTGGCTCTGGGGTGGCACGTTCACTTGCCCTGGTTTAGATCCGCTGTTTAGATCCTTTATGGTGGGTCCTTGGGCGTAATACCTTGGAAGGCTTCCCAAAGTCACGGTTATTGGTGGAAGATCAGATGTGGAGAGCTTTGTTAAACGCCAGTATGTGACAACGTTCCTGCTCTAAGGATCTTATGAACTAACACAGACGTGATACCCAGGGCAACTTTTCAGGCAGCAAAGGTGCAGAGCCCTTACTGGCGAGGAGGTCAGTGGGTAAGGCTTAGTGAAATGTGGCGTTGAAGACTGGGAAGGCTTTGCCAAAGGTGGAGGGTGGCCTGAAAGGAGAAGAGAGAAATAAAGGAAGCAGTGAAGAGAGGTGCTGCAGGATAGCATAGGGTTTGGGGATAATGCGTCTTGACTATGATCTTGAAAGCAACACGTTCTGTATAGTGACTTATATGATACCGTGGTGCCAAAATACTTCAGGGTTCATCACCACGGAAGTTGAGCACCCTATAGAATTGCCAGAGAAACTGCAAGATGTTTTTGTTATGCTTTGCAAACCCTCCTGATTAGTATTTGCCAGTCACTTCCTCCTCCTTATCCCTTAGCGCCACCAACTTCATAGGTCATGTTTGTGCGTAGCTGCCTACTGTGTATGCTATCTTATCTCTTGAACTGTGCCACTAGGTTGTAAATTGTACGCAGTCCAGGCTTTGTTTCAGTTTGAAACCACCTATTGCCTTCCCTTTGCATGCTGGCTTTCTTTCATCGGGATAACCGGATGTCACTGTGCAATGAAACTCCACAGGAATCTTTTTTTTCTAAAAATTGTGTTCCATTGTTGCAGGCTGCAATGGAAATACTAAGTCACAGGGGAAAAAATGACATGCCAAAAACCCAGTATTTTACACAACTACTGCTGAAACTTCTCTATCCAAACAATTATTTATTCATGATTTAATACATATCAACATACAACTCTTGCATAGAAAATATGAAACTTCCCTGTATTAACAAGTAGAAAACGCTGAGTAAAATATCTGAGGTTTTTTGGGGTTTTCTGGGGGGAAGTCAGCCTTTTCCCCTGTGACACTTTCAAAAGGCAGCAGGGAGAGAGGTGGATACAATAGGTGACCTGTATCAGGCTATCTGCTTTCTCCTTGGAGAGGAAGGTGTATAATATCTTCATAAATCATGTCTCTGATAGAGCATGTTGGATCTTCCACTTTATTGTTATGATGAGACAAGTAGGAGCAATTGGAAAGGAATGGGAGGGAGTCTGGGCTGGTTTGTTAATGATTCCTAATAGAAAAAGTTCTGTATGTAGATGAAAGTGGATTCCCTGCAGGAGTATGGGTAGGTAGTTCTGAAATAATTCTTATCAACCAGTTTCAAACACTAGAATGGCAACGTTAAATTGTTGATGGGCGGGTTAACTGTAATGGGTTAATGATCATTCCAAAAATTCTAAATGTGATCAGCAGTTGGATCAGTATATAAGTTATTGGAAAAGATTAGTTAGAAAGTAAGCTTCAGCTACAGTTTCTTCCAGAGCAACTATAGAGCTGTATGGTTACACTTCTGTATCAAGATTCTTTGAAGATGATCGTTTTGCCAACTTTTTTTCATGATCTCATAGAACCTGATGTAGTGGTGAGACGGCAAGAAGCTCTGGCAGCAGCTCGCTTCAGGATGCAAGAGGAATTGAATGAACAAGCTGAAAAATACAAAGAAAAGCAAAGACAGGTAATGTGAGGGCCAGGAGGACGTTTATTTAACTTCTTAATTCGCAGTCCAGTTTTTGTGTGTGTGGTGGGTGGTTTTTGGGGTGGTTTTTTTTTTTGGTACAGAGTAGGTTTATACCTGACCAAATTTTAGAAGATCTGTGAACTCCTGGATTTCTTCCATATTCTGTTTGGAACAGAAGGCTTGGAAGATTACCCAAGGCTTACGGGTCAAATGGTGAAGACTGATGTATTCCATTTCTATTACTTCAAAGACTTTTGGCATAAGGAGAATAATTGTCTTAAGCCCAAATGCCGAAGTGCTTGCTTGAGTTGAAGCTTTGATGATCTTGATCAGTCAAAATGATTAGATCCTGCTAAGATGCAGGAAATTCATTCATGCTGGACTGTTTCCACTATTTGTTCTACTCCTTCCTGAAGTAACTGACCTAGTTAATACTTTTTTCTCCTAAAACATACAATAAGAGAAAACTCTATAGGCCTGATTCTTGAAAAAGTCAGACTTGGACTGTGATTGTGCATGCAAACCTGGGTTATGTGTATGCAAAAGGATTCTTCACTGGCTATATTAGCATGCCAGTTAACCACACAATTACACATGGAATTTGTATGCTCAATAGCAAACTTAATTTTTCAGGAAATTGAGTGCCAGTGCAACTCCACGAGGCCTTAAAAAGCTGTAGAGTGCAACTTGCACTAATGAGGAATACCACATAATTCAATGATGCTGTCTCCTCTAGGTAACAGCATGGGAAAGCTAATAATCAGAATAGCAGTAAAGAACCTCACTAATCCTAGTTCGCTTTATTTTCTCCCCGCAGTGAATAGAGATGGTAATATCTCTTCATAAGTAATCTTCAAGCGTTGGAGTCCCTATCAGTGTAGTTAGACTTTTGCTACCAGGATTTCTTCAAATATCAAATGGAAAACTGTGTTCAGGAGGAGAATAGCCATCTTTGAGGAAATCTAACCCAATGCATTTAGACTGAGAGAGCCTTGCTTTCTTTGACTCTGGGCAAACTAATATACCTCTTTTTCTTTCCCATCCTTAAGAATAAAGGAGTCTGATGTGTTAACCATTAGCCTGTACTGCCTATTCGATAAATTACTTTAAGAAAGATTCTGGTAGAATTTTCATGTGCTGATGATTATGTTTATTCCATGTGAAAATATGCTTTATTCTGCTTTTCAACGCTTCATTTGAACAATGTTTTCTTCCACCAAAAGCCTCTGATATTTTAAATGCCTTCATAGCCATGATTTGTAAAGATTTGCTTTCAAGAAGACCTTTTTTTTTATATATACTAAAATCTAGCTAGCTCTTTACTTAACGTTTCATTTTATTATTTCAATTTGTCTCAGCACATGGAAAAGAGGTGCAGTTATGATTTAAAGTCATATTCTTTCCCATCCCTGTGCAGTGTGGTTGGAAAGACTTAGATATTACTTCTTTAGCTAAGGCAAGGAAAAGTAGGAATTGTATGTTTTGTTTGTGTGTTTGGTTTATGATTTTTTTCTATGCTAAAATGGCAGCACTTTAGCTGTTGGCTTTTTGGGGATTGTTCCAGTTAATTATATCGTCAAACAGTGTTACAAATTCTTCTATTTCCCCCCTCCCCCCACCCACCCAGCTTGAAGAAGAGAAGAGAAGGCAAAAGATAGCAATATGGGAAAGCATGCAAGAAGGAAAAAGCTATAAAGGAAATCTGAAACTGAACCAGGTAACTTTACTCTTCTTAAACTTCACATGTTGCAGCAAATATCTTTAGTTAGATAACTAGTTGAAAACCACAAGTTGACAAGCTCTAAATAATTTTCATTTGTCTGAACAGCAAGAAATAGAATCCACTGCTTCTGCGTCGTCAACAGTCCCGAAGCCTAAACCTAACAAAAAACCTTTGCGAGGAGGTAGTAAGTATGAAAACTGGGTGTCTGTCAGTTATGGAAAATGAAATACTTATTCGGCTATCTAGATGGTTATTTTATACGTGGGTGATTTTGTGTCTCTTTGTTGAGACGGAGGGTACGCCTTGATTCTTGATACAGCTCATGTCTTGTTGGAGGAGTCTTATATTTGAGCACTGTAGTCAGTACAAAGTCAGTTCAACTTTTGTAGCCACGTTCTGCTATATGTTACAGAGGAAAATCTTTGGGCCTGTTTGTTTCTGCTGTGGGGAAACCTGACTGTATTACAGCCCCTTGAGAAAACTTTTTAGCATGACTCAGAGATCCAGTAACTCCTCACTTAACCTTGTCCGAGTTAACATTGTTCCATTGTTGCTGATCTATTAGGGAACAAGCTTGTTTAAAGTTGCGCAATGCTCCCTAATAACATTGTTTGGCAGCTGCTTGCTTTGTCCATTGCTTGCAGGATTCTCTGGACGAACAGCCCCTCCTTGTGGGGATTAGAACTTGGGGGGGCCAGCAGCTTCCCCTCCGCCCCCCCATCAGCTTCCCTAAATTCCCTGTAAGGTATGTGGCTTGGCAGCTGCCCAGCAGCAGTTCAGGTGCCGCCCTCCCCCAGCTGCTCCTGACCTGCGCTCTGCCTTGGAGCTGCTCCCGGGAGCTTCCTGCCTGCGGTGGGATGTCCCGCCGCTCCTGTCCCCTGCTCCGTACCCCCTCTCCACAAAGCGGAGGAGGAGACAGAGCTTGGCGGGGGGAGGCTTGCTGGAAGCTGTTGCTTCCTGTCTGACCTGGCTGATCTGCTTAAAAGGGCAACGTACTTGAAGTGGGGTCAGCGTACTTAAAGGGGCAGTGCACGTTTCTCTCTTTCTTTCTCTTTCATGCACCCCTCCGCACTTTGGAAAGTCAGCACTTGTGCAGCCGTGCATGTGCCGTCAGGAGGAGGGAGTGGAGTGGTGCACTCCAGCTGGATAGCATGGGCTCATCAGCATGTTCAGTTTTTGCAGGGAAGTGTTTGCAGCTATTGCCCTGACTGCATCTATTGTGTTTCCTCCCTCCTGCCTCAGTCCATGCTGCCTTGTAGAGTGTAAGGCTACATTAACAACAGCGTATTAACCCTTGAGGGCTCAGCCGAGCGCTAGTTCATCATTTAGCAGCAAGGCATTCCCTGGGAAATATCCCACTATCTGACTTCACCACCTCAACCAAGCTTTACAATCATTCATTGCCGTGTACAATATTAAAGTGTTTGTTTAAAATTGTATAAAACTTGTACTGTATGTGTACATAATGTCTTCTGTCTGGTGAAAAAAATGTCCCTGGAACCTAACACCACCACATTAATTCTTATGGGGAAATTAGATTTGCTTAATATCGTTTCACATAAAGTCGCATTTTTCAGGAACATAACTACAGCGTTAAGTGAGGAGTTACTGTACTGTCTCCTGATCTTAGAAAATGTAGATTTTGATTAACTTTTTTTTTTTTTTTGGTAACTTCTTTTGGTCAGGGTAAATAAAAGGAGCCCCACAGCATGCTGTCTGGTCTCTTTGTGTGTATCTTCGAGCACTGGTTTTTTTAGATACGTCTCGTCTGCGTTTTGTTTTTATTTTACGCAAATGTAAGTGTAATTTTAGTTTCATGCAGCATTTCATTTGCCTGACTGCTCAGATGCCACAGTGATTGAGCCATGATATCACTACTATAGATAAAAGCCACACAGCCAGTCTCTTCCCCCCGCCCCATGTACAATGCACCTACTTTCCCTAATAATAAAGCCCAATTTGGGACCAATATTCTAATTGGTATTGCCATTAGTGATTGTCCAGGTGATCCTACCAATGAATGTACCAAAGCAGAAGGAATACACCTTGAGAGTACAGCAGTGAATAAGTTACAATAGCTGCACAAAGAACCTTGTCGCATCTTTAATATGTTTAGTCAATAGTTCATTTTACTATTGAGTTGAAAATCCTACTTGAATGTGAGATTGACTGCCATCAATGCCAAACACGTTGTATGTATCACCTTAGCTGATCACTCTTGTTATAGTGTGTATGGTAACACCCATTGTTTCATGTTCTCTGTGTATAAAAAATCGTTCTACTGTGTTTTCCACTGCATGCATCCGATGAAGTGAGCTGTAGCTCACAAAAGCTTATGCTCAAATAAATTTGTTAGTCTCTAAGGTGCCACAAGTACTCCTGTTCTTCTTGCGGATACAGACTAACACGGCTGCGTCTCTGGACCGTTGTATGTTGTTTATCATCAGCATACTCTAGTAGTCTGTTACCACGGAATGCCGAGCATTAAAACTGTTATGAACAGGAAATCAGAGAATAACAAAGAATGGGCTGCAGCTAAGCTAAGAAATGTCATAACATCAGTTGGTTCCTTCAGTCATTTCCCTCTCCTGCCACCTATTCTAGCTTCATCCCAAGCAGAATCCATGTTTAAATGACAGATTATGGAATTGGATGGCTGTATTCTGCTCATGAGGTAAACAAGGGTCAGTTGAAGAATCCTGCAGGCTGAATAAAATTCTGAAAACAGAACTTTTAGTTGTTCAGTGAACAAGATAACTTCTGTAATGATGGGGAAAGTAGTGGAGGTTTGAATGGAATAGGTTAATATTGAAAACTGCTCAGTCAGTATAACAGAGAGTAGTAATCTGTCTGCTGATCGTGTATGGACAAAATCATTAGACGAGACATTTGCAAGCCTATATCTTTCCCAAGTGTACCCTTGTAAAAGGTGACTGAATCTGGTGTTTATCACATTGGGAAATCCAACTAAAAATCAGTGTCTGTCTGCTTTATCTTATGAAACGAGAAAAGTAAATATAAAACCAAAATTGCCAGACCCATGGGGATGAGAGGCCTGCACTTCTCTAACACCAGCAGCAATGCCGCTTCTGTCAGAAGTTTACTTTAAAGAGGTTACAGAGTTTAACCTCATGGCAAAAAAATGGAGCTTAATGGTGTGCAATAATGAATGAGCAGTGCTATGTCTGTGATGCAGACTTTGTTATGTATAGTGTTATCACTGCAAACTACACATCTCCCTTGTGCATTTTGGAAGTCCTTCTGCCACTTAATTTCTCTGTTGGAGTGGGCCAAACTTGTGAAACATGAATGCTGTACTGTGATATGTAACCTCTTAAAATCGCCAGACTTCAGTTATTGATGACATGGACTGTTGGATTGTGTTACAAAATAAATCCCCTCCTGACTGGGGTTTACCTCTAACTCTCAATTGTCCGTGTTTTTACTATCCCTCCTCTGTCGTTGCAGGTTATAATCCTTTGTCTGGAGAAGGCGGTGGAACCTGTGCTTGGAGACCAGGTCGCAGAGGAGGTCCATCTTCAAGTGGATGAGGCTAACCTTACTGGTGTCTAATGACACTAGCAGGCCTAATCTGACCCACTATTCAACTGCCTGCAGCTTGCATGTCACAGTGACTCTTTTGGGGCTTGGTTTAGTACAGGTGTAGACTTAGAAACAAATGTACATGACACACAGATTTTAACAGACTGAAGATTATACAGGGAACAGAATGTCAATCAACAGTTGTCTTTCGCTTATCTAAAGAAGAAGCGTGGTCTATGGCTAAAGCATGTGACTTAGTCACGAAGTCTGGCTTCTATGCCTGGCTGGTCAGGAGACTGCCTGTGTGACCTGAGGCAAGTTCCTTAACGATCTGTGCCTCAGTTTACCCATCTGTAAAATGGGGATGTTACCTTCCTCATGGGGGTGGGGGTGCACAAAGGCATATGGGTGACAAAGACCTGTGAGAATAGGGCTTGCCTGTATGATATTTCCATTCTTGGGGGCACTTCAAATCTGACTTAATATTTTTGCTGGTTTCTAAGTGCTAAACCTTTCAGTGGGTGATTTAGAGCATGGCTCCAAGGGCTCAAATGTCATGGGTTTAGTACAAAAGGCCAGTTATTATAGATGAGTCTCTGTGACAAGCTGCACTGAATGATGTTGTCCTCATAAATGGTAAACAAACCAGTGAGGATCACTGATACTAGACAGTAGATGCGGGTTTCTTGCTATATCTTTTTTTTTTTATTTCAACAGTTTTGTAAAACAAAACACTGTAAATATTGAATACCATTGGAAATAAATTGTAAACTTAGTATTTGCAATACTGTGGTTTTTACAGCATCTTTTTACATAGGAGGTACCTGTTCTAGTTCAATAAATGTGACTAAAGCAAGATACTTCCTGGATTGTGTGGTTACGTTTTTTGACTACTAATTCAGCATTAATGCTTGGCCTGACATTTTGATGGCGTCCCTCAGTGATTTTTTTTTAACCCTTCTAATTTTCATTGGTGGCTATTTCAATGCCGAATGTCCGTTTTCTAATAAATAAATAAATCGCCTTCAGGCCGAGACCAAAATGCGGAAAATATCAGGCTAGAAACTAAAAGCTTTGGACAGTTACAAATGTTGGAAAATGGAGTAAAACAGATCCTCAGCAATTGAGTCTTGTCCAGCCTTTACAATTGGAGAGCTTATGCTGAAAAACATATGGCAAGGGCCTTGTGCTTTCAAATGATTGGAGACGGTCAGTAGCTCTTTCCAGGCTGTAGTCAATAATCTCTGGCTTTTTGGGGTGGTGGAAATATCTTGGGCTGGTTAACTTGAAAACTAACACCTTCAAACAGAAGAACAATAATTTATAACTTCTGTGGCTCTGATCCTACAGTGTGATCCATTCATGGTGACCCCTGTGCTGATGACATCAGTGGGAACCTGCATGAGTCTAGTAGGTCCCCAGGCAGGATCAGGTCTTTCATCTGGAGGCCACTAGAGTAATTTCCTGTGTACCATCTTGCTTCTCTCCACCAGAGGCACTGCAGAAATCTTCCAACATGGGCTGGTGGCCTGGCAGTCTTTCATGCTGAATAGCTCAGCTGGATACAGAAGCCTGTCCTGTACCCTGCTGTCGGTCTATGCTGTGTGAAGGGTCCAGAACATTTGTGCTGAAAAGAGTCGACAGTTTGCAAATGAGTTAAACTCCAGCCTGTGTAAATTCTACATGCTCTAAACAGTAAGTGAATAAAGAGTATAGGCTCTTCATCCTTCTTTTTTGGCATATATTCAGCTGTGTGGGTGGACACAGTGTTGATCTAAAGGCAGCTGATTTATAAGTGTCACCCCCTCTTCAGTACTTTTATCAGAAACCTGGGTGGCTTTGGCTAGTCCTTCTTTGTGGATCTTGCAAGATAAAGCATGAAAAGTTCCCATCAAAGGCATATGGCAAGTATCCACACGGCTCTGGTCTCTTTATTTTGAGTTCGTATGCACAGTGCCCTATTTCACTAAACTAGCTTAAAGCCCCTTGCAAAATTGTGCTTCTAAACACACACTTGGAGACTCTTCCCTGCTATTTCTGCACGGATATTCCATTTTATGAGTTCACAAATCTTTATAGCGACTACCCCCTACATCTTATGTTCCCAACTTTCAACCGCTGACCATAAATGGACACTTTCAGCCAAGTATCATTTAATCTTATGAGCTTTAAAGTCCCTAGTCAGGAACTGGAAGAGTGAAGAATCTCCCAATGTAGTCTTCTCCCGTTACATATGTCATTTTGATTTTAGCTTGTAAGGGATATATCTAAATGCATTCAGAATGTGCAATGAGAAGGCTGTTAATATTCTATCAAAACCATCTTTTCATTTCCTGGCCTCTGTGTGCTTAGATTCATACCCTCAAACGTCCATGAGTATGTGTGTGCTATGTACTGTAGCGTGAGGCATTTCACTTCTTGGGGCTTTCATTGTTGAATAAAGCAAAGGAAAACGGGAGGCCAGGAAAAGCTCCATTAGTAGATTTTGAAGATCACCTATCATGGGAGTGAATGGGGTGGCAGGGCTGTCTTCAGGCCCCTGTGGTTGAGCATGAGTGTTCCCTAAGGCTGGGTTAACTGGGCAGCAGCATGGGTTTAACACTGGGATGCTATCTTCACCATAGAAAGCGACGTTTAATTTTGAATGAAAGGTGCAAAATGCCCCAAATGACAAAGATTCTAAAGAGGCAGAATCAAAGGTGGGTGGGGGAATAGTTCCTTTGCACTCACCTTGTTCCCAGACTCCCAATTTGCTTGTTTGTTTAAAGGTAGCTTTTGAGTTATATGGATCTTTATTAGGTGCGCCGTGCTCCCTCTGTCAGGACTTCCTTGTTCAGGCCAGGCAGTGGGAATGTGTGTTTCACTGAGCTCCCTGATCATTAGAGCTGGGCAAATGATTGTCTTTTGGATGGGGCAGAGAAGATTTGCTTCCATGTCTCCTCCCTTCCAACCAAGTGCTTTAATCACCAAGCTGAAGGGGAGCTCACTCTGGCACAGTGAATATTTATACAAAATGGAACAGCTTCAACAGGCATGCCTGAGAGTAGCTCACCCTAGAATACCCCTTAGCCCAGTGGTCAGGATGCTCACAGGAAAGCTGAATTCAAGTCCCTGCTCCAGAGAGGGGATTAAACCCTGGCTTTCCTGCATCCCAACAAATGCCCTCATCATTGGTTAGAAGGGGAAATGTACCCTCTCACTCTCTCTTTTCTGAAGCTGGCCTTGAAAAACTTTTGCCCAGTCAAAACTAATTGGGTCAAATTCACAAGCAGTTTTCACGGGTGATCGGAGATGTTCTTTTCTGACAAACTATAAATGTTTTGCCCAGTTCTACTAGTCATGTCAATTTTTGTTCCTTCTTTAGCAACTTAAGAGATGCGCACTGAGGATGGAGTTAGTTTATTTAGTGACTGGTAACTTTCAAAACAAACCAAAAACAAAAAAACCCACCTTAATCTTCAGGTCTGTGAAACATGTCAAATTTAAGTCTTCTTGAATCAGTCATTTTAGAGTTAATAGCGAGCGAATTAAAAATCCTACTCCCTGTTCTCCCCTCCCGCGCACCCCGGCTTTATATTTGTTTTTGGCTTGCAATTACTCAAACAGCTGGAAGCTTTTTCCCTCAGACATCTAAAAAGCAGATCAGTTCTGGACTGAAAGCAAATATGGAAAGTTTTAGCCCAGAGGAAGAGTTATCCAGAACTACAAGTGAGTGAAAATGGGGTTATAACATAACTGTGGAGTGCCACGCTCCTATTTAAGACAATGTCCAAATTCCAACAAACGGCAATGATACAGGATTCTACCCTACACTCGTTGCCTTCATTAAACACACCAGTGTTCTCTGGTTTAAAAGCTTATTGCTTAATAACTGCTGTAATTGCACTGTTGTGCATTTACTGGAGATATTTCTCTGGCAGAGATTATCCTGTAAAACATTAAGACTGACACTTATTTTGCTAGAACAATACAGAGTTTCTAGTTAATACAAATACTGTTTAAACCTCCAAGCATAAGACACCTTTGGGGTAGAATTTCAAAGACATAAAGGAGTTAAGTTTGTGCCTTTGAAAATCTCTTTCCAAGGTGTTAGGTGCCTTAGCCCTGGTCTACACTTGGGGGGGGGGGGGTCAACCTAAGATACGCAACTTCAGCTACGTGAATAGCGTAGCTGAAGTCGGCATATCTTAGGTCGACTTACCTGGCCGTGAGGACAGCGGCGAGTCGACTGCTGCCGCTCCCCCGTCAACTCCACTTCCGCCTCTCGCGAGCTGGAGTTCTGGAGTCGACGGGGAGCATGTTTGGGGATCGATTTATCGCGTCTAGACGAGATGCGATAAATCGATCCCCGATAGATCGATCACTACCCGCCGATCCCTGCCCTTAGAAATACAGCTAGACTTGAAAGATATCAGTTTCGACTAAACTTTCATTGGGAAGGTTTCTCAGGCCCAGGATGGAATTGCTGGTCAAAACAGGACAAAGAAACCCATTCCAGAGCAGCCAAGCCATTAGGGCATGATGGGAAGACCCAGGTTCAAGTCTCTGATAGGCCACGGACTTGAGCCTGGTTTGCCCACTTCCTATCTGAGTGCCCTAACCCCCAGGATATTGGCTGCTCTCTCACATGGGGCTGCTTTGTTTTGGGATTCTTTGCAGAACTATTTGAAAGATCTTGGCTTCATTCCACATTATAATAGAATGAAATGCAGAAACCTCAAACAAATTTTGCATAACTGACTTCTTGTTTTCCAGCCAGCCCTCCACATAAGTAGCTTCCCTCTTGCAGTAAAACAAGTTCTGCTGCGTTTTCTAGAGTTTTGTCTGGTGTAATTTTGAAGTTCTCGGTGATCTGAGGCTTTCAGTGCTTCCCTTGGTAGATTAGTGTATGGTCTAGTTGATTTTAACCTTAGCCAGTTTTCTGTGATACTCATCCGACGTATTCCGTTTCTTGGGAAGAGAATCCTAGCACTAGTTGGAGCTCATAGTGAAGGGGGTAGCCAGGGGTCAGAAGGAGGGGGAAAGTACTCTATTGAGTTCCACTGAAAGCTAAGCTTTATGCTCTCACGATCTCAAAATACTACTCCTGGAGGATTGTGCAGAGCTCTACAATGGACGAAATCTTCCTCTGTGCAGGAGATCTGCACAAGGCCTCAGCATGGTTTAAGTAGAACCTAATTAGTAGTACATACCCATAGGAGCCCAGCCCCAGGTTTATGTCTACACTGCAGCAGGGAGTGAGCCTCCCAGCGTGGGTAGAACGACTCGTGCTCGCTGGGCTCAAGCAAAGCACTTAAAACAGCAGCGCAGACGGTGTGGCTTGAGCTGCAGCTCGGGCTCTCAAGCCCACGCAACCCCTGGATCTGAGCTCAGGTGCCCTGCTAATGTGAGTCTTTCTACCCAGTCTGGGAAGCTCGCTCTCAGCTGCGGTGTAGATGTGTCCTATGTAGAAGGATTTCACCAAATACAATAGTCCCTCTATTTCCCTGCATGTTTTATTAGCAATGAAATGCTTAAGAGGGTTGACTTTTAAATCATCTCTTGGCTTTTTAGTCAACTTCTCCTGGAGATCAATGAGGCATTTCCCACCTGGGTTGTTTCAGGCTGGCTGCACATGACAGCATCATAGAATCATAGAATATCAGGGTTGGAAGGGACCTTAGGAGGTCATCTAGTCCAATCCCCTGCTCAAAGCAGGACCAACACCAACTAAATCATCCCAGCCAGGGCTTTGTCAAGCCTGACCTTAAAAACCTCTAAGGATAGAGATTCCACCACCTCCCTACGGAACCCATTCCAGTGCTTCACCACCCTCCTAGTGAAATAGTGTTTCCTGATAACCAACCTAGATCTCCCTTGCTGCAACTTGAGACCATTGCTCCTTGCTCTGTCATCTGCCACCACTGAAAACAGCCCAGCTCCATCCTCTTTGGAACCCCCCTTCAGGTAGATGAAGGCTGCTATCAAATCCCCCCTCACTCTTCTCTTTTGCACACTAAATAAGCCCAGTTCCGTAATCCTCTCCTCGTAAGTCATGTGCCCCAGCCCCCTAATCATTTTCACTGCCCTCTGCTGGACTCTCTCCAACTTGTCCACATCCCTTCTGTAGTGGGGGGGGGGCCCAAACTGGATGCAGTACTCCAGATGTGGCCTCACCAGTGCCAAATAGAGGGGAATCAATCTGCTGGCAATGCTCCCACTAATGCAGCCCAATATGCCTTCTTGACAACAAGGGCACACTGTTGACTCATATCCAGCTTCTCATACACTGTAACCCCCAGGTCCTTTTCTGCAGAACTGCCGCTTAGCCGGTCAGTCCCCTCATCAGTCGTCATCCCATTGAATGGTGAAGATGTTGGCTTTGTCTATGTTAGGAAGTAGCTCCATTTCTGCAGTCGGTTTAGCTGAGGCAGTGCTGTGTGCAGTTTGTCCTTATCTGCACTTATCACAGTCAGCACCGCTACTGGCGAACAGATCACTGATAAGCCCTTTCGGAAATGGTGCTGTTTTCAAGTGTAAAAATAGCCTGTTTGCAACCAGATGAGCTGGGGACTTGACTTTCTTTAGAAGAAAAGCTTAGATTTGGGAGTGTGTGGCATGCAATGGAAAAGTACCCTATCGCTGGCTTGGTGTGACCTGGCCCACATCCACTTCTGTGGGTGGTGCAGTGCAAGCTTCCAACTAGAGAACTCAGCTGTCCCAAACTTGACCACCCCACCACACTTACCGCTTGAGAGTCCCACTCATGAACAGAATGCTTTTGTAACCTGATCAAGGCCCAGATCCTTCAAGGGTAGGAGGTGCCTAACTCCTACGGATTTAAATACCTTTGAAGATCAGGGCCCAATGGTCTAGATTAAGGCCCTGCTCAATTCACTCCCCGTGGGGACCTACAGGTGGGTTTAAACCTCTGGTTCCTAGCCTCTTCCTGCAAGCACCTGCCATGATGGATTGACAGGTAGGCAGCCCCTATTCCGACTCCTTTCACCATGCCCCCCTCCATCCATGCTCTCTTCTCCTGTGCATTTTTAACTTCTGCCTCTGTTTTCCCTCCCGGTTTGTGTCTTGTGGTGACTGCTAACTGCAGGGCACACTGCATGGATTGAGGCCTCCTTTGGTAGCTTCGAGAGGCTGAGTTGCTGAGCTCTATGAGAGCAAAAAGAAGCCCGGGCACTTGGCAGCTGCCTATGCATGTTGCCCAGCGTGTGGGAGTTCCTTGTGTGGCTGGATGCATTAGGGCTGCTGCTGGAACATGGATTGATGGTGAGTGGTTTTCAGGAGGCCACCAGCTGCTTCCTGTAGCTGTAGGAGCTACACTTGGCCTGGGAAGGTGAATCAAGCCTAGGGTCAAAGCTGCTTGCTCCTATTCTCTATCCCACAGCAAAGCCTAAGTAGTCTGGGATTCCCCTATGGGAGAGCCTGCTCCCTGTGTTGGGAAATACCATTGTAAACTCAGATCCCCAACAGTAAAATGTTAATGGTTTTTATAAGTTGTATTGTGGCAGCAGCCAAAAGGGCTCTCTGAGGTTATGTTGACAGTGGAAATGTTTTACTGCCTTGTGACGTTCTGAGACCGCAAATCCCTCTGAAACAAACTGATGCCTGCCCCAGGGGTAAGTTTGAAGGAAAGGTTTAAAAGGAACAGTTTGCTATCAGTTGCCTCAAGCCAAGTCTGCTTCACCTCCATTGCTTCTCCTTCTTTCACTACAGACCCCTCTCTTTAGTGATCTCACTCATCGCCATTCCACGAGGACACGGTGCAGATTCCGATTGGTTGCTGACATTTTATGGCAAAAAATGAAATGGTTAGTTTTGTGGGGTGTGAAATGTTTTGAGGGCAAATTCTGAGAATTGTCTGTTTTCCTTTTTAAAAGGGAGTGGAGGGGAAATCAGGAACTTGATCTTTGAGAGGTCACTTTGTAAATGTGCTTCCTGTTTTTAGGGCTCTCCAACTGTATGTATGAAAACTAGAGGATGCTGTCAGTGGGAAACATTATTATTTTTTTTATTAGTAGTAGTAACAAAACCTTCATTAAAAGCTGTGACCTGACCATCTTTCTGCTCTAAGTATCTTCTCCTGTAAACCCAATAATGGCTTTTGTGTTTAACCAGACGTACAAACGCTGTTTGCCTTACTGCTTAGGTATAAGACACCCCAGACACTGTGTCCCCAGCTGTCACTTCTAAAATATATATTTTCCAGACACTTCCAAAAGTTAAATGAGGCTGGAGTTAAATGAGAGAAGGGTAGCAAAATGCATGAAACAAAGTTTCCTTCTGTGACTGCAAGGTCTGAATTGTTGTAGTGATCAAATGCAGCAGCAGTCTCGTCTTTTCCTGCAGGAAGCCCATGGAGCCTACTGCTGCATTACTACGTTAGACCATAGGAGAGCAGCATTGTTCCAGGTTTATGCCTCAGGCCTAACGTGTATCACCCCTGTGATTCAAATGAAAGGAGAAGCTGGGTTTGGTCAGTGTCAGGACCAGGGAAGGCTGAGGAGAAGAGCAGTGAGTGTTGGAAGTCTGGAGGGAGCAGCAGGGTTTCTGCATCGTCCAGGAAAACACAGCAGTGCTGGAAATACTGTGACACAGACAAGTATTACTAGTTGCCCCGCTAGATTTTTCTAACTTGACTGTGTTACCCTGAATATGTGAAGTGTGCTCATTTTCCAGGGTCGGAAGAGTTTTAAAGACTTGGGTTTGAACACTGGTTACCAAAGAACCGTAACAATTAGGATCCTAGAGCAGTTAAAAACTACTCTCTTTCTTTAACTCCATCATTTAAAAAATAGTAATGAATTTATAATGCACCGTTACATTATTTAAGTATTTATAATATGCTGATCACAGGGTTTTCCACAGGATAAGCGAAAAGAGCAAAATTACCAGCCAATAATGTGTACCAAACAAGTTAGCCTTTCTCTGTCAATCATATAGCAGATGCGCTTTCCCTGTGGCTGTCCCACAAACTCCACTCATCCCAAAAGAATGAAATCTCTCTGCTTTATCCATGTACATAAAATATATACAAAGCCTCATTATCGTTCAGGATAATGTTGACCTGCAGCTTGACAACTAGACGTGGATTTAAATTGTGTGTTTGGTCCTAACTAAGTGCTCAATTTTCTATTTGTATCTATGCTGCTGATGTTTGGGAGAGTGAATGTCATATTCTGAATGTTCTATATTAGTAGCAATGAGTTGAAGGAGCAAGGACATGTACTTCTCGCAAATCTTGAAAAGTTATCTAAGTTTTCTTTGCAACGATTTCACAAAATCCACATGCAGAGTGGAAGGAAAAAGTGTGTGTATCTGTAGTTGTGGGTTTACATAACTATAGTAAAAATGTAATGTGCTTTTTTTTTTTTTTTTTTTAGTGTCAACTAATATAAGATGCAAATGATAAACTAATGTTTATTTGGGTGGCTGCTGTATGAAGTGCGATCATGCAGCATGACCCATTCCCTTCCAATGCCAAGTAATTGTCGGTGTAAACCAAACTATTGTGGTCTGGGTGCAGTATAGTGTGGTGGCAGGAAGGACTAAATTGGAGTTAGTCTGACATCTTGCCTTATGCAGTGTTGTAGTCATGTTGCCTTCCTTTATCTTTGTTACGGGCAAGAACTCCTATGGGCGTCAGTGATTTTAGGCAAGAATCAAGGGTTATAATGAGGTTAAATTATGCATGCAGGGATTTTCTTGAACTACCAAGGATCAAGTCTGGGATCGTTCCACAGATGATGGTAGGTAACGTGTCATTCACTTTATGGCAGTGGATGGGCAACCTGCGGCCCACATATGGCCCCTGAGGGTAATCTGATTGCGGGCCACGAGACATTTTTTCACGGCCCCCCGCAGCTCCCAGTGGCCGCGGTTCGCCCACCACTGCTTTATGGTGTCTCCAATATCCTAGTGCTATTTCCAAGAGCATTAGTGTGTCCAGTATCCCATAATCTCCCTGTATATAGAAGTGGCTATTTTTACATTTAAACAGAACCTTTCATCCTCAGAGATACCAAAGTTCTCCCTGAACTACAAACATACTTCACTACTGAAATGCAGCTACCTCTGCAGTAGCGTAGTGCATTGCACAATGACGAAAGGGAGCCAAAACTTTGGTGAGGCTAGTGTCAGGGCAAATGTATTGTACCCAAGTGTGCTTTGGCGCCCATACTGTTCACAAAGAACAGCTAGGACACTTGTTTTACCTGACAGGCCTCTGCACAGTGAACGTCATGCTATCTGTCGAAGGATGGAAGGCCCCGGTCAGCCCAGTTGGGATTTGAAGCTTAGTTTAATCGACAGCTAAAAGATTTAGCATTTTGTCTAGTAGTGTGTGACTAATATTCTCACACATCAGCCTCTGCTCCTAGTTATGTGAGTGACATGGAATAAATAATGTGAATTTTGAATCTGAATCCTTCCTGTGCGGTTAGATGCCATTCCTGTCTATCCTGGGCCACGCGGCATGTCCTCTCTCTTGTGAATTACAGGGCTTCAGTTCCACTGGGGGCTTTGGTAATGTCATAAACTGTGAGAGTAAAGCTTACCTCTGCAGAGTCCGGCAATGGAATTGCCGCCTTCTAATTCAGAAAAGGTGCTTGCTTTATTTTCTTGTGTATACAGCGATCCCCCACCCAATAAAATCTAGCCAAGAATGCCCTATCTCAGTGATTCTGACCCTTTCCAGACTACTGTACCCCTTTCAGGAGTCTGATTTGTCTCATGTACCCCAAGTTTCACCTCACTTAAAAACTACTTGCTTACAAAACCGGACATAAAAATACAAAAGTCACAGCTCACCATTACTGAAACATACCTGACGTTCTCATTTTGTCTGTATGGAATTTTAGTTTGTCCTGATTTCGCTAGTGCTTTTTATGTAGCCTGTTGTAAAACTAGGCAAATATCTAGATGAGTTGATATACCCCTGGATGACCTTTGTGTACCCTCAGGGGTACACATCTCTGGTTGAGAACCACTGCCCTATCTGACATAAGAAAGGGTGGAATAAACGTAAATCAAACTCTACTTGTTTTAATCCCTGTATTCCTGTTCTCCTGCCGTTTTATAAACTTCATCCTCTCTACATCCGTTGTAAAGTCAAATAGATTTGACATTTTTATGAGGAGTTTTTTTCCTCTCTGAGAAGAAGCCAGTTGACAACATGTCAGCCCCAGCCCTGTCTTTCATTGCCTTTTATCCGTGCTAACTGCCTTTTCCTTTCAGAAGATTCTTGTGACTCAAAAGCCTGCTGGCTTTCCCTTGAATCAGGAGATTTTTTAATGCCGATTTGGAGCCTGGTTAGAGTGCTCCTATTCCTGCCATTATATATAGACGACCTGCCACACCTCACTTATTTTGAAGGGCGTTGTCCCTCCCCTTGAGTTAATTTTAAGTCAGCGTTCTAAAGTTTCTCTCAAAGGATTTTGCCATGTGTTTTAGGGTCTGATGACACAGTTTTTACACAGGCAAAAAGCAATACCCACCCCACCCCACTCCACCCACCACCTGGCTTCAATGGGGTTGTTTGAAGAACCATTGAATAAACGCTCAGAAATTTCACTTATTTTGACCAGCACAGTTTGGAGCGAGGCCTTTCTAACTCTCTGCTAGACTTTTTATAATGTCAAAGAAATCGAGGTTTCTGTTCCCCCTTTCAGGCCAAAATGGATAAGAATGTATCCTAACCCCTTGTAAGTGATAATCCTCTACTAGAAATAATGTCAAATACTGCAAAAATGTAATAAAAAGGAATTAACTTATTTTTTTAACCATTTGGAAAGAAGTGATACCACAGCAGATTAAAGGATTTTATTGTCCTAAACAGTGTGTTCAGATTATTTCACTAGAGATGGCTGTCAGTACATGCTGGGTCCCATGCCATGTAACAAGAGAAGAGACTCCAGACAAAAGCTCTTCTTAGGAACTGATATTGTAATAGTAAGCAATGCTTTCACCCTATCCAGAAGGGAGTCATTCTTTCACTTGAACAAACAAATTTCTTTTGATCTCTCTGGGATGGAAAGGTTTCTCTTTTGCAAGCCAAGGGGTCTTGCACAGCATTTTGGGGGAAAAAAAAATAAAAAAAGGAAAAGTTCAACCTCTTTCTAAGAGGAAACCACCAGTCCACTCCTTGCTTCAAGCTTGTAAAGCTGCTGGGGAATTGTCTGCTTGCTTTATATGGATCTGATCCAGTGCCCATTTAAGTTAATGGAGGGATTCTTATTGACTTCAATGGGTGCTGGATCAGTCCCTACATAAACCTTCTTTCCTCTGGTTCCTGTGCCAGACTTGTATCCCATTGTCTTTCATGGGGCCTGCATGCTAATGTAGGAGGCATAATCTCACATACTTTTTTCCTGCCCCCTGGCTGACTTTCCTGTCCGGATGCTTCTCACTTTCTCTCTTTTCCTCAGGTTTCAGAGTGGTAGCCGTGTTAGTCTCTATCAGCAAAAACAACGAGGAGTCCTTGTGGCACCTTAGAGACTAACAAATTTATGCTTATGCCCAAATAAATTTGTTAGTCTCCAAGGTGCCACAAGGACTCCTTGTTGTTTTTTCTCTTTTCCTCAACTGCTTTCGTTTTCTTTCGATGCCAGCCTGGAGTTCTCTCCTTCCTCTCATTCCTGTAATGTTTTTTTTCTTTCTTCTCCCTCTTTCTCCTGTCTTTTGCCCCTGGACTTGTAAACTCAGTTGGAATGAATTAATTGCATCGCTTCCATGTGTAGGGGTAGCCCAAGAGAGAATAATTTCTTCTCTCCTTCCTTTTGCTCACTCGCTTCCTTATGTTTCCACGTTAGATTTACACTTACCCATGAATTCAAGTTTGCTTCAAAATCTCTTGTCATGAGTGTAACATCCTGGTATCCCCTAGTATTTTGTTTGCTTGTGTATTACGTACAGCCAGTTGTGACAGATAGGATAGTTTTCTGCAATAACCTTGTCAAACCTTATTGAATTAAGTTTCACTTTATACATCATTATGGGCCAGGGATTGTATGTCATTCCATGGGGGAGGAGGACCTCAGCTGTCTAGGAACTAAAAACAGTAGGGGGTGTTTAGGTAGATTCATTCAGGTTGTTGTAACACCTCCAGAGAGAAACCACCACCTGGAGAGGCTCGCATATACTGGTTCAGACAGGATTCTCTAGAGAACCAACAGACAAAGAAAGGACTTTTGGATAAACAGCCTTCTTTCTGACCCAGCAAATGGATAGTACCTTTTGTCCAAAGGGAGGACCGCAGTCCTTAGGGAAGGGTTGGAAAGAGTGAGCCTCTCCAGGATCCTTGTGAAGATTGGGGGGAGGGATGGAGGTGAAGAGGGTGTGATCTCTGGGAAGCTTATTAACGTTTACACTCTTTTATTGTTTTAATATGTTTTCTCTGTAATGCTTTCACCTTACGAGTAAATGTGCTTGCTTATAAATGGCTGTATGGTAACGTATACCTATGAGCAATTATTCTGTTTATAGCCTCTGAGAAGGTGAAGCAGGACTGCTTAGGCTGTCTGACTTGGTAGGGAATTCACAGTATAGGCAAGGAACTGTGCAGTCTGGAAAAAGTCAGGAGGGAGAGAGATGTGTGCCTCTGCCCAAGAGAGATGATGGCAGGGGAGCCAGAAGTCTGTGTGTGGGTGCCCTTAGTGGACTACAGAAATGGGATACAGGTGCAGTTGCCCTGAATTGTGGCACCAGTATCTCCACTTTCATCTCCAGCAGAAGACTAGTGTTCTTACTCAGGTAGTGAGAGACTTGATTGGTGATATACCCAGCTTCTAAAAAGAATTGTACCACAACTAACAATACACATTTCTTAAACATCTAACTGCTATACATTCAGATAATCAGAAACTAACCTATCTGTTGACTCCCAATAATGTTATAGTGACACGGTGTACAAGTACTGTTAAAGCACATCACGTACTTTGTCTAAAACACGCCTTCACGCTATTGTTTGGTATTTGTATCCTTTTTATAAGAGCCGAGTTCTCATTTGATAATAGGATGTCATGTCAGATTTTCTTTCCTCTCTCTCCTTTCTCCTTATAAAAAGAAAAGGAGTACTTGTGGCACCTTAGAGACTAACCAATTTATTTGAGCATGAGCTTTCGTGAGCTACAGCTCACTTCATCGGATGCCATCGGATGCCATCCGATGAAGTGAGCTGTAGCTCACGAAAGCTCATGCTCAAATAAATTGGTTAGTCTCTAAGGTGCCACAAGTCCTCCTGTTCTTTTTGCGAATACAGACTAACACGGCTGCTACTCTGAAACCTTTCTCCTTATGTTATGCATGTTTTTTTCTATGTTGTTTAGGAGGAAATCTTACTAGTGTCCCCTCAGATTAACAATTTTTGATCTTAATAAGGACTCGGAAAAGGACCAGTTGTGGGTAATTTTTTTTTAATGAATAAATAAATACAATAATTTTTTATGTTTTATTCCTGCTCCTGATTGGCTTCCCTTTCACTTGTTTCTTGTGTCTTTGGATTGTGAACTCCTTGGCACAGGCACTAATCTCACTACGTGTTTGGAAAGCAACTAGCTCCTAGCACATTGTGGTTGGCACCATAACATACATTTAAAAAACAGTCATGGGAAAGCCTGGCATTTAAAGATGCAAACTTGTTCTGGAAATGGCAGAAACCACACAGCAATAAAGGCAGGATCAATGGGCTGCAGCAGATATGTTGCAGCAAAAGGAAATGCTGTATTAATGCAATTCCATGTCTTTGCAACTGCAGGGTATCTTGGGCCCATAGCAATCTAATCCAGGCTAAAAAACTTTTATGAGTTAAATGGAGACAGAGTGTAGGAAAGTGGTGCAGGCACAGAAAAGCCTGGCTAAGGCTACGTCTAGACTAGGGAATTTTACCAAACAATTTACATGGGCTCATCTGTATCAGTGTTAACACCCATTGTAGATCTAATAAAGAAATGGGCCCAATGGGTCCAGTAGGTTTAAAAAGTATGGTGGAAAAAAGGAAGGACGCTTGTCTACATTAGGTCAGTTTTTCCCAAACAGTAGGTCCTGCCCCACCAGTGGGTTGCAGGAAGTTTCTAGAGGGGTTGCCACATCCAGGGGCAGGTTAACCCATCACTGGACCCTAACCTAGGCTAACATATACTTCTACCATGTTTGGGCCAAACCTGAGTAGAGCTGCAACCCAATGCCTGGAATAGGAAGCTGGGCCCAGCCCCTCGGGCAGAAGCTGCCACTGCAGGAGGTGTCTGGGGCAGGCTTGCTCCCCAACCCTACCCGCACTGGGGCTTCCCCTCTGAATTGAGCTGGGATTAGGGTTGCAGGACCTCCATGGAGGGTGCATGCATGTAATGGTGGGTTTCAAAAAAAGACAAAATGTAGTTGATGGGTCACCTTAGTAAAATGTTTAGGAACCACTGCACTAGGCACCCCCACTGGTGCTAAAGCCAGTGGCGCTAAACCAATGATAGTACCCCAGTGTATTATATTAAGGAAAAAGAACAGGAGGACTTGTGGCACCTTAGACGAACAAATTTATTTGAGCATAAGCTTTCGTGAGCTACAGCTCACTTCATCGGATGCATTCAGTGGAAAATACAGTGGGGAGATTTATATACATAGAGAACATGAAACAATGGGTGTTACCATACACACTGTAAGAGCGTGATCACTTAAGGTGAGCTATTACATTCAGGGGACACCATCATAGGGCCTAATCACATCAGCCACACTATCAGATGCTCGTTCACCTGCACATCTACCTATGTGATATATGCCATCATGTGCCAGCAATGCCCCTCTGCCATGTACATTGGTCAAACTGGACAGTCTCTACGTAAAAGAATCAATGGACACAAATCAGACGTCAAGAATTATAACATTCAAAAACCAGTCAGAGAACACTTCAATCTCTTTGGTCACTCGATTACATACCTAAAAGTGGCAATTCTTCAACAAAAAAACTTCAAAAACAGACTCCAAGGAGAGACTGCTGACTTGGAATTAATTTGAAAACTGGATACAATTAACTTAGGCTTGAATAGAGACTGGGAGTGGATGGGTCATTACACAAAGTAAAACTATTTCCCCTTGTTTATTTCCCCCCCCGCCCCCCTCCCCCCCCCGTTCCTCAGAGGTTCTTGTCAACTGCTAGAAATGGCCCACCTTGGTTATCACTACAAAAGGTTTCACCCCCCACCCCCCCCCCGCTCTCCTGTTGGTAATAGCTCACCTTAAGTGATCACTCTCTTACAGTGTGTATGGTAACACCCACTGTTTCATGTTCTCTATGTATATAAATCTCCCCACTGTATTTTCCATTGAATGCATCCAGTGAAGTGAGCTGTAGCTCACGAAAGCTTATGCTCAAATAAATTTGCTAGTCTAAGGTGCCACAAGTACTCCTTTTCTTTCTGCGAATACAGACTAACATGGCTGCTACTCTGAAACCTGTATTAAGGAAAACTCCAGTTCAGCTCTAGCCTTGTGAGTGCTAGTGCATTGTTTTACTATTGATCTCTTTGGGCCTTTGCAAATCTACAGAGTGTGATAATCAATGTCTGTCACTACCTATGGACTAGTTTATCCAATTAAAATCAAAAGGCATTGGAGGCTCTAGGGAACCAGTTTGGAGCTAGATTTGAAGTCCCTAAACACAAAGCAAGGGATGCTGAATCCAAGGGTTTTTCTGATTTGTAAGGTCCTAGGAATCCACAAAACTTGCATTGCCCCAGGACACAGACAATCTGATGAGCTAGAGGAATGGTTTAACCTGTCTCCCTTGGCACAACACCACCAAGGGGCCTGGGACCAATACACCCACCCTATTTTTATGACCCCTTCTCTCTCATTCCTGCTCCCCCCTCATGCCCAGACTGGAATTTTTATTTCTTCCTTTCTCATTCACAGACCAGATTCACTCTTTCTCCATCCCTCTCCTGTCTTTCCTTCTGCCACATCACCTTTTCCCTGTCTGCCCCATGCTCTTCCCCCTTCCTCTATCCCCTGCTCTCTCATCCCCCGCCCCCTCCACTCCGCGGTCCCTCTTTTCCTGACACCCCTTCAGTACCCCTTCCCTCCTCGCCTCTCCCCCATCACCCCTTTTGGTTTCCCCTTCCCCTCCGTCACCCCCTCTGCCCCCTCCCCCACAGGCCATTCCCCCATCTCCCCTTTCCCCTCCCTGCCACCCCCTATGCCCCCTCCCCATAGGCCTTCTCCTCCTCCCCTCTTCCCGTCCCCCATCACCCCCTCCTTAGTCTCCCCTTCCCCTCCCTGCCACCCGCTCCCCCACTGACCCTTCCCCCATTGCCCCATCTCCCCCTTCCCCTCCCCGCCACCCCCCTCTGTCCCCTCCCCATAGGCCTTCCCCTCTCCCATCACCCACTTTCCGGTCTCCCCTTCCCCCCCCCGTCACCCCATCCCCTGTCCCCTCCCCCCCCCGGGTCTCCCCTCTCTAGCAGCCGCGCGCACAGCGCAGCCCTGACCGCGAGCCAATGGGGACGGGGGGACGGCAGGCGAGCGGGGCCAAAGGCTGCGGCCCGGGCCGGGGCGCGCTGTGCGTGGGGCGGGCTGGGCAGGGGCCGCGCGCGCCTCCTCCCCGCGCCCCTCCCCCCCCGCGCCATGGCGAGCTGAGCCGGGGGACGCGCCGCGGCGGCTGCACCAGCACCACGGGCAGGGCCGGGCCGGGCCAGCGGGCGGGCAGCGCTAGCGGCGGCGGCGGCCGAGCCGAGCGCGTCTCCGCCGGGGAAGGGGAGGAGGGTCCCATGGCTGCCGCCCTCAGGCGGGGGCTGCGCTTCCCCGCCCCAGGGGGGCCCGGGCTGGCCGGCTAGGGCGGGCAGCCGCGGGGCCGGGCTGCGAGCAGGGCAGAGCGGAGTCCGGGCTCCCCGGGAGCAGGGGGCGCCGGGGCGGGGGGCGGCCCTGGTGCTGGGGGGCGCGGGGCTGGGGCAGCGGAGGCGGGCCGGGCTTGGCTGGCAGTTGGGGTGCAGGGAGGTGGGGGTTTTTTTGGGGGGGGGGAATAGGCTGTAGGGAGAGCTCCCCTCGGGGGGCTGCGGCTGGAGGCGGGGGGGGCGGGGCGGTGGGAGAGCAGGGGGGCGGGGCGGCCTGGGCGGGGGTGGGCGGGGAGCTGCCGCCGGGGTGCGGGGCTGAGGGGACGGTCTCGGGGCAGGAGCCGGGCAGGGGCACCCCCTGGCAGAAGCCGGGGCGTCGGCGCTCCGTGGAGCGGGCCAGGGGCGCGGTGTATTTTGGGGGGCCAGCGTGTGTCGGGCAGCGAGTGGGGAATGGCTGGCAGAAGCCGCCGCTCCTGGCTCAGCGTGTTGCTAGGACTCATCCTGGGCTTCATCCTGGCCTCAAGACTCATCCTGCCCCGCGCCGCGGAGCTGAAGAAAGCGGGACACCGGCGGAAGGCGAGCCCGGAGGGCTGCCGGCTGCAGCAGGGCGGGGGGCTGCTGCGCAGGGACTCCCGGGGGACGCTGCTCTGGCCCCAGGACCCCGCAGAGCGCCAGGACGACATCCCGCCGGCCAGCAACTTCCTCTTCGTGGGGGTCATGACAGCCCAGAAATACCTGCAGAGCCGGGCGGTGGCTGCCTACAGGTGAGGGCTGCAGCCCTGCCTTGTGCTTCTCTAGCATTGTATGGGGCAGGGTCTCCCCCCCCCTTGCACCCCTTCTCTGTCCTCCCCCTCCACCAGTGCACGGGTAGGGTCCTCGCTTGTGCATCCCCACTGTGTCCTCCATCACAGGGTCTTCCCCCGGGCACCCCTTCTCTGTCCTCCCCCTTCATCCCAGAGTCTCCCTCTTGCGCACCCCTTGTCTGTCCTTTCCCTCAGGCAGTGCATGTGGCAGGGTCTACCTCTCGCACACCTCTTTTCTGTCCTTCCTGTCTCGCAATGCGTGGGGCAGGATCCCCCTTGTGAACCCCTTTTCTATCCTTCCCTTCCAGTAGTGCATGGGGTAGGGTCCTCCCTTGTGCACCCTCTCTTTGTCTTTCCCTCCCCCAGCAGTGTGTGGGGTAGGGTCTTTCCTTCCGCCTCCTGGGGCCCTTCTGTTCTGTGTTCTCATATCCTCCCCCACACGCTTGGGGCATGCTGTCCTTGTTCTGGCTGACCCTATTCTTATGCTGCTCTAGGCATAGGGCAGCCCTCCCCTTCACCATGACTTCTTTGGCATATCTAGCTCCTCATCAGTGAAGAAGGTAGTCACTGGAGTAGGGGTGGGTACAGGGGGAGGGAAATATGTATGGGGATTTGCTTTATGCCCCTTTTCCTTTGCATGTTAGCCTACATCTGTTAAGTGGATAAAGTCCCTATAGGGGGTGTGCAGAGAGGAGAGTGTCTGTGAGGGGGAATGTGCTTTATAGTCCTCTCCCTTATCTGGGTTCCTTTGTATGTGCAGCTTCCCATCTGTTAAATGGATAAAGTCACTAGCTTTGCAGGGGAAGGGGGAGATCTTGCTTTATTATTCCCCTCTCGACATCTCTAACTTACTGCACAGATTCAGGGGGTCTTGCTGCTAACCAGCTGCTTTGTATTCTGACAGATGGGATCTATAAGTATCTAGAGTCTCTTCAGCAATCTTGACTTGCTGTGTATTTGAAGGCGTTTTTTGTAACGGCATTACATGCCTGTGGGTGACTCTGTCCATATTATCAACATCAATGGGGTTTATAAAAAGAGCCTCCATATAGATCAACCTGGAGGAAATCTTGAAATATGCATTCTGAGCTGCTGCTGGGTTTCTCACTAAGTAGGAAGACATCTGCACTGTACAGACACCAGTGTCTGACTTACACATTGCTCTGCCTTGATACCTCTTAAGCCTCAAAATGCCAGTTAAAAGTTGCTTCAGGTGCTACACCTCCACGCTAATCTTCTGTGGTTCTTACAATCACATTTTCCTATTATTAAAATAGCTTTCCTCTCCCCTGGTGCTGTCTGGCAGACCCACACAAACAGCAGGAGAAATCGACAAAGGCACTGTGTGTTTCTGGGCAGTTTCACTTGTTCCTAAAGTAGTGTCAAATGGATCAGAGGAAACTGAAAAAATACAAATTTTTCAGTTGTAGCCATTTTTGTTGCTACTTGCAACAGTAGCAGGCAAATTCAGACAATGAGACCTTTTCCTCACAGGTTCTGACCCTTTAAAATTTAGGAGTTAACTAACTCTTGTTTGAGAGAACCCCTCAACAAAATTGAGGGCTACTTTGGAAATGTAAGTTTGAGTTTGTTATAGAGCTTTCACCTTAAGGTTTTTCTTGGTTCTGGTTTGTTTGACTAGTTGCAATAAGTTGACAGTTTAAAAGAAGGAAATGCTCTTGCATCAGAATTAAACCGTCTACTCTGAGAATGATCAGTCTGATAACTGATTAGACTTCCACAAATATGTCAATACTCAGGTCTATTCAATTGCACTTTTCACTGGCATCCCTTATCCTTCATTAGGATATGCTCAGCTAACACTTTTGCACTGAACTCTGTTTGTTGTTAAGATCTCTGGCACAGAAGTTTTTAGCAAAAACTAGTTTGAGATTGGAAGCTCTTCTTAAACCATATCTCATTTGAAAATAGGAGGGGGAAGTGAGTAACATGAAGAACAATGCTGTGGCGAGATCTGAACATTCGTGTGTGTGTGTGTGTGTGTGTGTGTGAATGAACTTAAACCTCTGTGTTCATTTCAAAATTGCCAGGGTCAGTCTGACAGTACTGTAATTTCCTTATGTTGAAACTTGATGAATGCTCCCACTAGACCACTCCTTTGTGTCTTGTTTTAAGGGACATTATCTGGTAACTGTAACCCCAATTTGCTGTTTAAATGAGGCTTAGCATACTGTAGCTTCCAACATTTTAATATTGGTGGAAATGTTTTTTATTGAACTTCTGTTTAAAAAACAAAACAAAAAACATTCGCCACAGGCATGTTTAAACCAAATTTGTAGCATTGTGTAGGTGAAGTGTTCTGAATCTTTTCCATACAAAGACCCCATATTACAATAGAAAAATAGTTTTGGGACCACCTCTGTTCCCATCTAGCCATGAAGAAAGGGATCTCCAGGTTGAGAACATGGACAAAGTAAGTAGAAGGCATAAATGGTAAAACACGGATTGTTTAATGTTCTTCAATTTTGATACTAACACAGGGAAGGAGATCTCTTAAACATATTTTAATTTGCAGTGTTCTCTGATTAGATTACGTTCTTCAGGGCAGGGGTCCTCTTTTTGCTAGGCATAACAATGTAGCCTGATCCATAAAGGGGACTCTGATATGCTACTGTAATACAGACAATAGTTGGAACATAGTAACAGATTTCATCACCAATCTCTGTCTATTAGAGCAGTCATCCCTTTGGCAAGAGTAGTCCCTGTGGTTCTAGAGAGTCTCTACTCTGCTGATGTGTCCTAGACAAAATGTGCTTGGTGCTTCAAACTTAAGCTAAAGGCAGATCTTGGAACGTCATGCCCCAAGGTCTGCTTCTGTAAGAGATCTGTAGTTAAGACCTAGCAACCTAACTTGGATGTTATAGTTTTTAATCTTTTATGCAGATGTATCTTAAACAAATTTCTGTATTTTGTATGTTAAAAAATATTTGGCCTGTTTGATCAATAGGCTAGTGAAACTGAGCAAATAAGTGCTTTTCAGTGTTAGCAGAAATGGGAGCATCTGATTATAATGCCATAAAATGTCTTAAAGTGGAAGGGGATATTTAACACAAGGAATTGGCTAACTGGGCTCTTCAACATAGTAGCTCTGCTAGCTCAAACCTAGTTGGGTTGGGAATTTTGGAGAGGGAGGCGGTCATGAGAGAGCTGTGGAAGATGTTCAAAGAGATGTTGGCATATGCAGCATTTACACATTTGTAGTTACTAATATAGGACCTGAATCTGCATCCATTACACTGGGTAGTAGCCATGCAGGTAATCCCATTGACTTCAGTTGTCCTGCTACTTATGTGGGTCAGGCTTGCAGAACTTGATCCATAGGGTAAATGTGCGGGAGAGATGCACACTGACAGACGTTGGGTAAAGGTGGAGAGAAGAGAAAAGCCTTCAGCGAGCAAGATAATGCACAGCCTGGAAGAGGAACTGGGTAGTCCCCAAAAATTGGTGCTTTTTTGAGAGATTCAGTAGTCACCAAATGGGCAAGATCTGAGCGCTATTACCATTGTGAGGAGCCTAAAAGCATTTTTCACCCTGCTGTGCATTTAAAAAAAAAAAGTCCCAGAGATAAGAACACACTTTCCTTTGGCTAAAAGAAACCTTAGATGGCTTATGATTGCCATGGTACACTCCACTAGACAATTAAGTTTATTAAATTGACACAGCATCACAGTAAGATGAATTGATGGTTGCCGCAAGGAAAGTGGGGAAGCCCTTGGCAAGGAATTCTGGTATTACCATCTTAAGAGTTGCAGAGACTGGCTAATATGATTTCAATAGTTGTGAAGGAGCCAAAGGTGCAGGGAGCTGAAAATCTCCAAACTATTTTAGCTCTAAGGCTTCAGTTGAAAAAAAGTGGTTGCAAATATTTACCGGGGACCAAAGAACAAAATGTACACTGTCCCTTGCTGCTGTTAATCCACTTATGGTTAGGAAGAACTTGAGCAGTGCACTTCCTGAAAAGCTTTGTCAGTCATTTCAGTGAGTTGCTAGTAGGAGAAGTGGGCCTGTTGAATTTTCGGAAGCTCTAAATAGTGCTCTGGTAGCATAAGAGGCAGAGTGTAGTAGGCATTTGCTTTAAACTGTTATTCCATCTGACAACCAGATTAGCAGAAACTGTGTCTTAGAAGGCCACTAAAATACAACATAGGAAACAGGTTTGATCACCCTTGCTGTGACCATATAAATCAGGGAGGAGGTTGGAAAGTCAGAAAGAGTATAGGTATAGGGACTGACTAACAAAGGCATGAGGCCAAGAAAAAGGATGCCAATAAATGTTAATGGTTGAGTGGCGGGAAGTTATCCTGAAGGGTTCACAGAAGGGAGAAAATCCGCCAGTAGACTAAGTACCAGAGGATTCCAAAGTCTGTTGTTAGTAGAAGGTCTGGACAAAGATGTCTTGTAAATGGAATAGCAGCAACAGTCAATTTTGCCAAACACTAGACCCACTCATTTATTTTGCACGTCAATTCTATTGACTGGGAAATTTGGAGAGTAGTTAACTTTTAACACAATTAATGTGTAGGAGGCATCAAACTTTGAGAACCAAGCTGAATGTTACTTTTCTCTACACTGAACTGTGTAATTGAGGAACAAAAAACAGAGATATGGTCGTTAAAGGACCATGAAAGAGCGATGCCATTCTGCTTATGGATAATGTTGTGCAGTACCTCATGCCCAAACTTGCCTATTTCAAACATTGCGTGGAAGATTCTAAGGTAAGGCACTTATTCAAGAGACTGCATTTTGAACACATTGTCATGCTGTTGTTATATCTTATAGGAAATAGGTTGCTGAGAAAGCTAAATACTGCTTAGAAAAGCTGCAACAAAAGGCAGCCAAAAGGATTTGGGGGTCTAAGAGTGTAGTGTGTCTTCTATGCCTGAGCCCAGGGCTGTCCATTGCAAGGGTAAAATACAGGCTCTTTATCTGCAGGCCCCGGAATCTAGTCTACTGGTTGGTATTCCTCTTATTGGGTCCTTTTAGGGCAACTAGTTAGATACTGTGGTGGGCGGTGGAGTATACACTTTTTATATTTGGGAAAATGTCATTTGCTTCCAATTCAGATTATGTTAAGTGAATCCAGATATATGTTTTAATCAAAATAATTGGAATGAGAAAGAAAATATCAATGCAAACAATAAAAGTTCTTTTTATGGTCTGGTCATATGGCATAGTGAGGGTATAAGACTTCTGGGAGGACATTAATATTTATTACAGTGACCCAAAATCTGCAATATACTCTACAGAACAAATAATATATTTTGGGAGCAACCACCTGTTATACTTCTGAGGTAAAGAGGAGACCTAGGCACTGGCTTTCCCACCTAAAATTGATTGTAGGAGCACTTTTATGTAAATTATAGGCACACTTGTACATTTACCCAGATGCTATAAATTGCACCTGCATATACTTGTAGGTGCAGAATTGGAGGCTGAACTCCAACCCTTCTGGAAATGAGGGCCCTAGATTAGCTTTTCTTAGCTTTGGAAGGGGAGACTTTAAGGAGTACAGCAGACCATTCAGGCTCTCTGGCAGCTTTCTGCAGGATAGCATGGCTGGTAGCTTTAAAAAGAAATTTCCTATCAAGATATAAACTCCTAGAGATCTTCTCTGGTAAGAGGGGAGACAGAATTGTATGTGGTGGTCAAGATCAATAGTTTGCACTTTGTTGATGTAAATAACCCTATCAATACTAGTGTAAAATTCTTCAGTGCTGAAGTGGATCAGCATATTAATATCTTTAAATTTTAAAAACCCTTACATTAGTGGCACCACAGATACTTAGTACCAGAGCCACATCTGCTACCAATGCTGCTTTTTCAGCATGACATTCATAGGTGAGTTAAGCTGATTTCTTACTTAGAAGTAAGACACTCAGTGGAGAGAACTAGTCCATCATTTAGAAACAGAGTTGCTCAGAACTAGTCTTAATTCAAGGCTCCATGGTGTATTCAAGAAATCATTTTCCCAGCTTCATTAACTTGCTGAGGCATTGACAAATTGTTTTCTTTGGCATAATTATACAATGCAAGTGTTTCTCAAAACTCTAAATGGCTTCCTTGGTCTCTTGCAAGTGAAGTTCCCAGCAGAATCAGGCAAAAATGGAATACTTCAGTCCTCTTTGATTTGGGACAACTCTCTGTGTAATAAATATTCTAGATTATTGTGCTTTTTTATGAGTGTTCACTGGAGATAATGAAGCAGGAATTTGTTTTGGAAACTGAAGATGAGGAAAAATTCCAGATCTAGGACATGCCAAGTCCCTACTGCTAAGTGCATACATTATTACTAACACCACCATAACTGTATTAATGGTTTCTTTTTAGGAAGTATTTAATTCCTGGTTATAGTAGTTGTTGACTTTGTAGCCCTAACATGTTTTTGTATACACCTTAGTTTGTGTCTTCAAAAGATTATATGCACTTGATTTACGCTGATTTAATTTTTAACAGCTTTCTGTGGAGAACCCTTGTACCTGACCAGCTGTACAAATCATGTGACTTTCACACAACTGGCTATATATGCGTGCAAAGAAAAGTTTCATCTGACTCAAAAAAGTAATGACGTTATGACAGCTAGCCTTAATGCACTACATTAAGTGTCTTCATTCTAAAGGAAGATTGCTCAACTCTTTTGTTTAAATTATGACGTTGGTATTTCATGCTTCTGGATTGTCAGAATTGTGTGTGTCTTGCATGCTGTGTGAACTAGTATTTCTCAGTGTCATGCACATCTTCAACACTTCTCCCAAAAAAACACAACAACCGTATGGACCTAATCCTTCAAATCTTGACTCATGCAGTATTTCTGTTCACATATGTAAAGATTCTACCTACGAGAGAGGGTTGGGCTCTAACAGAGCAGTTCTGTTATGTGGTTTTTGAATACTGATGTTCAGTAGCCACTAACGTTTTCCTGATCTATCTTTGTACGGTGTCTAGTGTGTACCTGGCTGAGGCCTTTAGGGACTACTGCGGTACAGATGATTGATAATCCTGGTAACACCAACTTCAGCTACCTGGCTGTAGAAGTGTTGTGACCACATTTCCTTAACCAAAGGAGTCTGATTGGGGAACTGGAGGGTGGGGGCAGAGTATGGGCCTTCTCTGAAAATATCCATTTTTTGGTTTTTATTACTAAGCTTCAGGCCTAGTTCTGCAAACCTTTTAATAAATAGTTCTCACTTATGTGAACAGTACAAGCGAAGCAAATGGGACTGCTCATATGAGTAAATACTGTTCAGGCCACGGGAGGGGAAAGAGAACAAAGGCCTGTGACTGTGAAGTCTTATGAGTTAGGACACTGCCTATAACTGAAGATCAAGCAAAAGAAATAAACCTAAGGATTCTAGACTGAATTGGAATAGTAGCTCTGAAATTGTTAAACTTGGTTTTACACTTATGACTTTACAAGTTGGCTCTTCAATGACTTAAAGTAGCTTTGAACAAAATTCCATGTTTATAATAATTATTTTTGTCTTTTGATAGACAAATCTTTCAAATGTCAGATATGGCTGATCAAATAAATTCAGGTTTGATTCTATTAGATGTAATAAACATGTATCCTGAACTTAAATTTTTCTGTTCCTGTACTTTCTGAATAAGTGGATGCATGAGAAAATAAGTTATGCATATCAAATGTCATCTGCCACTAATTCTGACAGTAAGAAGCAGCAGGTGTTGTTCTCCAGATGTTGTGGCCTCTGATGACTGACTCTTTTATTCAAAAGGCCTTAAGTGAGCTTCTATAAGTCACCTGTACCAAAGTTCAAATATGTGCTGAAAGCCACTATCCTGAGTTAAGATGACTTACTCCTTATCTTAGAAATCACGTTAATTTAGGAAATGATTAAGGTATACTCCAACTGTAGTTCCACCAAAAATATCTAGGGCAACTGGCTTTGGGCCAAGGGATATTCTGCAGTTTGAACACTTAAAAACCCTATCTTAGAGTTTTACTGATGCATGCCGCTGTTCCACCTCGAGCGACGAGGAGCTATTCCCTACCAGTACTCGCATAAGTGTTGATATGAAAGAACTTAAACTGGGAGGGCTGAGAGCACCTTCAAACATGGGAAATAACAGACACAGCATTGCTTTATATAGCTGAGTACTCTTCTAAAACATCTGGACTGTGGAGGATCATTAGCTAGGAGCTTTAAAGTGCAGAGAACATCCTGCGCTGTCCATAGTTCATCAATTAGAGATTGCTGACTTTTCATGGTGCAGGGAGTGAGCTGGAAAATTATTGGCTTCCTTAAAGGAAAAAGACAATAAACTGAAGGAGTTATAAGGACCTCATCTTGCCACTTTATTAAATGAATCTGTCTGGGAAGTGGCTTGGTTCAGTATAAAAGCAGCATTGGGAACAGATAACAACGGATGCTTTTGATTATTGTGATTCCCAACAGCTTTTGTTCTACAATTCTACATTTAAATTTGTCACAGTGCACTTTTTGACTAATGTTGGTCAAAAGGCTTCTTCACTTGGTTTTTAAATTTAAATTTATGCTGGGATATTTCACTCATAAACCACCAGATATTAGCATGCAAAAAGTTATGTATGGTCTGCTTTCATTTTACTTAAAAGGGAGTAGAGGATCAATCTAAATGTGATTACCAAAGAATTAACAAAGAAACTGACTAGTTCCTGAAAACTTAAGATGTGGGTGTTTGCTTAAAACTATCTGATTTTCCCCACTTCAATTGAATGGTTTCATAAACTGTAGCTTATGCACTGACGACTATGGGTATGTCTACACGGCGAAGAAAAATTCACGGCTGGCCCGTGCCAGCCGACTTGGGCTCGTGGGGCTTGGACTGCGGGGCTATTTCATTGCTATGTAGAATTCATAGACTTCTGGGCTTATGCTGGTGCCTCTGCTTTAGGACCCTGCGAGGTGAGAGGCTCCCAGAGCCCAGGCTCCAGCCCAAGCCTGGAAACCAACACAGCAATGAAACAACCCCCCAGCCTGAGCCCTGTGAGCCTGTGTCAGAAAGCATGGACCAGCGGCAGATTTTTCTTTGCTGTGTAGACATACCGTAAAGATCTGATTCAGCTCTGACTGAAGTCATTGGGATTCTTTCCATTGACTTCAACTGGATGTTAATTTCCTAAAATACACTGGACACTTGACTAATAAATCCAGATTTAAATAAGTGTATCCTTTTAAATGATTGTGGCTTTTTAAAATTAAAATTTTTGTGATGAGCAGACATCAAATACCATTTTATTTCTAAATGGAACTTTTTGTTTAATTTACATGAATATTTTTAAATGAGGTCTCAAAGCCCTGGTCTACACTAGGTGGGGGGATCGATCTAATTAGGCAACGTACTTAGACCTACTCACCACGGCATCTTCACTTCGGTGAGTCAACGGCTGCCGCTCCCCCGTCGACTCTGCCTCCACCTCTCTCGTCAGAGGAGTACGGGAGTCGATGGGAGAGTGCTCGGGAGTCGATTTATCGTGTCTAAACTAGATCCGATAAATCGATCCCCACTGGATCAATTGCTGCCTGCCGATCTGGTGGGTAGTATAGACATAACCCTCGTGGCTAATGCTGTAGATTTTGGATCGTTTAAATGATCCAAACACATCCTACTCTATTTGTAATCTAAAAAATTGTGGTTGGAAGCACCTGGTATAAATAGAACTGATACATTTAAGGAACACTATTCTTTTTCACACCTCAAGAATGTTTTCACGGCTGATTCTGAATGCAGATTATGGTCTGAACAAAGCTGCCAAACATAACTAGAAAGTAACTCCTATAGAAGGAACGACTGTTCAGTTACTGATTAAAACTGCATTCCATGTCTTTCTACACAGAATACTCTTTCCTCTTTGTGAGCAGCAATTGCATTAAACAAATCCCAGTGATCTAAAAGTCATAAGTTTCTAAGAGCAAGGATGTAAAACGTTTAATAGCTGCATAACTTAATGTCTCTAGAGAGTCTTTGCTTGACTGTGACTCAGAAGAGGTGTAAAGAGGAGTCCTCCTAAGTGTAAAGAGGCCAGCTGCCCACGTACACAAGCGCTAGGCAGGCTTTGCTAGAGGTTGCTGGTGAAGGCTGAAGACCGATGCTATGTCTTTACACAGCTCTACACAAATGAGGGCTCCTGGCTGGAAGAGTGGCTGATATTCCATAGGCCCTGCCTATATTGCTGATCCCATTTCCTCTCCCAGCTCCATGTCTCATGAGACATCCCCTTTATGCTTGGAACAGCCTGCCATTTCTTGTCCACAAATACCCATTCCTATTTAAACCCCACTTCTTTCCTAACCTCTTTAGGGGAGTATGGGTCTGTTGTCTTCTGGGAGCTGATCCACATCAGAAGTAGGAGATCCATAAATGTCTTAAGTGACTTAGGAGTGCTAGTTCTATTGAAAGCCATTTTAAGTGTCTTTGTCCTGTTTGAAAATCCCATCCTTTAATTCTTTAGCTGAAGTGGTAGAGTATCATGGTTTTAGCTCTGCGGGGTCATAGGTTCAAACCCTGCTGTCAACCCAAGTGGTGGCTGTTACCTTTTTAACCCTCCATTTCAATTGTCCTTTCTCTTCCTTTTGGTTTCTTTTGCTGTGTTTCTGAACTAGAAGCTGAGCTTGTGGGATCATGGAACACTTAATATCAGAACTTTGAGTAGGGCTTAAAAAAAATCTGCATTCCCATTCTCCAGAGACTGATACAAAATGTGGCTGTGAGGGGTAATACCATGGTAAGAAGAGAAGTCCATCTGTTAGGATTCTACTGTGCTGCTATTCATGCCCCATTCTTTGGGGCTGCTTTTCCATAAGCCTCCAGCTGGTAGGGGGCAGATGAATTTGAGGTGACCTTTCCTGTTTCTTCCCCCTGCATATTGGGTTGCTGCATGGAAGAAAGATCTCTTCCTCCATCAGAGCCTACCTATTCAATCTGCCAGCTCCTGGGTAGAAAACACCACTACTCTACCCATCTGTCCTAGAGTCTTTCCTTCTGTGGGGTACAGACTTTTCATAAGTTGATGCAAAAAAATGGTCATCTGTTCATTCTGCACCTCTGAAACTATAGATTAACCTAGGCACCAGTGGACAGAAGTAGGGACTGAAAAATGTGCAGGGAAACTTTTCATCTACACAAAATTAGCTTCAAACTGTTCTGTCATCTGCTGAAACTTGAAAATACATTCTTAGTAATTAAAAGAAACTTATTTTCCTAAATTTTGCAAAAACTTTCGGGGTGGGGGGGAGGAAGGTAGTAGCTTAAACAAAGTCAGTATCTAGGAGGTCCCAAATGTTGTTCTTCCCTCTGCATCTGACTGGTATTCATACTTTACAGTTATATAGTTCTTTGTAAGGACTCTAGATGGTACTTTCAAGGGCACTCAGCATTAGCCTAACACAGTTCCCTTTGATTTCAATGGGAGTCTTATGCCCAATGTCAGTGGGGACAGAGTTAGGCTAACACTGAGCACTTTCTGAAAATTCCACATTTAGTTTTGGAGGAGCTTGATTGTTAGCCCATCTTGAAACTAGAAACTTAAGCTCAGAAGCATGTCATGTTGGAATAGCTTGGACGTCGTATATCAAACTTCATCGCACTCCTCTGACAACAAAAATAACTACATGACACACCCACACCCTGTGTGCCTAAGGGCTTCAGTCCTAGGCAGCAGGGCCTTAGCCTGAGGCCCACTGCCCAGGGCGGAAGCCCATGGGCTTTGGCGTCAGTCTCTGCTGGTGGGGCTTGAGCTTTAGCCCTAGGCCCCACTGAGTCTTAACGCCAGCCCTGGTGACCCCATTAAAGCAGGATAGCAACCCACATTGGAGTTGCAACTCACAGTTTGAGAACTGCTGTCTTATATGGTTCTTACCACTGTACGTGACTATCGCTTTTATGGAAGGAAGACCGCATTTCAAGAGAATTAAAAAGGGAGGAAATTCTTAAAACAGATGGTCCTCCTGAGTCACTTTTTCCTGTATGTTTGACTTGTACTGTGATGTGCTCTGTCTATACACTTAACTTTGTATTTTCATTCTAGAACCTGGTCCAAAACCATTCCTGGCAAGGTCGAATTCTTCTCCAGTGAGGGTTCGGACACCTCTGTTCCAATCCCAATAGTGCCGCTACAAGGCGTGGATGACTCCTACCCACCCCAGAAGAAATCCTTTATGATGCTCAAGTACATGCACGACAACTACTTGGACAATTACGAATGGTTTATGAGAGCAGATGATGATGTTTACATTAAGGGGGACAGACTGGAGAGCTTCCTTAGGAGTTTGAACAGCAGTGAACCCCTCTTCCTTGGGCAGACTGGGCTTGGCACTACCGAAGAGATGGGGAAACTGGCCTTGGAACCTGGTGAGAACTTCTGCATGGGAGGACCTGGCGTGATCATGAGCCGGGAGGTGCTGCGCAGAATGGTGCCTCACATTGGAGAGTGCTTGCAAGAGATGTACACCACTCATGAGGATGTGGAAGTGGGAAGATGTGTGCGGAGATTTGCAGGAGTGCAGTGTGTCTGGTCTTATGAGGTAAGAACATGAACACAAGAAATGAGGCATGTGGGGGTGAAAGGTGTGATGTTTTGTACAGGATAATAGCATGTCCCAAACACAAGCAAATGGGATATGGCCTACCTGACATCTAATTTTGTATAATATAAATTTAAAATCGGTTAAAGTAGTTCTGGATATTGCACCTGTCCCAGAGTTCCCCTGCTTTTCTTTCTAGCTTTACAATAAAATTGTCCTATCGCTCTTGAAAATAATTTTTCTCCTTCCTGTCATCCTGTGAAACCCCCACACGAATGGATATGTGACTTCACGGAGAAAAATGTCTCCTAAATGAACCAAACTGGGGGAAATCTGGTAACTAGTCTACCCTTTCAGTTACACTACTCTTGGAAGTTAATTTGTTACTATATATATAATATATATTTTTTAAAAAGTCTTCAGGTAGAGGTGTGACATGTAAGCTGAGTGTCTCATAGTTTTACCATCCCTGTGCTGTGAGGTAAGAATATTCATCACCCCCGTTTTACAAATAGAAACTTGAGGGGAAAGCTAAATCAAAGTGGTGTCTTTCTTTCTGTCTTGTTTTAGTTTATCAAATGGGGCTCAGCATTCACAAGCCCGTATGAATTTAATAGGGAGCTGCAGGTGCTCACCACCTCTGAAATTAGGTCCCTGAGTGATTTGCTGACTGTCAGAGCCATGAGTGGGTGTTCTTGGTTTCTCGTTTGTGCTTAACCAACTTGTCTGTGAGATCAGTATTGAAAACTAATGGAAAACCAGACTGCTTACCAGTGTTGGAGCACACAAGGCCTATAGACCTGTAAAATAATTACATGTATCTGTCTTAGTCTTTCACCCAACGTATACCTATTGCCAAACAAATGTTTAATCTCTCAAGCATTTAACATTGTCACACTGCATACAGTTCTGTGTCTGCAGATAATTAAACATGAAACTGCCTACAGGGAAGTGTCTACAGCTCAGGTATGGTTCTGTTACTTGTTGGATATTTGCTGATTCCTGCTGTTGGACTTGTGGGTGGAGACTGGTCTTCAGAGGGGCTTATCCTCCCCCTCCCTTTTCCCTCCCCTGTCCCTTCCCCCCACCTGTACTGACAGCCACTGATATCTGCCTGAAGAGATCTGATTGCAGCTTCAGGATCTCAAAAACCCCACAACCTGCTGTTTACAATGCTGTTTATTATTTACACTTTGTTATCCTCATGGACAATTCAGATCCATACAGTTCTCTAGGCTTCAAAGTTTGGTTGTAAATGTTGCAGAAGAATAATTCTGTTCAGCTACTTACATTGGAGTTTTAAAAAAAAATACAGTGGAATCACTTCCATCAATCTGTAGTTCTGTAAAAGCCTGTCCCTACAGAATCTAAATATGTGGCCAAACATGAGTTCAGTTCTCTTTAAAGGGACACCAACTTAATCACACTTGGAAAGAACACTGAAGATTACTTCCGATAAAAGGTCAGAGGAAGATTGCTTTACACTCATATTTTTGTTCCAAGGGCTTACTCTTTGTGTTCTGGCAGCTCTGTGTATAGTTTCCCCTAACTGTGAGCTCTCACATAGGAAAAGGGGGAGCTTTTTTTAAAAAAAGAAAATTGTAAAACCACAGAAATTGACAGAGGGACTTGAGTCAGAGATAGTACCTGAAGCTGTTACTAACTAATTGACTTGGAAGCTATTATTAACTAAGTGACTTGGTTTCATTTTGACAGCAAGTCAGTTTAAATTTTTGAAATAGTTACTGATTACTTCTCCTGAGAAGTTACCATGTAGTGCCTTGTGGGCCCAATTGGAGCTCAGTGGAGTCAATGGGCATTGGATCAGGTCCTTGAGATGGAGAGAGCTTTTCAACTGCATTCATCTTGGCACGTGTAGATGTCTTATATATAAAAAATGAAATCTGGACACTGGCGAAGATGAGCTCTGGAATGGCAGTGGTGCTGTCACTTCGTCTATATTTCTAGACCTGAAATGATTTACTAGTGTGGTAGGTGCTTTACAGAGAAAGGATCAAACCACTTTTTTCTTAGTTCTCCTATTTAAAATGGTTATTGGGCCTAGAGCAGACGATTATAACAACTTCCATGTAAATAGCTACATCAGGTATCACTTGAAACTATTAAACGCTCAAATCCTGGTCCGATTGAAACGAATAGCAAAATAGCCATTGATTTCAGTAGGACCAAAATTTGGCCTGAAATCTTGAATCATTTTTAGAGCTGTCACACTTTGAGGAGGTAAGAGAAACAAAATAAAAAAGTGAGTGACATGTAGCAGAACTAGACTGCTAATAATGCTGAGGAAAAGCAAAATGCTTGAGCATTTTTAAGCTATTCAGAATGTTGTCTTCTCTCAGATGTGGTGGATTATCTAAAATTAGTATGTGTGGAGGGGGAAAATAGCACAAACTCTTAAAAATTACCCCTGCAGTGTGAGTGAGAATGTAAGGTTTAGTGTTCCTCGGGAGAGAGGGAGAGGGAGGAATGGCTGGGTAGCAGTTTCAATTATGAAAGCACATTACTGCTTTAGGGAGTAGCTGTACTTTCATTTCACTGAGGGCTTTTTAATTTAAAAACTGTCATAATTTGGTCTTTGATGTGATTCCCTCAGTGCCCAGACAACTGAATTAAATGTGCCTAGGGAATGTTATGTAAAATAAAACAATGGCTATGTTAAGCAATGCAACTGTCTTAACCAGCTGTGTTAGGAAAGGTTAGTGTTTAAACAACATTTTCCATGTCTTAACTGAATTCATGAGTGTCAAGCAAGAGATCAGTATGGCTAAAATGCAATGCATTGTATTGCAACAGACTTTGGGTGGAAGGAAGTTTTATTCCATCCCCTGCCTTCTGGGGGTATTAGTATTGCATTCTTTAGGATACCTCAAATTAGTTCCCTCTTTACAGTTCTTGTAGGGCTTAGCAAATTAGACTCTAATTGCTTTAAAAAAAAAAAAAAAAGTTCCTTGCTTATAACTTCCATTTAGAAGAGTTCCAAAGAGCTTTAATGGCCCAAATCTTGAAGCCCCTATTCATGTGAGTAATTTCACTGATGTCACTAGGGGCTGCTTGCATGAGCAAGTGTTTACCAGTACTTTGCCATACATTTGTGGAACATCGTTGGGGAAAACTCTGCTAGGCCCTGTATCTTCCCCATTCTACTCTCCATTGCTGTTACCCTTATTGACACCCTGGGGAGTCACATGTATTTTGATAACTGCAACCACCTCGTCTCCCTCTCCCTTTTAACTCCAGCCACCACCAAAACAGTCATCTTCTGTCCTGACCATTAGGCACCCCTCTACTGCTGCATCAAAGCTCTGTCCCAGCCTACATGTCTGGTCCTGGATCCTCGTGTTCCTCCTGTACCTTCTGCTTGATCAAAGATATCCGCCTCAAAACCCATCTTGTTTCATTCTTGTATTTGGTGCTGACTTTTGTGCTGCCTCTTGCTCATGAAGTGCACTCCACTAAGCTATCAACCTTATTCATTACAAATCTCATGTAAACTCACTACTTCCATGATGCCCACAAGACAAGTTGTGAATAAACTTTGTTGGTCTGAATGCTTGGGGGTGTGGGGGGGGAGCGGGGGGGATAGCACTGTCTATTGTTCCTCTCTCTGGGTTTTATCCTTTCTCTGGTGTGTCTGAGGTTGTAAAATCTCTTTTTATCAGTGATTGTTCCTTTTCTTTGTGTGTGGTAGAGTGCTGAACCTGTCATTTGTGCTTAACAAGTAACTATGAAATGCAGCCACCTCCTAGGGTCAATGGGAGTAACCACTCAACAATTAGGGCACAACACATTGCATGACAGCAGGGGGACAGGACAAATTATACCAAGGATGAACAGGGCCATGGAATATCATATGTCCACAGAGAACAGACAGGACTTGGGTTATAAGGTCTTTCTTTCAAAACCTGACACCCCTTCCCATCCCCAGCATAAAGTATGTGGAGCTTAATTTACCTACGTTGGGGAGGATAAAGGGCTGAGTTGATCCCATGAGGACTGGACCCCACAGTCCTAGAGAATCTAGGTATTTCAATCTTAAAGGGATGTTGCCAGGGCTGAGGCGAGAATGTTTGATATACCTGTGTTAAAATCTTCTCTTTCGCTATTAGTTTACTACTTTGCATTTGTCTCTGCTTGGAGAGTGAAGACTGGCTAGTTCAGTTTCTGCCTTAGTGCAATATTGTGCCAGTGTACCAATTTCAGTTGCTCATACTGGAGAAAGCTGGCTTCCATTCTGATGCAAAGCTATTGCAGTGCCTTCATTTTTTAAAGAAAAGTCACTTTTCTATTTTGAGTTTTATTTATTTTGAGTTTCATTTTGAGTCTTGTATTTTCTTTAGCAACATCTCACCCATGGGGTCATCTTTCAGTAGCAGGTGATGCATTTTTTTTTAGTTGCTCTTGCCATAAAAATACTATGTAAAGAGTTCCATTCCTGTTCACAGGAATCCTGATCACTTTTATCCAAGTTATTCATAACTGCTGGTACAGGTGAGTCGCATCATATGCATATTTAACTTACGCGAATTCAACTATATGCGCTCGGCAAAAAAAAAAAAAAAAATAACAAGATACCTGTAAATAGTGTGGGCGATTCCACCCACCATTCCACTCAGTGAGCATATGCCCCGGTGTGAGCATGAGATGGAAGACGTGAATCTGCTGTTCCCTCAGTCGGTCTGAGTTCCCGCGTGACTCTCATAGTGTGAGCATCTTGCCACGCTGAGTGTGATTCTAATGTTTAAAGATACTGTAAGTATTTTTCATACAACATGGCCCCTAAACGCAAGCCAACTACTTCGTCTGGCGCTCAACCGAAGAAACAGCGATCTGTTCCAACGCTGGAGGAAAAACTGGCTGTGTTGGATTTATTGAGAGACTGTATGTTGGTCTCCAACGCAGCACGTAAATATGGTCGCAACGAATCTAGCATCCGTGCCATCAAGATTCGAAAGAGAAGTTCGTCAAGCCGTGACATCAAGTGCTCCAATAATTGCTAAGGTGACAAGCTAGGTGCATGATAAGACTTTAGTGAAGACTGAAAAGACATTAAACTTATGGCTGGAAGACATGAACCATAAATGTGTGCCTATCGATGGCAACACGTTGCAAGAAAAGGCTCTTCACGCTGTTCAAACCTCCTGCTGAAGAGGGACAGCCTTCTCATGAAAAGGAATTCAAAGCCAGCCAAGGTTGACTTAACAGTTTTAGGAACCGCTTCAACCTCAAAAATGTGCAGACTACCTGTGAAGCTGCATCTGCCAATGAAGAGGCAGCAAAAGCCTACCCCGAACAATTAAAGAAAATCATAGAAGAAAAGGGTTATCTTCCGGAACAAGTTTTTAATGCTGACGAGACTGGGCTCTTCTGGAAAAAAATGCCCAACCGCACTTACACTTCGAAATCAGAAAGACAAGCCCCTGGCTTCAAAACATCTAAAGACCGTGTGACTGTGGTGTTTTGTGGCAATGCGGTTGGGCATTTAATAAAGCCGGGCTTGCTCTACAGGGCTGCAAATCCCCATGCCCTAAAAGGCAAGAACAAAAATCTCCTGCCTGTGTTCTGGCAATCAAATAACAAGGCTTGGGTGATGGCAACATTATTTTTGGATTGGTTCCACAAGTGTTCCATTCCGGAGGTCAAGTGGTACCTCAGAGAGAAAGGACTTGACTTTAAAGTGTTGCTGATCTTAGACAATGTTCCTGGCCACCCTGCGGCACTTCGGTTTGTGCATAATGATGTTGAAGTCGTCTTTCTCCCCCCCAATACCACCTCCAACCTCTTGAAACTGCTAATCACGCCTTGGTCAAGGCCACATACACGAGGCTTACGTTTTCTCTCAGATATGTAGCATTATGGATGCTGATCCCAATCTTAATGTAATGGAGTGTATACTGTACTTTATGGGCGATTTAAGGGATTTTCAAGGGTAATTTTGACTACGCGATTTTTGCCTTACGCGCTGACTTTAGAACCTAACCCCCACGTGAGATGCGACTCCACTGTAATTGGCAAAGCTGCAAGATATGCATCCAACTTTCTTCAGTTGTGTTATTAAACCATTTGTGCCATTTTGCGCTCTCATAGTGTCAGACGCTTTTCTTTCCTCCTATTACAGTGATTGGTGCAGAATAAGAACCTAGACAGTGTTGTGCCCTGGTGAAAGTCTCTTACTGGAAACTTCAGTTTTCAAAAGAATAATCATGTAACACTTTCTATTTTAACTAGACCTGAAAAGTCATTTTAAAAAATGCATTGGTCCATGTGTCTTAATAGAAACTCCATTTCCCAGTTTGCCTAGCAGTATCGGGAGGAGAGTGCTTTCCACACCAAAGCATCAAAATAGAAAACATATTTTCAAAACGTCTTTACGTGTGAGAGGTAATGTAAAGGAAGCCAGGGAGAGTCGAGTGCTTTATATTATTGTATTCTATTGTGGGTTGAGAAGAAGAAGTTTGTCAGATTCACATAAGTCCAATTATGAATCCTTAGTGGAAAGGAAATGTTTGGAAGAAGGGGGAGTCTTGCATTAGTATTTTTGTCTGGCCTTTTTCACTCAGATTTAAATGAGGATAATAGCTTCTCTGAAGTGCAGCTAACTAGAACAGGGTTTCCTTCTAAAACATTTGCATTGCATCAGATAGAGACGTAGGCATCCCCCCAGACGTTCCATTCCTGTATATAAGGCTCTCAAATGCGGGGGCAGGAGGAAAGTGTTTAGGGGCTCTAAAGTGGCCAGAAGTCAGAGAAATCCTGTGATGGTTAGGGAGGGAAACAGCAAGTACTGGCACAAATATACAGCTGTTAGTGTGTGACTAGTCTCCAGTTCTGTGGGTTTCTCTCCTGAGAAGGAAACTTCTCCTTCACTGTGTCAAAAAGCTATTGGAGACTAACTGGCTGACTGACTGGCAGTGCTGACGGGCTTCATGTGGCCCGCTTAGAGCTTGATCCTATGCTACATTAACTTCAAGGGCAGAACTTCTATTGACTCTCTGATGCTGCACCATTAGCCCCGATGAGGTGATTTTATTGGAATACTCTGTACTTGCCTGTTTAGTCTAATAAATATTAAAATAGAGTTGTGAAGGCCTTTGAGAAGCAGGGTACAGCATGTGTCTTTGTTAACCTTGAGGACCAATGTAGCATCATGTCAGTTCTTGAATTTGTCATCTCCAACATTTTTCCACAATGCTGAGTATCCACGACTCCAGCTGAGGTCAGTATTTCTGGAAATCAGGCCTTCAGTATTGCTTTACATCAGTGTCTCTCTGACATGCAGTCCGTTCTGACATCAGGCCATGTACTACTTTAAAATGAACCTGTCTTTCAAAAATGTGGGTAGCCGGGTTATAAATTGATGCCATCGGTGTACGTGTTGCCATGTGTACCCATGCACAAGGTGCCTAGATGAATCTGATGCAGACCATCTGTATGTATGCCATGATTAGTTTGGAGAGAACCTTGAATTACTAAAGACTTTTAAACTGTAACTTTGATGGCACTGTCATTGAAAGACTTCATGGAAGTCTGCTTTGTCTTTTTAAGAGCAATTCCATTTAGCATACAGGAGCTGAAGAATGGATTTCAAACATTGTGTGCGTGGCTGAGGAGAAACGAGTACCTTGCAGGAGAGACAATGGACAAGAATAGGTGGTGACCATATGTAGGCAGGGGCAGAATTGCGCAAGGCCTTGGAAATGAGTGCAAAAAAACTTGACCTTGATGCGGCAGGCAATAGGGAACCAGTGAAGAGCTTGGGGGGAGGTAGAGGGAGGTGAGCAGAGCATCATAACTCTAAAAACAGCACTTTTGGCAGATTGGTGAGGGGAGAAGCAGGGAGGTCAAAGCTGAGGAAGCTTCTCCGTAGATGCAGGAAGGCCACAGGGTGGACAAGGGTTTCAGCATTTGGAATGGGAGGTAACCTAGGATTCACATCCAAACTCTAACTTCTACATCATCTAAGTTACTTAAAAGAAAGCAAAATCTGACTGAAAACTCATAAGCCTTTTCTTAGTAACTTCTGCAGTCGCAGATCAGCAAAGCCTTAAAGCAGAAGTTTGAGGTTTGTGAAGTATTTTGATTGCTTTGCTGTTTGAACCCAAAGACCCTGGAGACAGCTCCATTTTGTGTATGTGCAGTTTTAGCACAAATACTTTTTGACTCCTGGCAATGTTGTTGGGGGTGGGAGGAGGGAATTGTACGGTGTGCACTTGTATCTGACTTGTACGTAATGTTGGGTTTTTTGTTTGTTTTTGTTAGGGTTTGACCCAGTTTTCATGAGAATACAGAGGAATCTGCTCTTAGATGACCTATAGTAATGTCTAAGCTGACGGTTATAAAAATTTGAAAGTTGAACAATGAAATGTAGTCTCTGCTGATGCCAAGCATAAAAATAAAAGTACCCTAGGTCTTCCTTCAATCTTCTGAAGTTCAGCCATTCTTTCATGAATTAGTATCAATGTAGTGTGAATGTGGGGAGCTATCAAGATTAGTCATTGTCTTGAGTACAGTCAGCAAAGGTTTTATTGCTTCGCTGGATAAAAAACTTCAGTAGAATTTCCCCTCATCCCAGATTCCTAATTCAGACATGTACTTGCGGAGAGAAGTTGTGTGAAGACTTGAGAAACCATTGGAGAAGGGGGAAATTCTTCAAAAAGTGTCTTGATAGACTTGATAGTATATCCACAATCAACTTGAAATCTAGTCTTTTTTGGATATTACACCTGCCCAAAGGATCCCTTGGGTCTTGCCAATCTTTATGGGTTGGCAGTACCACATTTCTTTTTTAAATGGCTGTCTCATTGTTTTGTGTTGGCTTTTCTCCCAAAGGGGAAACCCTATATAGTCAATTTCACTGCTTCACTGTCTAGGCAAACTTGTCAAATGCACAAAGCAGTTAAACTATAAAGAGAGATTACTACAACAAAGACAAGAATCTTAGGTGGTACTTACACTAATAGGCACAGTGCTTTCAGGGTTGCTTTTTTAGTTGACTGTATCCCTTTTAATGTCAAGTGAAAATGACCTTTTAAAAAAAAAAAAGTGAAGAGGGGGACCTGCTTTCAATCCCTCAGTCTTTAAAAATAAGTCTTAAATTACTATTTATGTAGCACCAACAGGGTGCTGGGTTTGTCTAGACCTGTGCTACTGCTAGACTGTACCTGTAGTCCTGGGTGCTCCAAAACAACCAACTTTGTAAAAGCCGGTAGCACTAATCTGTTTCCAGGGCCTTTATTAATGCTGTTGGGAAGTCAGCATGGCGAAATTATATACAATAGATCTCTCCATCCTGATGTATCACTAAAACAGCTGCTTTCTAAGCAGCTCTCTTTGCTGGTCATGGTATGCTAGTGTATACAAAAGCTTTAGTAAACTGTCAGTTATATTTTGTTGATACAACAGGATCGGTTCCTGGCATGTTGTATTCGTATCTTCCCAATTCGTATTCCTGATCTTTTCTTCATTCTTATCCGTACAGTATGCCTCCAACTGAGAGAAGAAAAGGGGAAAAAATACTGAGAAGAATTAAGTCTCTTAAAAAAATAAATCTCCTTCTGCTTCAACAGCTTCCTTTTATAAGGTCACTGTCTGTGGAATACAGACATCCATTAGTGCTGCAGTTTTTCCTTTTTGCTGACTTGGCTGGGATGAAACTTCATGTGCTGTGATGTGTTTAGATGTACAGCTGCAATTAATAATGGGAGCTGAATATCTTAACCCTCTCATATACACTGCACTAAAATGTTTCTTTATGGTAAGCTAGAATTTGGCTTTGGACTGCAGTGGAGGTTCCAGCCCCCGGTAGATAAAAGTGGCTGTGAAACAGCAATCTGCAGCACCAGCTCCCTGTCACAAAAAGGAACACTTCTAACACTCTGCTGTGTACTACACTGTAGAAGATCTCTACTCTTTTCTCTACATAATCTGCTGGCTACGGTTTGTACCGTCCATCGTATAGAGAACTAGTTGTTCAGGATGTGTCTAGCCATTTAGCAAGTTTCCTGCTAAAGAGTTGCTGTGAGTTGTGCCCTGAAGTCCTCTGATTTGGAAAATGGAACTTGGTTCTCTAATCTACTGGGCTGCCACATATCCTTAATTGAGTCTTAAAAGGCTTTAAACACTTAGCACTAATTTCCTGTGTTTAAAAGCTTAGCTGGACTCCTGATGGTGTAAACTTTCATGGTTATCAGCTAGAGACATCTTAAATTTTTGCCAGAAATCCTCATTATCTAAAAGGTAGGCATTTTGTTCTTGCATACCTGGGACACCATGACCTTTAAGTGTCCTCAACTTCTCTGCAAGTACTATTGGGAACTCTCAGAAACCTTGCTGTTAAATTTCATCTGGAAGAGGATTCACTGGTCCTGTTGCACTTAAAACTTAGTTCTACTTTATTTCTTGCTTTAAATTGGATTTCTGCTTGTATTACCACTTGAAGCAACCTGTCAAGAATTGCCTTCAGCTATGTTTGAGCAACTTCAGATACGATAATAATGACACAAACTTGACTCTAGTTTTCATTTTCACCAACCGGAAATTTGAGAATCTGGTTAACTGGCAAGTTATGTTACAGATGGTGGTTGTGTTTTGTGTTTTTTTTTTTTTTTTAATTTCATTAAACAAAAAATAGCCAAAGTTGGCTTAAATTCAAATATATTGATGATGCAAATGCCTGTGTGTGTGTGTGCGCGCGCGCATGTGCATCAGAGGAGATCTACTCACTTAGGGTTTGTACACTACATTTAAGGTAGTGTTGGTGTTCTGGTTTTTGAATTAGAGTTGGAGAGGACATTCCACTATCATATTTAGACCCCAAGCCCGCATTTGGATCTGCTAGCAAAGGTTTCTCCAGCCGTGCCAGATCCTATTTGACTGTAGAATTGGGGCCTGAACACTTTGCTACATGGGGAACTAGTTAGAAATGGCTAATCTAGAATAATTCCATGATAGATACTCATATTCCACACCAAGTGTCTTATTCAGACTTGGAATAAGTGGATTGAACTAATTTGGAATAAGGCACTGTTGTTGTGGAATAACAGCATCCACACATGGCATTAATCAGGAATCACTACCTTATTCCAGATTTATTTCTATGTGTAGACAAGCCTTTAGTCTGTGAAGTTGTCCGGGAAAGGGATAGTCTTCACGTATCTGCAGAGAACACAGTTGGTGCTTAACAAATAGGTTGCAGATCTTAGTTAAATATTTTGAAGCTTGGCAGGTAGCATTTTCCTATTAAATAATATAGGAAGATGATAAATGTCCTAGTAATAATCTTCTGAAATTTCAGAGGTGAGTTGTCTTCCTCCTGTGCAGTAAGAAGGGTGGGGAGACACACAACTGTGCAAATTCTGACTATTTGGAGTAGCTTTTCCCTTCATACCTTCAGAAATACTGAGAATATATGGCGAATGGATACTTCTCTCCATCCCAGTATGCCTGCATTGGCACTTGAAGTTGGTCTCCACATTTGTTCTAAAAGGCTGAACAAGTTGCTTCATGAATAATAGTGGGCAGGTTTTCATATACATAACTGTAAATCAGCGTGATTGGTTAGAACACTGAATAAGAATAAGTTAGTGCTAATGAAGGTACCAGCCCTTATAGGCCTTCAATAGGTTTAATTACTTGGCAGTAACTCCCTTATTTTGAATTAAAACTAAATGTTTTGGCGGGTTATGTCACCACCGTATTATTGTGGAATGAAGGAGAGAGTGTTAGTTTGCCTCCACTGAACTGCCTCTGGATTCATAGTGCACTTCAGACAGCCCAGACTCTGCAGCAACATTGTCTGTCTTGGTGGTATAATGCAGTGGCTCTCAGCCTTTCCAGGCTACTGTACCCCTTCCAGGAGTCTGATTTCTCTTGTGTACCCTCAAGTTTCACCTCACTTAAAAACTACTTGCTTATAAAATCAGACATAAAATACAAAAGTGTCATAGCAAACCATGTCTGAAACATTGCTTATTTTCTCATTTTTACCATAGAATTATGAAATAAATCAATTTGAATATAAATATTGTACTTCCATTTTAGTGTATAATATATAGAGCAGTATAAACAAGTCATTGTCTGAAATTTTCGGTTGTAGTGGCTTTTTATGTAGCCTGTTATAAAACTAGGCAGATATCTAGATGAGTTGATGTACCTTCTCTGTGTACCCCTAGGGGTACGTGTATCCCTGGTTGAGAACCGCTGGTATAATGTAAATTCATTACTTATACAGTGACATTTGCTGGCTTGGGCACTTTAAGGATATGTAGGAAAACAAATTCCTGCCCCAAAGAGCTTACAACCCAAGGTCCCGATCCTACAGTGGGGCCCAGAATTTAACAAGGCAGGGTGCTCTGAAAGTGAATCCTTTTTTCTGCACATAAACTCCAGCTCTATTCCCTGTTTAATGTTACTACTTTTTAAAAAAAAAAAAAAAAAAACTATATAGAACATGAATTCCAGTATTAAATACATGTTTACCACACTAGGCACTCAAGGCCTCAGAAAATGCCTTGTTCCTCTTCAGTTGGCACAAGGGTTTTGGGTTTTTTTGTATCTGCTCAGTCATAAGTCTGCTTTGGTACCCCAAACCTTTAGTACTGGCTGCCTTTTGAGATATGCGAACTCTGAGGCAGTGATATCCTGTAATACATTGGCACAGTTGGGATGGGACATGTGGGAGGGAGAGTACTCTGCTTCCCATTAGCATCCCCCCTTTCTTGCTAAATCCAGCTTTTAAAAGTTGATATCTATATTTAGATCCATTAGAATGGATACATATCTATGTACAAAAGCTGAGGGCAGTAAAGGGGAAAGTGATAAGAAGTGGGGCTGTTGGGGACAAGTAGTGGGGTAGGGAGGCAGAGGGAAGCATGGGGGGACAATTAGATTGGGATGGAATGGGGCATTACAGGGGAGCATGGAAGGAGAGCAGCATTTGGGGTTAGGGCCAACAGGAGTTTTCTAAAAGAAACTATCCACACTAGTAGAAAAACTACATTAGCTGACACAATTCTTTATCAGGTTTCCAAAATGGTGTCTTTTTTCTTTTGAAGTATGTATGTGGTGGGTGGGTTCTTGAGACCAGGGTTTCCTTCGCTTCTGTTAGCAGTGTACCATGCAGATTTTCATATGGTGCAAGAGATTGTGTTCAGTGGTTCATCAAGTGAATGTTATAGGCAGAAGAGACCCTGTTTACTTGAGACGTACTGCTGCATGTTATTTTGTGATAGATGCTTGGTACATTCCATTACAATTGCTGTATTTGTATCCCTGAAGGGTGCTACATCTGTCCTGTGTACACTACAGTTCTGCACTAATGTTGCACTACGCACAGGGACTGTACGGGGTTCTGTCTTGAGCTACTTGGGTGACCCTTGCTCTATTCTCTGGTAGAAATGTTCTTCCAGTATAGGGAGACAGAACAGCTTACCAGTTTTTACTAAGCCTCTTTAACTCACTTAAAATCCTTCAGTTGTCTCTACTGATCAGACTTCAGGCATATAGTGGACTTCTTTCACAACAGGGTGAGGAAATACTTTTCAGCTTACTTTTAGATGGGCTAATGCTGTGTGTTCAAGTAAGCTTGAAGGAGTCTAGTTTTAACCCTGACCGCCAAGAAAATTGGGGAAAATGATTCATTTGTACTTTGAGAGGAGTTGTAATCCTTTGTCTGGAATTTTATGAAGTGTTTCGGCAGCAAAGCGTTTTGCAACACCTTTTCCTCACTGCACCTCTGTGATAATTACAATGATCTTCCTCTTGCAAAGGGGTTTAAGTAACTAGCCCAAGGGCACAAAGGGAGGCTCTGTCAGGGCAAGAATTAGAGCACAGGAGGTCCTGACTCCTCCTCATATACTCAAATGACAGCGTCTTTTCTAGTTATTTCAATTAAAATTCCATAGTCAGGGCTGACACTAAGAGAAGCTTGAGCAGACATGTTCTTCCTCTTGCTCTAGGAAACCACGTGTTCTATCAGATCTCTTGGCATCCCTGTGATTTAGGGTCCAGACAGCTAGTTGCAAGTTGGTTCCTCAACACAGTTAATGGTAGGGTATCTTGGCAAACTTGGTCTTCAGTCTAAACATTGTCATCTATCAAATCAAAAAAGCAACTCAGCGGCTCCAGTGAGCAAACTTGTGACATGAGGGGGCGAGGAACCAGCATCTTGTCAGTAGGAGAAGGGTACGAAGCAGGGGGGCAAGGATGAAATTTAAGGAACTGTTAACTAACACAAGTGGTGGAATGGAGTCCAAATAAAAAACATTGAGTTAAATCAGAGGTGGGCAAACTATGGCCACATCCGGACTGAGGAACCGTCCTGCCTGGCCCTTGAGCTCCCAGCCGGGGAGGCTAGCCCCCGGCCCCTCCCCCGCAGTCCCCCCTTCCCCTGCAGACACGTCGCTGCGCGGACAGTGCAGCAGTGTGTCTAGCTCCAGCCGGGCGGCGCGGCTGCCAGACATGCCGCTCTGAGGGGCATGGTAAGGGGGCCAAGGCTGGAGCCGGGGGGTTGAATAAGGGGCGGGGAGTCTCGGAGGGGGCAGTCAGGGGACAGGGAGCAGGGGGCGATTGGATGGGGTGGTCAGGGGATGGGGAAGGTGGGGGGGTTGGATAAGTGTGGGAATCCTGGGGGGCCTGTCAGGGGTTGGGGCAGTCAGGGAACAGGGTGGGTTGGATGGGGGGGGGGGGGGGGGCTGGCGGCTAGGGGGAGGGGGCAGTTAGGAGACAAGGAGCAGGATAGAGATGGGAATAGAGTTGCTATAGAACCAAACCTCCTGGGAACTTTCTAAGGTGAAACCTTCAGTCCTGCTTATAGTAGCAAATTCACTAGAGCAGCTGCTCTGATGCTGTAGTCTGCTGAATGCTTGCTGGTCGGCTATTGCAGGATCTGCCTCCTTCCTGCATAACTGCTGCTTCAGGTGACCAGGCTTCTTGCTAAAAGGAAGAATCTGGTTGCTAGGGTGGCTCTTTTACAGCCATTTCACATGTTAGCCTTTGCTAGAGGCCACAATTACTATAAGAAGGTGGAGAGCAGATATTTGCCAGCAGGAAAGGAGTTGCCCTCATCAAGGAACTTGGGCTGAGAGGGGGAGCTGGGAAAGGGGTGAACCTTTGATCTACAATGGCTCAGTTGCAGGCAGTCTCTTAGTATTGGGAGCTGAAGGTCAGGCAGAAGGGAGCTTGGGAAAGCAATATATTGTAAGATCAGGGGTATGCGTTGGGAAATCAGTCTGATTTTTAGAGTTAACTAAACTTGTACAAATGAGTTAGTGTGCTCTGGAAGATATTAAGTGGTGCCAGCTTCCCTGGCATGTCGCAGATATAATCTGCAAAGCACCTACAGGAATCCACTAACCTTTCTACACCTGGATCATAGAATCCTAGAATATCAGGGTTGGAAGGGACCTCAGGAGGTCATCTAGTCCAACCCCCTGCTCAAACCAGGACCAATCCCCAATTTTTGCCCCAGATCCCTAAATGGCCCCCTCAAGGATTGAACTCCCAACCCTGGGTTTAGCAGGCCAGTGCTCAAACCACTGAGCTATGTCTTCCCTCCAGGCCAGGAAGAATACTTCCTATAAAGCATGTACTTTTAAAGTCCGCAATCTTGGCGCTGCCACAAAGCTCTGTCCTGCACAAAAGTGACAAGACTCGAAATCAAATCAGAGGGAGGGAGTTGAATCATGCTGTGGATAACAGTTTGACTGTCTATTGAGGGGCCCCCGCCTTCGTGGACAACTATGGTACACTGGGTCATAATCCACTGGTAGGTTTCACTGTTGCTAATTCAGGTTTTCACAGCGCCTTGAAGCACTGAATGCAGGGCACTGCCATGAGAGGGTTAACAGGCTGGAAGATTTAAGTAAACGTAGACTTAGTAATGGGGATTTACAGTTTATTAAGGCATGATAAGTATTTAGGAAAGTAGAAAGGAGCAAAGGAGCTGTAATTATAAGGTTTAATTTAAAACTAATTATAGCTATGCAGGTGGCTTGTTAATGAGTCATTGAAATCTTGCTTGCCCACCTTTTATATGTAAGAAAAAAAATGTGTGCTGCCTGTATATTATGAATTTACCAATATTTAAAGCCTTATGTCCTTGTCACTGCTAATCTTACATTTCCTCCCCCTTCCCTCTCCCCCACACCCTTCTTTGTGTACAACACCATTCCTCTCCTGTCTCATCCTTAGTCTCCTGCTCCAAACAGCTTACAATGAAAATATCTTTTAGTTGTGTGGGTTGTATAGCACTCAGCAAAAGGGAACCCCATTCGTGCCTTGGGCCTCTGGGGACTATTTTAATACAAATAATGAATAACTGTATTTCAACAAGTAAGTGCAAAAAAAAAAAAATCCTTAACTGCCTCAGTTTCCCACAGAACTGGAAGTGCATGTTAACTGCATAACCAAAGGATGCTTGCTAGTGGCTTTAAGAACAAAAAAGTTGTCTACCATTTGCAATATCCAAGTTTACAAAAAGCTTTGTCCCTCAGAAGAAAAGGCTTTGAAAACGTGCATCATCTTAGTTTAAATAAATACCACTTACTTTCCCTCTTTTTAAAACAAACAAACAAAACCCCTTGTAGTAACTGAAATGGGCAAGCAAGGTACAATTGTCCTTAAAAGCAAATGTGCACAAGAAACTCTCTTGAGCTACTGTAAACCTCGTATTGTAAGGAAACAAATGTATTTGTATTGAAGGAGTAACTCAGCCCAACTCCTCTTCATTTTGAGCATGGGGCATTAGTCCACCGTTCTGTACAGAGCAGCTTTAAATCCCCTTGCAATGAGAAGTTAATAGGTCCTTTTTCTTGAAAAGCAGTTCAGGAAACGTGGAGGAAAGAGTCAAACGACTGAGCACTCTTTTAGTTGTTGGAGTAAGGAACTGCTTGGTTGGCACATGAAGAAAATGACTCTAAATGCTAGTCTTGGCATTGAGGTTTGCAGTCATCTGTTGATGGATGGGGTCTTTCTTGGTGTTGGAACAAAGGGTGGAGAAGTTGAAAGGGACGTATATATGCAAAGAAAATTGTATTACAGCAACTGTACAACTGGGCCTGTGGTAAGATGCTAGTATAGACCAGATCTGAGTGTTTTTACAGCCATGTCCTGAGTATCTGCTTGCGTCAGGGTCTTCTGATACAGAGGTAAGCCATCCCACTGCCTCCCAAGGCCTATGTTCACTAGTGCTCAATGTCATTGCAACCACCCAAGCAGCTACAAGTGGTACATTTTTCCAGCATAGACTAGGTCACGAAACGAAGAGCGCCATCTCCTTCAGCAGAGCAGCTGACATAGCTGTGATGTAATGCAGGGGTTCTCAACCTTTTCCTTTCTGAGGTCCCCTGCGACGTGCTATAGAAACTCCACAGCCCGCCTGTGCCACAACAACTGCTTTTCTGCATATAAAAGCCCGGCCCAGCTATAGGGGGTAGCAAGCAAGGCAATTGCCTGTGGGCCCTAGAGCCCCACACCACAGGGGGCCCTGCAAAGCCAAGTTGCTTGGGCTTCGGCTTCAGCCCTGGGTGGCGGGGCTCAGAGTCCTGGGTTTTAGCCCCATGCAGTGGGGCTTCAGCTTTCTGACCTGGGCCCCAGCAAGTCCAAGGCTGGCCCTGCTTGGCAGACCCCCTAAAACCTGCTCGTGGTCCCCCAGGCGGTCCCGGACTCCTGGTTGAGAACCCCATAATAGGAGGGCCACTGCTGTCTGCGCTGGTTGTGAAAAATGATGTAACTGAGCAGTATGGGTTTTTTTAGGTACATGATGGTCATGTGTCAGATCCCACCTTGTAAGCAAAACACTGGGCGGGAGGTTGTGGTTCTTCGAATAGTGGTCCCTAATTAAAATAAATATATACACACCCACCAATGGACACTGCTACGAAAAATCAGACTCCGGCACAGGTGCACCAACATTTGGAATATATATGTATTCCAAACGTTGGTGCACATGTGCTGGAGTCTGGTTTTTCATCGCGGTGTCCATTGACCTGCATGTGTATCATGCATTGCCTCATGTCTCAGGTGAGATTATCTTAGGCAGTGTGGGTCGAAGCCTCTTCCGTTCCCTCTTACTGCCGCATGGTCAGTATCAGAAGTGGAAGGATTGGGTCTCTGTACTGACTCTCTGGAACGAGGGACAGTCAGTGCATTTGCACGGTGGCAAGTTCAAAAGTGATAAAAGAAATACTTTTTTCATGCAACACAGCCTATGGAACTTACTGCCATGGGATGTCACTGAGGCCAAGAACCTGGCAAGGTTCAAAGGGGGATTGGTAACCTACATGGATAACAAGAATATCAAGAGTTGTAGTAACTAATGCTTAAGTGTTAGTTTTGTTTTTTGTTTTTGTTTTTTAACAGTATATAGAACCTTGTGCCTCACAGCATAAGACTTTTTTAAGGGTTAATATTAGACCTTTGTGGGGGGCAAATTATCCCACATCTGCCTAATACGACGTTTCTTGTACCTTCTCCTGAAGCATCACAGACTGGATACTGGACTAGATGGACCTATGTGACTTAAAACATTTTTGATCTCCCTTGAGTTCCTACCTGGTCGGCTGGTCTACATAAGCGGTTAGATAGTTCTATCCACCCTGTTATCCTAGCCTGCTGTGCATCATAATAGATGCTAAGAAGGGCTCGTAGGGCTTGATCCAACTCTGATTGTAGTCCGTGAAGCCTCAGCTCATTTCTGTGAGACTCGGTTTGTCATACCTGTTCCTGATAGTTGACACCTCAAACAGCTGTTGGCTTGTATGGGGAGTCCAACTGAAGGCGCTTTAGCAACAGTTCCTGTACTGTACTTTGCTTTCAGTCTGCTTTACAATTCAGTTTCACTCAGATTTTAAAGTCAGAAGGAAGTAGTATGCTCCTCCAGCATGACCTGCTACTGTACATGACACCAGCCATAGAACATTTCACAGTAACTCCTGATTCAAGCCCATAACTTCTAGAAAGAGATCCATTCTTGATTTTTGGTGCTTTTTCTTTTTCTTGTAGAAAACACTGATAGAATTGCTTGTCTGGCACTTAAGAAACCTGAGCTGCTCTAGCCCGGTCAACAGTTTTGCAGGTGGAGAAACTCAAATGAGACGGAGAATAACTGAGCTTTACAGTGTGCCCTGAAGCTCAACAAACTTTGCCTTTTGCAGACCAATGAAGGAAGAGTTCCAGAATAGAGGTTGCTTTGTAGAAAATGTCTTGCTAGTGGTCATTTGACCTTTTCAGCTGGGGAGCTGTTACCAACTACAGCAGTGTTGCATGAAGAGTGAGGAAAGGGGAAAAATAACTTGTGACACTGACCCCTGGAGTAGGACGTGTTAAACAGTTGGAGCTTATCTAAACTTTATTTCTGTCTGTGCAATAATGGTGACTTCACAGATCTACAAGAGGCTCATATTAATCAAATAACTACCCTGCACAGACCCACGTGTAGGCCCTTTGGAGGAAGCAGTTTGGCAATACGTCAAGCTAACAGTAAAAAATAAGATTATAACACAGACCTACTCAAATTGAATACATAACTGATGGCCACATGTATTCTGCTGTATCAAAGGTCAGGCAGACAGCTGAGTGCCACAGGGGCAAATTGTTAATGTAATCCAGCTAAAACAGAGGACAGTTCAGACTGTGCTGTAAACAGATACAGGTTGGGATGTGATTTTTAGCTAGCCGATTTTCGAGGAAACGTGAGACAAAGCAATCTTTGTTGGAGCCTGCTGCAGAATCCCTCACTACCAAACACTTTATCATGTCAGTTAGTCTGTGGTGGGTGATACATTACAGTAATAGATTTGTTACTGTGCAGAACTGCTGCTGTCTTTAGCTGGAGAAAACTGACCTTTGAGCGTTGCTTGAAAGGGTTTAATGCTAAACTTGCTAAGAAAGCCCTTTTAGGGGAGAACCCTGAACTTTCAGCTGAGCGATACAGCCCTAGGATATGAGAGTTTTTTTGTTATACCTTGTAACCTATTGCAGAAACAACATGCTTAGGTGAATCTTCTGCGTCCCTGAACTCGCTCAATGAAACTCATTGAGTTTCTACCATGGAAAGTATTTCTTAAAGTTACAACCACCGAATAGCCTTTGAAATACTATTGTGTGTATTATATAAAATTCTAGAACACGTGTATTAGTGTGTTTTCTACACGCTGTACAGGTTCTGGTGTTATCCAGCTGATAAACTTATCACAGCTGCAGTTTATCACTCCCTTTGGCCCACCCAACCTGCACTTTGTCTTTTAACATTCCAATACTACCAGACAGCTCTTGGAGGTAGGCTGGTTTTTTTGTTTGTTTTGTTTTGTTTTGGGGGTGACGGGAGGAGGAAGGGGCAAGGGAGGATGTAAAATCAACCTATCAGAAAAGCTTCCTGCATCTGTCCCAAATGTGGAGTTTTTCCCCTCAAAGTCCTCCCTGTCCAAGGCACAGGCTACACAAGATCCATTTGCTACCAGTAACAGATTTTACATACATAAAACCCACCACAACTTTAGAGTCTGGTCTTAAGTGCTGAAGGGCTAGAGAAGGGCTTTATCCCACTGCAAAAGGGAGAATTCTCAGCTGGCCAGCTAGCTATACATTGCTTGATTCTAGCCCTGCAAGGGCCCAAGAAATTGGGCTTTAAAGTCATGCCAGTTTTATGTACATAATAGCTATTTTAGGTCTCTTTTTGAAGTTTTTATGACTCCCTCCAAGCCCTACACAGTTGGAATCATGATGACTAAGGCTTTGCTGGCAGATGGATACAAGAAATAATTCCAATTTAAAAAAAAAAATTAAACATTCCATGAAGTTTTTCTGTAGCATAAGCTTATCCACACAAGGATCATGTGCTATGAAGATTTTGGGCAAAGGATCAGCTGGTGCAAGGCAGCATACCTCTGTCTGTTCGGAGCTATGCCCATTTAGAGCAGCTGAGGCTCTGAGCCTTTATCAGGCCTCATTTGGGATGTCCTGAATAGCTCATTTGTAGCTCTGCCACTACTGTGCAATGTGACCATCCTAAATTCATGCTGATAAAACATTTATACACCAATTTTGGGGGGGAGGGGCAGTAGGGTGACCAGGTGTCTGGTTTTTGAATAGAACACTTGGTCAAAAAGGGACCGCCGACCGGGCCATTAAAAGTCCGGTCAGCGGTGCTGCGGCGCTAAGGCAGGCTAGTACCTACCTGTCCTGGCTGGCACCACGCTGTGCCTCGGAAGCAACTAGCAGGTCCGGCTCCTAGGCGGGAGGGCCACAGAGCTCTGCGCGTTGCCCCCATCCTGAGCACTGGCTTCACACTCCCATTGCCCGGCAACCAGCTAATGGGAGCTGGGAGGCAGTGCCTGTGGGCAAGAGTGGTGCATGGAGCCTCCTGGACCCCCCACCTAGGACCTGGACCTGCGTGCTGCTTCCGGGGCACGTGCAGCGTGGTGCCAGGACAGGCAGGGAGCCTGCCTTAGCTCCTCTCGCTGTGCTGCTGACCGGGAGCTGCCTGACGTAAGCCTGAGCCCCAACCCCAGCTCTGAGCCCCCCGCCCTGAAACCCAGAGAACCCTCTTGCACCCCAAACCCCTCATGCCTGGGCCTACCCCAGAGCCCGCACCCCCTGCACCAAACCCCCAGCCCAGAGCCCCCTCCCACATCCTGAACCCCCTTATCCCCAGCCCCACCCGAAAGCCCTCACCCCCTCCTGCACCCCAACCTCCTGCCTCAACCCACAGCCCCCTCCCGCACACCAAATCCCTCAGCCTCAGCTCCCAGCCTGGAGCCTCCTTCTGCATCCGCAACCCCCTGCCTCAACCCACAATCCCCTCCTGCACTCCAAATACCTCAGCTCCAGCCTGAGGCCTCCTCCTGCACCCCAAACCTCTCATCCCCACTCCAGAGCCTGCACCCCCAGCTGGAGCCTTTACCCCCTCCTGCACTCCAACCCCCTGCCGCAGCCCAGTGAAAGTGAGTGAGGGTGGGGGAGAGTGAGCTGGGGGCGGGGCCTCGGGGAAGGGGAAGGGGCGGGGCCTCAGGGAAGGGGTTAGTGTGTTCAGTTTTGTGCAACTAGAAAGTTGGCAACCCTAAGAGGCAGGGACTGTATTCCCTTTTATACCAATCTATTTCCCATTACGTATATGGTAGAGAAAGCTTAATTCAAATCTGCTGAGGCATAAGATGCTGTAGAAAGAGCAACAGAAGAATTTAGGGGTAAAACTTTTTAATATAAGGAAACTGTGAAAAATGATACTTTTTATGAGGTGAATGAATGAATGATAGACCTACCACTGATCAGCGTGGCCAGTGAGTGTTGGTACAGCTGGATGCAGAGTGTGAGAAATGGCACAGTGGGAGTCTTGAGTGATTGATCCAGCTGTAGTACACCTTACTCTGCTGCACCTAAAGCAGGGGTGGGTAAACTACGGCTGCGGGCCACATCCAGCCCGCGGGACCGTCCTGCCCAGCCCCTGAGCTCCCGGCCGGGGAGGCTAGCCCCCGGCCCCTCCCCCGCTCTCCTGTCGTGGCACCGCTGCATGGGAAGCACGGCTTGCGCCTGCCCACCTCCCAGGCTTTCGAATAAGCCAGTCCTGCCGCTCTGAGTGGCCTGGTAAGGGTAAGGGGGGAGGGCAGGACGTCCTGGGGGGCAGTCAGGGGGCGGTTGGATGGGGCAGAGGTTCGGGGGGCGGTCAGGAGACGGAGCCAGGGTGGTTGAATGGGGGTGGGGTCCCAGCGGGGACAGGGAGCGGGGGCGGGGTGGATTGGGGGGGCAGTTAGAAGGCAGGGGGGATTGGATAGGCATGGGAGTCCTGGGGGGCCTGTCAGGGGACAGGGGTATGGAAAGGGTTCGGGGCAGTCAGGGGACAGGGAGTGGGGGGTGGTGGATAGGGTGTGGGGTCCTTGTGGGCAGTTAGGGGTGGGGGGTCCCAGGAGGGGGCAGTCAGGGGACAAGGAGCAATGGGGGTTGGATGTGTCGGGGGTTTTGAGGGGGGAGGTGGGAGGGGGCGGATAGAGGGCGGGGGCCAGGCTGTTTGGGGAGGCACAGCCTTCCCTACCCGGCTCTCCATACCGTTTCGCAACCCCGATGTGGCCCTTGGGCCAAAAAGTTTGCCCACTCCTGGCCTAAAGAGAAGAGAGTTCTGGACCATGGCCTTCACACAGAAATATTAGCCCAAGTGCCAGATTTTATGGGGGTAGAAATGAAAGCAGTACAGCCTAGAACTTGAGATATCTGTTACAAAGATTCAGTTCTCTTTCCATCATAAGTTGTCCATAAGCATCATTAAGGCCAGATAGTGGGCCTGGGATCCACCCGCGTGCATACAACCAAGTATGTGTGCACACCTAGGGATCATCTGAACTCTAAAAAGTGGAGGCTAGAGTCTGAAGAAGAAACTCTGCAGTCTTAGAGTACTTATTCTGTTCATGTCCTGGGAGCAGAAAGGGCATCTGCTCTTTAAACAATTGTAAAACAATAAAAACCAGCAACTGAAAAATGGGACTCAAGTACTATTTGAAAAATACTAATAGCAGGATTGTTAGCATATATGTACCTTGGTTTTCAATAACAGGGCATTATTCTGAGATCTTTAGCATGACGTGCACAGTTGCAAGCCCCCTCTGTTAAACAGGAGTGATTAATTAGTTTTGTTTTGCTTAGAAGTCAAATTAGCAATTAAATTAATCACTGAATGTTTCCTGCCAGAGAGAATAAAAGGGAAACTTCACCTTCTCTGGGCAAAATGTAGTTCCCAAGGAATTTGAGAAGCTAGTGAGCAAAACCGTTCCAAAAATGTGGCCGATCAGACATTCATCCACCCGAAAAGGAAAGAGACAGGAAGTGAGACAGATTTTAAAAAAATACAGCTGAGTGGAGGAAATGACTCGTCCTTTGAGAAGAAATCTATATAAGGCACATAAGGCAGACTATTCTTTGTGGCTTTGAGTAATGGAAAAGAAAACATTAAAGAACAAGCAAAGAGCACCCTGTATATCTTACAGGGCAGCACCAAGTTAATGTTTTAGCCCTATCCATCTGAGATGGAAACCTGAACAGAATTTGGTTACTGCTGTTAGGACTTCTAATTTTTAAAAAGATATTAATCTCACAGTTGACTGTAAAAACATTGTTTTTAAAAAAGCCAGATGTGTTTACAGAAAGTATGCAGTGTTGTAGCCATGTTGGTCCTAGGGCATTGAGAGACAAGGTGGGCGAGGTAATATCTTTTATTGGACCAACTTGTGTTGGTAAGAAAGACAAGCTCTTCTTCAGCTCTGTAAGCTTGTCTCTTTCACCGACACAAACTGATCCAATGAAAGATATTGCCTCGCTCACCTTGTCTCTCTCCTAATGAAAAGTATCATTTACTGTGTGACTCGGATAATGGGATGCAGCTGCCTGTCTGAACCCAGGTCACATTGATAGCAAGTGAAAGTGGTTGGTAACCAACAGTTATTTGGTGTCCTAAGTCAATAAGATGCTCTGTCCAGTTCAGAGGGAACAGTTCTTTACACCAGCACTGGCACCTTCAGAGGAAGGGATTGAATTGGCAAGGAGAATGACCCCAGGACTGAGCAGGGGTGATCTGAGGAGAGTTGTTCTGCATCTAGTCAGTGCATTCATGAAGGGATTCAGGTTCTGGTGCAGTCATTTGTCATGTTTTGGGACAGAGTGCTCATTTAAAAGGAAGAATACAAACAGATGTTCCTTGCTTACAGCAGCTACCTCATTTAAGGTAACCACAGTGTTAATCCCAAACTGTGGCACACCATCATGCTTCAAACAGGCACCAAGTGATAACCAGAGGTATCTTTCAGATAGTCTTGAACACCACACTTCAGGTGAAATTCATTTTCTGGGCACAGGCAGGCGCAAGGCGTATGTGCCTCTGTTTGGATATATCAGGTGTGATTGCCCTTTTGCTGGACTTCTGCTCAGGGGGTGAATTTGAACAATGATGAGTTCTAAAGGGTTCTTGACTAATTCCGGACTATAGGCCAGATACCCAGCTGGGGCAGAGAACTGTTTTGCACAGTTAGGGGAGTCCAGCCATTCCCCAATGCCAAAGAAGCTGAGCACCAAGGATCATTACAATTCTGTGACCATGGCCCCTTTACCTCAGGTGTGCCCTGCACTTCCTGCAGGGAGGGGTGGCAAGGTGGCATAGAAACACTATGCCACCCAGGGTGCGCCTACACAGAAGGGCTGACTAAGCCAACTTTCTGCCAGTGGCATGGAGCGCAGCTGCCCTCATGCAGGAAGGATCTGAGGCATCTGTGCAAAGAACTAATAATTGCATGGAATCAAATCACCTTTGAATATGATTCTCAAAGACTGTTGCTACAATACAGTGAATTTGTTATAGACAAACTTTACCTAATTATTGCCTAAAAATGCCTTACATAGTAAATTGAATCACAGTGGTCGAGCATTTACCCACACAGAACATTTTACTGTCCATGCATTTTGCCCAGAGGTGGGGAGGGAGCACTCCCCATTTTAAGGTTGCAAATGGCATTCACTGAGATATTTCAGCAGTAGAAAAAGACAGTGTTTTAATTAAGCAATGTGGTTCATTAAACATAACTTATTGATCTGATTTTTTTAGTACTATGTACAACCTGTTTCACCCAGGTAGAAAAATTAGACCTACTGGTAAACCTAAAATCCTGCAGTTTTTATATATATGTAAAATCTGTTACTGGTAGCAAATTGTTCTTTCTTACTGTGTGCCTTGAACAGCAGGAACTTTGAGGGGAAAACTCCACATTTGGGACAGATGGAAGAAACACTTATGGCTTGGTTTTACACCCTCCCCACCAGGGGTATGGGTTTCCAATAGCTGTCTGGTATATTAGTATGTTTAAATTTAATAGCCAGAGTGCAGGGGAGGTGGACAAAGGGGAATGATAAATTGCAGATGTGATAAGTTTAGCACCGGGGTAACACCATCACACGGGGAGGGTGTAGAAAAATACAATAACATTTCAAAAGTCTGCTAGAAGTTGTAACTTGAAGAAATACTTTCCATTGTAGAAACTGGATGCTTTTATGTCTACTGATGTTCGTGAGTGAGTTCAGGGATGCGGAAGTCACCCAAGAATGTTCTTTTCCCCAGTAGGTTTTGAGGTACGGCAAACACTATCTCACGCCAGCACTGGGTCTCTTACCTGAACATGGACCTGTGATTTTGAAGAGACTTGTTTGGTGGTTAAATTGGATACAGTTTGCAAATCTGTTAATTCCTTTGTCTGTGTTGGCTGCTTTGGCTTTAGCGGTTGGGTAGCTTCTACTGTTTGACTACTGCACTCCACTGATAGCTTGCATTATTTATGCACTTCCAATTCAGAAGTGCTAATACAAGTATTAACAAAAGGTATTTTGAGCATGATAGTTAAGTTTAAAATGCCTCCTTTATAACAAGAAAGAAGTATCTCTAAAGGGAAACCTGTCTGACTTCCATATAGCTACTCTGTACCAGTTAACCGGCGTTGGTATCTATATAATCTTTAACAAAAACCTGGTACAATATTTTATGCACTGTAGGTGCATGAATATCTCGTGTTAAATCCAGATCCATGTAAAGTATGCCGATGACATGCATAAATCACAAAATGCTGTCCTATTGAATGAAGTGGTTATGTCAAGATTAGTGGTCTCAGACTTAACCTGTAAAAGGAAAAAGCTGTAGAGTAACTACAATAAATGAACAAACTCGAAGAAAGCATCCAGAAGCATCCCCAGAAAAAGGACAGGTAGCCTAATGTGATTCTTTTTTGTATGACAGAAAAGTGTAAAATTGCTTCAGCCAAAATGCATGATCTTCAGCTTGCACCTCACTCGAAATCCGAAATGAGAGTACAAGATTCTCCTTTTCGCTATTCCCTTAAGTGTTTTATCTAACCTATTTTTATACACTTCAGAGGCCTCTTCTAGTAACTCGTTCCATTACCCACATAAGAAATATTTTTTCCTAACGTCCTAACCAAAATTTTTCCTTGTTTAGATTCAGGCTGTTTCTCCTTGGTACATCTGTCGACCATTCCTCTCTTCTAGATTGCTGTTTAAAATAGTTGTAAACAGTTACAGTATGTCATCTTCTGTCTCTTTTCTAAACTGTACATAGCAGATTACCTTAATCTTTCCTCCATCCCTCTTTTTTCTAAACACTTTGATAATTTTTGTTGCTTTCATAAAAAAATTTCCCCTAGTTTTCTTGGTTGTAACTGATGTGAAGATCAAAATTCTTTGCAAGGCTGAAGGAGTGGCTGTGTATATATGTAGTATTACTTCCCTGTAGCTATAAGTGATGCTACTATAAGCATATCTAGAATAGCAGACCTTTTTTTTATTGCAGTACTGTATGATGGACTGACATTTAAATTGCTTCAGTTTCCTGGATCACACTTTCTACCTTTTGTACATCACTTCTCCTTCTGTCCTTTGGTACATTCTCTGTGTTCAACAAATTGTCCAAAATATTTGAGTCTTTTTGTGAACTCTGGGACCAGACGATATACATCCATTGAGTTACATGGATGAACTCAGTTGAAATCTGTTTTAACTCTTCTCGTGAACCTTTTTGTTTTGACTCTACTAATTTTTCCTTTTTATAGGAAATGTAGGTGAATACTTTTACCACCTTGTCATTATCTTCAGTTTCCTTCTTTTCACTTATCAGCCTTTCTATAGAGCTTTCCGTCTCCAGAGGGATTTATAAAAACCTGCTTCCTTTGAACTTGCTGAGGTTTCATGTTGCAATTGTTTTTGTCTCCCTAGTCTTGTTCTTGCAAACTTTCACTCATATCCTGTATCCTTGCCTTGCTAACTTTCTTCCCCCACTATCCCTTCCCACTCAGGCTTTTATGTCTGGGATTTTTAATCGTCCCTCTGAAACTTCTATACTGCAATGTATGTCCAGGGTTAGTAGAACTCGAGTGAGCTGACCCTGGGTTTGTTAACCTGGAGCATCTACACGCATTACTCCAGGTTAGCAATTGTTGAACCCTGGGACCCAACCTGGGATTCCAGCATCTACACTGCATTATTCAGGCCCAAGTCCAGCTGCCCATATCCCAGACTTCCTAGCACCCTCCTAAAATGTGGTTACTCTAGCCCTTTGTTCATGATGCAGTGTGGGAAAACTTGGCTGTCCAGAGGACAAAGAAATTCGGCCTGTGGGATTGTGGGCTACTTCTGGTGGACTCTATGCTGCACTCATGCTCTGAGACCGTTCCACTGGAAAGCAGTAGGACTTGAACTCTGGGTCCCAGCTTAACTCGGGCTCAGACCCTGGGTCCGAGACCTGGGTTAACGTGTGTGTGAATATATAGACAGAAGGGAGGTTAGGCTTGAGCCTGGCCTTACATTGCAGTCTGGACATACTCTAAATGTCTTGTCTTTTTCTGGTCTAGTCAAATTGCTTTGCTTCTCTTCTTGTGCTTCATATTCTGCTCTGACTTTCACTTTTATATGCATCCCTTTTACCACTTCTTACTTTCACCCATGGGATTCTGTCTGTTAATTTAATTTCCCACTGCCTGTCTACCCTCTTCTTTAATATATTAACATTAGATCTCTAGGTCATTACTTCATGCAGGTCAGTATTTAATCATAAGTAGAATTAACATGACGATCAAACTTTTTTCAGTGACAGCCCATATTGTTTCTAGTGAGGGTTATTTCTGAAGGGTTTGCTATATTAAAAGCATTTCCCTCTACTTAAGGAGGCTTCTTGAAAAGGGTATTTTATTGCCTTTTCTATTGGCACAAGAAAATGGTGCACAAAAGCTTAGCTCTTTCAAACTGAAGCTGAATGAATATTTGAGCACTTTGCAGCTTAGAATTATTGTTACATAAATCTTAAGTATCGGTACTTCAAAAATGTCAAAGATATAATAGGTTTTGTTTATTTGGGGGTGGGAGGAAGATTGCCTAGAGGGATCAGACAGCATGACCCTCCTTTCTTAAGTAATGCTGAGGTCACTGCCAAATCATTGGATCCTGAGATTTTTGCCATTTACTTGCTGGGCTCTGGCAAACATTATCAGCAATGTTCTACTTGACTACACAAGCCCACAACAGCCCTTTGTGTGTGTGCTGTCCAATAGCCTTCATTAATATTGTATTTCACACTTTTCTCCTTTTAGGTTGTGTCCTGGGAACCTTAATTCTCTTCAGGGAGACTTCCCTATTCAGGCTGAGATGTTAAATCTTGTGTGAAGTTCAACTTTCAGTTGGTGGCAGAGCAGAGCTGCTTTTAATTAAAACTCCTTGTTTCAATGTTTTTGGCATTTTTCCCCTCTCCTTAAATTTCCCCTGCTTTATACTAGTCTCCAAAGGGCAGTGCCGCAGTAAGGTAGTGTCTGAATATCATGCTGAGCCAAGAGTTTTGTGTAGTCTAATGGCTTAATATCCTTTCTTAAAGAGGTTTGCTTGGGGCTAGGCAAAGTGAAAGTGGATGGGGGGGCGAGGTAGAGACATGTCTGCTTTTTCTGGGGTTGCTAAAGATGTTTAGGAAAATATGTAAGGGGTTGTCACGGATCTAGAGAGGCGTGCTTTGCCTCTGGCTTTTAGACAGCCTCTCTAGGAGGGTACCCCTTTTAGTGCTAGGCCCTGTGCCTCTGTTAGCCCAAGATTAGGACACTGATTTCAGTACCCCTGTCTCTTGCCATGGCTGTTCCAGTGAGTTCAAAAGAGCTTCAGTTCCTTTTAGAGACTTCACCTTTCTGGGAAGCAACCCAACAGCCATTGTTTTGTAGCAAAACAGGACAGCCTTTTCAAAACAAGTCAGTGCTTTAGTTACCTGGAATATAGTGTTTAAGGATTCTTGGGTTAGAATGGAAAAGCAAAGCTTATGGGAGTCTATGTTGGCAGTATTATCTGGTCCAGAGCCTCCAGGATTTCATCCATATCTCTCTCTCGCCTTTGCTTAGTCGGCAGAGTTCTTATGTTCATGTTTTCACACCTCAGTCCTTTGTTTCCAGTTGCAGTCAGACTACTTCTGCATGTTCTCCTTCCCTTGGCTTTTCCCATTTATATGTTGACAGTTCTTGATTATTGTTCATTCCAGCCAAGACCTGCCTACTGGAGTCTTCTCCAGTTTCCTTTCCCAAGAAAGAAATTAACTCCTTTACACCCAGTAGGTAACAGTAAAATGTGAGTGGGAAAACGCTGTCAAATTTTTTTCAGAAATTTTCGAACAGTCTTCACAGAACTGATAATGTTGGACTTCTCATTATTAAGGCTTTACTCCTCTATCATGCCCTCTCCCTATTGGTAGCGTCTGTTTTATTATGAGTTGATTTTTATATGCCAAACTGTGCTGTGTATATGAGATGTTTGGCTTTTATGAAAGCTGTGGTCCGTCAAGAGATCTGTATCAAGAGATTTGAGATGAGTGGACAAACAGATAGTGTTAAGAAATAAGAAATGATGAAGGGAAGTATTGAAAAAATTGAAAAAAGCTGATGGCTTATGCATAAGTGATGGGCAAACAGACCCCTTACTGAAGGATCTCTTGAATATACAGACCAGCTTTTGTTTGATCAAGATGCGTGGAAAGATAAGGTAACTCTAGATACAGCCGTTTGAGAAGAGTTTCTCAAGTGGTAGGGAACCTGAGAGCTGGAAAAATGACTACAGTCCTAGGAAGAATTCTTAATAAATAAGATACATGGATGGCAAGGGTCCCTGAGAAAAGGAAAGACCCCTCTGCTTCCTAGGATAGTGTGCTTACACAGACTTTGCCATGGTGGAAATATGACAGCTGCTTTCCTGACTAATATAGTGCTAAGCAAGCTGACACTTGTCCATCTCAACAGTAGTTGGGCATATAACAGAGGGTCTCCAGAGCAACTTGACCTCAGAGATTGACCTGAGATGCAGCATGCTAGGAAGAGAGATGAGACTTGAACAGCCTGGAAAAAGTTAGAAACATTGACATTTTATTTCCTGATTTTGAATATTTGGGCCCACTGAGGCTGGAGGGCATGTGTGCATGGTTGGAAGGGGCATTTTGGTTCTATTTAAGACACTGTTAGGCTGTTGAATGGTTTCTGGGACAATTCACTGCAGTCCATCCCAAGCAGAAACAAGTAGTTGGATGATCTCCAGGGAGTAGTAACAAAGGTGGTTCTGCAATTAAGCCAGGCTTGGGCTTTCTGTCCAAGGTCCTAGACTGAATCGTGCTTTTCCCACTAGTGCAGTCATCCTGAAGTCTGCGGGTGACAAACTGGTCTTCAACTTCCGATACTATTACCAAATGGTTACGCTTTCTAAATGTCAGTATAGCTCGAGAGAGAGACTCCATAGGGTATGTCTGCCCAGGGCTAATGGGGCTCGAGTCAGCTGATCTGTGTTAGTGAACACTTGAGCATCTAAATTGTACTTTCACACTGTGTTAAGACTTTTGTAAGCTGTGCTTGAAACCAGGGCTCTGGCATCCACACTGCAGTGTGCAGACCTGAGTCAAAGTAACCATATCCCAGAGTACCTAGGTCTCCCCTGCCGAAATGTGGCTTCTTTAGCCCTAGGACTGTGGTGCACCGAGGGGAAAACTTTATTGCACACCCTCCATGTTACAGGAAGTTTGAAGCACCCTGCTTTGCAAAAAGTTTGATCTGTTCACTCTCCACTGCGAACCCAGGAGGCTCTCTGATAATGTGCTTGGAGATGGGTGATCAGAAGAGAATGGGTTAACGCTGACCTGAGCTGCTGCCGTTCGCAAAGGAGGGGAGCGGCTTCCATTTTCAATAGAGTGGATTATGGATTGTTTTGATAGAGAGGACTAAAGAAGTTGTCCCATGGAATTGTGGGATACTTGTAACTCACCCCCAGGACCCAGCTCAAGCGGCGCTGCAAAGCAATAGGGCTCAGACCCTGGGTCCCGGCTTAACTCGAGCTCGGATCCACTAGCCCTTCAAGTCTGGGACCCTGGGTCTGAGCCATTGGTTAGCAAATTGCAGTGTAAATACAAGGGGGGCTGGCTTGAGCCAGGGCTCAAGCACGGGCTTATGTTGCAGTGTACACATACTCTTGAGCCCTTTCCCTCTGCCTCCCTATATTTTAGGTTGTGTTGTAGAAAGTGACTTTTTTGGTACAAATCCATTTTTGTTAATTGGCTACCCTTTCTTTTGATGTGACTCTTCAGCTTGTTGAAGACCATCCTCCATCAGTGGCTCTCATTTACTGAGCCTTCAACATAAGTAAGAGTGAATTTCTTTCCTATTGTTTGGGGTCTAACATTTCTGTAGTAATGGTGTGTCATCCTGCACCCCCTCAATAAAAAATTGCATGTCACTTAATGTCATATTGCAGAAGGTGTGGTGCTTTTCTGAGCTCTGATCTTGCTCAAACATCTTATCTCTACCTAGACCTGTAAATAGCTCTGAATAAAGTTGACAGCCGTCCATCTCAGAGTAGCAGAATGTACTGTTTTGATCTGTTTGAGCATTTTTGTATAAGAATATTTCTCTGCTTACACTGTGTCTAAAGGATGTCTTAAAATACCATCTTCCCTTTGGGGATTTTTTTTTTTTTTCTTTTTTTTTGGTGAGGGGAGTTAAGGGTAAGTCTTGTAATTATTAATACTTGCTTACTATAGAAAGGAATGTTTAAAAATAAAGGGAAGTTTTTCCATTTGAGAAGGTGACTAGGTTAGGAATGTTTTCTTAAAGTAGTTGCTGGTAGTAACTTTGTAGCAGTCATGTGGTTTATATTTATTTGGGTTTTTTTTTTTAAAGTTCTTTTTGGTCTTAAATTTATCTTAATTAAGTAAACTGTATCTTTATTTTATTTTTGTTATTTTCTGGAAATATCCTCCAATTTAATTAGCAATTTGTCTTCCCAGAGGGTTTTTAAATGCCTGAGTTTTAAAAATAAATTAAGACGTTCCTCTTTGTTACCTACTTTCCATCTAGAATTGTAGCTCCTCAGCAGTATTTACAGTAACTGGAAGCGTTCAGCGAGTGGTGCTCTCCTTTTCTGCATCTGCAGAGCACAGAGATAAACATGTTTGTACTTGAATGTGACGACACCATGGAAAATAATTGTTGATCTGATTATCTCAACTGAGATGGAGTTTGACTTCTGTGCTTTATGGGTGATCATCTGCCCCGGGCTGCTAGGACTTCGGTGAAAGACTAAGTTCTTTGCAAAAACTTTCCATTCTGCAACCAGTCAGAGGATTAAAACAAGCCTGGACAGCAGACAAAAGGGCATATATCATTTTACATGTCAGACTTTTGACATGTGTGGACTTCCAAATAATTCTAAGATTACCTGTTTTCTGTCTCTAGATTTTATTTATTTATTTTTGTTTGTTGCTTGTTTAAACAGTATTAGCTTACGAAGTGCTTTTTTTTCCCATGCAAAAACCTGTTTTTATCCTGAGAATTAGTACTATTGAATACTTTCTGAATTTTAAAAACCTGAAAGGAAAATTGGCTTTTACTAATGACTAGTTAGAACTGTGCAGTGGACAACTCGTTTTTCCCTCTTAAAAAGCAAGCATTCAGTAAAATCAGTAAATACCTATATGAAAGGTTAGGAAGAAATTGGAGTATGAGATATCATGCCATGAAACAAATGTCAGTAGCATTAAGGAGCACTTTGTAAGGCCTAGTATAATTGTTCACAATGAAGATGTGCTAACATGCTGCTCATTCCATAAATATTTCTTGTTCAGGAAAATGCATTGTTTACAACTATGGCTGAAAGTGGTAGGGTTGCTAAAGTTGGACTGGTATTTAACCTGTTGTGTACAAAATAACTTAAGAAGAAGGTGCAACTTTGGAATGTTGTGTTTTTCTGTTCCTGGAGATGATGGGGAACCATGGAAATAGTTCCAAGTAACCAGTGCAGAAACATTTTATTCCAGCGCTTTACACCAAAACTTTGAAAATTACTAAGCAGGTACCAAGCTTAGTTGCTGCAAAAAGCAAGGGAAAAAATTAAAATGGACTAAGTGCAAGGTGGGGACGGTAGGAGGTAATACACTAGTTTATATAGTCAAAATCAATAGTATGGTTTTGAGTGTATCCTTTCCTTCAACCCACCCTTGGGGCCTGGATCCTACAACCACTTGTTCATATGAGTAGTTCCATCAGTGTCAATGGGACTACATATGCAGGGTTGGGCATTGATGTGGCATCTGACCCCCATTTTAAGCCTAGACTCTGCAAAGAAAACTGGATCTGTCTACACTGCAATTAAAAACCCACGGCTGGCCCATGCCAGCTGACTCATGGGGCTTGGGCTATGGGTTTGTTTCACTGCAGTGTAGACTTCTGAGCTTGGGCTGCAGTCTGGGCTCTGGGACGCTCCCACTTCACAGGATCCTAGATCCTGGGTTCCAGCCTGAGCCTGGAAATCTGCACTGCAATGAAACAGCCCACCTCACGAGCCCAAATCAGCTGGTACAGGCCAGCCATGAGTGTCTAATTACAGTGTAGATGTACCCTGTATGGTCAGCCCCTGCATCCACCTCTTCTACTTGCTCGATCGGGGTCTGAGATGGTAAGCTTTTGGGGGCAGGGACTGTATCTTTGTATGGGTTTCTGTGCGCACTAATGTCGTTTTCAGGTATATACTTCACCTATTCTTTTCCATATATATCATCTTCGAAATACAGGGATTTTGGAAGTGAAGTAAATAAACATTGCCTTTAACTGCAGATTCTTCAGCAAATTTGCTGAATTGGTGCTGAATATAACCAGTGTTGAGATGCCTGACAAGATGTGAAGTTCTCACAGCTGTTGGGCTAACTTACCTGCCTTATACAAACCTTTTAATTACACAGTTGGCTAAGAAGCCATGATAAAACAGTGTCTTCTGGCAACTTCTGTTTTCCTCCTTTCTGGTTCTAGGAGTATAATCTTGGGTCCTATCTACGCTAGAATAACTGGCAGTTTTTGACAGCTCCCCACATGCACCCCTTGCTCCACAAGTAGCATTGGAAGTTGTACCACTTACATAGGCAGGGCATGCTTGTTACAATGGTTGTTGAACTCTGGCTGACCCTGTTTACATCAGCAGGACAACAGATCTGAGTCCTGCTTTGATGCAGAGGAGAGCAGTTTCCCTGACACCTGTCAAAATGTCTGTGCGGTACTGTAGACTGTTCATTATACCTCATGGTAAAAGCTGTCACAAATTGTAAAGAAGGTCATGTCTACACTAGAGACCTTGCAGCAGCACGGCTGTACCAATGCAGCTACACCGCTGTAAGATCTCCCGTGTAGCTGCTCTATGCCGATGGGGGAGAGCTCTCCTGTCGACATAGCTAAACCATCCCCAACGAGAGGCAGTAGCTGTGTCCGTGGGAGTGCATCTCCCACCAACTTAGTGCTGTCCACACAGGGGCTTCTGTTGGTGTAACTTATGTCACTCAGCAGGGTGTTTTTTTCACACCCATGAGCAACATAAGTTTTAATGACAAAAGTGCTAGTGTAGACATACTTCAGGAAATAACCTAAAAGGTATCTTTCTGGCTACCTGAAGTATTTGTAAGAGCATGATATCTGTGTACCTTTTGTATAGGTACAACTAAATTGGGGTGAAGCCTGTTTTTAAAGGAGCTGGTATTACCTTGACATAGGGCTTCACACGTAACCTTGGCTTGCAGAGTGCGCCTACATTAAGTTCGTGTTCATGTAATTCTCCACTGGTGTCGCGGTAGGGGCTGTAGTGTAAGTGGGATTACAAATGCTCTTAACATCATGTTCTCTAGTTGTAGTTAAACAACATGGTGGTTGTAGCTTAAAAAAAAGCCCAAGCTTGCTCTGCAGTAAAGCTTCGCTCTGTGGAACTTTGCTTTTGGTGAATTACAAACCTTTAATTTTTGTAGCGTAGGCATGTCAAAAAGTATCTGGGCTTCAATAGGAAAGAAGTAGCTTTGTTCTTGAAACCTCAGTGGGTAGGATTGTAGGAGCGTGTCATTATTCACGCTGACTAGTGTTTCCATCTAATGCCATGGTCTGGGAAACCTGTGCATGCATTTCTCGTGGTTTTCATCCAAAGAACTCCAAGCTCTTTACAAACCTCAGTGAACTGTGCCTCTCTTTCTCCCTCGGCGGTAGTGAAGTATTCTATTATGCTCATTTTAAGCGGTAGACTGAGGCACAGGGGTTAGGGAATCATACAGAAAGTCTCTGACTCTGGCAGAGTCTGAACTAAAACCTGAATTGGCTTTCCAGCCTTGTGTTTTAACTTTCCTCTCCACGTAACACTGCTAACAAATATGCTATAGATGTTAACTTAAATTCACACTTGGGATTATTTTTAGTATAAATTCTTTTTAAAAAAAATTATTCAGTTCACTTAGAAGGCACATGACTGGGTGGTAGAACAGACTTCTCTTCAGGGTGTGTGTTCCTAAGTTAAAGCCCAAAGGTAGCTGAGACATCTGTTTTAAACACATTTGAGTTAACCGCTTATTATGGAGCATAGGTTAAGATTTCAGTTGAATTCTAAACTCCGGAGTCCTTTTCAGTATTCGCCTAACAAATTCAAGGCTCCAGATCAAATAGTAACAAATTGTCCCTTCCCAGACTTTGGATTCATGTATTTTTTAAAAAAAAAATGCCATTTCAAAAATAGTTCTGTTTTCAGTTTTGGGGAGCTTTCTCTCAGGATTACGTCACTTTTCTGGGTCTCTCCAAGTGCCTGACAATAATGAGTCCAGGTAAGGATAGTCTTTGGTATCCATTTTCAGCATCCTTAGCTGTAACATGAATGATATTATACCTTTCAGAGGGGGTATGAATGGCATCCATGTACAACATGCCAGCAGGAGTCCAGTGAGGTTAAAACTATCCAAATTGTGTTTACCTTTGGTCAGATAGCATTCACCTTCAGAGATGTTAATTCCTAGAGCTGGTTATTAGACTTGCTTTATGGATGGAATAATAATCTCATAAGACACCTTGCCTGTGATGGGGCACACAACAAGCAGCGCATAATGCATATGGAGGATGTATGTTGTCAGACAAGTCTTTAGAGAACTCCAACTGCAGCCTGAGGGAGTGAATTTTCTTGGCTGTAGAGTTGGAAGCTGATATAGCTGTCTGACCAGATCAGTCCCTCTTCTGGAAACGGCATGGGAGTGGGGCCAGAAGGGTGGGTGGAATCTTGTGGTGTTTTCCATAGCGTTGGGCTCTGGTTTGTAACAGGTGTTCCTCCATCAGCTGATAAGCAGAAGAACTAATCACTAGTCAGTTGATGTCCTTTCCCATTATCCTGCTGCTTGATCTACCCATCCCCAGCCTCTCCTCTGAGACAGGTCCCAGTAGAGCAGTGCCTCTGACTCCAGGAGGGCCTGTGATGTTTAGCTTGTAAAGGGATTTGGTCCAAGCTCTTATGGGCCCCAGTAGCTCATCTGTCAGATTTGCCCGAAAGAGGGGAAGGAACGCTTGTACTCTTCCAGAGCTACCCCACCAACACACAACAGAAGAGAGGCCCTCAGACAGGGCATGTGCAGAAAGAGCTTCCTAAGCTGCTCTCTTTCCTCTGACCCCCACCACTGCTTTTCCTGGCCCAAACTTGGGAGGACAGAAGGGGTGAATGGGAAGGCCAAATATCCTCTCCTCGTGCCCTGCCAAACTGAATGTCAGGAAAAGATGATCACAGCTATGTAAACACGGTTGAGAATCTTTTGCATGGGTTGACTGTGTATTGGCATTTGTTAGGATTGCCTCACCAATCTTATGCCATACATGTAACTGTATAAATGTATGCTTGCTGGCTCTGATCATGGGCCAGTCTGCTAGTAGTTGGTGAAATACCTGTGCCTGGTAATATGCTTGCCACAGCACAGTGGCAACTAGCTGTTCTTGGTAGTGCATGGATCACAATAGCGCGTACACTTCCATGATCTTTCATTCCTGTCCTTTTAAAGTACAGTAAATGTACCCAAAGTGGCTTATTCAGAAAAAATCAATAAAAAGCCAGCTGAGGCTTCCACGTTGCCTTGAACACACCCTGTGGTTCTAAGGTATTTCATTACATGCAGTCAGTCTATGCAACGTAGCAAACTGATCTCATACCCTGCAATCCCTGGATGCAGAATGGAAGGGGAAGCATAGAAGCAAGGAAATTCCAAGTTGAAACATACACTGTATTGAAGTCAGATGCTTAACATTTAATTTCAAAGTAACTTTTTGTGCATTCATTTTTCCATTTTCTTAAGTTTTTTTTTTTTTTAATATATTTGCATGCTTCTGCATGTCACATATGGCTTGGCAAGCTTCCAGCCTCTCTCACTTTCCCTCTAAAATAACTACAAGTCAGAGAAGTGAAGTTTTCTCTTTTTGAAGGCTTCAAAGAATAAAACTGAAGCAGTCTGCATTTATTCTTACTCTTCCGTCGTTGGCATGAATGCTGTCTCATTGAGTGGTGGATGGCATTCCAACACATTAATAACCTCAGACTTGGACACACATGAACTCAAACACATGCTCAATAATGACTGGGATTACACAATTTTGGGGTGGGGGAGTTGATGAAAGAGGTGAGATTGAATATTTATTTTATATCTGCCTTTGTTTTATATCTGTATTTTATGTGGGATTATATTTACTCATGTATATTAAAATGACTGACTTGCAGAGCTTTTTACTGCACTTTTGTGTAATTGTTCAAAGGTATATTAACATTTTTTCAGAGCCCTCTAGATTAGACTTAAAAATCTTCTGTTAACAGAAAGTCTTTGGAGAGGTTTCAGTTGTCCATATGACTTAGAAAATCTCGTCCACCAACATTTAAAAACTGGGGATACAGTAGTACAGAACATTGCATCAGCCTTTTAAAGTTCGGGTTATAGAAAACATATTTCATTTTGAAGCACAGGTATAACTGTTCTGCTTAAGATGACTTAATTCAGATGTGTTTGCTTTGCCTTTCTCCTTCTGAACGGAACTATTTCAGTTACTTATGCTTCATCATAATCAATAATGCCAGCTCTTATTCATGCAAAATCTTTTTTTATAAGCCTTTTCACTCTATATACAGCTAGCCATTGAAGACACCAAGTAGTTTATTTACTGTTAGAAACATGTTCCTGTTTTTGGAAACAGTGAACCGTGGGCTTTGCTAGCAACTCCTAATGTAAAGCTACAATAGTTTAACTTTCATACTTCGTAAAGCATCCTGCTCTAATAAATATCTGCTGCCAACAGACCTAATAATCCATCTAGAGCAGATATTTTAATAAAACCTCTCTGTAAATACTGGGGATAGTGGGGAGGGGGCGGGAAGAGATGGCCCTTGCAGCATGTCTAAAGGCTTACAGATAAGGGCTACTGTTGAATTCTAGAGCTGAGAGAGCTTTCACAGAGAACTCCTTGCTGGCAACCTTCTCCTGTTGTCCAGCTCTAGTGCCTATGCTGATCCCATAGGTAGCCTAGAAGCCTGTGTTCAGAAGAGTACTAATAGCCCCTGCTCAGAGCTGGCGTAATAAGGTTCTTTCTGCTATTCCTAACCGTGGTGCATTTGTGGCTGCGTGGGGAGCTTTGAACAGCCCCAGCCTGCATTACATTGTCTTGGCCTGTCAGTCATGAGAAATGCTGTGCTGATGTGTCACTGTGTATGTGGCTTCCCGTTCCCCTCCCCACCCCCAAACAAGTAGATAATGTGAAACCTCTACACTCCTATTCGCTGGCTTCTTACTATTACCTGACAAATCACATTCTTAATCACAACTTCTGAAAAAAACTGTACAGAATAAACCAAGCCTTTACTTTTTGGGTTGTGAGGCCATTAGTATTTTGTCAAATTACGATTTTTAGTGGGCAACCCCTCCACATGCCTTGAGCCCAGTTGAGGCATAACCGCGTGTGTTTAAACATAAAGAGCCAGGTTTTCAGAAATGCTCAACCGCTCCAGGTTTGGAGCTGGATTTTTCAAAAGAACTCCGCTCCCCCTTAGGCATCTAAGCAAAGTAGATTTTCCAAGAGTGCTATGCCACAGCAGTCTCCTAGAGCTCATTTTCAACGCTGTTCTGGATGTTTTTGTAGTGTAAACAGGACCGATACAAATATGGTTCAGAAACCGTAGACTGGCCCTGAGAGTCTTGGCCTCACCCACGGGTGGTTGTCCTCAGCCTCGCTGATGTCAGCGACTTTCAGGACTCACTAAAAATCTGGTGCTGCTGTCATGTGAATGCAACGTTGCTTAGGTGCCCCTCTCTATTCTGTTTGTTATTCCTCTAGTGCAGTAACTACTTTTCACTTTAAAAGGGTTTGGGGTTTTTTGTTTTTGAGATGCTGAGTTTCAAAATTGTAAACTTTTTTGTCATGGAGAAATGAATATAGGTGTTCTGAGGAAGTGGCAAAGTTAATGGTTGCTAAAATGGGTAGATGTCTTACTCCTTCATATCAGACCTTGGATAGGGAGATTTCTGTTGGTGCTATTAGTGACTCTTATCTCTGTTGCTGAGAAGGAAACATGCTATGAAGAGGTCTAGTTTTTCTCTTGCTAACTATAGCCTTCTGTCTCTAGCATACTTAGCGGGACAAAGGGTTTTAAATACTAGCAGCAGGTTTCTACCCCTTCCCCACTGCCTCCCCCAGTGCCAAAGACATTCCATGGCATTCTTTTATACATATTCACCATGGATAGTAATTTAAATGCCTTTATATCCAGATGAGTTTAAAACTTTTTCTGTCCCTGTACAAGTATCTTCCAGTTATAAACATGCAAACAGGAAGACAAGGGCTAGGGATTTTAAGGGTTTTGTCTACCCAGGGAAGTTAGTGTACAGTAAGCTAGGCTGTGAATTTAAAGTGCACTCGTTACTCCTCACTAACTCCCCATGTGGACACTCTTACTACACACTAAGAACATCTTCAGGTGCTTCCAAAGTGTATTAAGGTAATGCGTACAAAGGCATTCTCAGTGCGCAGTAAAGACTGTCCACATGGGAAGTTAGTATAGAATAACTAGTGGGTTTTCCCCCATGTAGACAAGCCCAAAGGTGTCTAAGTGGTTTAGACACCCAGTGTCCATTGAAAGTCAAAGAAATTAGATGCCTTTGAATATCCTAGCCAGGTTGCTACTTAAAGTTTCCCGGCTTTCAGGCCCTTTTGTAAGGGGAGCAGGAGAGCTGCATGATTTCCCCATATGGGGGCATGTGTGTCATAACACTTTCAATGATCTTTGTGATGTCAGATGCAGAAGAGGCATTGTGACAAGCTGTGTAGCTGGGAATTGGTTTGGAAATAATGCACTAGACGAAGATACTTTTTAAATGCAGGATGGCCTCTAGAACAAGGGTTGAAGCTGTTGGGTCCTTGTACAGTGCGGTGTTGAAGGCTTAAAATTCTTTTTGGAGAACAGATTTTAGAGGGAGCTATAATCTTGCAAAAAACATCAACTCTGATGCCAGTATATTTTGTATGGGTTTTTTAAATAAATTGGTGGATTACCACTGCCCATTTTTTTAGAATTTCATATAGCAGGAAAATAGTTCAGGTTAACCGAGAAATGGTCTGAGCAAAATCATTTGCATATTGGTTTAAAAATGGGACTAACATAGGGGAATAACTAATTTACTAAATATGTAGGCTCAGATCTGACTCACCTCAAAATAGTCCTATAGATCTCATTCTACACGAACGTTCAGCTATGTTTCATCATGCTTGCTACAGAAAGAACAGTCTCTCTTCAAACTTCAGCTTCTGTGGTTGTTTGAGGTTTAACCAACTTCTGTTTAGAAGGTGGCATTTAGACTCACCATGAAGCAATGGCTTCTGAGGATGTCTCATATTTCTAATCTTTTTTTTTTATAAACAGCGTTTTAAATTATGGCTTAGCGCTTTCCCAGTTTAGGGATGCAAAAACAATGTGAAACTTTTCTCATTCAGAAGAGCCCTTTAGAGTCTGGAAACAAGCTGTCTTTCGTTACCATCTCGTTATCCCCTGGTCACTTGTGTGGATTGCTTTGGGGTTCTCTGTTGGCTCTGCTTGTGTCTTTGCAAAGTGAAGTGTAGGATGCATTAACATGTTGGAGATGTGTAAACAATCAAATAGACTTTTCCCAGACACTTTTTTTTAAAAATGGGTTGCAAAGAAAGTGAGTCAGATTTGCGACCCACTGAACCAACCTGACAAGATCTCTTAACAGGGCTCAGAAATGAGACCCTAGGAAATGTATTGAGTGAAATTGGGGTCCTCAGTCCTTTACACTGTTCATCTTCATTATAAACAGCTCTTGACTAGTCATAGTGGCAAAGTTGTTTTTCAGAATTCTCTCCAAGCATGCTTTTAAATATTAATATAAGGATTAATTCCTATGGAAACGGCATGAAGGTCTTTCTTGGTAGTTATTAAACTTAACACCTTGGTTTTTTTTTCTCCTCATGACCTTTGAACCTCTCTTTAATCCGTTTGACTAGAGCTGAAGGTTGATGCCAAGAAGACCCCACTGAGCTGAGGAGGGGAAAGCAGTCCAGCCTGCGAGGCCCCTTCTAAAATCAGTGCTTGCCAATGTTGCAGTAGGGATTTCAGCTGAAGACAAAGGAAGAATGATCTCTTGTGCTGTATGGGTATAGCAGAATAAAATTCTGTGGTGGAGTAGCTACGTGGAGTTGCTAGCATAAGCTTACAAAACGCTACAAAAGAGATGTTTAGGCTTTGACAGAGGGAGCTTTTATTGGAAGGGGAGCGAGGATTGTGGTCGTTCGGTTTTCCCTTTCCTGTTACATTTCTGGTACAAGTTGCCTGATTTTTGTTTTTCTAATTTTGGTAAATTTAGAGCTATAAATTAAGTAAATGCAAATTCAAATTTTCTGAATGTTCTGGAACATCTCTAAACATCCTCTACTGTTAATCTTGTTGTTACGCACTCTTATAAAAAGTTTACATTAGTCCCAGCAGCTAATGGCTTTAACCCCTTTGTGACCAGGAGCTGGGGTCTCCCGACACAAAGCACTAATCTAAAATTGTTTAGAACTCTGATATGCTGGTACTCTAGGGAGCTGCATGGAGTGATGCATGGCTCATATCCAACAGGCTTATGGAGTACAGTCTTAAGTTTCATGCAATATATTTTATTTTGTTAGTTTGAAGAGGTTTGCTGCTATGAAAAGGGTGTATTACTCTCAATGAAAGAGAACAACGTATTCAAAGTATATAAACACCCCTTAAATATCCTTAAGACTGTTATGCTGTCTTTAAGTATTGATTTGAGAAAATCCTGATTGGAGGATACACTGTCCATTGCCTACCTCTGTCCCTTAGCCTGAAAACTCTAATAGTTGCAGTGGCATTACTGTTATGAATTGCCTTCATGCTGCTATCTTCTTGTACATTCTTTGTTCAAAGTATATTTAATTACAGTTGCTAGTCTACCGTGCCTGTCTTCTGATTTGCATTTGAACTTCAGACTTGTACTTTAGTTTCTAGCTGTGAGACCAGACCTCCAAAGGCATCTATGCAGGTGGTCCATATGCCCATGTACAGCCTCGGTGAGATCAGTGGGATTTATGTACAAACATTAGGTCATGAATTCCTTAGTGGGACTGTCACTAAAATTTTGATTTACTATCTCCACGTATATAAATAAGGGCTGCTTTTACATAGGGAACAGTTAGTGAAGCTTACCTTAAACTGTGGCCTGTGTTCATGTTACCTGGTGAATGCGCTAAACATTTTAAAATAGTTATTCCAAAAGTAAGTCAATATAGTGCTTTTATGAAATTAGAGTTCAGTGTTGCCTACCGTTTATGCATACGCACATGCATTTTCTGTTGACTGAAAAGAAAACTGCACATGTGTCCAAGGGCAGAAATTGACGGCTTGTTGAAATATTTGAGATTCGGGGCTCTAGGCTGCAGATTGGACAGCATGTTAAAAATTCTTAAGATTATATATGCTATCCATGTGCACTTAAAATCTATCATATTAAGGAAATAGTTTTCAAACTTGGCTTCCTGATACAGTATTCAGCCTAAATTTTCTTTTCTTAACATCACCTCATTACTGAGTTATTTGTGCCAAACAAAATTCCTCTCGTTCTTGGTGCTTTTACTTTTTAGATATATTTGTAGCCTCATGCGCCCACCTCAGTCATTAGACACTTAGCCAAGATATGAACACTTAAGTCTAGTCTCATCAATAGAAAAGTTGTATGCATGTTCTGTATGTAAAAACCATCATGTGATTAAATTTAACTGATTGTCTGGAAGTGGGTATTGTACAGAATAAACTAAAAAAAATCCATCTGGTTTAGTTTTTTTAATTATTCGTATGCTAATAGAGCACTACTCTTGAAGTTTTACTAACATGAAGGCAATATTAAAAGTCTGACATAAATATGATTAATTGTGGGGACTTCCTTTTCTTTAAATACAATCAGGGTAACCTTTTCAAAGTAACTTGAAGGGTTAGTTCTGTGACTTCCTTCTTCTTGATCTCATGTCCTGCTTTGAAGGTCTGGGTGGGCATCTTTCCCTTACAAACCTCTTAAACATCTGTTCCTACAGGAGGCCATAAATTAGTAGAAGGCATTCAGGCAATGAAAGGAGACATTTCAGCATCTAAATCCTAGTGTTGGACATAGGTATGATGAGAGATAATATTGTTTTTTTAATCTTCTTATAGTAGCATATAGCTACATGGTTATAGGGCTAGCTGTGCCTCTGATCCCTTTCTAGTCTCTGAGTGCACTCTCTCTGGTGTCAGGCCTCATGCCTTTACCTTTTGTGGGGTAGCAAGTGTGATCCTCCCAATCTTGGACTGGTTTCTAGGCTGTGGTACACTGTATATCAACTGTGCTTCCTCAGCAGGTCTAACTGTGTTCAGTATCAACAGGTCTTTCCTTCAGGACCTTGTGACCCGTGATTAATACAGTGACCAGACAGCAGCCTTCTCAAACCAAAGTATTGTTCAATCTTAACAGTAGGAACAAACCATAACATAAAAAAAAAAAAATTGAAACAAGAAATGGTGTGCCCACACATGAGTCTTACCCAAGTTCCCTTACACTGGTGGCTGGAGGGGGTAGGCCTTGTTTCTTCAGATCCCCGTGAGTGTCCATCTGTTCCCTGTGAACAGCTCCCAAACAACTACTTCACTGCTTCCCAGAGACACTTGAACTGTTTATAGTCCTCTGGTTCCCAGCACTCGCAAAACAAGCTGTGTACCTTGACTGGAGCTAAGAAGGTAGGATCTTCATTTAATAGCTCAGGCAAGGTCTCTTATGCTTCTCCTGAAATGTTTATATGGAACCATTGTCTCACCTTCCTGCTTGTTTCTCCAACAGCCCACAATTTAACCTAAACAAGCATTCATACAATAAACATTCTAATAACTGGGTCACATATAACATTCGTAGTTTACTAGAGCTTCTCCATGCCCTCTGCAACAGAAACGTAATGAGTATAAACCTCTTCTTCAATACATTAATTCTCTATCTTCTGGACACTATGGAACTGCATCCATAGCAATGCCATACATATTTTTAATTTAACCTGATCCATCTGGAATCTTGCTCTCTTCCTTTACTGGATGCTATCTCAGCAGAAGCTTAGACTGACACTGGTGAACAAGTGACCATGAGTAGCCAAGGATGTGTGTGGATTGAGCCTGGATTTTGTCAGAAAACTCTAGGGCTATGATCTACCAGGCCACAGCCTCCTCCCCCTCCATGAGGTTCAAAACCTCGCCTTTTTGAAAGATTAACTTCTTGTGATTTTTGTCAAGATCTGCTGAATTGGAATTAATTTGCAAATTGGATACAATTAACTTAGGCTTGAATAGAGACTGGGAGTGGCTAAGTCATTATGCAAGGTAACCTATTTCCCCTTGTTTTTTCTCACCCCCACCCCCCTTCCTCAGACGTTCTTGTTAAACCCTGGATTTGTGCTGGAAATGGCCCACCTTGATTATCATACACATTGTAAGGAGAGTGATCACTTTACATAAGCTATTACCAGCAGGAGAGTGGGGTGGGGGGAGAGAAAACCTTTTGTAGTGATAATCACCCATTTTTTCATGGTTTGTGTGTATAAAAACATCTTCTGTATTTTCCACAGTATGCATCCGATGAAGTGAGCTGTAGATCACGAAAGCTTATGCTCAAATAAATTGGTTAGTCTCTAAGGTGCCACAAGTACTCCTTTTCTTTTTGCGAATACAGACTAACACGGCTGTTACTCTGAAACTTGTCAAGATCTAGTTGGATAGAAATTTGAATTCAATTAAAAATGCACCAAAACAGCATTTTAAAATTTAGGGGTTTTAATTAATTAAAACCTCATCTTAGCTGTACTGGATATGCAAGAAAAACATTTTTGAAAACATATTTTGCATATAAAACTAACTAGTTTACTAAACAAATGAAGCATGACCTGTAGTTAGTGATTTGAACTGTTTCTGGTCACCATGTCCTTCAAGATTTTAGAACTAGTAGACCTCATCCTTTCACACTAGTTTTTATTTTTAGATTGAAAGAGGAAAACAATTTTTCCTGCTTTTTCAACTCCCAATTAATTTCTTAAGTTTGAATGTACTAGTCAGAATGTACCGAACTATTTGAATAAACTGATATGAAGCAAATATTATCTCTGCGCCTGCAGAACAAGCTACTGATGTCAAAAAATGGCTGAGCACTTCAACAAACTCTGTTCCCAAGTGCCAGTGACTTCCACCAGTCCAGTGGTCTGACTTTCTTTAAAACATTTTCGAGTGTTTGCTCATGTCCATTCCATATTAGGGGTGTGTGCTCGCCACGTGCACCAGTGCCAAAAGTTTTTTCCCTCAGTGGTATCAGTAGGGGACCGGCTATGGTGCCCCCTGGAGCAGCGTGCACATGCCATGGTATAAGGGGTGCTGCCGGCTCCCCCCACCCTCAGTTCCTTCTTGCTGCCAGTGACGGTGCTGGAAAGTCTGCTGCTTCGGCTAGCATTGCGTTTCATTCAGTGTTCCTTCTGAACGTTTCCTGTAAATTAGTTCTAAAATAGTTTCTAGTTAATAGTTTCCTTAGTGTTAGTTCTAGTTTAGTCCGTTCTGGATGGGACTCAGGCTAAGGACGGGGCATACCCCGGTCCCCAGGCTTTAAGCCCTGCGATCATTGTAAGCGGCCTATGCCCATCAGTGACCCGCACGCTAGTTGTTTGAGGCGTCGAGGCGAAGGACAGACAAGTGTCGCATCTGTAAATCCTTCAAACCCCAAACAAAAAGGGACATCCGTCTCAGGGCACTCCTGATGGAGTTGGCTCTGACCCCAGCACTGGAGATCCGACTTGGCCCCGAGCACCGCAGCATCAATGCAGAGCACCCCGCTGGCACCGTCTTCGAGCCACGGTACCGGCTTCGTCCTCATCATCGCTGGACAAAGCCATCACAGGTACCCCTCACCCAGTTCCATGAGATGATGCTGCGGTTCATCAGGAACTATTGAAGAGGGTCGCCTCCAACCTAGGACTCCAGGTGGAGGAGCTAGAGGAGCCATTGTACTCCCTATTTGATGTCCTCTGTTCCATGGCACCTGCTAGGGTGGCTTTGCCCCTACACAAAGGGATTCAAAAACTAGTAATGCCCTGTGGGAAACCCCTCCTCCCTGCCTCCTCACTTCGAAAAGGGCTGAGTGAAAATACTTTGTACCAGCTCAAGGCCATGAGTATCTCTACACCCACCCGGCCCCAAACTCTCTTGCAGTTGAGGCAGTTAATCAAAGGGAAAGGCAGTGGCATCCCGGGCCCATGCCCAAAAATAAAGACTCTAAGAGGCTGGATCTGTTTGGGCGAAAAATTTATTAGTCTTCCAGCCTTCAACTGAGAGTGGCCAGCCACCAAGCCTTCCTGGGCCACTACAATTACAACATGTGGCAGGCCATGGCCAAGTTTGAGGTTTTGCTTCCCGATGGGTCCAGGAAGGAATTCTGGGCCATCCTCGAGGAGGACACTGCTGCGGCCAGGGCGGCTTCAGACACGGCGGACTCCGCAGCTGGCCCCATGGCCTCAGCCATCTCCATGCGGTGGGCGTCCTGGCTGCTCCTCTCTGGCCTGTCGACAGAGGCTCAGCAGTCGATGCAGGACCTCCCCTTCGATGGCCAGGCCATGTTTTCACAGCAGACGGACAGCAAGCTGCATGGACTAAAAGATTCCTGCACTACCCTGTAGGTACCCGCTAGGACTGTACATCCCTGGTCCAGTCTGTAAGCAGTTTAAACCACAGCCATCTCAGGGCCAAGGGAGACAACCCCAACAGGAGCCACCCCACAGGAAGAGATGGGGCTACAAGCGCCGCCAGAGCCACCTGCCTCCACCAAAGCGGGCTCAACCCGTACTAAGCAGGGGAACAAGCGGGCATTTTGAGGTTTAATTCAGTACTACAGGTATTTGCAAGACCTGACTTTATTGGTTAGGTCTGTCAGCCAATTCTGTTATGAAATTAATGGAGGGGCAAAGTTTTTTCGGTTTAACTTTCTTAGTGTCATGGCCTTTAAGGTTCATTTTTAGAGTTTACGAGCATTGAGAGATGTCTGTCTTGCTTAGTTCTATAGATTGTTCAAAATACTGTAGTTTAGAAATGACCGCTGTACTACTCCCTTATGTCTAAAGGATGGCAGCCAGACTGAAAAAAGCATGCATCATACCACTGACTCTCACTGAGGGAAATCCAGGAGCTGTTGGCTGGAACAGCTGCTTGCTTTCCTTTTGAAGGAGACAAGAAGGGGGAAAAAATGACTAATTTTGAGCAATAACGTGAGGCATTTGAAACACTGCATAGAACTGTTGTCGTCATTGTTTTTTAATCAAACACTTGATTAGCAAATTTAGAATAACAGCACTTAAGAACTTCAGTTATATGAGTCATCCTAATTTCTAAGGGTTTTCATAACCTATATAAAGTATTGTATACAGTAGAATTTAGCATTGAAATTTCAGTATTCTAAAGGGAGGAGAGGAAACTTACTCAAAGCTGAATGTCTTTACTCTTTTTTTTTTTTTTTTTTTTTTTTTTTAAGAAAAAATCTGATCTGTATTCTTTAATTGTACATGATGCATTTACATTATTTTCTTCAGACAATGTTTGCCAAAGAGATTGTACAAAATGTGTAGAATTCTGTTTACTCACGATACAAATTAATTATGCTAGAGATGTTGTCCAGTCCGGAAAGACTAAAATTAGACTTACCAGCCATGGCTTGGTTTGAGGCTATGCATTTGACAGTAGAAGCAGGGATGTTGAGCTGTCTTTGCTCGCTCCTGTACTCTGGCAAATATCTAAGAAACTGGACCCGTGGGGCAGAGTAGGCGGGATGGCACCCAGAGTCTCAGTGTGTGTATATGTGTAATATCTTGATGCTAGCATACAGGGCTTGACACTAGCATACAGGGCATTGGCAAGGATCACTCCACAGAAGCTGGGGTCCCATATATATTGCTGTCTTTGTTTTGGGGTTGCTTACTCTTTTCAAGATCAGGAGGCCAGATTTTAAACTCTGGTGTACTTGGATGTCTCCTTTCCTGGTTTCTTTAATCAATTTTGATCCCTTTGAAATAGGGATAATGTAATAAAGAAGGGTGGTTGGTTGATCAGGTTCATATTTAAAATCCTTCCTCCCCCCTTCCCCAGGAGGGCAGGGCATTAAGAACGAAAAAGCAGGCTGCTGAGAGAAGTTCCTTTACTATAGAGAAGTGAGAAATGAATTGCTGATGACGGAAAGCAAATGTTAAATGGGTAATTTATTGTCTATCAGCCTCTGTGCCAATGTATCAGCACAGCATGGTAATTGTCAAGCTGTCCAGAGTGGCTCATGACCATGAGTGCCAATCTCAGGGCAGACTGTTAAGGAACAGGGCACAAACCCCAAACTGGTTGTGTATTCTATACTTAGATTCCACCAACCAAGTATCAGGCGTGAACTCCTCAGGCACTACAACAGCCTTAACACGGAGTTAGACCGTCCCCTTGGGTTCTCCGGTCTATCTTGACCCTTAGGCAAGCTTTCCTTTCTGATAGATGGTCCCTTACACACAAAATTGCAACAGTATTCAGGTGACTGGTCCTTTGGGACTGGAAGTAACTTTCCGCAGGTCAGTTGTACCTTAGCTCTCTAACCAAAGACAGTGCTTTTGTACCCAATCCTATAATAAACTAACTACAGATTTATTAACTAAGAAAAATAAATAAGAGTTATTTACAAGGTTAAGCAGGTAAACATACACACACCAGTAAGTTAGTCTTAGGTTCCAAAAGGTGGTGATAGCAGCCGTATGCAAGCGCTATATCTTTTAGGCCGAACCCTAACTAAGCAGCTTGGAGATCCCTTGCTTATGTTAGAAATACAGCCCTGTCTGAATTCCAAGCAGCATAGTGATACAGTTCCTTCTGGTCAGGCATTTTTATTCCCTTCCATCAGAGTTCAAATTGATGGAACAAGTATGGGCTCTGTCTCCTCTTCATGGGAGTGTGTGGATGGGAGACAATCAACAAAGTCTTTGGCCTTTGATGTTTCACAATGGCTCGTTTGGTTTCATTGGACCTTCTTGTGTGTCGGACCAGCGCTTTACACTAATTAATGCTGCTTTCCTGTTCAAGTTACATAACTACAGAAGTTTACAGTGCAAACGCTCAATATAACTTTATACCGTGGGCTACAGATGTTAAGTGAGGTCAATACATGCAGCATCCTGCAAGTATTTCATCAAGTCTAAATTCATTCTTAACAATTTAACATCTATTTTAACAATGCTAACACACAGATGAGCCACACTGCTCTCTAGCTGTGCATTTGTCAGCCTTCAGTGAGACCTAGGGGCCTTGGAAGGAGCGGACACCTGGTCTGCCAGCATCACAGTAATATTGGCCATTTATAAGAAAAGGTACAATGTGGACATCTCTTTGAATTGGCACAAGTGATCTTGGTACAGAAGGGCCTCCGTACATAGGACTATAATATCATGAGCTAACCTAATCAAATGGGAATTGTTAACAGAGAGGCCAGGCCTGCACTATAAACTTTACATTGGTAGAACTACGTCTTGCAGGGGTGTGGGGGAGCCCCCCCCCCCCCCCCCCCCCCGAGCAATGCAGTTATACTGACCTACCCCCCAGTGTAGACAGTACTATGTGGACGGCAGCACTTCTCCTGTCCACACAGCTACCATCTCTTGCAGAGGTGGACTAACTGCACTGACTGGGGAAGCTCTCCCATTGGCATCGTAGTGTCTTGGCTGAAGTTCTATAGTGGTGCAGTTGCACCGCTGCAGCATTTTAAGTGTGGATCTCCCCTCCGCATCACCTTTCTGGATTAGACCCTATGTGGGCCACAAAGCCCTGTTTATAAAGGGTTTTTCCCTCCCCACTACATACTTTGACTGGGAGACCACAGAAATGATGCCCTTTGGTGTGAGGATGTGCATTGTACTGCACTTAAAATTATTTCTCTCACGTTTTGGGGGCACAGTTCAGCCCCTGAGCAGTACCTAACTTTGTCATCTGTATCGTAGTTCATTAATGACTGCTAATTGTCCTCAAGACACTAAAAAAGGAGCAGTGTTCACAATGCTGGTAATAAAATCTGTGATTGTTAGTCCATTGCCCACAGTCTTGAGTCATCCAGGCTACGAATTCTGGTGTTGTGGCATAAACTTGTGCAGTGTAAAATAATCATATGCAAAATTAAATATTCTTCTGGACTGATCTTTAGCCCGAAGCCGGTTAGGTCCAGGATGTCTCGGATGAAACTAGAATATTTTTTTTCACTATCTTCTGAGCACCAGTCAATCACAACGGGTATTATGTAAATAATAATTCCCATTCCTCACTATCTAAAAGGAGCATGTGGAAGTGCATTGCTGAATACATAATGTAAATTGGTAGACAGCTGAAGTAGGATAGCAGGGTATTTTTGCATCCTTGATGATATGGAGACTTAGAACAAAACATAAAACCTGCATGTCAAATTCATTGTGTTTCAGCACATGTTGCTTTTGTAGGCTTGTGCTCCAGAAAGTTAAATCCTGGCTTTTTAACAGAGTAAATACATCTTCCACACCCACCAAAAAAAAAAAAAAGTCAGGTGACCAGTCTAGACAAAGTTGATGAAAGATTTCCCTCTTGACAGACACCCAACAAAAGCTAGAGACGGGGATGATTTCAGTGGGAGAGGTCAGTATTTATTTTTTCATTTTATTTTTATGTTTAGTACTGTAGCTAGTTGGCAACCGATTCAGAGCAGTCAGTCATATTCATTCTTCCTAAGCGAAAGTTTCACATGGGTGTAACTGTTTTTTGTTCCATTTATGGACTCTAAAATGTTCAATTTACTCAACTTTTTAACATTTAAATTGAACAATAGTTTTTGTTTTGTTTTTTAAATATACAGACAATCATTCTAAAAGGGTGGCAACGTTCCTGGGGAGAACTTACACAAGTTTTGTCCCCAGTAAACTAAAAGAGAACCAACTGAGGTGTCTTAACTTCTTTCAGCGCTGTTAATGCAATGATCTCATCTTCAGGGCATATTCCCTATGTAATCACCACCATCTTGCAGATATATCCTATCATTAGTCCTCCCTCCTTTTTACTGTGGTTAAACTGCTTGTAAAGAGGACACCCCCCCCCCCGACCCCCCCAGACACTCACACACACAACCAAAAACATTTTATGAACAGGTGAAGAGGCATTGTGTGTCTGCGTGGGTTTTTTGTTTTTGTTTTTTAGAATAGCAAAAGCCATTAAAAAACAGATTGTCATGGGTCAAAAGTAGAAAGCCTTTAAGAGAGTTAATGGGTTTGATAGTCTACCAGGAATTAATGGGATTCCAAGATTCTCACAGTAGAGGAGATTAAAAAAATGAGGATTATTTAGTTTAGGGAGGTGATGAATTATGGATGACCCCGGTAGAAGGATATGAAATGGTACACGGAATGGAAAGTTTCCTGTTTAGCCTTTCTAATCATACAAGAACAAAGGGACATCTTATAAATTTTAAAAAGGAACAAATTCAAAACTGCTAAGGGGAAATGCTCTTTTACTCAACATTTATTAACTTTGTGGGCCTTGCTTCTGCAAGATGCTATTGAGCCAAGGTGCTTAATTGTAAAAAAAAGATTAAACATTATGTTAATAAGAACATTGATGGTTACACTCTCTAGGAAAAATATACACGCTGTAGGAAATAAGCCAACACCAAAAGGATTTAGGACGACATTTTCTCCCTGTGCATGATACTGTATAATTGTCCTTTATGGGCAGTTTTTCACTTGCATTTGAAGCCCTCTCGCACTGGCCACTGACAGAGACAAGATAAAAGATTAGTGATCTGGTATGGTAACGCCTTCCTTCAGTGTCATATCACAGAGCTGCTAATCTTCTGGGATACCAAGAGCCATAAAACGAGCAGTTCTTTGCAATATGTGAAGGAATATAGAGGAGCACCAGAGATTGCCCAATTACAGGCATCCACTCTGGGTGAGGGTATGTGTACAGCAGATATGCTTGATCCTACTGTTTTACCTTCAAATATTTCAGTTAACTCTTTACTATCCCTAACCAAAATCAGGCTCTCCATGATCTGCGCCATGTGTACCTTTTGAGGGCCGAGTGCATGCTTATAAAACATTAGGCATGTCTGTTTGCTGATGTGTGTGCTCTTTCTTCACCTAAACAGAGGTAAACATTTCAGTGACACAGTCCATACAGACTGCACCTGACTATTTTACATTCAACCTGCTTCTTTCTTACAGCTGTTCCCAGGGTAGGAGAGGCTTTGTTTATTCATTGATTTTGTCAGTTAGCGTTCTACCGATAACTGCTTGTGTCCCTTCAGTCAGTCATGCTCTCAAGACTGTTTAGAAAAACAGTGCATTTTCTTAATATGTTGTACTAGGTGGTGGTCTTCAAGATTTATGAAGCCATAATGCAGTGTCCAAAAAATCTTCCACCTTTCAAGGAGTAATGGGCAGACAAGCTGTCAAGATTCCTTCCCCACTCTGAACTCTGGGGTACAGATGTGGGGACCTGCATGAAAACCCCCTAAGCCTATTTTTACCAGCTTAAGTTAAAACTTCCCCAAGGTACAAACTATTTTACCTTTTGCCCTTGTACTTTATTGCTGCCACCACCAAGCGTCTAACCGATATATAACCGGGAAAGAGCCCGCTTGGAAACGTCTTTCCCACAAAATCCTCCCCAAACCCTACACCCCCTTTCCTGGGGAAGGCTTGATAAAAATCCTCACCAATTTGCATAGGTGAACACAGACCCAAACCCTTGGATCTTAAGAACAACGAAAAAAACAATCAGGTTCTTAGAAGAAGAATTTTAATTGAAGAAAAATAGTAAAAGAATCACCTCTGTAAAATCAGGATGGTAAATACCTTACAGGGTAATCAGATTCAAAACATAGAGAATCCCTCTAGGCAAAACCTTAAGTTACAAAAAGACACAAAAACAGGAATATACATTCCATTCAGCACAGCTATTTTATCAGCCATTTAAACAAAACAGAATCTAACGCACATCTAGCTAGATTACTTACTAAGTTCTAAGACTCCATTCCTTTTCTGTTCCTGGCAAAAGCATCACACAGACAGAGAGAACCTTTGTTCCTCTTCCCCCGCCCCAGCTTTGAAAATATCTTGTCGTCTCATTGGTCATTTTGGTCAGATGGCAGCGAGATTATCCTAGCTTCTTAACCCTTTACAGGTGAAAGGGTTTTTCCTCTGGCCAGGAGGGATTTTAAAGGTATTTACCTTTCCCTTTATATTTATGACACAAGCTCTGCTCAGTTTTGGAAGGTACCTTAACTTCCAGTTGTATCTTTCCTTTATGGTCTGACTTCCAGATGCTGGACTCCCTTTTGGTTCAATGGCCCAGCATTGGCATTATTATTACTACAGTAGAACCTCAGAGTTACAAACAGCTCGGGAATGGAGGTTGTTCCTAACTCTGAAATGTTGTAACTCTGAACAAAACATTATGGTTGTGCTTTCAGAAGTTACAACTGAACATTGACTTAATAAAAATTTGAAACTTTACTATGCAGAAAAAAAATGCTGCTTTTAATCATCTTATTTTAAATGAAACAAGCACAGAAACGGTTTCCTTACTTTGTCAAATCTTTTTTTAAACTTTCCTTTCATTTTTTTAAGAGTTCACATTTAATACAGTACTGTTCTGTCACTTGTGTATGCAAGCTGTGGTGTTGCAGAATCAGTAAGATATATTAGATGTCAGCCCAAAAAGGGACACAGTTCTCCCAGTGCTTTCTCGAAGTGCACAGTCCCATTAGAATCAAGGGGGAAACTCCTGGGAGTGTAGGACTGATTGCTTAAGTAAGGTTTTTGCAGGATGTGGGGAAGGGGAGGAGGAGGAGAAGGCTAATTATTTCAGGTACTCTAGTTGAAATCCTAAAAATACTTGCAGATCATTTTTTAAATTCCTTTTTCTCTCTTACCCCTTGGATATTTCTGGGATATGCTATGTACTATTTGTGTAGTAGGATCTGTCATATTTCTTTGGAGCTCTTGCTTGGGTATTTCGCTGCTCTTTATGTATAGAATACTGTGTGTGATTACATCTCCAGAACTGATTGCTGCAGCAAGCTAGGCCCACTTTTAAGAGAGGAAGTATTTGAGGAGAGAGAGTCCACCAATCCATCAGCAGATCTAACTACGTACAGTACAGATTGCCACAACATTAACAGAAACTAACATTTGAACGGAAGGAAATCTGAGCTGATGGATGTTTTAAATTATTCCCTTTTGTTGCAAGTACTAGAGAGCCAACTTGGAATAGCTGTCCAAATTACAAATCCTTCTTAATTTGTTTGACCTTTCCATTGATGAAGGAAAGGCAGAAAAGCCATATAAATTGAAGCCATCTCCATTAATTTCAGTTTTCTTCCCGGGACACACATTAGCTTGTTCTCTTGCATGTGTTGGCTGGAGGAGTTCTTTGCATGGTTTAATATTAGAAATTACTTACTTCTCAAATTCACTGTCAGGAATAAAGTTGAGCCTTTCCTTATGAAGGATTAACCTTCCAGACAGAGTGCTGGATTTCACCGTCCTGCACTAAAAGATAAACCAGCTATGTGGTGGCTTTCAAACTCATCTCACCCTAAACTAAGCTTAAAGTCAAGCAGGCTTGGGCATTCTGTTAGCATTATTAATAAATGTGCATTTTTCCAGAGTCATTAGGAAAAATGATATAAACCTAAATCTGTCAGTTCCTAGGACATGCAGCTATTTAGGTGGATGATATAAAAACCTGCCTGAGAGGGAGAGTGGGACTCATGTACAAGATTATACATATAACCCTGAGTGATTTCAAAAGCCTTTTTATGAACAAAGTGCATTGGCTTTTTCAATTTGTATTTTTAAAAAAACCAACCTAGATTAACTGACACTTTTATACCTGCCTCATGAAATGTATTTTTCTTGCACATGGAAGCACCTCTTCTATCAAGTACAGTACAGTTCAGCTAGCATATTATATAACCAAGAAGTTTCTTGATACTCCAGTGTTCCTTTTTTGGTTTTAAAGCGTTCTTCCAACTAATCAGTCTAGAAACCTGTGTTGGAAATGTGTGTGTTTTCCAGCAGTTTATCAGCCAGTCTTTACAGAATCCAGACAGCTCACTTTCATGTTGTAATAAAGGAAAAATATAATTGCCAGACGTCTACTTGAATAGATGGTTATTCTGGTACAAGTATGTATGTCACTTGCTTGGTCTGTGACTCACCAGTGGATAGAACAGTAATTTTTGGTGACTAGGAGGTGGAGTAAATTACTGGTTGTGATCTGATGTCTTATCCACAGCATAGTAAGCAAAAGGGATGAATTAGAGACGGGAATAGCAGCAATGTATTTTTGGGAGGGGGTGCAGGAAACCTCAAAGGATATGTTATACTATTGCCATTTTGATTACTTTTAAAAAACAACATAAAGATAAAATAAGAAAACCTCAATCCTAATGGCTTTGCCAGTAATAGAAATACATCGTAGAACAAAAGGCTGCAGAGCTTTTTATATCTTGTGTTCAGTAAATTGAGTTGAAAAGGAATAGACAAGTGTATTTTTAAAGTCCACACCTTAAGTCTGGGCCCTTATTTTTTGTATGGTGGAGTACCTTTGTGGCATAATAGCCATGCTCATGTAAGCAAGTATGATGGCTTATGTCGGAAAGGGTATAATTAATATAGAATTAATGAATCTTATCAAGAGGGTAATTTTTAAAAAAGCCTTTTAATTTATACTGCACTACCATGCTTAGATGTGCCTTCTGGTCACACCCATCCTAGTCCTGGAAGCCCTGAGGATCCTGGATATGGATTCACTTAACTTACACAACTGCTTTTCATCTTCGCTAAATATAGAGCCATTAAATCATATAAATGGAAAGCTTATTCAAACTGTTCTAAGCCAGTGATGCTTTTTTAAATCCTGTAAATATGTTTGTCTGATTCTGGCACTTTAATTGTGATGCAAGGCTTTATATGTGTGTCATGTATATATTTTTTTTAAAAAGTTGGCCAAGCCAATAGCAAGCCTTCCCCCATTCAGAACCAGCTGCTTTTCATTTATTTAGGCTCCTTTCACTCTGGGATGAGCCTTCCACAGATCTCTTTACAACTGATGCATTGTGTACATAAACCACTGGCAAATCTTCTTGCAGGAAGAAAGTGTTGTCCAGAGTTGTCTCTCTCTGGTTGCTAACCAGGATGAATGTCAATAACAGTTAAAATCAGATCTATTACATGATGAGAACTTGTATTTGTGCATTTCGCACTCTTAGTTGGAGAAGCCTGAAACTTTCTGTTGTTTTTCCACTTTGTACTTGGTGTTACTTGCTGTATTTCCAACAAAAACAAACACTGGAAAAAATTAAAAATCTAAATTGGCTGGTGTCATGTAACTACATACCTGGTGAAATAATCCGGTTGCATTTGTTTCCAGCAGGGACTAGGCACAAATTCTCCTTTGCATTCAGAAGTTCCTAACCTGTTGGCACTTCCTCCAGGCTTTCAACCATGCCTGTTACAGTCCAGGCCCTAGTGTATAAGCTCAGTCTCTGCTACTAGAGAGAAAGTAGAACTTCAGGTTTCTTGTTAGCCTGTTGTATCAAAAAGCCAGCAATATACAAGAGTTATGGCTCCTAGTTCTTGCCTTCATCTGGCACCTTGGCTGAATGCTGTTTCCAATAGGGGCCAACTCACCATGGCAAATCCCTGAGCAGAATTCCTGGATCCTGCTTTGGTGGTGGTCAGCCTCTCACTAATCTCCATTTCAGTGCCCCAAACTCCTTATCCCAACAGATTAAAGAGAGCTGTGTCACGGTTCTACTCCTCCAGCCCCTCATTCCTTCTGGAGATAAATCCTAACATTCTTCTCCATGCTTTTTCAAACCATGCCACCTCCATTAAGGAAACTGAGTAGGCTATACTAGTGCAACAATAAATTTTAAAATTAAACTAAATAAGTGGACACCTTCGAATCTGAGAAACATAGGGTTAGAAGGGACCTGGAGAAGTCATCTATTCTAGCACCCTGCACTGAGGTTATGTCTACACTACAGCCTATGTTGGCATAACTTGTATCGCTCAGGAGTGTGAATAAACCACCCCCACCACCCCCCAGGGAAATAAGATACGTCAAGTAAGCACTTGTGCACAGCGCTATGTCAACGGGAGAACTGCTCCCACCAACATAGCTTCTGCTGCTTACAGAGGTGGGTTTTTATGCCGACAGGAGGGCTGTCTCCTATCAGCATAGAGCGTCTTCACCAGGTGCGCTGCAGCGATGCATCTGTAGCACTGTACCTATAGACATGGCCTGAGGCAGGACCAAGTAAACTTAAATCATACCTGACATGTATTTGTCTAGCCTGTTCTTAAAAACATCCAAGGATAGGGATTCCTCAGCCTCCCTTGCTGACCTGTTCCGGTAGTTAACTACCATAAGTGGCCCCAAGCTATTTACTGGCTCTGGAAGTAGTGCTGCTAAGGCTGTGGCTACACTAGAGAGCTTACAGAGGAGCACCTGCACCAATGCAGCTGTGTTGCTATAAGCTATCTAGTGCAGCCACTCTAAGCTGACTGGAGAAAACTCTCCTATCGACTGAATTAATCCACCCCCAATGAGGTGCAGTAGCTATGTTGGCGGGAGAAGCTTTCCCACTGACATCGTACTGTCCACACTGGCGCTTAGGTCGGTGTAACTTATTTTGCTCCGGGGGTGGCTTATTCACACCCCTGAGTGACATAAGTTATACCGACATAAGTGCAAGTCAATCTAAATCATTCTTTATGCCCACTACTTGGGTGTTCTCTCAAGTGCTAGTCCTTTGTGGCTCAGGGTTGGAATGTTGCATCTAAGTGGACTTTGAATACTTCCCCGTGCCTTGGGGGTATTTATAGCAAGTTCCTGCACATAGATAGGAGTTGCATGTCTACATTGTTTGGGGTTTCAGCCCCAATCTTAGTTAAGCTGACTTCAGCAAATGCTTGAAGCAAAAGTTTTTCCTTGAGGGGGAGAGAGGCAACATCAGGAGGAGGCTTCTGGTGTGTGATCCGACCTTGTTAGATTGCAAATGTCTTCGTAGCAAGGAGTGTCACTTTTTTTTATTTTTACCGTGCCTGGTGCAGTAGGGCCTTATCCATGATTTGGACCCCTGGGCATTACCACAGTACAAATTGTAAGGCCTGTGATAACCATGTGGAATCAGTTTTGCACATACAAAGTGTGAGCTATTGTAAATGCAAACTAGATTAAAATATACACACTCCTGGTGCCAGGAAAAACTTCTTTTGAATAGTGCCTGTTTGCAAAACTAACTCTGTGAATGTGACAACTTTACTACAGAACTTGTGGTGATCTGTGTTGCAGCCTTCCTTCTGTTTCCCTCTCCCTGACGTTCTTTAAGAAAACATTACCATCCGTTGCTCCTTGCTACAGCATAAAACATGGCTACATAGGCAATATACACAGTGACAATTCTTTTGCACCCTAGGCACTAAAGTAATGTTGGTCTGTCTAAATATACCTTGTGAATTTACCATGATCAGTGGAAGTCAGTGTCAGAAGATCCTGTTCAGTTTCAAGTTGCTGCAGTTCTTGTGTCAATTAGTTTGTCATCCGTAATCACAACCACTTGGGTAGCAAAGGCTAAATTCACCGTCAAAGTCTGTTATGAGGTGGAAAGAGTAGCATGCTTCTAATGCTGATCCAAGTAAACAGCTCCGTACAGCAGTACTGCTCTAACTTGAGGTCCTATCAGTCTTTAAAATAGAATAAAACTTGGGTTTTGTGTTAGAGCTCTGCCGGCACACTCTTCAAATAAGGTAAATGCTAATCGTTTTGACTGCCTAAGCGGGCAGAGCAGCCAGTGTGCTGTCATCAGTAGCTTGAACAGCTTTGGCGCTAGAACCTGCTCTAGTATTTTAAGAGGGGGGATGTTGGCCAACATCTTGGAGAAGAAACGTGCTGGTAATCGGTTCTCAAATGGCAACAAGACTCCAGAAGTTATTAGCCTGGTCCCGAGCTGAACCACTGATTTGGAGGTGAAAGGTTCTTTGCTCTCAGTCTTTCCAAAAGACATTCACATCTTTTATCAAGAGGTGTCTACGTCTTTATTGTTTGCATGTTAATTATTGTGCTGTAACTCTCTGTATATTTAGCGAAGAGAGCATCTTGTGCGATCTGCTTCCTTCCTGCTGTTACATATCATAGAGTTGATGTACTAAAGCATGCATTTTTGGCATTCTAGCTCTTTCGTTTTGAAACGGTTCAATCTCTGAAAACCGAAAGAGAAACTGTCTGCAGTCAAAGGAAGCACAGTATGTTGGGAGTGCTGTCAAACCCAGAATTTGTGCAGCTGCCAAAATGAGGTTCTATACTTTTATTGGGTGATGTAAATGTTTAATTCATAGTGTATGTCTCAGAATAAATATTACTCTGCCAAGTAATGAGGCTCCATCTTGCAATCAACACCTCGTATTCTGAGGTAGTTTCCTTGACTAGTTTTTATAGCTCTGTACGTTCAGAGTTTCTTAAGAAAAATAAGACTTTAGAGATAATGCATACAAAAACCATCTCGTCTAACGTAGATCATTGAGTGTAAAACTTGCATTTAAACTGCTTCTTGAAGGCAACCTTCAGAATTAGAAGTATGGTTTATAGAGTTTTATAGAGCAGTAAAGTGCAATTTCTCTTTAGAGAGCAACAATCAGTATGCAGGTATAGGCTCTTAACTTAAAACCTTGACATTTGTCCTTTATTTTCCCCTCTCTTGAGAGACTGCTGCTTATTTTCTGTATCCTGCACTGTGCTTTTTTTTTTTTTTTTTTTTTTGAGGAAAAAGTGTTAATTACTAAGCAAACAGCAACTACTGGATGTTGCTCTGACAGGCATAAACACTCCTAAGGTTTGTATTCCTTAGCCATTTCCATTTCTTGGTTTACCTGCAGGCGGGGGGGAAGCGGCAAGAGTTCTGAGCAACAAAATTACCACAAAAAAGTAGAGACTGCATCTTGTTATACTAGTTATCTAGGCAAAGCAGAAGGAAAACAAAACCGCAGCCATTGTAAATCAGGGTCTTCCCATGTAACCTGTATAGCTTCAGTGTAAATCTCTTCCACTGGCCCAGGTTATTACAGATGTAAGACATCCCTTTTGTTATAATAATTTTTTTTGCAAACCATGCTTTAATTCATCAATGAATTTAATATTTCTAGCTTCCGTCAAAGTGGTTTTCCATCAGCATCTCCTATATCTCTGCCCTGCGATTATTTTCTCCAGATAATTAGTTGTATTAACAAATTAGTGCATTAATTTTCATGCACAGCCACTCTGGAATGAGTTAGTTGTCTTTTCCTCTCCCCACCTCCCAATACTGAAATTGCTGAAAATCCTGACTCAGTACACCATCAACTCCAACTTGTGTAGTTGGGTTCACCAGCGTATCAAGGCCCTGTCCACAGTAGGATCAGAACAGTGCCGATTACCATCTTGTCCAAAACCAGTTGTTGTTAGGAAAGACAGGCAAAAGCCTTCTAACCAGTATAACTAGGGATCACTTCCCCCAAGAATTGTGCTGTAAACTATCCCCACAAATAGTCTATAGCATGGTTCCGTAACACTGTTTTTACATTGTTCGTGGACAAGAATCCTTGCTCCTCCTGGTAAGGGAAACCATGACAGAACCTTACTAGCACCGCCCCTATTGAAACAGTTGTGTCTCTAGCAGTGTGCCTTAACTCTGGGAAACCAGAATGTTTGCACTGTGAGCTAATCTACTCCTTAAAGACATTAGATAATGTAATAAAATAGCTCAAAGGCACATTCTAATTAATTGCTGCATTTCATCATGCTTCTAAAATTTTTATCTGTTGCAAAGTAGAACTGTATTTTTAGTACAGTGCAATCTAAAATGTCTGGCCAAAAACCTGATATAGTACCTAGGAAAATGGAAACATTTCTTTAAATGTATTCCAGAGCTGTGGTTTTTCCTCAGGGTATTTAAACTCTTATGTTCTGACTACTTACTTTGGTGCAGTTTATATATGACTTGGATTAAAAATTCATTTTACGGACAGTTGACTCTGATCTTTCCATGCTTCTTTTTAATAATGAAAAACAGAACTTAAATTTTCAATTTAGCATGATGTAAACTCCAATATATAGTGTCCAAGGAAAGAAAAATTATATTCTTTCATTTGCCACTGAGGTTTACAGATGTATTCTCCCTTCATGGTTATGACCAAAGATTCATGCTGTTGTAACCCTGACCACTACCTCAGTACAATATTTTTGTTTCTCTTACTTCACATCTCCCTTCCTCACTTGTAATACAGACCTGGCTATCTTCCCCAATGCAGTGGATTTCATTCTCTGGTCCTTAGTGTAAGAACTTTAGCCCAAGTTCTTTGCTGGTGTCACTGGTGCAGCTCCTCTGAAGCCAGTGGACCTAGTCCAGTTGACACAAGAGAAGAGCTTTGCCCTTCATATGCTACTTGTCTGAATGTAAACTCAGACAGGACAGTTGGGAGAGGAGTCCTGTCTTCTTTAAAATAGCAAGCGCTCTGTGGACCGTTCATATTTCAGTATTGCTGCTGTTGCTAAGTCACCAATATACCCTTTTTTTCCCCTTGCAAAGAAACACATGGTCCAGAATCTTCAAATTGCAACCTTCTAGAATTACACTATTGTCCCCTGCTGTTAGTTAAGTGTGTTTTTTACTGCTTTTTAAATAATAATTTACCAATTTATCAATGACCTTTCACTGCACAATTTCCACATCCATATACCAACTTGTAACAGGGGCCTCTGCTAGTCTAGTTAATTTGCTTACAACAAAAATGAAACCAGCAGAATGGACTCTCTCTTGTTCAATAGCTGGCACCTCAAGATAGGGCTATTACCAAGCTCTTTCAATGGGTCTCAAGTGGAAGTTATGTGGTGGGTAAAGATCACTTTGTTTACCTTCCAGGCATTTTTTTCTAAACAGGGTTTGAAGGTAGAGTCTGTGTGGAGTGGGTAGGGTAGTCTTGTTCTGGTTCCTGGTGGACATGGGGCTATACCACAATTGCACCTTTTCTTAAGTCTCTCAACAGAGAACTCCACAAATGGATGATTCAGGAAGGCTGGGCTACCATCGCATACCTAGGGCTTCATGGGCAGAAAGCTGGTGCTGGCACTATTTTCTGGCTCACTGCTCTGTGGAGAAGTGGTAAATTTCACAAGCTCTCATTAATCAGACACTCAACGTGCACTAAATTGAAATTAAACAGTAAGATGAAATTCAATAAAGACCGATGCAAAGTACTACACTTGAGAAAGGAAAATCAAATGCACAACTACAAAATGGGGAATTATTGGCTAAATGATTTTACTGGTGAAAAGGATCTGAGAGTTATAGAGGATCACAAATTGAATATGAAACAGCAATGTGGAGCAGTTGTGAAAAAGGGTAATATCATTGTGTGGTGTATCAACAAGATTGTTGTTCGTAAGACTCAGGAGGTAATTGTTCTGCTCTGCTCAGCACTGGTGAAGGCCCACCTGGAGTACTGTATCCAGTTCTGGACTTTAGTCCAGAGGAGATCAACAAACATGATAAAGCGTTTAGAAAAACCTGACCTATGGGGAAAGGTTATAAATACTGGGCATGTTTAGGCTTGATAAAAGAAGATTATGGGGGGACCTGATAAGTCTTCAAATACGTTAAGGCAGTGTTGGGCAACCTGCGGCCCATCAGACTAATCCTCTGGCGGGCCACGAAGCAGTGTTTACATTGACCGTCCACATGCATGGCCACCCGCAGCTCCCAGTGGCCGCGGTTTGCCGTTCCCGGCCAATGGGAGCTGCGGAAAACGGCGGCCAGCATGTCCCTGTGGCCTGTGCCGCTTCCTGCAGCTCCCATTGGCTGGGAATGGCAAACCGTCCCCACTGGGAGCTGTGGGTGGCCGTGCCTGTCGACAGTTCATGTAAACGCTGCCTCGTGGCCTGCCAGCGGATTACCCTGACTGGCCGCAGGTTGCCCACCAGTGTGTTAAGGACTGTTATAAAGGGGAGAGTGATTACTTCTTGTCCTATCTTCAGTGGACATGGAGAACAATGGGCTTAATCTGCCGTAAGGGACAATTAGGTTAGATATTAAGATAAACTTTTTTAACTCTAAGGGTAGTTAAGGTCTCGAATAGGCTTCCTGGGGAGGTTGTGGAATCCCAGTCATTCAAGGTTTGTAAGAACAAGCTGAACACACACCAGTCGGGGATGGTCTAGGTGTTTACTTGGTCTGGCCTTAGTGCAGGGAGCTGGTCTAGATGACCTCTCAAGATCCCTACATTTCTATGATTTTATTTTTTTTAATCCACTTTATGTAGTAACCCAATGGTGCACTGTTCTGCCACTATAAATCTCATAGGAAATTGTCTCGTGAGGGAGATACCATGAAGGGAATGCTCTTGCTTTATACATAAACTTCACAGTACAAATACAGTAGTCGCATAATGTAAATCACATTCAGATATTCTGAATCTTGCTTCCATTTTCTAGTGCTGTAGGGAAGAGAGGCAGTACAGTGAGAGAAACATACCTCATCTGCTGAGATGTTAAACAGACAGCACTGGCGTTTCTTGTTTGAGTGGGTCGCCCAGCTGATCACTATGCCTTTGTATTAACTGACTAAGTTTATAGGGTTTATAAATGGGTGGGGAGGAAGACAATCAGGGTTGGTCAACTTCTCAGCCTCTTGGCTTTGACAGTGTCACTTTAATTCCTGTTGCAAAATCCTGGTATGCCATATTTAGGAATTCCTAGGATTTTAGAATCCCACCCCCCAAATAGAAACCATACTTGAAAACTACCAAAGGTGATTAATTGCATGCTACCATATGTGAATGATGTATGTGCATTTGATTCCTCACCCATTATAAGCAAGGCAAAGAAGTATCCTTTCTGAGTTCATGGATTTAGTGGAGTTTGTTTGTGATTCATTTAATGTGCTTCAGATTATTTTTGATGCTTATTTCCTAGGCTTCATTAAGCTTTGTGGTCTGACCATATTGTGGTGGTGCCTGCTAACAGTTTAGTAAAGACTAGTTTTAATATCCTGATATATTTCTTTAATATCCTGTAATACACTTTTCCAGTTCTTTTTGGATAATGCTAATACTAAACAGGCTGTTATGCACAAGAGCCCCCAAGCTACGTTTTAAGATTCACATAATGGATCCCATCATTCTTCTTTACACAACACTGAATGCAGTTTGTCTGGAGTTTTTTTTTAGTATACACAGCACCATATGTGAGTGTGTGCTTTGCAAAAGCAGTGTAGAAAGAGACTCTTCCTGCCCTAGTCATGCCTTGGTATGTTTGTTGTGGGAAGAAGCAGTTAGCACTTTTTTTCTTCCTTCATACTTACGACTTCTGTGGGCTAAGGCCAGGTCTTCATGAGGAGCACCTGCCAGTGTAGGAGTACTTGGCCATTTATACTTCGCCATTTATACAACTGCTCCACAGCTGTGCTTGCACAGCCTATTCTCCCCACAGACCCAGGTGATCCAATACCTCCTGTCTACTCCAGGCAGAAGTGTGTCTGTAGCATGTAGCCAGCATGGTAGGTTGGGCAGTTGCCCACAACAAGGGATTGCTGCTATGTGTGCTCGCCACACTGGGCAGTCTGGAAATGGCATTTCAAAAATACGTGGCGTTTTTAAAGAGGGTGTTGGCTTCTGGTGTTCATGACCCGTGGGAAGTGCAGGTCACAACTGTGACCAGTGGGACACTGTGTGGAAGGCTGCTGGAGGACAGTTAGAGTCAACGTAGGTCACGCGGTGTTGACCCTCTCAATGCATCAACCACAGTAGGCTGACTATGGCTCCATGCCATTCTGGGAGGTGGTATTGCAGCATTGCCATGGCAGGGCACTTGCATAGCGGGACCAGCAGACTTGTGTGTAGGTGCAAGCACAACTAGGTCCAAACAAGGGGGTTTACATCAACCTAACGTTGCAGTGTAAATCAGGCCTAAGTCTAATACCAAAACGAAAGCAATCAGCTATCTTCTATCATTAGACTCTTTACCAAGTAAAAGGTGGCACTCTGGATGGATTGCTGTGTGGCATTGTGATGACTGTGCACTATGATGCTCAAGAATATTTATGACAAAGTGCATGGGAATGAGAAGTCTGTGTTCCGTAAATCAAAAGAGAGGCATTCAGAGAGGCACAGTAATTTATTCACCCACATGGATCAAAACGGTTCTGGGGCATGCACAGATGCCTTCCCAAAACAAACATACCTTGGATATGTTGTTTTCTAAAGGCAATGGCAAATTCCTCTGGCCTTTAGCAACACACCAGACTGCAGAGGTCATCTGAAGAGACTGGTTCCTAGCATGTGTTTTGGGTGGCTGCTGGATTAGATTTTATTTTGTTCCGGTTTAAAAGGACTCAAAGCGAATTTTCTGCTGCTATTTCCAACAATGCTATGATAACAAAAAATTATAGATGCTCAACAAGACCCAGGGTATGACGAGAAGGGCAATATAAAACTTATGAAAATGTCATCTTCCTAGATGCTTTTGTGTATGCTTTAAAAGATTTAATTGACCAAAATAATGGTGTAATGAGAGGACTGAATACTGCAGTAAACTGACAGCAGAGGATTTGGCATTCCAAGTTAGATGGTTCCTGACACTGCATTATCACCAGTTTTTTCTCATCCAGAGCTGCTTAATTGCTGAATAAACGCCTCCGAAGAACAGTAAGGAAGGGGTAGTGGAAAAAAAGTAGTCATGCTCCATTTGTTCCACTGATACCCATGGTCTAAAACCATTCCAAGCAACAGGTCAAACACTAAACATTCATAGATGGCTCACAGGAAGGCAAGGCATTGCAGTCATGTATGTGACACTATGAACACTATTCCATATCCTGATCCTTCTACTAATCAAACTGGCCACAATCCCTCCACCCTAAAGGCCAAGACTTTAACAGGGTTCAAAAAAAAGAACTAGATAAGTTCATGGAGGATAGGTCCATCAATGGCTATTAGCCAGGATGGGCAGCAGTGGAGTCCCTAGCCTCTGTTTGCCAGAAGCTGGGAATTGGCCACAGGGGATGGATCACTTGATGATAACCTGTTCTGTTCATTCCCTCTGGCATTGGCCACTGTCAGAAGACAGGATACTGGGCTAGATGGACCTTTGGTCTGACCCAGTATGGCCGCTCTTACGTTCCTATGTAAAACACTCACATGAACCTGCCTCTTCGGTGACAAGAGCCTCATCCCACCTTCCAGTTGCTGACCCCTCCTCTCTTCTTCCTTCCTACCTTGGACTCAGCAGCAACCCTCCTAAAGGGTGCCGAGCTGCCAGACCTGTGTGTGATGCACAAGAAGTAACTTGTCTTGCCCACCACCTCCCAAACTGGTAGAAATGGGGACAGGGAAAGCCAGGATTTTTCACATTTCACTCTGCAAGTACACGTTTTTCTTTCTGCAGTTCTAGAGAGGCCTTATCCCTACAAAAGAAGGGAAACGCACTGTATTGGATGTGCATTCAGAGCCCGAGTATAAAGGCTATATGTGCTTCAAAATCTGCTATTGGGTACTGTAGCTACAAATGAATCCATTAAAAGCAGCCGATGTAGCAGCAACAGGCAGCTGAAATATCAGAATTCTGAAATGGTGGCTGAGTTCTGAAGTCCCATCAGCAGAAGTGGGTTGCAAGAACCTGAACTATCTTCCAGTACAGAAGCGGAGTGAAAGAGAAACCATGGGGAGAAATCAGAAAGCTTTTCACATGCAAGCAGCAGAAACATTCAAGAGAATTAAATCCATGCCTTGCTTGATTGACAAATTTTGTGAAGGATTTGATTGCCAAAGTTGAGGCAGTGTATTTCACTCTTTTAATAGTGGCTAATGAGTTTTCATTCAGTGTAATGGGAGCTATTGGTAACCACACTTCCTGCTTTTACTTAAAGCATTATAAAGTTTTAAAAGCAGCGCTGAAAATTTTAGTGCCAAAGCTAAATTATAGGCGGCATATATCTGTATAGCTTAAAAACACAAACGAGGAGGTGAGCCCACCCTCAGTCTGACACACTGCATGTATTACAACATACTCTGTTACGTAGTGCCCCAGACTCATGCTGTTTGTTACTTGTCCAAACTATGCCAGAGAGCAAACCTCCAGAAAAACCTCAGACCATATACAGTTAGTCAGCAACTCCATGTGAAATCTCTAACCATATTTGAACTAATGGGCTCACTTGGGAGAGTGATACTGTGGGAGAGGGTGGGAATGCCAATCTGTCTGACAGTTTATTTCAGTAATTAGAAAGTTGTTCCACCAATGGGATGACAATAAAAATCATAGCTGTGTAGGAAGACGCAGGCTCTCTTAAAGCTATAAACATATGCAAAATTTGGAGGAATGGCATGGGTTCTGACTTGCTTTCTCTGTGTGTACATATATACACACAAACAAATATACACAGCTTCTCAATTCCCATCATTTGGCTGGTGCGCACCTCCTGGATTTGTATCTCCTGTAAATCTATTAAAAGGAGTCTCTTTATTTTGCTTAGTAAGCTACATGCACTTCTACCTCTCCTGAAAAGTGACCTAAATATACCATCTTAAAATTATTATTTTTTACACTTCAGAGACACCATTTACAAATATAGGAGAATTTTATAGCTAGAGCTCTTCATACTGGTCTTATGTAGCCTTTTTATATAAATGCAAGAAAGTCAAATTACTTAAAGAATGATGACCCTACTATATAGGCAGCATTCCTCTACTAATCTCATTGACAAAGTATCCATATCCTTTTGTGACCTAGCGACTACGTGCATCATCTGTGAGAGTCCAAGTTCTTTGGGGCACAGGCTGTGTCATCTTAGGGTTTTGTACAGCCAAATATAACTTTGAAATTCTATAAATTTAATTCAGATGTTTCCCAATGATAAGAGAGAGGGTAGTTTATTGCATTCAGATGCAGCTACTATTGGACAGTCTTAAGGTATAGTCGAGATTATTGGACAATGGAGAATCTGTCCTCCCTTCAGTCCTGTGTAGTAATGACGTGACTGCACCCCGCCCCCACCTCCCAAATGCTTTCACAATCCTAGCATTTAACTGTGGAAATGTACATCTGCAGTAACTGCATACCACGCAGTGCTCCTTACCATATAGGCTTTCAAAACTGTAGTGTGCTCGAGCCAGTGCTATCCAGTAAGAGTCTAATGAAGTAAGTAAGCATGTGGTTTCTCTGCATAGCACAAGAATTTGTGGCTGCTTTTTTGCTATTCTGAGCAATTATAAAACAGTGCTTTTGGCCAGAATCACATGTACCTTTGAAACACACACACACTTTGAAACAATGCTGTGTTGCTTCAGTAAATACAGAAGGCTGCCATCTCACACTGTTCTCCTTATGAAATTAGTTGGGGGGTTAGTTCTTGTCCTAGTGGACACATCACACAAGCCAGTGCTCGAATAGGCTTTATCACCATTCTTAGCAGTACCCAGTAAAAAACAGATTGACTGTGCAGGGAGGGCTAATTTATGGTCATAGGCTGCTGAAGAAATATGCGACAGACAAAAATTACCCTTGTTCCATAAATGCTAAATTTAATGTTGGACAATGGTACTGCAATATATCACAGGGAGCTGGCTAATATGTCTTTCTTTATTTCACAGAGACTCTGATGTTCCTCTTTATTATTTGTTTTGTACCCAGAATGTTGCTGTACCTGATACACCATATTTCCCATTGGGCTATTTGTAATGTATCACATTAAGCAGATTCGCTGCTATAGTGTGATCTCTTTAAACGATTCTTTATCTTACCCCAATGGCTATGCTACGGTAAAAAGTAACAAGGGCATGTGAATGGAGGATTATTTTTTTCTTTGAGTATTATGGGGAGACACAGTAACTTGTAAATTGGCCTTTATGCGCCGTTAGGTGTCATTCAGTTGCTTTATTGCTAGGTGTGCATTGCAAAGTTTGTAGCTTCTTAGTGAACTAATAATAATCTTCCTTTCCTGAGCATAAGTGTTTCTAGTGGTCATTTTCCAGAGCTAAGAACACTTCTGTCCTGAATGGCTAAGGAAATCAGGCTGACACAGGAAGGCACTAGGCAAAACTAGGCCATTATTCTAATGGCCCAGGCTAATGTAGATTATAAACTTTACTTGACAAAATGTCGCTAGCAGATTAGATTATGTACAGTGCAATTAAATGGGGTTTACAACAAAAACTGTAAAGGTTCATTGTGAGTGCCAAGCAAAATGAAGTGTGGCACTTTGAACTTATGCTTTATAGAATGAACTAGCATTTCAGTATGTGCTTGGTACTTTCAAATTTATGAAGGCACAGTCTTCAATCCCAAGAGTTTACCATTTTAGGAAGGAAAGCAACACAAGGGTGACTAGAATGGAAAATATGCCATCAAAATACATATTCTTTTAAAAATGTGTCCTTGTACTATGCCTTTTTATTAGCTGGCTTATTTCTTATAGGCACTGCGACAGAAGTGGATCTTGAGAAGGGGTTCGGAGGAGAGGGCAATGGCCACACACATCAGCTTGTGCAGGTTGGCATGAAAGAGGAGCACAGCTGGCTGTGGGAGAAGTAGACAGTCAAGTGTTGAATTTCCCAGGCCACCTGTCAAAAGTGTAAATGGCCAGCCCTCTGTAACCAGAGCCTTGACTGGCTAGAGAGCAGGCAGGAAATCCTATCCCTACTGCCAATTCTCTTCCCTTTGGAGGATGGGGATGCCATTCAAGAAGGCACTGGGTGGACTGCAGGACTGACTAGGTGCTGCTGCTGCAGGACAGCAGGCTGAGAATCTGAGATTGGAGGTTGGGGAACAGGTTCAGGGAGCAGCCTTTCTGCGTCGCATGCAGGAATCAGCTAAAAGCCACTGGGAAGAAAGTGCCTTGCTCAGTGTCTAAGGAGCTGATGTTACGGCAGCACTTTAACTGTGTGCGTCCTGATTTCTGGGTGAATTCCTGTCTCCCAAAAGGCTGTAGGAGGGTTCTCAGTCCAAAAGCAATGGATGGGAGTCTGGAACTAACTACCAGCTAGGGTTGCCAACCCTGACTGAAGCCATTCCGGGAGATTTTCTTTTCCAACACAACATAATGTCATTTTCTTAAAATATCCTATTAAAATCTCCTGGATTGCTTTCAATAGTCACCTGGAGATTGATACCGATTCCGGGAGACTCCAGGCCAATCCTGGAGGATTGGCAACCATTCGAGACCAGCATCACTGGCATAGTAGGCAGTGTGAAAGAAGCACGTGTGATTAAAGACAGGGAAGGGCTTTGATGTTGAGGACAGAAAGTTTGAATTTGACGAAGTGAAAGTGTCAGACAGTAGGGGGAATCCAAGGGTGGGTGATGTGGCCGGCAAGGAATATTGTTTTAGCAGTTGTGTTTTGGGCTGGCATATCTGATCTATTTCAGGGCTGATACGTAATGATGGAGCCGGGAAATGCAGTCACACCGGGAGTGGAAAACACCAACTTTTAATCAGTGCCCAGAATTGCTAAATAGTCCAGGACTGAAAGTGAAGAATAATAATGCACTAACCATTTGAACCTTTAAGGAGAAATTGGGTAAGTCAGCAGACTGTAACTACCCACAGGGACAGTTTGGTCAGACATCAAAGCCAACACGTGTTCTGGTAAAAAAAAAACGCTACCAGTATTGGATTGCTTTAACTGGTGACGAGTTTTTAGTATCAGTCCAAAAATGGCATCTCCCAGAGTTCATAAGCACTGCGTTGGGGCACTAGTTCAATACTGACTTGGTGCTACTCTCTGAAAGATGTCACAGAGCGATGCTGATGAGATTCCATAGGCAAATGTCTCATTTTTATTGGCTAGCCTTCACATTTCACCAGTGTTAAACTAGTTTACAATGGAAGACTCTAGCAAGCCATAGATACTGTGTCCCAGTCACTCCTTGTATTATTTCAGATGATGGTGAAGTTGATAGAACAAGCCCATTTTTGAAGTTACAAAAATGGATTAAATAAACTGTCATGCCAGGACACAATGTGTAGCTGCCTTAGCATCAGAGCAGATGCCTATTCATATGAAAGCATTTCATGTTGCTAGAGTAGATGATGCAAAAATATATACTATGTTACATCACTTCCTATGTCAGCTCTGGTGGTATAGAGGCAATGTCAGTTAAGGCAACCGTGAGGAGAACTGCTGCATCAGAATCATACAGACACTTTGCTGGTCCCATAATTGCAGAAATCTAATGTGCTCCAGATTCCTGGTGATTTGGACTAGGTGTTCTGGAATCAGCAGTGCATGTACACTGATACAGATACACCAGTAATAACCTCTAGTATAGACATCGTGCACCAGAGGTAAGTTGCAATGGTGCAGTCTCCATTTTGCACTGGTGTAGAACACCTACACTGGGGGTTTGCTTGAAAGATGCTGCACCAACGTAGCTATATTGGTGCAAAAATCCCTAATGTTAGGCAAGCTGCAAAGGCCACATCCTGCAGCTAGATCCATAAGGGCAGACACACTACAGTAATAGTACAACTAATAATAATCCCCGGGTGGAGCCCTGTTGCAGGATCTAGTGCTTAAGAAAGACCTCAGGGTTTGACCCGTTTATTGCTACAGCTCTGTCAGTATCACTGGCCTTGATATACATACATATATGAGGTAGTGCGGGAACTATTAAGAAAAGGTTGTTTTTTACTTCTGTGCTTTTTTCTTTGTAACTTTTTATTGATTTGATTTTAAGTACTTTAACGGCCTCAATTTATCATCTTTATATTTGTGAGCAATGATCCTTTCTGTTGGCTACCAAGTAGCCATAGTGTTCCCCTCTACCCCATCCCAAGTGGTGCAGAGTGCCTCTGTGAGGAGAGGATATTGCCATCCACAGGAGGTGGAAAATAACAGAAGAACTACTAGATGAGAAAACACCCTGTTTAAAATCCATATATAAGGTCAGTTTGGCAAACAAGGTCCATTCTATGGAGAATCCTATTTCTAAACCTTGGTGTGCTATTGCATCATTAAAATAAAAGATGGAAATTGATGCTACACCCCTTAAGATGTCTTCAGCTCACTGCTGCCAGCTATAATACAATGTGTAGAGCTTTCTGTGTTTCCAAGAACTGCCCTACACTTCATCTGCGACCTAGAACAATGGATAACTCCTCTCTGGATTGCTTATCTGAAGCTTCTCCTGCAAAATCTTGGGGCTTTCTATGAAATAGAACAGATACAAACTTCCAGGCTGTTTGTGGCTGTTCTTTTCATGGGGCTGCTGTCAGTGATAACAAAACCCAAGTTTGTTTGCATCTCAGCACCGTGGAAGCTAAGGGTACGTCTACACTAGAAAGGTAAGTCAACCTATATCAGGTTGACTTACAGCCACCACCGTAATTACTGCAGTGGTGCTTGTCCACACTACCCATCTTGGGTCAGTGGTGCACACTCCTACTCATCAGGGGTGCTTCCACTAAATCCTCACCAGGAGTGCTTCCATCAACCTAAGAGGGGAAGTATGGGGAGCTGAGAACCCAGGCTCTCGGCTCCCCACACTTCCATTGCACTCCCTGTCAGGAACCCGACTTCCCCACAGGCTCCCTACTGGCTGTACCCACATTCCCATTCTCTGCCTGGAAGAGTGGAGGAAGCCACCTGAGGCTTCTCCCCTTGCTCCCTGCCCAATCCCTGCTGGGAGCCAGCCAGTCTTGTGAAATTGCTGTGAAATTGATATGGCTGCCAGGCTCCCAGCCGGAAGTGGGCAGAATCCAGCTGCCTGGGCTTCCAGCCAGAAGCTGGGTCCAGCCCCGCCGCCTCCCCCAGCTCTTCAGGGGAGCAGGAGGTAGTTGGGCTCTAGCTGCCTGGCTTCCTTGTCAATTTCACAGCTCTTGCCATGAAATTGACAAGACAGCCACTAAGGAACACAGTGTCTACACAGACACTGTGTAGTAGGTCACTTACATTGGTGGGGGAAGGCTGTAGTGTAGACACCGACATAATTAGGTCAACCTAACTGCATAGTGTAGACCAGCCCTAAGAGGAACAATAAAATCCGACACAAAATATTTGGTACGAAAGTAATTTGGTACAGTCCCTGCATCTGGCCTTAAATGAACAAATCAGAAGTGAGTTACGACTAGTTCATTGCTATTTTGTCTGGATCAGTGAAGGCAGCCGCTCCTCAATTTGTGAAGGAAAGCTGAATCATTTTTCCCACAGGTCAGTGTCAGAGCTCAAGTGAGACAGTGCATTTCCACTGGACTCCTAATCTGGAAATGCTCAAAATGAATTTTGAACACACTTTCTCAAGTGAATGTGATATAAATTAGTCCTAGACAGCTATGATGCTGCACTTCTTTAGTAGCTGTAGGGTAGAACATTTAATAGCATTTATTGGCACACTCCTTGTTTTTGTTCCTATTAAGCCAGAAAGAATCCTTTTGGAAGCAGAATCCTAAATTACAGCCAAACCTTGTGAGGTTTGCATAACCAAATCTAATCTCTTCAAAAAGCCAGTTTTAAGGGTGGTTTGTTTGTTTTTTATTTTGTTTCTCTTATGATACAAAATACTTGCAGAGTAGAGTTCTGCTTTTTTGCTTTAAAAAATAAAATAACTGCAAAGAAGCAGCACTGAGGCTTTATAGAACTGGAGTGATGGCAGCTGTGTGGCTAGTATGTTATATGTTCCAAATGGGAGGACATTATTTAAACAAACCAAGCAATAACCTCCTCCTGAGAGATGCTTGTGAAGGCTCTTGTCTCGTCTTTTTTTTTTTTTTTTTTTTTTTTTACGACTAAGCGTCCCACTCTGTTTCCCATTACTGAATTTGGGGGCAGGGGTGAGAGGACCCTTCACTTTCCAACTGCAGTGAACTGACTGGTTCCCTTGTCTAGATCACAGGAAAAGGTCATTGCAAAACAAAAAAAAAAGGTTTATTTTCCATCTCTTTCCTCCACTTCATAACCAGGAGATCTTAAATTATTATATTTTCTTTAAATCCCGTTTTACTGTGGTCTGTTAGTAATGCTAATTCCATGATACTAGGGCAACCATCGCCAGACATGTCACTCAAACGTTGGAGGCAGGAGGGAGAACTGCTGTTTGGACAAGTGACTGTGTTGGGTGGTAGAAAGGAGAAGAGATGCAAATTTGGAGAGTATGATCCATTCAAAATTACTTTGTTTGGAGAAACTGGAAATGGGCAAATTCAGGACAGATTTTTAAGCTTCTGTGCTTATTGAGATGGAGCAAAAAGGTCAGTTGCTTAATGAAGTAGTTGTGTTGTAAGCTATTGTAAACTAAAGATTAAACTCAGATGCAGTCCCTCTTGTAATTTACAGCTGGACTAGATGTTCCTTGGGAATTCGGTGACCTTGGATTTGCTGTACTTTAAAGTTGTCCGAGATGTTTGGCTTGCCTTTTAAAACACTCTGGAGGGAGAGGGAGCAGTAGCTTCATAGAGGTCAGCAATACACACGGCACTGTTGGAATGAAGATCCTGAGACAGCCTTAGCAGACTCTAGATGCTTAAATGGAACCACCAGCACTGTTCTTTGTAATATCCTAAAAAGAAGTTTATTTTGCCAGGCACAGCTCACTCTTTCTGAAGAGCAGGCTTAGAATTATTTAATACATATGTTCTGAGCCGAAAACGATTTTGTAGCACCCCTAATGTTCCTTTCCAAAACTGCATTAGATACCACATTTGAGATTTGTCCAACCAATATTTTCCCTTTTATTTAAAACAAACCTCATTAGAGTCGAGGGTAGTTAAACGTGCTTAAGTTGAAAAGGATGGGCTGAGCACATGCTGAATTGGGGCCTGAATGTTTTGTTGGTCAGTTCAGAAGTTTAATATGAACATCTAGCGCTGTATATGACGCTTTCTGTACCTCTTCTTGTTGTGGCAAACAGAGAGGCTGTGTTTAAAGGGGGAGAGTGATGTGCGTAGGAAATCACGCTTTATCCTTTTCCCCTAAACACAGTAATATCCATTGTACGGCGTATCTTTGAGCACCCCAGCAATAGCTGTGTGGGGCTGCATGTGACACAATCCAATGTAAAACGCAAAACCCTGTATCGAGTCATTACGAAGAATCCTCAATGTCCCTTCACCCTCAAAGGTCTGTTACTTGAATCTCCTGAAAACTCCACACCTCCCTCTCCCCCCGACCCGATAAAGAAAAAAGAAAAGGAGTACTCGTGGCACCTTAGAGACTAACAAATTTATTGTTATTTATCGGATGCATCTGATGAAGTGAGCTGTAGCTCACGAAAGCTTATGCTCAAATAAATTGGTTAGTCTCTAAGGTGCCACAAGTACTCCTTTTCTTTTTGCGAATACAGACTAACATGGCTGCTACTCTGAAACCAATGATAAAGAAAAGTCTTTTATCCTGTGGCCTCGTTTAAGTATTGAACATTTTACTAGCAGAACTGTGCAAAGAGGTTGTTTTTTTGTTGTTGTCGTTGTTGTTGTTGTTTTTTACTGACCTAGTTAAGGTGGCAAAACCATTAATGTAGATGCAATTTTACTGGCATAAGGTGCTTTATATCAGGATAGCTTATTTCACGTCGCTGAACTGGAATAACCTATCCTAATAGAAGCACTTTTATACCCATATGGCTGCACCTACGCTGTGCGGGGAGGAGGCTGCTGCTTTACGCTGGCATAGTTAAAGCAATAAAACTATAGACAAGGCCTCTGTGTGGTTGTCTTAAGCACTTCCTTTCCTCTTGTGGAAGAGTACCTGCTGCCGAGATCAGATGCTCACCTGCTGTTGAACAAAGTTCTCCCGAGCTATGCAACATTAGCTATTATCCTAGGTTTTAATTAGATAGGTTTTGTATTTAAAGTGCATCTCGGGTATTCATAAATATGCCACACAACATGAGTTGTCCAGAGCTGCTTTTCATGACATTTGTGGAGCTGTATTTTCTGCGCTGTGGCAGTACAGTCTGGATCTGTGAGAGCATGTCCTGTGGGGCTATTATGTGGCTGCAGGCCAGTTTCTGTATATATTGGCCTTATTTTTTAAGTCCATTTTCTCCAATACACTCTCTTTTTTTGGCCTGCAAAAGACTTCTTCATTTAAAATGATCAACATAACACTCTTTCAGTTAGTCTTTTGGATCCAAGCCCATACTGCCCACAACAGCTGTACCACAGTTTAAACATTCAGTCTCTAACGTATTGGGAAACATTAGGGTGTTTTAAGGCTTCAACAGGTCTAGAGTAAATACTGATTAATAAAGAGTAGCTCCTTTTTGTGTCCCTGTATTTCCAGTACTCTGCATTAGAATAAAGCATGCTTAGAATATAATCCCCAAAATGAATAACCATGAAAGGTTCTTTTAAAAAAAATACTTAGAGAAGTGTATTCCAAATGAGGAGTTTGGATACATGTTTTACTAGCGAGGCTCTAGTAACCAATTTGTCGTGCAAAAGCTTGCACGTAATGTCCTGTAGAGAACTGTATGTTCCATAGATTGACCACCTTGCTATCATTTGATCTTTTCTTCTTGATTTCTGTCTACACATTTTGATGGTCACTAGGTTAAAAAACAAAAAAGTCAAAACTGTTTAGTGTTCCCAAATCCTCAAACACTGAAATGTGCAAATAGCAAACATGGCTGCAATCCTTTTGGTAGCATGATCAAATGCTTTCAGATCAGGGCCCTTGCATATGCTAACCTTTAAACAAATATATAAATAGCTGGCGTGGCATAATTGGTTCCAAGCATGGATTGTGTCCCCCAACATAGAATCATAGGGTTAGAAGGGACTGCGTCTAGTCTAACCCCCTGCCAAGATGCAGCATTTGTTGTGTCTAAATCATCCAAGACAGATGGCTATCCAGCCTCCTTTTGAAAACCTCCAGGGAAGAAGCTTCCGTGACCTCCCCAGGCAAGTCTCTTCCATTGTCCTACTGTTCTTATAGTTAGGAAGCTTTTATCGTGAAATTTAATCTAAATCTGTTATGCTGTAGTTTGAATGCATTGCCTCTTGTCCTGCCCTTTGTAGCAAAAGAGAACAACTTTTCTTCATCTTTTTTTATGGCAGCCTTTCAAGTATCTGAAGATAGCTCCCATATCCCCTCTTAATCTCCTCTCTTACAAGCTAAACCTACTCAGTTCCTTCAGCCTTTTATTCATATGGCTTGCATTCCATTCCTTAGATGATCTTTGTCACTCATCTCTACATCCTTTCTATACATTGGCATCCAAACTTGGACACCGTACTCCAGCTGAGGCCTCATCAGAATTGAGAAGTGATACTGAAACCTCCATGACTTGCATGCTGTGCCTCTGTTAATGCAACTAAAATTGCATTTGCTGACTTATGTTGAAGCTGTGATCCACTACAACTCCCAGATCCTTCTCAGCACTGCTGCTGCTAAGTCAGTTTTCCCCCATTCTGCATGGATATGGCAACTACTCTGGTAGTAGCTGTGATTGCTAACCACGGGTTGCCCTTGTTAGTGATCTAGGCTAAAACGTGGTGATTTTTTTCTTTAATTGAGTCATCCCAAAGGTGAAGTGGGGGGGAGGCCTAACTATATAACTGATTCAGGTAGTCCTTTTCTTTCTAGCCGTGTGCAATAGGACATCCCGGAGTATGCTGCATTTATATGGTGCTTGTGCCCTTCTGTATGCTTGTCTCTGGAGCACTTTCTCCTTTGTGGAGGCACTGTGGGTTAACTGCTCAGTTTTTCCCAGAACGCACTGGCAGTATGGCAAGTGTGGATGCACAGAGATAACGTGGTTGAGTTGTGGAAAAAATGAGTTGCTAAATAGATGTCTCTCTCTCTCTCTCTCTCTCTCTCAGGATTAATGAGTGGTTTTAATAAATGGGTAATCGATTGTTAGTTCAGCTGGTCAATAAGCTGCATATAGCCACCTATGACACCTTCTGTTGGTGCATAACCACCTATAACAAACTGCTTAAGTCTATATAATATGCTTATAGCATCTATTAACCATTTATTAGCCCTTTGTAAAGCATTTTAAAATGGGATCTTAGGGCTTGTCTACACTACAGTGCTACAGCGACTTTTAAGCACCACGAAGCAATGAGTGAAGACACTACCTATGCCAACCAGAGAGCTTCTCCCATCGGCATAGGTACTTCACCTCCCCAAGAGCAGGTAGCTGTGTCAATGGCAGAAGCCCTCTTAGCCAACATTGTGCTGTCTACACCAGCAGTTAGGTTGGGATAGCAGCGTCGCTCGGGGGGTGTGGATTTTCCACACCCTGAGCAATGCAGTTTTACCAACATACATTGGTAGTGTAGACCAAGCCTGTATATCAAGTGTGACTCAGTATTATTTTTAAACATCCTTTACCATTGAAGTCAGTGGGAGCTTTGCTGTCAACTTCAATGAGTAGAGAATCAGGCCCACAGCATACAAGAGGCCGCTTATGCTTATGAAGTACATGGGGAGTGGCTTGTCTGGGAGGGAGGAGACGTGAAGTTTTATAGGAAAAGCAATTAAAATATCCTTGCACGCTATTCCTCTGAAAAACATGTTTATATACAAACTTTCTGGAAGCCTTGGTGTATCTGCATTCTAGCACTCCCTGATAGCTCAACTGCAGTGAGTGGTTTGTTAGAATTTCCACTTTGGGAGGGCCGTGTGGGAATTTAACGTTTTCTGTTTAAATTGCATTGAGTTGAAACTTGAAACACCAGTCACGTCTACTTTTTTCTTTTCAAGTCAGCTCTCCTAGAGGAGAGAGGGAAAAAACATATTTAATTGTCTGGGCTTTAACTACTAACATTTTATTCCTACTTAGAAAGCACCTATTGTAGTCCTTAAAATATACCAGTTACTTTCATTTCAGAAAGTTAGTTAATGGTCCATATCTTAATTTGCATTCAGATGTTTCATAAAATTTTTCCTACCGATCAGTGTTTTATTAAAACTTTGTTGAGTAAAGTAACCTAAAAGTGCTTCTGCTTTTCATAGTTTCCTATTGTGGGTGTTTGAGTGCCCTGGTTTGGTATCTTAGAATAAATGCTCTCAGGTTGTATGGTCTTGATTATTTGTTTTTCTTTTTAAATCCAAAACAGAATTTGAAAATAAATGCTATTATCAGTGCTGTTTAAAAAACAAAACAAGAACCTGACAGTAGCTACCTATTGAAACAATATAAAATATATATATCTTGCCTTCCAAAGTTCTGTGGAAATCTGTGCCTTCACTTGTATTCAGACAGTTGAAATCCACAGATAGATACTATGTGGTATTACGTCTAGTGCTATATATAGTACTATAAAAGACATGCCTGATGGAGACAGCTTAGAATTAAAGTACATGCTCTAACTCTGTGCTCTTGCAATGTTTTTGTTCATGCTATATAAATTCTCCATTGTAATAAACAGTGTGCTTACAGGATTGATTCTAAGTGGGTGCGACATGGGGTCATGGGGATCCCAGAGCTCTTAACAAAAACTGCAAGACTCTAGATATACTACAGTAACCCATTATTAGTAACAGAAACAACATACACATAATTTAAAAAGGGACGGAGGGCAGGATGGGAACCATGCTTCAAAGCTGGTTTCTTGAAGAAGGCCTCAGTCCGTTTAACTCTTACAGCTCCTACAGAGTTTCAGTCTGATTGAGTTCCACCCCCATAACACTCTACTTCTATATCTGGGAGAGTTTCTATCATGCACTACTCCAAAAGGGTATGTATTTCTTGTCAGTTGACCTGTTTTTATGGCCTAGAGGCCCTAACCAAGTTCAGGTCCCCTTTGTGCTCGGAAATATACATACACCTTGTAAAAGATAGATTCTGTTCCAAAGGGCTTACAGTTTATATTGACAAAATGGAAGAATGACTTAACGTGAGAAAGACAGAATAGGAAAGAACAAATGTCTTGAAGGACAAAGAAATGGGAAAGAGAGGGAAAGAAATGGTGATTACTGCAATGTGGTCAGGGAAAAATGATAAGGGGTAGTAGTGTAAGTAATGTGCCCACTGCAAGTAATATGCAGCTATAGTTAATATAACATCGTTCTTAAATAGTGGGTCAGACCAAGCAAATCAGGTGCCGGTAAAGTGTGGTGGGCCACTTGCACTCCAAACACTCCTTATCTCTGTGTGCGTGCATGCATCTCTTTATACTCCTCCACAACAATGGGCTGAATTTAGGACACAAAGCAGTTAGAGACCCATGCGATGGGACTTCTAGCTGCTGTACATAGACATAACAGGATCACATAAGGATGGTGGCAGCTTTAACTGCCTTTCTTTTAGCATCTTTAAGATGGAGACTTCATTTCGTTATTTCTTATTATTTTATAATTTGCATTTAGCTCACTGCTTGAATGGGCTTTCATTCTTAGATTTGACATTTAGACTCATTCTGCCTTAAAATATCTCCGGCTGTGTGTACGGTTGAATGGCTACAGCTGCACTACTGTGGCATTTCAGTGTAAACACTACCGTGACAGGAGGGTTTCTTCCACCGTTGTAGTTAATCCTCCTGCCCGTGAGGTGCTTGCTAGGTTGACAGAAGAATTCTTCCCTCAACTAGCACTCTCGCCACTGGGGGTTAGGTCGGCTTAACTGTGTCTCCCAGGAGTGTGGATTTTTCACTCCCCGAGAGACATAGCTATGCAGATGTAACTTCTCAGTGTAGACCAGTCTCAACCTGCCACCTCATTATTTTGAAATAGAGCAATTCCCATTTTAAGAATGCTTATGTTCTACTGTATATGTACCTTATGTTTTACTTACTTTATGAAACTGCTGTCGGTACTTTTTGAAGGCACCTGTTATCATTTAAACTCTGTATTTTATTTGAAATACTTAATTTTTTTTTAAAATGTGGACCACATCACCCGCTACCACAGAGACTGAATCCTGATATGTGTAATGTGGTGCCCTCATGTTTACTAATGCAGAAATTAAACATAGAATTTAGCATCTTTGGTAAAAATGTTTAGTTTAGGTTTCACACTAGTATTGTCCAAGTTTAACTCTATTATTATTTTTCTTTAGAAGAGTTTGGCTGTAAAGGAAAAGTTTAAAAGGACATGATAATGAAAACATAAGTTATTCTGAATACAGTGTCCTTGCCTTTCCATATGTCATTTAAAAAAACAAACAAACAAAAACAGAAAAATGCTATTCATTTTATAACGTAGAGAATAAAAACACACTGACATATTTTATCTGATGTTGCTGTCTTAGGCTAAAAATGAGTTTATGATCTACTTAGCACACAGTTGTTCAGATAAGGATATTTCTAGAGTAGGACATAATAATCCTAATCCTTGGTAGATGTTTCTTTCACCAGTTTACAATGAATAACCCTCTTAATTCCTTTGAGCAGCAGCTGGTATCCCTACAACCTGTGTCTAAAATGGAGAACAGCTTATTCAGAAAGACTTCTGGTCATATAAGCACGGAGGCATTTTCATACAGTAGGGCTATGTGGGGTAACTGTCACAAATACACTACTGCTAAAATCTTAATGTTGCAAAAATAATAACTTAATATTTCTCTTTTTAGATGCAGCAGCTGTTTTATGAAAATTATGAGCAGAACAAAAAAGGCTACATCAAAGACCTTAGAAATAGCAAGATACACCGAGCTATAACACTGCATCCCAACAAGAACCCACCATACCAGTATAGACTTCATAGTTACATGCTGAGTCGCAAAATCGCAGAACTGCGTTACCGGACTATACAGTTGCACAGAGAAATTGTCCTGATGAGCAAATACAGCAATGCAGAAATACACAAAGATGACCTTCAGCTGGGGATACCACCTTCTTTTATGAGGTTCCAGCCACGCCTGCGTGAGGAGGTCTTGGAATGGGAGTTCCTTACAGGAAAATATCTCTATTCTGCAGCTGATGGACAGCCCCCTCGGAGAGGGATGGACTCATCGCAGCGTGAAGCATTGGATGACATTGTTATGCAGGTCATGGAAATGATCAATGCAAATGCTAAGACCAGAGGGCGGATCATTGATTTCAAGGAGATACAATATGGCTATCGCAGAGTTAATCCTATGTATGGAGCAGAGTATGTTCTTGACTTACTGCTTCTATACAAAAAACACAAGGGAAAGAAGATGACCGTGCCTGTCAGAAGGCATGCCTACTTACAGCAGACATTCAGCAAGATCCAGTTTATGGAGCATGAAGAGATAGATGCCAAAGAGCTGGCCAGCAAAATTAACCAAGATTCTGGATCCTTGTCTTTCCTGTCCAATTCACTGAAGATGTTTGTTCCATTCCAGCTCACTGGATCAAAAGCAGAGCGGAAGGAGCCCAAAGACAAGAAGATCAACATCTTGATTCCTCTGTCTGGACGGTTTGATATGTTTGCTAGGTTCATGGGGAATTTTGAGAAAACTTGCCTCATTCCCAGTCAGAACGTCAAGCTAGTCGTCCTGCTTTTCAATTCTGACTCAAACCCTGATAAGGCAAAGCAAGTTGAATTGATGAGAGATTACCGTATTAAGTACCCCAAGGCTGATATGCAGATCTTGCCAGTGTCTGGGGAATTCTCAAGGGCTCTGGCTCTTGAAGTTGGATCTTCTCAGTTTAAAAATGAGTCTTTGCTCTTCTTCTGTGATGTTGACCTAGTGTTTACCACAGAGTTTCTCCAGCGATGTAGAGCCAATACAGTTTTGGGCCAACAAATATACTTTCCAGTCATCTTTAGTCAGTATGATCCAAAGATAGTTTATAGAGGAAAAGTTCCCAGTGACAATCATTTTGCCTTCACCCAGAAAACAGGTTTCTGGAGGAACTATGGCTTTGGCATTACCTGTATTTACAAAGGTGATCTCCTTAGAGCAGGTGGCTTTGATGTCTCTATCCAAGGTTGGGGCCTTGAGGATGTGGACCTATTTAACAAAGTCATTCAAGCTGGCTTAAAGACTTTCCGGAGCCAAGAAATCGGAGTTGTTCACGTACATCATCCAGTCTTTTGTGACCCCAATCTGGATCCAAAACAATATAAAATGTGCTTGGGGTCCAAAGCTTCAACTTATGGGTCCACACAACAGTTGGCTGAACTGTGGCTTGAAAAAAATGACCCGAGCTTTGGGAAAAGCAGCAATACTAACGGCTCAGTGAGGACAGCCTAATGTCCAGCTGTGCTGGAGAAGACTTTTTTAATTATCTAATTTATTTTTGGGAAATGTTTTGATAGTTCATTTTTAAAGACCACACAAGGATATATTTTAGAAATCGTGTTTTCCTACCAAGAACTCTTTTGAGAATGAGCTTTTTTGAACAAAACTGTGATTTGATATTTGCCTTTGAACAAAAATTTTGGCTGAGTATTATCTGGCAGATCTGCATAATTCTGGTGACTTGAAATAAGGTTTCCACGTGAACAAAGGACCTCTTCTTTTTTTTTTTTTTTTTTTTAACCTTTTTTCATTGATGTCGTCTTTGCTAGGATTCTATAAATTGGAACCTGAACGTTCAAGCAAAATGGTAAAATACTGTACCTAACTGTTGTGTTGTGACTGTTACATTACGCAGATTCTACTCTTTTTAAATAGCCATAACGTTCAAATTGTGTTAGAACAATGCAAAACAGTGTGGCAATAGTTGGGTTATTAATTTCAGGAGTATTTCAATTGGTTGATTACTTCAACCAAAAATGTACTTTTACTTATTGTGGCCAAGCAACTTTTTGAAGGAGTGTGTGGAAAAGAAGCACAACCTTGTATCAGTTTAGTCCATATGTAAGTTTTGTCTGACATTTGGTCCATATGTGGATCTAACATTAAAAATTCCATGGTGGATTCTGTGTATTCTAAATTGTTCTCCTGTCTAGAACAGAGACTGCATGATGGTGAAATGCAAAATTGTAATGTGTGGGAGGGAGAAATGAGAATTTCTCACTGCAAAACAAGGTACAAAACTAAAAATCTGAAATCCCTAATGAGAACATTAGAAACTTGAATCTGATTGCATTCATTTTGTACAATCAGTTACAAGATGTTGATGGGAACAATTGTTACATTCTTTGATTACTAGTTTCTTTTGGTTTTCTGTATCTGATAGACCTTTAATTTATTTAATATCCATTGTTTTAGGTTCTTGCCCTTTTCTTGAATATCTGTTAGTCATTTATTTATATATCTATTAGGAATGTATTGCTTTTTCTCACTCTTAAGGTAGTGTACATCTTACTTACAGTAAACTGTGATCTCCAAAGATTTCTTTTGAAAGTATTTTTTATTCCAAATTCCTTTTAAAATTTTACTGAGTGACTGAAATAACCTTGGGAATTGTTTTGATGCTCTAAGATGAACTGGGGAGAGAAAATGTTGAGTAGAAACAATATGACCCCTCTGAGTTATCACCTAGGAAAGGGTAAATAAACATACAAATAAAGTGCCTTAAAGTGAACAACAGGAGGGGGAACTCTTCTGCATCGAGACGTAGAACACTGATGGAAATTGCTGTTGAAGCAGATCATATCTTGAGCTCAGAAGTTAAAAATAAAGCCAGTGGAAAATATATTTTTCTATTGTACTCCAACACCACTTTGCCCTAGTTCCATTTCAGTAATCTAAAGACCTGCTCTATGGGAGGTGAAGGATAGTAAAAGAGAACGAAAGTCAGTACTTAGATTTGATGTACCACGGTTTAAGGGGCCTTTATGGAGTAACTGCTTGAATATTCCAATAGGAAAATAATCAGTGGTTACACGTTTATGGAATGTGAATTGCATTTGCAACTAGCCTAGATTTGGTGTCATACAACTGTCGGTATTTTTTTGGTGACAGCCCCAAGGATGTAGATACTTATAATGGATTCAATGCATGGAAAGTGTTGAAAGACTTGGTCCTAAGATGCAATAAAGATTTTTATTTGCAATCCTCTCTCATCATGTTGTCTGCCTCAGTCCTCATCTTACATAGCAGGCCCAGTTTATGGTAAGTATTATAGCAAAGATTTTGGGAGTGAAATGAGCCTAACAATAAAGTACCATTTATGCACAAGTTCTTGCCATCTGTGCCAAATTTCAGAGGCAATAGCCCTGGGGAAAAGGTGTTTCACCCACTGCCACTACTACTGTTTACTGTCTTGAGATTTGTTAATGGAGATCTTTGAAGTCTGCCTTGTGAGGAGAGGTTTATACTGCTTCAGCTGCTAATCAAGATGTCCAAAGCTACCCATAATTGTAAACGGAATGCACCCAATTACCAGGCTGAAGGACTCTGTAATATTTTGTATAGCCTATGCATGATAAAAGTTAAGACCCACTTTTCAGATATGTTGAGCACCTGTTCACTGCTACCTCTTCCATTTTGATCAGAACTCTCTCAATGGTGGTTTTTCTTAAACCCCCAACTGCTGGAGTCATGTGACTATGTAAAGTGGCTACTGATCTTTAGAAGCACTGCGGACTCACTGTTTCTGTTAGTTTCAATAGGAGCTATGGGTCTTGCATGCTTCTGGAAATTGGGCCTGAAGTGTCTCGGGGTGAGCAAATGAAATCGGTGACTGCTTCTGAAAATGTTGGTCTCGGTGTCTGGGATAAGAGGCACTATTTTGTGTTCTATAAATACAAGGTACCAAGGCCAATGCTTCCAGAAGTGACTAGTGACTTTGGGGATTGATTTTTTGGGGGCGCAGGGTGGTCCAACTAGAGACACCTCAGAGTATGTCTACATTGCAGCTGGGAGCGAGCCTCCCAGCCTGGGTAGACAAGCAGTAGATATGATATTTTGATTTTTAGTACAGCTTTTGACACAGTCCCACTGACATTCTCAGAAGCATACTAGGGAAATATGGTCTAGATGAAATTACTGTAAGGTGGGTGCACAACTGGTTGAAAGAAAGTCAAGTGCAGAGTCCTGCATTTAGGACGGAAGAATCCCATGCACCGCTACAGACTAGGGACCGAATGGCTAGGCAGCAGTTCTTCAGAAAAGGACCTAGGGGTTACAGTGGACGAGAAGCTGGATATGAGTCAACAGTGTGCCCTTGTTGCCAAGAAAGCCAATGGCATTTTGGGATGTATAAGTAGGGGCATTGCCAGCAGATGGAGGGATGTGATCATTCCCCTCTATTCAACATTGGTGAGGCCTCATCTGGAGTACTGTGTCCAGTTTTGGGCCCCACGCTACAGGAAGGATGTGGAAAAATTGGAAAACGTCCAGCGGAGGGCAACAAAAATGATTAGGGGACTGGAACACATGACTTATGAGGAGAGGCTGAGGGAACTGCAATTGTTTAGTCTGCAGAAGAGAAGAATGAGGGGGGATTTGATAGCTGCTTTCAACTACCTGAAAGGGGGTTCCAAAGAGGATGGCTCTAGACTGTTCTCAGTGATAGCTGATGACAGAACAAGGAGTAATGGTCTCAAGTTGCAGTGGGGGAGGTTTAGGTTGAACATTAGGAAAAACTTTTTCACTAGGAGGGTGGTGAAGCACTGCAATGCGTTACCTAGGGAGGTGGTGTAATCTCCTTCCTTAGAAGTTTTTAAGGTCAGGCTTGACAAAACCCTGGCTGGGATGATTTAGTTGGGGATTGGTCTTGCTTTGAGCAGGGGGTTGGACTAGATGACCTCCTGAGGTCCCTTCCAACCCTGATATTCTATGACTTAAGAGTTGTTACCAATGTCAGACTGGGCGGATGTGTCTATTGGGGTCCTGCAGGATGGGTCTTGGGTCCATTATTAGTCAATATTTTCATTCATGACTTAGATAAGGGTGTGGAGAGTATCTCTATAAAATTTGTGACTAACTCGAAGCTGGGACAGGCACTTTGGAAGAAAGGATTAGAGTTCAGACAAATTTCAGAATTGGTCTGAAATCAACAGCATGAAATTCATTAAAGACAAGTGCAAAGTACTACACTTAGGAAGGCAAAATCAGATGTCCTACAAAATGAGGAATAATTGGCTCGGTGGTGGTACTGCTGTAAAGGATCAGGGGGTGATAGTGGGTCAGAAATTGAGTATAAAAATAGAAAACTCAGTAATAATAATAATTAATAGGGAATTTCAACTATCCCTGTACTAACTGGGTATGTGTCCCCTCAAGACAGAATGCAGAGAAAGTTTCTACACTCTATTAATGACTGCTTCTTGGAGCAGCTAGTCCTGGAACCCACAAGGGGAGAGGCAATTCTTGATTTAGTCCAAATTGAACACAGGATCTGGTCCAAGAAGTGAATATAGCTGAGCTGCTCAGTAATAGCAACCATAATATAATTAAATTTAACATCCTTGGGGGGGCATAAAATATTAAAGAAGCCCACCACAGTAGCATTTAACTTCAGAAAGGGGAACTACACAAAAATGAGGAAGCTAGTTAAACGAAAATTAAACAGTCACAAGAAATGCCTACAAGCTGCATGAGAACTTTTTAAAAACCCCATAATAGAGGCTCAAATGAAATGTATATCCCAAATTTTAAAAAGGGGGGACCAAACAAATGCCACCATTGCTAAACACAGTAAAAGAGGCAAAAAGATATCCTTTTAAAAATTGGAAGTCAAATCCTACAGAGGAAAATACAAGAGTATAAACTCTGGTAAGCCAAGTGTAAAAGTATAATTAGGCCAGCCAAAAAAGAATTTGAAGAGCAAAAGACAAACTAGCAGCAAAAAAAATTAAGAACATCAGAAGCAGAGAGCTTGCCAAACAATCAGGGGGCCACTGGATGACTGAAGTGCTAAAGGAGCGCTCAAGGAAGACAAGGCCATTGTGAAGACACTAAATTAATTCTTTCCCTCACATCCTCTGCAGTGATGAGTGAGGGAGATTCCCACACCTGAGCCATTCTTTTTAGGTGACAAATCTGAAGAACTATCACAGATTGAGGTGGTGTCAAAAGAGGTGGGTTTGGAACAAATTGATAAACAGTAATAAGTCACTAGGACCAGCTGGGATTCACCCAAGAGTTCTGAAAACTCAACTATGAAATTGCAGATTTAACTGTGGTATGTAACCTATTGCTTAAATCAGCCTCTGTACCAGGTGACTGGAGGATAGCTAATGTAACATTTTTTTAAAGGGCTCCAGAGTCGAGATTTTTCTAAAAGGGACCCTGTGGGTTCTGTCTCCAGGTCTGCCACTGACCTTGGGCAAATCACCCCTGTGCCTCAGTTTCCCTTCCCCTCCCTTTATCTACACAGAGCTCTTTGTGGCAGAGACTGTCTCACCAGTTGTCTGTGAGGCCCTTGTTACAGTGGGACCTTTAAATTGAGGCTTCTGAGTAATACAAAAAATAACTATCCTTAGCTCTGGGTGAGCCTCTGGGGGAGTAGTATGTGGTCAAGGAGGGATGGGGCCCAGTCTTTATGGGACCTAGAGAGAGTTGTTACCTACAGGATTGCACCAGTCTGTTGGGCTATTTCATTTAGCACATCCTGTAGGTTTCCAACATGCCAGCCTGTGGAGGGGGTTATCTGTTATCCATGTCACCATCAAGTGTTGATTGGCCAGTAACTTCTGCACGAGAAGATCAAGAGCTAACTTGATTATGCTGTATAAATACCTCCACGAGAGAAAATACCAAATACTGGAGAGCTCTCTATGCTCCAGGGAGAGGTAGAACAAGAACTAGTGACTGGAAGCTAAAGCCAGACAAATTCAAATTAGAAATTACACACACTTATTTAGAGAGACAAGGTGGGTGAGGTAATATTTTTTATTGGACCAACTTCTCTTGGTGAAGGAAGCACGCTTTTGAGCTACACAGAGCTTAACCACTGGAGCTTAACCACAAACTACCAATGGAAGTGGTAGATTCTTCATCTCTTGATGTCTTCTGATCAAGACTGGATGCCTTTCGTGAAGATGCTTTAGCCAAACGCAAATTATTGGGTGCAATACAAGGGAACAGAGTCAAATTCTCTGGCCTGTGATATCCAGGAAGGCAGACCAAATAATCTAATGGTCCCTTCTGGCCTTAAACTCTTATAAATCCATGAATCTAACTTTTTGCAATCCCTGCATACTCCCCAAGATCAATACAAGGAGTTCTATGAATCTGTCAGTATCTTATTGCATTCTCTGGGGCAAATTCAGATTTGATGTTTTTTCCATTCACTTTGAACAAGAACTACTCCATGAAATGTGGGCTGTTCTATTTTACTGTGCCTGCAGGAGCTTAATAGGCATCTGTGTGGCTCGGCTGTGGATCAACCTGATTCAGGAGCCAAATCTCTCCGCTCACCTTTTTTTGCTTGGGTTGCTTTTAGAGCTATGCCTTTGTTTCTGCACAGTTCTGTGGCAAACTACTGTTCTTCCACATCCATAAATGTAAGCTAGCCTTCAGGGTGGTGTCCTAAAAACTGAACTTGTGACATTCCTGGGCCAAATTCTGCAAATCTTACTCTTGTAAGTGAAGATTTGCAGGCTTGGGCCCATAGAGTGGTCAATGGTCTGAGGAGTTTTATGACGTCTGTCTTTTAGGATACTTTACTGTGTTTATCCCTCGCTCCCTGACCACCTCAGATGCTTTCCCACATGACAAAAGCCCTAAATCTCCCCTTCCCAGCAGCAACAATTTTCTTCCTTACCGCAACTTTTCCTTTTCCTCCACAACTTCTACAGAAGAGCTGTGTTGCCAGTTCAAAAATCTGGGTCACATTTATGGGTGGATTGGAAAAAACTGAATTTACGTCAGAAAATAACAATACTGTGCTGGCTGCATGTTTCATGCTTTAATTAAATCTCTATTTTAATGGCTCAGAAGCTCCAGGAGTTGCAGTGTGCTGCTCTAAAGTGTCTCGGAAAACAGCAGTCTCTGAATTTACGTACAACTAAAGTGGTACAACGAACTGTATAGCGCTCCCTTGCAAGTTGACAGAAGACTTCCCTGGGAATCATGGACTAAAGTGAAGAAAAGAAAGTGTGAGGATGAGACTACAGAGAGTTTGCAAGTTAGGGTGAAACCTCACCAATTTCAGTGGGGCCGGGAGTTTTGCCATTGACCTCAATAGAGATAGGACTTCACCCTCAGTGTCTTCAAAAGGGTGAGGGGTCCAGGTGGGACAGCACGAGTATGAGACTGGTAGAGAGGAGGCCTTGTGGCAGAAGGGGCTAAGGCTGAGGAAAGTCAGGGGAACAAATCCATGGTTAGCGTTCACAGCCAAGGATGGTCATTTTAACTTGGTTTTACAGAGGGCTGTGGAGGTAGGGGTAGTTTTGGACTGGAAGGTCGTGTTGGCTGGAGTCGTGGATTCCCAGGAGCACTGAGATCAGATAGAGGAAGGCTTGTGAAAGAGTGAAACAGATGGCAAAGGATGAATGCATGACTCAGAATTTAAGCAGAGGAAGGTTCAAGGACCGGGTAAGTCGTGGCAACGGTCCAGAGGTGATGAAAGGAAGATGTAGGAAGGAGAAAGCTGGGGTCAAGGATGACTCCAAGATTTCTGGCTCTGGGAATAAAATGAAGAGCATGTGTAGTTAAGAGATATGAAAACCTCTTACCACAAAGAAGGACATGGAGGCAGGCTGTAATTCACCGACACTGAGGCGTCTCTCTGCTTTCATTTGTGTCTTTCAAAAGCCTTTAATTCTATTGACTTTTATGTGAAAAGGCTCATACAAAGAGCCCAGTCTAAACTCTATGAGTAATGCAATGGTAAAACAAACTTCCAAAGCAAACTCACTGTGATAGGGGATAAGATAAAACCTGTTTGCTTTACTAGTTTTGACTTCTCGCCCTGCCTTTAAGGGAAGAGGCGGTGAGAGAATGGGAAAGGAATTAAATCAGAGAAACCTTCATGGACCCTCCCTGTTTCTGAGACCTGGACCCCCACATATCCTCCAGTGTAGCCTGGTCTTTCATACCTGGCATAGGTGTATCTCCCATGAGCCCCCTTTGGGCAGTTATTCTCTTACTGTTGGCATGGATGCAGACTTCCAGGGCTGGAGTATGGCTGCGGTAGCTGCCGTTATAAATGCGGCTCAGTGTCCTTTCTTCCTCTCCTGTCTCTTCCAGCACTATTGGGTCGTGCAACAGGTGGGATTTTGCAGCTAGGGAGCAGGCAGGATGTCCGATCCAGTCAGTCAGCATCCCATTGTTTCAAAGAACATACATTGCCCGAAAATACAAAGTCCGGGGGCACCTTAAAGACAAACAGACAAAATTTATTTAAAGACAAAATTTATTTGAGCCTAAGCTTTCAAGGGTAAAAACCCCACTTCTTCGGAGGGGGTTTACCCACGAAACCTTCTGCTGAAATAAATGTTAGTCTTTAAGGTGCCCCCGGACTCCTTGTTGTTTTTGTGGCTACAGACTAACACAGCTACCCCCCGATACGTTCCCCAGGTGACTATCAAATGTCAGTGGATCGCCTGGGCCAGGTGAATAGGGGGGTTCCCTTTATTTAGGGTAAAAACGTATCCATTGTGGTTATGGAGATTTACCACCCGGCAAGCGTGTGCAGTCAGCCTCTCCCTCCTTCACAGGAGCTGCTTTCTGCCGGCTGTTTTCCAGCCTTGATGGCTGTCTGACACAACCTAAGGAGGTGTTCGTGTGTCAATCTGCCCTCCGAGGGCTCAGACGTGAGCCCAGCTGCGCACCCACAGAGGGGCATGGAGGGGAAGCAGCTGCTGACAGGCAAGTGAGCCGCGCCCGCATCCCCCCGTGGAGGCAGGACCTTGGCTCATCCCCAACACGCACTGGCGAGCTGGTGCAGCGGGGGAGGTCAGACGGACCCGCTGAAGGCTGGCGCCGGTTCTGTGCCGCCCGCAGCAGAGTCCGCTTCAGCGGATGCGCTCTCCGGCTTTACCCCGAGAACACAGCGCGGCGCCCGGGGAGCCGGGCCGCTGCAGCGCGGAGCAGACGCTGACGGGCACTCGCTGAGTTCAGGTGGGCAACAGCCCAGGGCGGATAAACTAGACTAATTCAGCGACCAGCCCTGCCCAGGCTTCATGCGTTCCTTGCAGCCCCACCCTCCAGGAAAAGTCAAATCACTCCTTCCTCTCCTGCCCTGGGGGCAGGGCGGAGATGTGCTTCCCCTTCTCCAGAATGGGGGGTAGGGTCCGCCCAGCCCAGGGTCCAATCCAACACGAAGAGGTCCCTGCCCCTCCCACGTGAGCCTTGGAGTTCCTCACCCCTTGGTCCCCTGATCCCTCGCCCGTCGGGGGAGGATGCGTGGCGGCTTTTGCTGCTGATTGTTTGCTGTTCCCGCACCTCCGACAAGCCCAGAGCTTCCGCTTGAGCCAGACAAACTGTTGCTGTCTGTCCTTTGCCTTCTGCTTTCCCACAACGCCCCTTCCAGCCAAGCTCCGGACACTCTTCCTTGTTCATGTAAGTTCACGTTCCCTTTTAGTAAAACTCACCTCCTGGCGAGTTTCTTTTCGATGGCCCTGCTCCCGCCACCCTCCCAAGCAGGGAGCCGGTTATAAAGGTAGAAACTTCGCAGCTTGCGAGGATCGGCCAGGGGAAAACGGAATCCTTTCCTTTGCCTTCACCTCCGGAATAAAGCAAACAGTCTCCGAATGAATGGGGAGCAAGATGGAGAAGGGCGCAATGGCTGCCTTCTACCCCAGGTCTTATGGGCAGCGTGACTGGATGGATAAATCCCTGCGCGGTAAAGAACCTGGGCCAAATTCTCTTCTCTTATGCCGCTGTAACCCAGAGCGATTTAAGGGGTGCTGGAGAACTTGACCCACTGGGAATGACTGCTCTGGGAAATGCTGCAGAGTGCGCTGAAGTCGGGGCGGGGAGGGAGAGGAGTCATTTTGCTGGCAGAAGTTTTTCTTAAATACATGGCTACGCCAGACGGTTTTACTCGTAAAAGTTCTGCCAGCATTGCTGTGACTTTAGTGTCCATTCACACGTGGCTGCATTTCAGGGCCATGATATCAGAAACATTCCGGGGGGGCTGGGAGCAAAGTTGTTAGCATCTAGAACATTACAGATAATTATCATATATCCTGCAAAGTCTGCGGCCGCAAAAAGTGGAGCACAGAGACACATGAAAAGTTGAGGGTTTGGGGGAGAGCAAACAAATGTCTGGAGGGGGCAACTGCCCCCCTGGCCCCCCTGCAAATGATGCCCCTGCTGCCTTTGCTGGTGCAGTGTGTCCTCACAACAACAGTTGCACTGGGCCAAAGACTCACAGCCCTGTGGGTAGGCCTCTGTGTCCCCCTCACCGCTGTTCTGCACGTTGCTGCCTGAGAAATTTTTGAAGTGCATTGTGGAATGCTGGGGACTGAGTGTTTAGGGTCCACTTCCCATAATTCCCTCTGTTCCATCCCATAATCTTTTCTGTGCCACTTTTTAAAAATTCTCACAGGTCCCTCTAGTCCACATGGTCATCTCCTCTTTCCTCCTGCCAAATTCCAGTCTTGCCGTCAACTCACTGGCAAAAGCATAGCTGCAGCACAGGTCAGGAGATCCGTCTTGTCTGCTTTGTGAACAGGGTGACTGATTCGTCTCTATTTGCAGAACCTCTGCCACCACCACTGTGGCCAGCCAGGCAGCCGTGAACGTGAGAACTGAGGAATGGAGGGCGACAGATGCTGCAGGCCTTCGCTGACCGGATACGTGCAGTGGAGTGCTGGTTCTGGCCCGTGAAACGAGCACGGATCCTGATGCAAATACAGGCCCATCAGCAGTGGCTGCAGCACTTTTGGTTGCAGAAGGCCACATTTCTGGAGTGGTGCGCCGAACCCACCGCGGTCCTCCAGTGGAGAAAAGGATAGTGATTGGAGTTGCAAGCTTCCCGAGTGAGGGTTGCTATCGGTTGGTGGCCAGGCATTTCAGTCCACTCATCCCCTACCTCTTTCCTGGAAAATCTGCGTTGAGGGCAGTCATCATCTGGGTACACAAGGCCATAAAACATATCCGGCTTCACAGCACTGTGACACTGGGAAACGGGCAGGATATAACAGATGGAATTGAGGAAATGGGCTTCCCTAACTGTGCTGGGGCGATAGACAGGATCCCGATTCTGACCCCACCCACCTGAGTACATAAACAGAACTAGGCAATTTTCCATGTTTGTGCGAGCCTACGTGGATCACCGGGGACATTTCACTGATATTAACAATAGGTGGATGGGGGAGGCGCATGAGGAATAGGGCTGTCTTTCAAAGGAAGAGATTTTGTAAAGAAAAATTTTAAAAAATGGGAAAGAACAGATAGAGGCTAGTGGAGTGAACATCCCCATCATGCCTGCCACACCCCCCGCCTCTCCTGGGACCTCCGGTCCTTTGTCCTCCTGCTCCTGGGAGGTATCCTGATCAGAACAGGCTGAAAAGAGAGGGACCCAGATGACATGGCCACCCCTACTGGCTCCAGCTGACTCCCCCACACCTCCTGGGATGACAGTTACCATCTGTGATACCACCTCCAAGGGGTTTTTCCTTCTAGAAGCCTTTCCAGCTAAAGGGAAAGAAAACAAAAAGTGGTGGTAAAAAGAGAGCCTGATTTAATACTTTACATTAGAAATGCTTTAACAGCAGGAGAGTGAGTTTGTGTGTGGGGGGGCGGGGGTGAGAAAACCTGGATTTGTGCTGGAAATGGCGCAACTTGATTATCATACACATTGTAAGGAGAGTGATCACTTTAGATAAGCTATTACCAGCAGGAGAGTGGGGTGGGAGGAGGTATTTTGTCATGCTTTGTATGTATATAATAAGATCTTCTACACTTTCCACAGTATGCATCCGATGAAGTGAGCTGTAGCTCACGAAAGCTTATGCTCAAATAAATTGGTTAGTCTCTAAGGTGCCACAAGTACTCCTTTTCTTTTTGCGAATACAGACTAACACAGCTGTTACTCTGAAACCTAATGTTTTAACTGTTTTTCCTTCTTTTCAGTGTGTTTAATAAAGCGTTAAAAAGATTTTTTTATTATATGTTGGCCAGAGTGCTAAGCAGGGTATAGTCTGCGTATTCCAAGCCTCAGACCTGGTTTTACATGGTTGAATATTACCGTAACTGGGTTATGGTAACACTTTAAGCCCATATATTCCATCTAAATTAATAAAAACGCATTCCACAGCACCGCACAGTAGCAGCCACTTTGGGGGGGGCAGCACCAGATGTTTAGTTGGCCTCCTTTGTCTTCTGGTAGGACTGCTGCAGTTCCTTGCCCTTTGCTCGGCACATCCCTGTCATGCCCCAGCTTCTGCGTCTCCATTGCAATGTGCAAATAAACGTCTTTATGCCTGTGGGAATTCTGCAGTTGGGCTTGCACCTCTGCTTTCCCCCACAGGCCGAGCAAATCCAAGACTTCTTTTCTGGACCAAGTAGGAGCACGAAGCTTAGCTGCGGTTTTACCTGTGGCTTTACCTGGAGTTAAACCTGTGTGCTTGCAAAGGTGGGCTAGCAGGAGGAGAGGCGTTTCCAAAACATGCTCGGTATTGTGAAGCGGGGGGTGACTGCTGTGGAGCAGAATTCAAAAATTCGACCAGAGTGTTCAGTGCCACCATGGGGACACCAGCAATGTGGGATTGTTTCCGGAGGACGGTTTGTTTCAGTACACACAATGCAGGGTCTTCACAGGCATTGCACCCCTCGGGGAGGTGGTTTAACTTGACTGACGGAACTTCAGGGTTTTGTTGGCAGGACTCAGGGTTGTGTGTGGACGCGTGCAAAGCTGTGCTGATAAGGCGTGTTTTACCAGTAAAACTTTGTCGTGTAGACCAGGCCGATGGATGCATCTGCACTGGTAGTTAAGCACAACTGCTTTTGGGTATCCACGCTGAATTGGCTGATGAACTGCTGTTCTAAGCTGTGCTCAGCTGCACATGGAACTTATCCCCTGGTTTCTGGCATAGCTCCCAGACATGGTGTACGTTGGGGGATTTCGCAAGGCCTTCGGTACAGCGGGGGACAGCTGTAGGAGGACCAATTAAATCATTTTAGATAGTTTGTGTCTGTACGGGCATTAAACCAGTTCAGGCTGAAGCAGTACCGAGCCCTGCTGAAAGCAAGCCTAATTTGGCTGGCATGACGAATCGTTGGCAGAACGTTGGGAATGTTGCTCTGTGGGGTGGAGGGGGTGGGGAGTCGCTATGAGGATGCTATAGCTTGTTTGCAGCCTGTTACAGGTTTCCAGTGTGGACATCTTAGGGCACTTGCACCGGGTGCCCACACTGGTACGGGGGGAAGGTTTATGACACAACTTTGCTTAACTTGCCCAGCTCCTGTCTGCCCCGCACTATGTGGAAGTACTTGAGAAGCCTGAGGAGAAAGGAGCCTTTCCCACTCTGCAGGCAGAAGGGGAGGATATCTACCTACGGCTCTGGATGCTGACAGGGAGAACCTCCCTCGCCTGGATGCCAGTCTGTGCCCTACCACCACACGGTGACAGAGCCTCTAAACAGTTTGGGACAGGGACTGTGGGTTTGCTCTGTTTGTACAGCGCCTAGCACAACAGGATCCTGCTCCATGGCTGCAGCTCCCAGGCACTGTGATTCTACAAATATTAATAATAATAAGCTGCCAACTAGAGGCCTCGCTCATGCAGTTAGCCTGCTGGCATATGACCATGTGCCAGGCCCTTCTGACCTTAAAATCTAGGAGGAGATGCCATACTGGTTTTCAAAGGAGCAGGAAAGCATGCACCCGGCTGAAAGCTCCTCTCAGCCCGAAGTAAGCTTGTGCTGCTCCCTGCTGTGATCCGTCCGCTTTTCTCCTAGGGCAGGATATCGTCCTCTGGGTCAGATCCCCAGCTGGTGCGTAAATGCACTTAGTTTCATTGACTTCACAGGAGCTTATGCCGGTGTTCACCACTGTGCACCTTGTGGCTGTTGCTGGCTTTTCTCCAACTAGAAAGGCTTGTAGACATCAATGAGATTTACTTTCTCATGCCAGACTCCAAAGCCTGGCACCCTGGAAATACAGGGTCGGACCATTGCTCTGTCCAGACCAGGACCCTCCATCTAGCAAGGTCTGGCGAAGATGAACTCCCCAAATGCCACATCTAGTTTGTAATGCAACACTAAGCATGGGCACAGAGAGAGAGAATTCCCTGGTAGAGTTTTCACTAGCCGGCCATCAGGCATGAACCCAAATTCCCTGCATGAAGTACACATGCTGCTACAATGGAAGTTGTGTCCACGTTGCTCAGTACAAAAGCATTTATGATGATTCTGCAATTGTTTTGCATAGGACCCTGGCTGGCGAATTCAGGCAATTAATGAAGCACCAGCTGGAGGACAGAAATTGAATTAGCCAGCCCTTTATAATCCAAGAATATATCAAACCTACCTGACAAGAAGACGGACTATTCATTACTCACTTTGGTGCCAGCCACATTGAGTCCTCCTGCAGATGTTACTCAAGAGATTTGGCAAATTCTCTGTAAGCACCATAAAGTTAAACGATTCCCCAAAAAGATGGGAGTGAACTGCAGGATATGAAACACAGAGTACGTGGAACAGCATTTTTCGAGAAGACACCCATAAATTATTCCAGTGCATGGATGAGTAAATTCATGCCCCAAAGTTGGACCATTTCAAGAGATCATTTTGAAATATTCATCAGGAAATGCGTTATTTGGAGCACTAATAAGCATCTGGAGGGGGATTAGAAAAATGACATCTGTGTTCAATAAGCACTTAACTGAACTGTGGGGGGTGGGAGAATCCTGGGTTTCCAAAGTACTCCAGCAGGATAGCACAGTGCGATTAGTAACATACAAGTCAGAAAAAAGTCTCCCATGAGCCACTCATACACTGAAGGTATGGATGATTCTGCAGTATCACCAGTCCCAAGCTTTCAAAAATGACTCAGGCTGCCCAAAATCGTGAGATTGGCCTAAAAATCGTGAATGTGAGGGGTTGTGTTGTTTTGTTTTAATGTGGAGTTTATTTGCCTCCTGGCTTTTGAACCTTTTAAGATTCCCATTTTCAAGCTTATCTCTCCAACCAGGATGGCTAGAAACTTACTTTTAGTTTTATTTGTTTGAAATGAAAGTGGAGGGTCTCGCGCTACGGCTTTAAGAAAAGCAACAAAGATAGCAAGACTCAGGATGAGATTGCAGGAGCTGGCAATGCTGTACCGGGCACAGTAGCCTTCCGTTAACTCTGCCCCGGGTATCATGCCCACCACACCTTTCCCCACAGGGGCCTGACTTGGTACTCACCATATGGCCCATAGATTGTTTGCGGGCCTCAGCCGTGGCTCTGACAGGTCGTGGCTCTGACAGGCCCTGTCCGTGGGTAATGCCAAGGGGCTGTGTGGAAGCTGCTTACGTGCACAGCCAGGCCTTTTGGGAAAGTGATTTGTGCTTGATTTCTGGGCCTCGGAGTGTGATTATGCGAACCTTTGACAGTCAACGAGTATTATGGGGGGCTCAGTCGTCAGTCCCCTTGGGCAAATCCAGAAGTGGGGCAACTGGAGAGAATTTCTGCGAAACACACAAATGGGAAAGAACGTGGCCTGGCAACTTCCATCCGTTGGTGGGGGACCAAGGCTCACCTTCTACTAAGGGCCGCAGGGAGAGGGGCTGAAACTGGAGTGATGGGAGAGACTGGAAGAAATGAGAGGAAGGGGTTGGGGTTTCTTTCTTCTTTCATGCGACAAGCAGGCCTGAGAGTGCTAGGCCGAGCACAGGCCCTGGGCTCTGAGACTAGGAGTTTGTACAATGTCACTGGCCCATTTTATCCCTTTCTCTGGCACACAGCTCTCCAGTAGCATGGACAGTGGCTTCTAGCAACCCAGTCTCTCTCTCTCTCTCTCTCCGTCATCTTTGTTTCATGTTTCAGGAACACGCTTTGCAGGCTGTTGTGTGGAGACGATTGCCCAGATGTGGGAGCATTTGACCCGCAGATCCCTCTTGCCTCCAGAAGAGTGAAACTTATGTCTCCTCCGGAGAAAACCCTAAGAGAAGCTTGTTATGTTGGGGGCCCATTTCGAATCCAGCCCAAGTCCCCAGTGACTGAAATCTGTTACCACCTGATAGCTGCTGGGGGGTGCCCTGAGCACTGGAAATAAGGTGTGGCAGTTGCTAGACGTGGTCAGCGGCTGTTTCCGAAGCTATATGAGACATCTTCATTTAGGGGAGGCAGTCTGGCCACACGCCGTCACCATTCAAGACCTGAGCCAACCGCAGCTCAGGAAGGAAAAGATTATAAACACACGAGTTAGCAGCAGTTCGACGCAGGGCCAACAGGTGTGTCCGCTGTGCGGGCGGGGTCTCTGTACCTGCACCACTTTGGTTAGAGGCTACAGAGTCCTATCACCCTGGCCACCAGGGAATGCTGCCAGCTGTAAGGATCCCAGCTGACAAGACTCTGCAGAGTTTGGGAAAGAATCGAGACGCTGCCCTGCTTGTCAAGCTCTGAAGAGTCCGGGTGACGCACGCTGCGTGTGGTTCCTCTCTGAAAAAAGATCCGAGGGGAATGTGTGTCCTGATTAGGAGTGACAGAAGGTCCCTAAAAGTGTGGGGGGCACCAGTGCCCGAACCGTGGCCCTGCCCTTGCGCTGCCCCTAGCCCGCACCCCCGCTCGCTCTTCTCCGCCCCTCCCTCCCTCATTGCTCGCCCTTACAGCCAGTAAAAAGTGATAGGGCCATGGCCTCATGAACCTCACCCACCCCCCCACCCCCCCCATTCCAGTGCCCTGGTCCTAATGTATAGAAATGTAAATGTTATCCTGCATTTAAATATATATAACAGCAACTAAGTGGGAAAGGCTATATAAGAATCAGTAGATTTAAAAATTATACAGAGGGTTTCCCAATATTGTTGACAGTGTTTTCATTCATACATTCTCAGGCCATAAGGGACCATTGGGATCATCTACTCTGACCTCCTGGATAACACAAACCAGAGAACTTTCCTGAATGAATTCCTTTTGAACCCGAAAAACATCCCCTCTGGATTTTAAAATGTCCAGCCATGGACCATCTCCCCCAGCCTCCGGTAAGTTGTTCCAATGGCCAGTTACCCGCTCTGTTAAAAGCTGGCACCACATTTCTTGTTTGTCTTTGTATGAAATGTCTGTTTGCGAAGGAATTGTACACTGGTCTCTCTTTGACACTGACTGGGAACTGTTATTCGCTGATACAGTCAGGGTTTTACATACAGCAGCCCTGAGGTTTGACTCTGTGATAGACTTCCTGAAAAGCCAAACCTCTGCCTTTGCTTCAACAGAGAGTTAGGCTGAGATGCAGAGGGAAGAGGAGTTAAGTATGTTCTCACAGGGTCCCCTACCCTATTACACTTTCCTGTACTCTCCTTCTCTGCAGTCGAGATTTTACCCTCCTCGGTGCTGTAAGGAAACCTGGACAGCTCGCAGAGGCTCTGTCATTGAGTTGCAGCCTTTCTCCTCAATGCTGAGTGACAAATAGGGGCCTGGAAGGCGCCTCGCTCTCTTTGCCAGTCAGAGGCTTGGCTCTGGATACCAAGCATATGTCTGTCTTTTCTCCTGCGGCTGCTGCAACATTATTGGGTAAGGAGGAGGCGGAGTGCACCCAGCAGGGGAGGAACCGCTCTCTGGGACACGGGCAACATTTACCTTCTCGGACAAAACTTTGGCTTGTGCTGTTTACCTTCTTTTGCCATCTTTTCTTAAGTAAACTTGAGGGCAGTAAATTGTAAAGAGGCTGCTCTGTGTCTTATCACTCACTGTGGGTTGTATTCATCTCCCATGATCTGTGACCTCCTGACTGCATCAGCAGTTGGCAGTAGCAGAAGGTCCTAGATCATTATTCCTTCACTGGTCCCAGGAGATTTTTCTTTTCTGCAGGGGTTTGATTGTGGAGAGCCACGCAAGACTGGCAAGTGTAAGCTTAGTAAATGACTCCATCCATTTTTCCTCATTGCCTCGGTGCCCTCTTCTACGGGAGCTTAAAATGGGTTCTTTCTTCAACTTTAAAAGCCAAATGCATTTTAAACGGGGTGCCAGGACCCACTCTAACTGACGAGAAATATTTCCTATATAGTACTGGTGTCTCCTTTTACAGATGGAAATTGAAAAGCCTCGGATTAGTCTTTTTTTCTCTCCAAACCTTTAATTTGGTATCATTCACTCCCTCCTGGAGTGCAGCTAACATAAAATAGGAGCCAGTTAGCCTTTCCTGGTGCCCTTGGGAGCATGCTCCGTATAATTCACTGAGACAATGGCTTTATTTTATGGAGAGCCGTCAAGGGTATGTTGTCCTTAGGAGCGTTTGTGCACATTCATTGCTCCAAGGGACGGACGTCCCAACTGTAAAGCCCTGAACCCCACCTTGCCACGTAGAGTCGATAAAGATTGTTCAAAATTTTGACAAAAATTGGAAATAAAAAAGAAGTTAAACAAAAATTTGGAGCAATTTTGCTCCCCCTTCCATGTTTTGCCCAGTGATTGGCAGTCTTCAGATATTTCAAAATGCAAATAATTTAAAATTTTTAAACTTTCCAATTACGGGGTGGGGGGGGACTTTTATTATTATTTTTTTAAGTCACTGACGTATTTCCCTTTTTCTCTAGCCAGCTCTGCTGCCCCCATCATGAATCTTTTGCGACGGGCCCTCCCACAGCTGGGAATTGGAGATGAATACAGCCCTTGATGTTGAAGTGACATCTCAGATTTGTCCTGACTACATTGGAAAGCTTTGTGTGGTTTTATTTTCCCATAGATGGCTGGTCGAGCTTTAAGGTTTTCTATGGGCCAGGTAGAATACAAACTGATGACAGAGGATGAGCAGTCTGGATTGTGGGTATTTCCTAGCTGGTGGGGCATACTGGTGAACAGATCAAATATCAGGGCTCCCTACGCAAAGGGTTAGTGTAATTCGGTGGGGCCCCCGCATACAGGCAAAGAGAGAGTTAATGTGAGTCTGAGGCCAATTAACCCATATGCCTGCCCCTGGAGAGTGGGCCAGGCCTAGTTAAGGATGCAGCCCAGCTGGGGAAGGAGCTGCATGGTGACTTTAAAGAAAGGACATCTGGAGCAGAAGGGGCCTGTGGACAGTCAGGGAAGAGCTAAAGAATAGAGAGACCAGGGGAGTCAAGGAGGGAAGGATAGGGGGAGAGTTGGCCCTGGGAGTCAGCCTGAATAGCAAAGTCTGGCCAGAGGCCAGGGGAGAGAAAGAGCAGCCCCAGGGGTAGGGCTGCCCCTTATCCAGGTTTTACAGGATGGTCCCATTTTTGAGGTAGCAGCCCTGTGTCCAGTTATAAGGGCTCAGGGTCATCCCGGACATCCGGGTTTCTTGCACCTCAGAGGTGGCAACCCCACACTGGGATGGCGCACACTCCGGAGCCCAGATAAAAGAGCAGGATCTGGACTCCCAGGGAGGAATAGAGCCGGGGATATTCAAAGGGAGGAAAGGTCAGGCTTGAGGTGGGCAGAAGTGGGTTTTCACTTTTACTTTGGAATTTTGTTGGGGGATTCCAGGGGGATCCCTGCAAGAAGGGTGAACCTAGCAAAGCAGTGGGAGAGGCCTGCCGACAGGCCTGGGTGGTAGGAAGAAGTCCGAGGAGTTTGGTGGAGTGAACCTTGATTGTCTGTCCTGGGCTCCCTGGCCTGGAACACAGTGTAGAGGGCAGGCCTGGGTTCACCTACCAGCCACTTGTGAGGTGGCGCGAAGCCCCTGAGGCAGGAATATGGACTATGGCAAGCCCTGAGACAAGAGTGTATGGACCACTGGGCCCTGAATCAAAGACAGCAGACATGATAGAAGGAGCGGACTCTTGGTTTAGTTGGACTTTGTTATCCTGGAAGGCGTGGGACTGAATGTGACCTGGCCGGAGAGCTGAGTCATGAGAAAAGGTGAACCAACGTAGAACCCGGGTGCCGTAGGCAGGGGGTGCAGAGGAGGAGAGCCAGCTATGCCACGCCCAGGAGTGAGTCCACCGTTCCACAGTTAAATAATTGATGTTTACGGTATTCAGCTTTGGGATACACAACTGCTGCTGGCAGTAGCATCCAGTTGGGAGGGATAGTAGCAATGGGGATGTTATTTATGAGGGGGGCAACGTGGTGTCGTGACTAGAGCACCGGACTGGGACTCACGAGACCTGGGTCTATTCCCAGCTCTGGCATTGGCCTGCTGGGTGACCTTGGGCAAGTCACTTCACGTCCCCGTGCCTCAGTTTCCCCATGTGTAAAAGAGGGATAATGATGCTGACCTCTTTTGTACAACAATTTGAGATCAACTGATGAAAAGCGCTAGAGAAGAGCGTAGAGAGACAAGGTGGGTGAGGTAATATCTGTTATGGGACCAACTGCTGTTGGTGAGAGACAAGCTTTTGAGCCAAGCAGAGCTCTTTGTCAGGTCTGGCAGCTGTGTGTGGCTTGAAAGCTTGTCTCTCACACCAATGGAAGTTGGTCCAATAACAGATGTTACCTCATCCACCTTGTCTCTCTAATATCCTGGGACTGGCATGACGACTGCACTGCAAAGATAAGAGCTTGGCATTATTATTTTTATTTATTGTTTGTATTAGCACCTAGGAACCAAATGCCTGGACAAGGCCCCATTGCGCTCGGCACTTGCAATGATGATAATTCCATGTATTTATAAGGCACACACCACTGCAGTACCTGGTATTACTAAGGTGGTACATGTTTTATTCATCTCTCTGCTTCTTCTCTATGAGAATAGAAGGGTCTCTTTTTAAAGTTTTACTGTTATGGCACATTCGATACAAATCAGACCTTACCCCTAATTATGTTGCTACTGCAGAAGGGGAGGTTATGGGACATCTGAGTGGGTTGCAGAAGGGACTGTGCTCTGCATCGGAACAGCTTAGACAACAGCAAAACAAGTCCAGCTTTATGCCAATCCTCAGCCATCGCCTCTCCACCTCAGGCCTTGATTCAGCAAAGCACCTAAGCAGGTAGGCAAGGCCCACAGATTTCAGTAGCTTGCTGAATTAAGGTCTTAGATTTGTTGTTCTCCACCCTTTGCCTTCCTCTCAAAGCAGAATTATGTTGTGTAAGATCCAAAATAAGAAGAACATCAGAAATCTGGAGAGGCCATGGGGTTTCCCAGGCTGTGGCAGGTGTATAATATACTATATCCTGTGGGGATGAAACATAGTGTAGCGGGACAATTACCCTGCTCCTGAAAAACAAGGAGAAAAGGTAGGCTGATTGGGAAGGCAGCCACGGCTGGGGCCACGCCCAAGTAGGAGACAGCTGGCCCTATAAAAGGGCTGTGAGCCAGGAGTTGAGTCAGTCTCTCTCTAGCTTTGTAGAGAGATGGGCCTAGCTGCCTGAAGGAGCAAAGGGTACTGTGGACTGAGCAGTGCTGGGGAAGGGGCAGGCTGAGCTGCCGAGCTCAGGCCTGGCAACCTCCCAGGCTGCAGCCTGATGGGAAGGCCTGGAGAAGTACTGGGCTGCGGGGAAAGGCAGCAGGTCCGACTCCCCCTTGCCAATGATGAGTGGCCATTACACTGCAGTCTGCCCCAGTGAACAGGGGCTAGATGATGACTGGCAGTAGCCACTGAGATGAGGTGGGCTTAGAGGGTTGGGGGTTCCCCTGGGAGGGGAAACCCAGAGTAAGGGGGTACTGCTGGGGCAGAACTCCAGGTAAGAGGCACTGGGGTCTGGGAGGGACACGGGGGCCTGAGGCAGGTGAGCCACTGGCCAGCAGAGGGCGCTCTGAGCTGGAATCGAGCTAATTCCCAAGACAACCAGCAGGAGGTGCCGCACCAGTGAGTCTCACTTCGCTACACATATCTTGAGCTGGTTAGGCTCTGGAAGATGTAGATGGAAAGAGGAATTAATTGGGAAAACATTCAGTGAATCCCATTATAAGCAGCAAAAGCTGGGGAAAATATAACTCAGATACTTAAACTTTTGAATCTGAATCAGGTTCTTCCTTTAAATCAACTAACTGGGGCTTCTTTTAGTCATTCATCAACATCTACTCCAGGAAGAAGGCTGTTTCCTTTCTCATCTGTAATGGAAATTCGACTCTGCAGTGACAAGCTGATAGGCGTGGGTGGAGATAAGGAGTTGGCTCAACTAAAAGTGATCACGGCCTCCTCTCCTTGGCTACTTAGCTGTTTCTTTAAAAGCTCAGAGAATTCCACTTCATTTGACTGACTTGAGTGTGGAGTTCCAGCTAATTGTTGCTGCTTCCTTCTGATGCTGGTGCTGCTTCCACCAAGGAGCTGCTTGTGTGAGTAAAGACGGTGATCAGTAAAGATTTTGAGACTGGGCTAAAATGCAATCCCCTCTGGGGTGGAGCGCACAAGGCGAGGGTGAGACCGCCATCTACTCCTCACTGAAAGTGCCAGGGGACATACCTGGGTAGAGAGGAGTGCCCTTTGCCCGGGCCCCTGAGTTTTCATCCAAAAAAGTCCAATTCTGAAGCCAGAAATACTGGTCTCTGAGCTGGTCTCTGTCTTTAACTTGACTTTAACCTTTTAATGAGCTTTAACTTGAGAGGTAGAGTGTGCCTGTGTGACACAGAGAAAGTATGTGCTTTGCTCGCCCCTGTGTGCGTGTAACTTTCTCGGGCGTGCCCTCTCAGGAGGAGCGTGTACACATGGCCTAACCTGGATTTAAAGAAGGGAGATAGGCCCTGAGCAAAGGCTGCTGGTCTGCACGCTTCTCTATCTCTTTGCAGGTTTCAGAGTAGCAGCCGTGTTAGTCTGTATTCGCAAAAAGAAAAGGAGGACTTGTGGCACCTTAGAGACTAACCAATTTATTTGAGCATAAGCTTTCGTGAGCTACAGCTCACTTCATCGGCTGCAATCTCTCTGCAGATTCTCTTTCTAAGTCATTTTCTCCATTGTTTGTTTGCTTGGGGGTTGTTTAGTGTGGGAGACCTTGACGCACGACGGAAGAAGCCTATGAAACCAATTTAACTGGGCTTCTGCAGCTGTTGGGCAGCGTTCCACAGGCCCTGGATGTAATGGTGAAATAAATAGATGGTACCGGAGAGATCCAGAAGCTTTGACACACTCAGCTAAGGGCAATGGGTCGAGCAAAATAACATTCCCATTATCACTCAGCAGATCAGACATCACCGGTGGCCATTCTCACCCCCATCAGCCATAATAATATCAACGGGGACAAACTGCTAGTGAGGCATTGGTGGAATAATGTGCAGTGATGACATGGTTTTGTGTCCAAGCTCTGTGAGCCTTTCCAATGGGAATGTACGTTCTCAGTGGCCACAGACAAAGCTCAGGAGGTTGAATTGTTTATAAATCTAAAATTACTCGGCTTCACTTGCAAGATTATGGGCTGAGGATCCAAATTCGCTTGCCGCTAACTGAGAAAACATTAGTTTGTTTAGATGTGGCGATGGCTCCCCGGCCCCAGCCCCACTGGATCGTTCCAGGCATTCCCTGCTCTGGTTTGTTGATTGCCAAGGATCTTAAATCATGGTCGCCGGCCCTGTTGTCACTGCAAAGGGGTGGTCGTTGTGTAGTCGCTTGCACTCTTCCCCCTGAGCCAGCACCCCAGCATGACGTCGCAAGGCCACTTTGTTGGTGGAGGTAGCAGCTCTCAAGTCGCATAAAACAAAAACCTGGCCACCGAGGGGCATCAGAGACCCCAGGCTGCTTTTCACACGCAAAAAGGAGATGTTAGCCCCCCACCCATGCACTGGCTAAATTTCCCATCAGCTAGTGCTTAAAATACTCCCTTCAGCCTCTGGTGGTTAGGATGTTCTTCACTTCAAGTTTGCACTGTTTTGTGTACTGTTTCTGTGCACTGTTAACCAGCGGACGTCTCTCACCCCAGAGTAGGCTGCATTTCAAGAGGGGTGTGAAATGGTCTGTGTACGCCTCCCGGGTTTTTCTTTGCAGTGCCCCAGTGTTGTGATGCACGTGGGGTGGGCTAAGACGGGAGCAGGGCAGGCAAAGAGGAGGGGGGCTTGGGTACAGGTATTGATATAAGCACCTGGAGGGATAGATTTTTACACCTGGAATGTCCTTGGAACAAGCCAGCATTGCTCACTGCAAACTGACTTTCAGACCAGAGCTGTCAATTGGCCTGGTTTGAGCTCTTTTAATAAGCAGCTGTTAGTTCTTATTAAATTACACGTCCCCAGATGTGTGCTGCTTATCTAAGCACATTGCAATGAATTGGTACTGCAATGTGATTAACACGCTCACAAAATGCTCTTCTGTTGTTCTGCCCCTGAAATACTGACATCTGTGCTGGACATTCCCCAGGGACTTTGCTAACATCGTTCCTCTGCGCTATGCCCTCGCTGTCACAGCAAAGGCACTTCAACCGATGAGCCCTTTCCCAGTTCCCTTTCTTTCTCAGACCTGTGCAGGTGCTGGTCTCTGTCTGGTCATGTCTGGGCATGGGAATGCGCACATAGCCATAAATCAAATTGCCCAAGGAAGGCTTTGGTCCTCAAGTCCAATGTCAAATTGAAAGCAGGATTTTTAAATGCCACTTATGTGAATCCAAAAGCGTCACTCTGGTTTTTTTCTCTGGGTGTAAAATTCAGCTCTCCCATGCAAAGAGCGTGGAGATTGTCCAGAGGCATGGGCTGGTGCCAGCTACACTGCATTAGCTCATGGGCGATAGACAAGTTTCCATTGAAAAAAATAGGTTTTTCCATTGTGTGGTTTATTTCGAGACTGAATCGCTCTGGCTACTCCTGGATCAGCCTCAGAGCATGAGTCTGATCCGAACAGTTCTTACTTAGACAAAAGATCCTTTGAGATCGAGTGGCGTTCCAAGTAAGGAAGGGCTGCAGGATTGGGCCCCGTAGGTGTCCAGAATGTTATGGGACTGTGGGTTAGATGCTTAGAGAAATCGGTGGGACAGACAAAGCACAACACCCCAGAAATGTTCCCTGGTTGCCCACATGCGAAAGGACCCAGCCAGAGCGAACCTGGTTAGCCAGCATCTCGTGATGTGATAACAATGACCGACTCCCAGCCATGGGCCTTTCCAGTCTTTCCTTTCTCCCTTCTAGCCTATCGCTGCTCAATGCAAGGTGGTGGGTCCTGATTCCCAGCCACAGTCTGACCGCTTTCTGCTTCCGGAGTAGTGTAACGGGCCCAGAAAGCAGCAGGATTCCCCCCAGCACAGGAGAACTCTCTGAGTGAGATATGGCAGATTATACCACCTCCCTCTTGCAGCCCCCGAGATGGGGAATGCGGGGACGGGGGGCTGTCAGAGACAAGGGAGTAGTGTGATCAGTCACTCTGCACTCCAGCTGTGCTGAGCTGCGAAGCCACAGCCTATAGGTGGCTGTGGGAAGCTGCCATAAATTAGAGATTGCTCTAATTGGGAGTGGGGGCCCTGATATAAAGACACCATAGGCCCCTCCCTTTTGGGCTGAGCTTCCCTGGAGATGTTCCAATCAGAATCTGGCCCATTATTGTCAGAAAAGGCAATCCTACTTTAAATGGCCCCATTGACGGGGTCCCATTGCTTCCCTTGGGTGTCATCTGCACTGTGTTGACTGGTAATAGGTCTCACCGTTGGACAGAAAAGGGTGCTAGGAAGAGAAGTGCTCTGTCCCTCGCGGTTTTCCCTGGGTACAGCGTCCTGCAGACGTAGCCAGTGGGAGTCTTTGATCTTTATTTTATTTGAAGCTTTCTATTTATTTCTGGAAAGGGAAAAACCTGTTTTCACTCTTCTTTTCAGCTGCCCCTCCAGGCAATGGCACAGGAGCAGTGCCTGCTCGATCGCTTAGAGCTTCCGCTTTCTCCTCAGGACGCAGAAGCTGTGTGCGAACAAAGAGCTCGACAAGGTGGCTATTTTCAAACCGAAACCATAAATATTTTTGGAAAATTTTTACCAAAATGATCCATTTTCATTGGGTAATAACCCTCCTCCACCCCCGATGTGTTCATAGTAGGCCCGGGCAAACATCTTTCCTGCAGTATCAAGGATTCGAGATTGTAACAGGCCGACAGGGTCTGCCCAAGACACCCTCACCTTGTGAGCGGCTGTTGGGAATTAAGTGGGTTCTCATGGATATGAGGGAGGTTAGGTTGGGTGGGGTTGGGGGTAGGTTCTCCGGGTATTTGGTGTGTGGGCTGTATCGTCCTGAGGGTGAAATGAAAAAGAGGGATGGGAAGGTTTGAGCTGAATTTCTTAATTTGTTTTTCCTGAAGCCCAACCTCCGGTAGCCGGGGGCGAATTTGAACTTTGCACCCTGTGTTTGCGAAGTCCGCTGGGAATAGTACCCACTAAGCCTAAGTTAATTGTATCCAGTTTGCAAACTAATTCCAATTCACCAGTCTCTCGTTGGAGTCTGTTTTTGAAGTTTTTTTAGGCTTGAGTAAAGACTGGGAGTAGATGTGTCATTACACAAAGTAAAACTATTTTCCCATGTTTATTTCCCCCCTCCTACTGTTCCTCAGACGTTCTTGTCAACTGCTGGAAATGGCCCACCTTGATTATCACTACAAAAGTTTCCTTCCCCTCTCTTCCCCCCCCACCCACCCCCGCTCTCCTGCTGGTAATAGCTCACCTTACCTGATGACTCTCGTTACAGTGTATATGGTAACACCCATTGTTTCATGTTCTCTGTGTATATAAAATCTCCCCACTGTATTTTCCACTGCATGCATCCGATGAAGTGAGCTGTAGCTCACGAAAGCTTATGCTGAAATAAATTGGTTAGTCTCTAAGGTGCCACACGTCCTCCTTTTCTTCGTTCAGCTCGGCGGTTTGAGCAAAAGCACGCTTGGGCCCTTCGCTTTTAAATCTCTGTGACCCGGTACCACTAGAGCTTTAGACACGCTCTAGCCCAGTGATTCTCAAGCTTTTGTATTGCTAACCCCTTTCACACAGCAAGCCTCTGAGTCCGACCCCCTCCCCCCTATAAATTAAAAATACATTTTTAAATATTTAACACTATTATAAACGCTGGAGGCGAAGTGGGGCTTGGGGGGTGGAGGTTGACAGCTCACGACGCCCATGTAATAACCTTGTGACCCCCCTGAGGGGTCACAACCCCTGTGAATCACCATCGTTACTGGGCAGTGTAACTAATCAGCGCACACGAATGGCTTCCCACGGCTGGAAGCAAAAACTCTGACTCTGAAGGAGTGTAAAGGAACCTATTGTCAAGAAGAACTACAGACATATAAAGGAGCCTTGGACGTCTAATATTTTTCATATGGGGCAATCCCTAAGGGAGGCGGGGTAGGGAGAGGGAAAGCACTTTGAAGCCGTGCAGCAGACTGATGCTCTACGTTATACCTTCATGTTTCATTCCGAAATTGTTCTGCTGTAAGTTCCCCTTTATGGTTCTCTTGAGCCCTGGGATGAATGGGGCCCTGTAGCCTCGCTGTGCGGTCTGGGGCCTGCAGGTAGTGATTTATTTTCATTCTCACAGGGTTAGCGAGGGCGGTAGGGGGTGGGGGTTGCAATGGGAGAACAATATTGGTCATGAATCAAGACTGGTTAAAGAAAACTGCAAAGCCAGTATAAAGAGAGATGTAGGATTCGGAGCCTCTCGGCAGCGTCATCTGGATTGAATAAGGAATGAGCCCACGTGACACCAGCTATTGCAAAGGCACTAGCTGTGCTGGCCCCTCCTCTTGGTACAAATGACAAATACACAGGATGGCCTGAGGGAAGGTTTGAAACACTTGAACTGGGCTTCCCTGAACAAGTTCCAAGTCCCTTTCGCAAAGCTGGAGGGCTACCCCCTCACATTCCGACAGCCAGGGGGCAGGGCTCAGCATCACTAGGTCTCTGCGAGATTGGAAGGACAACAGCCATTGAGATTTCGGGGGGAAATAGCTGTCTCAATTGCCCAACCCCTGCTTACCACAAAATTGCAAAGCCCTGCAAATATGTCACCGCGTATAGGTAAGTCGTTCATCAGAAGGTTTAGAGCTGTGAAATCTCCATGGAGCTTCCCGGATCTACTAGTTTTCCAAAGCTTCTCGTTCATTTTTCTAGCCTGAGCAGATCCCTGGGTTGCACTTTCAGAGCCAAGAGCCTATTTCGATTTCTGATTTTTTGGGGCGAGGGGGAGTTATATAATCCTCTGAATGTGCTGCGTAATGCTGGCCATGAAAATCATCCCGTTCTAGGCAGATATATAGCTAGGAGGACTTGGGAGTAGATACGCATATCAACTATATGGTCTGCCACAGGGGCCCAATCCTGCAAGGTGCTGAGTGCCTTCTGCTCCCACTAAAGCAGACAGGAACTGAGGGCACTCAGCACACTTCAGGATTGGACCCTGGGCCCTCCCCTAATAACAATGAATTGCTTTCTAAGGAGCCAGAGAACCAGATCTAATGCCTGAAGAGAACCAGAAGCTTAAGGATCAAAAAGGTGTTCTGTAACTGAGGTTAGCAGTTATACACCATGTTTCTACACTTTCCTTCTGTGGCAATATAAACATGACGCGGCAGATCTTCCCATGGTGTGAACTGCCCTTGCTTCAGTGAAGTCAATTTGCACCAGTCAATCATAAGAACGGCCATACTGGGTCAGAGCAAAGGTCCATCCAGCCCAGTATCCTGTCTGCCGACAGTGGCCAATGCCAGGTGCCCCAGGGGGAACGAACAGAACAGGTGGCATCCACTGCTCAGCTTCCCTCCCCTGTAACGCTGTGATCCCTCCTCTGAGCATGTCAGCTTTTACTACTGCAGGGAGGCCAGGCTTCCCTTAATGCACATCCATGGAGACGAGCATTTCTGTCCAAACCTCTGGCCCGAGAGGGGAAGAACAACGCCACACTTTAACTGCCCCAAGTCAGACACCCTCACCCCCACCCCGGTGTAGCTGTAGTGACATTAATGGAGTTATACTGGGAAGGAATATGTCCTGCTGCCCCTCCCTCCTCCCCCTCCCCCCCCCCCAGTCCCCGTGCTCCTAGCCAGAGTTCAGCACTCAATGCCTGATTTATTACGTCTCCCCAGGTCTCATGAGCTTCAGCCTGATTCCTTCTTGATAACATTTCTACACTGAACAAAGAGTCCCGTTTATAACTTGAACCAAGGAACGAATAATGCCTAGCTCTTATCTAGCAGTTTTCAGCCATAGATGAAAATGACTCTGTTCCTTTGCATCCACCCAAGAATTTTAGGGTCCTTCTCTGAATCTATGAACCCTTTACTGTTCACCTATCACTAGTGCAAATCTGAGCTTTACACAACGTTAGTGGAGAAGAAGGAAGGGTTGTGAGTTTCCCTGGGTTTCCTCTGTCCCCATGCTGCTCCTTAGCACAGAGTCTGTGGCCAGGCCCTTACAGAAGAAGCAGTGGGTAGAATGTGATTTTTATTGATCCATAAAATATCCTGGATGATCCCAAAGCATTTTACAAAATACATGTGGACACATGCAGAGGCACTGAAATGCAGCCACTTCTGGGGGTGGAAGGCAGCAGTGACTGGCGCACAAGGCACTGAAGGGCAGGGACGTTATTGCTTTCCAGAGCTCTAGTTCAAAAACCTATTCTTATGGGACCTTTATGTCCCTAGAGAACCTCTGGGTTTAAAGTCTCGTTTGAAAGACCCTCATATGATAAACGGTGGGATCAATTTGCCCTAGAAGGTTCCAGGGCTCGGTGGGCCTTGCTGGGATGGGAGTGTGCTGTTTCACGACAAGCTTTGCTAGCTATTCCGCCCCTGGTGCTTATCCCACTTAGCCATCCACCATGCCTAGAAGCATCAGAGGAAGGGCCATGTTATAGAACACATAGAGGGAAGCAATTGACTAACTTTTCTGTCTCTGGGATGTTTCTGTGATCAGCAGACCCAAACCTCCAACTGGAAGAGAAGAAGTCTCTCTTATTTTTCACCCTAAAAATAGCAAACAAGCTGGACATTGATGGTTCAGGCACAAGGACTGAACTTGTGACTGGCTGCGTTGGAAATAATTATATCCGAGGATCTCATGACAGCAAAGAAAGCCCTGGTCTCCTCTATGCTTGCCTTGGTGATTTCCACACTATTTCAATGCCTTCTTCCCGGCCCTGTGCAACTCCCTTGCAAAGCTACACATCAAAGTGCCTCGCATTACCTTTCTCCACCTTCTGCCCTGCTCTCCCTTATATGCTATGTGTACAAAGGGCCACACGCAAAGTCTATTGAAGTCAATGGAAAGCCAAATATCAACTCATTTGTCTATCGCCCTTTATAGAACCAGGCTAGCTCTAGCGACTACTAATCGGTGCAGCTTCTTCCCCAGGCTACTCTTGGCTCTGTATCTTTTTACCCATAGCAATGGCCTACTCCCAACCCCCCAGCTGGGAGCCTCTGGCAATGGCATTGTGTTAGAGCTCTGAAGCAAAGCAGTTCAGGTGACTAGTCACAAGGGGAATGAGAGGAGCTGCATACTCCCACATGATGACCCGAGTTTCATAGGGCGAGGCTGGTGCCCCACATGCATGGCAGTGCCTGCTTTCCCAGGTGGAGTTACTCTAATCGTGTGCCTAAATGGGCTATGGGTCCCTTTTGCATGCCCGAAGGTCCAGTTTATGAAAATCTAGCCCATGCGATTCTCCCAGGAGTAGTCATTGATACATACAATGAAATAGCTAGACCCTTCCTTGACAGATCTCTGGCAGTGTCTTGCTGCTGGACCTCTCAGTTCATAAAGAGGTGAATTTAGAGGCTTCATGACATCTCAGGTGAGAAGAGGGGGCCCATGAAAGCTTCACTTTCCCTAGTTTCCTGCATTTTTCTTTGATCTTGAAGGAAATCTGAAATCATTTTGGTCATTTCCTGCAGGCTGCTGGGAATTCTTTTCTGTGTATACATTTCAGGAGCAGAAGGCTGCTCTGTGAACACTTTACCATAAAGTCTCTCCATGCCTGTGAAGCTAGAGTGCACAGATGTACATATCAAGATCTTATATACAAGTTGGAATCATTATTAGCTCTCCTAGTAAATCCTCATCTGTAAAACATATGGTTTATATCTCTCCTAGCAGCAGAGCTCAACTGAATGTTCTGCTAAACTTTCATGATACGTTGTGGTTTTAAATGGGTGGTATTAGCAGAGAAATAATGAGTGGCCTTTTTTATTTGTATTATAGCCAAGCTTCTGAATCATCTGAGAAAGTCCATTAAAAGAATCGCCGTGTCCCTTCTTAAAACATGTTAATGTCATTCCTGCCATTTGATGATTCACTAGATGTACAGCGAGAGACAGAAAGCTCAGGGAAATGTTGACTAACTGTGCAGGTTATGTGGTTGTAGTGAGGGATCATTACTATCTTCTCAAGTTTTGAAACTATTCCTATATTCCAAGCCTCATGCTCCTGATAAGATATAGGACTTTATGGTTAATAAACTACAAGGTCTACACGGATTTAGGAAAGCTAAAAGAACTAGAGTTACTCCACTAGAGTATTGCATCCAGTTTTGGGCCTCCCACTACAGAAAGGATATGGACAAATTGGAGAGAGTCCAGTGGAGGGCAATGAAAATGATTAGGGGGCTGGGGCACATGACTTATGAGGAGAGGCCGAGGGAACTGGGTTTATTTAGTCTGCAGAAGAGAAGAGTGAGGCGGGATTTGATAGCACCCTTCAACTACTTGAAGGGGAGTTCCAAAGAGGATGGAGCTTGGCTGTTCTCAGTGGTGGCGGATGACAGAACAAGGAGCAATGGTCTCAAGTTGCAGTGGGGGAGGTCTAGGTTGGATATTAAGAAACACTATTTCACTAGGAGGGTGGTGAAGCACTGGAATGGGTTCCCTAGGGAGGTGGTGGAATCTCCATCCTTAAAGGTTTTTAAGGCCCGGTTTGACAAAGCCCTTGCTGGGATGATTTAGTTGGGTTTGGTCCTGCTTTAAGCAGGGGGTTGGACTAGATGACCTCCTGAGGTGTCTTCCAACCCTGATATTCTATGATTCTGTGATTCACTTGCCGATCTGTGTGCAGCATATAAAGATCAGGGAGAAAAGAAATCCTATGATTGAAGAAAGGCAGAGTTCAGTTATTCTCCTGCTGTTTTTTTAAATTTCATTTCTCAGATGGCTTGTCAGCAGCTCACTTCCTTAAAATAAAACCTGTTTGCAGCTCATCTGGTTTAAACAAAATGCAAATGATTGAGCAACATCAGCCAACAGTGCTGAAAGAACTGTCAGAATTATGAATTAAATCCTGCTCCCAGTGTAAAGCTGGAGTCATTCTCCTGAATTTATTGGCAACTCCCCAGCATTTCACCTGTGTTCCTGAGAGCAGAACCGAGCTCAACAGAACCAGGAAAGGAAAAGATCTGATGCTCTGGAAATGAAGTTTTTCTTGTAACCCTTTCAGATGAGAGTGGCCAACTTCCTGTGAAAGGACTCCAATACTTTACTGCTTGCAGTTTCAGAAGCAGCATTGTAAAACTGTGCTCTGCTGGGCCCTACATGAAGATTTGATTATCTTCAGCTGTGTCTCTGGGGAATAGGGTAAAACTCTTCACTAACCCACACACGCACTGGAACCGGTGGTATCCATTGTGTTCCTGGAGGGAGAGGAAATGGACAGGCGAACAGAAGGCTGCAACTTTTAGAAGTGGGTAATTGCAATAATTCCAGAAATTGCTTGGCAACTTATATATACAACCAGGAGCCTTTAATTATTAATCTCTCTCTCACACAAGTGCTCATAAAATGTAGCTTACACAACCGTGGTGATTATTTTCTAAAAGATCCATCGCCGCTTCATGGTTTTAATTCTGTTTGGAAACAATTTGCTGTAATAATAATGAACCTGATACTGCTAGCTGACCCTGGCATCCCAGCAGAACAGAGCTGTGGGCCTTAACGGTTTTAGTTGTGGAGAGATGTTTCCTATGGCCCAGATTCTGATTTCCATTCTACTGGTGTAAATCCAGGAGAGCGCCACTGAAGTCAAATGAGTTCTTCCAGATTTACTCTGGTCTAGCTGAGATCAGAGCCTGATTCAGAGGAAATGTCCCTCCACAAGTAGGACAGCTGAAATTCATGGTCCTCATCCTGTGAGCTGATCCATTTGGAGGCTGGGGGTTGCCTACAGGGATAAGAATCTGACAATTTGCATGATGGCATTGCTCAGTCCCAAGCACATCAGAAAAGCTGGCCCAGTGCTCTAATGAAAATGCTGTAGTATATTTTTAGCAAAATATTTAACCTTTTTTGTAGTCTGCCACACCTTCAAAAAATCCATCTACTCTAATCTGTCCCAATGGCAGCTAAAAGGGTTTCTCTGTTGTTGTTGGTTTTTTTTTTGCTTTGGAATATTCCTATTCATTGCAATTGAATGTTGAATCTGATGTATTTGTAAGCCCTGAAGCCTGAGAGTAGGGAGCTCGCTATTGACACCTGCTGGTGAATAGAAAAAAGAGGCCACAGCTGCTTGACAGCTTCAGATGGACCCTGGGCTCCAGAGGGGAGGAATCTATCTGTTGGCCAGCACGGCGAAATGAGTGGATGGGCCAGGTGTCATTTGCATTGCAGTTATGTGACTGTTTGGGTCATATGGATTAAAACACCATTAAGTTTTGAGTTTGGGGGTAATAAATGCTGTTGTCTTTGTTGGGAAATAAAAGGACAAGAGAGCTTCACCCCAGGCACAGTTCGTGTGGGGGTCACCCTGACCATGACTATGGGCTGGCAGAGTTGGATAATGGTACCTAGGCAAAACATGAGCCAGCAGAGAGTGGAGAGACTACTATTGGCTTATATTATTGCATAACCCTTGCTGAAGGCACAGCACAGAGGAAACTTCCAGACAGAAGATGGCTTTGAGGGGGTGGACGGAGTGGCGCTGAAGGCACCTTTGAGATGCCGGCTGACCTGGGGTGGCACACAGTGTAGAGGTGGCACTGAGATGGCTTGGGGCTGTAGCCACAGAGAGCAACAGCCCGCCTGAGGGACTCCAGTGGGAACCCTCTACTCAGCAATCCAAGCTGAAATCACTGGAGCAGCCCAGGGAGCTCTGTCCTTAGGGGCTGGAGACTGACCTGACCAAAATTGTGGACTCCATCAACCCTGGACAAAGAGACTGTGAGGGGGAGCTGGACAGGAGGTACATGGCTAGAACTTGTTAGCCACTCAGGCTTGTTAATTGCTGGCTTTCCTCAGTCTATTCAGTTGTGTGTCCCCCCTCCCCCCCCCGGAAAGTTCTTTGTTTTAAAGCCCCAGACTCCATGCTTGTGAGTGGGGAAGTATTGCCTATAACAGTGGCCTGGGGAAGGGGAGGCTATATATAGTTTTCCAGGTTTCTGGATTGGGGCTGGAGCTGGAGGCATTTAAGTCTTCAGAAGGAACCTCTAGAAAATTGGACCCAGCCCTTTTTGCTCTTGACAACACTTGCCCAAAAGGTTAGAAAGGATACACATGGTTTTGTATAACAAAGGAGACAGTATCCTGAAAACAGGACCTGTACAGGACTTCATCCACTCCTGCGTCAGCCGTGAAAGCAACTCCTTGTTTGAGGTCACAGTGCAGTAGATTATGACTTTATATGAATTTAAAAATCCAGCCGGAACTGTTGTGAAACACCGAACAAAAAAGATCTGGATGTAAATGTCCTCGGTACTAATCAAATAAATAAAGTAAAAAAATGAGGGAAATAAAACATGAAAACGGTTTGTTGTAGGCAGAAATGTTACAAATGGAATAGTTTCTAAATGCACTTGGCTATTTTCCAGGAGACATCAGCCATTAAGCATGAGTGTTGGGAGGGAGAGGGGAGCGAACAGATTTATTAAAGCCTGTCTGAATTTTGCTCTGTGAACATGTTGTTAATATCAATTGTCTGCTGATTTTCTTTATTTAATTATTTTTAATTTTCATAGTTTTGTTAGAAATTAGGAGTGAAGCAATGCCCAGGACTAGAAATCCTCCTTGATTAGAGAAAACGTCTTGGTTGTTTAAAATAAAAGAATTGGGTTCAATGCTTGAGGATCACTTGCTGGACGATTCTCTGCTCCTTGAGGTCTTTAAACTACAATTTGAGGACTTCAATAGCACAGATATAGGTGTGAGGTTTTTTTGTAGGAGTGGTGGGTGAAATTCTGTGGCCTGCGTTGTGCAGGAGGTCAGACTAGATGATCATAATGGTCCCTTCTGATCTAAATATCTATGAATCTATGAATCTATGAAACAGAAATCAGTGAAAATTCAGATGTGAGTTGAATGCTCAGATTCAACCCCTCTGCTGTCCCCACACCCTCCCCTCTGCTTTTACCTAGGACGCAGGGCTTTCATTGCAGTCTGCAAGACCATATTTGTTGAAATATCTATGTGTACTTATGGCAGGGTGAGCTAAGGACAGCCTGGCAGCCTAAAATCCGAATTTCCTGTCCTTTAAAGTTAGTCTTTAAAAGTTAATTTCCTTTGTCTATTTGATAGCAGAATACAAATCAGAAATTTGTCCTTTGTTTTGTTTTTTAAGCACTTAGCATTGGGCCTGTTCCTGTTCCCTCTGAAGCCAATGAGAGTTTTATCATTGACGTCAATAGACTCAGTCCCATTTCCCATAACCTTCAGTGCACCCTTAACGCCATCTTAACTGATGAGTTCCAGTTCCAGGTGTGATGGTCTTACAGGGCCTGATCCTGTTCCCAATAGTCAGTGGGGGGAAACTCCTCCTGATTTCAATGGTGCAGGATTGTCTAGTATCCACCAAGTTCCAGTTCAGGTTTAAAGGCTGAGTTTTGAGGATTTGCGGAAAAGAACAGCCAGGAGGTTCAATCAAGTTTTCATATTGTGGCAGAATTGGCGTTCTCTGCCACTCTGGAGGGAAGATGCTAGTGACAAAATCCTGTTAGGAAACTCAGAGATTCCTAGGCCAGAAGGGACCATTGTGATCATCTAGTCTGACCTCCTGTATCACACAGGCCATAGAACTTCATCAAGATAATTCCTAAAGCAGATCTTTTAGAAAAACATCCAATCTGGATTTACAAATTGTCAGCGAAGGAGAATCCACCATGACCCTCGGTAAATTGTTCCAATGATTAGTTACTTGCACTGTTAAAAATTTGCATCTTATTTCCAGTCTGAATGTCTAGCTTCAACTTCCAGCCATTGGATCATGTTAGACCTTTCTCTGCTAGATTGAAGAGCCCTTTATTAAATATTAGTTCCTTATAGACAGTGAGCAAGTTTCCCCTCAACCTTCTCTTTGTTAGATCAAAGAGATCAATCTATTTAGCTTCTCTCTCTAAAGCAGGTTTTGTCATCCTTTAACTATTCTCAAGGCTCTTCTCTGAACCCACTCCAATTGATCAACATCTTTCTTGAATTCTGGACACCAGAACTGGACTATTACAACAGTGGTTGCATCGGAGCCAAATACAAAGATACAATAACTCATTATGCTGTTTGGGTTTGTTTTTTTTCCTGCATGTGGTTTGGTTTTTGTTAAAACACTCATTACTTAGGGTTGTGCGAAACATTCTTGCTTTAATGGCTCAAGTCTGGGCTATTTTTTTAATTATCAGCATGCATTTGACACTTCCTGGCTTTTCAGAAGTCTTATGTGTTCATAATATAGTGACCCTGCATTGGAATGGGGGGAAGGAGACCTGCCACTGACTTCCTGTGTGACATTAACCAAGTCACGTTGTCTCTCCACACCTTACGTTCCCCTCCAGTAAAACGAGGATATTGCTGTTCACCCTCCTTTGTCATCCACTTTCAGAGATCGGAATGAGAACCACTCTGGAGGAGCTGAAGTATCACTCTATCGATTTGGCTGAGGTCAGAAAGTGTATTTCAAAATACTTTGCCTGGTGGGGAATACCTCCAAAGCACCATGGATGTAAACTGTGACTTGGAGCTTTTTAGCTCAGGTCTATAGTGACTCCAGATATTGCCACCTTGACTGGCATCTCCTTGGTAGCTTTAGCAGAGAGGCCACGGGATGGCTCAACACAGAGATTGAATCACCCTTCAGCGTCTTTCACTGGCATTGAGCTCACAGTAGAGTTGCTTTTTCTCATGGGATAACGCCCAAGACAGGGTGGTCCAGCGGCTGGTGTATTATTTGTTGTTTCCATTGAGTCAGCATTGATCTGTATCAGACTGTGCAGTGTTCCAGCTGGGGAGAAGGAGCAGAAGGTTTGTCTTTTCTGCAGGCTATGTGCTGCCTTCTCCCCCTCCGGCGTCTGCAGATTCCATCACGCTGCTAACTGAACGCACCGCAGCACATGGGGGAATGTTTGGATTTAAAATAAACGTTTGCAGGTCAGGAGCATTTGGCAGCGGTTTTGCCTGCTGGAGGATCTGCAATCTGTCCTTTCTGAGCAGGCTTTCAGTGAGTTTCAAGTCACCACGAAATTGTGCTGGCCTGGAGTGTCGCTTCCTTTCTTCTCCTCTCTGCACTGGCTCAGTCAACGGAGTGGGCTGTATTGCTTGGAGTCATAAACAGTAGCTGTTCCTCATGCGCTCATATTTGCTATGCATGACCCCTTGTGTTCCCAAAAGGTTTTTATATCGAGCAGCTGAATATGGTTTTCTATTAATCGCATATGGAGAAGGGAAAACATAAGTGCAGTTTTCTTCATACTGACCTTCTGCATGAGACAGACAGGCAGAACTTTGGTACCATCACTCGAGGCACATGGATATTTAGCACGGAGTAGAGAGATGTGTGCGAGGGAAAGGAGAGCTGGGAAGAATGAGGGAGAAATTTAATTAAACAACATCCTATCTTGCAAAATTGCCAGATTATGATAATGTATTACAGACGTGTCAAGAGGTCCAGCCAAAAGAAAGAGTCTATTGTGCTGGGTGCAGTGCAAACACATAATGAGAGAACTTGAAATCTAAGTAGATGGGAGAAGGAAGGGAAAGTGACATTCAATTTCACTCATCAGAGCAGGAACAGAACCCAGATCTCTCTCTCTAGCTCAAGCTGCTGACTCATGAAAATTTTGAACCTATTTCCAGTGCAGTAATTATTCTGTCTACCTCTCCTGTGTGGCCTCTGTCCGCTTTCATCATAGAATATCAGGGTTGGAAGGGACCTCAGGAGGTCATCTAGTTCAAGCCCCTGCTCAAAGCAGGGCCAATCCCCAATTTTTGCCCTGATCCCCCTCAAGTATTGAACTTACAACCCTGGGTTTAGCAGGCCAATGCTCAAACCACTGAGCTATCCCTCCCCCCCACTTCATTTGTTACTAGGAAACTGATCCCTCATTTCTTAACAACTCACTTTCTCTTCCCCCTCTGAAGCTCCAGTCCTGCACTGGTGCTGCCCTACTCCTTTCCCGACAAGCCAGTTGGGATCTCACAGAGAGTGATTGTTTCATTCGGGGGCAGAAGCAGGAAGAACAGATGGAGGCCGAAGAAAGCTGCCGCTAAAGCCTGCTTTCAAATTGTCCCTATTCATAAAGAAGTAGGAGAGAGAAATACAGGAAATAAATGAAAGAGGAGAATTGATTTCTCTCTCTAAATGCAAGTGGCTTTAACATGTGAGACAGGCCTGTTATATACTCTCCCTGAGGACCTCTGTTTAGCCATAGGCCATGTTAGCCAGGCTTGATTCACATTAGCCTTTGTTTAGCTCCAGAAAGGTTTCTGGCCCTGTACAGTACCTGAAGATCAAGAGATCACCTGGCCAGACATGCAATCTAAGGCTCCAACTCTTGTGTGTGGAGAGGGACATCCAAGGAGTGTGCCCACCTGGTTCCCCATTGCTTGTGTGTGGTGGTGCGTGGCCTCCGCCACTACTCACTGCTGGTCACAAGAGCTGCCAGATCAGACTTCAAAATAGATACAGGGAAGATGGCATGCAGGGGGGACCCAGAGCTGGATGGGTTAATGTCTTACAGGTACACATTCAAGGATTGGCACTGTTCCTTCTACTCCACGCTCAAATGCACTTTCCTTGGACAAGCTTTTTTTGAAATGGAAACCAAACCAAACAAGTTTTGAATTTGATTTTTAAAATGTAGCTTCACGCAGGGAAGTCAGGAAATTCACTGCCAAGGCTTGCTCTTTAGACAAACTTTTTCTCCTGGGTATGACAGGTGAGACGGCATGTCAAATTACCCCATGTTCACCTGGTAGCAAAAGGGTCAAGTGGGGATGGCATTGCTGACTTTCCTAATATTGGAGTTACAAGCTGGGTGAGGTAATATCTTTTATTGGACCAACTTCTGCTGGTGAGAGAAACAAGCTTTTGAGCTGTTCTTCAGGCCTAGGAAAGGTACGCAGTGTTACAGCTAAATCCAGAACAAGGTCAACAGGTAGAGAATATTGTGAACTACTTATGCTAAACTAAGGGACCATTCAAGGTGAAGCGGCCCATTCACACCCTTGTAGTAAGACCATGATTTTTAGTGTCCAGCAAAGTTAGGAATTTAAGCTCCCAGGCTCATCTTCTGAAAGTGTTGTGCAGGTTTCCTTTGAGGAGGAGGAGTGATAGGTCAGAGCCAGAGTGATCGCTTTGTGAAAAGTGTTCCCCCACGGCTGCTGTGGTGTTTTTGTCTTTTAGCATTTTCCAGTGTGAGTTCATTCGAGAGCATAGTGATTGTCTGAGGTACACCCCACGTTGTGATAGGCACCTGTAAGATCCATGGATCTGGAAAGATGTGTCGTGGGGGGGTGTTGATCAGTGCAGCAGTGGAGATGTTTGCGGGTTTTGCATCTGTTGTTCTGGCAGGGTGCCGCTTTGAGTTGGGCTGGCCTGGTCTGTGGTCCTGACGTTGGTCAGTTTCCCCCGAGCCAGGATATTCCCATCACACAGTCTTGCAGGGCTGCATTCTCTTGCTCTCCCCTCTGGTGATTAGCAGTTCAGGCATTTTGCATTTGCTGCTTTGCATTTATTTGGCTTTCTTCACAAAAAAAGGGAAAACCTAGTGGAGAAAGAGAGCTGCCTGCCTGGTAACTGGTGTCACTCTGCTGCAGACAGCAATGGCTTAAGAATACAAATGACTCCAGCAAGGTAGACGTGATTGCTTCTAAATCAAGACTTCCTAGCAAGCTCATTTGCAAGGCATGGCTCTGAGGAGAAGGCTTTTCTTGTGTGTACTTTCAATCAGCACAGAAGCCATTTCCCCTCTGTCAGAGGACATGAACGTGAGAATGTATCATGCTTTCTGGGCATATTGGCTGAGGACTTTGCACTCTCTCCTCCCAAAGCTAGTATCCCTGAAGGAAAGGAGTACTTGTGGCACCTTAGAGACTAACCAATTTATTTGAGCATAAGCTTTCGTGAGCTACAGCTCACTTCATCGGATGCTTATGCTCAAATAAATTGGTTAGTCTCTAAGGTGCCACAAGTCCTCCTTTTCTTTTTGCGAATACAGACTAACTCGGCTGTTACTCTGAAACCTATCCCTGAAGGTTATGTTATCTGTAACAAGCATACAATACCCCTCCACATGGCACCTTGAGAAACTACAGAGAACAGAGCAGATAAACACAAAGTCAACTGGCAATCATAGACTGGAAGAAATTGATAGGCAGGAAAGGTGGCTCAAGTTGAAACATTTGGATTCAAATTTGTACATGAACATCCCCCAAATTTTTGGATTTGTATCCAGTTTGAAACCAGTCTAAAAATTGTGGCCAGCTGCAACATTCAAATCTGGATCAGAATTTCCCCTCAGTTTGGGGGTGTGGGATCCAAGTTTGGGTTCACTTGGAACTAGGAAGGAGCCTGGTATCTGCCCCAAAGACTCTAAAACTATGTTGGACAAAGAGACTTTGAATTCCCCAAAAGGGGAAAGACTCGGCTGTGAATAGTTAGAGCATTTTAATCAGTCTCATTTTTACTGGTCAAATGTAATTCCTTATGGTACCCTGAGTGGAGGGGTAACTTGGAACCACTCACAGGAGGGGCGCTTAATGTAGTGCAAATTAGGAGACAAAAGCCAGCACGTAACAAAATACAACATATTTCACAGATCGCCATTACTGGATTGTTCAGATTTGTTTCTTTTGAAAAATATATGAATTATGGAGTTTTCAACCTTTGAACAGGAGTGAAAATAAATCTGCCACTTGTTTGGGACTGTTCATCAAGAACAGTTTAATGCTTAAACTCCTTCATACACCCGAATGCAACATATCCAAGGCTAACCTAATACAACAGTGGTACTATTGTCCTGTGAGACACACAGTGATGGAGGAGGTGAAAGCAGAAAGGTTATAAATAAAATTCAGTTTCCTCTTTGCCCCTCCCCTTCCCGATTTATTACATCCCAGGAAAGGGGGAAGGAGATTTGCCCTGGAAATGGAGAGAAGTAATGGTGGCTCTTTTCAGCAGCTAAAGGCATCCTCACAATCCCCTGTGTTGTTGTGATTACCAGAGGCTTTCCTGTTAGCTATCTGCTCTGCTTGGATCCAGATGGAGAAACAAAGCTTTGTAAACAAAGAGCTGTCATGGGTCTTTAAGCAGATTGGGGGAAGGGAGGGGAGGGGGGAAAGCTGCTTTCTGGGAAGGCTGCAGATCTTTGTGTTTTCAGTGAGCCCCTTTGAGTGAGTAGCTTCCTGTCAGCCTTTACTCTGTGAGCGAACCAGCCACTTCTATCCCTTATTAGCTAAATAATCAGGCAGTGTTAGGCCATCCCAATGACATCAGCCCTGCAAGCGAAGTGAGTGTGTATAAATAAATGAAAAGGAAGCCAAACGGCTGTCCTGCTTATCCAGACTTAGCCAGGAGCATAGTAGCCAGCTGGACTCCTGCTCGCGGACCGTCTCCTAAGATGGCATTAGCAGCGCTGTTGGCCTGGAATCAGCAGGCCGATAAGCTGATCAGCGGGGAAGTGGGTCCCACAGTGGGTGGGAGTAGTAGGCAGAGGTTCTTGCCTTTATATCTGAGCTCGGTAAGATGCTTTGTCTTTTTACCTCCCCCTGGGTGGCCTCTCCAGGCCTATTATCTTCATGCCCCATAGGAATGGTACTCTGTGCCTCTGTACCGCCTTTCTCCAGGAGGTCAGGGCACACCACATCAACTAGCTAATAGTAAAACTTACAGCGTCCTTCATCTGAGGCTCTCAAAGCACCCTGCAAAAATGAATGAGCTCAGCCACTCTGAGAAGTGTTGTTATCCCCAAAAGAGCAATGGAGAAACTGAGGCAAAGAGGTTAAGTGGCTTGACTGAGGTCACACAGGAAGCCCGGTTAGGAGTCACGAGCATCTGAGTCTCAGTAGTATCTTTCCCGTCTCCATAAAGCCTCACAACACGTCTGTGGGGTGGCTGAGAGAGAGAGAGAGAGGAATCCCATCACTGAAATGCAGCCACCTTTGGTGTGAAACATGGCAAAAAATTGAGAAATATTAAGAAATATCATATCCCATTGAAATAGCAAGGGGCAGGGGTGTTAGGAAGGTGGGGTGGAATCACCTCAGCTGGAATTTGGCAAGGATGCAGGGCTAGCCCCTCTAGCTGTGATGGGAATGGTGCACAAGGTATTAAATGACTGAGTGACCACAGCCCTGCTTTTTGCATCTCCTCTGTGTAGCTCCAGCAGCACAGCGCCCCCTGATGGCACACTGAAGCATTTGCTCGTTGCTGATTTAGTGCCATGTAAGGACTCGCCAGCTGCCCTTCCGATAGCACCTTGCAGATTCCCCATCCAAGTACTGAGCCAGAGACCTCTGAGGGTCGGAGCCCAGTGTGGTAAGATTGCAGGCCATCAGGATTTGAATCCTACGCTACAAGTTACGCACTCCACTGGATTCATTTTCAGAGGCAGTAGCAGCTGGGCCTGGGAGTGAGGTGACCTTGCAGCTTGGTCTGGCTCAGCAGAGGCTCCTACCCCCTGTGGGAGGGAGATGTCACTACTGATGGAAAGTGGCCTATAGAGAAGTCTCAGGGTAAACAACCCCATTCGGCGCCGTGGTTGGTACACATGGTACCACTCAAGCACAGGGCTCAACGAAACCGCCTCCAACCCCACCCCAAGGCACAGAGATGTGCCCAAGGTCAGCGGTGGAAGATCCTAGGACTCCCAGTGCAGTAGACCATGCTGTCGCTCAAAAAGGGCCAATTTCTGTCCTCAGTTTTGAGCCTCAGATACTAGGGCGGTTATCCTTATAATTATTATCTGTAATTCTGTGGTGGCTCGGGTCCATAGGCTTGTCCCAGGTGCTGTACGCTCAAAACACGTGTGTTTGCTCATTGTGGTGATCATGTTTGATACTATAAAATGGTACTTCCGAAGGTGATCGATTCCTCCACTCGGATATTGCCACAGACTTCTAATGTCATGGAATCTTCCGATTTACCAAACCCTATAAGAATGGCTAGGAAAACATTTTTCATGTGAATTAACTTCCTCTCGCTGTGTTTTGGACCCAAGTGACAGCAGTACCACAAAAGGGCCTGAGAACCAGAAAGGGAAATTCATGCTAAACAAAAGAGGAAGTGTCCAAGCTGACTTCATCATCCAAGCTGATTAAAAGGCAAAAAGTAAACCCCATAAATGGGGAAAAGCCAGTGAAATGTTTATTCTTTCTGTTTTGGTAACCTAACAAATTGCTAGTAACAAAGGCAGAAGTGCCAACCCCACAGGTTCAAAAATCATGAATCAGACTCCCCGGATCACGCGATTGGCTTAAAAGCCACGAGATTTGTAACAAGCAATGAGTTTGGGCTTTTTTTTTTTCTTTTTTTTTTTGGTTCAGTGTTCCTTTCAAAATGGTGAACTGTTCTGTCAAGAGTTAAGGAAAGCATGGATCTGGCGTAGGATTTCCCATAAAGGAGCAGAGCGAGGTTGCTTTCCAAGGCCTTGAGCTCGTCAGTCATTTGGGGTGGCAGATTTCCACTGTCCTGTGAGGACTGGGGCGGAACCAGGAAGTTACGAGGAGAACAGTTCGACTCCTAAAATATTTAAAATACAAATTGTCAGGGGGTGGGGGTGGGGGAGGAGAGCCAGATGCAAACATTGTCTTTCCAGCTGTGGCTGAGGGAGTAATTTCTTCCCTTGCATCCAGCAGAAATTAGACTTAAATGGAAAAAATATTAATACCATGTTTCATTATGAGCTGATCTCAGCACCGTCCGAGAGCAGAAGACTGATGTATTACCAGTTTGTGCTGGCACAGGCCCCATACCACAATGACTGTAGCGGTTAGGCTGGCACCCTGCCAAAGGTTAAGTCTTTATATACTGTCCTGAGGAACATGCCACAGAAAAATTGGCCCATTAAGGGTTCTGGAAATAAAGCCGTTTTTATTTTCTAATCATGCTGAAAGGTTACAAAATATAATTGGAGTTGCTATTCTCCCTTGTCCTGTTTCTGATACGGAGTTTATAAAGGAGCCTTTGTCTTCGCAAAGAGTTCAAAGTCAGCACTCTACAAGGAAAATTATTAGCAATTAAAAGTTGGAGACGCGCAGTTTTACAGTCACTGGCTGTCAGAGGGAAAATATGTTACAAATCAAATTTTCTGCAAAGGCACAAAAAATACAGAGGGCAGGACTGCTCAAGCTCCCTTTAATGGCTTTTCATGGGAGTAGGTTCATGTACGTGTTTAACACGCACCCGCAATGAGAGGGCCTGGCACTTTTCAAAACCAAATCAGACCTATAGCATGAAGTCATTCGGTTACCACCAAAGATTAGGATTCAGCAGTCCTAGAACTTTATTCTGGAGCCACCCCAGGTGCTGGACTGATCCCAAACTAAACTTGGTCTTGATTGGACACAGAACCTGGCTGGTAGATCTGTGTGAAGTAAAAATGGGTGGTGCAGATTGGTTGTTGTCCCACAGACAACAGGGGCTGTCTCAACAAACGCACATATTAAGCCTCTTTTGTTTAAATCCCCCAGACCACATAGGGCTGAGCAGAGCAGGATGTCCTGCCCGATAACTGCCAGATATGTCAGTTGCTAGACCATACCATTTTCATCCTTACTTCCACTCATGCACTTCATGAGCAGTGCTGCTTCAAAGATGAGCGCTCATTATTAGTCCTATTAAGAGGGATCAAGTTTCCCTATCAGCTTTTTAGATTAGGACACAGTGAAGCTCTGTCTATGCTAGGAAAACATTTCTGCATCTCTGAGCAGGATCAGTAGATGCACTGTCACAGCTGACATGCTATGTCTTCTACCACTGCCATGGCTGGCGCAGAAAAACACCTCCGATCTTCCCAGCACAGATGTAAAACCTATACATTTAGTGCAACCCCTTCCCAGTGAATGCTGTAGGCTCAGCTTTAAGATAGAGAAGGAAACTCAGGCAAAGCCACAGAGCGCAGCCGCATTGGCTTGCGCACCACCTACCGTGCTGTCTTTAGAAACAGCATCCACGGGATTTACAAGGTGCTAATGTGGAGAGGACGGTTTGGCTTGCATCTCTCATCTGAGATGTTTTCTGGATTTCGATGGTTTCCTTGTTGTCATAACGCCACATGAAACCTGAGTGTGGGAATGAAAAGCCCGGGCTGGTTCTGATTAATTTAAAAGGAACCCCTCCCCCTCAATTTTGTATTAATTTTTGAAAGAAAAGCAGGATCACCCTGAACTGGGGGGAGATTCTTATCATGAACTGGGCTATAAACGCCTCTCAGGGGGAACGCATTATCAGTGGTGCTAACCTCCCTGGGAGTAGTGCAGAAAGTTGCCCCCTGCAGCAGAAAAACTTTAAGAAGAGAGGATCCCAGCACACTTGGAATGGGGCAGCTGTATTATACCATATCTATAGTGCCAACAGTGGGTGTACAATGAATGGGTCCAATAGATTGCACGGACTGCACTTCAGCTACGTTTTTGGCTCGACCAGTGAGATTGGGCAGGTGCCTTGGAGGGCAGAACCTGACCCCAAGTACCGCAAAGATTGCGCCCGCCAAACTAACTGCTGGGAGTTTCCATATTCAAAGCTGAGTCTGAGACCTGCATTCTTCTGCTCCTTTGTATTTTTACAAGGCAGGGAAGTCAACAAATAAAATAAACAGAAAAGGCTTGTGGTTAAGGGCTGGCTGGAGACAGGAAAGGAACAGACCGAGCGGGTTATTTTTAAAGGAGAATCAACCCACCCTCTAATTTTTGCACCCACAATTAATAGGTACAGTTAAGGGAGGAGGCAAAGGTTAGTGTGTCACTGCTATCTATCTGATTCTTGAGTGCCGTCCGGTAGAAGTCTAAATTCCGACGTTTGTGCCTGCAATTCCCAAGTTTGGGCTGAGGTGTTTTGTTTTGTTTTTAAATATGAGCCCTGTGTATCACGTCACTGCCAAGCTGGAGATCATCGCCATTTACCTATTAAAGTTAATTCCCAGCTATCTCCTATAGAGAGCTGCCTCATTATATCGTGGCCGTGAGGTTGGCTAAATCAGAGGTCATTTCCAGTTGTCTGTTGCACCACTGATCAATCTTAGGAGATGTTTGACATTTCCAAGTTGTCAGAATTGAATGGCTTGTCTGCCAGGTCCATTGTTGAATTATCACTCACCTTATGCTGAAAATAATCTGACATCCATCTGCCCCAGCTGGCTCAAGCCAGGCATCCTGAATCATGGGGCCTTTGTTTGTGCCTGCTGCATACCTGGCCAGAGCAATCAAAGGCTCCTGCAAATCAAGGATGGCAATAAAAGCTTGATGAAAGAGTCATTTCATGAAATGTGCATGAGACTATTTGGAAACACAATAACAATTCTCTAATGTGCATTTGCAGAATAATTCGCTTGGAAAAAAATGTACCCCCCCCCCCCCAAGCATTTGGGGGTCAGCCAAGGTCATTTGCCATTGATTCCACTCTTCAAAAGATCCACCTCCAACCGCACTTGAGTTTTGTTTTTCCCAGGTGCGGGCCTGAAGTTCAGACTCTTAGAAAGATACAGTTATGGGTAGAGCCCTACCAAATTCAAGGTCCATTTGGGTAAATTTCACGGTCATAGGATTTTTTAAATCTTACCTTTTACGGTTTCAGATATTTAAATCTGAAATTTCACGTGTTGCAACTGTGGGGGTCCCAATCCAAAAATGACTCATGGGGTGGGGATGCAAGGCTATTATCGGGGGGTCATGGTATCGGCACCCTGACTTCTGCACTGCTGCTGGTGGCGGCGCTGCCTTCAGAGCTGGGCTCCCGGCCAGCAGCTGCTGCTCTCCAGCCGCCCAGCTCTGAAGGCAGCACAGAAGTAAGTCTGGCAATGCCGTGACCAACCCCCTAGAATAGCCAGATGGCATGGGGGAGACCAGATTTCACGGTCCGGGATGCGTTTTTTATGGCCATGAATTTGGTAGGGCTCTAGTTATGGGCCTTCTGTGCACATGCACTGTGTGACATGCTCATGCAACTTGTGATTTGAACACTCTTGTGTCTCTGGGCCTTTAGCCGTGTGTGTTCACTGAAGGGCGTTTTTGTGTCCACACCTGCCATGCCTGTGGAAAATAGCCATTTAAATGCATGCCTGCTAGTGCAGCGTATGTATCTACCTGTGGCTGTCTTGTCCTTGTGTCCTGTGTTCTGCTCTGTTGCATCTCTGCGGACTCCTCCATCTACAGCTATTTTGTGTATAGTGCAGAATCGAATACACGCCCCGGGCCTGACTCTCTGTTACCCTACAGCTTGTTATAGTCAGTTACACCAGTGCAAAATGCTACTCTAGCGTTTTATATTCACTCTGCATGGATGTAGATGACTGTACCAGCGGGAGGGGGACAGACAGTTCCACAATGAGCTCTGGCGGACAGTCTTCTTTCTTGTTTTGTTGTTTGCTTAATATAAAATGTAGGTCATTTAACTGGAAGGGTCTGTTTGCTCTGTTCATGCATATAAAAAATATACCAACCCAGGGCCTGAAAATCAGGCCTTAATGTGAATTGATTTTAACCTAGCATTCAATTACAGCTAGCATGTTGGTCTGTGATCTGCAGATTTTAAATATCAAATGGTGCTTGAATTCACCCTTTAATGTCTTTCCTGAAAGCAACTGGCTCAAACGGCACTGAACTCCCTTCGGTACAGGATCAGAGACCTGAGCCTGCTCCCACTGGCTCCAATCGGAACAAGATTTGGCCCTTAACGTGTGGCTGTAGACCGCTAACAGAGTAAATGTAAAGGATGCTGCTGCTTGTCCCTTGATGCTTCCTTATAGGTCTGCAATAGATTGGGGGTGGGACCATAGCTGGACCAAATGTTGGGCCTTATATTAGTGAGTCGCTGGGCCAGATGCGATTTCATTTATTTAGATTTATGCAAATATTTTAAAAAGGGGCATCTAGTCACGCGCCCTGAAGGTGCCTTGACAATACACCCCGAAGTATACTAAGCGCCCCTTCACACTTCACCTTCAGGAGACAGTCAACAGGACAGCTCCAGTACCCCCTCCATCAGTTCCCCACTGTACATCTCTCTCCTTCCTTTAGTGGGTAATCACTGGGATTGCTCTCCTGAGTAGGAAGTGCAGGATCAGGTTATTTGGGACGCATGGCACCATATTTCTCTCTATGACTCTTTATAACATCTTGTGTGAGAGAGGGAAATGGGGATGGGCCTGAATTGAAACTCCAGCCCCACTCTCCCCTGAACTTTGGGAAAGTTTGAGGCATAAACCTTCTGCCTTCATTCATTTCTTCCTTATCAGCTGAATAGCAATGGGGAATGGCACACAACACAGGTTGGCGAAGTGCCAACAGCAGTGAAGGACCCGATTTGTAACAGTACCATAGAGGAAGTTGCAGTGTTCTAAACTCTTGCGATTTTGTTACAAGTCTCCTGCTATTTGATGTTTGCCCTGAAAGCCGCTGCTCTGTGAGTCAATTGTGCGGGGCCTGAGTCTTGCTTTCAATGCTTGGGGTTGGTGGCAGTGGTGTTCACCCTTTTCCCAGGGCAGAGCCCATTCCAGAGCCCTCAGCGATCAGCGTGCGTGTTAGAGGCTTTGTTCTATTCATCGGGCTGACGGCGTGCCGCAGACCTCGACGCCTCTCGGGGAGTCCGTAAGCATGTCTTAATTCTTTACTCACATTTGTTCCAAGGGTGATCTTTAAAACAACTTTGTTGCTCCCAAAGGGCCGGCTCTGACTGATGCTCAGCTCAGCACTTGGGCAAAGCGAGGGTAGTTGCACAGAGCAAAGTATGCCCAGCAGGTGCAAGCAGGGCAGATATAGGGAGAAATCTAGAGAAATTAGAAATTAGAGCAGCAGGAAGGTGTTTTTTCCCGTGCAGCGGGGACCTACATGTGCTCGCTCTGCTTGAGCTAATGCCTAAACATAGCAGTGTGGCCCTGGTGGCTTGGGCCAGGTACCCAGAGGGGTGAGGCAGGATTTTACCCAGGTGGCTCAGCCTGTGCGGTTCAGACCACCCAAGCCACCAGCTGTGCCGCCAGAGCCACACTGCTACGTTTAGGTGTTAGCTCGAGCGTTGCTAGCCCATGTATGTCTCATTCCCAGCGCGGGTACACCCAGCTACTGTGTAGTCAGACCCTTAGGAAATCCTTTCCAGCTGTGCGTACTCCACCAGCTCAATTCAACTGATTGGGGCAGGCAATGCTCATCTGCCCATCAACAGGGCCTCCACCACATTGATGATACTTTACACTGCTCTGACACCTTCCACATGAGAATCTCCGAGGGCTTCGCTAACATGAGGAGCCCTGGGAGGCAGGGGAATATCATTATCTTTGTTTTACAAGTCGGGAGGGTGGGGCACCAGGAGAGTTGGGCGATTTCCCCTCCACCCAAGCTGCAGACAGCAGCTGACTCCTAGTTCTGTGTTTTTGCAACGGGACCATTCTCAGATCATAACCTGCCCCCCAACCCCTGAGTTTGGCCGAGTATAACTAAATACCCTGGGCCTCATTCTCAGGCTGCGCAGGCCAGGCTGCGCTGACCTAGTGACACCAAGCAGCCTTAGACCCACAATGGATCTGGTATCTTGAGGCTCTTTGTCTGCCTTGGGGAAGGCTTGTGCCACGGTTGCAGCTCCTAACCCAGTGGCTCTCAACCTGTCCAGACTGCTGTGCCCCTTCCAGGCGTCTGATTTGTCTCATGTACCCCAAGTTTCACCTCACTTAAAAACTACTTGCTTACAAACTCAGACCTAAAAATACAGACGTGTCACAGCTCACTATTACCTGAAACATTGCTGACGTTCTCATTTTTACCATATCATTATAAAATAAATCGATTGGAACTTATAGTTCAGTGGACAGGAGATAGAGCAGTATAAAATTTTACTTCGTAGTGACTTCGCTAGTGCTTTTTTATGTAGCCTGTTGTAAAACTAAGCAAATATCTAGATGAGTTGATGTGCCCCCTGGAAGACCTCTGCGTACCCCCAGGCTACACGTACTCCTAGTTGAGAACCGCTGTCCTAACTCAACCATCCACCTGGCCATAAGTCCTGGGGAGATGGCTGGAGGGAAAGGGGTCTGATTTGGGACACCTCTGCCCCTAGCTGATCTCTGGACTCCTGTGGCATGGTTGGCAGCCAGTGTAATTTAGAGCAGCCCTCAAGCTATTCTACTGGATGTCAGGGTCCAGGCCAGCACGGAATCAGGTTTAAGGCCACGTTGGCCCTGGCTGCTGCTGAGCACAGTTGTCTGGTGTGGTGGATCTGGCCCCCTCTTTCTATTATCTAAGTACATTGTGATTCTGTTCCATGGCCACAACAGGGAGCTTTGCTGGTGGAAATGGGCTTGCACACCCTGTTCATCCAAGATCGGAGTGTGCCAAGGTCATGAAGGAAAACCGATTCCATGGTGCCATCTCAGTCCCTGGCCCGCTCTCAGGCCACAGCCAGTGCCCACATTATTACCTGCGTCCGCTCTGGGGAGGCCCAGGAACTGAACAGCCACTTCTGCAGCTGGCTAGGGCTGGTGCACTGTAGCAGAGCAGGATGTGGGGGCAAAGGCAATTGCGCAGCACCTGCTGGGTTCCGCCCCATGCAAGAGGATCCCTTCCCCACGTAATCCAGGGCTCTAAAATAATAAGCAAAGCCACTGTGTAAAACTGTCACTTGACTGAGATTGCAAACTCTTTGGGGCAGGGGCTTGGTGGTCTGCCTTGTTGCTAAATAGGCTCAGAAGGATTCGATTTTTATTGGTAACTGGCAGTAAACACTGATTTCACGGAACGCACACAGGCTGAAGAAAAAATATTTCCATTGATGATGATTGAAATTTATAGATAGGCAGAGTTTGAAAAATGCCACTTGAGAAATGATTAGTGTTTGATTTAAGGATACTTCCATTGTAGATTTTGACATGTGAAGTTGACAATTTGTATATTAATGGTTATAGCGTTTTAAACTTTTTGAATCTCAATGTCTCCGGTCATTAAATAATCATTGTCTGACCCCCACCCCCAATAATTTCTCCCATCTGTGTGTGACGCATGGCGAGAAAGGGTTAAATAGCCCGCAAACTAAATAACCCTCAAAAACCATGTGGGCAGATAATATTTGTTGTTTTGTGTATTTACATATGTATGAGTAGGGTGGACAATGTAATCAACAGTTCCTGTCTGTGCTGTATTCTGATATCATTTCAATGAATTGTAAACACAGGATATCTCGGTATTCATGTACTGCGAATGGTGGAGGAAAAAGCAAATGGCCTTATGTTAATTCGTATAGCTAAGCACCGGTGATGGACCTCCTTCAAAGCCATCCAAATTACCTTTTGTTCCCTGAGGAGCTCCCAACTTGTCAACGAGGACATGAAATTATATAAAAGATCCTTGGGTCCTGATTCTGTCCTCTCAGATCTGCTTAAGCTTCTTCAGGGGAAGTTTGAGTCGCAAGATTGAGGTCTCAGTTATGCTGGTAATCCCTGAATGTGATATTTGGACATTGGACTATTAACTATGAACTATTTCTGAAAGAACTCTTTGCAACCTCAAAGCTCACCATCTCTGCTATGAATCTGCGCCTAAATGAATAGAACTCATGTCTGTATGTATATTGATCTTTTAACCAGACTCTTTTGTTTTTAATAAATTTTAGTTTAGTTAGTAAGAATTGGCTGTAGTGTGTATTTGGGTAAGATCTGAAACATTCATTAACCTGGGCGGTGACGTGTCCGATCCTTTGGGATTGGTAGAACCTTTTCTTTTATATGATGAAATAACATTTAAAGAAATTTTCACCATATTTGATGTGGGTACCTGGATGGAGGCCTGAGGCTGGATCACTTGAAGGGAACTGTGTTGTTTGGACTTCTGAGTAACCAGTAAGATAATAAAGAAGCTGTTTTATGCTGGCTTGGTAAATCTAAGCATTGGAATATCCACCAGCTTTATGGGGACTGTCTGCCCCATTCTTTGCAGTTCACCCTAATTGAGTGACCACAGCTGGTTCCCCACGAGGACTCCGGTCACACTGTGAAAATGTAAATTGATAAAAATGAAAAAAAGCTTAAAACCCATAATTTTGTGCACCTGTGAACACCTCAATTGATCATCTAAAAAAAGTGCTTAAAATAAGACTTGATATTTTCTGTCAAAATGATCAAAAAAACCCAGAAATGCACCATGCTTATGGTGCTGTATAGATAACAAAGTGGTAGTCATTGTGAGCAGCTGCCTTTTGAGCAGTGCCGGAGAGTCCAGTAATATTTTGCCAGCAAAGGTTAGTTCCAGGAACGCTACTTGACTTTCCTATAGAACAGAACAAGATAGTCAAAGTCCTACAGTATTTAAAGGGAAATGATAATGTTTCCATAGGGTTGCTTTCCCCCCCACCTATCCTACAGAATTGAATACAGAATTCTATCCCTGCTTTAGAACTGGCCTATACAATTCTATAGATTTTTTGGAAAGTTTATCATTTTCTATTCATTCTACAGGCTTATTTCTTTTTCTATAAAGCCTTATTAAGTTTCTATAGAAATCGTATCGGTTCTATTAACGTCTATGGGACTTTCCCTGAAGGGTCTAGTTGCTGCAGAGCAATTCTGCAAAAAATCGTGGCCTTAGGAAGATGACACCAAAATCCTCTGACAGCTGCTCAAGGGTGCGTGGAGTCTTCCATTTAACTCAGGTGCCATATGCGCAGCGCATGTGACCATGTCAGAAAAGTAGTTTAAACACAAACCCAGACAGCACCACTCCTACACCCCCCCCAACCCACACATTCTGTCTCTTGATTCAGCGCTGCTACGCCCTGTCTTATGACTGACATGGTACTCGTTATCTACTGACAGCTAGAGTAGGGATGAAACAGAGATTCCTATTAATTATAGCAATGAGGCAGCCAGGTGGCTTAGCCCAGGTCCTGCTACCCTTCACAACAGGTCTGATTGCTGAACTGTGCTGTCTTGATGCCGGAAGAACAGGTTCACACATGCATGGACACAGACTGCGATAAAGAATGATAAAGGTCACCAGGAGGAGCAGAAGGGGAGTGGGACGCTGAAGCCGCAAAGCTAGCAGGGTGCCATAGCAGCTGCATAATGTTGTCGGACGCTGTACGTGGGAGAAACTGGCTGATTCCCAGCGACAAAGCCCATTCGAATGCTTTTAATGTGGGCCTAGGTGTGCATTTCCGTCCGTCAGGAGCAGAGCAGGGGGGCCCCAACTCCTCAAACAGCAAGGTCTCTTGTCCCCCATCCTTTCGTGCACTGAATGAAAGACACTGTAGAAAAATATACATTGCACTAGTTGCTAAATAAATAGGGATCCTCATCAAAATGTAAATGCAAGTGATTGTGGGTGCCAAGGCCAGGGGACTTAAATAAACTAGGAGTTTATTTACAAAGGTGAGAGGGATGCAGCCTAAAACAACTGCGTGTTGCACAATTTTGCAATGAAAAGGCCCTGTTGTGTGCAGTGGCTTTTAATAAGAATGGGTTTATTTCTAAGGCAGCTGTGGGTGGCAATTCTTTCTCATGGAAATGCTCTCCAGGTCTTTTTCTGCTTCACTGTAGCGCACAGGATTTCTTTTACAGCAATAGTCACTTTTCTCCCACCTTCCATTTGAGGATCCCAAAGCACTTCACAGTTCATTGATCGTGAAGCCTCGTCATGCCTCTGAAGTAGATCAGTGTGAGCCTCGTTTTATAGGGGGAAACTGAGGCACAGAGCGGTGGCGTGACTTGTCGAAGTCTGCTGCATCCGTGGCAGTGCCAGGAACAGAACTGTGGAGGCCAACCTCCCAGCCCCCTGCTTTAACCATGGGATCAGTAGCCCGTGACATCGCTTGTCTAGTGAGCAAGGAGTTGTTAACATTTTAGTTATGGCAGTCCAGATTTTGAAACAAGAAGAGCCCAGGCAGTAGTGTGGGGTGAATGAAGAATGTATGGGGTGCTCACTGCCAGCACTGGGAAATGCTCACCTGTGGCGCTGGAACATTACTTACAGAGGGCCTGAGTCTGTTCTCACACCAATTTTACACTGGTGTCATTCCCACTGGCTTCAGCGGAGTGAGCATTCCCGGTGTCTCCAGCAATCTGAACATGCCCTGAGCTCCCTTCACCACTGTGGTTTGTTTTGCAAGGTTTACAGAAGTGTAAACCAGCCAGTCCTCTAATCAAGACCTTACAGCCTATTGGAGGTGGCAGTGCCTAAGAATACATGAATCGGCTACCACCTGCACCTCCCTACCTGTTTCCAGATGTCACTCTAGGAAGGCATTTGTGGGGGAGGGATAGCTCAGTGGTTTGAGCATTGGCCTGCTAAACCCAGGGTTGTGAGTTCAATCCTTGAGGGGGCCATTTAGGGATCTGGGGCAAAAATTGGGGATTGGTCCTACTTTGAGCAGGGGGTTGGACTCGATGACCTCCTGAGGTCCCTTCCAACCCCGATATTCTATGATTCTAGGAAGGCGGCCTCTGTTTCCTAGTTACTAGGCCTTTCTGCTTTCCCACCTTTGCCCTGAATTCTTCTGGGATGTCAAACTGTGCTCAGCAAAAGGAGCTCCCCCAGCTATTTAATTCTGGGTCTAGCACAATGCCAAATGAGTGGTTTTCTAATGACCACTCTTCTCGAATCAAATCCCATGGGTATGTCGTGTTGTCTTTTTTGCAGCAAAATTCCCTCGAGGCTGAATGCCGTATGTAGCCAAAGTGGTGCCCCCACTAAAAAGGAAAGCCTGTGTCTCTGTAGGAACAGCCTGTTACAATAAAATCTCATTACAGTCCTTCGCACAGGCAGAACTGAGTTTCCATTAGCACACATTATTTTTCCATTAAAATATTGCACTCTATTACTGAGCAAACATGCGAGCTCCAAGGAACGGGGCTAGAAGAATGGCAGCGTTAAGCAATTACGTAACAGGGAATCGTCCCAAGCAAAGCTACTTGAGCCATTCCCCATGGAACACGCACTCAGCAGCCCAGACTAAATATGAATGGTAAATAATAAAATACTTGTTGCCGATAAGTACCAGTTCCTTCTTTTACAGGTGGGGGAAACTGAGGCAACGAGGCTATGGGACCCACCCAATCACTAACACATTTATTTTATTAACCTGAATGACCCATAAATCTGCAGGGCCAGGCTATGATCTCAGTTACACGGGGTAAAACTGGAGTAACTCCATTGACGTTGAGGCTCAGATTCTCAAGGTTATTTAGGTGCCTAACTGCCATCAATTTAAATAGGAGTTAGCACTGAAATACCTTTAGGGTCTGGGCCCGAGAGCCTGCAGCTTCCATTGTTGGAAGAGAATCCATGCCAGAGGGTCAGGCTTGGGTAAGGGTGCCAGGAGCCGCAGCTGATCAGCCATCTCAGGATTTGACCCTGGAGAGGGAGAGGACTCGTCTGGCGTGACAGATGACGGGGTATTACTAGGAGTGATGGGGAGAGACACAAAATTGAGACTGAACATCAGTGCAATCCCCCCGACAGTGCATTAGCCTGGGGAATGATCTGCCCAGGGCAGTGGAGGAATTCCCGTTCCTAGGGATTTTTCGCACTAGGGAGTACAAAAGTCTTTACGGAGCAGCTGTGACCGCTATTGCAATCATATGCACTGTCTTTGGGGACCACGTTGTATTAAACCTCTGAATGGTTTGTGTGGCCTTCTCCCCGGAGAGGGCTCCCACAGGAACTAACAAGAGGGTGGTGGGATTACAGTGAGCCCAAAGGGCCAGCCCAGCTGCTGGAAATAGCCAGAACCCAGCTGCATTCCAGCCACACCCTGGCCCCTCTCCCCATCAGCTACATCTCCTTCGGCCAGTGGATGAAAGGGGTAGAAGTGGCATTGAGGCCTCTAGCAGCTTTCTGAGGAAATCCTTGGGCGAAGGACATTCAAACTCTCCACCTGTGAGACTGAACCCCCTGCCCAGCACAGAAATGGTGCTGATGGACGGCCTGGGATAGGAAGCAAACCAGTGGACGGCTGCCGCTACCTGTCTTTCTGGCTTGTGACACCATTCAGATGCTGGCGATTCACGCGGCAGGCTGCCGGACTAAACAGGGCAGTGCTCAGGTGACTTCGTTCACGCCTGAAGAACAGATCCCTGAGGCTTGTCCAGCTGCGCCCCATCGCCTAGCGCTCTACTGTACGGATGCCCACAGGGTTCAGCTGGTTCCTTCATTCCTCCATAATGACGTGAGGCTGTTCAGGGAGGCGGTGAGAGGCCAGAGACTCATGAGCCACCAATATGCAGGTGGCACCCGACTGTACGTTTCCTCTTCCACTGACGCGGCTTCTGTTTTCTTCCCAGCAGTTGGAAGAAACCAGCAGCTGGATGAAGCTCAGCCCACGTGATGTAAGTAGGGAATTGGGAAACACTTGGAAGAGCTTGCAAATGTGCTGACCTCACCAGCGATTGAAGGCCTCAGATCAGTGTCTCCTAGTGGTGCCTAAGAGATTTCCCTTCCCATGGGTAATGTGGACGGCCACAGAGAGAAAATACTATTTCTCACCTCTGACTCACTGGGAAGACTCTGCCCTTTCGTGTCAGATGAGGACCTCCCCTGAGGTCCATGCTTTCATCTCCTCCTGGACAGGCTGCTACAACTCCTCCTGCTTCAGGCTGAATGAAGTCCGTGCAGCACCAAGATACACGCTCTGCTTCACAAACGCCACTGGCTCCCCTTGCACTTTGGTACAGAATTCAAAGTCTTGATTCTACTGTGCAAAACCCTTATCAGACTGGGATCTGGCTCCAGCCCTGAGGGTCTTGGCCTCCGTGACCCTCATGCACGTCTACATTTCACAAGTGTGACCAAGCAGGGGAGATCCAGATGGAGCCGCTCAGCAGCTGGAGGCAGAATGTTCCCAGCAGCGAGAGCCTGGGTATGGAATGCCTTGCTGGATGAGGTCAGGCTGATGCCAAGCGTGACAACATGCAGATGGCAGTGTGTAGGCCATGCATTTCCCATTAGTTGTCTTTTCCCAGGAATGTCACCCAAGCAATGAAATAATAAACTTTAAAAAAACCCTGAATGTAGAAACTCCCACACAGCTGATCCCAGGGCCACAGAGCGACAGCAATGTTCGTTCTGGCTTCGCTTGTTTGGTGCTGTGATATTGAGGTGAATGAGCACATTAGAAACACCATGGAGAGCATTCTTCTCCATTAAAACCAGCCAGGACAACCATCGAGGGAGAGAAATTGGCCATTAACCCTTTGCGTGCTACAAATGCTCATGTCTTCTGGCGACACAGTGAAGTGTGCTTAACCTTTCCTTGTGCCCTCCAGGTAGGGGATCTGGGTTTTGGTCCTGCTGCAACCACTGCCCTGCTGCGTAACCTTGGTCAAGTCCCTTTCCTTCTGTCTCGTCTCCCACCCCTCTTAAATTATAAGCTCTTTGGGGGAAGAGCCTGTTGCTTATTATGAACATCACCCCATGCAAGGGGACTCTGAGCTGAGTCGGGGCTGAGTCCCCATAACACAAACGGATAATAGCAGTGTCTCAAGGAGGGTTTGAAGACATGCAGGGAGCAGGGTTCATTACTGTGGGATGAGATTATAAAGGCTGCAAATGTTCACACTGAATGCAGTTCTTGTTTCCATTCGGGCGTCGTGCTTTAGAATGAAATTCCATTTTTTCAGGCATTAGTGCGAAATCAATAATCTTAATGAATGCTGGATGTGGAGGGAGACTTCCTAGGAAAGATTTTTCAGTTCCAATCCTGCTTGGCCTGTGAGAAATAACAATGGGCTTTTGAGTACAATCAATCTCTTGCAAAGAAAATAATAGCACATAATGAACGACTGATTCAGGTGTGTAGGAATAGCTTCCAAATAGCCCCAGACTCAATAAGGGCCTGATTGCTGAAAAGCCTGTATTCATATTAGTACATTTTGTACATGTGCCCCAGCAGGATCCTCTGCTAGTGTAAACTGGAACCGCTCCATTGCTGGCCATGTAGCTATATCCATTTGCACCAGCTGAGGGCCTGGCCTGGCTGATGAGAATCTCTAGTGAGAAAAGAGGGTGCTGACCAGGTCCCCAGGGAAATCCTTACTTTCCTGACTACATACAGGGGTCTTTCACTTTGAGCTGCATTGATAGCAGGGAGAAGACTTTGATTTCCCATCTCTCCTCATGCAATGCACCTGTGGCAAGGCAGCAGCCCTTTCGCCCAGCACAGCGCAAGTATTAGCCACGAGTCTGGGCCTTCCATTTGTTTCCATCTAGCACAGAGCCAACAGTGCTCCCCCATGACATCCTATATGCATGCATAATTCTGTCCATGACTTTCCCATGCAAATTCCAATGTTAGTATGCAGCCTCCAGAATGGAGCACAAAAGGGCCTCTTGCTGTCACCAAAAAAATTCACGGAACTGTTTTGGTTCTCATTAGGTCTCCTTGATGCTAGCGCAAGCCTATTAACTCTCTAACCAAAAGCTCTTGTTAAAACATCTGCAACTGATAGAATCGCAGAGAAAGAGACACAGCAAGGATCAGTGGTGGGCGACTCCCAGGAGTGAACTAATGAGCTGATTCAAGTGCTCAGCTGCCAAACTGCACATTTCATAGCTGGTGGGAAGCGGACAGTGCCAAGTTGCAGCTGCAGGAAAACCTGTGGCTTCAAAGGAGAGCCACGTAGAAAGAATTGTCACAGAACGAGGGACTGGCATGAGTGGGAGACAAGATGGGGCAGCTGGGGGGAACCTCCCCGAGACAGGAAGATAAAACCATGCCTGCTGAATGGCTTTGTTTGAATTTTGAGGGCAAGGCCCTGTGTATCACTCTGTGTTATAACCGGAGTGAGTGCCTACATCAGTAACAGAGATGGGATGGGACACTGAACTGGGGCTCAGGAGACCTGGATCCAAGCCCAGCATGGCCAGAGCTGTGTGACTTTAGGCCAGTCCCTTCATCTATCCCAGGGCTCGGTTCCCTAGCTGTAAAATGAAGATAATATTTTCCTGTCTGCAGAGGTGTTTGGATAAACTCCATTAATGAGTACGAGACTCTCACACGCCAGGAAGGGGAGGGCCATGTAAACAGGTAGATAGACCCTGCATGGCGGGATCGTTCGGTGGGAATATTAGGGCATGTCTATATTACTGACACTGTAACGGCGCAACTCCCGCACTGGCGCTGTAGTGCTGTAGTGTAGACGCTTCAGGTTTCCCATCGCTGTGGTTGATCCACCGCTCCAAGTGGCGGGAGCTTGCTCCACAGCCGAATTCTTCCATGGACCTAGCCACGTCCACACCGTGCATTAGGTCAGTTTAACTACAGTGCTTAGGAGTGTGACTTTTTCACATCCAGAGCGACGTAGCTAGGTCAATCTAAATGTAAAGTGTGCAGCAGGCCTTTTTACTGGTGATAAGGAGCAATGTTCTGCGCAGATAAATTTGCCTGGTTGGGATTGGAGAAACTCTGAATACAGTTAAATTACCCTTTCTCTTCCTTTCTCAATAGACAAAGTGTGGCTTATGAGACGACTGATAAGACTCTCATAGCGTAATCCCGGGAGCAGTATTCCAGCATGTCAACATCAAAGCCACAGTAATGACGCTAAATTGTTGGATTACTAGACAATGGAAAAGGCAGCACAGACTTTAATCATCAGAATGCAGAAATAGGAGTGAAATGCAGTTGGTACAACAGACTGGGGAACCCTAAATACTTCTGCTGTTCCTTCCCATCCGCAAATAATTCTGGAAGTACAGGCTGCATTTAAGCCCTTTATTTCAACCAAGCACCGTAGCTTGTTCATCCCATAGTCAAGGAAGCAGCTGATGTAGTAGAAACTAAAGGCGCATTTGACAATTTAGAGCCAGATTCTGAACTTGGTTACCTGGGGTAAATCCAGAGAAACTCCGCTCAAGTCAACAGAGTTAATCCCAGCACAAAACTGTGCAAGCCAGCTCAGAAACAGGCCTCTCAGGGCTAAACAGCTGCCAAAGAAATGCTCCGGGGGCTGGGTAAATCAGTGAATAAATATACATTAATTAAATAAACCTCTTGCTTAACCCTTTTGCAAGCTGATGCTTTGGGATACAGACCAATGGGGTTTGCACTGGCAGATCCAACAGCTCTCGCTTTGGGGACGGCTTTTCTTCTTGGCCTGACTGAAAGCCTGGCGTGCTCTTCGCATCAAAGAGTAAATAAATGAGGTGTTTGGAGCCCCGGTGTCAGCTCGACAGTCTCAGTGCCGTCTTTCCGGAAGCTTCTTCTTCCCCCTCCCCCATCTGTGCTTCTGCTTTCCTGCTGCTAACACCGTGTTTAAGGCCCCACAGTCCTATCTGTTCATTTCTAGCGCTGATCCCCTCTAATTTAGGCACCTCTCTCTATTAGCAGTCCTAATCTGTCATCAGGCACCATCTGAAAAGGGTTATTAGCCCTTGTGGCCTTGCATGGAAATGTGACCGCTCCCCTTTAAAACAGGGGTCACTGTCAGTGGCACTGATCGGAGTGAATGTGTGTGCCTGGCAGGCCTGGGCCGTGACCGCTCGGACTATGGCTAACAAGCCCCTTGCTCCCGGGCGCTGGGTGGTTTGATAAGGGCCCATTCCTGCATCCCTCACTGGGACCACGCATGCGCGTAAGAGCTGCTCACATGAGTCGGGCTTTGCAGACTTGGGCCCTCTGATTACGTTGCATGTGATAAGTCATGAAATTGGGCCGTGCCCTGGAGGCAGTGTTCCTTCTGCCTGCTTTGGCAGCTGAGCAGCAGGCCAGGCCGGGCACAAAAGACCTTCAATTTGTAGGTTTCGGTGAGTCACCCTCTCTCTTTTTGAGGGCGAGTTATCTAGGGACAGAGGTAGCCTCTCTGATTCATAATCCAGGGGCAGCTGCCTGTCCCTCCCTGCACAGTGTGTGCTTGTGTTTAAAAAGAAAAGCCACTGAGCCAGTGGGCCCAAACTTTTCAGGGTCGTGCTCCCTGCCACTTACCCTGTCCGTGCCCCCCCGCCCCCCTTCCCTCAGAGCCAGGGCCGGGAGTGGGGCTGCAGCTCCATGGGGGAGGGGGGCAAGGGTAAGGGTAAGGGGGCAGAGGCTGGGGCTGCAGCTGGAGGTGGGGCTGTGGCCAGGGGCTGAGGCTAGGGGACAGGGCCAGGACCCGGGCCAGCACATGTGCGCTGCGGTCAGAGGCCAAGGCTGGGGCAGGGCAGTGCAGAGCTGAGAGTGGAGTGGGGCTGGGTGGCGCTCCGTCCCTTCCCCCTCCCTCCCCCCCGTGCAGGGGTGCTGGCATAATTTTTATAATGGGGGTGCTGAGAGCCATTGAACCAAACTATAAACCCTGTAAATAATGAAATCCACTTCAAGCCGGGGGTGCTGCAGCACCATAGCATGGGCAGTGGGTGAACACCCCCCCACCCTTTAGGGAGGCTAGCCCAACCCCCCCTTCTGCCCCCACCCCCATCGACCAGCACCCTGAACACCTCCCCCCGCTCCCGCGGCCAGAGGAGCCCCAGCCTGCCCGCCTGCCTCAACCCCAGTGCCGCCCTGGGTCGCCTCTGGCCTTAACTCAGGGCTGCCAGCTGGAGCTAAGCCCCCCCCCGCACAGCTTCAGGTACAGGGGCAGGAAGGGCAGGGCCTCAGGGTGGAACATGGGCAGGGCCACAACCCGGGTCAGGGGAGGCTTAGCCTGCTATGATACCCGCCACCCATGCCCCGCACCCCTGGGTCCAGCACCAATGCCCCTGTTGGGGCTCACCCAGACCTCACCGCAGCCCCCCCGGCCCCAAACGTTGTTCCACACCCCCTTAGGGGAGCGCACCCCACAGTTTGGGGCCCTCTGCACTAAGCAAACCCTCCTGGAGGGACAATTGCAAACTGATTAGGCTGAAATGATTGGCTCCCGGAAAGGCTAGCTGATACATGCCCCCCGCCCGCCACACAACCCAGCTGTATTATTGTTTCTCTCGGTGGGGACGGTGCTTTACAAACCAACAGCCCTGCTGGCAGTCTGAGCCCGTTCCTGCATCTAGAGTGACCACATCACAACAGTAAAATATCGGGACACATCGGCCCCCAACCACAGTCCACCCCTGCTCCTCCCAGCTCCGCCCCCCCCCACACTGTGCCCCAGGTCCTGCCCCGTTCCCTGCTCGGCCGCCCCCGTGCCCTTCCTCACCCCCTGGCCTGCTGCTGGCTTGCCACGTCCTTCCTCAGTCCCCCACACCCCGCTCACCACCTCCCCAACCTACTACTCACCTCCTCACTCCCCCGCCAGCCTGCCCACTCGCCGCTCGTCTCCTCACCCCCCCCCCGCCCTCGCTGGCTCACCTCGTCACCCCTCCTGCCCCTCGCTGTTCCCCTCATCACCCCCACCCACTCGCCTCCTTACCTGCATATCGGGACAAATGGGGTCCCGATCGTACATCAGTTGGGACACAGGACAAAGGGTTAAATATCGGGACAGTCCCGTTTTTATCGGGACATCTGGTCACCCTAACCGCATAGCACTTACACAACGAAGCCCACTGAGTTAAACTACGTCTACACTGCAGAAGGGGGGGGGGGGCGAGGGGGGGTCAGCGAGCCGTGACACTGCAGCAACTCGGCTTTGAACTTGGCTTAGCGCCGGTTGAAACCCCAGGCTCCGGGCTAGGCTTTGTTACCCTGAGCGAAAAGCCAACAGCTGGAGTCAAGGCCAAGCTGGGAGTCGGGGGCTGAATGGGAGCGGCTAAGCCAAGTTCAAAGCCGAGTTGGTTGCGCTGTGTGGCTTGTTTAACCTGTGTTTGCTAACGTGGATGACCACACAGCTTGTTGCTTTGCTTTCCTGGGCCATGTAGCCATAGCTTGCGACATGGCAGAGCAAGGGGAAGCAGAGAAACTGCCAGCCTGTGACCGGCTTGGCCTTAGGCAGGAGCTGGGGCTTATCCCAGGCTCAGTAACAGCTGCAGCCCCTGCCATTGGGCCTGCCTCCCTGCAGCATGCCAGCCCGTCGAGCAGGCCTCAAGGGGAGGAGGTCGTGCTGAGGGGGGGGTAACATCAAATGCAGGGGCGCTTCACTGCGTATTCTGCCTCCTGGAGCTCCCCCATGGTGCCCCACTGCCCCCAACTGCCACCACAGAGCCCAACGAGCTCCACACAGCTCACGTCGTCAGCACGCCCGTGTGGCAAAGGGCCCACGTAGCCCGCTCTGTGCCAAACCACCTCTCCTGAGACGCTTGTCAGGGGCGTGGGCGCTGCCAGAATGGCTCTGCTTTCCAGCCATCTCCTGATGCCGGAACAGCCCCTCAGGGCCATTGCAGCCGAGCACAAGGGAGCGGAGCTGTGTGTCTGTGTGTGGGGGCGGGGAGGTGGGGGGGACACACAGATAGCCAGAAAGCTCCAGCTGCAGGGACACGAAGGGGACATACACCTGGGGACCGGGAATGAAATCCTGGCCCCATTCACCCGAGGGGGGTCTTGCTTTAGATGCCGACACATTGTGACAATTCTATTGTTTAATTGAGTTTGTGTATGCAGTTTTTAATTGCACTGTCCTTTGCAATGCTGGTCCTTTGAGGAGTCGAGCTGAGACGGATTATTAAAGGGGCGCCTGCCACGTCTCCGCTGGCACTAGGACACTGAAGTAACTGGAGCTGTGGATTTTCTTGGCTTTGTGGCTGGTGTGTCACATCTTTGATGTGTGCTGGGCAGAGAGAGGTTGGATTAATATGGCCACAGAACTGAGGCAATGCCATATGCCAGTATAGGCGCTTGGTGGTGAATTTCAGTTGTGCTTTTATTTTCATTCAGGTGCTGGCTGTACCCAGCGCTTCCTGGCAGTTGCCAGCGCTCGATAATAAATGGTGATGACTTCTGCAGCTCTCACCAAGTGCGGTATAATGGCTAATACTGTACGGATCAGATTACTGAGAGCAGAGAGTCTGCGCCAGTTTGTGCCCTAAAAAAAAAAAAGCTCACTAAGCACAAAGATCCTTAGCCGACTGGAGTCACTGAACATGCTCAGTAGCTGCTCTGCAAGCTCTTAATATCTCATCTGCAAACTCTTCTTTTATGGCGAAATTCACCCCTGTGCAAAGCTCCCACCCTAAACCCATGCACCACTCTAAGTCCTTGCACTAGAATGCAAATGGGGCATAAACATTGGGCAGGTCCTCTGTGCAGGGGTGAATTTCACCCAATTTCTCTTTGGGGAGGAAATGCTTCTCCAGCTTTCTGTGGTTCAGCTAATGAGGTGGCAAATAGGGGCCCAAGTGTGTGGATAGAATCTGCTCAGACCTGCACAAAGAGGGCCAGACGCCTAACCCCGTTAAATTTTGTTAGAATTTAAAATGTAACCAAACAGCAAGAAACCAACTGCCAAGCTGAAAATGGTCGGGCCAAGGATTAGCTAGGTATGGAAACAAACAATGAGCGCCTTAAGACGAGGCAGGCAGGGCTGTATAGGAACCCAGGGAGAGTTAGGGAAAAGTTGACCTACACAAATCATTGTGCTGTCCAGACACTGAGGAAAGAGCAGCAGGGAAGCGGCTCTCCCCTTGTGCACTGCTCAGTACCTTCCTCAACACACTGGTGCTAGCTGCAGGTGCGGGGGGCTACGGTACAGGTCTGAATGGGGCTTTACTTTGCAATCTGGATTTATTTCGTCTGGAACAAAATAGAACCCTCCCGTTGTCCGAATCTCCTTGAAGCTCGCGCGCCCTCTAGTGCACAGATGGGGGAAAACACCCAAACCTTGTTCAAAACCAAGGGCTGGTCTACACTTACAAGTTAGGTCAACGTAGCTATGTCAGCAGGGGTGTGAAACACACACCCCTGAGCGCCCCAGCTATGGCCACGTAAGAGTGTAGACGCAACTATGGCCATGGACGAATGCTTCCGCCTGGTGTTGCCACACACTGATGGCAAAACCCCATCTGTCAGCGTAGGCCGCCGCTAAGGTACTGGGTAATGCCAGCGTAGCGTCGGAAGCCCAGCTACGCTGGGAGAGTCTCCCTAGTGTTGCCATACCCTGAGCTAGCAGATGTTTTCTCCTTCTTGCTGGTAACAGGGACAAAGCTGCAACAGTGAGCGATGTAAACTCATTTATGATTAACAAAAACAACCACCTTTGCCGGTCAGCGACGCCAAAGCTGGCAGCCAAAAACAGACGAGAAGGGCTTACCTACAGTCTGAGTTATTCAGGCACAGCTATTGCCCTTGAAACTCACACCCTACCTTCAGCCAAATTGACTTTCAAGTGACGACAAGCCCCTAGTTAACAATCAAATCAGCTGCTTCACTCCTACTAGAAATGCAGGCCCCCGGTAAGATCTTAATGCAGTAGGAGACTCAGTATAGAAAGTTTGAGCCAGATCCTCAGCTGCTGCAAATTAATGTCACGCCACTGTCATCACCTCTCTCTTCCCCTCATCCACAGCCAGCTGGCCACCAGGCCGATACCCTGACACTACAGTAGCCTGAGGACCGCTCCAATGCATGTGGCTTGCCAAGGACTGGAGATTAAAGGGGTGCAGGGGAACCATCGCCAGTCCCTGGTCACGGTCCCTGTGTCAGGGGCCAGGTACAAACTGTTCTTATGGCGCTATGTGATGAGGAGCCGTTGGTTACTAGTTGCCAGGTCACTTGTGCAGAGACCACAGAGCAAAGCAACCTGAGCGCAGGGGAGAACCTGGGCCTAGATTTTTTTTGCACCAGTAAATCAGACCTGCTGCCTGACCTGGGAGCAGGGCTGGATTACCCGATAGGCAGACTAAGCACGTGCTTAGGGCACCAGAAAAGCAGAAGGCACCAAAAAATTTTTGTTTTAATTTGATATTTGATATTTCAAAAACATTGAAGTAGTCATCATGGGAAAAATCAGAACTTTGTTAGACTTCCTTACACTCCACTACACCCTCTTCCCCTGTTTTTCTGTTCTCTTTTTATTACTTATCTCCCTAAACCAGGGGGCCATCCTACGTAGATCGAAATAATGCGAGGAAATCAGATCCTGTCATTAGCTGAACGTGGTCTGCCTTTCCGGGGATCAAATGACACATTTGGATCATTGCAGAATGGAAATTTCTTGGGATTGTTGAAGCTTGTGGCTCAGTTTGACCCATTTTTAGCAGGCCATATCTCAAAATATGGGAATGCTGGCAAAGGTAACCCATCATACTTATCCAAGACAATATGTGATGAACTCATTGGTCTAATGAGTGACAATATTCATTCAGCTATTGTGGATGAAATAAGTACTGCTGGGTACTTCAGTTTATCTGTCGACTCTACACCTGATCTTTCACATATTGATCAATTGAGTATTGTACTAAGATATGTGTCTCCCACAGATGGAAAAACCAGTTGAACGATTTATAACATTCCTCAATTTGAAAAGCCACACTGGTGAAGAAATGGCAAATCAAGTACTGCATTATCTGTGCCAAGCTTGCAAAATAGATTTCTCAAAGTGCAGAGGTCAATCTTATGCTAACGCTGCCAGCATGTCAGGGCGTCATCAAGGAATGCAGAAGAAGCTTTTAGAACAGAACAACTATGCCATATTCATACCATGTGCTGCATACTCTCTCAGTCCTATTTCGGCCATGATCGTGTGTTGAAATCTCTTTCTAATACTCGCTGGGAGGCACACGCAGTGGCAACACGTGCAGTTCTGGAGTCCTACTCAAAGGTTGTGGATGCATTAGAAAGTAGAGCTGAAGACCAATCACAAAAGGGAGAAACTATACGAGAGGCAGAAAACATGATGCAAGAACTTGAGTTTGTATTCATGTTGACCATGTGGAATGAAATTTTAGAACGCTTTTACCACACAAGTCAAGCTCTCCAAGAAAAAGAATTGGATTTGAAAACATGTGCAGACCTCTGTCAATCATTAGCAGACCACTTACACACTTTGAGGAACGATTTTGAATGATTTGAAGACATATCAAAAGACATCTTGCCTGATACTAACTACAAAGAAGCCCAGTCCCACAAGCGAATCAGGAAAAAACAAGCAAATGATAGCAGTGCAACAGAAACAGCATTGAATCCTAGAGACAAATTTTGCGTATCTACTTACTACGCTATAATTGATACACGTGAAGCTCATATGAAGAGGGGACGTGAAGTGTACAAAGAAGTATCAAGTAGATTTTCTTTTCTAAACAATATGGACTTATCTGACAAACAATATTCACAAGGTTCCCAAAAGCTAGTTGACTCGTACCCTGTTAACTTGAACATGAATCTCTGTGGAGAAGTACAGCCGTTCCACTGTTATATGCGTACAAAGTTTAATGAAACAGGAAAAATGAAATTCAGTCACATTGGTCTTCATGACACAATACTGAAAGGCGGAATACAATGTGTATTTCCAAATGTAGAGATTGCACGACGGATTTTTCTAACATCGATGATTACTAACTGCGCCCCAGAACGCTCTTTTTCGCAGCTGAAAAGACTAAAAAACCCTCAGAGAACAACAATGTGTCAGGACAGACTTGATTCACTTTCCCTATTGTGTATGGAAGCGGACACGCTTTGTTGAGTCAGCTTCGATGAACTTATCCAGAATTTTGCAATCAGAAAATCTAGAAAGAAGCTATTTTAATTTCAGCATATATGTAAGTTTTGTGTCATTTCGAAAAATAAAATTTTATTTTACGGTATAGTTTTGTTTTTATTTTGAATTACATATGGGGGGGCACCATAATCTTTTCAGTGCTTATGGCCTCTAAAGGTCTTAATCCGGCCCTGCCTGGGAGCTAATGAGCAAAGCCGCAGAGATATCTCAATCCTACATGCAGCCAGCACAGGGTGAGGGCAGACCCACAGCTCCATTATTGAAGAGATGTTCTCGCTCTAGCTGTGGTGGATTTATTAAGTAATAATTGCACTTGCCCTTCATTAGCATCTCTTCCTTTAAGGTTAGTGCCTGTTGGCCCCAAAGAACTGGGGCTTTGATTTGCCTCACCTGTTCCGTTTGCTTGCATTTACACCTACCTTGTCTTTCTACAATGTTTTCTTAATAGCCTTTGGCTATTCTAGAGCTGTGGTTCTCAAACTTTTTTTTCCCATGGACCACTTGAAAATTGCTGAGGGTATCGGCGGACCACTTAATGAACTTTCCAAATGTTGTTTGTACCATTAGTTAACTATTGTAAAATGGTTTGGATAAAAGCGCTATATTAAAAAAAAAACGTAATAATAATTAACCTTTTTTTGTTCTACAAATAAAAGCACACAACTCATATTTTAATATCAGTGGTCTTACCTTTCTAATGCAATGGATGTGCCCTCTCTCCCTCGCTGTGGCAGCCCCCTAGCTGGGCTGGGAAGGAAGGGGGTCTCTCCCTATCTCCCCTGCCACAGCAGCCACAGCCCTGAAGCTGGGGAAAGTCGCCTCTTTCTCTGGCTGCAGCAGCCATGCACATCCCAAATTCCCCCCACCCCCTCTTCTAACTCCACTGCTCCCTCCCTCCTACCCCCTATTCCTCCCAGGGCCACCCCCTCAGCTTACATGTGTGTCTTCTCCAGGGTCCACGCACCTAATTAGCGGAGCCACGCCTGCGCGGGTGGGTGGCCCTTCGATCTCTTGTGTGCAGCTGCCTAGGCGCGCACCTTAGAGGGAACTATCCGCGGACCACCTGAACGGAGCTCGCGGACCAGTTTGGGAACCTCTGTTCTAGAGCTTGGCTCGTTCTTTATTAATGAGTGCCACAAAGTGGTCACGTGAAAGGCAACTAAAATGGCGTATTAAAGAACAGGGGATTTCCGACCCATTTTCTCCTCACAGGGGGCCCAAGCCTAATACTAGATAATAACCACGCAGTCCTTAGTCAAAGGATCAGGGCCCTAATGAGCTTATAAAAAAAACTTCTGCTTGTGCCATGATGGGGTACAGTGCAGCCATTGCCTAGCAAAATAATGTCCTGTCTACACGCTTTAAAAGATGGCCTCGTCTTATGCTTTAAACAGAGGAATACTTCTAGAAGCAGATGGCTTTTTTTTAAAATGTTAGATAAAATGACATCTGATTAAATGTTAAGATCTTAAAAAGCCAGACCTGCTTTGTGCATGCCAAACTACATTCCAGGAAACAGATTTAAACTGCAGGAACAAGTTGTGTACCCTTGGCTGCATCTCGCTAAGCGCTCAGTCTTTATGTGAGCCGCACTGGATGTGGAATTAAGTGGGCAATTTGCTAAGGCCTTTCCAAGGCTGAAATAGGGGAGCTGTTACACTTTTCTTTGCCACTGAAATAGCTAATGATATGAGCCAAGCTAGTAATGTGTCTGTCAGGTAAGTTGAGGAGCGGTTTCATCCCTAATGAGACACTTATCAAACAGCTGTGTTAAAACGGCAGCATGTGTCTAGTTTGATTTGATTAAACATGAATGTGGTGTATTCAGGAGTATGCAGGATTATCATTCTTCTAGATTTCGGCAATCATGTCGGTGGGGTGAAACAGGCAGGATTTTCCATGGCAGTGTATGCAAACACAGAAATGCCCACACATTTTTAGTAGCATTAACGCTGACATCAATGAACCTGTATTCCTTCAAGTCCCGGTCATACCTAAAGGATTGTTAGGCCTCAAACCCGACAGCTGTGTCCCTTAAATCTTCCTTGATTCACGTTTTCTTTTTTTTTTTTTTTTTTTGTAGTGACTGACTGGCCTTTTAAAACAGCCTATTCCTGTACTGAGTGGCCTGACAGGTCATTCAGGCATTTGGAAAATGGTTCCTGTGTAGTTCCTTTTTGAGGCTTTCTTGGTCATTGACAGAATTAAAAATACCCTGGGTTTTATTGCCTGTGGTGGATTAATCTAATTTGAGTGCAGCTTTCTGGCTTGAGGCATCTGCAACCCTTCTATACATTCCTGCAGCAGGGGGAGAGGCGTGAGACCTTGTGCACCTACTGGCCTCCGCGTCGTACAATTTACACAACAAGGCCGAGCCGTTGGCTTGCTCCAGTTGGTCAACAGAGGAAGAGATTCGCTTTCTGTTTAAAACAATATGTTGCAACATACATCAAACTACACAGCTCGAATGCACTGCCTCTTGGTCAGCACGTGCCAATGTTCTCAAGTCCCTCTCCCTGAAGGCCTAACTGGGGAGAGTCCCTGCCCCAGAGGCACTTACCCTCTAGCTCAGGGGTGGCCACCCTGGGGCTCCGGAGCCACATGCAGCCCTTCAGAAGTTAATATGCGGCTCCTTGTACAGGCGCCGACTCCGGGGCTGGAGCTACAGGCGCCAACTTTCCAGTGTGCTGGGGCCAGGGGGGTGCTCCCTGCTCAACGACTGGCTCTGCCACAGGCTCTGCCCCCACTCCACCCCTTCCCGCCCCCTCCCCTGAGCCTGCAGTGCCCTCGCTCCTCCCCCTCCCTCCCGAGCCTCCTACACCCCACGAAACAGCTGATCGGGAGGTCTGGGGAGGCACTGATCAGCAGTGCTGCCAGTGGGTGGGAGGTGCTGGGAAGCTGATGTGGGGCTGCTGACATATTACTGTGGCTCTTTGGCAATGTACATTGGTCAATTCTGTCTCTTTCTCAAGTTCAGGTTGGCCACTCCTGCTCTAGCTGCGGTTTTACCAGTGACTGATTTTTGACAGCGCAATTTTTGGGCGAGATCCCAATACTGTTACTCATCTTGAATGGCACCTGAGTCCATGACACTATTAACAAGAACCTGGCCCTGTTTCCCCTGCAGTCCTGCCCCACAATATCCTTTTGTCTTAAACAAATTGTGCTTTTCATTGTACATGGAGTGGGTGCATGACACCATGCACTCTGGGCCCTTCTGGAGAGAGGCCTCACTGTGCAGATTAATTCTGCTCTGATTTTGGCTGGGTTGTATTGGGGTGCAGGGGGGGGGGGGAATTGGAGTTGGAGAGTTTCGGGGACTCTCATGAAAATTGTTTTTTAATCCTCTAGCTTGTGTTTTTTCCTTTGGAGCATTACTAAATCTGCCTATGGCTTGCTAACTGAAGCGAGGCCTGTGCTAATAAACAGTCTGGTTTGATGGCGGGTCTTGTCCTGCTCCAAGGAAGCCCAGGGAATAAAACGTAAGTGTTCCCACCCATACAGCCTCCAGAACTGATTTTCATGCCCGAGCCAATGGAACGCAGGTCTCATAGCCTGTAAGGCCAAAGGGCCCATTGTGATCATCTAGTCTGACCTCCCGCACATCGCAGGCCATAGAACCTCTCCCACCCTCTCCACTCATCGGCCCAGCCCTGCAAAGTGCTGTGTTCTAAACCTGGAGCCTACTGGGCTCAAGCAGGTTCTACGAGTGCTAGGCGACGTTCTCCCTGCCCCCACTGACAGGCTGCTTTACTCACATCCTGGAGGGTCAACGGCACTGAAATAGGTCAAGGGCTCCGGTCTATACCCACCCGGTCACGTCCCACCGCTGGCTTCAGAACCTGCCCCCGGTGCCTGGAATGGTCTCAGCTGGGTGGAGGCCTCTTCACTTCTTCCACCCCCCTGCTAAGATCCACATGCTCTGAGCTGCCCACAAGAAGTGAGTCAATAACAGTAACGGTAGAACAGTAACCAGTATAACCCCCCCCTTGCTCAATTGTTGTCTGGCTTTTGTAGAAGGTAAGAGCTTTTCGGGAGCGGGGGTGGGCAGGGGCTGTGCACACGCGTGGTGCGTAATAACTAATAATACTAAGCCACGCTACTGAAAGCATAGGCTCTTCCATGCGACCAGAGCCTGATCCAGTGCCCACTGAAGTCAATGGAACGATTCCAACTGATTTCAGCTGGGTGTTGGATCAAGCGCACGTAGCACACAGCCAAACAGAGGCCTCGGGCCCAGGAGCCAGTGCTATGTGCTGCCTGAATGCATGCCCAGGAGTTCCTGCTTGAGAAAGAAGCCACCACAGTGTGAAATTCCCACAGCTGAAGGAATGGGAGGTGTGCACGGACAGATGCTTGCATTCCAGCCATCTTGGCTCTCGCCTGCCCTCCGACATGGTCCCGTCACACCGTGTCCAGATCGCTGGTGTTTCCTGCTTGCTTTGATCATCCGAGCTATTATTTTCTTTCAAAGAAATGTACAAGGCAATGCTGCTTTGGAACACACCAGCTTTTGGCACGTTTGAGCCCATTTTTGGCCTCTGTATGGTTTAAGGACTGCTAATAAAATAATAATAAATACGCTCTTTACAACCATTCAGGTTGTCACCTATTGAATGCGTCTCCCTCTGGGCTGAATACAAGCCTGGGACTCAGGAGACCTGGGTTCTAGTCCTGGCTCTGCTGCTGACCTCCTGGGTGACCTTTGGCAAGTCACTTAGCCTGTCCAGGTCTCAGTTGCCTCATCTGTAAAATGGAGATAATGATACTGCCCTCCTTTGTAAGTGTACAGATGGGAAGGGCTACATAACAACTAGGTATTATTAGTGCCATCTAATGGGGGAGGCCCAGGACATGGTACAAATGGGCTTCATGTTAGTGTATAGCTCACTGGAAGCCCTGGCTGTGTTTCTCAGGCCCTCACTCTGGGGAAGCACTGGTGTGCTGGGTCCCAGGGATGATGCAGGAGATGATTTGTCTCTGCTATGCTAAAGATGGGGCATCCCCAGATGTTTTCTGGGTCTACGCAGCCTGTCTAGCTGAGCACACTCTGGTGCTAGGGTCTGGACTGGGCTTGAATGGCGGGGACACAATTCCAGCGGGCTGAGATAGCTTGCTACAAAGGTAGTGATTTTAGGGGCGGCACCTCAGCTGAGGTCGCGCCATTGGCTGCAGTGGAGTTACTCTGCTTTACACCAGCTGGGGATTTGACACCTTAGCTTTTCACGCTCCATTTGGCGTGCTCTCCTTTACTCCAGTTGTGTCAAGTAACCCCTGCACATCACCAGGAGACGGATGGAAGGAGCTCCAGGAAGGAGCATCCAAGCTGCATTCCTCAGTGGATCCAAGTCCCACTCTACAGTTGGAACAGCTTTAAGTTGGCGTCCAGCTTCTCCCCAAAGTGTTTGTGTCATACAGTAGCACAGCGGATGGGATCATGTCTTTCACATTGATGGGGCTGCTTTTGGTCCTTCCCAAATGTGTTTTTTTTAAAACACCCACAGTCCCTTGCACCGTTCCTAACTAGTATCCAGGCAGATTGTATCTGTAGCCCTGATGTAGTCTAAAATATCTCAGTTATGTGATATTCTTGTTAGCTGTGCTGGAGAGGCCAAGGAGGAGGGGACCCCTGTCCTCTCCCCACCATTCAGCTATCTAATGGGGGAGAACATAAGAACGGCCATACTGGGTCAGACCAAAGGTCCATCCAGCTCAGTATCTTGTCTACCAACAGTGGCCAATGCCAGGTGCCCCAGAGGGAGTGAATCTAACAGGTAATGATCAAGTAATCTCTCTCCTGCCATCCATCTCCACCCTCTGACAAACAGAGGCTAGGGACACCGTTCCTTACCCATCCTGGCTAATAGCCATTAATGGACTTAACCTCCATGAATTTATCCAGTTCTCTTTTAAACCCTGTTATAGTCCTAGCCTTCACAACTTCCTCAGGCAAGGAGTTCCACAGGTTGACTGTGTGCTGAGTGAAGAAGAACTTCCTTCTATTTGTTTTAAACCTGCTGCCCATTCACTTCATTTGGTGCCCCCTAGTTCTTATATTATGGGAACAAGTAAATAACTTTCCCTTATTCACTTTCTCCACACCACTCATGATTTTATAAACCTCTATCCTATCCCCCCCTTGAGTCGCCTCTTTTCCAAGCTGAAAAGTCCTAGCCTCTTTAACCTCTCCTCATATGGGACCCGTTCCAAATCCCTAATCATTTTAGTTGCCCTTTTCTGAACCTTTTCTAATGCCAGTATATCTTTTTTTGAGATGAGGGGACCACATCTGTATGCAGTATTCAAGATGTGGGTGTACCATGGATTTATATAAGGACAATAAGATATTCTCCGTTTTATGCTCTATCCCCTTTTTAATGATTCCTAACATCCCGTTTGCTTTTTTGACTGCCGCTGCACACTGCATGGTAGTCTTCAGAGAACTATCCATGATGACTCAAAGATCTTTCTCCTGATTAGTTGTAGCTAAATTAACCCCCATCATATTGTATATATAATTGGGGTTGTTTTTTCCAATGTGCATTACTTGAAATTTAATGTGGATAAATGTAATTTGCCATTTTGTTGCCCAATCACTTAGTTTGTAAGATCTTTTTGAAATTCTTCACAGTCTGCTTTGGTCTTAACTATCTTGAGCAGTTTCGTATCATCTGCAAACTTTGCCACCTCACTGTGTACCCCTTTCTCCAGATCATTTATGAATAAGTTGAATAGGATTGGTCCTAGGACTGACCCCTGGGGAACACCACTAGTTACCCCTCGCCAGTCTGAAAATTTACCATTTATTCCTACCCTTTGTTCCCTGAGAGAAAGCCTGCATTTTAATCAGATACAGCAACTCTTGACCTGATCATGGAGCTGTACAAACATCCAGTGACTGATGCAGTCACCAGCCGACAATAAACGGTGACACTGATGCAATGTAATTCTTGGAGGAGTCTGTTTATTTTGAGATACGTTTTGCTTCTGATGGTTATTTTAACAGCCTGCAGTAAAAGTGTAAATCTGACATTTAACCTGCTAATTCTACATCAAGCAGCCTTGCATATATGTTCAAACTTAGTATAAGGTTCTCAGTATAAAAACAGTTCAATACACAGTACACATTCATTCATCAGGAGTTGATTCACTTTTTACACTCTTCTGTACATTCTATGATAATGGGATTGTGTGTACACTGGGTACAATGCTTTCCAGGGTCCAGTGTGACCTTAGTGATGTGAAAAATAAACTATATAAGCAACTCTATCTAAAAAATAACAGACACTTTTATATACCAGTAAACTGAGCTTACTTCCAAATGTATTTACAGAGGAAAAAGAAAAGGAGTACTTGTGGCACCTTAGTACTAGTGCCACCTTAGAGACTAACCAATTTAATTAAATTGGTCAGTCTCTAAGGTGCCACAAGTCCTCCTTTTCTTTTTGCGAATACAGACTAACACGGCTGCTACTCTGAAACCTTACAGAGGAAAGTAACAGAGGGACATGGACCATTTCCAAGTTCTGCTGGTTAAATTACTCCCTTCTCTTAACAACTGGTAAAGCATCTGAAGTGCTGACATGCTTTGCTTTGCATTGGACTCTGTGTACAATTTACTTTGCAGCAGTGCAATTAATTAGCTCATTAATGTACTGAGATTGTGCAGTATTCAATGACAGATCATCATCTTTGGGTCTTTCACAGTAACTCTGTAGCACAATATCTTTACAGCCCAGAAATATATTGGCCACTGAAGGATTATTGCTGGGCTCTCACCCACTGGGACAGCAGGTGACAGGAGTATTGTGTAAAAGCTCAGTCTTTGAGGGAGAGAGAGATGCATATCTGTGTAGTTAATGAAGCTCTTTTGGTTGAGGACCTAAGCAGCAGCTGCCCAGATGTGTGGGGGTTGTGAGGGAATTTACAATGGAAGAAAGGTGGCTCAAAATAGAGAAGTGAATGAAATGGGTGGAGGGTTAAGGAGGATGGTACACATTAGGGCAACATTGTTGAGAGATCACCCGCTTTCTGGACTTAATACATCTCTATCCCCTGCTGAAAAGAAAGGCAGAAACAAACAGAAAGGTATCTAGTTTGGTCTTCTGCATCTCTGGCAAATGCACTGCAGAGGAGATAGTTTCTGCAAGAACCCTGCAGTGTTCCTTAGCAGCAAATGTGGAAAAAAAAACAACCAAACCCTTCTCTAAGGATACAAAAGTGCCCAGGCTGGAATGCTGAAGGGCATCAGGTTCCGTTCCCTGTAGTCTGTCCTTCCTGGATGCTTGATTTTAAATTTGACAAGCACTACCTTCTTTTTCGCATGCAGGTTTCAAGCCTTCCCAGCTCTTCATAGGACTGGTAGAAAATGTCAAACTCTCGGGCACCCCAGCTCTTCCAGACAGCAAGGCACCATTCCATGTTTTTGTTCTCAAAGCAGCACACAACAGTGTCCCTTGCTACGATAGCAGCTTCGACCAGCGCCCTGGGAAAGCAAGAACAGGGTTGGAGAATGGAGTGCAGCTCTCCCAGAAAACAGACAGCCCAGCAAAAGTGAGAAGCGCTGGCTGCTTAGGGTTTGTCTTACAGTCAGTGAATCTGCCTTTCTAAGACAGCTGGAGATATTTAACACAGGAAAACATAAAGCTGTGTAACTACTAGTTACATAATAGCAACCCTCACCTCCCTCCGAAAACCCCAACACAGTGACATAGTTCTACGAGGCTCTTTTGATTACAACAGTACCGTGCACTAATGTAAGGCCAGATTCGATAGACCTTCATCCCATTGATTTCAATGAGGCTGCTCACAAAGTGCGGGCCTATTCAATGTGAGGAAAGGTGGCAGAATTTGCCCCATCATGCATTTAGTAAGACCCAAATAATGGATTGATGCCACTCTATAAAGGAGTGCTGGGATAAAGGAAAGGGACCTGCCCCTTGGGGAACTGCCCCAGCACCGGGGCAAGGGAAACAGGAATGGCGGGAGTAGCTAGAGAGTTTGGTATTTTGGAGCTGTGGGGAAGCTGTCCTAAGTGAGAGCAGCCCCCAAGGAATCATCTCCTCTCCCGCCCTCCCCTCCACTCCTCAGAGGTGCAATACAGTATCTGGCTCCATCTTAGCGATATTGCAGCCTTGCAGATGCCTCCACACCCAGGGGAAGTAATTTGTTGCCACTGGGAGTGCAATATTGTTGGCTTTTTCATCATTTTCATCCTGCTGGTCAAGGATGAGTCGACGGATTTTGTACCTGAATCAGCAAGGCTGCAATATTGTAAAATAGGACAAGCCTAGCAATGGCCATTTCGTCTGGTCTTCTATTCCCCATACTTTTTCTTTCCTATTTTTTTTTTTAAATCAGGTGAATCTCTGAAACGAGTCCACCTAGCTAAGTGGGCCTATGCAGGTAACAAAAGGGACAAAGCACTATACCTGACATGCCAAGGCACAAACGAACAACGGAAGTGAATGAAAGCAAGGCTTTGATTTCATGTTACCTGTGCTGATTTATTAATAAATGGCCATTAATAACACACAGCACAGCTTAACTTCTAGTTGTTTTGTCTTGCCATGAACAGCACAATCACATATTGGTGTTTAAATGGTCAGCAAAAAACAACTCCACACTATACCATGGTTATTTATTTACTTGGAAGCTCAGTTGCTACATGAAGCATTTTAAATGAATGTCCATAACTGTTTTCCACGGAGTGCCAGGAGCTACAGCTGGTACAAAGGTGCTTATTTAGAGCCAGAACTTCAACCTGCTCTGAGTGAATGAAGCCACAGACAAGCACTGCACTCTGTAGTAAATACACTTCTTGTTCTTCATGCAGAGACTGAGTCTGCCAAGCACTGAGGACCCCTGCCAGGTGCCGGTGCCTGCAAAGCCCAGGGAAGTCAGCACCTGGCAGGATTGGGCCAAGAGTTATCACAACATCACATTTTGCAAAATGAGAGGCACTATCTTAACACTGACTCAGCCTGGGAAATAAGGCAGCTAGTTAGAGAGCTGGAGATTCAACTTGCTGTGATGTTTCTGGGGCAGATCATGACCATTGCCTGAAGAAGCCAGCTTGGATTGATTTGGCACGTGGGAGAAGATCTACCCCAACTTCTCCTGCTTGTCCCAGTATAAGGAGCAGAAGGGGCACAGTCACAGCATGCTCTGCTCTACCAATCCAGGGCCACCCCAGCCTCAGGGCTGCTCTAACTTGCACTGGGGGGCCTGCCTGTGTAATTGGAGCCTAATCACAGTGACTCCTCCAGCTGGGAGCTTGCCCTATGGTGTAGAATCCACACTAGAATGCCCTGAAGGAAGAGAGGCCAATTGGAGGACTGCAGGCCTTGCACTCAAACACTGATTGTGCATTTCCCCTGATGGAATCCTTTGTGATCATGAAATACAGGCTCTAATTCAATCTCACCCATAGGGAGCCAGTTCTCTGGCCTTCAATACGGCTATGACTCTGCCGCGCTGCATGCCACATTCCTTCTCCAGCCCAATAACTATGATGTCGCCACCTCTCCTACAGACAAAAGAGAGACAGTCATGCTCAACAACGTGGGCCATGGACAGTCAGGGAAAGCACATGTACGGTAGCTTTTCCGATTACTTATGCTGAAGGCTGCCAGCAGGGGGATAGGTCTGAGATCCAAAGAGGCTCACAGACCTTGTTAAAGACAATGGGTGTGCCAAACACTCTCTTTCAGGCTCAAAAGGAGGAGCAATCAAGTTACTTATGTAGTAAAAACAATTGCAGACAATTGCCCACTCAAAGCAATAGGCCAGCGAAGGCCATCTGGCAGGTCAGCATTAAGCCATGTGGACTGAGGGGTTTCCCTGGCTGCAAATGCAGGGATATTGGTAGCAGGGTGTGTGCAGGTTAGGATACATCTACACTGCAATGTAGGCCTAGGGGGTTTGAACTCAGGCTCAAGCCTAACCCCCTTCTTTCTACACACATATCATGCTAACCCAGGGCTCAGATTCAGGGTTGAAGGACCCCACGGGGGTGGAGGGTCCAAACCTGAGTCAAACCGGGACCCAGGATAAAAGCCCTATTGCTTTCCAGTGTGGACACAGCCCCACTGGACTCATGCTCAGGGAATGCGCTCAAGTATCCCACAATCCTTTTGGCTGACTTTCTTTGTCCTCTGGACAATCAAGTTTGGCGGACCTTCGAGTTTTCCCACACTGCACCATGAACAAAGGGCTAGAGCAGCCACATGTTGGAAGGCAGCTAGGAAGTCTGGGATATGGCTGGTCCGACTCAGATCTCCATACCGCGGTGCGGATGCTGGAGCCCCAGGTTCGGGTCCAGGTTAGAAAATTCTTAACCTAGAGTTGACAATCAGTGTAGAAGCTGAAGCCCTGGGTCTTCTAACCCAGGGTCCGCTAACTCCAATTCCACTAACCCTAGGCTTACATTGCAGCATAGACATACCCTTAGAGCAGGGGTGAAAGTAAGGTAAATTACTCACCGGTATGGGGGACTGGCTCCGGGCTCCCGCAAGGGGCGGGGCCTCGGGCAGAAGGGGCGGGGCTGAGGGCCAGCATACCCCAGCCTGTCCTTCCACGCTGCCTGGGGGCGATTTAAAGGGCCCAGGGTTCCAGCCACTGCTGCGCTAGTGGCGGCTGCGGCCGGGAGCCCCGGGCCCTTTTAAATCGCCAGGCCCCATCGGCGGCCCTGGGCGGGGCGGCAAAAGGGGCAGTGACGTTAAAGTCCTTAAAGCGCTGCCACGGCTGTGCTTTAACGTGGCCTGTGTACACTTCTTACCGGAACGCCGTACCAGCCTGTACCAGCCCACTTTCACCTCTGCCTTAGAGGCAGAAAGCCAGCAAAAGCAGCAGCGAACATGACCCTGAGAGGAGACAGAGGGACAGCTTCTTGGGCAGAGGTTTCACAGGAGTGGCAGGCTTGGGGATTTCTGGGCAAGAAAACTGCCTGCTGATGTTTGTTTCTACTCTGTCCAAGGAACTAGGATTTTGAGTACATTTTTTTTGTAAATAAATGGCACCAAGAATACACCTGATTTGTATCAGGATTTCTTGTCTTAATGGAAACAATCCTGCAAGACCCCAAATTTGCCAAAGGGGCAACACTAGATACCATCCAAAAGTTGTAGAAACATTGGTTTCTAACTTGAAATTCTGGGACAGTTACGTAGTTTTTTTGCTGTATCTTATTGCTAGTCACCACCATGGGTAAGTTTGCTGTGAAATTATAATTAGAAACAAAACCCAAGTCCTTGAGAGCTTCCTTAAACCCAAACGGACTCATGCTCCACTTGTGACTCGGATCTGGTTTGCTGAGTATGTGCTTTAAGGAGGGATTTACCTAGGGATCCAGATGAGGTCTTTTACTGGAAGAATCTTTACAGCTTGGAGATGCGATGCGTTTTCATCTGTTGGTGTAGCATCATTTTCAGATCTGTCTGGGGAAGGGATCAGTTCATGAAACTTGTTGGACTCCTCGCAATCCATGGAGAAAGGCGTGCTGTATGAGCTCGCAGGAGAGCTCGGCAGGCTGGAGAAGGACCTAGTTATTCTGTTAGAAGGGGAGGATGAGTAAGAAGACATGGAGCAATAGTCTGTGAGGGAGTCCTGATGGTTTAATATTTGTGTGCCCAGCTCTGGGCTGCAGATAATGCTCATGTCAGCCAAAGAGTTACTCTCAAGCACAGTCCTGTGTACAGCTGTTGTAGCAGGGATCCCTGCGGAAGGCTGCTGGATTGTAAACATGTCTCTTAAAGGGCTGCAGTCGCCACAGAAGTACCGTGCGCAGAGCTGATAGGTTGCAGTATGATACATCACCAGGTAGTTCGTTTTATCATCCAGGCACCAAATCACTTCCTCCCCATGGTACTCCGAGTTACACGCCATAGATGTGATCACAGATGGAGGGCTGTAGGGCTCCAGCCTCCTGTTTATATCTAGGGTCACGCAGTCTATGATGAGAATGCCAGGGCCATTGCTGTACCAGACCTCGGCCCCGCTGTTTGTTATTTCCATGGCTTTCACAGGGTAGGGGTTCTGCCGGGGGTCACTGTCCAAGATGTTGAACTTGGACCTGTTCGCAGTGTGTGAGCACAAGTAGGAGCAGCTGTCCTCTGGGATGCCGCGTGCCACTGAAAAAACTGCCACAAGTCCGTCTGACAGTCCGGCCAGCACCAGGTAGGAGTTCTGTGGGAGAGAGAGAGATTTGTTTCTCCATGTAGACGTTTACAGTTTTGCAACAAGAGAGCTCCCCATCCAACATTCTGGGTGCCCCAACAATATCAGAATAGACTGATCTGTTACCCCAAAAGCAAATTAAATTACCCCACAACAACGTCACTACCTAAAAAACCTAACGAACCTATACACACAACCCCCCCCATTCCCTCTACCCAGCCCTATCCATCCCCCATCACCTTACAGGTATGGGAGGAAAGGTGGGCCACGCAGCCCACCCTGAAGGCACAAACGCCGGCTGTGATACACTCTGAGACAGCCATCGTGTACCTGGAAACCCAACTGGTCAAGTCCAGATTAGTTCAAACCGAGAATAAAGCAGAATGGTGCTTCTGCCAGGGGAGCCACTCTGACCAATGAGAAAATGAAATTATTCATCCTCCGCCCAATGCCATGCAAACTGCACCTCTAGCAGTGGTTAATCTGACAGCATGACTCATCCAGATGAAGGCTGCAGGTCTGGGGCCCCAGACTATGTTGTAGGCACATGGAGATGTCAGCAGCACTTCAGAGAACAAGCTGACAGGCTGACAAGCACGACGGAGAATTCAGAGGTGCTTATGATTAACGAACACACACTGACTGTGGCAGCTTACAGCACAGTGAGCAAGTCGCACGCTGCACGGATTTCGTCATAGCCAAACCATAATATTCTGCACCACGGTCACTCTCAACACACAGCTAGAGGGTCTCCTTTGTGTGGCAGCCAAAGTCAGGTGTCTAATTATGCACAGCACAGATTGCTATTCTGCAACATTGCTCCCCGGCAGAATGCTCAAAGCATAACAAAACAGCCATCAAGAAAGAACATTACAGCCTGTCAGAACTTCTGCTTGGCCTGGTCATCCCAATGACAGTGAAAACGCGGGAGGCAGCGGTTAGAGGACGGGGAAATGGGTATCTTGGGAATCTGACTCACTGTGCGACCACGGGCACGTGCCAGAACCCTCCCTATGTCTCGGCTCCCACAGCTGTGAAACAGACAGAATAACACTCACCTCACAGGAGAGATGGAGCTGGGTTTTTCCAATGTATCAGACTGTAAGAATGTGTCTATCCCAGGTGCTCGGTGCCTCTTAACACTTTGTCATACTGTGAAAACCAAACCCAGCAGCCAGACCCTGACAAGTACCTTACCCTTCCTAGGTACCAACCCTCAAACCAGGACCCACTCTTGGTACAAACATGCATTTTGCAGCATGCCCAAAAGGTCAGCAAATTCAGGCTATTTCAGACCAAGGCGGGTGGAATGAATTCCAAGCTCAAGGACCCTCCCAAAGGTCCCTCCACTATGTATAACTAAGAAATTCTATCCCAAGCTCCTCCACAGATCTTAGCTTATCAACCAGGGAGAAGGGCAGTCACACAAGGAGGTGAGTCACAGGCCATTTCGGTTGTAAGAGGTCAAAAATCAGCATCTATATCCATAACATAAAGGGGAACAAAAAGACACTGAGTAACCCATCACTTAGGGGACACTGGAAACAGCAACCTGTGAGCCTGTGAAAGTTGTATCCCCTGGTCTGTCAGGCTGGAGATGCTGGTAACTTTATGTGAGTATTTATGTGAGTAAGAAAACTGCTTAGGCAAAGACTGTAACTTGCTAAGATTAAGTTTTAGTCATTAGAAAGTGTGTTTCATTTTGTTTTGTTTGTAACCAGACCTGTCTCTTTCCCCCTTGTTTAGTGTCATTTAGATCTCTGTTCTGTGTTAACAAACCTATTCTTGTTTTGTTACAAAACCATCTCCATGCTCCGTAACAAAGGGAAGTGTGAGTCTTCACACTGACAGGCTGATGTGTGCTCTGCCCTTTTGGAGGCAGCGAACACAGAAATTTCTAAGACTGTCCAGTGAGAGTGACGGGACACTGCAGTGGGATATCTGTGGGGAACTGAGGTTCACTGACTGTTACCTGCAAGGCCAAGTTTAGACTGGCAATCTTGAAGAGTTTGCTGCAAGGCAGACAGGCTGGTGCAGTAGGGAGCTGACACATCTTAGCAGTAACAAAGCTCTCACTCTTGCTAAGACAGAGGGATAACATAGTAGCTCGCAGTTCTGGGTCTCTTAAACATTACGTCACAGAAGGCCATTTTACATTAAAGAGTTTTGATGGGAATTTTTCAGTCAGTTCTACTAGCTACATTTTAGCAGGCTTTAGTGGACAGCGAAAGCTATTCTCTGACCTTTCACTCCTTCCGCCCCCACCCCCAGCTCTGGTTCACTGTTAGATCTTTTAAACTCCTCTGCAACTGAGTGCCTTGGGAGAGGACAGTCTGGCTAGCAAGTGATGTATTTCTTTTGGCTTAGCATCATAAAAATCTATTTGATCTCCTTGGTTAGTGTCAGCTACAACCGAACAGAACAAGGTAGCTTTCAGAGTCAACGCAGCTGCGCCAACTACACCAGCTGGGGATCAGGCCCAATACAGCCCAAGGAATATTACAAAACACTTAGACCGCGTTAACACAATCACTGTGGAGGCAAATTCAGCAGCCATTTTATGCTCAGCATGACTCAAGCCTTGGGCACTAGGACCTGTTTTATTCAGGCACTGAGGTTGTCCCCAACACTTTGGAAAGCAAGGCATGAGAATTCCTGACCCAAGAAGGGGCTTGAACCCACATTTGTCACAGCATGTCCCGAGGTAAGAGAGCCAGCCACTTAACATGCAAGTGCTATGAAAGCCACATGCTCACAGGGGCTATACACTTCCCCCATGCTATCAAGGCACCAGTGCGTTGGGAGGTGGTGGACGTAAGGCAGACGTCTCCAAACCGCGATATTAAAGAAGTGACCAAACCCAAGCAGCACAGCGTCCTCCATCAGCGTGAAGCAACTTTCTCGGAATTCACATTCGACATTTTAGCGGAGAGAAGAGCCAACGAAAACACAGAAACAAAACTGCATTGGAAGCCTCTGGCCTGCCAAAAGTCCAGCTGTGCCAGTGAGAATGGCCTCTAAATGGGGGCGTGTGCCATACTGTACAGCACAGAGGATGAGCCTGCGCCAAGACGTTCTGTCCTCATAACTACAGTACAGTGTAAGGCTTCGAGCCTATTGGAACTCATCAGATACCATGTAAACGAAGCCCGCAAACAACACAGACTTTGTCGCTCCCCCATCCCATTTCCCTGGCTGATCCTTCTGGCACAGAAGACTTTGGCAGGCTACAGCCTTTAAATGCAGCTTTTGTTTTTATGTGTTCTAGGCTCCTTATGCAGGCCAGGTCCCGACACACGTTCCAACCTCTCTTTTGCTTTTCTTTGTGAAAATATTGGAAACAGATTGAAAAGAAAGTTGCTTTTTGGGGGTCTGGAGGATTTCATTGTTATCTGGTCATCAGAATTAATCATAAAAATTAACCTCCAAAATTACACTTTCAATTCCTCTGGTTTTTTGTTTTTTGGTTTTTTTTTTTTTTTGAGACAGAGAGTTTATTTTCAGGGCTTCACTCTGCTTCTTTCAAATGTCTATGATGTTTCCTTTGGATGAGAAAAGAAGCATGGGAAACGATTCTTTTGGATCTGTCTTCCCAAATGTAGCCAGTCAGAAGTATTTCCCTTATGAGCAAAATCCCAGGGCAGTAATCTGACTGCGTGTTTCTTCAAGTTTCATCAGCTAGCTGGCTCTTGTGCTTGGAAAAGGCCAATGTTCCCATCTACCTTCGTGCAAGATTCTTTTCTCTTTAGAGGCTTATTCCATACAGCAACCTCGACAGCTTAATACAACAGGCCTTATGTGACTCCTTCAGCAAAACTGTCAGCTCTAGAATCATAGAATCATAGAATATCAGGGTTGGAAGGACCCTCAGGAGGTCATCTAGTCCAACCCCCTGCTCAAAGCAGGACCAATCCCCAACTAAATCATCCCAGCCAGGGCTTTGTCACGCCTGACCTTAAAAACCTCAAAGGAAGGAGATTCTACCACCTCCCTAGGTAACGCATTCCAGTGCTTCACCACCCTCCTAGTGAAAAAGTTTTTCCTAATATCCAACCTAAACCTCCCCCACTGCAACTTGAGACCATTACTCCTTGTTCTGTCATCTGCTACCACTGAGAACAGTCTAGATCCATCCTCTTTGGAACCCCCTTTCAGGTAGTGGAAAGCAGCTATCAAATCCCCCCGCATTCTTCTCGTCCGCAGACTAAACAAGCCCAGTTCCCTCAGCCTCTCCTCATAAGTCATGTGTTCCAGCCCCCTAATCATTTTTGTTTCCCTCCATTGGACGCTTTCCAATTTTTCACATCCTTCTTGTAGTGTGGGGCCCAAAACTGGACACAGTACTCCAGATGAGGCCTCACCAATGTTGAATAGAGGGGAATGATCACGTCCCTCCGTCTGCTGGCAATGCCCCTACTTATATAGCCCAAAATTCCATTGGCCTTCTTGGCAACAAGGGCACACTGTTGACTCATATCCAGTTTCTCATCCACTGTAACCCCTAGGTCCTTTTCTGCAGAACTGCTGCCGAGCCATTCAGTCCCTAGTCTGTAGTGGTGCACGGGATTCTTCCGTCCTAAGTACAGGACTCTGCACTTGTCCTTGGTGAACCTCATCAGATTTCTTTTGGCCCAATCCTCTAATTTGTCTAGGTCCCTCTGTATCCTATCCCTACCCTTCAGCGTATCTACCTCTCCTCCCAGTTTAGTGTCATCTGCAAACTTGCTGAGGGTGCAATCCACGCCATCCTCCCGATCAGTAATGAAGATATTGAAGAAAACCGGTCCCAGGACCGACCCTGGGGCACTCCAGCTGATACTGGCTGCCAACTAGACATGGAGCCATTGATCACTACTGTGGAGCCCGACGATCTAGCCAGCTTTCTATCCACCTTATAGTCCATTCATCCAGCCCATACTTCTTTAACTTGTAAACAGTTTAGCTTCTTGCAGACCTTGCCTGCACTTCCTCCTGGTGATTGGCCTGGCCATACACAGAAAGGAGGAAAAAATGTCCTATAAGGAATTCTGCTGAAAGGGCATTGATTGGGGGGCCGGGGCGGGAAGGGAGTGGGGAGGGAGAATTGTTTAGATTCAATATTATTGTAGGGCCTGGAATTATTTATTACATTCACTAGACATATCACAGTCTGGAAAGATAATCCAGGAGATCTAAAACCCACTAGAAATCCCATAGGGTTGTAATCAGTGTGACAGCAGAAAGTCTCAAAATGAAAGGCACATTCTACATCTCTGGACAAAATACAAGGTAGCAGACGAAAGATAAGTCAGGTGTCAGGCATCAAACATCGGGGAGGAAAAGTTCTGTAGCTTTGGGAGCCAGAAAAAGTCAACAGGAGCAGTCTCCCAGGAGGTGAAATTCATTCCTGTGTCAGCACCAGGCCTGGTGTCTCCTGTAAATCCCACTTACCCAAAGGGTGAAGTGGGATGTAAGCAGTGCACACTATCCCTGCGCTCACCCTCTGCTCAGGGACACATCTCACTAACTATACAGCAGTCTGAGCCATTGAATCAGATATGCGCAGTAACACAGAATGGGCACATGGAATAAAATACCCCCCGCCCCCCCACTGTGAAACCTGCTCTGTGCAGTTACTAGACGTAGCATGTTGGCGTGTGAATAAGCTTTCAGATCATTAGAGATATTGAAAATAAATGGATAATAATGTGACTTTTTCACTCTAGCTTGCTACAGGTCAAACTGAGGATAATCTAACCAATTAGAAAATATTTGTATATATATCCTAAAACTTGACTGCAATAGCCAACAATGCCACATTGCCACATTTCTCTTAAGAGCCTGCTTATGATAGGACTTTAAATGACTCCAAAAATAAGTCTACTAGCTGTATACCACATAATACCTCCCTTTGTTATTACCAGGGGGAGATAATATCCCTAGCCTGCCTTTTTGTTGTATGCCAATTCCTAACCCAAGAGAAAAAGGGCTGTTGATAAGGCATAGGAGATACGTATGCACGTATATACTGCATGCATGTAGACCAGGGGCGGCCAACCTGGGGCTCCGGAGCCACATGCAGTTCTTCAGAAGTTAATATGCGGCTCCTTGTACAGGCACCAACTCCGGGGCTGGATCTACAGGCGCCAACTTTCCAATGTGCCGGGGGGTGCTCACTGCTCAACCCCTGGCTCTGCCACAGGCCCTGCCCCGACTCCACCCCTTCCTGCCCCTCTCCTGAGTCTGGAGTGCCCTGGCTCCTCCCCCCGCCCCAGAGCCTCCTGCACGCCACGAAACAGCTGATCGGGAGGTGCGGGGAGGGAGGGGGAGGCGCTGATCGGCAGGGCTGCCGGCCGGCAGGAGGCACTGGGGTGGGGGAGCTGATGGGGGGCTACTGACGTATCACTGTGGCTCTTTGGCAATGTACATTGGTAAATTCCAGTTCCTTCTCAGGCTCCGGTTGGCCATCCGTGATGTAGAGTGTCCAATAAATATGCGCTTAAAAGAAATACTCAAGTCCTACATTAGGAATTAATCAATATCTATCCTAATCACTCAGTCACTTCCCCTCTACTCATCTTTCGCATTCACTTACACTAATTTTTTTCTAATGATGAGGTGGAAATGCAGCCGGAAAGCTTTAATGTAAAGAAAGCAGGTGTATTTTGACTACTTCCCCAGCAGATTCTGAAGTGCCATTTCTAGACCCTCCTGCCTCAGGTTCTCTCCATACCACTTCTAGACCTCTGCTCTCCTTGGCTTGGACACAGAGACCTGAAAACTGCTCTTTTTGCTCTGCCAGCAAGTTCTAGGATAGAGGAGTTCACAGCAATGCCCTTTAGTTATGCAGAGGATAGTGAAAAACAACATTATCTTGGACTCCTGGTTCCATAAGCAGAGTCTTTAGTTTCATTGATACCCTTTCCAATTGTGAGAAACATTCCTCTTTACCTTTTTTATGACAGGCACCGCTAAGAAGCAGCTCACGGTAGCTGGAGTGTCTAATCCCTTTTGTGGAGTATTTAAAGGACACATGCCTTGTAAACCATATACATAAATCTTCTGGTCCTGCAGATCAACAAGAGCAGAGGAAAATATGTTTAATTCAGTAATAATTTAATTTAGCTGCTTTTCACATTAACACATAAACAGTCTCAAATTTGTTCCCTATAAAACTGTCCAATTTGTGTTTCTGGAGGTTAATAATCTCCACTTTGGAGTTAATGTAGTTCTTTTTCGGCCAGCTTTTATCTTAAAAGTCCTCTCCCTGATGACTGTTTTGGCTTCTGTGATCCACACTGGTTGGAGAGGCTACCTTGGATTCCCCTTAATGCAGTGCATGATACCAAACACTGTCTGGTAATACAGGGATCAGATTTTTACCAAACCTGCAATCAGGTGAAAATATGATTGACTCCACACACAGTTCACATCTACTAGTGTTGTTAGGGAATTTTCTGCCAGGAAAATCAAAATTACATATGTTGTTTTGGTTAGTTTGCTGAACCCAACCAAAATATTTCATTTTCAGTCAGGTCAACATCAAACTGCATCTCCCTGTGGTGTTGCATTTCCTTAGGGGAGTTGAAGTTCAGATGCTTCATACCCCCACCCTACTATATGGACTGGGCCTCTTGGCTGCACTTCAGCTCCCATGATGCACTGCAGTTTCCCCTCTGACTAAGCTGCAGGGTGTATCATGGGAGATGTAGTTCAGCCAGGGAGACCAGCCCATACAAACGAATGAGGGCATGAAAAACCAGAACTACAGCTCTGAAGAAGCGGTGTGGCACTGTAAGAAGATGCGGGTTAATGTTAAAGGGACTTAAAACTAAACCTTTAATTTCAGTTCAAGTTGAAACAAAATATCTTATTTGTCAACATGTTTAATTTTTAATAAAAAGTGTCAAAATGAAATGTTTCAACCTTTCTAAATTGAAATTTTTCTGAGCTTTTCTTTCTGTGAAAAAATGCCTATATTTTTACTTTTTTTTTTACCTGATTCAGGACGAATAAAATATCAAAATATCAGAATTACCTGCAGGATGTAAATTCCAATTTTCACTCAGCTCCACTGTCCATACACATGCAATTAGAGCTGACTGAATTACCTATTACAAATAATTCACCCAATTCATTTAGCCCTTTTTCCATTTGTGAAGCTCTGACTTCTAGGAATTCGTTTGTAATGGTTCAACAGCTTTGCAAAAACATTTTTGTTTTGTGTTGGAGCCTGGTTACACTCAACACAGTTCTGTCTGAGGAGTAGATAGGGACCTAGAGAGATAAATCCACTGCGCTATCTTGGTCTTATCTTCTTAGGCAGGGATTTTAAAGGGCATAGGAGAGTTAGGCCCCCATTTCCCATAGACTTCCAACACCCTTCAGCCTCTTTTTAAATCCCCAGCCTCAATGTGTTTTCTTCCACCCCTTCCCCTTATCACTTACAGATAAGATTCTTTACCAGATAGAATCTCTCAGTGCTAATGTGCTATAACCTGGGACAGTTTTATGTTGGACAGCTGTTGTTTCCACGTTCATTCAGAACAGCAGAACATGGTCTTGGGATCAGTAGGCTCTAGACACTAGCTAAATAACAGGTGGAAACAATGTACCAGTGAGAAAGCATATGTAAAGTTTGACTGCCCATTTAAGACATCCATTGTCATGCTGATTCTCTGAGCTTTACCTTACTAATTTATTAAGCTAATACCACGTTGCTTTATAACACACCCGAATAAAGATTTCTCCAGCACAGCAATGAAGTGCGCACAACCGACAAGAAGAGAGCTGACATGTCAGATAACGTTTACCTCTGTGGCAGTCCACAGTGCACTCTGAACTTTTAACTGGCAGCATAACTTCATTCCTGGGCAGCTCATTCTCTCCACTTCTATGAGACCTTTCTCTGTATTTACCACCGTGTAGTTTCTGAAAGGAGCAAATGTAATTTGTTATAGCAACGGTGCCAACAGTAAAACAGCATTAGCAAGTATTTGCAATTAATGTGTTTGCACTGTACAATTTGGAGATCACCTAATGTTTTTGGCCAGGTCATGCATACTGTCAGCTCCTTAGCTACCCATCATCCTGCAGATGTATAAAATGCTCTTAAATCTTTTCTGGGGGAGAGGAAAGTATATCATAAAGGGAGAAAAATTCAGACATTTAAAAGCTCTTTCTGCTATTAACTGTTTGCTAAGTGTACTCCAACTGTTGTCTTGTTACTCTGATTATTTTACTGGCTAAATGAAAGAGAAGTGACACATCAAGAAAGGATGAAGGCCCTTGAGATGGTAAAATAATTTTTAACAAATTGATGAATGAATATTTTTGTGAATAAAAGCACTTCGTTTGTTTCACTATGGTTCACGGGGTCACATTGTATATGGGTTTTTGAACAAACCCTGGGTATTCACAAATGGGTCTATGAATCCCAGAAGTTGCAACTATTTTAGCACAAGTAGTTCTGAGTTCTAAAATGTATACGAGATGCGCATACCTTGTTACTCTTCTTTCAAAAATGAATTAGTTATCCAATCAGGGAGCAGAAATAATAATGTATGGCTTAAGTAACCAACCAAACACTATGAATGACAAATAGTGAAAGCAAACAGTTCATGAACAATGTGCAGAGCCAAAATTATTTACCCATACCATTTGGCAAATACTTGCCAATAGTGAATACTTGAATAGAAAATCTGGATCAGCTCATGAATGGTTTCCAAACCCAAAAACAGGCTATAAGTTCATAATCATAGAATATCAGGGTTGGAAGGGACTTCAGGAGATCATCTAGTCCAACCTCCTGCTCAAAGCAGGACCAATCCCCAATTTTTGCCCCAGATCCCTAAATGGCTCCTTCAAGGATTGAACTCACAACCCTAGGTTTAGCAGGCCAATGCTCAAACCACCGAGCTATCCCTGAATATTATTTATAAAAAGCAGCTTGACCAACATGTTCTTGAATCAAATACCAGCATCAGGTCCCAATTCAGCAAAGCATTTAAGCATTAATTAAGCATTGCTTAAGACCATCCCTATTCAGTAAAACACTTAAGTACATACTAAACTTAAGACATGTGGTTAAGACTAATTATTTCAAGGGGATTTAAGCACGGGCTTAAGTGCTTTGCTGAACAGGCATGGAATGCTGAATTGGTGCCTCAGTTCGGAAAGGCTTCGTGTCAAAAGGCCGCATTAGTAAAAAGAGATCATATCTAGTCTGATGTCTCTGTGTTTGTTATAGGTTCCTAATCTTGACCTGATATTATTTGATGATGAGCTAAGATCAGTAATACTCTCTATGAAATAACCACTGACATATTACTAATTAAAGCAGTCTGGGGAAATGATGCTGTATGTATCTTTGGAAATGCTCCTAATTCACTTTCACCTTCCTTTCGTACTGCCCCGTGGCATGAGTGCTGACATTGAAAGAGTCGATGTTAAATCAAGGAAGAATCGAAAAGGATAAAAACAAGCCCTCTACCTGGTGTCTTCCTTCCCATCCCAGAATACCACAGTGTATTCTTGGCCTTGGGAAGAGAAGAAGGAAGACTGCTTCCCACAGCAGAGCAGGTACATGAAAGTAGCAAATGTAGGATCTTTCATCTGTCCTACAACAGAAATGGCCAATGGACGCTGAGGGGGAAAAAAATTACATACACTTAATGGTGTGTACACGTCAGAGATTCTTTTGCAGGTTAAGAATGAACAATACATTCATAATAATTACTATTTATTACATCTATAGTTCCAGAGGCTGGGGATATCAAAAGAACCCAAGGGAGTTAGGTGCCCAAATCTGCACCCAAATCCCTTAAACTTCTTTCAAAATCCTGTCCCACAGGTGTTCCCTGAGTTTTGCATTTCAGTGCAAAACTAACATACATTACAAGAATCAAGGCCCATCTCTCTCTTTCCTCCCCTCTTCCTTGCCTCCCTCTCTCATTAGGATTTTATCTATGAACCTCTTGTGCTTTGAGAATTTAGGGAAGAGAGCCACACTCATTATAGAGTATAAGGGCTTGTTAATCAAAGCTCTGCCTGGCCCTTAGGTGAAGGACTGTGGCTCCAAAAATGCAAAATGATTAAAGAAAGCTGTAGTACAATGTAATCTCTGTTTGTATTTGGAACCCTTCCTGTCCCCAGAGTGCCTTTTTTTCAAAGCTCCTGAATTCCTTCTAGCTGCATTCACAGCATGACACGTCAGTAGTTTTTAATAATTAAGGGTGGAATCTTGCCCCATTGAAGTCAATGAGAGTTTTGCCATCGACTTCAATGGGCCATGATTTCACCATTAGGGTAAGCATACAGTTGCTCCATTCATGAAACCCAAACTGAAGTCAATGGAATTTTAGGGCCCCAATCACTAGCAGGTGTAAACAGGTGGCGCTCCATTGATGTCAGTGGAGCAGTGCCCACTGAGACCAGCTGAGGATCTAGCCCTTAGCATGTGGGGGGGGGGGGGCCTGCCCCGGTAACAAGCAGTAGATAAATGGTCAAAAAGCACCAATTGTCAGGCCTCTCTTGTACCTTTTCCGGCTTAGTGTCCCAACATTCCATCATGAGTGTCTGCATCCTGTGGAACTGCACTTCCCCCGGCTGCCCCAGAATGGGACGGATCCCTTTAGACAGCTTCTTCGCAATCTGAAGCTGATGTTGGCCGAGCACAGGCCGCTGTCCAGACAATAGTTCATATAGGACCATTCCATAGGAGAACATGTCCACCTAAGGCAAATATCACTCAGTTAAGCACAAAGCTGCCCCCATAGATGGGTATGGCTATTTCTTTGGAAGGGAGTTTTATTGTATGGTTAGAATTTGGGATAACATTGACAGCAGTGATGGAAACCAAACAATACATGAATAAGCATTAAGAGGTAATAAAATAAGATCAGCAGCACATTCAGCATATGCATGGAAGGTGAAATGCACCCCCGTGCGGTGGGCCAGGCTTATGCATATCTTAAGTGTTGCCTAGCCTTAGGCTGGCTCCTATGTACGGGGTTAATTTCTTCTAGAAAGAATGAATGGACCTAAATGAACAATCCAAATCATTTTGTTCCCAGCAAGGAATCTTCCATGACACACAGACATTTCCAATCTAGCTGAAATCAGTGCTATGAATAAGGAGTTCAGTTTGCATGTGCCTTGCTCATATCTTGCGGATCGTTAACACAACGACACACCTAGTTTCTTCATCAGTGATTCCATTAAATCAGGTCTCTTTGCAGAAGTGGGTGCCTCAAGTTAAGATTCCTAAATCCATAGTTAGGCACCTAAATAATGGTCTGATTTTTCAGAGGTGTTGAGTAACTCCCACTGAAGAGAATTTGTTGTTGGGCACCTCTGAAAATCCAGCTATTTACCTAGATGCCTAAATATGTACTCAGGAGCACAGCTTTAGGTACCCCCTTTTGAAAACCTTGGCTTTAGTCAGCACATGTGAGAAAACTCCATGAAGGGCCTTGATGAGCATCTTTTTCATTGGGTTATAGATGAGAACAGTGCCACTTCAATGGACATTTCTTAGTTACCTTTTCATCATAGACTATTCGAGGCCTAATCTCTGGGGCTTGGTACCCAGGAGTGCCTTCCACTCCAAGAGCTCCTTCATGGAATGACTGCCGAGAAATCCCATAGTCAGACAGTTTGATGTTGATATGCTCTTTAATGTCCAGGGACCACACTAAAATATTGTCTGACTTTAGGTCACAGAATATGATGTTTTTCTTATGCAGGTAGGCAAGGCCTGTTGCAATCTGATATGCTATTTTCTGGGTCAGCAGGCGCCCCAGTGGCACAAAGGAAGCCCCTGTTATAAAGGAAAAACACTGTGTTCATTAGAGCAGACTTTCAAAAGGATGACAGTTCTTGTCATTTTAATCTGACCTAGTGGAAACAATCTACCTGTTAAAATGTCACTCTGAATGGGATGATCTGAAGTGGCACCATTCATGTTACTTTAGACAGAACTCTGTCAGGTTTTTTTTAACCCCTTAATTTCAGCGGTTCATAATACTCCCATTGTTGAGCTGAAACTAGACAAAGTGCAGACAGGGCCAAGTTATTAAAGGGGCCTCATCCCAGTTCTGGATTTTATGCCATTAAATTAACAGCGGCAAAATTACAGGTACATAGGATAGCATTTAGATCTCTAAATATCTGATTTGCAGGGGGAAAATTGCACATGCAGAATTAAAATGAGATTTGGATACCCAATCCCCATTAATTTTAAGGGGAACTGGGTATACAGATTTTTTACATAGTTTTGAAAAGCTCAGCCTTATTGGCAGTTTTCATGAGACCCCCTCCAAAGTCCCAATTTGAAAGAAATTCCATCACTGCCCACCAAACTTGGAAAAAACATTATTCTACCACTCAAAAAATAGCTTGAGTGTTGCAGGCCATTTGCTCACACTGGGACATAGGGATTTCATTATTTTCAGGGAGCAGGTTCGGGGCTGTTACCTTTGGACTTTCCAGATAACACAGTTGCGAGGCTGCCCAAGGGGGCCAACTCTAAGGCAAAGCAGAGAGGATGGATGCTAATCCCAATCAAGGAAACGATGCAGGGGTGTTGCAAGGAGTGGAGCATGCTGGCTTCCTGGCGGAACTCGGAGAAGTTCTTCATGGCGTCCATAGCTCGCAAGTGCTTCAGCATGGTATCTAGCAAAACACACAGGCCTGTTTTCACTTCAGCACATGGCATTGCAATAGGGGAACCCAGCAATGCAGCATTAGCGGTTTTCTTGAAAGCTAAAACTGTTTATAGAATTCTAAGAGCTGAGAAAACTACTGTAGGAAGCAAACCATGTCCTTGCTTACTCTAATGATGGTGTTTTGGGCCATCCCCTCCTTAGCATGAGCTGCTAATAGGCATTATTGGTACTGTCAGTGGGAGTTACACGAGTGCATTAGGAAGCAACTGGGGGTGGGATTTTTTGACTTAGGAGTGTAAGACCCACTGAAAGTCGGTGGGACTTGTGTTCTTCCATAACGTAAGTGCTTTTGAAAATCCTTCCCTACACTCTTTACAGCAGGGAGTCAGCAATACATAAGCAGCATGTTACTATTATATAAAACTTCAAGGGCAAGAGACTTGCCCGCTCTGGCTGCAACCCCAGCACAGGAGCCGTGCACAACAGCAGTCCTCGTGCTAAGGGAAAGCAGAGGCCATTCATGGCTAGCCTTGCTGTTAGCACTGGTCTTTCCAAAGGACGTGTGCCATTGAGGCAGTAGCTGTGCTCCTCCACAGCTCACGGAGGCCCCGTATGCTTAAAACCAGAAGTGAGCACAGTGAGGTGGAACAGCCTTCCAAGGATAATGAAGGAAGCCCCATGACTTGTGATCTAAAACTAAACTGGCCAGAGTACTGGTAGACTCACTGCACTAGCCTCCATGCGATTGACCGGATGATCTAACTGACCTTTCCTGTGTTTAACGTCTAGGACTCGCTAACACTCCCAGTGAAGGGAGCACCTCAGAGAAGGCCCGGCTTTTAGAAGGTATGATGATTGATTTAGTAGCATTTGTATTATGGTGGAGGTCCCAATTAAGCTGAGTGCTAGGTGCTGTACAGACACGAGAGACAGTCCCTGCCCCAAAAAGCTGACAGTCTAAGTAGAAAAGACACAGGAAGTATCATCACCCCCATTTTACAGGTGGAGAACTGAGGTAAAGATTGATTAAATGACTTGGCCAAGGTCACAGCTAGAAACTGAACCCAGATCTCTTGAGTTCCAGTCAAGTGCGTTGTCCACGCAACCACCTCTCTACAGCCAGACAGCTCGGGTTATGAGAGTCACAAGAAGGATGGAGCATTGAGATTTTGTCTTCTCCCCCAAACTGAGGCTCTGTCTTGTTAGAGCTCCCAGCCCCCTGCTGGCCAGCACATGAGGTTTCATGTCAAAACTGAGAATCCAAACTCAAACCCCCAGTGCAGAAGTGCATTGTGTGCCAATGACTGCCAGCTGGCCTCAGTTCTCCATTTCTTATACGTGTTTTCATAGGGTATGCCTCCACGGCACAAAACCCCTGCAGCAGCATGTCTCAGAGCCCAGGTCAACTAACTCGGGCTTGTGCTGTGGGGCTAGAAATAGCAGTGTAGGCATTCAGGCTCAGGCTGGAGACTTGGCTCCCAGACCCTCCTCCCTCCCCAGGTTTCAGAGACCAGGCTCCGGCCCAAGCAGGAACATCTACACTGCTATTATTAGCCTCGTAACGAAAACCCCGTGACTCCAAGTCAACTGACCCGAGCTCTGAGATTTGAAGCTACAGGGTTGTTGTTGTTTTTTGCTGTGGAGATGTACCCAAAAAGGCTTTTTAAAAATACATCAATATTCCTTCCCTTACAAGTTTTGCTGTATATTGGGAAGCTGTATTTAAACAGGTGCTGCCAGCCCTTAGCAGACTGAAGACGATTCAATCATAACTTGTAAACTCACTGCGGACAGAGCAGATTTAAAAACATACTCCCCCCCCCATGCGTTCTGTGCACTGTACCTGTAGCCGAATTAGGAGAACTCTTGCATTTCTTAATCTGATATCTCTTCACCGCCACGGGTTTTCCTTGGTATTTTGCCTGATATATAATGGTTCCACTTCCACCCTGGCCAAGAACATTGTTTTCATTTTCACTGTATTCTAGTTTACTATTTTCCAGAAATAGTCTGCCAGAAATGTAACAAAAAAATAATATTTAAAGGAACTGTAATTTGTACGTTTAATCTGATTTTTTGCACATTTTTAAACAGATTTTCATTTCAATAAAAGGTTTCCACCGAGAGGACATGACTGGAAAGTCACTTTGTTGTCCTGAGATATTTTGCATGCCAGTACACATTGCACATTTTTCGCACAGGAAGAGCGACGTGGGCAAACCTGCAAAATGGGCTGTCCACTGAGTCAAACATATCTCATCGGAAACCAACAAGATCCTGAAAGGCATCAGGGTGCCAAGCTCCGTTTCTATGTTGATGATGTAAATCCAGCTGATATGGACAATATATGGCCAGTTTAATAGGTTTTTACTTCCGTTGCCTTCCAGCAGGACTGGACTGTGCTCTGAAATCTGAATATTCTAACCAGCCAGCTGTTACCAGGCTGCAATTCATCATTTTCCCACCCTTCCCGAGACAGCTTTTACAGCCACTCTGACTTCAAACATTTCTACTTGCCTTGTTGTATTAGTCAAATAAAACTAACAAATGACACCCCTGATGAGGGCCCACATGCCGCAGTGTTGGCGAGTTTGTCCAGAATGACCCATTAAAACTACCTGGAGAAAGGAATGCCGCTGTTAAAATGGTTTATTTGACAGGCACACATGACTCAGCGCAAATATTGGGAGCTCAGGCAGCAGCTGATTAGAGCCCTCAGAGCTCTGCACCATGCCCAACAGAAAGATCTGAGTCAGACAGACAGAATGCGAAGGACACGAACTGTCTAAGTGCCCAGATGGCCTTATGAAGGCCCCCCAGCCATTTTATACTCTACTTAGTAAGAGTGGATTCTTTACCCTCTGGAGCCCAGTGTGTGCCCGTCTTATACACATCACACATATGGGGTCATTTATCCTCAGAGCCATGCAAAATGTTTGCACTGGGACCAGGTGAATGGTGGCTGCTTACAGGCTTCATGAAAAGGCAAAATTCAGCCCAGTTTCATCAAAAGGGTCAGTGCAAACATTAGAGGTTTCACGTCAAATCCAGGTGAAACTTCATGGCACTGGCTCAATTTGCTTTGAGTATGTGAGTTCACTTATACCCAAAACTGAGCTGCATGAACCAAAAGCAAATGTTACACAACAGGTGCAATGCAAAAGATAGAATCTTAGTTATATGAAAAAAGAAAAGGAGTACTTGTGGCACCTTAGAGACTAACAAGTTTATTTGAGCATAAGCTTTCGTGAGCTACAGCTCACTTCATCGGATGCATTCAGATGAAGTGAGCTGTAGCTCACGAAAACTTATGCTCAAATAAATTTGTTAGTCTCTAAGGTGCCACAAGTACTCCTCGTTCTTTTTGCGGATATAGACTAACACGGCTGCTACGCTGAAACCCTTAGTTATATGAAACTCTCAACAATTTAATCTAAGCCTGGGAATAAAAATGTCTACTTTTCCCTTAAATCTGTTCCTAGATTGTGACTCTTCCCCCCCCCCCCCCCCCATTACAAAGCATATAATGGCCTTGATGAAGACATCCAAGGTCATGTATGTCAGACAGGACACAAAAAGGCCTCCTAACTTTCTTTATAGGTTGACTGTCCTCAACCATCTTTCAGGTTCTCCTTGTGCCTCATAGGTCAGAGTGTCTCAACCACAGTATTGCCAATGAAATGGGTTTTTGTGAGTGGGTCAGGCGCCTAGCTCCTTTACTGGAGACATCCAGAAAAATAAACACTTCGTCTCACAGCATATGGCACCCTAAATTATTTCATTACTGAGAGGGCCTCAAAAATCAAAATGAAATGGGTTCCTTCAGCCTTTCTACAGACGCTGTAGTAGGTTACGGCAAGCCCTCCTTTTCTTGTATGTGTTTTAGTACACAATGCATCAAACACGGGTTAAAAATTGGTGTGCAACTTGGAATGGCCTTTGAGTCAAAAGGAAAGGTCTGTCAGACAGGCAGACAGAGATGCATTTATAGAAAATCATCCTCCATATGGAATGCTTATCTAGTCCCTAACTTGGACGTGCAAAACCTTTTGATCCAACCCCACACTCTCCTGGTGACCTCCCTGATGAGCTTGGAAGAGAAACTTCCCTACCCACTAATCCTTTGGGAGATTTTCTTTCCTGCCTTCAATGCGCCAACACAGGGAGTGAGTAGGAATGGGCTAGGGTTTGGTTCAGAGGGGGTGAAGAGCATGAGGAAAAGGGTAAAGATTTAGACTTTGTGGTTGGGTAGAAACAGCAGAGGAATTGGGAAGAAGCAATAAACCAGAAACCACAGGACATATATGAAGGAGATAAAGGCCTTTATCAAATCGTTCAGATTCACTTCAGGGCGTGAGGGGAAAAAATTGTGCCAGTGTTTCGCTTCTTTTCTTTTTTTAAAGCATCAGTTCTCCCAGCCTCATTCATTATTAGGTTTGTAAAATGCATTAATCACTGTGGAATAGGCTCCATTACTCAGAGGATTAAAGTTTTCCTGAAGTAATAGGAAAAGTAACCTAAAATAGCTTTTAGGGGACCAAGGTCTAGGATTTTGGTCTCTGTGTAAACTTCAGGAAATATCATCACTTCCTAGAGCAGATTTGATTTAATGCCCACCTTCTGGTGGGTCAAATATGCTTTCGACAGCAAAAGTGCTTTAATTTTCTCAAGGAAGGAAACTGTGCTATCCAAACCAATTACAGGGTACAGGAGTCAATCCTCCTAGAAAAGTAGTTAAATAGTTTAAAGTTTCTGTCTGGGGCAGCGTAGCCTTCTACAGAGTACAGGGCTTTCTGCAGAGGAGGAAAGAAGTCTCTCTGATTTGCAGCCAAAGCCCCTGAATCTGCTCCTGATGCTGCATGTCCGATATCATCCCACAAGAGCAGAAACTGCCACCTGCCATGAAGGGATGTTTGTAATTGTTTACCAGGAAGGGTCTGAAGAAATTCATTGCACACAGGCCGTGTAAGGGCTAGAGGTTGAAGTTAACCCATTTCAGTAACCCACTCGTGGCTTCCAGATTAAAACCCCAGCTCTGAACAAATCCAAATTTGAATCCAAGTCTGAACACTGTGACTGATCCCCAAATCAAAACATCCCCAAACCATATGGACGTTCAAATGCAGATCGGGATGGGCACTTTGCAGCACTCTATAGTGTTAGTGCCCTATTAAAAATCTCCTGAAAGAGACATATTGCACCAACCCCTGGCCAGAATATGTTACCAAAGACAGTAGAGAACACGGTCACTTTTTAAAAAGTGACTTTCACATCGTACCACAGGAACCTCAGGAGCCTTTACAAGGCGATGAGTCAGATACTGACAGTGTACAGTGACTGTGTAAGCAAATGTAATGACTATGTAGGCGGATATAGGCTAGGATACAACGACATGGCTGGGAGTCATGGGTAGATGAATTTGTCTCCCCATCAAGGGTCAATATGGACCTCCAGTGGTCGTGAAGTAGAGGAAATGCAAACTGAATTATTCATAGACATTTTGAAGTCCAATCAATGACTGTCAAGTAACATTACCTGGCAGGAAAATCTGTCATGAAGAGCTCTGGGACCAGCTCTTGTAGAGGAACTGGGATGTTAGGGTGACTAGGACATGTGATACAATCCAGTTCTATAGCAGTCAGAACACAATCTTCCATGTTAAAGTACTGCTCATCTTCCGATTTATCAGGTGGCCCATTCTCCTGTGTCCTAGAAGTTGCACAGATCTGACATGGGACATACTGTTCCATTAGCAAAGTCCCATCACTCTCCGTGGCCGTCAGTGCTAAAAATAATTAAAAAAAAGAAGTGATATTGAACAGCAATGTCCAATGCATTCAAATGTATACCTCTTCTGCATGAAATCAGTGCCTGAGAAGTCCCATGTAAGTCTCGTGTAATCCCTCACTTGACTCCCATGCTTTCAAACCTGGTGGTAGGAGCTCCTCTAGTTTATCACCTGTGATAAAAAGTAGCTATTTGCCAAATACACAAAAGGCAGCAAGGACAGGGTTGGATAGAGACGTTCTCTGGATTGTTGAGATAACTCAAGAGGCCTGGCAGGTTTTCATTTAGGTATCAGGAATAAGTATAATGCAGGGCATGCAAGTAATACATTTTCAGCACACTAGAAATTTAAAAGTTCATGGATAGGAAAAGCCTTCTTATGAAGCAATTCTCCATGGCTTTAGTTAGCGACACTTCAGAAAGATGGAGTCCATTGCAATGAATAGAAAGGCACAAGCATGTCTGTCCCTTTAAAACAGAGAGGGAGAAAAACTGGCAGAGCTCCTTCCTCTTTCTGACACTGCTTTAGCCAGAATCAAGCAAGCAGACAAAGAATCAGAGACACAGCACCCAGGGGTCATGGGCCAAAGTAGTCTTTCATTTAACAGAATCTATTGTAAATGTTACTTTACAGCGGGGGTTCTGAACCTGTGAGTTAGAGGGTTGTGACCAGCCACAATCTGAGGCAGTGATACTCAGACCTCAGTGGTTCAGGAGCCAAATTAGCAATCAACATTATCCAAAAGAGCCACAGGAGTGTGAATTCATTGCTTCATGTGGTATACTATCATATATTCTTATTTAAACAGTATGACGGGAAATTTTTAGAGCATGGCTACACTTGCAGATGTACAGTGATTTGAGTTAAACCAGCCTTTGGAGAGCGCAGTGAGGAAAGCGCTGCGGTCTGTCCACCCTGACAGCTTCGAGCGCACTTGCAGCGGCATTGGGCGCGGTGCATTATGGGCAGATATCCCAGCATGCAAGTGGCTGCACCGTGCTTTTCTAATGGGGGTGGGTGGGGTGGAGTGTGACAGGGAGTGTGCTGTGTGTATGTGAGGGGAGAGAGAGTGGGTTTTTGGGGGGCTGAGAGCATGTCAGCATACTGTCTTGTAAGTTCAGACAGCAGCAGTCCCCCCTCCCCCAGCCTCTCTCTCTCTCGCACATCTTTCCACACTAATGGTTGCTTTGTCTCGGAGCAGATAAGCAGCCGGCTGTCAGAAACGGAGCTTTCAAAGGGCATATCTGCATTCCTGCAGAGATTCAAAAACAATGACAAGAGTGGCCACTTGACTTAAGGGGATTATGGGACATTTCCGGAGGCTGATCAGAGCGCAGTAATGCAACACCTCGTCCATACTGGCACGGCGGCGCTCCAGCGGCGGTGCAGCAAACGTTATTCCACTCGCGGAGGTGGAGTACCAGCAGTGCTGTAGCTGCGGAGTCAGAGCGCTCTACCTGCCTTGCCAGTGTGGACGGGGCGTGAGCTAGTGCGCCTGGGGCTCCTTTATTGCGCTGTGACTCGCAAGTGTAGCCAAGCCCTTAATATATATAGTTCTGTAGTTACCAGTCTGAAAAGGAATGATAAGAATTCCTCCTTAGACAACTAGAGGCACAGGACAGGGACACTAGACATGTGCATTGTAAGTTTTAGAAATGGGCCAACAAGTCTTGCTGGATGGGCTGCTGGCCTCTCTTTTGACCCAAACGGCCCACTGGCTGGCATCCTCCACTTGTATCTATATTGCTGATCATCCCTCCGTGTCCGAATATGCTTCTTTGGGATCACGGCGCTGGTCAGTCTTCAATGATTAAAAAAAAAAACCAATCCAAACACAAATGAAAGTTTTATTTTCCCCCTTTGCAGAGTGATCGCTGATAAAACAGATGAGCAAAGGTTGATCTACGGCAGCTCACAGCACTATTTTCTGGTGAAGATCTCAGATCAATACCTGCCAACACTAATCTCTAAAGCAGCATGCGGTCACCTGGGACACAGCACATTATTTTTTAAATCAAAATCTATTTGTGGGTTACAAACATCACTTGGGGAAACAGTGGGCCTGATTCTGATCTCCCTTATGGTGTAAATCAGGAGTAACTCCATGCAAGTATAAAACTAGCACAAGGGGCTCAGACACACTGATGTAACTTACCTAAGCAGTATGGACCTGACTCTGCTTCCATGAAATTCAACGGAGGATCTGATCACTGACTTCTGCAGGAGCAGGTTTGGACCCTGTTTGCACCATAACATCTAATTTATGTTTGCTTTTCGGATTTTGAGGGATTGAGCGCTCTGGATACACTGTTCACACCACGCGGTGTCAGTAAAGGTTTATATTATATTGCATTGAATCTGCTGTTGCCTCTAGATTGTAAAATCCTTGGAGCAGGGACCTATTTTGAGTTTTTTGTAGCACTCTTCAACTGTTGCATCACATTGTGCACATTGACAGCACCATCAAGGAATAATTTCCAAAACAGGAATAATTTCCAAAATAAATTCCAAAACAATGTACAGAATGCTACAGTTGTTCTTCTTACCTGGAAACCACTGATCTATCAAGGAATTGACATGATCTGTGATGAAAGCCATTGCTGAAAAATCTCTTGCTTCTGATTGGCAAATGATTTTAATTCCACCACTTTTTTTCTTTTTCCAGTTCACATCAGAAGATTCCACACTAAGTAATGGAGAGCATGAAACACCCAAATAAGGCATTTGTAAAGCATGAATGTTAACAGTTTTTCTTTAGCAAAATCATTGATAAGCAGAGCCACAAAACCACAAGTAATTAACAAGTACTTAAAAGGAAAGTGTCTTCGATTACATATAAATATGATCCCCAAACTGAATCTATCGTTCTCTGGAGAGAGCATTCTTGCACAGAAATAAGCAAAAGCTGGATGCTTACAAAGTGCACATGGTAAAGAAGGTCATAGTCTGAGTGAAGAGAGGCTGGTGGAGATTATACTGGAAGCAATAAATAAAGTGCTGAAGGGTTAAGAGTCTTAAAAACCAATATAAAACTCTAAGAACCATATTTTCAAAGGAGCTTCAAAAACATGCTTGCAAAATATGTGGATATATCCTTTTGTGTACAGCCCCGGGTATTTGTGCACAAAATAATGGGCTCTTGTGAAAACTGGGTAATTGTATGCAAAGAGCTGAATGTCCTTCTGCCCCAACAAAGCCTGAGTAAATGGGCTTTGTGTGAGAATTTAATATGGTTAGGTAGATGGTACACATCCACCAAACCCAAGAGAGAGGAAGGATGGTCCAGTGGTTAGGTACTGGCCGAGAACTTGGGAGACCTGAGTTCAAGTCCCACGGACCTCCTGTGTGACCTTAAGAGAGTCACTCAGCCCAGATTCTCAAAGGTATTTAGGTACCTAACTCCCATACATTTCACAGGACTTAGGCACCAAAGTCCCCTTGAGGATCTGGGCTTTAGCTGTTCTGTGTCTCAGTTCCCCATCTGTAAAATGGGAACAGCACTTTCCTATTTGCAAGGGCTGCTGTGAGGAGAAATACACTAAGATCGTGAGGTGCTCAGATACTACATTCCTAACTGGCAAACAAAGACTGATCCGTTACTGCTGAGCTTTGCTTTTATCCGCGGAATTTTTATATATATATCTATATAAGCCTCCTCTTCAGTTGAAATTAGTGAATGTGTAATATTTGGGTCAGGTCTGTTAGCGTCCATTTAGCATGCAGTTTTATGAAGTAGGTTACAGGCGAGCACAGATTACCTGAGGTAGCCTCCATCAAAGGTAACAAACAGACCTTCCTGCCAGTAGACTGTATGAGTTCTTTTGACGCGGAATGTGCTGCAGCGGTTTCTTTGAGTGCCTGTAAAGCTGTAGATGGTCACATTTTTGTTCCTGCTCTTGGTGTTCTTCTTGTTCTCAAACAGCTGAAATGAGCAGCATGACACAATAATTCAACACCGAGACGCCTCACATGGGGATTCCCCTTAATCAAGCAAACAGGGTCGACCCTTCTTTCTCTGGCCATCTTGGATATATTCCATTATTTTTGTAATTAAAGTGCCCGTGACTTGTAAAACAGCTTGTGAAGTGATTAAAATAAATACAGTCACGACTATGTCAGCAGCAAATCAAGAATTCCAGATCACGTATAGCGGAATGGCCTCAAGCCAGTGAACATGGTTCATTCTACTGCTCTCGTGCGCAATAATTAAAATGGATTTTGTATTTGAAAATACAAAGAAGAATAAACCCGTTTACTGGGTGAGCAAACAATTATCTGCCTCCAGAGCACTGAGCTAGTAAATCTACCTGTGTCAATATTTCAGAAGCTGTTTCAATAGGTGGAAAATGACTTTCTCTATGTTTTTTAAAAATAGTGTGTTGAGAATTCAACATCATCATCACTCAGAGGCCTACCCATCTGGGCTTGACCTGATGCCCAGTTAAGTCAATGGATTCCTTCCCATTGACGTCAGTGGGTACTGGATACAGGCACTAGTGAGATGCTTAAGATTTACTTCCTGCCCAATGGGATATAATCAGAAATGCTATGAGAAATTTTTACACTATTAAAAAAAAAAATTTACCTGTTAAAAAAATGGACATTCCTAACGTTTTGCGAAGCCTTGGAATTGGAGCATCTCCAAATCTGACTAATACTATAGGACACCAAAAGAAAAAGTCTCGACATAGCTGATGCAAGGTAAGTGGGCAGTTTGAAGAGGTGGCAGGGTAGAGTTAATGGGTAATTATAATGGCTTCCAATGGAGCTTCCAAGTTATCACTGGAGAGATGCTGCAGCATTAACTTGTCCCACCACCAGCAACGACATTAATAGCTTTAACCAACCATGCCAACGTTATTTTTATGACTGGAAAATAACCTTTGGGCTATACTGACTCTAAACAATGCTTCAGTGTATAAAAATGGAATCAAATTTCAGCAGGACATTTCCTGCTCACCTTACTCATGCGAACAGTGCTATTGAAGTCCATGAGATTTCTCACATTAATAAAGCAAGCAGAATGTGGTCGAAGAGTATTTGTGAATGAACTCCCAGTGGTATTTATGTTATTATTAAATGACATCCTTTATTGTTTTCACTTTCTATTTTGTGAATATAGTAACCTACCTGGAGATCCATCTCTGCAAGACTAATTAACATCCGAGCTATGAACCTTTGCCAAAAGCCAACTGGGACAAAACTCATCTTGAACACTCTTTGGACAGTGTTTGTGGACTGGTGGCATAAGCCATGGATATCTAATGCTGGTTTGGCTGGGAGGAGATGAGGTAGGAGGTAGCTGAAACAAATCAAATGTGACAGTTCAAATCTTCAATTACAGCTTTACAACAGCAAATACCTCGTACTGTGTAATAACTCAGTTTCAGCCTCCACAGAGTATTTTAATAGCACTGCCTACTGCAGATAAAAAGCTTTGTGACACTGCAGCAACATACGAAGAAGGGACACAGAGCTACTGCTTTGAGGACTGTGCTTAATGTATGGTGCGGACATCGGCACGTGAAGAGCAAGCATTGTACCCAACTCAGTACGGTCGAGTGGAGGAGATAAAAGCAATATAAAGGGGAGAACATTTGTATAAACAAAAATTAACGGCATACAAATATGATATAGTCACTGGAATGGTATTTGGTTTCCATTAAATTCTGAAGTGACTTTCGGACTCATTCAGGCTGACACATGTGAAGATGCTGTCCTGATAGCAGAGAATTACAGCTCCAATCCTGTAGGAATCTTTGAATATAAAAACCGAGGGGCAGTTGTTTACTACAGCTGAGCTTCACCCAGCATAGATGAGAGGTATCAGAGAGTCAACAGTTACAACTCCCTAATTGCGAGGGCCAGGCTGTGTTGCCCCTCCCCCCCCCCCCCCCCCCCCCCCCCCATGAATTAGTGCAGCCTACGGGTTAGTATAGTTTACCCCCGTACTGTATGGTCCCTAAAGGACTATAATGCAGGTGAGGATCAGCTGAGTACAATTCTGTCCTACCCCCTACAAGCCCCAGACAAACTTCTTTCCTCTCTCAATATGTCCCTATGCTCAGGTAGGGGAGGCAAGCAGCTGGTACAGCAGCCAGCTGTGCTCATTGAGAGAACCTTTCTCTGGGGGAATTCTCTGCTGGCCAGTTATGACCGAAATCCAGCTACTCCGGGCCATGAGAGCCACGGAAAAGGGCTGGGTTGTTTTTGAGAGTCAGACCCATATTAGAGTCACAGTAGAACAGAAAGCTTTTGGTTTCCATAAAGCTACTGTAAATGCATTGTTAAGCAAAGACTATTGATTTGTCCTATTGCACGGTATTTGAGAAGCTAAGATATGGTAGGAGAACACTGCTCTTTTGAAAAGCAAAATGAGAGGTTGTTGATCTGCAAGAGAAATTCATGCACAAGTTATTATTTAGGTAAATTACAGTTTCCAATGACTGCTCTAGCAAAGGTCCTCAAAGAAGCAAATTGTGCGTAACACTCCTTTAAACTGGGCTTCTGGCTTTTGATACCTACTAATAATACTGCTTTCCAAACCAGATACGTACTACTACAACAAATACATTAATGGCCACACGTTTAATCTAAAGGGCTCTCAGCGCAGCCTGGACTTTTGTACTCACTGTCAACTGTATGTGCAAAACTGTGCACATGAATGACAAGATTTAGACACCAAAACATCCAATTTGTAGTCACAATCAAGTAGCCAAGTAGCTAAGCAGCTGGCTAAATTCTATCGTTTGTGCATTGTGCAAGTTCTTTTCATTCTTTGAATGTGGAAGGAAAATTTATGGCTTCATTGGGAGATTTTTCTAAAAATGTAAGTCCAGGGGGCTAAATAAATAAATACATACATACATACATACATACATAAATAAAGAAATTGCACTTATAAAGAACCCCTTTGCAGAATTGTAAAATCTACAGTATTATACCCTGGAAAGGTAAACTGAGGCAAAAGACTAGGATTTAACCAAGGTAGCAAGGTGTCAGTGGCAGAGGTGAGAAAACAACAGGTAATCTTGGGTCAAAGTCCCACACTCTAGCCACTAGATCACAATCCCTCTTACAAAGTTAAACCTATAGCATCCTGTGAAGGTCAGTATTAGAATAATCAATTCAGAAAGACGATCTTAAGGACATATTTTTGTATATCGTACATATAATGTATGATAACATTTTACATGACAAAATTAATCATCCTACAAAACACCTTTGGAATTTAAAACAGTAACCTTTCCATTTCGAAACTGAAAAAAGAAAGGTAAGGCTTTCAGCCTTAATTTAACAACCAAGACAAGGCTGAGCTACATACATCTTAGGCAGATTGAATTCCAGAGATGCAAAGCGTATTAAACGAAAAGCTCTTGCTCCATAAAACTAGTGGACACATCTTGTGACAGCCAATAAATTTGCCTCAGCATATCTAAAAATGTGTCTAGGAATGTAAGAAATATGAAGGCCAATGATGTCTGCTGGACCAAAACCATAGAATGGCTTATAATACAGATGGAGATTCAACACAGTGTTTGAGCAGCAGCCAATGTAAATCTTGAAAATATGTGAAATGTATCCCCATCCACCCTTCTCAGTATGTAAACTGGCAGCTGCTTACTCTGCCAATTGCAGGGTGTGGAAAGCCCTATCAGGCAATCTAGACAATAATTGCAAGAGTCCAATCACAAATAACTGCTTTGGTCTGCCAGGCAGAAAAATTAATGCAACCTGCTGTATCTCCATCAATGGTGGGCAGGCGTATTGTAACCAGGAAGCTTAGATGGCTCCAAATATACCGGCTGAAGTATAAAATAACAACCCATTTCCTTACTACTGAGCCAGGGACAATGTAATTGCCTTTGAGAAAAACGGCAGAGCGGGACAAGGAGTCAGGAAGGCATTTAGGATTAAGCAGAAACATTATTGCTTTATCTGTGTTAAGCTTGAGAAAATGTGCTGGCAACCAGGACTGGATAACTGACAGTCCCAGTGACAGCATTGCGAATGCAGCACTTGTCGCAGCATTAAGAACTCCTGAGGGATTTAGAATGAGGAAGGAGTGCGACAGCGGCAGAGTTAGGAAATGACGTGCAAATGTTATGCCGAAAAGGCAATAGGGCTAGGACTTAACTATTAATTCAACAGACAGTCGACAAACAGAAAGAAAAATAGTGGGGAGGAGAAGGGAATGGGGAAAGGGATCCAATAACATTGAAGTGAACATGGTCCCCATGTCAAATTCCTAGTGCAACATGGAGGAATATCTAGTGATGAGTTTTATCATAAGAAATAAACCTTGTCGCGTAAGATGTGCTTTCTTGCGCTCACTGAACTGGGGATTAGATATTTAACTCTTGTTCTCAGGGTTGACAAGAACACCAGCGTTTGAGAGCAATTTGTCCCCAGTGCAATACTAGTGGGAACCTAAAGATTTTCTGCCTTGCTCTGGAGCATGGATCATCCGTTCGAATCAGATGGTCCGTAGTTCCCGTAAGGCAGTCACTGGTGGAACTCTGAGCTGGTCTACACAGGAGCAGGAGATGTAATGTCCAGCTCGGGCAGACATACTTGCCTTGATCAAGTTAGCAGACTAAAAATACCAGCGTAGCAGCTGCTGCTAGTGCCTCGGATATGTACCTGGGGTTTCAGATGGGATTGTCCATGGGGTGACTAGCCTATCTGGCTGCCCATGCTGCTACAGCTACACTGCAATTTTTAGTGCCCTAGCTCAGTCAAAGCCAGCACAGGTATCATAGAATCATAGAATATCAGGGTTGGAAGGGACCTCAGGAGGTCATCTAGTCCAACCCCCTGCTCAAAGCAGGACTAATCCCCAATTTTTGCCCCAGATCCCTAAATGGCCCCCTCAAGGATTGAACTCACAACCCTGGGTTTAGCAGGCCAATGCTCAAACCACTGAGCTATCCCTCCCCCCCGGTATGTCTATCCGCGCTGGAAATTACACCTACAGTGCCAGTGTGGACATAAGTGCCGACGCCATGGGTACTCTGGGGCTCAAGCACCCACAGAAAAAAAATAGAAGGTGCTCAGCCCCCACCTGCCACAGCTGTTTGGTGGGGCCGCTGATCAGTTGTTTGGAGGCTAGTGGGAGGGACTCAGGGGAGGGCGGAGATCAGTGAGTGGGGGGTCTCAGGGGAGAGGGTGGGGCAGGGGTGGGAATGGGTGGAGCAAGGGCGGGGCCTTAGGAGAAGAGGCAGAATGGGGGCAGGGCCTCAGGACAGCGCAGGGGTGGAGCACCCACCCAGAAAAATACAAGTCAGCACCTGTGAGCATGGACATACCCTTTGTCTTTGCCATCTTTGACTACAGCTAGTTGACATAGTCCGATACTTTCTGACGGTGAGACAAGTTCCTTCATTATGACAGCTACCTCTAGTGAGACAAGTTGGGCGAAGCAGTGTCTCTTTTTGGACCAACTTCTGTTGGTGGACGGTGCAAACTTTCAGGTCCACACAGAGCTTTTCTTCAGGTCTGTGTAGCTCAAAAGCTTGTCCCTTCCATCAACAGAAGTTGGTTCAAGAGAAAGATATTACGTCACCTGCCTTGACTCTCTCACATCCTGGGACACACAAAGCTACAACAAGTCTGCAAACAACTATGGAAGCTTCCTCCAGCGACATGGCTGGCTAATATTCCCTACCTAAATAACCATTTGCTCTCGCCCTGGCTTAGTCATCACCAGTGACCATTACTAAGGCTGCGTTTATGTCACGGGACGTCCAGAGGCCTCCCTGATATTTTCTGCTTCAGCCTCTGAGACCACGGGACTGGAGCTGGCAGTCAGCAGGGCCCCGGCAGGGTTCCAGTGACAGGCGACAGCCTCCTCATGGGGGCCCTCCTCAGGGTTCCAGTGACGGGTGCGAGAGGAAACCATGGAGCCGCAGCAGCAAAAGTCACAGACAGGTCACAGCTTCCATGAATTTTTGTTCCTTGCCCGTGACCTGTCTGTGACTTTTACTAAAAATCTTAGTACTTTACTAAAAATCTTAGCCTTAATCATTACCAACGTACCTGTTATTGGCTACTGGTAGTGCAATTTCAAACTTGGCCAGGAACTGGAAATACTGTTCTTCTGTTTGTTCAGTAAACCCTGTCCCAACTAACAACATCCTGAAATCCTCTGCTTTGATCAATCCATTCTTAGCAACAGACTTTGAGCTCTTAATATTAAATATTCTCTGAAGGCATTCTGATAACCAGACTGGATCAAGGAAATAGAGGTTTCTCAGTCCATGGCTGGTGTCTGGGAAATGCAGCAACGATCCTGTTTCTATAAGGAAACTGATGGCTGTAAAAAAACCAGAAGAGCAAGATAGCAGTGTTATGTAACCATACTACAGACAGCAGATTAGAAGAAAGCCTTGATCACTTCATCCAGACAAGGAACAGACCCGAAAACATGCCAGCATGTAGTCAACAACCAGCATATAGCATTTACATGCAGAGGCTATAGCTAACGAGATCTCATTTCTTGCAACACAGCTGCAAATACATCTTTATTGTTTGCAAGATACAAGCTTTCAGACTACACTGAACTCTTCTTCAGATCTCTGCCCCTGCCCCAACTCAGATCCTGTTGTTCTCATGGGTGCAGCATTCCCACTGGTGGGAATACTGCTTGGGTGAGGATTGCAGGACTGGTCCTTCATACTTGAAACTCAAGACAGTTTTAATAAAACATGTCCATGTTAATTTCTGCAGGACTGGTCGAGAACGTGGCACAGCACGTGGGCAGACAAAGAGATGATACTTTAAACTAGCAGCATGCACAATACAGCATATTCTAAACTGGCAGCAGACTGATTGTCACTTGGAGAAGGATGCTCTTTTTAATGACAGTAGGTGGAATGTGACTTGATTTTAGAGCCCTGGAGACCTCCTGGAGACACCGATTCCACTACCCATGATTGTTACCAATCACCTGAATAGAGATCTGCACAGACTCAGAATCTTTTACAGTAACGATCTGAACAGCAGCTACTTTCATTCTCATAATATTTATAAATCCCAATGAACGTTAACTTCCAAGCAATTACTGGGCTCCCGAGACATACCAGCTTGCAAGTCCTCATAGTCTTTGATATCATTTCCAGGGGTTTGCTCTACGATTTGCTCTATTTGTTTGTCTGTTAGATACTGCACGTCATCATTTTGACTCCTTTTCTGTTGTTCTGCTAGGACAGCTTCTTGGAGACTAAGGTAACTTCTTGGTATCTGTAAGTCACATGAGAAAAATAGCACAACCAATTCCAAACAACAATCACGCTACTCAGCAGTTGGGTTCAAAAACATGTTTGAGAAGCAAGCTTATGAATTTGTTTGTTTTCCAAAATCAAATAACTTACAATATTTATGTTTGCTTGTTTTGTTGTTGGTTTATGGCTGCTGATACATTGTACGTATTTCCTATAGCTATATCCAAAAGCCAAACATAAAAACATAAAACAAAAAATTACCCAGGTTCGCTACAATTTTCATTAGAAAAAATAAACACTTACCAATCTCGCTGCAAGCTTCTGCGAGCAAATAAAGCTGCCAACATCCTTCATGTTGCAAGTGACTTGAAATATCAGCTGGCGGAGCCCATCAAGGCCTTCTAGGGTCTTACACGATAGCTCACTGCAAACAAAAACCAGGGGGAAGGATTGTGAGACGTTAATACAGGTTATGATTCTTCCTTTAGGGCCTGTCTACACTGCATGTCAGCTGACTCGAGCTCAGGCGATGGGATTGTAAAATTGATGTCTAGATGCTTGGGCTCAGGCTGGAGTCCGAGCTCTGGGACCCTGAGAGACGGGAGGGTCCCAGAGCTGGGGCTTCAGCCCAAACCTGAACGTCTACACAGCAATTTTACAGCCCCACAGCCCAAGTGCAAGTCAGCTGACACGTGCCAGCTGCAGGTGTTTAATTGAAGTGTAGACGGACCCTTAATGTCACTATTTCTTTATCTGTTATTTGGAATTTCTAATTTCCAGTGCCGGAATAAATGAGGTGGGATGGGGGCAGGGTGCTCTCAATGAGGGTCCTTGACTTGGGGAAAACATACCAAGAAATGTGAGAAAAAGACACATTGGTCCCAGATCCTGGCCCTCCCAGTGCCATCTATTGTGCATTGTTCAGGGACACAGAGCTCCCTCCCTCGGGGGAATGCCACGGTGGCACGAAGCCAATGTATCTAGCGCTCCACCATCCCCTCTCCAGCCCCTGAGCCGGGAGTATGAGATGTCAGCAGTCCATAGGCGACCGTTCTTGTCCAACTGGTTCCGCCAGCCTCAGGTTCAGGGAGGTAGAATGGTGGCTCACAGCTGCCTTTCCCCCACCCTGGGTCCTGCACAAAATGCAGCTGGCTGGACCCCCTTTATGCTGGGTCCTTACAAGCTGGCCTTCTCCATCTCTCTTACAGCTAGGAAATGCCTGTCTCCCTATCATGCTATTCCTGGCCTCCTTGTTTGCTGCACAGGAGCACTCCTCTTCTGCTTTTCCCCATAAAGACTCTTTCTTACGGATTCCACATATGGTGGGGAGGGAGGGAAAGGGAAGAAATTTGTTTTAAAGGAGAATCCTGTATTTTAAACCCTGGCCATTGAGTGGTGGGGGGCAGGGGGATGGGGGAAAGTATGTGCTCACACACCCGGGCTGAGCTGAATGAATGGCCTATAAGAGTGCTTTTGTCTCACCCGCACAAAGGCATTCTGCAACTACTCTGGCTGTCCCCGAGTAGTGCTCGGGGGAGCCGTGTTCCTGCCAGCTCCAGGTGAATGATGGTGAATGAATGAAATTGTTTGGGGTGGGGGTAGGGGGAAGGAAGTGGGCATAGCGTCTCCAGCTAAGAGGAAATGAATGAGGAAAGTTGGACAGGAGACTGGAAGCTGACAGGAGCTGAGAGCAGACTGTGCTGGGGAGAGTTTGAGCAAGAATATTAATTAGAGTTCAGGGTCAGGGTGAAGGGAGTTCCCTTTAGAGAGAGAGGTCCGGGCAGGCTGCTTTATGGTGGCAAAAGAGTGGCTGTAATGAGAGTGAGTAGGAAATGATGGTACCAGGGTAAATTTGGTGATATGCTGCTAGTGCAACCAGCACTGTACGCAGGGTAGGCCCAGGTAAAAGCTGGACTCACAAGTGTGTATCCTGGACCTAGTTTTAGTGCAGCTAGGAAATACAGTGCCTATTGCACGCTGATAAAGGAAGCCGCCCTGCCTGTGAGTGTGAACATTCTGCCTGAGCGGGAGCTAGGCCATACACCAAGCGTCGGGTGGCTTTCCTGACGTTGGGAAGGATACAAGGAGGCTGGGAAGCTCAGTGCAGGGTCTGTTTACCAGATGCAGAATGTCCCGGCAGAGATCTTCACACTGACAGTGTGTGCAGAGCGTGAGCGGCTGGTGCAGCAGAATACCCCATTTCCCAGCTATGGGAATTCAACATCAGCTTCTGGGCCTAGTCAACTGTTCCCACCAGAGATGTTGGGAATTTCCAGCTGTTAGGGGTCAGTGACAAGTTGCTGCTGTCTCAGCACAGTGCTCAGCAATCGCACGTGCTGGGAAATGTAAGTCCTCTGTTCAATTTCCCAGCCCGAGGATTCTGCGTTCCCCAAGTGCACTCTCACACCACGCAGACGTGAGCAAGTTGGGCTGAACTCCATGACCTGGTTATATAATGAGCAGTCGCTGACTCTTTGGCCTTTCTAAAATAAAAAATGATGTAGACTGTAAGCCCTTTGGGGCAGGAACCAGCTTTTTGTTCTGGGTTTGTACAGCACCTAGCACAATGACCAGGAATCCTAGTTGCTATGAGAATGCAACAAATATGTAGTAATAGTCTTGTAAAGTTATAAAGGCATTTATCTTGCAAATATTACAAATCCCATTAGTATATTGCTAATTGGCAGTAATAATACTTAGATTTTATAGAACAGTTGCCATCTTTATCTTTAAAGTGTTTGCAACATTAATCACTCAATGGATACAACTCCCCTGTGAGTTAGTTAATAAAATTTATCCTTATTTTACTTAGAGGGAAAATGAGATGCAATGAAGGCAGGGTAAGTGATTTGCCCAAGGTCACAGCTGTGATTAGAACTCAGTTCCTGCCTCGTAGACCCATGTTGAGACCACTATAGCATGCCATACTTCTCTCTCTGATTATACCAGAAAAAATCCAATATACAGAAGAAGTACAAAGCTAATGAGTTTTTAGACCTATTGTTGCCAAGGAAAACATAAAATTTACAAAAGCTACTTACATTTAGGGGCCATAAAGTATAACCCACTGATTGATACACAGCGATATAAGAGATATTGTACTTACTGTAAGTGCTTGAATGTGATATCTGGAAAGCCCGTAGCTCTTGATCCAGAAGGAGAGCGACAAAGAGCCAGGACATATGCTCTAAGAGTTGCTATCCTCTCAACGCGAAATTTAGTTTCAATAAGGTCAAGGTGTGTTCCTACCACTAACACGACAGAATTCGGGGCTTTGGCCTGAAAGGAAAAACACGGACCCTGATTTGCCCCAGACTATGTAATGTACGGAACTGACAAGTGATCAGAAGTCAAGGAATACATTTCACCAAACTCAACGGGATCGCTTAGACTTTAGTGGAGAAGAGTCAGAACCAAACCCCTGGATCCAAACAACTTTGAACTTCAGGGAAATTCGGATCTAGAATCAAACTGTGCGGCTAGCCCCTTTCTCAGGGTACGTCCACGCTACAGTTATGGGTATCTGCTGCCAAGCAGAAATACCAGAGCTGCCTTTACTCCAGCTAGCTCAGGTACCGGAGCAGTGACGCTGCAACCGTACAATCTTCAGCACAGGCTTTACAAGCCCCCTGGAATGCTGGGTAATTATGTGCGTGCCGCAACAGTTTCACTGCTCCGATACCTGAACTAGCTCGATTAAAGCTAACTTGGAAATGTCTACACAAGCTACCGTCACGCCCCAGGGTTCCCGTGTAACCATACTCTCTGCTATGGTATTAACTCAATCTCCAGATCCAGACACCTCTGAACGCTGAATCTCAGCCCGGCAGCTCGGACCTATCTTTATGCATTGGAATGGAATTCAGCCACAGAGAGCACTGGAGACCTACGTATCTGAACTAAAAAATGTTAAAACAGAACCTCTCTGGGCCAGAAGAATAGAATAAGTGCGACTAACCAGCACAAGATAGAAACTGCTTAGAAATCCCCTCAAACCAAACTGTGACTAGGCACTAATGAGTATTTGCAGCTTTGTCTTAGTCTGAATTTACAAATCAGCTTTTGTTTCACTCTCTGATGTGCAGAGATGATGAATTTAAACCATTAAATGTAGGGACCTATCTATGGTACAATGGCAATTTATATCCCAAGAACAACATAAAATTCACAGATAGATGAGCTTATAAGAGAGGTTCTAAATGAAGGTAAAGCATCCCCGTTGATGGGCAGAAATGCGACTAAAAAAATCCCACAACCCGAAGGGACGTCTTACCTCAATGTTCAGCAGCCAGAACTGAAGGTTTGCAACAGCCTCTTCCCCTAGTGCCAGGTTCCATACAACTACATACAATGCTTTGTCTGTGAAGAAACACTGATTGACGGTCGACATGCTTGCTGGGCCCCCGATATCCCAGACATTGAATTCCACGGAATCAATCTACTTAGACAGAGAGAAGCGGTCACATAAAACAGCTACAGGAAGCCATGGGACGATAACAGCTGAAGTCTAAACTGAGGCCTAGGTGTCTGCATATTGTATGCCATTAGAACGGTATCGATGTTGCAATTGTGCCTCAAGGAAATCAAAATCAACAAGCAATTATTAAATGTGGCTGCCACTTGCACGCAGGAAATCGGAACGAATCACTTCCTGCTAAGACTATAGGTGCACTGCTGATACTGGTAAGTCTCCAGCTAATGCTCCAGCACAAACAAAAGACTGATTCTGAGCCATGTAATTCACTGGCTCAGGAATAAGAATGGTTTCCATACTTGATTGTGGTATATTTGATAGACTTGCTAAAGCTAGTTAGCCAAAAAGTGAATCATAGAGAGCTGGGGTACAGGGAAGCCCCCTGCCGAAACCATTTTCATTCCACAGAAGGGGTCTACACCTTGAGCTGGACGGGTAAACCCTGGTCGAGCTACTGAGCCAAAAACAGAGCAGTTGCAGCAGGGCCTAGCTGCCTTGAGTACAATCCTGTCCAAGACCGCTAGGCACATACTTGGGCGACCAGACCCTCCTACCACTGCCACTACATTTCTATTTTTAGCATGGTATGTCTCCTTGAGCTGGAATTCACATCTCCAGCTCGAAATGTAGACGTACCCTTAGTCCTGATTCCCATCAAGGCTGAGTTTACCTTGCACAAGGGCAGAATCTGTCTAGATACTTTGGTGTTCAAAGCTTCTCATGCCACTGATTAACACCTGCTGGATGTCATGAGAAACCCTGATGCCAGGTGCAGTGTAATGCCAGAGGCGGGCCAAAAGAGCACTCTCAAATCCAGGCTGCTGTGAATTTGATAAGAAGTTTTAAAGTACTGCATATGACTCTGCCCCTACAGCTTGGGGTCTATCTATGGTGCTTATAAACCCCCATCAGTGTAGTATCTCAGTATCTTTTATGCATTTATCCGTACAAGCCAGGGGAAATGGATTCCTCCTAAAAGTGGGGGGCCCCGAGGCCCCGCCCCCTCTGCAGTCCATATCCGCCGCGCCTCTTCCCCCCGAAGCCCCGTCCAAGGCAGAAACCAGAGCCAGGCCAGGGAGCCCGGGCCCCTCCGCCTGCCCGGGATGCGGGAGCCCGAGAACCGCCCTGTGTCCCCGCCTCCTCTGATGCAACTGAAGGAGAAGGATCATTTCCACTGTCCTGTGGTGGAATTCAGTGTTAGTAAAGGCAGAGTCTTATGGCCACATAGGGCCTGATACTGATCTCATATTGGGGTAAATCAGGAATGATTCCACTCGAGATAACAGAGTTACACCATTGTAAGTGAGGTGAGAACCAGACCCTTTGGCCATTGTTTATAGGATTCTAGTCCTTTGCAGGTCAGGCAATAACTTTGTCAGAATATTAAATTCCACTTTAAAGGCCTAAGACTTGAAACTGGATTTTCGTGATCAGTGAAGTGTTGCCTGGAGGCTGCATTCTGCAGAAATGCAGGAGACAACTTGGTTAATCGAAGGGTGCTCCATGCATGCTAATCCTTGAAAGGTTTGTATCTCCAGGGCTCTAAGTTCAATACGAACATCTCCATGTTCTTTCACTAGGCTGTGACTCACTGCACCCAACTTAGAAAGAATGGAAAAGAAACACCCTCGCTTTAAGGAAAAGTTCCATGGAACCAAATAGAAAATGTTTACATTCCTATAGCTGATGTGAACCCTACAGAATTCATCCCTGCTTTACAATTCTATACGTTAGTTCAATTAGCCATAAAATATCATTCTCCATTAAATTCCATAGGATTGTACCGTAAATTCGATTATGTTTCTGTAGGATCCTACTGGTCTCATCCCAATTAAACTCTATAGGGCTTTATCATAAAGGCCTCGCAGAAATGTCTTTCCCTTTTCCACCAATCTAAAAAATGTTTTGCAGCATCTGTTTTCTATTGGAATTTTTCTTTTTAAACGGTCCCCTTTTCTCTTCCACAGGAGCTTGCCTCACAGAGCCTGATTTAATCTTTCATACGGTAAGCATCTATTTAAAACATGGCATAAGGTTTGCCAAAAATGGGGAGGGCTCAGTGTCTTGAGACAAACAGTTTAGGGGGAAAAGCTCTTGGCCAGCTGAAGATTTGAACACAGTTGTTCTGCTGTAGTCCTGAAAGTGGTGCTACAACCACTGATTATAAGCCAATATTTGGTCTCACCAGGCTCTCTCTGCCCAAGAGTGTACACTCTGGTCAATACATTACCTAGCAAAGCAGTGTCTTATGTCTATGACTACTCATTTCTCTTCCAAATCCTTATTTTCCACTTGGAAGCTGGCAAACAGGGCCATTGATTTCAACCAGTTCCCTGAGTCAGATTTTCAAAGATAACTAGCTACCTAAGATGCAGACAGGCACCTAATGGGATTTGCAAACATGCCTACATGAGTTACGTTCCTAACACCCACTGAAATCAAAGGCAGTCAGATGACTCTTCTTAGATGCACTTGATTTCAAGGGGAGTTAGGAGCCCACATACCTTTGTGGATCTGGGCTTTAGTGCCCAGAATACAATGATGAAGGGTTGTCAGAACTAGGCATGTTTAGTAGAAAGGGAAGATGTGAGAAATGACTAGTGATTAACACAGGCAGTGCTTAATTTGTGCCAGGGCTTGCCAGAGCTGAGCCCGGCACCTCTAGGCTTGGCAGTTCATAGCCCCGGCATCTCCAAGCTTGCTGCATCAGTTACGAATGTAAAAAAAATTGCTTGAGCCCTGCCATGTCTTTCATTACAAATTAAGCACTGAATAAAGGATGTTTTAAAGAGGGCAGAGACCACCAAGCAAAGAGTGAACCAGAAGAAAGAGCTTTAGGCTGTAATAAGAAAAACATTTTTAACTACAGTGTAGGAATGTAGACAACTGGACAATGAAGCAAGCTGACAAAGGGAATGGTGAATCACAAGAGTAAATTAACACCATCTACAAGGTCTGGTTTAGGGTAATGAAGTCAGTCTAGCACTGTTTTAAGGGGCAGACTACATGACCCACTGGAGATCCTTCCTGCTCCAAACCATTCTACACTAGCAAACTACCTCTGACCATTATTCACCTTGGCTTTGAGTCCAGCTGGTTTCTGAAGCTCCCATTTTGTTGTCCGTATGGTGGCATCACTGTGCATCATCTGTGGGGCTTTCCCTGTCTGCAAGATCTCTGTAAGTGTTGACTTTCCCTGCCGTGGAGGACCGACAATAATCATCTTCATCAGCTTGCATTTCTCTGCTTTGCGCAGCTGTGCCCGCAAGTATGCTAATATTGTTTTAGGGCCTATTGGAAAAAAGGGTGAACATAGCCTGTGGTTAGCAATGTGCAGCAGGGCACATTTAAAATCTAGTGCAGCAGGTATGCCGGTAGTAAAAGTATTTTCACTGCAGTTTCTCTGTTGATTGAAAGGGTTCAGCGAATAAACAAAAGGAACGAAATTCCTAATGGACAGACCTGATCCCACCAAAAAGTCAACTCAGCAAGAGGCTACAGTGAGTCAGTGTAAAGAGAAAAAAAATACTTTCATTTTCACTCTTCAAAAGCTCAAAGGAAACATAAAACACTAATGCAGCATTGGCAAATACTCAGTACATTCTTATACTTGCATGTTTCTACTTAAAACAAGGTTTAGACCACAGCACTTGATTTAAGAAAAATTAGGTTTTTTTAAATAAAAGACTATGCTGTTATAATTGGTCCAAAACACGACAGCTTACACCATCATGTTACTCTGCAATGTTTTGGGCCATTACTGAAAAATGCTTTAGAAGGGCTGTCAAAGTATTATAAACTATTTGCAGTCCTATAAAATCCACCACAAAAGTTCTCTGGCATAATATACTGCCAACAAAAGGTTGCATTTACAGGTCATTTTTCTGACGTAAAAATCTTTCGTAAACGGAGCCAATATTTGGCGTTTCGCACTGAGAGCTGAACAGTGGCGCAACCAGAATTTTCTCAAGGTGGGGGCCTGGAACCAGAAGAGGTGGAGGAGGCTGCATTAGGAGATGGTTCACAGCGTTCTGGGAAATGGGGAGCCAGGTGCACGGTGTCTTAGGAGCCAAAGCCCCAGGAAGAGATGCAGCCCCCACTTCAGGCCATGCTGGTGGCTGAGAGATTCAATTGCTACTTCTTCCCCATCTCCAAGCCTTTCCCCTGCCACCAAAGAAATCGGAACCAGCCCAGATCTCTTCCTCCCCTCCCCTCCCCTCCCCTCTCCTCAGAGAGACTCGGACCTCTCTCTGTGTCCCCTCCCCTTCCACTGGAGAGACTGGAAGACACTGTGTGGTAGCATCCATGGCCAAGAGAGGGCCTGGACCCCTCCCCTGTTGTGTCCTGGGGTTGACTTTGCACTGTGTGGGAAGTTCCCTATGCAATTCCTTTTAACATTCCCTATGCAGATACAGTTCTTTCATGTCCAAGATGATAAAAGTGATTCTGATGCTCTGTTCAAAGAGATGAATTTATTAAAATACGTGTAGAATACAGACTTACCCTCTTTTATGATCTCGGCAGGAATGTTGCTGATATTTAGTTCCTCAACATCCAGCTGCCAAAGATTAGCCAGCTGTCCAAGTTCTGGAGGGAGCTCTCGGATACCAGGGTTACTGTTGGAAAATAAATCAATCTACCAACAACCAGGCTTTGTAAGTACGTAGCTACTGTTAGGGGCTCCCATATTACACAATTCTGTCTTCATAAAGATCTGCCCCTCTCTTCCATTAACATTTTCATAATACTCAGCACTTCCATAGCGATTTCCATCTTCAAAGTGCTTGGTAAAATTTAATTAACCCCCACAGCACCCCTGTGAGGCAGGTGAGTATTATCATCTCCAGTTTGTAGATGAGGAAGCTTGGGCAGAATGGTTAAAGCTCAAGGCTACAGAAGGAGACAGTGGAGAGTCAGGATTAGCATTCAGGCCAGCAGCATCCAGTTCTCTGCTCCGCCCATTAGAACCACTGTCCTTACTCTAGAGTTTAAAGGTTAAAATCTCCAACCTAATTATACAAATCTATGGGCCCGATCCTATGAGCTGCTGAGCGTCTTCAACTCCCTCTGACTTTACATGTGCTCATCGCCTCGACTCTACGGCTACGTCTACATTTGGAGACTGGGCTGAAGCAGACATGCTTGTGCTAGCTTTCACCGAACTAGAGCATTAAACATAGTAGTGTAAATGCAGTAGCACCGGCAGCAGCAAACAGTGGCAAGGCTGAGTATGTACCCACGGGGTCTGGGTGGGGTTGTACTGGGGGGCGGCTCGCTGCTGCCCGAGTTACCGTGTCTACACTAGTATTTGTAGCATGCTATCTCAATGAGAGCTAGCATGAGTCTATCACACGGATCTGGGAATCACACCCCCAGCTTGTAGTGTAGATGTAGCCTCAGACAGAAGGTTGGTCGTCAAAGCAGCAGAGTAATAATGTGGCTTTTCATGGCATGTACTTACTTCCCTAAATAAAGCTCTGTTAGACCTTTCAGAAGGCAAATGGATTGTGGGACGGTGTCTAGCTTATTGTCATTTACATAAAGGACTTCCAGAGAGTCACTCAGGAATGCCGGAAACTCCAAGAAGGGACCTGAAACAACATGAGAGAAAATAAATGCTGAGATGAAAGCAAACAGAACATGCCACAAGGCTCTAGACCAATAACCCTTGGTCTTTAACATTTCAGCGAGGTCATTAGGTAATTGAATTAGTTACCATGAAGCAACACATGCAAAGCAAGTGACCACCAACAGAAACAATGGTAATAAAGCATCCAGGCCCAGATTACGGTTTTTACAATCACAGCACTGTTGGATTTTGCCCTCGTGTAGAGGTGCAAACCCCCAGCAGTGAAGTGAGACCTTCTACCTGTGGAGCACTGAGGCAGACTGAATGTCTCCACAGTCACTGATGGGAATGTGTCTAGAAGAACATTTAATTTTTCTTTTTTGGTGGAGTAGCATGTGTTTCCTTGTGGTTGGACAGCGTCTGCTCTGACATGCATCACGGCCCGAGCAATGACATCCATGCCAAATCCAGACCCATAACTTGCACGCAAGGAGCACAAGCACTGGGAAGTTTGTTCCCTGCACTCTCACAAGAGCAGCCAAAATGTGGCCACAATACTGTCTGATAACTACATGTGAATAACTCAACAAGAGTTCAGGATGAGCAGAGAATCAGGTCAATTTATGGAATTAACCCTGCACAGAGGGGGAGCTAGCGAGCAGCAGGGATCTGACAGTGACTACAGTGGGCAGATGAGTCAATGTAGGCCCTCACCACAGGCAACAGTAAAGCTAAGATTTACTCAAGGGCCCCAGATGGAGGCATAGAAGAAGCTGCATTGATCTGGAATGATGCTGCACAAAGAGCGATTTCAGACTGTCAACCAGTGAATGACAGAATGATATGAGCAAGATTTCAGAAACGCGATATAAAAATGACCATCATTCAATGCTACGCCCCAACAAGAGAATTCAATGATGACAATAAGGATACTTTTTATAACGGTCTTCAGAAGCTCATCAGCAAGTCCCACATGATGATATTTTTATTGTTATGGGTGATATAAATGCTGTGGTGGGGAGAGACAATCATGACATGACAGACATAAAGGGCATAGGTGAAACCGGCTCACTTAACAGTGAACACTTGCTTGAATTATGTCAACTGAACCATCTTATTGTTAGAGGGATACTCCTTCATCATACACCACCATAAAACAATGTGGTTCTCACCTGATGGCAAAAATCATATGAATAAAGTTCTGATCGTCACCTCAAGACATCCAAGTATACAGAAGGGCAGATGTAGGCAGTGATCATCAACTGTGCATTGCCACAGTGAAAATGAAATTGAGGAAAGTACCAGTAAAGTGAATCACAAGAAAAATTAACGTCTTTAAATTTGAGGATGAACACTCCTCAAACACTCCTGGGTTCAGTTCACTCATTTTTTGACTCGTTATGAATTTAATCTTTTTAGCGTTTACTGCTTCTCTTCAGTATGGATGAATGGAACTAATCTAGCTATAGACAGACAGATTCAGTCCATCCTGGACACACAGGAGTAACTACCAAAAATAGCAGCAATGCTCCCAATTCATTTCCTAACCCTAGATAGAAAAGAGTGTGTTATGTTAGAACCAGGCTCGAAGTGTTTATGAATTGTAATTATTTATTCATGAATTATGTATGACTTTTCTGGTTTGGGTCTGGATTTTCTGTTAAAAGAATTCCCTGGATTTTCTGTTAAAAGAATTCTGTTAAAAGAAATCCTAAAAATATTTTTGGATGGGTAAACTACACAAATGCAACCACATACATATGCAAGAAGTTTATTCTGAGTTTTATCAACCTAGTGTACTGAGTATCCCTAAATCATCCTCTGTAAATAATTTCCTAGACATAAGTAAACAGTTTACTTGGTAAAACTATATTAAATATAGGGAGCTTTTTGTACGAAACTGATGCGTTCTGACTCCTGTCTTCACTAAATGTCCTTTAAACTCCTGGTCATGTCCTCTGGTCTCACCAAGCTGCACTTGGGACAGGAGGAGAAGCTGGGAGACAAAGGTGATTTTACTCCATCTTTGTGGCTGTCCAATCCTGGCGCCAGCCAGGGAGCTGGTTTGGCCCCTGGCCCAAGTTTAGTCACACCCAGATACCCACGTATCAAAGGGGACATTCTAGCTAGGGACTGTCAGAGAGCCGTGGCGCTCAGGCCATACCCCCTTTCCCCAGGTCCCACCCCCTTTTCTAGGGGAAGGGGTTGTTATGAAGACTGGGCTGGCTCTGCATTGCTTGGGGATTCTCATTGCACAAGGAATCCCCAGGGAGCTGGTTAAACCAGCTTTATGTTCCTTTGCACGGCCAGAGCATCACAAAGGAGCTATGGCAGGGCTGAAGGTCTGGCCCTCTGAATCTCCATCTTCTTGTTATAACATTCATGTTTCTTATTTCAACATAACACACACCAATCCTTTTTGCTGAGGCCCTTCCCCATTTGCAGCTGATTGCTGGATCGACATCACCTAGCCCATACTGACAAATGCACCTCTTATCCCCTTGCTCCATGACCTGATGAAAGTGCCTCCATCTCTCCTTTTGTCTCTCCTTCTCAGCTCCTCTTTTCACATTATTCGACAACAGTAGGCACAGAAGATGGGCATTAACTGGAATAGCCGGAGGATTTGTGTGGGGTGGGGTTGGTAGTAAGGCCAGGACAGATCTTTGGCTCAAAGCATCCCTGGGGTTAGTCCTCCGTTCACGCCCCCGTCCCCCAGCTGTTGTAATAGCTTTACAGAGAGGATATGATGCCCCTGATGCTGACAAACTCTTTAGAACAAAGGTTCAGGGTCATATTCCCACATGTTCTACACTCGGGATTGATGTCACAGCATTTATCTTTCTAGGTAAATCCTGCTATTTCTCTTTTCATTTGTAACTAGTTAAAGAAAATCTTACACACAACAGAGATTTATTTTCTTCATATGAACACACACATTACTTGCTGGACAGCAGCTTCTACCTCCACGGAGAGGAAATTTTGAAAGTTTCATGGTTCCTTAGAATTTAAGGCCAGAAAGAATCATTAGATCCCCCAGTCTGACCTCCTTTGTATCACAAGCCATTAAATTTCACCCAGTTAATTGGGCTCAATACAGTTAACCCTGTATTGAGCCCAATAACTTGGGTTTGAACAAAGTATTTCAGTCCTCGTAACTCTTGTGTGCCACAGGCAGAGAACAAGAGAAATCATAAGAATGGCCATACTGGGTCAGACCAAAGGTCCCTCTAGCCCAGTATCCTGTCTTCCAACAGTGGCCAATGCCAGGTGCCCCAGAGGGAATGAACAGAACAGGTAATCATCAAGTGATTCATCCCCTGTGGCCCATTCCCAGCTTCTAGCAAACAGAGACTAGGGACACCATCCCCTGCCCATCCTGGCTAATAGCCATTGCTGTACCTACTCTCCATTAACTTATCTAGTTCTTTTTTGAACCCTGTTCTAGTCTTGGCCTTCACAACATCCTCTGGCAAAGAGTTCCACAGGTTGACTGTGCACAGTGTGAAGAAATACTTCCTTTTGTTTGTTTTAAACCTGCTGCCTATTAATTTCATTTGGTGACCCCTAGTACTTGTGTTATGAGAAGGAGTAAATAGCACTTCCTTATTTAATTTCTCTACACCAGTCATGATTTTATAGACCTCAGTCATATCCCCTCTTAGTTGTCTCTTTCCCAAGCTGAAAAGTCTCAGCCTTATTAATCTCTTCTTATACGGAAGCCGTTCCATACCCATAATCATTTCTGTTGCCCTTTTCTGAACCCTTTCCAATTCCAGTATATCTTTTTTGAGATGGGGCGACCACATCTGCACACACTATTCAATATGTGGGCGTACCATGGATTTATATAGAGGCAACATGATATTTTCTGTCTTATTATCTATACCCTTTTTAATGATTCCCAACATTCTGTTCACTTTTTTGACGGCCGCTGCACATTGAATGGATGATTTCAGAGAACTATCCACAATGACTCCAAGATCTCTTTCTTGAGTGGTAACAGCTAATTTAGACTCCATCATTTTATATATGTAGTTGGGACTATGTTTTCCAATGCCTGAGGCCCCTGCAATGGCTGGCTATTGATTAGGTGAGGTGTGCCTGGATGATCTCAGCAGGTGATCCATGCTCCATGCTGTAGAGGAAAGCAAAAAACACTCAAGATCCCTGCAAATCTGACCTGGGGGGAAATTCCCTCCTGACCCCAAATCTAGAGATCAGTTTGACCCAGAGGATTTGAGCAAGACCTAGCAGCCAGGCATCTAGGAAGAGGATTCTCTCTGTGACCTCAGATCCATCTGTCAGGTGTCCTATCTCCAGCTATGGCCAATCCCTGATTCTTCAGAGCAAGGCAAAACTACTCCCAGAATATATCTGACCAATGGTGCCCCAGGGGAAAAACTCCTTCCTGACCCCTGTAGCCAACCAGCTAAAGCCCTGAAGCATGAGATTTTATTATAGTCTTTGTCTTAATGCAGATTTGCAAGGGTCATGGGTGTGTTGTGGGTAATGCTTCTGCTTTGTCCATGACCCATGAAGGAAGGGGGAAAATAGAGGGATTCATTCATAGTGCAGTGAGGTGAGACTATATGGTTAGTGGACTATTCTCATCAGGATGTCCAGGGCAATGTTAACTGTCACCACGAAACCTAAATTTTATTCCGTTCTGTGCAATTCCCCGGGGACACTGTAAAATGCACTGTCAGGAAGGTATTCCCAAGGAAGAATGCAGCACATAAAAGATCAGAGTGGCCTAAAATAAAAACAAACAAACAGAAAGCAAAGCAAAGCAAATTAATTCCACAGAGATTAGGGATCAGTGTGGATATCTTCAAATGGTCTTTTGAATTTTATGGGATTTCACAGGTGGTAATCCAGAAAATCTCCCGCCAGACCTTTGGCAATCATCAAAGAGGCAAAGGGCAAAACCTATCTTGCAAGTTCAGCGACATAGTTGTATTGCCCTTGGGATCATCTAATTATTGGTTCATTCTCCCATCTCAGTGAACTAACGGGTACACTAGCTAGAGTGACTAGCTTTTCAAAACACGCACTCCCAACAGAAATACAATGCGTCCGATGAAGTGAGCTGTAGCTCACGAAAGCTTATGCTCAAATAAATTGGTTAGTCTCTAAGGTGCCACAAGTCCTCCTTTTCTTTTTGCGGATACAGACTAACACGGCTGCTACTCTGAATCACGCACTTTAGTAATTTGGACAAAGAGAGGGACTGATAGTTCAGGGAGAGAAGCAGGTTTCACCCACCAGCCATTTGGGCAGAGGGGATAGACCAGCTCTACAGTAATTTGTACGTTAAAAGCATTTCCCATCTTATTTTCATGTCACTGCACTAAGAGCTGCAGCTGTACTGATACTGACCACTCATCTGCCAGACTCCAAGAGGGTCCCGGTACCCCTGGAATTCACTTGGCGCAATTGACCATCTCCTTCCCAGGAGAGGAGGACATACCACATACCATACCTGCCTCTGTGCCTGCACGCCCTCGGTTTCTTGTGGTAAAAAAGGAAATCCGCTTTGTTTTAAACCCCTCCTCGCTCCTGCGGACGAAACAAAATGCACAAAGCGATGCTTGAGAAAGACAAAGCCACGCTGGGGGACGTTCACATGAACTCGTACTGTTATGGGCCCAACCTTTGGGACCTCAGCACCTTGTAGGATCTGGACCTCTGCAAGGCTTCATAATGTCAGAGTACAGCCTTTGCTGGTTCCCATTCCCATGTATGTGGAAGAGGAGTCTGAGCCACACAGTTCAGCAGCAGTTCTGAACACCACCAAAACTCAGAACCATCTGGACCCAAGGGTTTTGGTTCAGACTCATCTCTGTCATTCAGCATATTAGCCTAGCTCTGGGGCATCATGTTGATTCCATTTGGGAAATGCACACTTGACTTTGCGTTCTCTTTACTGGTATCAAGGTTTAGGAGATTGTCAAATAGCAAACTGAGAGACTCTGGAGAATAGCCTTTTCCTACTACAGCTAGCACTCTGACATGATGACCCATGAATGCTATTGTGGAGGTGGACCGAGACATTTCTAGAGCATTTATACATCCTTGTTTATTGACATTGACCATGCAGACTAGTGGCAGGGCAAATCATAATGAATCTAGCAGAGCTGCTGGGCATACACCCAAATGATATACATGGAAGCTGGATGCGCTGACAGTCACCGCTGGAGAAGGGAACAGACCAGCAAGTCTGCCTATCAAACGTCCTTATAATGTTTTCTAAATGGAAAAAATATCACTCCCAATTTTTCTTTTCTTTTCTAAATCACCAAAGTCATTAGTCTGGCTATGGGCTAATGGCCTGTTACATTTTAATGAAAAAAACCAAACCCAAAGATTATTAACATTTTTCAAAACATGTACTCCCAACAGAAGTACAAAAGTTTAAGCCCAGACAAAATGCTTATGGTTAAGATATGCTCCCCACAAATAAGTACTTGCATTGGTAAACCACTCAGAGTGAAGCGTGTTCTACATTCTATTACCACTAATAATTATTCACTCATGATATAATGTCATGTGCTATATCCAAAGGAATTATGGGTAATATTTCTTCAATGCCACGGGTGTACAAGACACTTTGGAGATGCAAAAGAAGATGTGGTCCATGCTGTACGGATAACTATATGCTATATAGAGGGAATTAATCCAGCGAGTCTGTCAAAGCATCGTCACTTTCTACCACATGTAAGGGATTGGTTTTGTTATTAATTTTTAATCTTTAGTTTAAATTTTAGCTCTGACACAAACTAAACGGAACACTTACTTCCCAAGCTGATTCTTAGAAAGATCCAGTGATTTAAGTTGCCTGCAAGTCCACTTATCTTGAGAAGGCAATGAAACTAACTGATTTCCCAAAAGCTTCAGTGACACCAGCGCCTGAAAGAGGAATAGGCTGCACTTACAAGAAGCAATCCATTAAACCAGCAGAAAGAGGTTTGGTAAGTACAGCTGCTTAAATCACAGGAAAACTAAGAAAGCACTTCTTATTTAACAAAGAGACTAGCTTCCTAGGATATAAACATTCTCCTCCTTAACTCTCTCCAATACACACATTTAGTTCATCTCCTTGTACAAAGCAATGCAACTTTTAGCCCAACACAATTACTGAAAGATTCAACTATAAATTCCAAACGTCAGCTTTGGTGTTAATGAAACAGTCCGATGTAGATAAGAGATATGTTTTATATGGATACTATGCCATATGTTTGTCATAGGTGTTGCATATGTGTGTGGATTAAGATATGAGTGGGCCCTCTCCTACTAATTCATATTTCAGATTATATATTCTCTTGTATAAATCCAAAATGTAAAATGTGACCTACCTATACAGTAGAATCTGCATATATTTTTGTTACATGTGGTTTAGATTATTAAAAGTAGATTTACGTTTCCTTTCACCATTTATACTATTGGTCTTACTCTTTACCTGTACTCAGTTTCATTTGCTTGCTTTCATGCATTAAGAAGCACCACGGAGATATGGTGAAATTCCAAATACCACCTCCCTCCTAAAAAGTTAATTAAAATTTACAAAAAATTGATTTATGCCAGATTTTGTAAACCTCCCCACTCTCCCACCTTGCTTTACAAATAAATTTGAAGCTAAAACCATTTGATGGTGTCCCTTTAATAAAACAAGAGTACTTTTTCATTGAAGAGATGTTCTCAAGATAGTAAGGCAACAGGACAATACCCAAAGGCACTATAAAGTGCTTTTAAAAGCTGGACAAGAAGATAGTTCTTGAAATGTGTCAGCATTAGATGGAAAATTGGGGATGAGGGGTTCCCCCATGAGAAATTTCAACTTTTGATTAAAAAATGTTTTGGCCTAAAATTGAAACTTTTGGGATTTTTGGCCACAATGTTTTTGTTTTTTCAGCAAGTCAATGTTTTCCATGAAAATATTCATTTTGTCAAAGATCCAATTATCCATAGGAAAACAGCTTTTGACTGAAAATTTAGTCAACTCCTAGTCAATACATCCCCTGATGTGATCTGAGATAAGCAGAATTCTAACCTAGAAATGCCAAATTCTTTCTAGCATAACTCCACTGAAGTTAGTGTAATATACCCAAAGTCAATGGAGTTATGCCAGCAGAGAATTTGGCCCTAGGTATTTTAGACACCATTTATGTTCCATATGCCATTAAGGTTTAGTGTAAATGGTGGATACCACTTAAGAGGTTGTGCTGGCATGGTGTGGCAAGTACTTAATCAAGCCACAATAACACTGTCTCAGAAAGTGAGACTGTTCCTCTGTGATGAGGTCAAATAGAAGAATAAGAAATTGGAGTGGGACCAGGGTAGCCGCCTATCATCAAGTGAGTAGGTCGGTATTTAATGTGTAACTTGCACAGTGCCAGGATAGGGGCACAACAAAGCTTTGACATAATGCTAGAAAAGTAACAAATATAGATAACTGTGAAATATTAGAGGAGGCCATTGGAAGGGAACTGGTGAAGGAACATGCTGAGTCAATTTAAATGCTGGAATTGAACGACACCAGAGACTTCCAGAGAAGTATAAACAAATTAACCATACAGCCTTCCCCCTACTCCACCCCCACATTTTGTCAAAATCATTGCACATTTGGAATCAACCTCAGTTTGACAAGAAGAATCTGCCTCCACCCAACACTTTGTGCCAAGTTCCCTGCAGGTATCACCACAGATTTCCAGAATCGTGACTGTCCACTGGCAAAGTTTCAGGGGGATGGGGCACTGTCAGGAGCAAGAAATGGACCATAGTAGGTAACTTCCTTCTCTTTTCTGCCACAACACACAATAAGGGAACTGTCATATAATTTAAAACAGAGTGGAAAAAGCTACTGTCACTTACTTATGACAGGGGCTGCATGAGTCAACTTGTAAGGGATCTGGAAAACATGACAGGACTGCTTTGCATATGTCCCTCAGAGAAAAGTTCCTGGTCTTTCTCCAGGAGCGATCAACTTCTCTAGAGAAGTGAGCCATGACTTGGAAAGGTATCAGCTTCTTTGGAAAAGGATAATGGGCTCTACAGCAAAGATGAAAAGGACCTTGGGTAGGAACATCTGTGCTGCACAAGGAATCATAGGACATGAGCTGGTTTAGCTTCCCCTTCTCTTGCCACATCTGAACAATGACATATCTAAATCATATTCTTTACCATGGACCAGATCCTGACTTTAGACCCAGCACTGACCAAAGGGTGATGGGTGAACTACAACATTCCAGCAGCAGCATTATACCAGAGATGCTCCTCTGAGACACACTTCTTCCTTGCTCCATGGGCTTGGGATAGTAATTTACTGCTGGCCAGTGAGCGTGTACGCACATGCGGGCTGGCACCAAAGTTCTGCCCATTTTCCACCCCTCGCCACCTACATAAACCTAGAGAGGGTGCAAGTGGGTGAGTAGTCTCATTTGCTCCAATGCACCCACATCCAAGATGAAGGTTTATTGTTCTTATTTCCTCCGATTCCCATAGGCACACATGTAATCACATCTCAGTCTAGCTCTGGGTAACTTGGGTGAGTTGGCACTTTTTAATGTTATCTGATTAGGACTAAAGAAACAGAGATGTGAGCTGGAGCTACCTAGGATGCCCAAGTGCCTGCCAAAGTATGCCAGCTTCTAAATCACACAGCCCAGTGGAGAATTTATCCAACTCCACTTAGACATGCTGCCCTGGGAGTTATCACATCATGCACAAATCCAGCCTTCCATACACAAAAACTACAGTGTAGGATGAAATGTGACCGTGGAGCACCATCTAGTGTCCAGCATTTGCTGTGTCAACTGAATCGCTCCCATTTGTATTTTTACTATCTTCAGAGAAAAAAAGTGATGTTAAAGTCAAGTAAAGTAAAAGTGATGTTAAAGTCAATAGCACATAGATTTCATCCTTCCGGAGATGTGCCAGGATAGAGGAAATGATGAGCAGAAATCATTAAAAATATATGTAATGAAAAGGCAACTCACACATGCAGAGGTCACTTGTAGCCTTCTGCAAATAATAATTTAGGAAGAAAGTGATCTTCTCTGTTCCTACTAGCAGGACAAAGCCAGAGGCATCTCTCTAGCACTCTCCTCCTTTCCCCTGTGGGCATTCCACTGGGAACAGGCTAGCTGAGTGGGATTGGGGAGGGAGGTGAAGAATTATTTTCAGTGGCATTGTTCTCCCACTAACTTTATGGGGATTTCAAGTGAAATCAGGGCTGACCAGGATGGCTTCTCTTGAATGTGGTTTCTCTTACACCTTCCTATCAGATGTTTTTCCTGCTATAACTGCTCCCTTGGTGTCCAAGTAAACTGACTTAGACAGACATGGACATATGCTGTCACCACTCAGTTTTCCATGCTGGGTAGAGCTGTGAAAATCTTGGCACTTTCACAAATGTTTTCCTTGATTTCAATCCACTCAAGACTATGCCCCTGTGCTTCACAATCTGAAATGGAAACTCAGATGAAACCGCTGAGTTCTGCCTTGGTTCATGTTGAAACCACAAATTCTGAACAAGTTTGGAGCAAAACCATGAATCTGTCCTATTAGCTGGAAAGAGGCCCTGCATTTGCATGAAAGGTTTGTCAAACACAATGAACCTTTCAATGAACGTGGTCTGCGCTTTGAGTTTGTAACTCACCTTAACCCAGGTTTGTTTCATATGCTACCAGGTTTCAAAGCAAGTATTTCACACAGCACTAATGTGGACCCAATGAACAATAATACTTCCTGCTTATATAGTGCTTTCTGGGACAGATTAACAAACTGGCCTTCCCTTCTGCCCTCATAATGACCTGTGGGTGCAATTAAGTTAGACATTGGACGTCTAATTCTGACTTGCAACTACCAAATGGAGGTTGGTTTAAAAAAATGCAGTCCTAAAGACACAGCTGCAGGCACCAAAATAGCTCTCAAAGGAATCCTAAAGCATGTTACAAACAATACACAAGGATCATTTGGGACATGGCTAAAGTGCACCTTTGGGGAAAATGGGGCAGCTATTTAATATTGCATGGAAGGCCCGCACAACAGCTCTGCACAGGGAGCAAAGGGACATTATCCTACTGAACACACAAAGATCCTCTAATCCCTTGTTCATAATCACATACACGCTGCAGTTGGTGTTCCTGTCCTGAATAGGTTCTGTTGAAAAAGCTCTAGGAGGGTTTTACACTTACTTCAAGTTGGAAAAGTCCTTGTGGAACTTCATTTAGTGAGTTCTCAGAAAAATCCACTTCTCTGAGGTGATGTTTCCAGAAAACAGTCAATGTGTCCGGGAGGGACTCCAATGAATTTCCAGATGCTTTACAACATTTCTGGAAGCATGAAAAACAAAATACTGAGACAATAACAAATTCTAAGACACATACATCTTTCAAGAAACATGCTGATCAATTGTCACGTTTTATACATTAACACGTTTGATTCATGCAGCCTTCCTAGTTTTTTTTTTAAGAGTAACTACTGCACAACAAGGAATTGTACACTTGTAGGTCTAAGATCCCATTCCTGCAAGTCTAATTCCAAGCAACCCCCAATAAACTCTACAAGCGTACACTTAATTGATAGGCAAATCCATTTTTAAGGATATGCATTTTAATTGTTACTTTGAAGACTGTAACTCTTCCTCCACAAATATATATTTAACCAACAAAATACTTTCTTGCACTCATTATTTTTTACCACTAACCATGAAACACTGACATTTATCTCCTCCTGAAATACACAATGACACGTGGGTATTGATGTCTCATAATGTATCCACTGGCTTGATTAAAGTTAATCTGAAGGAAGGCTGTGGGTTTTGTAACATGACCCAGTACATCCTTCGGTCATATGCGCAGGGTCCAAGCTGTTTGCTTTATCCATGGCAGTGGTACCATTGGCCCTACTGGGAATATCCACATGAACAGAGCTGAACCGCAGTGGATCTCCAAAAACCCACCCTGAAAATCCAAAAGTTAAAATCACCCTGGTGTCACCACTGCACTGGGAGACCAGCTTTTCAGCCTAAGAAGCTAGACAGAGTCTTAATGTAGCACATCCCATTTCTTTGCACTGTCCTGTGAGTAGAAAGCTTTCCTCATTCTTTTGCTCCCACCAGAGCAGTTTGACTTACCAAGGGGCAGGCCCAGGGGTCTGGAAACACCTTCAGATTGTTTCTGGAAACATTGAGGATGGTTAGGGATTTGAAGCAGTAAAGGAACAGTGTGGGGAGCTCCACCAATCTGTTGTCAGACACATCAAGTTCTTGCAGTTTCCTTAATCCAATCCAATTAGTTGCTAGAAAATACAAAACACCACAAATTTAGTGAAGGGCTGTCACTTGGGGTCTAATCTTGCATAGTGCTCAGTACTTTGTGGGTGCGAGCCAAAGCCCAGTGATGTCAGCAGAAAGACTATTGACTTCAGTGTGCTTTGGATGAAGATCCCATAGCTGTACTAAGCACCCTCACGACCACCATTGACTTTGGTGGGTTAGGGGTCAAAGGAAGCTTGGGTGCCCCTTGCAAGATCAGGCCTGGGAGTGAAAAGTGTAAGGGTAACACTGATCACTGGAGCTAACATACCACTTTCCTCATCAAATAACTTTTCCAGATAATTTTTGGTGGCAATGAGTTTTTGAAGTTTTGTGAGATGAAGGAATCCAGAAGGGAGGATACAGAGCCTGTTGATGGACACATCCACCTCAAGTAACCTGCAAGTATGGAAAAACATCCAACAAAGCATAAATAAAAGCATGAGCAATGACTAGTGTTGTATAAAGACATCTATTTTATCACATTTTTAGCTCCCCTTGGGCAGAGGTATGACGTGTTCTCACAAGCCATGGCAAAAGCCACACTTTAAAACATGACCATCCTGATAATTAACTTGGAAATAACTGTATTATAAAGTATGGAGCAGAACCGAGTCTTCGTAGTGAAAAGATAAAACCTAGAAGCTCTTCATCTGCCCAAGGGGCATAGGTTCATTTGTTCTCTTCAGGTTTCAGTCTGTCACACATGCACAAGTGATTGATCTGAAGCAGCTCTTTGCACTTGCTATCCTTTGATTTAAGGATACAGCACACACACCTTGTGCATATAATTTCATCGGATGACTGGACGCTGGGCAGTTCGGTCAGCTGGTTGTCAGATAGGTTCAGTTTCCTGAGGTTTATCAGTCCCCACGGAATCACGGATGGGAGGGAGGCCAGGCAGTTGGCAGACAGATCGAGCTCAGTTATCTGACATGAGATATCAATCAGCCAGTCCAGATCCACCCAAGGCAGCTTGAGATTTGACCAACTCACAGACAGTGCCTGTATGCCAAAGAAAGAACAAAAAGCAATTTTAATATGACTCACTTGCCTTATGATAATAAGCCAGGGCCTGTTACAATACTGACAAATCATCAAGTAGCTGTAAGTGCTTCACTTTCCATGCAACTAGCTTCTAGGAACTCAGATGACCCAGCTATGAAATAATGCATTGATGTCAGAGGCCCTGATCCCGAAGCTGCTCCGTGGGTTTCATCCAATGACCCAGTGCCCAGCCTAAGCAGTGGAATCGCTACAGAGCTGGTCCACTGAGGGTGAAGTGGTCTTCCATGAAACCTACCCACTCTTCTCTGTAGGATGCAGGGTAGATCCTCAAACCCTGCCCCATCCTATACTGTGCAGGGAGAGGAGCTCTGTGCCATCCAGGAGGCACTCAGATGCCTCAGTGATGGACACAGCCTGAGAACCTAGATGTGGATACATACTGCAAGTCCTTCTTAAATCCCAGCTTCCCCACCTCTTTCGTGTCTTGAAGCTACACTGGGTCCTTTGCCAGGGGGATCCTTGCACCTCTGGATGTACAGGCTAGATTTCCTCCAAGTGACACTCTTCCAAGGACTAGTTTAGAGGTGTGCGTGTGAAGCAGGTGCAGGATTGCACCCACATCTGAGATGTGGGGTGGAGAGTGCGAAGCACTCAAGGAGTGCTGCCTAAAAGCTTCTGGAAAGGAGTCAGTGCAAGCCCATAGGGTAGATATGCTGCACTTGGGTAAAAAATTTCATGCACCAGTGTGGTCAAACTACGGTAAATTACACTAGTGCAAGTCACACGTACATGAGAGGTCTGTACCACTGCAGCAACATCGGTCTAGCAACACCAGCCAAAACTGCCCAGTCTGGACCGGCCCTCAGAGGGAGTTCCCGTAGGAGATTAGCAGCAGTAGAATAAGATTTATCACTGGTGGGCTGTTTGCTAGAATACATAATATTTTCACATGTATCATTCTTCCCTATCAAACCTTGGAACATCACCAGCTCTGAGCCATTTCAAGGAGTGTTTTACAAAGGCATGTCCAGACCAGGGGAAGAATGAGAGCTGCCCTATTGGAAAGAGTGTTTGTGAACAGGGGAAATTTCCTCGTGAAGTTAGAAATAAATTGGCAAAATAGCACCATTTGGGCAGCAACTCCATGGCTGATACCACAGCGGCCTGTGAGAACAGGACAAAAAGAACACTGCATCCTATTCTTATCAAAGAAAATCTGAAAGTTGTTAAAGGCTAAAACAAAGTGGAAGCCTGAACTAACATGAACACTTGGGAAAACGTGACCACCTAATGATCATCTCTGCATCGAAACAAAGCATGGGCAACACTTCCAAAAGTGCCTCAGTGACTTGGAAGCCTAAATGCCATTAATTTGCTTGGAGACACAGGCTGCAAAGTGCCTAAGTAACATTTGAAAATGAGATTTAGGTGCTTTTGAAAATTTTACCCCAAGAGTGGCTTCAGATGCTACAGCAGGGGTGGGGAACCTATGGCCCATGGGCCGGATTAGGCCCATTGGTAAATTTCACCTGGCCCACAGCGCTGGAGCTGCAAGGGCTGGCTTGCCCTGCCGCAGGGGGGTGGGAGGGGGTGAAGTCCTGAGTCTTGGCACTTCTCCCCCCGGCTGGAGCTGCAAGCACCGGCTTGCCCTGCCTCAGGGGAAAGCCCCAAGCCTCCGTGCCCCCCATGGCGGGTGAGTGGCCCGCGATTAATTTTTTTATGTGCGTCAGTGGCCTGCGACAGAAAAAAGGTTCCCCACCCCTGTGCTATACGATATAATGCTAAACTCTAAAAACTGGGATTAATGGAGTGATTCATGAATGCACCACCAGGAGGCAGCAAGCAACTGATAAGCTGATTTCATTTCCTTTTAAATTCTGAATTTATAGCCCCGTGATTTATTTTTACATTTTATTTTAAATTAAAAGGAAATACAAAGGTGGTTTCCAGGTTGATTGGTACACAGAATTCCAGATAAAGAAGAGCAAGTGGTGAAGATGCAGAGGAAAGTGGAATTATTATGAATAATTGTGCAGTCTAACAAATAACAGTAACAATATATAGGATACATATAGTCCTTTAGACATAAAAACACTTAACAAATATTCACTAACGAAACCTCAGAAACTCCCTGCGAACTAAGAAGGAAATTATTATTATTATCCCCATTATGCATATGGGGAAAATAAGGCACAGAGGGCCATGGACTTGCCCAAGGCCACACACATCACACTGCTGTGTGGCCATGGCATCTGATACAGGCTTCCCCAGTCCACAGTGAGAAATCAAATTACCCAGGGCATCCAGTGCAATGGTGACTACAGAGCACCCTGTGCAAAGTACATTTCAGAGATTTTACAATGACACCAAGTGAATGCAGTTTTATCACAGAGTCTCTTGTGCCTCTCTATTTAATGGTCTGTTCATTAACAAACCCCAGTGGCTACATTTTATATGTCAGCTGTAAACATTTACTCCCAGCTGAAGCTTGTAACAGCCCAAAAGCAAATTTATTTACAGCATTAGACAAAAATCAGTGGGCACACTTTTGAGTTATGGTATAAAGAGGGCATAAAACACAGACAGGTCTGGGCACCCTCCTCCACTGCCATCATTCCAGAATACAACCAGAAGGATGCTGCCAATTAGTGCTGGCACAACAGGGTCACGGGAGTTAATAAAACTTCAGCTAAATTATCCCCCAACATGGGAAAAACTCTTCCATATGAGGAGAGAAAACGTGGACAGATAAGCTAGCAGAATTTCTTTCCGATCATTACCCAGATTGCCCCTTCACCAGGAAGAGGTGGGGGAAAGATTCAAACATGTGGGATTCAAGAAGCCTATCTAAGGCTAGGTCTACACTAGAAGGTTTACCAGCTTAGCTATACCAGCAAAACCTCCTAGTATAGACAAAACTTATACCAGCAAAAAGTGCTTTGGCCGGTATAGCTTATACTGATCTTATGACACTATAAGTGCATCTACCAAAAGGCTATTTGCCAGCATGGAAAATCTGCAAAACAATCAATCAAAAAATCACACCCCTAACCAACATTACTATGCTGGTAAAAGTTTCTAGTGTAGACCTGGCCTCAGACAATGTTAAGAGGGAACTAGATCACAGTCTGTAAGTACCTCCCTGGGGAGAAGATTTCTAATAGTAGAGGGTTCTTTAATTTAGAAGACAAAGGCACAGCGAGATCTGATGGCTGGAAGCTGAAGTTAGATAAATTCAGGCTAGAAATAAGTCTGTTATCCGTGAGGGGAACTTACAATTGGAACAACTTCTGCAGGGGATTCTTCATCACTTGGAGCCTTTAAATCAAGACTGAATGTTTTTCTAAGTGACATGCTCTGGTTCAACCAGAATTTATGGGCTTGATGCAAGAGTGACCTGGGTCTGGTCTAGCCTTAAAAGTTTTGCCAGCTATGTCAGTTAAAGAAGTGATTTTTTTACTGACATAGTCGTGCCAGGGAAAGCTCTAGTATAGACCCAGTTATACTGGCAAAAACAGTCCTTTTGCCAGCACAGCCTGTTTTGTTTGGGGAACTGGTCCAAGCTATACCAGCAAAATGATCTTTCTGCTGGTATAAACTGGGTCTACACTAGGAGGGTTTGCTGATATAACCAGAAAACCTCTTATGTGTAGAAACGGCCTGGGTGAAATTCTACGGCCCATTGTGCAAGAGGTGAGAGTAAATCATAATGGTCTTGCCTGGCCTTAAAAATCTACAAATCTAGGGAACAAGAGGCTGTCCACTGATTGCCTTGCTCCCCACGTCTCTGACACCTGCATCAGGAGGCAAGACTGGGAATAGCGTTTGAGCTGGTATCACGAAGGTGACCACAGTATAAGTGTCTAGGCAGAAAGACAGACAAGTCGTGTGCTGTCTACTCCATCGTTCACCTAGCCCTGAAAAGCATTTCTCACTCCGTGGAGGAGTGCACCAGGGGCAATGACTCAACGGAAATCAGCCATCTTCTTAGCCTGCCTCCTTCCAGCTTGCTGCGCACCTGTGGAGGTGTTTCCACAGCAGGAGGCAGGTAAGTGGCAATGCCACTCCCCCCTTTGGTACGAGAGGAGTCTGATCTGGGTCCCTTCCCCTTATGGGAGCAGAGGGAAGAGTCAGATCCCCTATATAAACAGAAGAATTGAAATATTTCATCAGTTTCTAATTATTATTTCAGTGACAAGGTTTGTTTTCATGTAAACATCTGGAGAGGCTAGGCCTGAGAAGCAGAGCCCAGCAACCGCAAGAAGCAGTCCTCGGCACAGGACCCGGGGGAAGGATTTGGAAACAAGGTGGCCGTGTGCCACCTTTGTTCCTCAGTACCTGTCCCGGGGCCAGCTGGCAGTCACTTGATAGCCTCATTATTACCCTAAAGCTACGTCTACACGACTGCTGGTGTGCCCGTACTGGCGGTATCGCGCACTACGTAGGCGTGGACGCACAGGTCGAAGCAGAGGTGGCCTGGCTGAGAAGCGCTACGTACATACCCACTGGTTTCGGGAGGGTTTGTACTTGGCATGGCTCAGTCAGGCCTCCGCGGCAACCACCCATGCTACCATGGCTACACGGCTATTTATACTCACTAGCTCTCATCAGAGACACAGCTTCAGTTGTGCTCGGCTGGCTACGAGCCCGAGGGACCATTCCAGCAGGCAGGGAGCACTGGAGCCCAGCAGTGTTCCGGCCATGCCTAACACGCCCGCTTTGTTAAGGTTGAGAAGCTCTCCACCAGCTGAGGTAACCCCTGGCTGGGGGAAATCCTCCACCAGCCGGTTAAGATGGCTTTCCCCGTGCTTTGTACTTCTGGAACAATACAGACTGGGGTGGGAGTCCGGACTGTACCTGAAACCTTCCATAAGCAGAACTTCCTCATCTAAGTTGCAAAGAACAAAACAAACAGTGAAGCTATATTTCAAAGGTTATTTCAGTGTTAATAGTCTAAGGTGCCACTAGCATTATCATCCCTATTATTATTTATGTGTATTACCATAGCACCTAGGATACGCAGTCAAAAATGAGGACCCCCCTTGGCTAGGCACACAAGGAAAATGTTTCACACATGAGCTTTATGTCGACAGTCTAGCACTCATTTTGCAGGCAAATATTCTAAGGGTTTCCCCAACCACTCCACTCCAAATTGCTGTGGATGTGTGAAAGACAATTTGAATTCGTGACTTAAACCCACAAAAATACGGAAATCCAGAGTTGCAGCCAAAACCCTGGGCTATTGTTCCATCCAAAATGCTATACTTAGGAATTGCAGCCACATATGGGATCTATGTCAGTGCTCTGACATTCTCGCAGTGTTGGGAATCAAATGCCAGGTGTTAGCCAGCCTGGTTGTTTAGTTTCCACTCTAGGGGAGGAAGGATGGGTTAGTGAAGGTTGTGAACAGGGACCCCAGAGACCTAGATTCTGTCCCTGCTCTACTGCAGACAACTTGTGTGGCTTTGGGCTAGGCTCTATGGCTCATTTCCCTATCTGCAAAATGGGGATAACAGCACTTTGCTTCTTCACAGGGGTGCTGGGAGGAGAAATACATAAGGACAGCTCAAGCAGGGGAGGGGAAGGAGGCAAATGGGGCCCAGCTGGAACCATTCCAGCCCCAGAACCGTAAAGGAGAGTCTTCCACCCTTTGGAGGCACTAGGGCCCATGTGGTAGCCCCCTCTCCTCAGCCACGTGGCTTTTTGGAAAGAAAGGGCAGAGAGAAACCGGACGGAGACTGAAAGGGCACCGCCGCTGCAGAAAGCTGTTCAAGCAGGGGCTGATGGACACTGATGGGGTTGTCAGACTTTTATCTGCAGACCTTACACTGAACATTCTCCCTGCTGCGCTGATTGGCTGTTTGCTCCAGCCCCTCTCTCTCTGTCTCTCCCGTGAGCTAATCCCCTTCTAACACAACGCCACTGAGTGGACTCAAACAACAAAAGCAACAAATCATGGCGCTGACACGACCTTTGCCGCCATCACATTGTTCACGCTGCTTCTGTGTTCTGTCCCCTTCCTCTGCCCTTTGTCCATCTTGTCTCTTTAGATTGTCAAGAACTAGGGGCGGACCGTGTCTACGTTTGTACAGGGCCTAGCACAATGTGGCCCATTCTCAGTCGGATCCTAGGCACTACCATAAGCATAACAAATAATAATAGATAGAACTACCATGCTTCTGTGGGTGCAAGTAAGACCATGTGTCTCAACTGCCTCTCATTCGTGTCTTACCCTTCTATTACTGTGTATCATTTACAAAGAAAATGCAGAGTCATGATCCTGAGGTTATTTAATGCTCTAGAAATCTATCACTGTGGCACTCAGGCTGACTTCCAAAGCCACCTAAGGGATTAAGACCCAAACTGGGCATCCAAATCCCCTAGGCATCTTGAAAATCTTGGCATTAAGCTTTTTGCACTGACTTGTCCTTCTGATTTTGGTTCTTGGACTCACAACGTTCTCATATATGAGCCCTGGAAGCCAGAGGCATGAGTCAAACCTTGCTGTCTGGCTTAAACTTAGTGAGCCAAATGTATCCTTAGTGTAAACACATTAAAGTCAATGGGGTTACAGCAGGGATGAATTTGGCCCTGGATTTTGTGTTTGTATCATAATAAGTTGAAACAAAACTTGGCTGCAATGCCATCAAGAAAGGAGCCTTCTTTCCTAGCTAGCACTTAATGATCTCCCCTAGCTTCGCAGGCAAGCCTGTCTCCGTGAATGTCGAACTCTCAGAACCCCAGGGATTCGAATAAACAAGCGTAGAGTGGCAGTGCATTGGAGCCATACAACTGTTCTGTTACTGGCTCCACAGAGCGCGCCCGATGCTCTCGAGTCCTAATAGACTAACAGTCTCTATACACAGCCTGCCCGTGAATCACTTACTGGTTTCAATACCACCAAAGAAGGCTTCTACAGACTCCTTTCCCCCTACCATGGTAAGCGTTTTTCAATCATCTGACCCCTTCCCAGTCTTGAAAACTAACTGGAACTAGTCAGGAGCAGCCTGCTGCTTCTAAATGGAAGACTTTGGTTACATTATGCATCCACAATCAAAGGAGGTGTAGGATAATTGGCTGGAGTTTTGCTGTTTGTCCTATTCTGTAATTTCCTTTCAATCTTGGCAAGCAGCTGGCTACTTGATTCTGCAGAAGTATAAAAATCCTTTCTAGCTAAATTACTTTCTAAAATTCTTTCCTAGTTAAAATTCTTCTGCTGGGTGTGGTGATGCTGATTTACTACTTACTAATGAGCAAACAGTATCTACCAGAAACCTAGGCTGTCTGATAAGCTCTTGTACCTGCACCAAGATGCTGCATCATCCACTTTCTTTAGCTGGCTTGACTTGGTCTAATAGACTGCCACTCTTGCCATGGAAGGGACAATGTAAGGATTGTAGGCCCAATGCCAGAGTGACGCTGGGGCATAGCCAGTGAAGATTTCTGTATCAGCAATGGAGCAATCAGCATGGTGAAGAAGCCGGGGAAGACTTTCTCTCTCTCTCACACACACACACACCTTGGCAAAAGGGCTCATTAGGAAAGTTGCAACAGTTTATTTTGCTCTTTTCCTATTTGTAATGGAAAAAAATATTCCTGACACTACATGCAGCTGGAAAGTTAGATATATCTGTGTACAGACCACGTTCATCTGAATGTCCGGAATCTGTGGCCTGCTCAACCTACACTTTAACGCAGTGGATATTTTGGTGATTGCAACCTGTTCCTATATAAATGGAGCGTTTCCTCTTTCTATTGTGGCAGTGGCTGGGTGGATTTTTATATTAGGAAAAAAGAGAAACAGGCTTAAGAAAAGTGAGAATTAGCCCTTCATCTTTCTCCTTCTGTAGCGTGACAGAGTGAAAGCAAGTAGTGCTCTATACAGCATTGCGGCTGTCTGAGAGGTACAGTAGCTGTAAACAGGCTGTCCTAATAATAAAATCTTGTATGCATACTAGGTGAAATTCACTGCTGTGCAAAGGGCCAGCACCCCCTTTTGAGCACCTAACTGGATGTTTTCCATCCTCTGAAAGCAAAGATGGAGTAATCTCTTTTCTTTTCTTTTCATTTTTTGTCCTGTCCTGAGACTAAAAATATTACCACCTGGTCTGCCTCACTCAAATGGAGAGAGTTAGTCTCCAGTTCCCATGGGATGTTATGGAGTCTGGTGCCAAATTGCCCATTGCCGATCTTAGTGGTTGCTGTTGTCTAGTCCTTGCTTTAATTAGAGGAAAGAAGAAGATAATGTTTACTTTCCTCCTCCTTCAAGCTGGGCTTTGGGGGCATATTCGTCCAAGCCCGGATTCAGCAAACCATCCCTAGTCAGGAAAGCACTTAAGCACGCAATCAACTTTAAGTGCACACGTAAGCGCTTTCTTAAACTGTGTCGTTCCAGTTATTCAAAGACCTGAACTTCGCAGAGACATCAGGCCAATTTCATGCCTGGCAGGAGTCCTTTGATGTCAACGGATTTACACTAGGTGTGAATTCTGGCCCAGCATATCAAAGCTAATTCAAACAGAAAACCTAAAATATTCAACATACAAAAATAAACAGCAACCATGAGAAACAGGGCCAAGTTTCTGCTCATCGATTCATCATTCCAAACTCTTCTTTTCTTCACTCTTGGTGTAACAACAGCAAAGTATTAAGCCATTTATAATAGAGCCTATGTTAAATATTGTCAGGATGTTCACAAGGAAAACAAATTCCTGTACTGCACTTCAGACCTGTATTCTGCGATGGGAGATCCACTCCGTTGGAAAGCACCTCTTCTGCACAAGCACGAGTATGTTACTTAGTTGTCTCAGCTGCTGTTCAGGCATTCCTGGGCTTAATTAATCTCCTTTTATTCATCTGTCATCAAAAGCTAAGAAATCACCTTAGATTCATCCCCACTTTCTTCCACCTCCACCTATGAGACTTCCTTGGGAGTCTCATATAAAACTACTTTGCTAGCTCCAGACTGCAGTAAAATGCCCTTAACTCTACAGAAACTCACCTGCTGTTCTTGTGACATATGACATCCAGCCTCTTTCTCACATTACATAACGCAACCCCTACATTTACAAGCATCAGCCTCCTGTGAAGCTAGTAGCATATAATCACAGAGCTAAAGTGACAGCTTGGCCAGGAGCCTAAACTTGAGTGTTTTGCACAGGACAATTTATTGCTGCACAGTAAGCTGTGTCCTGTGCAATTCTGCAGTCTGGGAAACCATCACTGTTTTGGTGACAAGTGTTTTGGCGACAAGTGTTTTGGCGTAATCTGTTAAAAGAACAGCTTTACTGGAGATTTTACTCACTTTATGTCATTCCATTTTGATTGCAGACAAGTATAAATTGGGCCAATGTACAGGCTAGTGAAGTTAAAAAAAAGGCCAAGGGTAAATCCTGCATGACTTTACAAGACTTTTAATGGACTGTCAATAATGCATTTATAGTACAATATTTATATGCATAGAACAATTTTTTTTAATATGGTCTGTGTGTGCACATGCAATTTTTAAGTGCATGCACTTCCACAAAGAGTTGTTGGTTTTTTTGCTCACTATCACCTATGCATGCAACTGACAGAATTTGCAAAATAAACGCTATATGTGTACACAAACAGGTGTCCTGTTACCTGTCTGTGCAAGGTTGTAAGCACATAAATGGAGTCCTCCCCAACACTCCACTGATAATTTGGTCCATAGAGATTTTCTATATTTCATAGCTCTTGGGTATTTTAGTGAGGGCTACACAGACTTTGAATGAATATAAATAAAATCATAGCTCGGAGTTTCCAAGGAACTTTCGGGAGCCAGTTTCTGCGATTTGTGTCCCTAACTTCCTTTGAATATCCCAACCCCAGTGATTTATACCTAATATTAAGTTCTAACAGGTGGGTTTGAAAATGTGAAGAAGGATGTACAGTGCAGTTCCTTTCACCAGGCAAGCTAAAAACAAGCCCTGAACTTGCAAGTATCAATCTCATCACCAGGCCATATAAAACTGAGGCAATGTCTACATTACGGAACCTATGCTGGCATAGTTATATCAGCATAGCTCTGTAGTGTAGACACAACCCAAACAGACAGAAGGAATTTTTCTGTCAGTGTAGGAACACCACCTCCCCCAATGACAGTTAGCTATACTGATAGAACCCCTCTTCCGTCAACAAAGCTGCGTCTACACTAGGGGTTTTGCTGACATAGCTGATGTAGCTATGCTGGTATGACTTAAGTGTAGACACGGCGTGAGTAAGGCAGAATTTAGCGTTCCTAATTAAATTAAGAGAGTCGGTAAATCAAAGGGCAACTGGGTAAAACAGAATTGACATGTGTGGATTGAAGTTCCTGTCTTGTACAGCTTTATCTCGAGTAGTCAGAGGGAGCTCTGGCAATCCCATGGAGAAGTGTATAACACTAGAGCCCCTTTATTTATTAGTATTTCATATCTATAAAGCCAGAATTGAGGCTCCATTGTGCTAAGTGCTGGGCAAACAGCAGCACTGACCCTGCAATGGGATTTGTACAAGCAGAGCTTTTTGCCAATGTCATCTCCCTCACCCGATTTTCTATGACCTGATGAAGAACATGACTATTAAAGGCTCAGGGTTAGATATTTACTTTTAGCCTCAGTTATCTAAATATCAAGGGAGAAGGGAAGTGATTTGAGATCATTAAGGTGCTGGAGTACTGAGAAAATGTTCTATTGATCATCTACATACCTATCTATGTAGCTCCGAAAGCAGGTGCTGTGGGACATAACCCAATTTTGGATAAGAGGGAACTGTGGATAACTGAAGTTGAAATAATGAAGAGGATAGTGTAGTCAAACAAGTATGATAAAACAGTGAAATATAATAATACTTTGCATTAACACAGCATCTTTCATCTGAGGATCTCAAAGCAATTATCACAGGTGGGGAAACCGAGGCACAAGGCTGTTAAGTGATCTGCCCGAGGTCGTGCTATAAGTTACTGGCTAAGTCATGAATGCCCCCCGCCCCGACCCCAATCAACCTAAAACTTATTAGCTTCTTATTCAGAGAGGAACAAAATGACTGCACCCCATATACATCCTACCAAAAAACGGCATATAAACGACCTGAGCGTGGAAAAGTAAATATGAACCATTTTATTACAGCAGTGACACCTGACAGCCTTGACTGACACCTGGGCCCTACTGTGCTAGGCACTGTACATGGACATAGTAAGAGGCTGCCCTGATGTTGTTACAATCTATATAGACAAGAGAGACAAAGGGTGAGAGAAAAGAAGCTCTATTGGCCATATTTGATGGATGGGGCACTGAGGCACACAGAAATTAAGTGACTTGCTCATGGTCAGACGGGCAGTCTGTGACACAGCAAGGAATTGAATGCAGGTTTCTTGAGTCCCAACCCAGTGCCCGTACTACAAAACCAACCTTTCCTTTCCCAAACACCATCATAGTTCATGCATAACATTAAAATGACCAAGTGGAAATGACTATATATATATTGTGGCTTGCAAAAGGATATCGTTTAACGGACCCAATTATTTATGGCTTATACTTCATCATTGACTTGTAAGCCACTCTGTAGCAGACATAGTGTCAGGTTGCTCTGTATCTGACAGCAAACCACCTCTTAGATGAGAAGAAAAAATACTCATTGCACAATATGCAAAGATAAGCATCAATTATTAGTATGATGCTTTCTTATATCACCTTCTCAGAAGACAGATAAATGGCTACTTACTGTTTTTGCTGGAGCGCTACCAGGTAGTAAGATTGTTTCTATGAAATATTTCCTCAAAAGGTGCTTGCTAGAATCAGGACTGTCCATCAGGATGTAAGAACAAAAACAAGCCCCGTTCTGAAGTAAAAACACAGCTATATCTTCATTCCCTTGAAAGAAAAGACAGACTATGTGTACTCTTGTTTTCAAAAGGACGAAGCCACAAGGAGCTATGGAACTAACCCTTTAAAAAAAAAACAGCTTGGGTGTGCAAAAAAGGAACTACACTAAATAAGCCTGTTTCCTCTAGCTATGCTCCTTGCTACAGTCAAACCTTCAAAACATTGAACCAAGTTTGGCTGCTGCTGCTTCATTTTTAGCATCTTGTAAAGCTGTATGCGCAGCAGTGTTGTAATATACATGATATTCATTCCAGATCCGATCTAGGTTTCAAAGAGTGTATCTGATTGATATATGTTTGTTTATGAGGTTCTTGCTTTGTTTAAAAAAAAAGAAAAAGAAAAAGAAATTCTAACTAGACAATTGAAACAGAGAATTTATTATAAGAATTACCACTGGAGGAAGTTCTGAGTCTCCCATGGTTTGAGTTTACTCCATTTTGCAGGGCTCTGCCTTAAATTTGACAAAAGGCTCAGGGCCAAATTGACAATGGTGTCAATCCATAATAACTCCAGATAAGTCAATCCACATTGACATCAGCATGAGAGGGAGAGAATTTGTCCCATTCTTTAGAAGACATTATCATCAAAAAAGGGACACAGCTGCAGAATGTGCAATTACATACCTGCCTTTATAGCAGCATACAGTGGTAATCTCTTAAGAATTGGAAATTCATTCTTCCTTACTGCGCAGCTCCCGGGGTCAGCATTGTAGGTGAGGATTAAGAATTTAACTATCGCCAAGTGTCCCTGCTGGCAGGAGATGGCCAGCATCCAATTCAGGAGTCGCTGGAAATTACTGGGACCTATCAGAACGATAAGACATGGGCTTTATTTGCTGCTTTTGATGCGAGATAGTTGATCATTAACAACTTAAAAGGCAGGACGTACAGGAAGGGGCCCCCAAATGGCCAGACCGTCGACTATGCTGTTACCGCATCCTTTAGAGGAATCCTAACCTGACTAGATGCACTCTCTTTTCTTAACTGAGGTGGATGCTAAGTGCTGTCCTTTCTGCTCTTCATTTCCCATCAAGACGAGGGGCGTAGAATCATAGAATATCAGGGTTGGAAGGACCCTCAGGAGGTCATCTAGTCCAACCCCCTGCTCAAAGCAAGACCAATCCCCAACTAAATCATCCCAGCCAGGGCTTGGTCAAGCCTGACCTTAAAAATATCTAAGGAAGGAGATTCCACCACCTCCCTAGGTAACGCATTCCAGTGTTTCACCACCCTCCTAGTGAAAATTTTTTTCCTAATATCCAACCTAAACCTCCCCCACTGCAACTTGAGACCATTACTCCTTGTTCTGTCATCAGCTACCACTGAGAACAGTCCAGATCCATCCTCTTTGGAACCCCCTTTCAGGTAGTTGAAAGCAGCTATCAAATCCCCCCTCATTCTTCTCTTCCGCAGACTAAACAATCCCAGTTCCCTCAGCAGTTCTCACGACATTCACCCAGCAGCGCTGGGGGCCCAGAACAGCATCAGACTCGCCATGGGGATACGTGGCTGCAGAGCAGGCACTCAGGGAGACTCCACACCCATGGCAGCGCTCAGTTCTGTACTAGCTCTTCACAGGCCAGTGCAGAAGAGGGTTGGCAGCCGGTTAGCAGGCTGCAATTAGGTGAATCGAGGGCCTATAAATCCCAGCAGGATGACTGAGTCCAGAGGCTTCAGAGTGGATGAGGGTTGGTTTCCAACCCCCAAGATAGCCCATTTCCTTAGGCTTTGCGCAGGGATGTGCCTGCCTTTTGCCTTACATGATTAAATGGCTTCCTGACGTGGTCTCTCAGCGTACACCGCAGGTGTTCCTCATAAACCTTCCCAGACTTACATTTAATACGCACAAACTGTCAGTTTCCATTTATGTTACCAAGTAACATCCTGCATAAAACATTCACAGCAGGTGCAAGCTGGAGCCCTGCAAGGTCTACTCTACATGCTTGAATTTACATGCCACTTCTTCATAATTTCTCAGTTGAAATTACCTCACCCTCTTCACCCTTAGCAACTCCATAACACCACCAAATCTCCTGAAAACCAGGCACCAGTTCGACAGTAAGCTACGGACTCAAACATCTTAACTGGGCCATACCTTCCCAAAGAGAGTCATTGCAGCAAATCTGCCAGAGCATGACTTCTGGCACGAGATATATAGGTCATTTATTATCATCATGCCCTAGTACTGATCCAAGCATGATATTCTCATGGTAATCAGTGGGGAGTCCTGCATAAAAATCTACTGAAGGTTATGCTGCTTGTAACTCACAAAAAAACCCAGAAAGTGTAAAAGAAATCGTTGCAATCTTCTTATTGGTTAGCTTCAGAGTCTACAGGGACTTGGTCAACTTCAAACTGATCGAAATTTCCCGTCTTACTAAAACCATCATTGACGACTGAGACTGAACAGATTTTTTAAAATCGAATTTAATTTTCACTGTTTAATGTGGCTCGCTTCCTCCTCTTTCCCCTGCTCAGCTTGGGTCATACAAATGGTCTGGCCAGTGTGATTTTCTGTTCCAGCGACCCAGCACAATAATGCAACGTCTGCATTGCAAACCTGGCAGAGGGATGTTTAAACTCAACCCCCAAACTGTTTTTAATAGAGATGGAAACTTTTCTATTGCTATTTCATTTTCTAAATGTGTTTTTAAAAATTAAAAGCTCATCTACCTGTCTTTGAATGGGGTTCATCCTGCTTCCACTGAAGTCAACGGCAAAAAACCCATTAGCCCTCATGAATGAAGGACCGGGAGTTTAAAACGGACTGCCCTGATGCCTAGAGTACTGCAGTTGCAACCTTGTAGGGCTGCACCAGACCCCTGCATCTGCTCTGACACTGGGGTTTGGAGCTTTAGCCTTTTCCATCAGCAGTAACTGCACATCGTTAAAATAAATAACATGTTCAAAATAACAAACAACCCTCCCGAAAAGACAAGCTGAAAAAGCCAACAGCAAAAGAGAAGAAAATGTAGGGCTGCCTGTGAGCTCGAACCAGGGCTCACTCAACAGGCTCTGGCTCTGGCTCATCTGAACTGTACCACTGCAGAGTGCCAGAACGCTTTTTTAAGTGGGATTGTGCTTTCTGAAAATACTTTCTGTTCTCTGCAGGGGCTGGGATGTTACCCAGCTGTGATGACTGATAGGAATTGATTGCCAAAAAAGGCTTCTTGTCAGCAAACGTGGAATATTTCTTCCCAGAAGGGAAGTTGTCTCAAGGCACAAGGGATATCAGATCCTGCCACCCATTTCCCCTTCCTGGAGGAGGCAAAAGAAAAGTAGTGCTGGTCTGAATTTGCCACACAACTGTGCAATCCCATGAGGCTGAGGCAAAAGTAGGCGGGGAAGGTAGAGAACAAGCTGGTCACCGGCAGTCAGTCAGACGAACAACTTACCGAGCAAAGAATCCAATAATTCCTTCACAATGTCCTCATGTCCAAAATATGCTGCCACCACAGCCGGATTATCATCATTGGGTTCCGTCGGTAACCCCACCAACGCTTCCTTGAGTAAATACCTCACTGCATGCAGATCTCCATACGCTGATGCAACACTCAAAAGCTGGCACTAGTGGAGAAAACACAGCATAATAAGGCAAGGCAATCTCTCCCTCTGGCATCTTTTTCTGAGGACTATGAAGTAGGTAGACAGTGATGGCGGAGGCCTTCTAGCTACGTATTTAAATGTCCCCCATCACTGTGGTATATGAACTCTATTCACAAACACTAATGAATTTATCATCACAATACCCCTGGGAATTATCATCTCCATTTTACAGATAGGAAATTCAGACAGAAAGAGATTAAGAGAGCAGGGTCACAGAGGAAGCATATAGTAAAATCTGGGCCTGAATACAGACCTCCCAAATCTGGGCCTGAATACAGACTGCCTTTCATTGCCGATTGTAATACTCAGTACTTTATATTACTGTATTACACACACTATGGCTTTTGGGCAAACCAATCTCTCAGCTGACAAAATCTCTTTTCTGTAAATGCCCTTCTAAATTATCTCACTGACTCCATCTGTTTTCTGTATTGGAACAGTCTACTACACTGAGTAGATAAGATTTTACATTTTTTGTGTAACCACAGAATGCAAGTTTTCATTCTATATTAAAACAACTCAGTATCTTCCAAAGATGATCAAGGTCTGTGATGTAGACTCTGGAAGAGGCTCAGGGCAGCCAGACACATTGTACATTTCCTTTGAATTACCTCATATGAAACCTCAACCTTGACCTGAAGGAACCCCACCTCCCAGAATATCTAGAGTGATCAGCTCCTGCCAAGCAGATTTGCACAATCGTTCCAAAACTGCACCGCTCAGTTGCTGGCGTTATACAATGCCCCCGGAGAGGTCATTGCTGGGAACTGAAGCTGGGACCTCTGGGTCTAAAAGCATGAGCCTCTCCTGTCAAAGCTAAAAGAACCAGCAGCCATAAGTAGGGTAGGCGAGGTAAAAGTCACACTACTCTTGGCATGAAAGAAGCCAATAGCTTTGTCCAAGTGGCTGAAACAGCCCCTTTATCATCTCCAATGACACCCAAACAGAAATGGAACAAAAACAAAACTCAAAGCACAAGCCCCTCTTGGGCGAATACAGATTACTAAACCATTTACCCCACAATCTAGAATGTATTTTGCCATGAGTGGCCTCTTTTTCTAGAATCATGAAACAACATGGAAACCGCCCCCCCCTTCCTCCCCAAATCATTTTTACAAAGTCATTTTTCTGAGTAAAACCATTCACTTTAAACAGTCAGTGAAGAACGAATGGTTAATTGACAGTTTCTGAAATGAGGGTGCAAGAGTTATCTTTTCCCTTCCCTGCAACCAAGCAGATCATCTTGAAATGGCGTCGAGAAGTGAAGAGCTAAATGTTGCAGGGCTTACTCAGTCCTCACCCAGGCAAAACTGCAGTAAGGTCCAGTGGCCAGGGCAGAGGACTGGGAGTTGGGAAACTTGGGGTGAAATCCTGACCCCATCAAAGTCAATGGGAGTTTTGTCACTGACTTTACTGGAACCAGGATTTTACCCACTCTCCACTGACCTGCTATGTGACCTTGGATAGGCCAATTCACCTACCTGTGCCTGTTTTCTCTCCAAACCATTGGCTCTCTTGTCTATTTAGAAAGTTTAAGGCAGGTCTACCTCTTACTTTGTGCTTGTGTGGTGCCCAGCACAATAAGGCTCCAATCTTTTGTGGGTTTCTGGGTAATATTGTAAGATAAAAGTGAATGGGCCTTTTGCATGAGAAACAACTGCAGATCCAAGCCCAGAGTTGGTAGGTTTCTTTTCCAATGAGACCCGATGACAGATAACACATACTCTACCTTTTCCACTTGTAATATGTTCTCCTCACATGAGAGTTTAATCAGCTCTTGGGCCTTACTGGTGTCTCCACTTTTGTAAGCATCCTGAATGCTTCTTATCACAGGGGAGTGGCCTACGGAGACATCGCCAACTGTGGACTGTTTGCCACCCATGTCCACAGTACCTGGGTTAAAAGGAAAGAAAAGAAAGGAAGAAGCATTTGCTTATTACTCGTGCACTGTTGCAATGTCAAAGCACACAGAGAAGAACAAACGGCAATCCATTTGCTGTGGATTATTTTGTGCATACAGTAAAAAACAACAACAACAACAAAAGAACATCCTAAAAACCGGTGCTGAGACAACTTTCCAATGGGGACATGAAACTGAAAAGGGCAATGACTTCCTTAATCTCTGCTAGAGGGACTTTCCAAAGGGAGGTGCATAAAAGCAGACACACTTTGGATTCTGTTAGAGTCTGTTAGCAGAACAACACGGGCTGAGCAAGTACTTAGGCAAGGTTGCCACCTGGAGTAGTTCTGAGGAACTGAGTGGTCCCTACAGGTAGCAAGATAGCTCTGAATTATTATTTAGGCCTACTTCTTACACGAAAGTCTTCTTCCGCCATCAGTACAGTCACACAAAATAACAAGCCATTGTCATTTTGTGGCACCTCACATCAGAGGGACTCGCACGCTCTTTATACACATTAATTAATTAAGCCTCACAACACCCATATGAGGGGAGGAAAAATTATCATCTTCCGTTTTCTGGATGGGAAAAATGAGGCACAGAGAGATTAAGCAAGATGCCCAAGGTCACACAGGTCCACCTTGGATGAGCCAGGAATAGAAACCAGAGCCCTAAATCCTGTGTTTTAGCCACAAAACCATCCTAGAAAGATTAGATCCATTTTGTCTGAGGATGTGTGATGGGGTGTATATGCACCACACCCCCAGTTGGGGAGCAAAGGGATTAACTCTTCCCTTTAAAGGTGCATGAGCTGTCAGGACCGGCAGAGAGAGGCCTTCATTAAGAGGCAGCCATAAAGCTAGTGTTGACGGGGAGTGCATTATGGGGCAACGAGTTTGCAAGGCTGCTTTTTCAGCTCATAAAAAACCAAATCCCAAATAAGCTTATATCTAAAACAATCATGACTAAAAAGTGCCCAAGAGGCATCAGGGCCTAGCAGGAAGGGCACTGGCCAGCAATGTCAGCAAGTCTGGATTCTGTTCCTGGCTCAGTAATTCACCTGGTGTGTGACCTTGGGCAAGTCATTTCACTTCTCTGTGCCTCGGTTTCCTTCCTCATCCTTTGTCTGTTTTGTCTATTCAGGGCGCATGCCCTTTGGGCCAGGGACTGTCTTGGACCATGTGTGTGCGCACTGCCTACCATAATGGGGCCCTGACTTTGGTTGAGGCCTGTAAATGTTACAACACCACCAACAACCACCAACAGCAACAGCTGACTCCATTAAAAATGAAATTATGAAAAGCCTGAAAGAATGAGACATAATTATATGGAAAGAAAACGGGGGTGCTTTCTCCCCAGTGAAGAGAGATCTGTTAGTAGTTAAAGAAGTTTTTCCTACTAAACCATCATTATAATTCCTTTAAAATCTGTTTCAAAGAACCCTTCAAAGCCATCAGCAAATCAGTTGTGCGTAGAGTAACCAGATGTCCTGCTTTTATAGGGACAGTCCCAATATTCTGTGCTTTGTCTTATATAAGCAATTACTCCCACCCCATCCCGATTTTTCACGCTTGCTATCTGGTCACACTAGTTGTGTGCCTGGGTTTATTGCATGAGGTAACAAGGAGACCTTTGTGAATTTTAGTGTAATGCAGGCTGGAATAAGGAATACATTTGAATCAATCTATAGTTGTCAGTACATACCCTTGGATAATGCAGTTTGAATTACCAATACATTCTGACTAACATTGCTCATTAATTATTTAAATCAAGCTCAAGTCACCGAGACATCTGAGACGGCTCCAGAGATTCATGCTATTAAGATATGCAGGCAACAGTAATCCTTCTCAGGAGCTGCAAAATGTGTGAAGGGCAAACAGCAAGAATTCAAACCAAATGAATATGATATTAAATGAAAGTGGAATGAGCAGCAGCTCTGAATTAACGCAACAGGGACAATTTTCACCCCCAATTCGTAGGGATTTTGCTGAATATATAGAAGAACATTTAACAGTTACTAATCTCCTGCCCCGATCATTTAAAAATCACTGCACAGCCATAGCTGACCTATCAGAATAACTATATTTTTCTGTGCTTTTATACAATAAGTTACTTTTTAAATTGTCTATTTGAATGCATTCATTTCTTTGCAGGTTTTTAATGGCGGAAGGTGGAAGGTGATCAATACAGGTAATTCATTATAAGACACTAGCTCAAATGGTGATAAGATGGTACTTCACTAGACAGGGAAGTTTAAAGGAAAATGGGTCTCTACCCCAGTGAGCTCAGCACCTGCTAAAGTATAACCAAGAACTAACCCATTAATGCTCCATTTGAACACTCATATCATGTGGGAAAGATAGGGCTCATAACTGCTTCACTGGGATACGTGAATCAGCGTTCATGTCGCACCCCCCATCGGTACCTGGCCCGGGCCAGGGAAGCTAAAGATCCAACCAGCAGACCAAATTAAGTGATGACTGCTGGTCATGTACAACCTGAGGCATATTGTGCATATGCTAAGAAGAATGCTTCACTGAACCTAGCTAACTTCTAGTCTTTGAAATGACTGTATTTACGTTTAAACGTCATAACAAGGGCAAAAAGTTGATATTGAATATTACTTAACTTAGTTTTGTAACTGTCATCACAATGTCTTTCTAAGATCACACTCTGCTTAAGGGAAACTGATCTCACTACTCAAAAGCCTTAGACCCTGAGCTATCATTAGATCATTAGCAACAGAAAAAGCTTGCAACTCAACCAACTTTCAATCAGAAAGAGAGCAAAACTGAGGAGTCACAGGGCAAGAAAAATTCTTCCCTCAAAGACATTTACCTCCATGTGACCGGATTGAAGTTAATGAGGTTCCACAGATTTAAGTGAGAGTGGAACCCAGTTCATTCATTCTTGGGGTCTCAAAAGAAAAAATGTCATCTGTTGCATAGCAATGGGTCTGACTGGGTCACAGTAATTACCTGATTCACTAATGGCAGCTTGAGAAACCATGCTTCTACTTTTGTCATAAGTTTTGCACTGGTTTTCTTAAAGCAATTGTAAAAATATTAATAACATATTTAAGAGATTGGAAATAGGGTAAGAAGTATGTTTATTTGCTTAATTTATATTAAGTATTAAAAGAAAAGAATAATTACCTTTCTTTGATCAAAGACGATTTTATTTCTAGAAGATTTATGACTGAACTACCTTTAATACCTGCATTTATGTTTCTGGGAAAATTCTTTGCTAAAATATGTTAATTTTGCCATATCGTGTCATCCATTTTTAAGCAGAACTCCCCATTGAAATCAAGGGTAAATTAAGTTTTGCCTAAGGCTTTAATCCTGCAAACTGTTACACATGTGAATAACTTCAACACCTGTGAGGGGTCTCACTGAATAGGCCAACTCACATGTGTAAAATTACTGAAAGAATGTACGTGTGGCCAACTGCTGAAGACAAATTACTCTGAAAATGCCCTTAAGGGTTCAATCATGCAAGGTGCTGAGTATTCCAGCCCGGACCCAGCCCATAGTTTAGCTCTAAGCATGTACTTCAGTAGCAGGGATTTAACATTAAGCATGTGCTTAAGTCCTTTGCTGAATAGGGGTCTAAATGAATATAACATATAGGGACTAGTGAATTACATTACTATAAATATACCCAAGAAGTTCTGATAATATTGTAAGAGGCCATCAGAATCAAACAAAATAAGGCCCACGGGCTTTCTCTTGCCTATTCATACCCCCACCTCCGGTATCTGCCCTATTTGAGACCTCTGAAGCCCCAGACTCTGTTTGTTCCAATGAGGACAGTAAGCGAACCAAGCATTGTTTTAAAAGGGAAAAGTTGTAGGCATTCACTGACTTTTAACAGTGCTTCTTTCTTTCACCGTTGAACCCACTTTAGACTTCATATTAAAAGAACTAATTTAGGAGATGTTTCACACTTTTGATTTCAATATTATTTAAGGGGTCACCACCAACTCAAATGTAGATTATTCAATATCAGGCTTTTACTAAAGCTAAGAGCAGTAGAAATATCTCAGATTTTCTTTTTAAAAAGTATGCAAGGAAACTGTTGTTTACAAACAAACATGACCCCTGCTCTGTTTGCAACCTAAATGTTATGGCACTAACAACGTGGAAGTGAAATTGACAGCATTCTCCAAGCTAAGAGAAATGCAATAAAAAGTAAACAAATGTCATTAACAATGGAAAATATATGGGGATTTTATAATTACGCGCAGTTTTATTAACTCTAAGGCCTTGTTAGTAACCTGAATAAGGAATCTGTTTGTTTAAAATATACCATTTCTAAACTGACAGTGTTCTTTCAATTAAAAAAAGTGACTGTTTGCAGGTAAACTCCACAGCAAATATCAATATGTCAGTGAATGATAGCACAGTAAAGGGGCAGATTGTGCAGTATTGTATGGGTCTCTTTACATTCCAAATTATCTACTCACCAGAATATATGAGTAGTACCTGTCTTTGAGAAGTCACAATATAAAGTTTTAAAAGGCCACAACTCCCTATAACAGATTAGGCAAAAGATCTTTGGACTCAATAGACATAAATACTTTCATATCAGGATATTTCATTCACCATAAAACAGACAGGACACAAATGAGATGTTTGAGAGAAGATAAAATGGGAGCGGGGAGTTTTTCTGTTTCAATAAAGGATTTAAAACAAAACAAAACCCCAATCACCCTCGCTTTAAAACTGCTACTAACCTTGTCATGCTTTAGGAAGACGATTCCAAGGATTGGAGCAAATCGAAGATAATTATTTTAAGACCATCTCCCATAAGGTATCAACCTATTCAGTGATGGTCCATTAAGCTATTAATTCCTTGAACTGTTAACCATCTGAACTCTGCATCAGCAGAAATAGCTTCCAGACAGTCCTTACTGCGGCCACTAGATGTAACGCCTCTTGGCTGGAGAGATGGCTCTTTGTCTGAAGTGACTACCGCATTTTAGCCTTGATGGTAATTTTCATCTCCATGTCCTATTACAGTGAAATTCAACCCTCTGGTTCTTAAGAGAGGATTCGGGGGATGGGGATGGGGATGGATGGGTGGGTGGGGAGATAGCGGCTCCAGGGTGACCTCAGACATTAATTCCTCCGCAGCACCAGATGGCTAGTGCTGAGGTTTATCAGATTAATCTTTTGCCATTTTGACTTTTGAACATTGTCACACAGCAAATGAAAAAAGGAAAAGTGGTGGGTACTGGCCTTGTTTAAAATGGGCAAAATAGTTCAGACTAAAAATAAATAAATCACCAAACCCAGCACAGATTCTGAAATTTTACAATAATAATCCAGACATTTTAGCAGGTATTTGTGAAACTCTGAAACAAACTCCAGGCCAAGCTAATACTAGCATGCCTCCTGCAGCTTCTGTAACAGACCCACGCTCCCATTTATTTCCTGTTTCTATGAAAAGTTTTAAATTAATAATACTAACAATTATTTTGCACTTCTAGGACCCTAAATAAAGCCCACTGCAGTCAGTGGAAAGACTCCCATTGGCTTGGGTGGGCTTTGGATCAGTCTCCTTTAGAGAGTACTTCACAATCATTATAGGCCAGGTTCTGCCACCATGACGCACTAATTCGAAGTAGTACGTTACTCCTTGATTCACCCCAAAAGTCCCAGTAGCCAGATGAGGTACCTGGAGCTTTACTTTCTAGAGAGTCTGAGAACAGGTTTCACAAATCCCCTTCCTGCGTCTTTGCGGCTCCCAATTCATTGAACAAAAAACCCCAACAACCCTGAAATCGGTGTTAAATATGCTGGGTTGGCAGAAGGAAAGGGAGACACGGAGTGAAACGCCCCTGTCCCTCTGAACAAAATCAAACTAGGAGAGAATTTAGATAGTGCCCCAACCATGCACAGGTGACTGGATTGTTATTCTCCAGATTAAACAACGAGGGGAGGGGGAAGAAGATCTCATTCCATGGATGACAAACTACTTTGGGGCATATTCTTTATTTTCTTTGGTAAATTTGTATGGTCAAACCACACGTCCTTCCCCCACTCACCACAGCAGGCGCCAGTTGTGGCAGGCGCACCCGCCCCACCCTATGTGCTAGGGAGCTCACTCCGAGGACAGTGGAGTGACAATTCTGGAGCTCCACCAGCCGTTAACCATGCACATGGGGATTAGGAGGATAGCCACAGAGGCTGCAATTATGGCCACAGAGTGGCTTTACTACCTCACAGCCCCGTTACTCAGGATCGAGCTCTATTGTGCTAGGTACTGTACAATCCCAGTGGGAGACACGGTTCCTGCTCTGAGGAGTTTATAATCTAATTTACATGGTTCTTATGATTTAGATGAAATATACAAAGTCCCATCTGTCTGATTTATGATCCTGGTGGAGACATTTTGAATCAATCAGAACCATTACAAAGTCCCTGCTGGGAGACCCATCAGAGAGGTTACAATAAATCCATCCAGGAGGTAACAAAATGGCCTGGATCCGTTGAAGAGCCAAAGTGACAGAACTGGGCAAAGCTCTCCTGATGGTAAAGTGATCTCTCTCTGTGACTAGTGTGATGTACTGACTGGAGACACGGGCTATGATCACACCAAACCTTCTCATTCTCCATGCAACCAACATCACATCACTTCTCCAAGCAAAGAGGAAATCTCTTCTGAGCTGACTCTGAGGGCTTAGTAGTTCAGTTTAATCAAACATCCATTATTTAAACTAATTACAGCAATTGTTCTACACTGACAGCCCCTGGGTAGGCCAGTGGAAAAGAGGATGTAAAACTGGGCAACACCCATAACACATAGAGTATAATCAATGCCCAATTCCCCTACAAATGGAGCTGGTAACTATGTAATTAGAGAGGGCCAAAGATGAAATCAGGAGGAATAGTGCCAGGCTGACTCCAGAGAAAAATCAGAAATTGAAGGGGTCTTTTGCTGCTGTTGTTTAATTTAGCACTATTTTTAAATTGCTTGAGTGCCAGTACCTGGCACGTCAAATTTTGTCCCATATAAAGTGTTTGTCACTAAATTAAAAGGACTTTATACGACAAACTTTGACAAGCGGTAATTTCAGTGACGCATCGTGCACCACGATAGTGAAAGCCATTGGAAATGGTCAAAAGCAAAATTCTCTTAATCTGGAAGTGAAATCATTTGTTAAAATTGTAAATGAAAGTCAGAAAGTGAAAAAAATGGACTCTGGGAAGGAAAATGATTTGGGGTTTTACTCCCTTGAAAAGCTACACCCAGAGGTAAATTACAAAAATGTAGCAGGCCTAGGAAGCTGCAGCTTCAGTTCTACATTTATAGGATATTTTCTGTAATGAATCATCTGCATTTGGGTGTATATCTGCCTGCTACCTTGGATTATGGGAATGAATTACTTTATTCTGGGAGTCTGAGTGAAAATGGGTCAGTTATTCCTTTTGTGCTAGAGCATAACACAAATTCAAGAGGCCCTTACTCCCATGAAAAGGCAGCAAGTTTAGAGCGCATACAAAGAAATACATTTCAGTGCATCACAACATCAGCATCAACCTGCGACCTGTGTTATAGGAAGTTAAATCACATTCAACAGAGCTGGATAAGTTCATGTCTACTAGCTATATTTGTAGCTATGAATGGTAAGGGAATACGGGTATTTAAATTTCACACTTAAAGCTGTAACTACTCCCCTGTGGTCATCAGGAAGGAATGTTTGCCTTATGTATAGCATTGCACCATTGGCTAGTTCAGGGGTTCTCAAAATGGGGGTCAGGACCCCTCAGAGGGTCGCAAGGTTATTACATGAAGGGTCGTGAGCTGTCAGCCTCCACCACAAACCCCACTTTGCCTCCAGCATATATAATGGTGGTAGATATATTAAAAAGTGTTTTTAATTTAGGGGGGGGGGGGTCGCATTCAGAGGCTTGCTATGTGAAAGGGGTCCCCAGTACAAAAGTCTGAGAACCACCAGGCTAGTTATTCAAGTGCATGGTGGTATTTTGTATGTCTGGGCTACAATGAAAGGCTTAAAGAGGGACCAATACTATATCATCTGGTTTGACAAACCCTATGTAAAGTCTCAGCTCACAATACACTCAGACATTCAAATGTACATTTCTCCACATCTCATCCCCAGCTCCCTCAACTCAAGTTATAAACATTGTCCTTTACTGAGCGAGTTAACACGTAACATAGATCCCGTATCCTAGGCAAGCTAGCCAAACTGTCGCAAGTAAATGACAGGAAGCGAAAAGCAAACTTAGACCTGCCCCTCTCTCTTTCCGAATGGGACTCAGAATGACTGCGTTAGGAACACTAGCAGGCATTAGCTAGCTAACCCTGCTGTCCTCAGATCATAAATGCAGAATGCTTATCTGTCCGAAAGTCCCTTGGTTCCTGTTTGCCCTTCCTGCTCCGTGTGCTGAAGAGGAAGAGGTGAAGCTGAAACCAAGTTAAAAGTTTGTTCTGATGCATCTGTGCTGGTGGGATCCTGGCTGGTTTCCAGAGAAGCAAGCAGAGATTGTAGGAGGAGCACAAGAACAAGTCAGAGCAACTTGCTTAATTCACTGGGAAAAAATGAATTAATTGGGCTAATCAGACACACAGGTGACTTCACCTGTTTAACTGAGTGCAGGATCAGGCCCATTAACTTTAATGTTATGTAACAAATTAATTCCCCATTACTTAAGAGCTTTCAAAATTCTCGTGGTCACAATCCAGTTTTTAGTAGGCAGGTGTCAGACTCATGAAATCATCATCATAACCAGCAGGCCAGGTGTCAACACTCTATTTAGGCCAAGACCAGAATGGGCATGCAGAAAGCGCTGACCTCCTGCCCACAGATATTGCCCCTCCAGATCAAAGGCGAGGTGCCCTGGTGAGCAGTGTGAAGAAGCTTACACCGTCCTTACCCATATTATACTCCTCTAGGCATAAACAAAAGACTTTAATAGAACATCAATATTTTTTTGAAAGAAGTGAAAAAGTTGATATTAAATTCCATTCAGTAGGGAAAACAATAAAATAAAATAAATATCAGGGAACAGAACCCTAAAATGGCCAGAGATATGGTTATTGTGCAGAAAAATTAAAATGACTCAGCTTTTAAACGAAAGTTCTATTTCTGCGGCATGGTTTCAGTGATTTCATCCCAGTCCTACAGTTTGCATCATTCACAAACGTGCTTATCGATATAAGCCACCTCTGCTACTCTTTTTCTTTACCAGATATATATTTTTAATTGGAACAGGCATAAGTACAATTACTGTTCTCTCTTTGATTCCCTTCACGCTGCTTTTCCAAATATTGACTATGCCAAACAAAGAGAAAATATTAAAGCACCGCTCCTGGGTCTCCAGTGGGAAGTGACAAAAAGGAGATATAAGGACCATCCCTGTTCAACTGAACAAAGTACAACCCATGAAATCCAGACCAAGAGAGGGAATTAATTAGTATATCTAGAGCTGGTCAAAATTTTCAACTGATTTTTAAAAAACGAAATATGGCCATTTTTCACAATTAAAATTTTCATGGCCAATTTTACTTTCTTTTGAAATTTTCCAGCTTTCCCACAGCAACCTTCTCTTCCCAACCCCCCGGGAAATTTTCCAGTGTTTCATTTTTCATTGGAAAAAACACCTCAAAAACAAAAAAAAAGGTTTTCATTCCTTTAAATATTTTTTTCAAAAACGTGTTTACTATTTTCCAACCAGCACTAATGATTACTTGTATTAGCTGCTACAGCAATACCAACAGTGAATTGGGAACAGGGCCACCCTGTGCTAGCCAATGTTCAAACGCATACGATGACACAGTCCTCGCCCCAAACCGCTCACAATTTGAGGCCTGAAAGCATCCTTATTCAGGAAAGCACTTAAGCACATGCTTAACTTCAAGCACACACTGAAACACTTTCCTGAATCACGGCCTAATTTAAGACAAGACACCAGTGAATGTTACAAACAATATGAGGAAAGGGGGAAGAGATCACAACGCTAAGAACACGGGGTTCCATAGGCTGATGATGACCCCAATTCAGGAAAGCACTTAAGCATAGCTTTAAGCATGTGAGTAGGGCCCACTGACTTCAGTCAGACTTAAGCACATATTTAATTGCTTTCCTGAATTAGGGCCTACATATGCGATAGATGGTTCAACTATCCCACCAATCCCTGCTGGTCCTTTACATAGCTCTTAGCCATTGACGGTAGGGATCACAATAGAAGCAAGCCTGGAGATGGCATTTGAAGAAGGGTTAGCGGCTTTACAAGCTTGTTTGGAAAGGATACTCCTTCCATGTGTCAGGGTAGAGCAGAAGAAAAGGCTACGGGCTTGTGGGAGGATCAGTCGAGGGGTGGTTGTGGTGGGCACTGGGAGAGCACGGGGCAAGAATGGCAGAAGGTCCCTAAAAGTGGGGTGGCCACCAGATCCTGAACTTTGGCCCCGCCCCTCCACTGCCCCTTCCCCCTGAGGCCCTGCCCCCACGATGCTCCTTCCCCTGGAGCTCCCGCCCTCTCACCGCCCCTTCTCCCAAGGCCCTACCCTCACACCACCCCTTTTCTCCAAGTCCCTGGCCTCACATCACCCCTTCCCGCAAGGTCCTGCTCCTGCATGGCCTCTTCCCTGCATGACCCCACCCCCCGCTTGCTCCTCTCCTCAATGAGAATTTTTCCATAGGCTTCAATGGAATCTGGATCAGATCCTCAGAGAGGTGGGTATGGAGAGAACAACATGGAAGGAAGTTTATCTTAGCAGCTGTACTTTGAATGGACTGGAAAGTGTGGAAAGCGTGTCAAACATCCACAAGCAATATCCAAGATAAGCAGCATTGGTCCTGAGACAAGTGATGTGCAGCCAAAATTTCAGCAAGCAGTTCCCACAAAAAATGTCTCCCTTAGTCTGTGATAAAGTTTAGGTACCAGAGATGCTTGTGTATGCAAAAAGGAAGAAAGAAGGACTGGGGAACACAACTATTTGTTTTCATAGTAAACACAAGTTCTCTCTCACTGGGGGGCAGGCGTTACCACTGAGCAAACAAACTTCTACTGTGTGTATTTTGCTGGAAATACATATACTTTGAACTTGAAAAATATATGGGGTAAAATCCAGGCCCCAGGAAAGTCAATGTGAGTTTTGTCACTGACTTGGATGGGGTCAGGATTTCACCCACGGAGTATACTGATAGCGTAATGCAGGATCAACTGGTATAATTTAAAGGGGAAGGGGGTTGAATGAGCTGAGAGCCTTAAGGGACCTTTACAAGCCAATGCAACTCAGAGCAACCTAGAGGCTGATCTAAATTGCACCACGGGCCAAAACAGGAAAGCCACTTTATATCCACCCTCCCACCAATGTGTGCTAAACACAAATCCAGTGTGCCTGAGGATCTGGCCCAATGAGTGCAAAGGGGTGCAAACGGCTACCATTTATGTAAAGACAAAGGAGACTTCAGATGTGGTAGCATTTTATTCTCACTTTGCCCAGGTGAGGAAGAATACTCAAGATGCAAGGCAGTGGAAAATCACATCCACAACGGTGGGCTGAATACAGAGAGCTATACTTCAGTTAACAATATGGAGCTATGTTTGAGATATGAAAGGGGATCCCGTCCATTAGTGTTTAAAAAAATTCTGTTTGATGCAAAAATAAAAGCTTTCGCAGAAGCTTTTGAACATCTTTGATGTGAGAGAGACAGATTCTGGGGGAGTTCTTGTCTGAAGTGATTATCAGCATTCCCTTTGAATCCTACTCCCTAGACAGACTTTTAATGTAAGGTAGATAATCACACTGAAGTGTGTATCAGCTCTAAGCCTTGCAAACCCAACTTTGTGGCTTTTCAATTAAGTAATAATCTATAGTCAAACTCTCCTTCCCCAAGAAGGGGGGGGAAAATGAGTAATTCCAAAACAAGAAATCCAGGTGAATCATTTAAAACAATTTTAAAGAGTCTTAATTGTAAAGTTTTGTCCAGTCAGTGATGCCAGTTTTTCTAAACGATAATGCAATCATTAAAGCATGAAGCAGTGTAAATTCCACAGGAACCACAAACATACCAAGAATATTTGAGCTAAATTTATCCAGACTTCTCGTTTCTAAGTTTGAATCTCTGCCCTGCTTCATTATTCATTATTTTACCAGAACTTGCAACTGTATGCAGCAAGGGATTATGGACAGTTTGCACTGAGCTTTTCCCAGTGAGTTCTGCGATTATGCCCTGTCACACTGCAAGCCATTTATTGGCTATTTGAAGTCTAAAATACAAAAAAGAAGGCAGGGAAAATTAAGGGAAAGGTGGAGTTTAACATTCCCTAAGTACAATTTCAGTACAAGTCTTCATGAGGTACTCTGTTAACACAGTCTCCTCAAACACTGCTGTGAGGGAGGAAGTGCTATTATCCCCATTTTACAGATGGGAAACTGAGGCACAGAGCCACTAAGTGACTTACCCAAGGTCACATGGGAAGTTTGTGGCAGAGGAGAAAACTGAACCCAGACATCCAAAGTTCCAGATTAACCACTGCAAAAGCTCTTTCGCTTGTGCCAGCTAAGCACCTTAGAAACCCAGCGTTTTAAACTCCTCAGAGAACGGACTTTTCCCTTTCTGTATGTAGGTGGCTATGTTACTGCTAACAGGAACACACAATCAGAGAGGGAAATCCCACCTTTACGAGAGCGCTCGATGGAAGGTACTAATAATATGTGCCTGCCCCAGCCTATACCAAATGTATGGAAATACGTCATATTGAAAGAATTTCTGTGGTACTGCCAAGTGGAAGGAAAATTCTCCTTATTTTTCATTCTGCAACAGGAACCAATCCCTAGACAGCAGCAGTAGGTCAGCATTACTAATGAAACCACAAAGAGGCAGTGAGAAAGGGGGGGGAATTGCTCATGGACACAATCTACCCTCTTACACATATGTGTATGACTCCAATGGATTTAAATGAGAGTTCTGTTCATGTATCCCAGGGATTAGCTGATATGTCCATGGCATATACTCAAAAAGTTAGATAAAAACAAATGCTCTTGCTGGAAGGTTGCAGTGTAACCCCATTTTATTTTGTAGAAAACTCCATGATAACACACAAGAACCCCAAAACAGAGAGAGAGAAAACAGACTGCTCTCTAAGGCAACAAGATACAGCTCGCATCACCTTGCTTCCAGGAAACACCCCACCACAGTGATTGCTTGTGATTCCAACACAGTCCTTGATAAACCACATTAATAAGCAATTGACATAAAGAGTTCAGTCTTATGAAATCTACACCTTACAGCTGATACAGTTTAAGGGTGAGGAAAAATGGTCCTAGAATTGGGCAGAATCCAACAGCATCTGAGCATAAAAATGTGGCCCAGTGATTTAAAGTGGAGGTCAGCATAATTGGGAGTCTTGAACACAGGGCAGAGAGTAAAACCCTGAGTTCTAACCCTGGCTCTTGCAACCAACACATGCTACAGCTTTGGGCACGTCATGATATTTCTCCATCTCAGTCTCCCCATCTGCAAAATGGGGACAATAATTCTTGCCTCGCTCGTGGGGCTGAATTAGTTAACACCTACACCGCTCTTTGAAGGTGGATGTCACTTCTAAGTATTACTCTGGGGAGGTGTGGGTTTGCAAAGACTGCCAAATCAGCTACATAGTGACCCCTCCCCATCCCCAAAAAACCCCAGCATTGCTATTGTTATGATGGAAAAGCTATTTTAAACCAATCAGACTTTAACGAAGGATGAACTTTGCATTGTTTGCTCCATTTTATTTTTATATCACATTGTCATTAAAAGTTTGGCTGGATACAGTAAAAATAAACATCATGGGTACAGTTTAGGTTTATGGGTTTAGCTGTTTTTATTAACTGCACTAAGGTCCCACTCCTCCAAACAGCAGGACTCTTGTGACAGCACTCAGGGAAAGACACCTGTACCAACATAGAACCACGCTGACTGCAGGGTCTGCCTGTGAGGGTCTCTTTACAGCATCAGGGCCTAAATGCCCTTCCCTAGTATTCAGATCAGCCAACCTCCTTTGAGTTGGAATGAAGTACAGGTTCGAACCATATCAAAATATAAATACAAAATCAAACTATTATAGAAAATTTAGAACGGGATGGAACAAAAATCCCACCCCATTCTGCACTGCAAACATTTCCTCTGGGCTGGCTGTATTCTGAAAAGCAAAACACTGGTAGCATCTTCAGTGAAGCTGGCCTTAAAAGAAAAAAATCTGACCAAATGGCTCTGACCATCACTGAAGGTTTGACCGAACGCCTGTTGAAGTTAGTGTAAAGGCCCCCGTAAATTTCCATGGGCTTTGGAACAGGCCTATATAGTCTTTTTGACATTATGAAAAGTAACCATTTAGCACAATTCCTTTTGCAAGTGTCAATGTATACACAACACTATTGGCAAAATGGTAGCCAGGGTCGCGATTGTAAGTGCTGGATGTGCACACACGCCAGGCAATTAGTAATTTCAAAATGTAACTAAGGACGGGGATTTTGTTTTTCACCAGATTGAACCCTGGCCCCCCAACTATTTTATCATCATATACTCGCAAGAGCATATAAGACCCATTTATATAAAAGTCCTGTTTGCAAAAGATTTTCCAATTGCCTCCCTTATATTGTTACCATTTCTTCTGTCAGGCTGCTTGAACTCCTATGTATTGGTTGTATATTGTATTAAAAACTAAGGATTTAAATAGGAAGTCTTGTTTCTTCTTGCCCAAATAAAGATCACACTTTCCCCAAGCAGTAAAACAACTGTATTTGGAGTTGTACCCTCTGCTCAGTCGACTCTGCTCCCAGAAATGTAGGAGTGGAAGGGACCTTGAGAGGTCATCTAGTCCCGTGGTTCTCAACCAGGTGTATGTGTACCCCTGGGAGTATGCAGAGGTCTTCCAGGAGCTACATCAACTCATCTAGATTTTTTACTACAGGCTACATAAAAAGCACTAGCTAAGTCAGTACAAATTGAAATTTCATATAGACAATGACTTGTTTGTACTGCTCTATATACACTGAAATGTAAGTACAATATTTATAATCCAGTCGATTTATTTTATAATTATATGTTAAAAATAAGAAAGTCAGCAATGTTCCAGTAACAGTGAGCTGTAACACTTTTGTATTTTTATGTCTGAATTTTTTAAGCAAATAGTTTTTAAGTGAGCTGAAACTAGGGGTGCACAAGAAAAATCCGCCTCCTGAAAGGAGTACAGCAGCCTGGAAAGGTTGAGAACCACTAATCTAGTCCATCCTCCCCTGCAGGACCATGTATAACTAGATCATCCCTGACAGGTGGTTGTGTAACCTGTTTTTAAAAATCCCCATTGATGGGGTTTTCACAACCTCCCTGGTTAACCTAATCCAGCACTTTACTGTCCTTATAGGTAGAAAGTTTTTCCTAATATCTAACCTAAATCTCTCTTGCTGCAGAGTAAGCGGATTACTTCTTGCCCTACCTTCAGCGAACATGGCAAACCACAAATAGCTATTCTTTGAGTACGATTTTTGAACTGTTTTAAACCCACTTTATAGTAATTTCATCTAGAACACATTTCCCTCGGTTGCTTATGAGAATGTCAGGAGGGACTGTGTGAAAAGCTTCACTAAAAATCAAGGTATATCACGTCTACTGCTTCCCCCCATCCGCTAAGCCAGTAACCCTGTCAAAGAAAGAAAATAGATTGGTTTGGTATGATTTATTCTTGACAAATCCATGTCGGCTATTACTTGTCACCCTATTATCCTCTCGGTGCTTACAAAGAATTTACTATTGATGCTCTTAGATATGTTTGAATCAGTGTGGACATCTGTATTTCTTTTTGCAAGGTTCTACTTATCCTCTTTACCATCTCGTCCACTTCCATGGCCTCTCATTCCTTTTACAGCGTCTTTCTTCACAGTGTGGGTTTGGACCAGGTTATATTATCCAGCGTGTGTAGTAGTAGACTCCTATTTTAAGATCAGCTGGTTTTCCTTCCAGTTCATGCGCATGCTGGTGGGATTTGTTCTCTGCATTACCATTATGTGCTTTATAGTCACTGAGATACATTTTGAGCCAGCATAAGTTAGTCTCAGTTGGGTCCTGAGAGCATCTGGCTTCTGTAAACTGGATCCTTTGTAATACCTAGGTTATGATTTGGAAGGAGACACTCACCTGGTCTGTTTGTCTTACTAAATTTCAATTGTCTTAATCGGCTCGTCTTCAGTAACTGGGTGAGGAACAGTTCCCTCGCTTGCATGAACTGTTGTATTATATTCCGTGAGTTGTTGCTCTATTTGTGCCTCCTTATCAGAGCAACATGTCCAGGTCCAACTCCTGCTAGCTCCTGTGCCTGGCTCCTAGTCAAACCCCCTTCCCTTCATTGCCCCTGGCTTCCTGCCCCTCAGGAGGCTGCCGGCTTCTCCAGTTTTGTGGACGTGTTCCTGATTCCCTGCTGCATGTCTCTCCTCTTTGCAGCAGGGCACAGGTTCAAGAGATGCAGAGCCAATCTACCGCTAATAGTTGTTTTTTGTTTTTGTTTTGCTTTGCTCACTATTGTATAAATGTCGGCCCCTGTAAGCGTACAGCACCAACGAGGCAAAGTCACTGAGCAATGATTAGGAGTGCAATCGCAGATGCGTCCTACTCACAAAGGCCAAGATGTTCAAAAGTGACTCATTATTTTGGATGCCTCCATCATTTTTAGGCACCCACCTTGAGACACCTTGAAGGTGCCTGTTTTTTAAGAATATGCTGAGCGTCTGCCCTCTGAAAATCAGCCCCCTTCAAGGTGTCAGAGAACTGAGGCACCAAAATCACTAGTCACTTTTGAAAATCTTGGTCAAGATAATTGTGAATGTGCAATGTGCTGCCTTGGTATCACACAGCATCTTTATGTGACAGCAAGCAATCTCAATGCATTCTAAACAAAGCTGAATTTCTGTTAGCTTTTGGGCCTCCACCAAATCTCACCACTTCTGTATATGGTCTACATTTCAAGAGGGTTAAAAATAAAACCTGGTTACTGCTGTGTAAGGGCACTTCCTATTTCTGCTTGCCGTTTCCTACTTCTGTTTCTGGAGGGCATGCACAATAAGTCCAGCTCACATAGCAACTTGGTTTTTTTGCTTGTAGGATTATTTTTGATTCACCGTTTGCCCCCAAAGACCTCAGATTCAGAAGCAGGAAGAAAAAAAAGTTCATGATTCGTTTATTCTCATTCTTATTCCATAAACTTCAAACTAACACCACATACAGTGCTTCTGTAGCGCATTGCCCACCCCAAGTGCACCCAATTCATCCTCACACCACCACCCTGTCTTCCAGATGGGGAAGCTGAGAGCAACTGTGAGCCTTTTGCTGAAGGCTATTCAGTGCATCATGACATGGCTGGGTCTCGAATGCCAGTGCCCTGACCCCTAGTCCTGTGCTATAACCATGACCCCTTTCTGCTGGCATAACTCCTCCTTCTAAAACGTTACACAGAGAACATTTAGATCCACTACTGTTAATGGAACTTCAAAACCTGTGTCCGCCCCGCCCCCCCCCCCCCCCCCAAATCATTCAGCAGTAAAGATTTATGAACAAAAAAACAACAAAACAGTCACAGTAATAAGTGCAAGTCCCTGCCCTTGACATTAAAGGAAACACAGTCAACCAGGCAGAATTTTCCAGAAATAAAAACAAAGGTCTAATCTGGAGGCATCACATATGTTAACGCCCAGGGTTATGTGGACTTCAGCTATTTTTATTGCTAGGAGGCAGTCACTAGTTGCTGCTGTAGACTTTTATTTTCTAAACTGATGTAAAGTTGGTGCCAGACTAAGAGGACTAGTGGTTTAAATTTGCAGAAACAGCACGGGCAGGAACACTGTAAACATTGTAAGGAGAGTGATAACTTTAGATAAGCTATTGCCAGCAGGAGAGTGGGGTGGGGGGAGGTATTTTTTCATGCTTTGTGTGTATAAAAGATCTTCTACACTTTCCACAGTATGCATCCGATGAAGTGAGCTGTAGCTCACGAAAGCTTATGCTCAAATAAATTGGTTAGTCTCTAAGGTGCCACAAGTACTCCTTTTCTTTTTGTAAACTCTCTCTCTCTCTCTCCCGCCCCCCGCCCCCTTCCCCCATCAGTGTGCTTCAGCGGGAGAGGACAGCTCAGCCTCTCGCCTGCTATTAGTGAGGGGGCCGGTACTGATGGGGGCACCTACCCACTAGAAAAGGGGCTGAGCCAAAGGCTGCTTAAGGCACCGGAGTCTCTCTTCCACATTTGCAAATCTGACCCCCAATGCAAACAGAGCAGAGATGGAGAAGGGGGCCTCTTCTTCAAGGAAAGCCGTTCAAATATGGATTATGCTGCTACTAAGTAACCAAAAGTAGTTACTATCTAATGGCGTGTGAAATTTTCTCCGAGAAATTGCTTTGCAGAGTTAACTGTTTCATGAGGAAGCTACTTAAAATGACCCTGCGAGATCTCACAAGCGAAGCAAGGTCAGGGTGGGTCATGGCTTGGATGGGATACCTACAGGAAAGACTTTTCCGTGATGCAGGAAGTGGGGTTGGTGATGTGCAGGCAGCTCATTTTCATCTGAGTCAGGCTGTGTCTACACTTAAAATGCAGCAGCACGGCCAGAGCGCTTCAGTGTAGTCCCTCGCTGTAGTGGCAGGATGGGTTCTCCCATCACACTGGTTCATCCGCCTCCCCAAGAGGGAGTAGCTAGGTTGATGTAAGAATTCCTCCATCAACACTATGCTGTCGACACCAGGGGTTAGGTCAGATTAACTATGTCGCGCAGGGGTGTGGATATTTCACACCCCTGAGCTATGAAGTTGGGTCAACCTGACTTGTCAGTGTAGACCAGCCCTCAGTTCTGAATTAATGCCCTAGCATGGTTGTAGGCGCCTCTGTAATGACAGGAATGCTACCTTTCAGGTGAAATAAAAAGGTGGATTGGGCCACACATGGTCAATCAAAGATCTTCTTGCATTTTTCAAGAGACATAAGGGCATTAAATCTCTGGGCCTCTCTGAATTCCAACTCATGTAATTATGCTCTGGCCACCTAAATCTGCAGGGCAAATTTATGTTCTTTTTTCTTCAGCTCCTACCCTATACTGTAATGCAATGTGTCTCTGTGCCGTTGGACAGCTGATGAATTCCAGTGGTGGGCAGCATGATCCTTTTACTGTACAGACTTGTCTCAGTGGGGGGTTGTAAGGGTTTAATTAGTTAATTTTTGTAAAGTTGCTATGGAAATAAAAAGTATTATAATAGCGATCATTATTTCTTTAATATTAATCATTACTGAAACCAAGGAAGAGACTCTCTCAATGTTTTTGTAGTGAGGCCCAGTTCCCCTTAGAAACCATCATACAGAGGTATCCTGGCCACTCTGCGGCTCAGGACCACATTTATTATTGCACCTAGACAGGCTTTACCAACAGAGGTGTCACTAAGTATTTTTCAAAGGAGAGCCCTGATGAATTCAATCAACAATGATTACCTTTCTGTAGCTTTCTTGAATCATCCCATAGAATTTAATAGAGAATTATATCCCTGCTACAAAATTCTATAAAATTAGAAAAAACAGCACTCTAGAAAGGAACTAATTCTAATTATATAATTTGTAGAGTAACTTCTTTAGAACCCTACTGAATTGCTGCAAAATCCCGTTTGGTTTCATCTCCATTAAATTCTATAGAACTTTTCAATAAGGGTAAAGATCTTTTGATTCACAAAAGGCAGGAATATCCCCCATATCCCTACACTTGCCCCATATGGGTCACAATGCTTCCTTTTAATAAGCATGATATTAATGTGTAATAGGGAGGGGAAGCAGAGGTGGGGTGGGAGTGAGTCAATTATTTAGACAGCTGAAAAAACAATAAATATTACTCTGCACTTCTATAATGCCTTCCATCTGAGGATCCCACCGCGTGTTACAGACATTGGCTAATTAAGCTTAGCAACATCCCTGTGAGGTAGCAAAGGCTATATAGGGAGCACTTCACATACCACTGAAATGCAGGTACCTCACAGCTGGAGTAGAGCAGAAGTTTAGCTGGACACAAAACCAGCATACAAATTAGGGCAGGAATAACATACCAAGTTTAAATTGCAGGGGGAACTTAGATACACAGAATGGGAGAGATTCTCTGCTGGTCTAACTTGTCACAGCTCCACTGAAGTCAACGTAGCTAGGACAATATGCTCCAGCTTGAGGATCTGCCCCAATGTTCAGATTTCATGAAAAGTGGCCTAGGATTGTAAGGCTGGTAAGTGATCAGAACACACGTGTGATTTCTCATCTGACAGAAGGGGCTTCCAGCAGCACATGGCCTCCAGTACCCTCCTGGATGCAGTAGCCAGTTACTGAGCCAAAAGACCATTACACTATGTGTTAGAAGCCACCCATTCATATACTGACCAGAGCTACCCTGCTCAGCTTGTGAGAGCTGATTGGATCCCAGCATAAGATGACAGGACTACAAGAAATACCTCTACTGGAATCCCTGATATTTACAGATGAGATGCTATGGCCTATTATTATTCCCAGTGGTTCATGCACAATGAAAGCAGCCGACACCATCTGCGTGAAAAGCATGAAAACAATATATTCACATGTGAAGGTTTAATGACTCACTGCATTCCAGCATTCAAGTTAGGTAAGTAAATCCAAATGGCGAACAAGGACCATCTAATCTAAGGAGTGGAATGACTAGCTGACATAATTCATCCTTGGGAGAAACTAAGCAATCCTTAATCAAAATAAGTTTAAAAACATACAGCATACACACAGGGAGCAAACTTCCTGAAGTAGTACGTGATTGAAAACCTAACCTCAATACCACATGGCCAATCTTCCCTATCCCTACAATTTCTTACACACACAATTCTATGTATAGTGGTTATACTGGTGTGCTTTGTACACTACATGTTACTTGTAACTTACGGCACATTTTACACAGCAAAGCAATATAAAAATTTCCATGAAGAAAGCCAGCTTCTTCATGGAAATTCTTTTCTATCATTAAATAGAAAAACAGTTTATAGCTTTTTTTCCCCTTCCCACCTCATTATTTACACACAGACAGACTTATTTATTTACCTTCTCTTTGAAACACTGAGGAAAATCTGTCAAATCAGAATTACAGGCTAAAACTGTTGGTGATCCATTAAAGTCTGCTAATAGTTACAGCAGATTAAAATTCTTCTCATGGTTTATAATTTAGTATGCCAACAGAAATGAATTCAGATTTCCAGAAAGAGAGTTTAGACATACAATTAACAGTTTAAGGCAAATACCAGATTTAATCATTATTCCCAAGAGCTCCTGATCACTGTACAAAGATAAAGCTTTAAATATAGAAAAAAAAGCCACCACAAAATAATCATAATACATACGGGGAAAGGAAAGAGTTCCCGGAGCTCTGTGTGACACTGGTGCGAAATGTCTTTGATAAAGGTAAAAAGGCCTCTGAATAAAGTATCAGGCATTGCTTCATAGTTGCTGATAAAATCCAAAATAAGGTTGCTAAAACATTAGCCGCTTCTGAGCTTTGCTTACTCACTACCCAGCGTCAAAAACACCTTCATCCCACACTTCTAACGCAAAGACTGCATCCTTATGAATTGTTTATTATGGGGAAAAACACACTAATATAATAAGCCAAAGACTGGTTCTTGTTACTGAGACATAACTGTTTTTGACTTGGAGAAAATTAATGTTATTGTCCCGTGATTGACAATTTTGGCAACAAATATAATATTTGAAGAAGAAATTATCACACCAACAGAAACTAACCTGAAACATACATCGCCTTTTAAAGAAGGATTTCTACCTATGGATTCAAAATATTATTATATAAACACAAATTTTCTAATCCATGCTACGGATTTTTAACCTTAAATTATCAGTAGTTGCTGAATTAAAGCTTACACTACAACAGGAGCAGGATCTGTTCAGCCTTAGGAATGATGCTCTGATTTTAAAAGCTTTGGTACCCTGAGCACATACTACATCAATAGCTGGCAGCACATTTGTATTCATGTGCTAAAAATTATGAACCTTATAACACATTTTTGAATCAATGGTATGTGATAGAAATATGGACTAGTTCCACTTGTAAGGAACACTGTTCCTTCTTTATTAATAGATACATGCCATTCTTCTTGCAAGTAGAATTAACTGTTACATTTTGTAGATTCTTGAAGATATGGTCTTGGATATTCAAAGCAACTTAAGGGAATTAGGTGTTTAAATCTCATTGAATTCCAATGGGACCTGTGCACCTAAGTCCCTTGGGCACCTTCAAAAAATCAAAGTCTAAATATTTACTGCTGCTCCAAATAGGAAAGAAACAGCTGTTCCATTTACCATTTTGGTGCTCCATGTTGCACTCTCGGCTAACAGCGGATTCCTCAGTTCCCACGCACCAGTACATTCTGGGCTGTAGTTGCGAAGTTTCAATAAGCCAACTTTCTGCAGCATTTAAAATTAAACGGTGTTGTCAAAGTCAAACGAAATCTCTCCAGGTGCAGGATTGGAGTCACCGCTAGTTGTCACAGTCATGAAGAAACACCATCTGCCCTGCTTTAAAAAAAAAAAGAAAAGAAAAGAAAAAGCAAACAACATAAATCATCCCAGCACAGGAATGGCAAGATGTTTATTCCTTTGCACATACAAAACGTGCTTCTCTAGATATTACCTTGCAAAAGTGCATTCATTTCATGCCAGTGTAAATACAATTTATTATATAATACTTTAGCTACCCATAGCATGAATCAACAAAATAGCCTGACAATGTCTCCACACTCAAAAAAGGGGGCTAGTCTCAATTTCTCTCAGCCAAAACTACTAAAGAGACTACAGTCAGAGCTGGGATATTTTGGATAAGGATTGCAGGTCTAGTTTCTGACCCTCAGTGGGCTAATGTAAAGGCTGAGCACTGAAATGGTGTATATGAAGCTGGAGGGAATTCTTGAAAATTTCTAAAGAAATTCCACTTCAGAACCATCTTCAGTCACAAAAGAAGTCGAAATCTAAGCAGAAATTGTGGATCCCAGTAAGAGTGCACTTGAGAAACTCCATATTACCCCCAACAAATACTGTTCTGGTTACCAAAAAGGGGAAATCCTCTATGGAAGGAAAGAATACAAGGGGGAAAGAAGAGCACAAACTTTGTATCTAGACCAGTAATGCACAAGGATTTTATTGCAAAATAAACAACATTTTGCAGGAACATATCCAAGGAGCCATATTTGATTTCCAAGAGCTACAAATTGTTCGTTTCTTTTAACCACCCTGCAAAATTAGCAACGACCAGGGCATTGATTGTCTCACTCTCCCAGGGAATTTTGAAGTTCTTACCTGTTTAAAGTCGAGTCTCTGAAATTTTCTCTCTTTTTAAAAGTTTCCTGCCTAACACTGCTGTGGCATTTACAGTATGCACACAACTAGCATACTTTGTTCCTTTATTTTCTGCTTTCACTTTCAGTATGTAAATTATTTCATTAATGTAACAGTGCATCACTAAAAAGATCTGATTTTAATCCATTTCTTTCATGTCTGCTGCATGCCATCAAAGGCATGAAAGGAGGCCCCCAATTCAGCAAAGCACTTAAACATGTGCTTAACATTAAGTATGTGCTTATGTGCCATTAAAGTCAATGAGACTTAAGCAGATGCTTCAGTGCTTTACTAACTAGAGCTGTTTGTTGAATTAAGAGCAAGGGCAGTACAAAATACACTCATCCTTCAACGGACCTGGACTCCGCTTCCTCACATTCCTCCTTCATTTCACAGGACTTTAAGTCCAGTTGGCAATGCGTTACAAAACCTGTGAATGGCAAGTGATTCATTTCTATGCAGAGGTTTGAGTCTGGTCCTACTTTATGTCCATACGGACAAATGCAATTTCTAGCGATCCCCACTTTGTGGAGCTTGTCTGGCAACAAAGACCAAATGCCCATTCCAGCTAACTGCTTGCCCTAAGGCTATGTGGATCAGTGGCATGTTAGATTTTAAAGGTCATATTGAATGGAATTTTTTGATGCTTTCAAAGCTAGGACATGCATTTTTGTGTGCTCCTTGGTTGCCAGTAAAATATGTTACAGCTTGTGGGAGTACCTGCGTGAGCCAATAACAATGTGATTGACCTGCTTTGGCATTAGACAGGGTAAATTCTACGAGCCAGTCGTTACAAGACAGGGAGTGTTTGCTTACCCTGCACAGGTCTGATTTGACAAGTTTACCATTTTACAGATCCGATTGCAGTGATCATTTAATTCTAATGGTCTATATTGTGGCTGACCCAGGATTATACTCCCTGTAAACCTGTAGACAGAGAGCAGGGCCAGATTCACTAGATGGGTTATGTCTCTTGTGTGCCACTGAGGTGGGTGAAAAGAGCAGTAACCCAACTGCAAGTGGCCAGCAGAGTGTTTCTCTGTAGTAGAATTGCACTCTCTGCTGATGCATGTATACTGCAGCCAGTCCCTGCACCTCTGGCCCTTTTCCCAATGCAAGGGGTATCATTGGAGCAGGTAAGAGGCACGGCCGAGCCCTGCTATGCTATGCCATGCCAGTCCTCAACTGGTACATGGTCTGTTAAGGACTCCACATCAGTAGCATAACCTAGTGATGTTCGGCAGCAGCTCTAAGTGGCATCAGGCCTTGAGGATCAGGGAGCCATAACCTCCATGAAAAGAAAAGGAGGACCTGTGGCACCTTAGAGACTAACAAATTTATTTGAGCATAAGCTTTCATGAGCTACAGCTCACTTCATCGGATGCATACTGTGGAAAATACCTGATCACCCCCACTCCTCCCTTTTGTTCTATCAAGAGGATCTAGTCCATTATTTTCAAGGACCAACATGGGAATTATTAAATCAGCAGATAATTTGGGTCACTTCATGTGAAACCACCCAACAATGACGGAACAAACAACTTTGGGGGGTTTGTTTGTTTGTTTTTTAAGAAAACTAAAATAGCAAAAATATTTGCCGAATAACAGAGCATGTCATTTTGCAAACTATTAACACGGGGGTTCTCTGCTTTCCAATGCCTGCAGTCCAAGATTTAGTGTGTGTGATATTTCTGCAGGGTTGAATGATTGACATCGCAGCCAGTGGCGGATTTAGAGTTAGTGGGGCCCTGTGCGCAGCTTCATTTTTGGGGGACTCCCTTGAGACCCAGCCAAGAAAAAGAACATTCTCTCTTATCTCCCCCACCCCCCATTTTTCATTCTTTTTTTCTTCATCCTCCTCCTATAGTATAAGTAATAGGACGTAAATGACAATAAAGTGAGGTACCTTGATTGGGGCAGGAGGTTGGGGTGCAGGAGGGTATGCAGGGGGTTGGGCTCTGGGAGGAAGTTTGGGTGCAGGCTCTGGGCTGGGGCAGGAGGTTGGAGTGTGGGAAGGGGTGAGGGGTGCAGGCTCTGGGAGGAAGTTTGGGTGTGGGGTGTGGGCTCTGGACTGGGGGTTGGGGTGCAGGAGGGGTCAGGGGGGCGGCACTTACCTTGGGTGGCACAGCTCCCAAAGTGACCGGCGCACCCCTCTGGCAGCAGCTCCTAGGTGAGGGGGGGAACCGGGGGTCTGTGCACACGGCTGCCTGCAGGCACTGTCCCTGCAGCTCCCATTGGCTGGAGCTCCCAGCCAATGGGAGCTGTGGAGTCAGTGCTCGGGGCAGGGGACAACGTGCGGGGACTCCCCCCTCCCCCCCACAGGGGCTGCAGGGACATGCCTGTCGCTTCCGTGAGTGATGCAGCGCGGAGGGAGGGAGGCAATGCAGGCAGGGAGCCGCCTTAGCCCTGCTGCTGGCACATTTCTGCACGCCCCTTGCGGAGAGCGGGTCTCCGTGTGCTGCCTAGGGCAGGGGCAGCATGTGGAGCCACCTCCGCCCCACCAGGGGCACGCAGAGACGTGCCAGCAGCCGTCGGCTTCCGGGAGCAGCATGGGGCCACTGGCCACCAGCCACCGAATGCAGGCAACCTGCCTGCCTGAGCCCTGCTGCGCTGCCGGCAGGGACCCGGGGGCAGGTTGTCAGATGAGATTTGTCCTGCATTTTGGGGGGCCTCCTGTCACTGGGGGCCCCGTGCCATCGCACTCTTTGTTTCACAGTAAATCCACCTCTGATCACAGCTCAAATTCATCTTGATCATAACTCCACTGAGTTACATCAAGCATGAATCTGCAGAGCAGAGCAGAGACTAGTTCAGTCTTTCTTTCCAGCACACATTCAGACTTATGTGGCATTTCTTTGCAGTACAATCCATGGCACACAGTCGCACAATTTCAGAAATTTTGGGGGAAAATAATTTTTGTTTTCTGGACTTAGTGCCCATTAGATATTTGAAAATCATCCCAGTCATGATTTCAGGAACTCCTAATCCAGTCACTCTCCCCTATAGTGACCCCAGGGCGGGGGGACTGTGTCTTTAAAAATCAATTTCATTTAATCTGAGACTACAAAATGCCTTAACCATAATTATATTATTATTGCATGGTCTCAATACAAGACTGAACTAAGGTTGCTGGGATGTTTTATATATGCATTTCTATACCTTAACACCTTTGAATTTCTTTTATGTATAAACTGAATTTCCTGGATTTGTCATGGTTGGTTTGGGGAACACCACTATAATGCTTTTTACCCTTAAGTTACTGATACATACACTCAACTTTTAACTCCAATAACATAGGTTTTGTCCTGGAATGTATAGTAACTATTGACTATTAGACAGGCTGGTGTTACACAAGATTCTGTAGTTTCTGCGAGATTCCTCTCAGCAGGACTAGGAGCAAGGAGCAATATATTTTAATGCAGATTTAGATTCCATTCAGCATCTGCCCAGCTTCTCCTTCAAGATTCACTAGCAGGCAAATGGCTCACTTTTAGAGACAGGCTAAAGGAATTATTGCGAATTTTTTAAAATAAAATCGTATAAAATATTTTGCATTCACAGCCCTTTTCATCCAAAGATCTTAAAACACTTCATAAACATTCATTAAGTCTCACAATACCCCTGTGAATGTATCAGACCCATTTTGTAGATGAGTACATTGAGGCACATAGAAGTGCAGTGACTTGCCCAAGATTACTCACCAAGTCAAGAGCAGACTGCAATAGCATCTTGAGTCCTTTGCTCAACCCAATGCGTTTGAAAACAATGTTATGCCACATCCAAGACCAGGGATGGTGTCAGAGGTATTCACAAGGTAATATTGTGGAGCATGAATGTGGATGAAGCAGTGTGAGGACGTAGTCACACTCAGAAGAGGTATTAATACCTCTAATACCTACCAAGGCAACGAGAAGAGAATGTGGCTCTTGGTATTTGGTTAGGGCAAAATCCCTGCTAAACAGCAATCCATCTTTGGTCTTTATAGGAAGCCAATGTATCCTCAGCTGTCTTGGATCACCAGAAACTCTGTGAAGAAAAATAGAATCCAATTACTTCTATAGAATCATAGGACTGGAAGGAACCTCAAGAGCTCATCTAGTCTAGTGCCCTGCAACGACATGCTGGCAGACACTAATATCGCTCATCACGTGTAATAAAAGCAGACAGAGTGAAAAATAAAGCACCCAATGCTTATTTAGATGAAGAATGTTAGAAACATACAAAAAAATAACAGAAGTTGGAAACAGAAGAGAGTTTGTATTCAAGGCCAACCCTTTGTACCTGTTGCATTCTCCACTGGATTGCCACTTTTCTCCTAATGTCCCATGTGACTAAATCAGTTGTCACAATACCATGACATTGCACCTCATCTTTCAACTTAAGTCATTTGTCGAGGACTTTTTTAAGTGCTCCGCAAGTGACACATGTCAAAATTGGGAATCTACCTCAAGTTTTGGGATAAGTGACAATGCATTTGTACACTGTTTCACTGGTCATAGCAGCAGAGAGAGGGAGAACTAGCGGTGAGAGCAAGGACTCCTGGGTTCTGTTTCCCCCTCTGACAAAAGTATGCTGTGTGACCTTAAGCAAATCACGGGTAAATTCTATGTGCATCCATTTCCAAATCTGCAAAGTGGTTATATTATTTATCTCCCTCCAGACACATAGTAACATTTGATTAATTACTATTTATGAAGCACTCTGAAATTACTATCTGAGAAGTCTATATAAGTGGAAAGTAATAATAATAATAAATAAATACTCTGTACTATAAAAGTGAAGTGTTTCTATTCTGGAGCCGCAAAGTGCTTCCTGATGGCTGTTGTAATGGTGATTGTATAAAAAGAAGTTTTTCCTTAAAGCTAATATAGGCTATTTCCCTTCAACAACCAGCTTTCAGGAAAGGACAACAGCTTCCTGCTTATGACTTATTTAACCCAAACATTTCCTTTATGGATCCCAAATTTAGGTTCTATTAAAAAAGACCCCAAACAATCCACATTTATAGAAATGTTTTCTTTTCGTGAACCTCTTCTCACCCTTTTATTTCTCCTGAGCACCAGACTGAGACAGGCCCTGAGTTTCTAATCACACAGGCATGTATTTAACTTTACTCACATAAGAAGTCCCAGTGATATCAATGTGAGCTTTTACATGAGTAAAATTAACCATATGCTTAAATGTCTGGAAGCTTGGGGCCTTAGACCATAAGGAAAAGGGATCTAGACTTGTTGTGTGCTAGGTAATATGTTGCCTGTCTTTATTATTCTATACAAACACATATAGAATAAACAAAAGGCGAAACAGACGAGTATAATTTCCTCTTTCAGAGCAGGTGAAAAGCAAACAATGTGGCCAGCATAAACGGTTAAAAATAAATTCGATTTTTAAAATTCTGATGAGAGCGGGTGAAGAAATGATTTGCCCTCCCCTCCCAAAAAAAATATTTTGGCAAAAACAAACTTTTCTTTTTAATTAAAAAAAAAAAATAAAACCCTAAAGTTTGTTTTTTCAACAAAAACCTGAAAACGTCCAAAGAAAAAAATCTGGTCATGAAAATTAACCCTTTGTCAAAAAGCCACTTTTCACTGAAAAAAACAATATTAGTGCAAGCTATTCAACTGGCTCGCATTCTGCGTAACAAAGATAAGGAAAGTGGTAATCCCGCCAGGGTCCCTTTGACTGCGGATTATAAAAGAGCAGCCACAATGTATGCCATCCAAACGCACACACCACAGGGCCAAGCCGCTTCAAACCTCAGGGGTGACTATCCAGCTGCTATTTAGGCGCGACCCCTCATTCGCCATAGGCCTGGCAAAGTTATGGAGCGGAGGGTGCCCCACGGGGTCCCTTTCAAGAGCCTGCCCTGTCTATTAAAAAGGACCCCAAACAATCCACATTTATAGAAACACTGAGGAAACACTCCTCTTCCCTATGGCAGCATCCCCTCCTCCAGGACCGACTTCAAGCCCCTTTTCAATGCAGTTTGTGCCCTTCAAGAGCACCCAGCTGCAGCGCTGCTGTAAGAAGGCAGGTGTGTGTTTGCCACAGCAGTGCCCAGCGCGGGGAGGGGCATTCAGGAGCAGGGCGCCCGTACTATGGTGATGAGGGCCAGATAAATACCCTCGGGAGACCCCGGCTTCCCCCTCCACGAAGGGGGAACTCCGGCTGCAGAGGGCAGGAGGTTGCCAGCCCTGCTGCGGGGGGGCGGGGGGGGGGCCTGCAAGGGGAAGAAGCAGAAGCAGAAGCAGAGAAACCCGGCGCAGCCCAGCGGGGACCCCGCGAAGCCACTGTACCTCCTGTCTCCCCCCGGCGGGGCAGCGTCCCTGCGAGGGGGGGGCACCGCTCGGGGCCGGGACGCCGCCGCCGGCTGCTCCGGCCACAGCGACTTTCGGGCTGGGGCTGCTCGGGGGGGCGGCGGGGCGGGCGAGAAGCGAGCGAGGAACCAGGGCTGTGCGCAGCCGGCCGGGGCAGCCAGCACTTCCTCAATCCAGGGAGCCGCGGGGGGGGCTGAGTGTGCGTGTGGTTGAGTGTGGGGGGAGGAGAAAGGGGAGTTTGTGGGGGGGGGTGAGTGTGAGGGGAGGGGGGAGGAGAAAGGGGCATGGGTGGGGGGCTGAATATGAGTGTGGTTGAGTGTGGGGGGAGGAGAAAGGGGAGTGTGTGGGAGGGGTGAGTGTGAGGGGAGGGGAGGGGAGGAGAAAGGGGCATGGGTGGGGGGCTGTGTGTGTGGTTGAGTGTGGGGGGAGGAGAAAGGGGCATGGGTGGGGGGCTGAATATGAGTGTGGTTGAATGTGGGGGGAGGAGAAAGGGGAGTGTGGGGGGGTGAGTGTGAGGGGAGGGCGGAGGAGAAAGGGGCATGGGTGGGGGGCTGAGTGTGTGTATGGTTGACTGTGGGGGGAGGAGAAAGGGGAGTTTGTGGGGGGGTGAGTGTGAGGGGAGGGGGGAGGAGAAAGGGGCATGGGTGGGGGGCTGAGTGTGTGTGTGGTTGAGTGTGGGGGGAGGAGAAAGGGGAGTGTGGGGGGGTGAGTGTGAGGGGAGGGGAGGAGAAAGGGGCATGGGTGGGGGGCTGAGTGTGTGTGTGGTTGAGTGTGGGGGGAGGAGAAAGGGGCGTGGGTGGGGGGCTGAGTATGTGTGTGGTTGGGTGTGGGGGGAGGAGAAAGGGGAGTGTATGTGTATGCGTATGTGTCATTTTACATGCACACAGAGGTATATAAGGGGATTGGGCAGTGTTTTACGCCCGCTTTGCCAATGTGGCCACTCTCACAATTTGATTAAGGGCTTATCTGCACAGTGCTTTAGTCCGCACCAGAGGGGTGTAAAGTTTAGACTGCACTTGCATGTCGCACGGAAACTGGCCCTTCTGAGCCCTGCTGGCGTGCATTAAAGGTTCTGTTCTGTGCGTAGTGCTGTCTAAAACAAGTCTACATTAACACGCCCTAGGAAACTTTTTGTGCACAGCAGCAGGATCAGTTAGTGCACAACACGCTCGTGTGGACTAAAATTGACATCCCTCCCGTCCACATTAAAGATTAGATGCTTTTCTAAAAGATAGGGTCTAGGAATGATTGTTGGGAAGCGTTATGGCCTGTGTTCTACAGGAGGGCACACTAGATGATCACAGTGGACCCTTCGGTCTTTGGAATTGATGAATCATGTAGACAAGTTTTCTAGTATTTAGTATTTTTCTGAAAGCCCCCCCTCCTGGAGTTCTACGATTGCATGAAAAACTCAGATTTCATTTTTTAAAAATATATGCACTTCTGTAACCATAAAGGCAAATAAAAATTCAGACTTTATTATTTTTATAATTCCTGTGATTTTTATGCCAATGTCATGATTTTTTCTGGCCTCATGCATGATTTTTTCGTGTTTGAGCCTGGCAATCAGTATTGCCAAAAGTCCTGCAGCCGCCCCCGAATCATGAGATTGGCTTAAAAAACACGAAAACTTTAAACAAAAACATTTTGTCATTTTGACACAACAGGCCAAATTCAGAGATGATGTGAAAGGAAGGTTAGTGAGTGGGTGCAAGTCTGATCACAGTGACGGGTGGGGTCACGGAGGCCCCCTTGGGGCTGTCACCTGATGTGCTAAGACTACCCCTGAGCCCGTTTTCCCTGCCAGCTTGGGACTTCAGTACCCTGTCTGGTTGAGCCAGACATGCTAGCCTGCTACACAGACCCAGGTCTGAACCACGTCCCCCACAAGCACAGGGCTGGTTTTTTTGTTTCATCCCAGTCTCTGTCCTGCAGTTTTTATTTGGGCAAAACCCACTGTCTCTAATGGAAGGTTTACTGGATGACAGGCTACTGCAAGAGTGGGCCCACTACATGCTCACTGTTGCTTACCTTTTCTTAAAGGGGCCATGTCAAGCAGTTTAGGCTAAAATTGTAGGGCAGGACATGTATATGGAACGGAGAAGCAGCGGGAATGGGTTGGAAGAGCTTTGTTTTATCAGGCACTTACTAGCTACAGGATGATAGGGAAAAATAAAGGCCCTGGCTCCCAAGCAGGGACTAGGTCTAGCACTGTGGTAGCAATGGTAGGGGGAGCTGGTACCATGATTTGGCTTTTCATCTGAGACTTGATCTTGGACATTGGGACTCTTGCATGTGGATCTTGGGTAGTAGGCTAGGTACTCTGGTTGTTAAAGCTGCAGCTACCCAAAGCACTTACACAAGGCCAAAGCGTGTGGCAACATTTCCAAGCCCTGTGTGTGGTGATGCAAGGGTGTAAATGATTGGACAGGACTAGAGAGAAGTTGTCGAAAGAAGCACAAAGGAGAGAGGAAGAAGCAGAGAACACCATGTAAGGAATGAAGAGAGCTGGTCCAGAAACAAAGCCAAAATGTTCACAAAAATCAAAATTCCAAATTTTGTAAACTTCCAGACAGCTCCAGAATGATAATGGGGAGGCGGGGGGGAGAAAAGAAAGAGGAAGATCGCACCGGTAACATTTATACAAACCATACCACAACAAGTTAAACATTTTTATTAAGAATTGAAAAGCTAATATTAAAAAAAGATACCCATATTCTAAATATATACATGAGGTTTAACCACATATAGCATTTCCATGTTCCTTCAGCTATAAAAATACATTAGATTAACTGTACTCTAATTTATAAATATATTTTTAAAAAATTAAGCAGTATTTCATATGAAAAGTATTACTGTGCAATGAAAGAATATAAATCCTCTAACGGGTCATTTTATGTTAGTGGCTAATGTTACTTGATATATCACTTAGAAAATTCAGTGTGTAAAGTCAAACCCTGATTTATACAGTAAGAGAATACATTACTAAGTCATTTGTTTAACTTGAGAGGAAAAAAAGAGGTGAAAATATTATATATAAAAACCAAATGCTAAAAAAGATTGTACATTTCAGATGTTGTCACGTTTTCATTCCCCCCAAGATGTTTATCAAACAAAAAAAAAAATACAGAAAGCTATATTGGTTATTATTATTCCAGCTTCATTTTACTATTTACCTTGCCTCCAGATCATTTGCTTGTAGCTCTAGAAAACGTAAGTTGGCAATAGTAAAATGCTTGTCTGATAAGACAGTTGAGATCTCGCTAAATGTACTATAAAAATAGAAAAGGAGGACTTGTGGCACCTTAGAGACTAACCAATTTATTTGAGCATAAGCTTTCGTGAACTACAGCTCGCTTATGAAGTGAGCTGTAGCTCACGAAAGCTTATGCTCAAATAAATTGGTTAGTCTCTAAGGTGCCACAAGTACTCCTTTTCTTTTTGCGAATACAGACTAACACAGCTGCTACTCTGAAACCTGTAAAAATAGAAATATATTTACAGTTTTCCCATTTGGACTTTCATGGGATCTCTTCTGCATTTAGGTGGGGAGATGTATCTGTGGAAGTCCCACCTCCTACATCCATGGGAGAGCAGACACTCTTCCCTCCCCCCCGCAGCCAGTTGTGTTCAGCTGTCAGGGATATGTTATTTATGAGTGATCAGAGATTAAGGAGTACAAAAGCCTCATTTCTTTCAAGATTCAGTGACTAACAAGGGAGTTCAGCCCCATGCAAACTTCTTCCATACCTCCTCATCCATCAGCACAGTAATAATTCTTACTTATCCAGGAGGTGCATCTCTGGTGAAGAAAGATATTGGGTTAGGCTCTAGCTTTGCGGTTTGCCCCACAGTGCATTTCCACTTTAAACCCTAATTTCTGGGGTTTGTGATCTACTGCTGCTTTAGCCACCTGCATAACTCCCTTTGACAACAAAGGGCCCTTATGAGCACTCTAGTGAAGTCAACAGGCATTTGCTGCCTTAGGAGTCCTAGGTACAACACAAAGGAGTTATGCACCTCAGGCCAATTTGCTCCCATGATGCCTGAGTGGGGTATTTGCCCATCACCTGCCTTCCCTCAGCTTGGATCTTGGTTGAGGATTCTACACAGAGCCTTGCACAGCTAGTTCCAGCAATCAGAGCACCTTCCAACCACCCTCCCCACAAATTGCCCTCCCCAGCCAGTGCTGCCCAATTTGGGGCCTGACTGCCAGCATGGCAGGAATTTTATACCACTGCCCACCTACAGGTTGCACAATGGCTTCCTCCAGCATAGATCCTCGGTGATTTAGCCCATGGAATGAAGAAAGTTGAAACTTTGCATAACAGTCCTGGCCTGGGAGCAATTTCTTTTTCATAGCATATTTTCAGAAATCTGTTAAATTACATTCATCTGGGGGTGGGGGGAAACAGAGGTTTAGGGGAGTTTACTAATCCTGCTCAACATAACGAGCAGCTCCAGCTGAACAAAATGAGATTCACATGTTGGGATAATGATGATGGCAAAGAAGTGAGACGCAGGTCTTGCTGTCTCTCCATCCTTCTGTTTCTTTTGGAAGATTTCGGTTTGGTTTTCTATCCCATGGATGTTTTCTGCAGCGTGCGTGCCCTGCTACAAGACTGGCAGGAGCGCTGGCGTCATTACTGTAGATGCAGTGCAAAATCCTCTTGTGAAAAGTGCCTTAGTGAAGATTTATCATACACTGTATGAACTCTTCTGAAGCCAGACAGGTTAGTGAGTCGATGACTTGTTTTCAGTACGTGTAGAGTACATGTATCACAATACATGGGGTACAAAAGTTCCCCTCCCCCTCTAGTCTAAATATGTAGGATGAAACTGGTCCCACTGAAGTCGATGGCAAACCCGCTATTGACGTCAATGGGGCTATGCTGTCACCATTATGGAGGATGTGTGTGTATTAGAGAGACCAAGACAACTCTTTCAGATAAAAGTGCTTTACATAACCTTCCACAAAAACAAACTCCCCCCTCCCCATAGGGCTCAATTCTCCTCTTCACCCCAATACAACTCCTGTGATTTCAGTGCTATTATACTGGCTTATATCAGCAGCAATGCTGCTGAAGTCAATGGAGCTATGTTGGTTTACACCAGCTAAAGTCCACAGGTCTTTCAGCATTCCATGCTAGTGATGCCTTGGGTCTCTCTAATATGGCATTGGGGGTGATTTTGCCTTCAAAGCCACGGTATAATAAAAGCAGACTTCCTGTAAAGCACTGTGTGACCAGAAGTTTGGTCACTGGTAAGAGACTGATGTAAAGCCAAGGACTAGTCCACTGAATGCAGCATACAGCATGTGAGGGCACAGAACGAACAGCTGATAGGTCAATTAAATTCTGTCTCCAAAAGCTAATTGACGAGCATTCCAGTAGATTCAAAGTTTCTATAGAGTAAAAAAGTTCTCTTTGAAAAAAAGAAGTGCCGTTTTCTTCCCCGCCCCCCACCCCTTCCCCCATGTTTTGAACTTGTCCCCCATGTCTGCGTGTCACATTCAGAGTGTCAGAATTTTTAGGCCTCCAGCTCTCTCAGTGATTCTTCTGGGATAGTTTAATAGTGACGGTTTTCACCTCAGTATATTCTGCCAGAGCGTATTCACCACTGAAAGAAAAAATAAAGCAATCACAGCGCTTGCATTTGCCATTTTTACCATACCACATTTTCATGTAGGACAGCTGCTTTCACCCAGCGGGTCTTATTTCATAGTATCGTTACATTTTATCTACGCTATGCAGGCCCAGATCATCAGCTGCTTTAAATCGACATAGGTCCACCAAAGCCAATGGCACTCTGCTGACTTATCGCAGCTGGAGAGTTGACCCGTCCTGTCTCATAATTAGGGCCTCGACCAAATTCACTGTCCATTTTGGTACATTTCATGGTCATAGGATTTTAAAAATCGTAAATTTCATGATTTCAGCTATTTAATTTTCAGAAATTTCACGGTGTTGTAATTGTCGGGGTCCTGACCCAAAAAGGAGTTGTGGGGGTGGGGTTGCAAGGTCGTTGTGGGGGGGGTTGTGGTACTGCTACCCTGACTTCTGCGCTCTGCTGGCAGTGGCGATGCCTTCAGAGCCGGGCAGCTGGAGAGCGGGGGTGGCTGGTTGGGAGCCCCGATCTGAAGGCAGAGCCGCTGTCAGCAGCAGCACAGAAATGAGGATGGCCTGGTATGGTATTGCCACCCTTCCTTCTGCGCTGCTGCTCGAGGGGTGCGGCCTCCAGGGCTCTCCGGCACCCAGCTCTGAAGGCAGCACAGAAGTAAGGGTGGCAATACCGTGCCCCCCCCCCCCCGACCCTTAAAATAACCTTGCGACCCCTCAACAAACTCGTTTTGGGTCAGGACCCTCAATTTGAGAAACGCTGGTCTCCTCTGTGAAATCTGTATAGTATAGGGTAAAAGCACACAAAAGACCAGATTTCATGGTCCGTGATGTATTTTTCATGGCCGTGAATTTGGTAGGGCCCTACTCATAATGCACCTATATCTATCTATCTATCTCTAGAGAGAGAGAGAGAGCGCGCGCGCTTTGATACAAGTCTAGCAAGAGTTGAGTGGCTAATATTCACATGAGGAATGTCTCAATTCCCAGCTTGGTGGAATTCATGAAGCGTTTTGGGAGTCTGCAGAAGGAAAGGCACTGCGTGCACACTAACTAAAAATTACAGATAGTAACTAAAATTACACTTGCTCTCTTCTTCCTTAGAATAAAATAAGCTTCTGTGTGGAAGCATGTACTGTATATACATATATAAAATATGGGGGTGGGGGAAACTTGTCGTGTGTGGCCTAAGAGATAATGTTAGTGTAGAACAACTAACTGGATGATAGGTGCATTCATTATATTACGTCCAGGTCGGGGGGGAAGGGGGATTTGCCTCTTTTCTCTTCATTGGCCAGGGGATAAAGCCCTGATGTGATTATCTAATTAGGCAGGCCCTCAGGCAAAGGAAAGCTACACATTTTCTCATGGTCTTTATAATCCTTTGGAGGGATGATTCATCATCCTTGCTCTCCATCTTGTTTAGCAAATCAAGCATCTGAACACATTTCTCTTCCAAAACAAAGCCAATTGAGATGGTTAATAATAGATTGTGAGTTAACACCTAGGAAGGAGCTCTGTGGTTAGGACAAAGCAAGTCCTTAGGAAGCCCCTGAACAGGGTAATTGCAAGCTGCTTCTCCTATGCCTATGCAGCGATGAATCCGCCTCTGGAAATGTGAGTTCTATTCCCAGTCCTGCCACTGATTCTCATGGCACGTTGGGCCAAAATTTTCAAGGGTGGATGCTAAGTTGGGTGCTAGAATGTTGGGGTGACCAACCTGAGACAGACCTGATTTCCAGAGGTACTGAGAAAAAGCTAGCAGCCCTTCAGTAACTGAAAAGCCTTGGAATGGGGGAAGCAGAATTCATTTTTCTCTGGCAGGCTCTCTGTATAACCACAGGAACCCATCCCCAAACACCTTCCCAAGCCCTAACCTTCATCAGCAGGTGAAGCAAGGGGAATTCATCACATGACAGCCTTGGTCTGATGTTTACCTGGCAAGGAAATATCCTTTATCGTTAAAGCAAGAGCAGGAGCTATTTAACTGAGTTTTGAAAAGCGGTTTTAGGACAGAGAGCACTGAGTGCTGTGGATGACTTGCACTCTGGGCGAGGGGGATTCTAAGGGCACTATTCACATGAACAAATCACAATGGAAGTTTTTACACCCTCTTGCTCTCACTTGATCATTTCCCTGCCATTGTAGGGGCCTTGGGCACATAACAGTCTAGTCTCCTGTGGGCTGTAATACTTTGGTCTCATTTTTTTCGGTTGCTGGGTTTAATGTGGGGGGTTGGTGGCCTATGATATACAGGCGGTCAGACTGATTTGGTGGTCCCTTCTGCTCTCGAACTCTGTGATAAGTTTCACTGGTATAAATCACAACATAGAGGTGTAAGGGCAATCCAGCCCCAACAGTTTAAGGCAAGCTTGGTGAAACCCTTACTAAGTCATCACACTTACAATATTGCATTTAAATTTCTACATAGAAAAAAACAAAACAAAACTGAGTTAAAAACCAAAAAACCAAAACAAACTCACAGTTCTCTGCCATTTCCTGACATCTTAAAACCACCAAAAGGAGCTTGTGCATAAAGGGCATTGTAGCAGTTGATCCTATGATCAAACATAATTTATCAGATTAAACACTTGGAAGATGGGGGAAATATATTCATGTTTATTAATAGTCATGAGTTGCCTGACAAAAGTGTATCTCTTCCCTTTTATATACTTCACTAGGTGTTTTATTCACTACATTTTGGTCATTTCAGCCAGAGTTTGATTTTTTCATAGCAGGAAACAGAATATTTGAGAAACCATCATTCTCTACCAAGATTAGTCCTTTTTGTCCATTTTCCAGCCAGGACCAGCGAACACGTATGTAAAGGTTTTAAACTGTGTCTATGCTAGTTTCCAAGCCTCGTTTAAAAAAAACACACTTTTTTAAAAAATATAACCTATTTCCTTGGCTAGACATGCCCGCCTCAGCTGCAACAGCTTTGCTACTGTCCAGAGTACATGCCGGCTCAACCCGTAGCAATGGGTGTAGGAATACAATTGTATTAGACACATCTGTGTTGTGGTGAGAGTAGAAATTGCTAGTGTAACCCACTGGTGAGCGAATGTCACACTAGCTCCACCGAGGTCCTACTTCTATAGGACACTAGCTGTGGTGTGATTACAAGGATTCAAATCCTGATCCCTTCACTACAGCACCTGAGCAAGGTGAGCAGGATTTGGTCTGTTGCAACAGACCGGACTTTAGCATCACATGAAGAAGTGTGGTGAAGGCCTTCTTCAAAACCAAAGACCCTATTCTCCAGTAAATATCCTCACCGAGGCAGAGGCTGAAAATCTTGGATAAATACAAAGTATTGTTTCTAAATAGAAAAGATTTTTTAAAAACCATACTATCAGGCACCAGAGCAAAACTGCCATTGACTACAGCGGGGCCAGGATTTCAGCCCAGTTCTTTAAACTGTCCTAATATTAAATCAGGAGCTTTGTACACAAAATGCTGACTTGCCTCGTTAACCGGTAACATGGTGCCATCTACTGTTCAAACCGATTTGTTACCTTGTCTGAGACCTTATACAATAATTACATAATAAAGCTTCTCAGAAGGCATAACCATGTTCATCGATAAGGCAGCATATGCTGTTGGGATTTTCCATAGGAGAGAGTACATTTAAAATGTGTGGGAACTAACACAGTTTGGTTTCTCTAAAATACATTTCACTCTCACTATCTCATTTTGAGCAATAGCTATTGCTTCTTAGGACAAAATTTCAAGAGGAAGGGAGCTCAGGGTCAGTACTACTGGTCTGCAGGGCTCAGACACATTGTAAACTACCTCGGTGTATCACAATCCCATAGGCAGAAACACATTTACCAGACTGTTCCAGATTCCAGCGCAGAAGCTAATGTCAGAGCTCTGTCCAGATTCTTTGTGAACACTGCTGCTGTGAGTCCATATTCAGTGTTATTTGCTCTTTTTATGACCTCTTCTATACTTTTGAACTTCATTATCGACTGCACTGGTCCAAAAATCTGTAAGCAATTAAACCGGCATTACTCTGCAAAGATCAGGGAGTGTTCTGAAAATTAAAAAACTTAGAAATGTTATATGGATATCTTCAGCTTTGGTATCTTCAGGTTATATGGATATCTTCAGTGTTTTAAGGTTTTAAATCTGTATGATGGACCTGCTCTTGTGGAAGCCAATGACAAAACTCCCCACTGATTGCCAATGGAATCTGGTTCAGGCCCAGTGTGAAGTGAGGTGCTACAGTAATAGACCTACGCAAACCTCAGAAGATTAAAGATTTTCCTTCGCATTATGGAATCTTGTAATCTACATGAGCAAAAATTATCTGGTTAAAATGGGCAAGAGAAAGTTCTGGATACGTTTAAAATGGTTCATTCTTTCTCCATTCAGAACTCTAACTTTCTATGGGCTCAACAGGCACTTGCTGTAGTTGAAATGTACAACATTTACATACATTTTCACCCAGGTTTTCTACAGCCTCTGGTTTTCTATAGCTTTGTTGATACAAGCCACTGATTTTGCACACCCAAGTGGCTGCCCACCACTTCTGCATGCACTCGCTCTGCAGGTGCATAACCTGGCTCGTGTATTTATAAGGGCAATCTGCAGCCACAAAATAGTACAAGCCTACTGTTCTGAGCACAAGTGAGCTGAAGTTTCTCACGAAGTACAATACAGAAGCAATGCCAGGAGACTTCTATGTGCTGATGATCATATGCTATGCAGGCTGATACTCCACTGATGAAATGGAGACATGCTCCCACATGTAGCTTTCCACAGGGACATCCCCTGCAAGAGCTTAAATCAATTGTTTCACAAAAAGATGGACTCCAAACAAGTTGTTGCAAATTCCTGCCTTTTTAAGGTCTGTGTTCTTAATGGAGACTTACTAGCAGACAGAGTAAAAGGACATATTTGCAGCAAAACTGCAAATGAAAGAAACTGGAGAAGCCCCATGAATCATGAGTTTGGGATCTGGAGGTAACTCATTTGAAAGAGGTTCGTCATGGGATTGTCTGTTCAGCTCTTATTCTTCTCTATTTTTAGGACACTCATGCCCAGGCTGACTGAGATTTTTCCAGGTTCCTCAGAGACTGCATGGCAGATCTGACGCATCAAGACAACACTTTCTTTCCCAGGAGTACACAATAAGTGTCCCCATAAAAAGGTCTAGGCTAAACTATCAGACACCAGTGTCAATAGGACCTTGGCAGCCACTTTATTCCCATTCCATTTCCCAATGGAAATACGTTAGTTAATACTGTTTCAAAGGGACACCTCAGGGTCTAATCACATGCCGCTTGTTTCAGCTTGCTTGCTATTCAATACTGAAAACCAGAGCTTCTGACTTACACATCTGGTTTTCCCAGTATTTTGACACTAGGATGACTGAGCCAGCACAAACAAGGATAACAGCAAGAGAAGAATAGCGTTTACATCTGCAATTACTGGGCTCACCAAGTTTCTCTTTGTAGGTTACTGGGATATTCTAACTTGTCCATGAGTTCCAATGTCAGGGTTTCACTCGGAGGCATTACAAGTACTCATGTCTTTATAGCAACAGTGGGGTTAGAACTTAGATCACCATGCCCAAAAGCACAGGGGGCATATCCCTGGAGCTAAAGGGGAACATCTCCTAACTTTGGGCAGCATAGACCCTGGCACGCACAGTTGAGCAGTTCTCATTCCATCCAGTAGGGGGCACAAAACAGCCCATGGTACCCTACCGAGCCAGCTACGTATAATATGTAACTGTGGATTTAGATGGTCCAAGAATTTTCTGATCATGGAGAGGGAGCAGGCAGGTGAGGAATTTCTGTAACTAGTAAATATATGCCTGAATTATTGCAATTTGCTGAATTTGCAAGTCAGAAAAATACTGTCAATGCCCTTCCATTAAAAATCGTTTCGTTTTCAGTAACAACGTTCATAGCAACTACATGAAACCCTGATTCAGCACCACATTGAAGCATATGCTTAAATTTAAACATGTGCTTAAGTGCCATTGACTTTAATGGGGGCTTAAGAAGCTTTCCTGATTAGAGGTGCTTTTCTGAATGGGGGCCTGAACGCTTACAACTGAAGTTCATACACAGATACGTTACTGTAGCATGCTCATTGGCACTGTGCTGCTGGCACTTATTTTGAAAAAGAAGGGCAAGAAAGCACTTGTTTTATTTGGGGGGGTGGGGGGGGAGAACCCCCAGGAATTATATGTACTATGCAAACAGATAAAAGAAAAACAGGCTATCACACTTTGGCTCTAACAACTTTGACAATATCCCCTTCCCTCTCCCCTCTTATTAAATTTCCACTTCTGGTTATTTGGCAGATTATTTTTTAAACAAACCTCAGAAATTCCCCTATTACCGAAACGTTAGAAATTCATTTCTGCCCCACGCAGCTTTTTGGGATGCTCTGTCAACATAATAAATTCTGCAATTTTCAGCAGTTTATTTTGCTTCACATCTACTAAGATCGTGGCTGAAAAATTTTCGGATTAGTGGGACTCTCACTGAAAATAATGAAGGAAAAGCACTGTTAAAATACTGTGGCTGTGGCTTCTACACGTGACCGGAAATCTAAACCCGCCGATGACTACTGTACCTCTTCTTTGGCAATTCGCATGTTGTCAGTAACCTCGGAAAACACGGTGGGTTTTATGAACAGACCTCTATCTCCAATGGCTAAACCCCCACACTCCAGCTTGGCACCTTCTTTCTTCCCGCTTTCTATCAGCTCCAAAATTTTATCAAACTGTTTTTGGTCAATCTGTCAGATACAAAAGGCATGTCATGGAACAGCAGCTCTGTGTTGTCACTGTAATTCCAAAGACTTGATTCAATTGCAGCTATATTATCGGACAATGGTTAAACAATTTCAGCATATTGTTAGATTGTACTATTGAGGTTTGCATTTCACTTAGGATTCAGCTACATTACGAAAATGACCATATCTAAGCATGATTAACAGAGCTTGTCTATACCTGGACTTAGTCCAAAATAGCTATTGCACTTAAAAATCACCCCCTCCCTTAATGTGAATTAACACTCAAACGTAGACAAGCCTTTTGGAGACTAAGGGTATGTCTACACCAGTGGCTCTCGACCTTTCCCGACTACTGTACCCCTTTCAGGAGTCGGATTTGTCTTGTTTACCCCCAAGTTTCACCTCACTTAAAAACTACTCGATTACAAAAATTAGACATAAAAATACAAGTGTCACAGCTCATTGTTACTGAAACATTGCTGATGTTCTCATTTTTACCACATAATCATAAAATAAATCAATTGGAATATAAATATTGTTCTTAGAGCAGTATAAGCAAGTCATTGTCTGTATGAAATTTTAGTTTGTACTGACTTCACTCGTGCTTTTTATGCACCCCCTGGAAGACTTCTGTGTACCCCCCTTGGGTACGGTACCTCTGGTTGAAACCACTGGCCTACAGCAGTCATGGGAAGTGATTGCAGCTCACAAAGCCATACCCAAGCCAGCGGTATGGGTCCTGGTAGCAGGGAACCTGTGGCAGAATGCATTTCAGTATGGCCTGGACAAGCCTCCCTGGAACCTGGTCCTCACTCACGGGGAACTGCCATGGCTACACTGCTAACGGCACCCGCGATAGCTGGATTAAAACTAGCTCAGGTATGTCTGCATTACCTCAAATCACCCCCCGCCACCTCACCCTGTGGTACTAACGCAGACAGACCCATAACAGCGTCGCAACAATTTCTGGTCCTCTGTCATCCTCTTTCCACACTGGCAGGACCAGACAGCCCTAGGACACGGTTCATCCTCAACCTTGTTAAACCAGTGAAGGTCTAAGCAGACCACAGCCCTCAGGTGGGCAGTGCTGCAGCCTGTTCCTTTTGGAAATGGTTTTTAACAGCAAGTGCACATCAAAATGATCCTGTATTGGACTGTCAATCTTTCCCACTCACTACAAACTTTCATGAGTAATTTGGCCTCTAGTCAGAGAAGGGTCCTGTTTTGACCTTAGTAGATGCGGGCATCAGGATGCAGGAGTCAGGGTTTGCAAGACCCAGCCCAAAGCAGACGCAGTCATATAACCCCCGCTAGATTATCCACCCGCGACATTTCGCCATAATTAATTCTGACCTCATGCTTCCAATCTGAATTTACCCAAAAAACAAACATCAGAGCTCTGGGGAATAATGAGATATTTGGGAAGCCAGGTACACAAGGAAGAACACAATATAATGTACGTGTTGTTCAGTGCATGCAAAATTTGCCTCTGCAACAAAAACACAAAGCAAATACAAAGTATACATGACAGGTTTCAGAGTAGCAGCCGTGTCAGTCTGTGTTCGCAAAAAGAAAAGGAGGACTTGTGGCACCTTAGAGACTAACCAATTTATCTGAGCATAAGCTTTCGTGAGCTACAGCTCACTTCATCGAATGCATCCGATGACGTGTGCTGTAAATCACGAAAGCTTATGCTCAAATAAATTGGTTAGTCTCTAAGCTGCCACTAGTACTCCTTTTCTTTTAAAGTATACATGTTGCACTCACATGTAACACATAGGGCAGGGTAAAGTAGAGGATGGAAAACAATCTTTCAAGAATGCAAAGTACTGCCTGGGGAAATGGCTGCAATCACAGATGATGCAGGGTGCCACCTACAAGAGTTGGCAGGTGGTTTGCGTATTGTTTATTTGCCTGGTTGCCACATGTGAATAATTTGAAAGTATCTGTGAGCGCTTCCCATGCTGACCTGTCTCTGGCCATGACCAATCTAGGTCAATCAACCACTTTGCATCACAAAAAAACAAGAATATTTATACAGCTGTAACTTCTTGTAAAGCAAAGGCCTGTTAGATGATGAAACACATTGAGGAAAAAAACAAAAACAAAACAACCTGTTTCCAAAAGCGACATACAAGGGTAGGACTGCTGGTGCTTTTCATTTCAACTAGAGCTTGCAAGACTCTTAACTCTGACCTCTACTTTATCAAGGAGAGGAAGGATAGTCCAGTGGGTAGGACAGTAATGTAGCCCCTGGGAGACTCAGGTTCAGTTCCCTGGGCTGCCAGACTTCCCGTGTGACCTTGGGCAAGTCACTTAGCCTCTATGCCTCAGTTTCCCCATCTGACCAATGGCAATATTAGTACTGCCCTACCTCCCAGGGGCATTGTGAGGAGAAATAAATTAAAGACTGCAAAATGTTCTGATATATTATGCTTCTGATCAAACAAGAGCTATTTATTATTTACAGTTTTGAATTTTGGTTTTACCCTCTATTAAAGATGCCTGATCTGCTAAGACAAATCCTGTTATTGATCCATCTAAACCAGAAAGCAGTGGTCAATACCTGATTCAGAGGAAAGCAATATATATATATATACATACACACACACACACACACACACACACACACACAGACAATATTGTATACCCCTCCCCCAACGACCATAGTAGAAGCATCAGAAGAAAAGAAAAAAAAACCAAACAACCCCTCCTCCTAGCACACTTGATTAGTTGGGCAAGGGTCTACATGGAGAAGCTTTGCCTTCCTGATGCCTGCAGTATTTCAATATTATTTCATAAGCAGATGTTTATGACCTGATGTGCGAGATTTGATTACTCTTATTATCTTGCTTTGCTCAACTACACGTTATTGAAATTATCCAGCCTCCTAAAATCCAGCACCAATGTCTGACTCAGTGGCTTCTGCCCAGTGAATTCCACAGGGTGACTCTAGGTTGCATAAAGGAATATTCACTTTCATTTGTTTTATGGGTGTTGTCTTGCTCATTTATTACAAGGAAAGGTATTCAACCCACAAACGCACACCACAGACTAACTGGAGTTCAAGATGCCACTCAGAATTTTGTAGGGCCCCCCTCAAGGTCCCGCCAACATTTTCTTCCCAAGCAAAATATATTTCTTATTTGTGGTTTCTCCTCCCATGCATGCCCCATCTAGGCCTTTAGCCATCATTGTGGCCCTTCTCCAGACCATTTTGATCTTTGCTAGAAATGTAAGGTAAAATACCCTTAACCAATGCGTGGCAGAACACTGTACGGTTTTCTTCCTCCACCGGCTGTAGCAGGTAATTGTGCAAGTAGACTAGATACCCAATCCACCAATATCTCATCAGAATGGGCAGACAGTGGTAATCTGTCCCAGTCTATTAGGGTTTTAACACAACCGAATATTGTCTGCCAGGCACCATTTATTGATGGATTAGGTAGCAAATTTGCAGTTTGGACTGACTTACTGTATTATCCTCTACAGTCACTCAACCCCAAGCACCAGAATTCCCTGGATCTGCATGTGAAATCAGCACTTGGCTCAGACCCCCCCTGCTGGATGCCATGTATGCTGCAACATAGGTTGGATGGACACACCCACCCTGCCTAGGTGCTCAGCATGATGGGACTGCTTGCTCAAATGATCACTTGTGGCTGATGTTGGATCCCCAGTCTCCTTGTTATTGGGGCAGGAGTAATAAAGGATTGCCATCCTTGCTGCGTGATCCGAGGGCAGCAGAACTGTACCTGGCATACCCCAATGGAGGGACTCACCCTCAACTGAGCGGCACTCGCTAGACAGGGGACATGGGTCCCAAAGCTCAATGAATTGAGAGAGGGTGGGGAGAGGTACTTGTATCTGGTGGTATGGGCCCAGTTTAAGGGTCCTAGATACCATGTAACCCTTCCTCTCTCCATGGTATAACAAAAGAGCTAATTTGGACTCAATTGCTGCAGAGCTGAAATCACTGATACCTTGGTCTAAATATTAGGCCTACTTTGTGATAGTGTCTCTATTGCAAGAGGCTGTCCCACTAACAGCTGAAATCACTGAGAGCTGTGGGGGGTGGGGGCTCAAGACATCTTGGTGAGGGGGCAGCTGGTGGAGAGGCATAGCAAGTGGCTAGCAGGGTGGCTGGTGGAGAGGGCCAGAGGAGAGCCCCACAGAGGCGTGGCAGTCAGCCTTTGGGGGCAACAAGGAAGTGCCCGAACAGTGCAGCATGCAAGGTGCCTCCTGATTCTCCCCCTGCCCCCCTCCCCACAAGGTGGGAGGTGAACTCTTCGGATGAACCTCTGAAGTCTGGGGCTGCACTGGCAACTGTGAGTGGGGTACAGAGAAGGATGGGCACATTAAAGGGACTTTTGGGTTGCTGGACTTAAGAGGGGAAAAGGACATTGCTCAACTTATTTGGGGGTGGGTCTTTTGCTCATGGTTTGTGTTTATGAGCCCTAGTGGCGCTGTTTTCCCAAATTAATGCTGAGTTAATTCCCTCCTTTTATTAAAAGTTTTTTGCTACACTCAGACTCTGTGCTTGTGAGAAGGGAAGTATTGCCTTTTAGAGGTGCCCAGGGGGTGGTGTGTAATTGTCCCAAGGGGTGTGGGCTTGAGCCGGTTTCATGGTGTATTGTTGAAAAGGAAGTCCTAGACACTGAACCTGGCCCTTGTTGCCGCTGGCTTCATCTGGCAGAAGGATTACACATATGTTCCCCTGCAGCACTACAAAGGGGAAGCTAATGCAGTAACTCGGCTGCTCATATACAAATATGCATGGGCCATACATGTCCTTCCTATGGGTCAGGGAGACACAAATGGATGTAAGGCCAGGGCATCCCCAGGAAAGCAGCCTCCCAGCTCCTGGGCATCTTAGGGAGAGAGTGTAGTGTTGTGGCCTGCTCCCATTGCGCCAGCTGCATGCTATGACCCAGCCCAGAGGAGCAATGCAGTGTGAGTTGTTGGGGCTATTGCCACCCATTCTGACATTTGATGCAGAGGGAACAAGACCCTTTGTGCAGATAGAAAAGGAGTTTGGGGCCCAGCAACTATGTGGCCCATCAGCCACATGGATTTTCTGCAGCAGGGAAAATAGCATGCATGGAGAGAGGCAGAGGGGGATGAGGAGAAGAAATATTCTGTGTAGCTTCCTTGCCCTGACATTGTGCTCCTTCTCCTTACTGTTTGAATGCCTATTTGACGCCCCTCTGGGTGCGCCATGCCCAGCGCAACAGCTAAGGCTTTTAAGTATTGCAAGTTATTAACAAACATACATCTAAGACGTGCTCTATCTGTATTCGTCTTCCCTGCCTGGGAGAAGGTAATGGAGAGAACACTGGAATCTGCCTGCTGCAGCTCTGACAGTGGACACAGGCCTAAGGAGCCATTCAGCCAAAGTCTCCCAACTGTGTTTCTTTAAAAATGTCTAGAACATGGGCCAGGTTTTCAGCTGCTGGCACTCTGCATTGCTCCACTGGACTTCAGTGGAGTTATGCTGATTTACACCAGCTGAGGAGCTGCTCCTAGATTCTCACAGCAGCACCAAAAAAAAAACCACACACCTTGATTTAGGACATCAGGGATTTTTTCTGGAAAAATATTTTGCAGATTTAAAAAAAAAAAAATTCTGGACCATTCAGCCTGGTGTAAATCAGGAATAACTTTACTGACTACAAATGGAGTAACTCCTGAGTTACATAGGTGTAAGTAAGAGGAGAATCTAATTCAGACACGCTGGGCCAGATGGTGTAAGCAGAGTTTCAATGGTGTACACAAGCTGAGGATTGAGCCCTGTATCTTTGGTAGCTACTTTTGGAGGATTTACTGGTTTGATATTTTAAAATGGTTTTGAAGGTTTTTTTTCCCCCCCTTTTCCTTCCTCTCCTTCAGATTTGAGCCATTTGTTCCAAAATGCACATGTTTCCCCACTGCCAGCCTGGAATGTACCCTGTCCAAAAGCCAGACTCCAGAGAAGCAGCTGTTCTGATTATGTGCAGACAGAGGAAGTGGTTTGTGTTGCACTGGGAACCACAGGACAGTGCTGAAAACAGCCTCCCATGCTCCACTCCCTATCTTGGGTCTCCTCTCGTTTAGATGGTTGGTACACCGACATGCGGGAGAGAGGGAAAAGTCAGGTAGAACAGGAGAAATAGGACATGTGGTCATGTTGTTTGTGAGCCGGTGAACACCCCAACTTCACTACTAGCTGCTTTATCATCTGTATTACCATAGCACCTACTTATGGACCAGGACCCTGTGGTGCTAGGTGCTGTACAAACACAGAATAAAAAGACAGCCCCAACCCTTAGGAGCTTTCAGTCCGAAGTACCCTCACTCTCACTGAATAGCAACTAAGGCCTGGTCTACACTAGAAAATTAGGTCTATATAACTACATCACTCACGGCAGGGGCCTGAAAAATCCACACCTCTGAGCAACATTGTTAAATTGACCTGGTGTAGACAGCACAAGGTTGACAGGAGAACTGTCCTGCCAACCTAGTTACTGCCTCTCGGGGAGATGGATTACCTAGGCCAGGGGGAGAACCCCTCCCGTCAGCATAGGTAGCTCCTTCACTGAAGCGGCGCTACTGCAGTGTTTTAAGTGTAAACCAGCCCTTACTCTGCAAGTAATACCACTGGCTTCAGACGGGACTGTTTGCAAAGGAAGGTGTTGCTCAACGCAAGGCCACATGTACACTACAGCACTGTAGCTGTGCCCCTGTAGCGTAGATGCTTCCTACAGGACCAGGAGGTATTTTTTGTTTCCCAGGTGCGGTAGGTAATCTCTCCCCTCAGCTGGCAGTAGCCAGAAGCATTCTTCCATTGACCTAGCTGCATTTACACTGGGGTGGAGGTCGGCACTCCAGCATACCAATTTTTCACACTGCTGAGCAATGTAGCTATGTTGATTTAAATTTTAGCTGTAGACTAGGCCCAGGCAAAGGCATCAGAATCTGGTCTTATCTCACTAACCATTAGTTAGCATTCTTTAATTACCACATACCTGTTATCAAGGGCCCCTTTCTGCCATCCTTATTCACCTTGAGCTGTAATTTACTCATGCAAGCAGTCCAGTGATTTCAAAGCCATGACTTGCACGAGGAAGTCGTTATGCGCAGTCAGAATGGCTGGCAGAGCTGGGCCCTCATCGGTTTCAGAGCTCCAACTGTAAGCAGAACCTGCCTATTTCATACAGGGCTATCATGGTGATGGCCTAAGCCTTTCAAGTCTGTGTTGGGAAAAGTTATGGATTCTAGAGTTAGAACAAGCCATGAAACTTTTTGGAGTGGCATTTTCTCATTTACCTTTGGCAGAGCACAAGTTCTGGGGTACCACTGGTTTGTTATGTTTTATTAATAACTGGTTGACCTAGGAGAAGATGAAACATTTCCCTCAATCGTGGATCTTTATGGCTTCCTTAGAAGGGATAAGAAGAGGCGTAAAAACCCGAAATGTTGGCAAGGCTGATATTCAGCTTGGCACCATCCTGCCTTCTGCTTAAAGGACTCTGCTTAAACCCCTCTCTGTGCATTAGGGGTTTTGTTCTCCACTTCTACATATTATCCCTCCTGCAAGGGGGTAGCATCACTGTTTTATAACTGAATTATAACACATCTGCAGCCACCACACTCTGCCTGCACAAAATACTCCGTGCCGTAATAGGTTTTGCATTACTATGCAAAAGGGCAGCCCCCTTGGGTAAATTTCTTTATTGTCCAGCTTTCAGTTCATTTATGGAAAGAGCCAACATGTCAACCCTCATGATTAATTGATGTTTAGAACAGAGAGAAGAAAGAATACAATGACGTATTAGTCACTGGATCAGGACTGCAGCTCACACAGGAGCACCACTCGCATCAGGAGTGCGGAAAACTATTCTCGAGCACATCATCATTACCTGTGGCCCTTGTTCAGTTTTGGCATCGAATGGGTCTCCAATGAGTCTTTTCTTGGCGTACTCCACGCTGCGCTTGACAAATTCTGGGTAGATCTGCTCCTCCACAAATACTCGAGAGGCAGCAGTGCAGCACTGGCCTTGATTAAAGAAAACTCCTTGATGGGCACATTCGACCGCCAAGTCCACTGGAATGAAAAGGTCACCACAGAGAGTGAGGCGTTCTACTGACTTGAACCAGAAGTTAACGAGACTTATTGAAAGTGCCTCACTATCCCTTCCCCCTCTCAATGCTTCCTCAAAAAACAAACAACCAACCAACCACTCACTTCAAGGAGGCCTATAAAACTACTGAAAAAGAAAGCTCCCTGTGAGCCTCAAGACATGACCATATCTTCTGCCTGTCTGTACCACCATCCTCCCTCCCGGTACAGTCTCTGGTTGTGCATGTCTCAGCTAAGGGTCCAGTTTGGTCACCTTGACTCACACGGAGTAGTACCTTACTCCCCACGAGTAGTCCCATTAAGCTTGGCAGAATTTAGTCCTTATCCCCTGTGATGGGAAGTATTGTGGGACGGATGCTGCCTTTACAGAAAACAGCTGCAGCTTCTCTTCTGTCTGGGAGACTAAAACGAGTCAGCGCAGGAGTGCTGGCTGAGAAAACTGTGTGGGCAGCCGAGCAGGGGTGCACGGATACAATACACCATCTCTGCAGCCTCAGCCAGCGGGGCTCTTCCCTGCGGGTCACCCCCAGAGAGGGCAGCATTCGGAACAGTCTGCTCCTGTTCACATGAGCCCTCTCTTTATAGCCTGGCTGGTGCAGGGAGCGGTGTAGCACACCCTCTAGCAAAGGAGTCTTGGCCAGGCTTTGTGGCAAGTTGGACCACGCTGCGTCCTCTGCTGGAGAGGTTACATGGGAGTCACTAGCAGTGCTGTGTGGGCCACTGAGACTAGAAAATTAATTAATTGCAATGTGACAAATACTTACAGTCAGCATCTGCACACACAATGCAGGGGTTCTTCCCTCCAAGCTCCAGGGTCACCCTTTTGAGATTACTTTTAGAGGCCGCTTCCTTGATCAGTTTTCCAACCTATGGCATTGGGATTCACAGGACACAGGTTTATTCCTCAAAAAAAAAAATTACTTCATTCAAAGTGTCGTAAAATGCATGAGGTTAACAAGAAACAGCTGGAATTGCAAAATAATTCTTCCAGGTTTCTAATCGCTGAATTTTCTAGTTCTTACCACCTGCTTCTACAAGGTTCTTAGCCATCCAAGGTGGGCCTTGCAATTTTAAAATCACAAATATTTATCATTTGTCTTAGATATAAGGGAAATGTAGGGGCCTGGTATTCTATAGTTCTTACCTATGCAAGCGGTCCCCTGGAAGTTGTTTTTTGGACAGAGTAAGGGCTGCAGGATCAGGCCCCTAATTGGACAATGCAGGAAGTATTGCTAATGGACTACTGTTCTTATAAAAAGTACAATCAGGTGACACCCTGCCATTTCTTATGAAATCACTGTGTCATGGCTCCACACTTAATGAGGTGAGTTTTGCACTTAAAGAAGGGATTCGGTCTCTGGTATCAGTATATCCTCTACCAAGGACAGGTTTTAATTTTTGACTACAAAGTGAATTGCCCTAAGAATTTACAATATAGTCATATAATTAGGACTGGTCAAAAAAAAAAAAAAAAAAGGGAAAAATGTTTTTTCCATGAAAATTTTTGAACAAAAATAATTAAAAAAAATAAAAAAAACTGTTTCATTTGAATTTTCCCCTAGTATTTTCTGACAAGATGATTTGAAAAAAAACCAACCATTGTGATCATCTAGTTGGTCCTCCTGCATAACACAGATTGCAGAACTTTCCCCAAACAACGTGTGTTTGAACTACAGCTTATCTTTTAGGAAAAGATTTAATCTTGACTGAAGAATTGGTAGGTTGTTCTAATGGTGAACTACTCTGGCCCTTAAAAATGTAGGCCTTATTTGCTGTCTGAATCAGTCTAGGCTCAAATTCCAGACATTGGATTTTGTTTTACCTTTGCCTGCTCGACTGAAGAGTCCATCAAATGTTTGTTCCCCAAACATGCATTTACAAACTGTGACCAAGTTACTCCTTAGCCTTCTCTTTGTTCCACTAAAGAGATTGTGCTCCTTGATTCTATGGTATGTTAATGGTATGTCCTTTCAACCTTGTACTCAGTTTTGTGCCTGGGAGAAACACTCAGATCTTGTTGAATCAGAACAGTAAAAAAAAACAAAAAAAAAAAAAACATAAAAGTTTCAATCAGCTGAAGAGCTTGTTACACTCAAGTTTCACCTGCTACCTTTATAACCAGAGCAAGATTCCCAAACCAGAAGTGAACCTGGTCCTTCCAATTAGCAGTGCAGAGTCCTCCCAGCTAGCCCTCAAGATAATAGAAACAGAAAGCGGTCTTCTGCTGAAAATTAACATAACTTGCTATAAAGCTAACCGGGTAAGAGACCTTATATGGTAGCTGCTTGATTAGGAATAAATTAAATAAATATGCTGAAAAGTAGGAAGCTAGAAGGAGACACTGTCAGGTAATTGAAGATCAAAATTGTTAGGCATTTATGTTAACCTAAAACATGGTTTTAAAAATGTTTTCATTCTCCACCTTTCCATGTTCATTTTGATTTAGACAATCGCCTGCAGTATTTGCACCCAAATACTAAATCATGATGCTAATACACAAGAACCAGAAAATGGAAAGGATTAGAAATATCTACCTAACTAATGTACTCAATATGACCCTCATTACTGTGTCAAAGCACTTCGATTTTTAAATGCCCACCCACAACTCAAAGATAAAATACCACGTGTAAAATCCTGACTCCAGTGAAGTTGATGGAAAACCTCCCACTGACTTGGATGGAGCCAGGATTTCAGCCCGAACCTTAAGATAATGCATTGGATAGTCTCTTGTAATGACAGATCTGTTCATGTTTTATAAAAAGTGGATCCATAAAAACAAGAAAGTTTATAGGATTTTAGAACAGAGTGCCTGATTTTGATTATAGAAAGATTATTCTTAGCCTACAAAGATAATTCTATGTATTTTACATATTTTGTCTAATTATATAGAGTATCAAATAAAGGGCAACACTCAACATGAGCATGCTGCCGATCCCATTCATATTTATATTACAATCTTTATAAGGAACAAGGATGCTCTGTGCCATGTCCCCTTTGGGATAACCAATGGGAATGCACATATGTATGATAAGCCACTAGATGGTGTTGTTAAACACAAAACATTTGGCCTTCAGCATGTCTTTGAACCTTTAAAATGAGACACACCTCTGGTGTTGGAGAAGGCAGCTTAGTGTAATTTATCATAATTATGCAAATTATAAAAAGCATGCAGTGAATGTCAAAATGAAGGTGTTGGAAGAATGCTCAAGTAGGATGTGAGTACTCAGAGGAAAATGAAAAACAAACAAGTCCAACACATGGCCTGGTTGAATAGCCAACATGCGTAGATCTTTGGCATAAAGCACCCTCCTTTATTGGATGCTGCCCTTTGTCATAGCAGATAAAGATATACACATGCTGCATACATATTGCTATAGATTTTCTTGCATTATTATTACAGGGGCAAAGGAACTAAGCAACTAGTGGGTGGTGGGGGGGAACAAGTTTCAGAATTTGTTAGTCTCTAAGGTGCCACAAGTTCTCTTTTCTTAAAACAAAAACTCTTCAAACTTGCCGGCAAATTTTGATTCAGCACCATTCACCACCCTGGCATGTTCTTTCGGCCTGCCATTAGAGCGCTCAGGTTTTAGTAGCAAATATCTGGCTCAACACCTCACTGAAAGTGAAATTCAGTATAAGTTGGTTGCCAGTTATTTGCTCAGTACTAACAGACAACAAGAGCTGGACCAGCACAACACTGACCAGGCACACCCCTCTCCCTTCCCCCAGACTGCTAACCCCAAGCGAGCACTTGGAGAGATCATTTTCCCTGAGCAAAGCTGGCGTACGTCTCTATCATGCATGTACAGCCAAAAAGGATGCTTATTGTTGTGACATTTTAATTGTATCTAAATTTAAAGGGAGAAGAAAACATTGGGTAGAAGGTGTTTTTACAATACCATTTTTACTATCAGAGGGCCAACTCTTAGTCCCTTTCATAACAAATGTTGTCATTGACTTGGACTTCAATGGGATCAGGATTTGGCCCAGAATGGATATAGCACTGGGTTATATATATTCTTTTTTTAATAAAGACTCGGTAACTAGTGTATGATTAAAAACAGCAGAATTGTTTAATATGAATATAATGTTGTTTTATAGTTATGTGGTCTTGTTGGCCAAAGCTGATCAGCTGGCATTCGCCAGTTGGACAAATCATTATGATGCTAATGACCTCTCCAACAGATCACCTTGCTTATAGAATAGGCACCATTTGTGATGGACCTTTCAGAATTTTGGTGAGAATAAGGTTAAAGTCTTTTTTAGAGATTTTCAAAAGCATTAAATGTTGGCCTAACTGCTTTCAACAGAAGTCAGTGGTCATGGACTACAGTGGGAGCAGCCAAAAACCTCTGAAAAATTCCACCAAGTAGATTTCGTTTTTCCAAGCACTGAGTATCACTGAAATTTACAATGGTCCAAGCTTCCACAGATAGCACTTCTACCAGAGAAATACTGTTCCTTGCGAAGAGCAGTATCTGGTAATGCAGTAAGGCTAAAGGCAAGTTTAAGCAGGAAGTGATCACCTACCTCTGTTGATCCAGTGAAAGCTATTTTGTCAATGTTCTGATGGGCAGAAATGGCGGCCCCAGCTGTGGGGCCATATCCTGGCACTATGTTTACCACACCGGGAGGAAAGCCCACCTGAAAATGAAATTGGAGATTATACTATAGAAATAGGGTAATAAGAACCATTCAGATTTCTTCTCAGCACTCCAATTTTTTTGGACTAAGAACCAGGATATACACATGTAAACTATGCTCCCATATGGAGGTTTTACCATCACTCAATGGAAATAGTTTCTATAGTGTTTTCTATCTGAGCATCTCAAAGAATTTTATAAAACATTAATCAGATGAGCCTCTCAATGCCACAGCGAGTTAACCAGCACCTCTCCCCTGATCCTGCGAACACTTTACGTACATACATGACTTCTCATATAAGTGGTCACATTGAAACCAGAATCAGGGCCCGAATGTTAATTAAACCCCAAAGTATGCTTAGTACTTTAAGAACGAGGCATGTAGCACCCAAAAGGTTTGAAATCAAAGGCAAACAGACAATTTTCCAGATTAAGAATGGTTTTCATGATCTTTTCCAGCACTGTGGATGCTTGCTACCTCCTGGATTGGACATGATGAAAATAAGAGCCACTCATAAGTGCCTGGAATCAATCACCAGGAGAGAATTATTGGAGGATTTGCATTTTGCAGCCCTGCTGTTATAACAAAATAGTCTTCTGGACAAATTTAGCCTCCAGCCACAGCTATGCATCTCTAGTCAATGGGAGACTAAAGGCAAAATCTGGCCCTTTAAAGTTTGTTTTGAGCAGAAAGTTCCCAAGGTTGCCTCTTGTTCTTCAGAGGCCAGGAGAATTAAGATGTCAGTAAGACACCACTAGATGATGTGTTTTTTTCCCCACTAGTGCCAAGAGAGCAGATGGTAACCAGTTTTTAAACCACATTTATAATGTATTAACCTATGACAGCCATTTCGTGTGTTCTGGCACAATGACAATAGGAAAAACTTTGGTAAAATTCTAGTGAAATGCAAGCCAAAGTCTTGGCCCAACTGAGCTGCTTATTGCTCTCTGAAACAATAAATGGGGGGTGGGCAGGGCAGGGATAGCTCAGTGGTTTGAGCATTGGCCTGCTAAACCCAGGGTTGTGAGTTCAGTCCTTGTGGGGATCGTTTAGGGATCTGGGGCAAAAATTGGGGATTGGTCTTGCTTTGAGCAGGGGGTTGGACTAGATGACCTCCTGAGGTCCCTTCCAGCCCTGATAGTCTATGAAACATGGGCTGCTGTGAAGATATATATTTCTAGGCTGGCCAGTCTGTTTCTGACTGGGAAGTGCAGGCACACAACCCTAGTATCCTGTGAGTCACTTGTTATTCAGCTCCCTTCATTTCTGGTGGATTCTTCCAGTACACACATTCATGAGGCTAATAAGAGAATGCACCTGCACTAAGAGAATAACAGAATGCACCTGCAGGAATCTCATCTGACACAGAAAAAAAAAAAAAAATAAAATAAAAAGGAACATGGTTTGGTTATAAATTGCCTTGGAAAATTCTACTTTCTTCTGGGTAACATTTTAGGGTTTTGATGGTTGTCTAGCTTGCCTGTTCCAGCTTGTGGGAGGGGAGGGGGGAGACAAAGGATGTTCAACACTTTGCTACTCGCTCTGCAGGGAACGTTGGTTTAAACTCCTAGGTATTTGCTAAACTACTTTTAAAAAAAAAAAAGCAAGCAAGAGATGTGTGGGGCCATATAAGCATAGTCTTTGGGACTGCCCATGGCAACAATTCAGCAGTCACAATTCAGCAAAGCACATAAGAACACGTATAACTTTTGACCTGTGCTTAAGTGACATTGACTTCAATAGGACAACTGACTTGTTTAGGCTAGGCTGGGCAAAACTGAGGCCCATGTGAATACAGGCTGCAGGACTGGGCCATCAGGATGGGTGGAGGAGGTGGTGGTGTCCATGGGGGGCATTCATCCTTGACTTAACTGCATTGACATCAGTGGGTTTGCACCAGGGGTGAAGTCAACTCCCTGGTTAAGATGATTTAGGCCATAAATCTGAAATGTATTTTTCTGGGAGGGTCTTGGGTCCTGATCTTTCAGCTGAGAGGGCACATGTCTGCACCTGCATTATTTTCCATGCAGGATTAGGGCCCTGGGTCATTAGCCCTCTGCTCAGTATGGGGACTAGACCTTCGTTCTCTGTTAAGCACCAGGCACACCTTCATAAGTCAAATCATAATAAAAACAGTCACAGTGATGTAGTGCAATTTCTGTGCATGAAGCAGCTGCAGGATCCAGTCCCATATTCTAAGGGCCAAATTCTGCCACCTGTACTCGTGCCAAGTAGTCTCAAGCTTTGTGATCAGTCCCACAATTTATGGGACAAGGTCTGCTAACATGACTAAGGGTGGCAGAATTTAGCTCCAAATAGTCTCACTAAACATATTAGAAAAGGGGGGGGGGGGGGAACAAAACAAAAAAACCCCAAAAAACCAACCCACGACATACCTGGTGATTTCAGCACTGTCTCAGCAAGATACTTAAACACGTGCCCAACTTTAAGCATGTGGCTAGCCTGGTCCCATTGAAGTTACTGGGACTACTTGCATAAATACCTTGGTGAATTAGGGCATTCATGCACAGAGATCAAGAGATAAAAGTTCAAAAGAAAAAAGGGGAGATTGTTTCTAGGTCTGGCATCGAACGGAGCTGGCAGCAACATCTTTGGGAGCCGACGATGGCTACAGCTGCCTTTTGAATTGGACCCGCTGCCTATGAGAAACAGTAACTTGCGTAAACTCCTTGAACGTGCTGCTAAGATTTCTTACCTCCTTGATTAAGGAGCCAATGTAGAGGGATGTGAGGGGTGTCTGCTCAGCTGGTTTAATAATCAGCGTGTTCCCGCAGCACAGTGCTGGTGCCATCTTCCAAACAAGCATAAGCAATGGAAAGTTCCACTGAAAGAGAGTATAAAGTTGATTAAATTAGCACCAGTCAGCTCCCTATTGACCTCTATGCAGTATTCCCCTTTGCTTTCAGTGACATCTGTTGGCTACAGAGAAAATAAAAGGACTAGAAAGACATCCACCGTTACAAAGGACTCGTGACTGTGTATAGCGCCTAGGTGGGTTACACAGGTATCGCCTTTGAAAAAAGTTTAGAGTATAAATTGTACCAGTCACGAATGACGGGTTCTCTTACTGTAGTAAGACTTCCATAGTCTCAAGTCAAGGGTCTTCTTTGTAAATATATGGAGGCAAGCAAGACAGGAATCCAGAACTTCACACAGGTAACAGAATAGTAATGTAACTTCTAAGATAAGACCTCTGGTATTCTAATCCATAACTCCAGACACAAAGCAGAATTTTAAATAATCTGCTACAGTGGTTCAACCTTTCCTATACTGGGACCCGCTTTTCCACAACATGATGCCTCACCCAGCAAACTGGGACCTTTGCCGATTTGGCAATTGAGAAGGGCACCGTGGCCATGACCCACTCCCCAACACCTGTTGCCAACCCTCCCTGGAGGCCAGAATGCTCAGGTTTAGAACCCATGATTTAAAAATCAACACCTGAAAGCCATACTGTGAAGGCGTGATCCAAACCTGCCAGGACCCCCCCACCCCAGAATGCTATTGTGCTGGTATAAGTGAAGAGACTAGCCAGAGAGCCAGCCTTGGGACAAACCACCATGCAATAATACCTAGCTCTTATAATCAGTAGATCTCAAAGCACTTTACAAAAGGAGGTTGGTATAATTTGTAAATACAGGCACAGGTGACGACTTTCAGCTTTCCCCAAACACGCCCCGGCCTTGCTCTGCCTCTTCCTGCCCCAGCTCCGCCCCCCCCCCCAGCACTTCCTGCCTGCTGCTGAACAGCTGATGGTGGCAGGTGGGAGCCGCTGGAGGGGAGCAGGAGGAGCTGATCAGTTGGTGGCTAGTGGGTGCTCAGCACCCACTCCCCCCCCATGGGTGCTCCAGCCCTGGTGCACCCACAGAGTCGGCACCTCTGAACATAGGTGGGTCTCAGTACATTGGTGGGATCATTAATCAAATCATTTAACTCCACATAATTGATGTTGAGCTAAACAATCTCAAATGTACAGGGATTCTGTCCAGATATTTTAAAATAAAATAAATAAAAGGTTTTACAGAAGCAAATACGAATACAGATGCTACTGAAATCAAGGGAATTACACACCAGAATGGATACTGGCCTTGGTTTTTTATTATGACAATGTCCTTAAAGTGGAACAATATGCCTCAGGGTGCACAGAGTCACATCAGACTGGATAACTATTACATTTGCAGTTTAAGCCCAATATTTATGTACAATTCCCACAGATTAAATAGCAACACTAGAGATAGACTCCGAGATAGCATCTGCTCAGTTCTTTCCCCCTCCCCACGATATGGTGGCTTTCCAAACCTCCTGCCTGAAAATAGCCACCACAGAATTTTTGAAGGGGCGTAAATCCAAAAAAGCATCTGCCAACAGTCAGGTCCATTTGGAGGATGGAAATGGAGGCATTTAGATCAGCGGTCAATGCAAGCTGGAGCTTGCGAAGTGTATGAACAGGATTGTAGGACGGGGTTGGCTGTGGATTTGATGACCCAAGAGGGCCTCTTCAGTCTTATGCCCCTAATGCAAAACACTTGAGAGTCTCAACTTCATTGGACTCGAGTGACTCAAATGCAGCAGTCAGTCACAAAATGACAATGCTCGGTTACCTCAACCGGCCAGGCTCTGTAAAACAGTGAGACAGCATGCATTCCCAAGCCAAACTCGGTCTCTGCATGTCAATCTATCATCTATGGACGCTGTCTATGGACATCTATCTACAGGACTCTCATCTATGCCATCTGCTATTCTCTCTGCAGTCACCTCTATCGGGCAAAAAACCATACAGCCGATTCAACTCCAAGATCTAGGTCAGAAGTCAGTCATGAGGGACGCAATCCTGTTCCCACTGAAGTTAGAAGCAAAAACATTGACATTAATGCAAACTGTATCAGGCTCAAAGTCTCCAGCGTCCCAGCAAAAACAGAGTTGTTTTAGTCACTAGTATAGTCTGGTTCACCCTCCACAACACTGGCCCGAGATCTTTCTCTGGCCTTCCCCAACAGACTCTCACAGCAGAGTAGCTCACACACTACTCTGCCTCTATAACAGATGTTCAAAGCACTTTACAACCATTAGGGCTCCTCAACAGCTGTAAAGTCCGGCTGCCTATTTAAATAATGCAAATACCACTTGCTGAAGAACTGAGGAATTCCAAGTACTAGCCAGAGTTTCTCAGCATCAGAAACAAACCCACCAGGAGAAAAAAAAAACGGTATTGATCAGCTATAAAACCAAACTATGGAACAAGGAAACAAACTAAAAAATGACAATTTAAAAAAACCACAATGCCTCAGAGCCAGTCAGCAACCATAACTGTCAGGACAACTAGTTTGCAACCACTCAGTAAGAAAAGGCTCAAGAGATAAGAATAGCAGATGATCATGGATTGGTCACTGGTGATTCTTGTGTAAGTGCCATATGAGAGACGGACACTTGATCTTGAGACCCAGCCTTCTATGCCAAAGAGCTGTTTGGAATGCCATAGGCCAATTCCTTCTGATGTGTCAAGAAACATCAGGCTCCAAAGGAAATGCCCTCCAGTCCAGCCTCCTCGTCTAGGAGGGTGTGATGGGGTGCACTTGCCCCGCACTGCTACTGCGAGAGTTAACTCCACTCTCTGGGCGGAAGAGGCCACAACCCTGTGGCCCTGCTAGGCATGCTCTGGCTAGAGACTAGGTATAAAAGGAAGCTGCTCAGCTCATTCAGGGCTGACCACCAAAGAGAGAGGACGCACGCTGCAAGCTCCAGCCCAGGAACTGCAGAAGCCCCAGAGAGTGGAAGCCAGGGATGCTGAGCCTCTGGAGGACACCCAATGCATGGTGGAGTTGTTGGGAGCCGCACTGACTGAGGAGCCCAGGGACCATGGCAACGCTGGGACCATGGCATCAGGAACCGAGTAGGAAGTAGCTCAGGGAGACTAGTTCTGTTGCCGAGTGGAATCGGCATATTTTGGATGGATTCCCCAGTGATGGGCATACTTGCCACTGACCGAGCCCTGAGCTGGGACCTGGTGAAGCACGGAGGGCCTGGGCCCTCCTACCAGGCCGCCACCCACTCCTCTAACAGGCCACTAGGTCACGTAGCCCCATGGAAGGGGCAGTTATACTGTCTCTGGCCACCAGGCCACACAGCCCTGAGAAAGAATGAACTTACTGATTCTTGCCAGGTGGCCACACTGACTGACAACCACTAGGCAATACACCCCAGTCAAACTGAAGCCATAGTGACTTGGGCCATTGGGTCCCACAGCCCTGTGGGAAGGGGCCATCACCCCGACTCTGGCCATTGGGCCACACAACCTTGAGAGAGCGTGCGGCCATATTGACTTTTACTGTTAGTCCACGACTGTGGGGAAGTAATTACCCTGCCCCAAGACGGGGACAGGGCGCACTTGCCCCATGACAGAGGGCAATGGCTGTAATGCTGTGTGGGCATGCATATATTTGTAAATAGAGGGGATCCTCAGGGTCCGAGCACCTCTTGGCGAAAAACATTAGCCAGTCTTATACTTACTGGAGTTATAGCCCCACAGACACCCATCGGTTCGTGCCTGGTGAAACAGACAACGTTTTCATCTGCAAAACAAAAACCAAAATGTGTAAGGGATCAAAGCCAATTTTGTGACATACCTGTATGTACTGCACTTGTGGGGGGCTGAATAGCGGAAACAATATAAAATGATGATATAAACAGAACGGTGAGGCAGAATGAATATAAATGAGTTCTATGAGGTGAAGCTAATCTGAGAAGATTGTGGAGTCACCCATTCTATCCCACACTCAGGCAAGGTGCTCTTCAAAAAAGGAAGAAAGTTCTTCAATAGGATACATCTATCACAGAACAATTCAGATCTGCGATATACGGAGGGCCAAGTGCTGTTCTAATTCAGACTGGTATAACCCTTTGAAATCCGCTGACTTGCATCACATCAATTCCACTGGGTCAGTTCCTCCCTACACTTGCTCCTGCTGCTCAGACATGTTCAGTTGGTGTAATTCTTCATTTCAGTGACGAATAAAAGAAAATGAATTATCAACGCTTTTATGATTTAGTTTTGGTGGTGGTGGAGAAAACAGGTTTATTTCTTAGGGAAAAATTTCAACAAAGTTTTGTGACAGATTCCCTCAAGAAATATGTGGAAAAAACAAACAAACAGTATTTCAATTTGATACAAAAATCAAGTTTTGTTTTGATTCAATTAGAATCATTTTGTTTCTGAGAACAGAAACAAAAAAAAGACTATTTTAGTGTTGAAATTTCCTGTCAGAAGATTTAATAAAAGCATTTGCCCACTAGAACTTTTGCTTTTTATGAAGCTCCATGTTGGGGTGGGGGAGGGGGGGTCTCTAGTTATTATGCACTTTGGAAGTGATCTCAAACAAGACCGAGAGCCATCTCCATAGAGAGCAATTCTGCAAATTAAACTGAGCTTGCGTGACAGAAATATCTGATTTGACATAGGCTTGGATTCTGCTACCCTTAAATCAATGCTGACTGGCGAGAGGCGGGCAAGGAGTGCAGTCCTTCACAGCCACCAGAAGGAGCCGGTCTTTAACCTTTGTCTGTGGTGCTCTTTCCTTCATAGACCACCAGCTATCACTAGGGCAAAGGAAAGGAGCAGGCTGCTGACTTTCAATTAGCTGTTCACTGACTTCGTGCAAACACCCTTGTTATCTTAAAAACCAGCCGTCATTTCCCAAGGCCACACCTGTGCTCACACATGAGTGGACAGATTCTTCCCTAAGTTACTCACACTAAATCCATTGGTGTGGGTGTAATGAAGCACAGAATTGTGCACAGACCCTAGGAGAGGAGTTTTTAAAGAGTGCTGCAAGTGTTTAGAAATAAATTAAATACCCCTACAAACTAGAGCTTGACCGAACCCCCAGGAACTGAATGTCTGCCATGTACTTGGATTACCGACAGATCTGAGCTAGCAGATCTGGCCTCTCTCCAATAAGCCTAATTTAACTAACAACAAAGAAGGTACTCAAAAATATCCTTTGAACTTTGATTTCCAATGCACTCTCACCAACAGCGAAATCTTTAGTTTCAGTGAAACTGGATGTACAATAACCAGGGATAGAATTCTCATAAAAGTCTATAGGGCAATTCCAAAACTCTCAGGGAGGAATATAATCTTCCGTTAAACTCTATGGCCTTTCCATAAGGGAAGAGGCACAAAGTAATTTGTGGGGTGGGAGGGAGGGATGATTTTTTCAGAAGGGAAACTCCTTAAACTGATTCTGTCTCAATGTACTTGATATCACAGACTGAAGGAGTTTTTAAAGGTGAACATGGAATGGTTCAACTTACCCACTGGGATAGTTCTGCCTTGGATTTTATCAGCCCACCCAGCATAATACCTAAGTGTCTTTATACAGCCTTCCAAGTCAATGAAGAAGGCATGAAGAAAAGGTTTCCCTGTGTCCATTGTTTCCAAGGTCTGAAACAACAAATCACATGCATGGTTATATACTGCTTAATAATTATTGGGGTGGGGGTTGGGGTTGTTTTTAAAGGTTCTAGACAAAAAATTTTCTGCAATCTACAAGGTTTCATCTTTCTCTCACCCTGCACAATGGAGAGGGGTGGTCTCTTCCCCCCTCCCCCACACCATGGATGATGGGATGGACTGCATCCTCAGCAAGTTTGCAGGTGACATCTAGCTGGGGGGGATGGGGGGAGGAGGAGAAGAGTTAGATATGCTGGAGGGTAGGCATAGGGTCCAGAGTGACCTAGACAAATTGGAGGATTAGGCCAAAAGAAGTCAGAGGAGATTCGACAAGGACAAAGTTCTGAGTCCTGCACTTAGGATGGAAGAATCCCATGCACTGCTACAAGCTGGTGTCCGACTGGCTAAATGGCAGTTCTGCAGGAAATGACCTGGGGATTATAGTAGATGAGAAGCTGGATATGAGTCAGCAGTGTGCCCTTGTTGCCAAGAAGGCTAACGGCATATTGGGCTGCATTAGTTGGAGCACGGCCAGCAGATCGAGGGAAGTGCTTATTCCCCTCTATTTGGCACTGGTGAGGCCACATCCAGAGTATTGTGTCCAGTTTTGGGCCCCCCCCACTACAGAAAAGATGTGGACAAATTAGAGAGAGTCCAGTGGAGGGCAACAAAAATGATTAGGGGGCTGGGGCACATGATTTATGAGGTAAGGCTGAGGGAATTGGGCTTATTTAGTCTGCAGAAGAGAAGAGTTGGGGGGGGGGGAAGGATTTAATATCAGCCTTCAACTACCTGAAGGGGGGATTCCAAAGAGGATGGAGCTAGGCTGTTCTCAGTAGTAGCTGATGACAGAACAAGGAGAAATGGTCTCAAGTTGCAGTGAGGGAGGTCTAGGTTGGATATTAGGAAAAGCTATTTCACTAGGAGGAAGGTGAAGCACTGGAATGGGTTATCTAGGGAGGTGGTGGAATCTCCATCCGTAGAGGTTTTTAAGACCTTGACAAAGCCCTGGCTGTGATGATTTAGTTGTGATTGCTCCTGCTTTGAGCAAGGGGTTGAACTAGATGACCTCCTGAGGTCTCTTCTAACCCTAATCTTCTACGATACTCTGATGCAGACCACATGGATGCAGACTTGGATTTTTCCTAAGTTCAGGGATGTTCAGAACTGGAGTTTTGGTTGTGCTCATTCTTGAGATTTGAGTCAACCATGAAGACTGGTCAATGATGTTGCCCCAGGAAAAGCCTCAGCTCACCACAGCAAGTTGTCACATCCTTAACTCTAAGCACACGGTTGAGCCCATTGCTATTCCCCGCAGCACTTAAGTATGTGTTTAATTTTTAAGCATGTGCTTAAGTCCCAATGGCCACAAGACATAAGCATGTTCTGAAGTGCAATGCTAGGTAGGGGTGGATTTCAGCCTGTGCTTAAAGCTAAGCAAAAGCTCTAGTGTTATGCTGAATCAGGGCCAATATGAACATACAGTTTGGCCTGAGTACAGATACAAGCCCTCCTAGAGTTCAGGGATGTTGGATATGTTTTTTAGTTTAGCCCCTCATCCAAGTTAGAGAAGAGAGTCCCACAGAAATCAATGGAAGTCTCTCCACTGACTATCAGGTTGTGGAGCAGGTCCTCCTTCCTGCCTGACCATGAGGCTTCGTTCTTCAAGACCAGGACGTTATTGCAAAATGGTATTCTCTCTTTTCGGTGTAAACAAGAGTGTGTCCAAATTCACAGTGTCACATCCTACTTGAAGTTTCATTTTGCAAGCAGCATGTTCATGAAAAGCATGCCCAATGATGCATTTTAAGTCCTGAACTAAAAGCAGCAGGAAGCAGTTACTCTCCGCTACCTTTTCCTTTTTTTTTTTTTTTTTTTTTTTTTTTATTATTAATTAAGAGTAACTTGCAAATTGACAAGAATTGGATGTGCACCCTCTTTGCTCCTCTGTAATGTATAGAAAAGGTCAAGAGATTTCTGTGCATATTTTTTTACATTGTCTATCCTGGAAGACTCCAGGACAGCATCACAAGAGTGAAGACTGATAAAGCGGAGAAGGAAAATTTTAACAGTTTAAAAGAACTGTTTGTATTAACACACATTTAATATCAATGGCCAGTCGACGTTTTGGAGAAATTCTTGTTAAATCTCTTTCAGTTAAAAATGTGAGAACTAACAGACATCCTCTGAAATCCCATCAAATTCTTTGGCAAACAAAGATGACCAGACAGGACATTCCTGATATTGAAGGTTAAAAACCAAGCAGAAAAATTTGTCCATTGGAAAGAAAAAGGGGCACAAAGCCAACTTTAAAAAAAATTTGTTGGTTACTGAGATCTAACCACTCTAATTTCTGCAAAAATTAGAGCCAGAACTTTGTGGCTTAGGCCCAAAGTTAATTTGCTTTTTTTTTTTTTTTTTAAAAAAAAAAAATAGATGACAAATGTCACATCCAAATGAGCTGGTGTCTCACCTTCTGGTCCCATATCACACAGCCATCACAAAGTCTAGCATCACTCACTTCTCTATCTGGCAGAGGAACTAGAAGTAGGTCAGGACCGAACTGCATGGACCAAGCTTCCCGGGGGAAACCAGATTAGGAAGAGGGAGGAGTTGCAATACACAATGCAGGTGCATTAGTTCTGTGAGCAGTCAAGTCACAGTGGAATAATTTTTATGAAGAGCCAAAGGAACAAATGGATGTTTTGTGAATAGCTCAAAATCTTCACACACATCTTTCTGCCATTTCTTTCAATTGCTATAAGGAAGTTAAATCCTTTAGACAGCCCATTTGATGTGGTTTACTGCAAGTCAGTCATGTTGTTTTATTGTTGCCATTGTCACTTGTCCCCTTTAATGTTCTGATGAGTAGAACACGCAAGTCAGGGATGGCACAGACCTATTTAGGTCATCCTTTGCCAATGCAAGATTGTTCCCAACTCTGTATCTTTGTTATTCTCTTCACGTTTCTTTCATTAATTCCACAGACGATTCAATAGGTAACAGTGATTATAGATGCTTTTAGCCTTAGCCAGTTGTCTTTGTCTGCTAGTTTTAAACAGGGTGGGGGTTATTTGCTCATTTTGTTCTAGGACTTCATTTATTTAAAGGTTTATTCAACACCGTAGGCAAGAACATTAAATTCAAGTAGGGATATGGTCTTTTTTTACATCAGTAACTCAAAGATAACATGATACAGACATCTGATGCATGACCTAAACTCTTAAATGAGGGAGTTGAATTCACCCCTGGCACCAATGCCGTTAAGCCAAGGATGAATATGACCGCCCAATGGGTGCCACCCCTCCCATGAATCCACTCGGCGGATGCAGGCCCTCATGGCCCCTTTCTGCAGCCTTTACTCACGTCGGCCTCGGTTTTGCCCAGCCTAGTCTAAACATGTCACTTAAGCACCTGTCTAAAGCTACGTGCGCTTTGTTGAATTGCGATAGACTGCTAAACAATCAGCACAGAGGCAGTCCCAAAGACAATGCTTATATGGCTCCATGGCTCTCTTGCTCAATCTCTCTTTTTTAAAAAATTGGTTTAGCAAATAACACCTAGTAGTTTAAAACAGTGTTCCTCACAGAGTGAGTATAAGCAGCACTAAATGTTGAGCACCCTTTGTCCCCCTACCCCCCCAGCCCCAAGCTAGACAACCATCAACTGTACTTCACCAAGTGGACATGGGGCTGGGGGAGGATATGGCAAAAAGAAATGAGTTAAGAAGGTGAGGCTTCGCTGCTGTTGTTCCCGGACAACTCAAGCCCGTTGACTTGGAAAGTTTTCCTAGCCTCCCATTGCACGGGACATGGAGATCAAACAGTGGGAGGAGAGGCAGCTTTTCCAAGTCAGCCAGGGGATTTCCCCTCTCATGGTGTGTGGGCATTGGAGCGGCGGGGAGGGGAAATGGCGGGGGGGGTAGGGGGCGCACTATTCAAATTTGAAGAGGGAGGTAGGCTTCACCTGCAATTCTAAGGTCTAGGGTGACTTCATCCAGAGCACTGAAAAGAACGATGGATTTGGAATTTTTCCCTTTAATAAGGCAGAGATGCCCTTAAACAGCTCTCTCAAAATCAGTGACTTTTTTTAAAATTATTATTAAAAAGTCTCTTTATCCAGATGTTACTAAACCAAGCTGGGAGCTTGGGAAACGGAAGCTTCCCTGCAGATGGGATTCCCCTTTCAAACAAACTAAACACAAGCTACAAACAGCCCCAGATCTCCAGGGCAGTCAGAGGGACAGAATTAAGTAGTCAGTCAATTGCTTCTGATTCATTATCGCTCCCCCCCCCACCACGTTTCACTTACCGCCAAAATGACTCGGTCTCGCTCGATGAGATCGGCTAGTTTGTGGAGGAGCCTCCCTCTGCTTAAGGCGTCCATTTGTCTCCATAGAGATCCTCTCTGGAATGCTGCTTTTGCGGCCTCTACTGCCTTATCTACATCGGGCTAAAGCAACCAAACACACATGAAATATTCAGGTGAGAGAGAGAAATTGCATAGTGCTATGAACAGCTCCCAAGCAGATTGCTTCCTATGCGGTGTCCTGCAGAGCCTGCCTACTGTAACATTGAATCATCTGCGAAGAGAGTCTGCTGTTTTGCTGCTGAACATGGAACCTAGCAAGATCCGACCTAAGCGGCTTCAGACTCTGGTAGGATTTGACCTTGCCGGATAGGAACCTAAATTCAAATTTTGCAGAGACAATCAGATCTTTCAGGGTAAGTTGTGAAGTTTATGGAATTGGACCAGGCTTCCCTGACAGGATAAAAAAATATATATATATATGTTCAAGCCCCTATATTTTATCATCTACATACTTTGTTGGCAAGAGTGAAAAGCGTGCCCCGTCCTAGTGGGAAACAGGCAAGACTTTCATTGACAGCAAGACTGGGCCTGGTGCACTCACAAGCCAAATCTGGATGGATCAATATTTTTTAAAACAAAGAGGTGGGAAAGAGGATATATTCAGAGTATGCATATTATGATGGTTTTAGCCCAGGGAATAGTTACAGCTCAGACACCTCACTGGACAATCCCAGTTTTCCCTTGTAAATTAGTTTTCCCTTATAAATCCATAATCAAATGTGTCAATAACAGTTTTAATTCACAAAATTCACTTAGATCCCAGACAGCATTTTCAGAAGAACCACATGTCCTCCTTTATGGGGGGCTACTAGTGTTTTTAGCTCAATGCTATGGCTCTAACCCTCAAATGATGCAAATCAGCGTAGCCCCACTGAAGTCAATTTCCAGCCAGGGATAGGGCCCCATGACGATAAATATGTTTTTTTGTTGTACCACTGGCTGCTACGTTTACTCACACAAGACGTTGCTGTGGATTACTCACATGAGTGAAGTGTCCCTACATACGCCTTATCTGGTCAAGATATGCCCCAGCAATTTTTCCCCTCTAAATGTACACTGATGTTTTTCAAACAGGGTGAAATCTGGGCCTCGCTGAAACCAATGAGAGTTTTGCTGATGGCTTAAATGGAGCCAGGATTTCACCCCAAGTGTATGTTTGATGGACACTGCCGCCTGTCTTTGGAAGGAATTCCGCCCTGTGCAAGATCTTCTAGAACACATCTTGTCTTCTTCTCCAGGATTATTCTAACTCTGTGAAACTATGCAATCCTCTAGTATGGGAGACAACAAGACAGACCTATCCCAGAACATATTGAATGCCAACAAACAAGAAATGACACCTTACTAAGGACAGACACTTTCAAGGGAGGAGTGGGTCACGGAAGAGTGCTACAGAAAAACACAACTGGTGATTAAAATTACACCGGAAGGTTTATAGACAAACTACCAACAGCCATATCCCATTGTTACTTAATGTTCTTGGGCAAGCTGCCTCCTATATGCACCCCCCCACCACCACCACCTCAGGGTAGTCCTGCAAGCAGTTTCCCCCCCCTTTTTGTCCATTCACAGCCATTCTTGGGTCCTGTTGTATTAAATGAACAAGCATTCAAAATAAAGTTCTCCAGTCCCACCACACGTCCATCCATTTAACCCTTCGCTCCCAGGCCTCTCTTGCCTGTAGTCTCACCCCAAGCTTCTCTGCTGGAGCTTACTTGTTTCCAACAGCCTCTGATCTCCCTGGGCACCCTCCCTCTCTGTAGCTTCCTGAGGCTGGTTACAGGGGAATCAGAGTTCAGATGCGCCTCCTTAACAACTAGGGTGGGCTGTCCCCAGGCCTCTAGTTCTAAAGAGGCAAGCCACCCTGTTACAGACACACCTACTTATGCCAGGTCTGCAATGGGTTACATGGTATTTAATCAGCCTGTTTGCACAAGCAGCTGAAAACAAAAACCCACCCTTGTCAGAAGGGCATTGGCTATGCTGCTGCCTGAGGGGGGGACGGATAGCTCAGTGGTTTGAGCATTGGCCTGCTAAACCCAAGGTTGTGAGTTCAATCCTTGAGGGGGCCATTTAGGGGGTTCTGGGGCAAAATTGGGGATTGGTCCTGCTTTGAGCAGGGGGTTGAACTAGATGACCTCCTGAGGTCCCTTCCAACCCTGATATTCTATGAATCTATGAAGCTAGTACATTTGGGCACCCTGTTACCTTGGTCATGTCAGGCTATTTTTATCTCCACAGCTATGGTAGGTTCTGTGAGACTGATGTGTATGTGGGAGTGGGGGGTGTCAGAGTGAATGCACACTGTAACTGGGTGGATGCATTGACAGTAGCAGGGTTCTGGAGTTACTGGCAAGCTCCTACCTTGAATTCACACAGGTTACATACAGGGCACAATTTGACAATCGGTTTAATCTGAATCAACTCATTTGGCACCTGCCAATCAGAGCACAAACCAGTGTCAAACCTCCCCACTTCTAAGAAGTCCGCAATTTCATGCTGAAATTAGGATCTGCAAGCCACACCTGAAAGAAATATTTTAATGGTAAATCAGGCAGGACACAAAACATAATGAACGCGTCGTGTTTAAACACATTCCCTTTAAACGCTGTTGTTTATCGGGATATGGAAGACCCTTGGGCATAGTGCTGCCTCGTGCATCACCTGTGCTATGCTGGCCAGGCCTGTGGGAAATGAAGTTACAAGGACTGCCCTTAGCTCTGAGAGTGCACAAATGGGATGGCAGGCATGCAGCACAAAGAGCCTTCCCACCAGCCTTGCACACTTGTGCAATGCACAGGCTTGTGCTCACCAGGCCCCAGGCACACCTGGGGCTTGATCCGACTCCTACTGATGTCAACGGGAATATTTCCATTGGTTTCAATGGGAGTGGAGTCAAGCTCCAAGAACTGGGAGCTCTGAAGCTTACTGGGATAGCAATCACGGGTGGTTTGTTCACTCACCCAGTGCTCCAAGTCACACTATCTGTGGCGTGATGCTCCATGAGCTACCACTGGGCTAGGGCTTAAAGCCACAATCTAGACCCAAATGTGTATTTGCCTCATCCAGCAGAAAGGCACCAATGCACAAAATGAGAGAGAGACAGGGATAATTCAGTACAGAACCCTGGCTGCTTTAGGGTGACCAGACAGCAAGTGTGAAAAATCAGGACGGGGTGGGGGGGGTGGGGGTAATAGGAGCCTATATAAGAAAGAGACCCAAAAACTGGGACTGTCCGTATAAAATGTGGACATCTGGTCACCCTAGGCTGCTTACACACTGCACTCACAAAGTAGACAAGCTAATTGATCTGCAGTATATTACTGAACATTCAAACTGTTACCAAAACCGGGTTGTTTCTTTAAAACAGCAAACATCCCTTCTGAATACCATGACTACCTCCCTGCAAAGGACATCTGAGACTCAGGAGTGGAGTATTTATAAGGCTCAGTCCTGCCATGGCTAGTGTAGGAAGAAGGAACAGAGGTGCTGCCTGGTACATCCTCCACAAAAGGAGACCTGCAAGCCAAAGCAGAAGTCCTAGGTGGTGGGATGGCCAGTAGTGCTTCTGCGTGGGAGCATCATCTGTTGGGTAGCACTTTCAGGTGATTGCAAAATACTTGTTAGCCAGCTGGGATGCTAGATGTACTCCCTAATCTGCAGACCACATCCTCTTGGGCTCCTGAGAGCTACATAAAGATCTTGTTCATTTCCTTTCATGGGACCATGATTGGGGAAAGGCCCCCCTTCCTGCACTAATTACCCTGTGTGCTAGCATCACAAAAAGAAGTGACTTAGCCCTCAGCTGCTTTGCAATTTTCCACTGAGATCATCATCAATCATCATCATCAACAATCCAGCCCTTTCCAGAAGTCACGCTAGGAGCAATCTTACAGAACACAGCATTACTATGGACCATGACTGTTCTCCAAAACTGGGCATGTGGGCGACTCTGTGGTTAGCTATGTTCATTCCTACTCGCTGCGCTCCCAGATACCATACATGGTTTGGTGTTTTGCATAGTCATTATGCATGCAAGCAGGAGAACTTCCCCAAAATACCTCAGTGGAAATGCCATACAATACAGGCACAACAAAACTCAGCTACCCCTCACATTGCTGGTTTGAACTCAGACACTTAAAGACCAGGAAATTCTTAGGTAAGGCTGAAATTCCATTCTTAATCCACCCTATGAAGACTAGGCACGAAGGGGGTCGGAACGGTGCATTACAGTACACAGATGTTGCAATCCGTAGACACAATACGTGACATAAGGACAGAGTCATAGCTGTCAAGGTGCCAAGGACAAAACATGGGACAAAAAGGAGGGACACACAAGACCTAACAATTCACAGAGTTTCAATCTGTGGGGGGAATTTATTTAGTATTGCACACACAAAACTACCTCAAGGAGTGTTAGGGTTGCAAAATCAAATGCTAAAAGGTTAGGAAACGCTAGAATTAAAGATACCTGTGAAACCTTAATTCAGCCCCTTGTGTGTATGCGATTGTGATACAGTCTCATTACATGATCACAGACTACTTTCTCCACAGGACCCTTACGGCTCATCCCAGTCTAACCCTCTTTTCCCCCTTCCCCCCCCCCCTCCAAACCTCCTACTCAAACTCACAGGTCCAGCTCATCACCTGTGCATTAGAGTCAGGCCCCTACCTCCTCCTCCCTGCCAGGGCACCAGCAGGTGGAACATTGAGTCCATTAGGAAGACGGTCCCCCAACTATTAGTTCCCAAGCCCAGTGCCACAGCAGCCCAGAGGAGCAATGGCAAAGAAAGTCCTGGTCAGCTCCAGGTTCTGTGAGGATAGCACACGTGCACTATGGTTAGTAGGTGAAGAGAGGGGGCAGAGCATGCCCAGTGCAGATGGAATCTCCAGGGAATTCTGGTAAGTTTCTACTGATCATGGGCAAACAGATGAATAAGTCTTTGAACACTTAAGTCAAATTTGGGCATCTCCACAGGAACAGCAACAGGCACATGCCCGAGACCAAGGTGACAACCCCTGCCAAATGTCAAGTCCCTGTTTCAAAGCATGGAGTCACTAGAGCTTCTCAATGAAGCAGCATGAAGAATTTTGTTAACATGGGCAAACACAATGTATTCTCCCTTCCAATCTCTCTCATAAATGGCTGAAGCACCCCAAAAATATTCAGACTGAGGCAGACATTCAGCATGGAAAGTTTCAGCCCAAACGGTCAACTTTGGACAAAGTTACAAGCAACTAAAAACGGGGCAGGAGGGTAACAATGGGAAACGCTGGGTCACTTTAACTACAAGCAGCCCCACCAGCTCAGCCTGTAGTAAGTACCTGTCTATAACTGCTCCTCCTAATCTCAGTCCATCCCTAAAATACAAGGATGGGTGGCATGGATAGCAACAGACACCCTTAAAACTCCTAAGAATCACAAGCACAGGAAAGGCCGACTCCTCTGGCCTGGCTGTGACGCATAAAGCGAGGGCATAGCATTGCAGGTTTTCCACTCCAGGGCGGAACTCAGCCATGTGCAGAAAGACAAAACAAAGCGAGGCACCCCTTGAGCACTCGACATTCACTCTTGTGCACAGGACTATGCCAACCACAGGGAAACAGAGAATATTTTCTGTGATCACACTGGAGGCAAGCTGGGACAGATGGAGTATTTTACAGGGAACTGGTCTGCCAGGTCAGGATGGGTAACAGCCCCGCAAACAGCACAATGACACAGCCTTAACATTAGTCAAATCAGTTATTCCCATGCCTGGTATCAGCCTGACAGACATGAACACTCAGCCCTTATTTGTAGGCCAAGGAAAACTCCAGCAGAGCATCACTGCCAGCTCCTCTTTCCCCACCCAGGATTTCCCTCTGACTGCAAGTAATTCCATTTTAATTTTGTAACTAAAGAAAAACAAAACCTTTGCTCCCAAGCGAACAACAAGTTGGCCACGTTTCAGCCCACAGCCAACCGTCATCGCCAGATTATTAGTTGCCAAATTCCCATCCCTCATGCACAGCCTAAGCAAACAGGCATCTCAGGAGGGACTTACACAGAGGGTGAGGGAGATGGAATCCAGCCCCCACAATCTAGAGTCAGGGTGAACAGCAGCTTCTGTAGCGACAGCACCAGTGACTGCAGCCCCTACAAGAGTTTTAGCCACCGCAACTGCGTAGCTTCTGTCTCCTCAGTGGGGTGGCTTGAGAATGCTCCGGAGCCCAGTTCCACAGCGTGCCCACATGAAACTTCCAGAGATCTAGGATGGGGCGGGGGTTTAAACTGGGGCTGTGTTCGTCTCAGGAGGTTCAGTTTGCACAAGACTCTTTGCAAATCCACATGGCCTGGAACCAACCACTAACCTCAGAGTGTCATGTTTAGGTACTAACAGACCCAAAGTTGCAAAGCAAAGCTCAGGTGAATACACCCAGTTTGGCCTGTTTTGGGCCCCGAACACAAGTTTTTAAACTCACTCAGCCCCAACCCCAGCCTTGCCTGCTACCCCCTTCCCACCCCATACATACAGCAGGAGTGTCTGCATGTAGGATTTAGGGGATGCAAGGAGAGACACTTTGGGTACAGCTAAAACACAATAAAAAACCCACAGCACTGCGTTTCAGAGCCTGGGGCAATGGATTCTAGCTGTGGAGCTGAAAATTGCAATGTAGACCCTCCCCCCACTTAGTAGGCCTCAGAGCCCAGGTTGCAGCTTGAGCCCAAAGGTCTACGTGCAATTTTCAGCCCCACAAGCCCAAGTCAGTCGACCTGTGCCAGGCATGGCTGTACTACAGGTCTTACACACTGTAGTGTAGACATGCCCTCTGTGACCAGAATATAGTGCATTTTCCCCCCGTATAGAGATTAGCCTGCAGACCGGATATCCACAGAAACTTCCAGACCTTCCACAGATTGATCCCTATAGGCCAGAGAGTCTCTCTCAGGAGAGCCCAGAGATGGAATTTTTTCAATGATAGTCCCATGAGCTAGAAATTAAGATCTCTCCCTGGCACCCAGAAGAGAACCGAGTAATGAGGGCTCTCTGTAGGCAAGACATGAGGTTGTCTTCTTTGTTTTGCTCAACAGGTTTCTTTAACAGAGGCATGAAAAGCAGGCCTGAAATACCCACGTAACGACTTTGTAACTACTCGAGGAGGCACTTAGCTATAGCGGAGCCATGGTTTCTGCCTAGTAAAACAAAGTTACCTCAGGATTAGCCTCAGCCCTCAGTTTATATGGTAATTATAATTAGATGCAATGATGTGCTATATAAAATTAGCCTACAATTACATGTAATTTCATGATATTATCTGGCCACTTTACAATTGCCTCCACTGCTGCATTGTCCATGGACAGGCCAAGTCTTCTGGACATTGCAGGCAGGAAGGCTTCTCCTTATTCCAAGGGGTTCCTCTCTCTGGATGTGGCTGCATTAAGCCGGTGACAAGCTTGCACCACTACCCAGACTTGCCCTCTTCCCTCAGGCCGAGTCATAGACTCCACCCCATTGCCATATATAGCCAGGGTGGCCACCTGCCCAGGTTTTCCCAGGATCATTCCTTTTTTCTGGAGGTGGCTTTCTGGGAAATCTGGAAGGGTGCTGAGTATACTGTACCAGCATTCCGAGACATCCTGATTTTTTTGTACTGCAGAAGTGGCAACCCTGTTATAGCATTATGGTCCATGGGAACGTCAGTGGGATGGGCAGGGGCATTCCTCTAACAAAGAACCTTTGGCCCTTCAGTTTTCTTGTCCTACAGCTGTGGTGTGTAGCTTGGCCACAGAGGTGAGGATACTCACTGTGCTTAAAATGTTCCCCATCCCACTGCTGATAGAGAGGGGATGTCGTTCCACAACATGAGGGTGAGGCCTCACCACTAACAACAGTGACAGGAGAGCCTTCCAGTCATCAGATGGAAAAAGGCAAGTTCTTGGACCTGTCCTTCCCCCTACAGCACCTCCACAAGGCCCATGTTTGTGAAGAGAAGGCAGCCCTACTAGTGTCACTGACTCCAATCAGAGGTTTGTGTGCACAAGCAGGGCCAGATTAAGGTTATGAGCAACCTAAATCTAATGGGAGGGAAAGGCCTAAGTATGAATGACATATTGCAAAAGAAATTATGAAGGCAAACATTTCTCCACATACATATTGACATTTATTTATGTAACATTAAATAGTTTATTCTACTCCCTCGACACTCCGTTCTTCAAACAGATACTTCTGAGTAAGAGGTAGCACAGGGGATGCTATGGAGTACTAAGAGAAGGACTGCTTCCTCCTAGCTAGTGGGATGCTCGTCTGTATGAGGGTGAACACTGCAACACTCCCAATCCTGCTCACCTCTTTCAATCTGGTGCTTCAACCCTCAGCTCTCCACATGGCACTGTGCAAAGCCAAGCCCTGCAGGTGTTTTCCCCAAGCGGTGGCCTCTACACCACAGACCCCATCTCCCTCTGACTGCACTCTGGGAGGCAGCCAGCTTTTGTTATGTAAAAGAAAACCACTCAGGTGTAAAATCCACTGAAGTAGAGCAAGTAGTAGTGGGAAAATTACATGGGGTGGCATAATTTTAGGCTGTCTTGCTCGGAAAGCAGCCTCCCAGTGTTGCACTGGCTGAGGACAATGAATTGCCATTTTCACATTGAACCCAAATATTTGTGGGGTGATACCCAGCTCGTGTAGTTAATCTCCAGTGATTCACCACATCAGGCCATTCTGTCACCAAGCTTTTCCTCAATTAGAATCATGGGACTGGAAGGGACCTCAAGAGGTGATCTAGTCCAGTCCCCTGTGCTCATGGAAGGGCTAAGCATTATCTATTCTAGAATGTGTGATCAGCAGCTCTGATATGAGGTTTCCTAGGCATGAGTTCTACGGTTTGCATTTGTTTGTTTTAAGCTTTCTGTAAGAAAAAGGTAACAGCTAGAAGGGACACCGATCTTTAGATGGTTGCCCTGTCATAATATTTAGCACTTCTGTACTGTGTTAGCTCTTCAAAAACCACTGTACAAACATTAAACAATCTAAAGCCTTTCAGCTTTTGAATCACTAGGAGTTGACAAAACAGAGATATTCCTGTTGTGTTCTCTGCCCCCCTGAACAAAAAGACTTCACTGAAAAAATCACTCTTAAAAGAACCATTCAGGATTTTTCAAAAGAACAGTCCAACCAAGGCTGCTGCAGGGACACTCTTGTAACATCAGGTCTGGTGTTCCTGTTTCATTTGTGTAAATCAAGCAGACCTTGCTTATTTTTTTCCCTTAAGTGTTCCGAGTTTCGGGGAGGAAAGTGAATGAGATTCTGTTTATACCAGGTGTGAAAAAGCAGAAGGATCCAAAAATCTAGTCTTGTGCAAAAATCCCTGAAGTCAATACAGCTACACAGGTGTGATGGTCAGCAGGAACTGGCCTGTGTTCTCATTCCCTTCTCAAATCACATCCCATGCTTACCCAACAATTTCCCCTTGGGAAAGAAGTTCGTTTGAGTTGGGGTAGAAAAATGAGGACTAACTTCAAGTTTATTTAGCTTTAAGGTTTTGGAATGAAACTCAAAAGAAATCAAATGTGAGCTACTTTTATGATGGATTGAACTTCTAGAGAACTAGCAAATGGACAGAACCTGCCTTTAGCCTATTCAGCCAGTCTTTCTATCATACGTTGCTAAGAAGTGGATTTAAAATCCTTGAGGGAGTGGGGAGGGAGAAACCTACAACATTGTGTGTTGAGCTTCCTCCAGTAATTTTTCAACCCCTTAAATGTACAAAGATGCGTTGGCATGTGGAACTAGGATGAGCATAAGGAAAGAACTTGGTTGCCTGTGCAATACAGAAAAATACATCAAAGAAAAAAAAATTGGATTTCTTTGATTTTTAGTACAGTTCAATACAGTATTGAACACAGTGCATCATAAATCTGAAGCCCCACAAGGGAAGGTTCTGTAAAAGTTAAAGGACTGGTATCCAGAATGGAATGTTTTGTTTCTCCTACAAATGTGTGGGAATTTGTTCCCTATACACAGCAGGGGCAGTAGTTCTGGCGGGAGCTGGATAGAGTGCGTGCAGGTTCTGTGCAAGCTTCCTAACCTACCGCTCTCATACAGTCTCTTCCCCTGGCTATCCCCTTGCCCTGCCCCCACACAGCGCTCACCAGCTGTCCAGAAATGGGACCGAGCACACATAGAAGAGGACATTGACGAGCACTAGGACCCAGCGTCAGGTGCTGCCTGCCAGCCTCAGCGGAGGAGAGGGACAGAGGGAGCCTCTTCCCTCCCTGTCAGCTAAGAGGAGCTCTGGAGAAATCGGGGGTGGTATACAATGCCTGCTCAAACTACACCCATGGCTGGTATGGGGTTCCTGTGGTAACCCGATTTTTAGTGTCCGGTCACCAGTGTTAACCAGATCCCTGGCAGTGTGTTCCTGCAGCATGAGGAGATGCAGCAGGCTGAGCTCCTTCCAAGCCACAGGGGGCAAGCTCGCTCCCCCCACCTGGCCATGCCCCCTGCCTGACCAGTAGGGCCTAAAAAAATAAGAGGGTCTAAGGCTATACCCTTATTAGCCGAATGGTTAATCCAGCCCTATGCACAAGGCATGAACTATGGAGTGTTTGATGCTAAAGCCAATATAAAATATTGAGCACTCCCACTTATCCTTTGGTTTGACTGATCATCACCTATTAATGGGACTAATGCACATCCACAGAGAAGGGACCAGAATCCAAGGTGGTTTGTTTTTAAAAACTTTCCCTAAAAGGGTCTTTAAAAATAAATGTGCATTCCTTCTTTGGTCTCAATCTCTGTCCCCAACCCGGCAAAGGCTTCATTTTACACATGTGAGTAAACCCACTGAAATCACTGGGCCTGTTCACGTGCGTAAAGCTAAGCAGGCAAGTAAGTATTTGCAAGCTGGGGGGGGGGGTGGGGGGCTGCTGAATTACATCAAATAAGTGACCAAAAAAGGGCTGCAATGGGGCAGTAGGTGTTTAATCAATCACTTCCTTCTAAACAATATTTGGTATCACTCCTAGGATTCGGTTCAATCGTTACAGTAATCACCATCCTTAGCAAAGAAGCAACTCATGATTCTAGCAGAGTGGGACATAACCGATTCTCTCTAATGCATTTGAATGAGCATGCCACAATGGTTAGCTACCACAGGCTTTAAACCTACAGGTGGGCCAACCACATTTTGTAGCAAAAACGAACCCAGGATGCTTTCCTGACTTGTAACCCAGAGAAACTTACCTTATCACCTTCCTCTACATCACAGATTTTCTCAACCGTTGAGGGATTATATGTGGGAAACGTCTTTCCACTCATGGATTCGTGCCATTCGTTGTTAATAAATATCTAACAGGGGTCAAAAAGAAAAAAAAATAGCAAACATACATGTGCCATGTGGAGGCTCAAATATCTCTCAATGGGCCTGATCCTGCAAGGAGTGGAGAACCCACTGAAGCCAAAGGGAGTCAAGACCATTGAGCAGCTTTGCAGGATTAGGCCCTAAGGTTTCCATTTTTAATTGCAGTCAAACAAACCAAACTGAGGGAAGTACACATACATAAAGGTCCAGTGAAGGCAGTTTTGATTGACCAAAGAATGCAGGATCAGGTCTGCACAGTGTAATTCATGTGCTTTAGACTTGTGAAATAGCCAGGATTTATTCCATCCCATCTCCTTGGGTCTGGCAAGCAAACACCAAGAGAAAGCTACATATTTCAAGCACAAACATTATAGATGTTGGGTATATGCTGCTAATGTTGCTTATTTTGGGCTACTCATCAGTGGTTTCTCCATTAGCATTTTCTACCAGTGAATGTGCGGTATGGACCCAATTTTGCAATGTTACCTCACCCAAGGAGTCCTTACTCACACACGCCCCTAACACTTTGCCAGTCTTTTGTCAATATCAATTGGAAAAGTTGTGTCTATGGCAGTTTATTCTTATATGCAAATTAAAAAAAAAAAAAAAAAACCACCAAAAAAACCAAACCAACCCATAAGCCTTTCTATAGCAAGGACAAAGAGTCCCAATGTTGTGTAACTAAAAATGCATTCAAATACTTTTAAAATGATTAAAATTTTGATATTTAGTATGAACTGTGCATAGACACCAGTACAGAATTGATTCACCAACATCTGCACTATTCTGACCCAGCTTGACACTATCTGATGATACTTTTATTAATGATTCCTTGTAAATAAAATGAGATTAAACAGTCTTTAGATAATGAGCCCTGGTTAATCTTTGCAAGACAGTAAATTATTTTATTTGAACAAAAAAGTGTTTCCCCTTTCCAATGCAACGCACAAGTCTATTGGCACATCAGCTCGTGCTAGAGTTCTGTCCCACAGAAAAGAAAAACCAAAAACCCAACCAATCCGGCAGTCTTTGCACACTCAAAACTCCCATTGAATTGGATCACAGATTTCTTTTCTTGCCCGTTTCAAAGCATAATTACTCCTTAACATTAGTATTGAAAATAAATATTATTCTCTGAATACTTCTGCAAAGCGTGTGCAGCACATACTGGAGGAAGCTGCCCATATGTGAACGCGTCTGAAAGTTGATTTTTAGATCCACCTATCCTGGATGATTTTCCACTTTTTGGGGGGCAGATGTGGGGGGGCAGAGGTGTCATGATTACCACACTCAGTGTGACAAGACACCGAAATGAAGTTTTGGAAGGGAACTCACCGCACGGGAAGTTTTAAGTAGCCTGGAGCTCACAAATTACAATCCGGCACTTTGGATGCAAACATTTTTAAATGGTAAGAGTGAGCAGGTTTATGGAAGACAACGGCAAATTTGGGTCTAAAATGGGGAACATTTCACTGCAAACTTGAGAGATACAGGGAGGGGAGCCCATGAAACGACAATGGAATGTTTACAGCTACTAATGAATGGGGCACCATTTTCCTGCATCTATGTGTTAGCATTAATTATGGATCAGGGAGCTGGAGATGAAATCACTGCAGCGAATGGCGGACGCAAAGTGACTGACCGACTCGCCAAGATTCTTTTCACCGTCATACAACTAAGCATGGTTCTTCCATAAGAAGTCACTCTGAGTGTATGACATGGATCATCACCGCACTTGCTTTCATCTTCATCTCTAGGGACATTATGGAAAGATCATTTGTGAGCGATCATTGCTTCATAAAAGCATCATGCTGATCAATACAAGACTTGGTCTTAAAACCATTTCCCCAATTCAGTAGCTAGTAGAATTGAAAAGAAGATTCTCACTTTACAGAAGGAGGAGTGCTGGTGGGAGACAGCTGCAAACATCTGGGAGAAGTTGATAGAGTTTGCAGAATCCCCCCATAGATGTGTATTTATCATCATTCTAAGCTTAATATTGCCCACAATTTTCCTCATCAGATAATGTGTTCTGAGCATCAAACCAGAAGCAGAACTTATACTCTAATTAATAACATTTTCCACTTTTAAGACAGTCTATTGGATTGTCTAGATATCTCTAGGGGTCCTATTCTCCACACCCATCTCACATGCAACCGCCAGTGAAGTTAATAAAAGTCTGTCCAAAGTAACATTACGCCATTCTGAAATCAGCAGCAGAAGGTGCAAGTCCCAGGTTAGCAGAAAGCTCAGCTTTTAAAAAGTAATGTAGGGAAAACTGGTTTAAGAAGACGGCTTATCTGCTGACGAATTATTAATAAATGGCTAATCACATTTGGATCCAGGTACACACCGAACGAACAACTTTCAACTTGAGAAATTAATGCAGTTCAGCTTTATTTGTCCTCTCGCAGCTGGGAGACAAATTATAATGATCTCTTTTATATAATGTAAGCAGCATGAATTTTATATTAACTAAAACATTCTAAACCCCACTAGCCTGTTTAGTCCAGTCACATAGTTGAAATTAGCAAAGTAAAGGTCATACGTCAATAGGACAGCATAAACCTGAGGAGTCCCTCCACTACAGGAAACAGTGCTGTAGGATACTGGTGAAAACAACATAGGGGTTTAACTACCACAATGTGACAATTCCTAAAAAAGGATGTTGAGGTCTGCAATGACTCTCAACTCTATGCCTTAGAAACCAGCAATGAGCAGATGTCTTGGATATCAAGAACAAAGTAGGAAAACCAGGAGTCTAACAAGGGCTTTGGAAGTTTTACATTTCAGTGGCTTGGGATAACCAAGGTGCTTTAAAGGTTTCAGAGCAGCAGCCGTGTTAGTCTGTATTCGCAAAAAGAAAAGGAGTATTAGTGGCACCTTAGAGACTAACCCAATTTATTTGAGCATAAGCTTTCGTGAGCTACAGCTCACTTCATCGGAAAGCTTATGCTCAGATTAATTGGGTTAGTCTCTAAGGTGCCACTAATACTCCTTTTCTTTTTGTGTTTTAAAGGGAAGCTCTATTGATCGCATAAGAGCAGACTGGACTTTTGGTTGTGTGTTTTTACACTGAAGCCCTGACTTTAGCACGGGTACCAGGAGCTTTTTTCCCCCCCCCCCCCCCCAGTGTAAAATCAGACATTTTGAGAGGGGTACGATCAGCGCAACCAGCAATTTTGGGTCTGATCCTAAAAGTTGCTGAGCACCCTTCACTCCTAGTGCCTCTGGCAGAAGCTGAGGGCCCTCTGAACTTTGCAACATTGATTCCCAATTCCCTTTCCTATACTATAAATATAGGGTCTGATCCTGCCATCAATGAAGCCACTGCAAAACCCCCAGTATCCACAATGGGAACAGGACTGAATCCACAGAAAAAAAAAAAAACAACCCTGTTTTTTAATAGGAATTTTTTTAATCCTCCTAGCAGCTTCACTCTATCCAGATGTGACTTCAATGGAAACTGCTGAGCCCTCCGAGTTCCCAAGAAGTGCTCCATATCTTGGAGGACTGGCTCTCATATGCCCAGCATACTAATTTGGGAATATGGCCTCACCCTGTTAGTGACCCAGGATGGCACATTAGGTCCATACTCAGTACAAAAGCCATTCTCTTCTTTGATAGCAAAATCCCAGAGAACAGGGTGACTACGCAGTACAAATTCAGGAATACACAGATGCAGCTTCATTTGGGACTGAAGTGAGTCTAATGTGCAGAAGAGGAAAACTAACTTCAACCTGTCACAAAAATTGCTAAATCATAAACTTTGGGAGGGGGAAAACCACCCCCAAAAGTCAATTTCACTTGATTTCCTGCAGTTGACATGTCTGCCTGAGGCAGGAGACGTCCGGTGACATCTTTTTGTATCTCTCCTAGAACGTACACCTTTCTCCACTTGCTACAAATACCACAATAAACTTCCAGTCTGTTAAAATACAAGAGCAGAGACCGAGGTTGTGGAATATCAAGCTAAAACAAAAAAAAGGAATTAAACAGAACACTGCGTGATCGATAAGGATTTAACTGAGCCTCTGAATCACAGCAGACAGGGGGGAAAATCTGCTGTTAATTAAAAAGTACTAGACAGATGTATCCTGCAACAATGGGAAGTGCAACACTTCTCTGTAGGAGCAGGACTCCAAACACAGAAGAATTATAACAAAGAAGGGAAAGTTTTTGCAAACTCAGGTTTTGAGGAGGAAATGACCTAATTTTCCCCATTTACTCTTTAATCTTATTGTTGACATAGTACAATGAAGAGGTGCACAACAATAAGTTTCCTGCCTGAGAGGTCAGACCCTGCGTTCCTGCAGCACCCAAAGAGATCTCCCCTGGAATTCAATATGGATTGAGGGCGTGCAGGATCAGGGCCCAGTGCATTCTGCACCGGAGCTGTATGGTTTTAAAGTCAGCTTCCCTTGATTTGGACATTTAGATTTTGTTTTGCTTTAAATCCCCGCTGGCTCCTGACCAGACTGGTCAGGACTATGGACTGTTTCCCACCAGGCACCCTGAATCCTGGCTAGGATAAAGCCAGAGAGTCTCCCGCGGGGTGGTTGTTCATTTCCCCACCCAGCTGGATCTAAGCGGAGTCCCTCCTTTCAGAGCGGGGTCCCCTTTGCCGGGGAGCTCCTGCCCGGCCATGTGCACCTCCGGCGGGCAGAGCGCGTCTCGGGCGGCAGGTGCGCGGCGCTGGCTCACCTTGGTGTGCTGGATCTCCAGGTTCTTCACGGGCCGAGGCAGCGCCGGCAGCTTCTTGTCCGGCTGCCCGTTCTCCACCGTGCCGTTCACCGCAGCCATCGCCGGAGGGAGAGGACGGACCGAGCGCCGCGCTCCGGCCACCCCGCCGCCAGCCCTGCCTCTGCGGCTGACAGCCGGGCGGCGCGGCCTTTAAGGGCTCCCGGCCGGCGAGCGCCCATAGGCTCCGCGCGCCGCCCGCGCCACGCCCCCTCCATCCCCGGGCACCGCGCGCGCGGCGGGGCAGGGCAGGTACCGCGTCCCCCGGGGGCTCGGCCCCGCTCTGCCCGCGCCCGCTCCCCGTCCCTCCAGCGCGGGGCGCTGCTGAGCCCGCGCCTGCAGCAGCAGCCGGCCCAAGCTGTGGCCCTAGGAATGAGGGCAGGGCTCAAACAATGAGGGTGATTGTAAGGGTCTCCTTGAGCGGGGGGGGTGTAATGGGGGGAGCTGCTTTTAAAGGGTCCTCTGGGGAGGTCAGCTGCATGGCCACAGCCGCTGGTGCTTCCCTGTGAGATATAAGGGGGGGAGGATGTGACAGCAAATTAACCTACTAACAAAATTGCATGGGTCCAAGAGCAAGCCTGGAACATGCAGCCCATTGGCTAGGCATGGAGCCCACCAGCTAGGTCTCTCTGGTCTTTTCAGGGCAATCAGAGACCAACCGCGTCCCCGCACCCCCTCCCTTTTAAAAGTTTACCCACTGACTTTGGCCCACGGCCGGCTTCCACTTTGCTTGGGTGCTGCAGGGTAGGCGAAGAGCTTTGGCAACCTTGAGGACAGTTACACTCATCCCAACAAAAGGGAGAGCTCAGTGGTTTGAGCATTGGCCTAGTTAAACCCAGGATCGTGAGCTCAATCCTGGAGGGGGCCATTTAGGGATCTGGGGCAAAAAGAAGAAAAAAAAGGTCCTGCTTTGAGCAGGGGGTTGGACTAGATGCCCTCCTGAGGTCCCTGCCAACCCTGATATTCTATGAACCTTAGCACTTGGCATACATATCCCATCCTCAGCACAGCCATCCCTCCCCCAAGGTCTGAGATGCTTTAAGACTCGTCTCTAAAGAGATGCCTGGAAGCGTATTGACTTGGGCATTTTGGCTCAGGGGAGGGCAGGCAGAGAGTTCTGGAGAATGCCCTGTTGGCAGCTCCTATTTCAAACCCTGAAGATCCAGTTTGGGCACCTCCATGACTGCACCGCCCAGGGAGGACGTCTCTCCAGGATGCATATCACAAGTCATTCATGCCTTTAAGTCAAAACTAAAATCTTAAACACAAGGGTGTGTGTCACAAGGGTGGGGGCCCCTCACCCCTCTATTCCTTGCTACAAACAGCCCTCATGCACACTACTAGCAAGGGGAGGGATTGCTCAGTGTGGGGAGGGATAGCTCAGTGGTTTGAGCATTGGCCTGCTAAACCTAGGGTTTTGAGTTCAATCCTTGAGGGGGCCATTTAGGGATCTGGGGCAAAAATTGGGGATTGGTCCTGCTTCAAGCAGGGAGTTGGACTAGATGGTCTCCTGAGGTCCCTTCCAACCCTGATATTCTAGGATTCTATGAAGTTGCTATACAAGCTTTCTCTCCCCCATATGCTTTTGTCTTCTCCTTAGGCACAGGGCAAGAGATCTCACTTTTCTGGCCTTCCCCTCTCCTCCCTGTCCTCACCGGACCAGCTGAATCACATTGTTAATGGGTTAATCATCCAGTCCTTTACCAATTATCTCCTCAATTTGGCCTATGGAAGGACACTTGCCAAGAGCAGTGAGTCAGCCTCAGGATACTCACAGTCACACCTCCCAAAGCCAAGCAGCAGCCTGTTCACACCCTGGAGAACTGACTGATACATACTCATGATGAGTAGCTCCACCTAGCATGAGCTGCCACAATCTCTACTAGCTTCAGGGGTTCCCAGACTAGCCCCACATGTGAAACTCTGATCCTGTTCGCATTGCAGTCCTCTACTCTCAGGGTGATCTCAGCAGCAATGTCCGTATCCCACAGAAAAGGCTGCATCCTCCTCATTAGATGTATGGGGAATTGCACTATATCCCTGTCTCCCGGCTCACTCCCCCCCTTTGGATCTTTCTCCTGACCTCAACTTCATGCTTTCCTCTATGCTGCCTTTGTTTGCAAACACCTCACTTCCCCGGTGCACCAAACCACCTCCCTTTCTTCATGCAACCCTCCTTCCCCCAACCTTCACACTCACGTCTTCTGCAAACCAAAAATCTTCCCAAGAGTATTCTAAAAAGAGACAGAAAAAGAAGAAGTAAACAAAAACTCCAGACTAATATGATACCTAGATTCCCCAAGTCCCATGTGTGTCTACTGTATTATCTGGGTCTGACTTCAAGCCCAAGCCTGTCTTAGTTGAGACAATGGCAGTTTTGCTGTATTGACTTGAAACAGAACTGGGTCCTTCAGCTGCAACTCCCTTTGGGAGGTGATCAGCCATTATGGTGCCTCACACCTAGGGCAAGCTATCAATAACATTATATAAGTTAAACATCGGGAGAAGTCCTTTCCTTTAAAGAGCTGTAAGAGACTCAGAATATGTCCAGAGAGTCAGATTTAGGGCTGAATCCTGCAAAGGCTTACCCAGTTGCTTAACTTTACTCACTATAAGTAAAGTTAGGCATGTGTGTAAGTCTTTGCAGGACTTAATGAATACTGAGGGGAAGTCAGTACATGTGTATGTACATATAGACACACACACTCAGTAAATTCTTCTTGTAGAGTATTTCACATATAAAAACAAAACTCCACCACGCTTATTTTTGGCCGATATAAAATAAATGTTCCATACAACATATTAAGATGAGTCAGGACACCAGAATTACCCTGCAAAATGTTTTATGGTGTCTCGAATCTCCAGGAGAAGTCAGGATTTTGCTTTTATATCTTGGCCAAAAGAATAGCGGCGGTAGGCCTCATAACATCATGCCAGTCTAATGGTTCATACTGATTTAAAAGAGAAAGCACGACAGCATGATTCATAAGCATGACTTCCTGTATTCCCTTTGAGATCTTCCATCCAGGTAATAACCCAGTCGGATACTGCTTGGCTTGGCTTGTGAAAGCTGATAAGTAACGCAACATAATATTTTCCACAGCCAGAAGAGCCACATTAGTCACAAATCGCTATCCAGCTTTCCCTTGGGAGCTGCAAACACTGAAAGGGACAGATCCTGGTATGTAAGTGTCGCTTTAGGGAATACTGTCGTCAAATGAGTCAGACATAGAAAATTATGGAATAAATTTGTTTATAAACTACCCACAACTTTTGAGCTTGTCACTTCTCATTTAGGCTAGAGAAGGGTCAAAGCAAGAATCTCTCAATGAAATCCCCAAATTTTGGTGGTTCTGAGAATGTGGAACTTGGATCCAAACTATCCCTAGTTTTCATTGGGTTTCACTAACACTTGGCTGATAAGATTTTGCAAAGTCAAAATCATCCTAGCTTGCCTGTTGCAAGAGTTGGACAAAACCATGACCTTTTGGGTCATGCAGGATCCCACAGGAGCAGATCTAGAGTCCATTTTATCAGGACAAGCCTTGATTTCAGACTGGTTTTGCAAAACTAAAACCTGCGCTCGCTGGCCCATCTCGATGCTGAAGATTTTTTTGGTCCCCCATAAATTGCAATTCCCAATTGGGCCAGTAGATGACGTGGGACTATGTGAGCAGTCCTTACCTTAGACCTTAGTCCATCCCATCCGTTTATGGCAAATGTGGGTAGCCCAATGTGCAGCCTTGCCTGTCAGCTGCCCTTCGCTCCAAATCTTCCCATTTCATGTTGAGGTGCGTGATGACTGTTCACCTCCATGTTATTTGCAGTCTTCCTCTCTTTCTTCTTGCGTTTTCTGGCTTCCATTCAAGGGCGGTATTTGGTAAGCGTTCTTTTTCCATTCCAGCACATGTCACAGCCACTGAGGTCTTCTTTTGTAGAGGATTTGTGAGAGGGTACTTTGTCCAGTAATTTTTCTGGCTTCTTCATTAGTCTTCCTATCTCTCTCTGTTATTCCCAATATTCTTCTCAGACATGTGATGAAATACATCCAGCTTTTGCGTACCTTTCTTGGTAAGTTGCTGTGTCTCACTGATCTATGTTGTGATGGCGATAATTACTTTGTACATGTTCAGTTTTGTCTTGAGGGAGATGTTTTTGAGTCTTCCAAATGCCACGTTTGCCTTCCCGATTCTTCTTATTATTTACTCGGAACTAGTACCATCTTGGCTGATGCTACTTCCAAGATACATAAAATTATTCACCTTCTCCAGTTTCCTCCTCTTCAATTTTGATTTCTGTCCCTGTAGTCTCCATTAACATGACTTTACATTTCCATTACTTCTTTTACTTGGTTTGTGCATTTTTGTAGTCCATTGGCATCTTCATTGATACAAGCGATGTCATCAGATCCAGATCAAGTCCAGATCAAATAGCCTTAAATTGTTCCATTTTAGGCCATATGTATCACTGTTGCATTGTTTTAATCCATAGTCGATGACTAGCGTAAACAAAAAAGGAGACATGACGCACCCCTGCTTTACACCTGTCTTGATGCTGAATGGCTTACTCAATCCATTTTAATGCAGCATTTTGAGCTGGCATAGAACGCCTTCATAATGTTGATTAATTTTGTTGGAATTCCATATTGTTCCACAATTTTCCACATTGTTTCTCTGTTTACACCATCGAATGCTTTTTGAAAGTCCACAAAATTGATGACAAGACTGCCTTGGAATTCAATTGTGTTCTCAATAATCCGTCTCAGGTTGAAAATAGCATTCCTACACGATCTCCCTTGTCTAAATCCAGATTGTTGTTCACGTAGGATGGTATCCATCTTTTCTTTCATTCTGTTCAGGAGGACTGTTGCTAATACTTTTCTGGTGTTACTCCCCTCCAATCTGAACAATTGTTTAGATTACCTTTCTTTGGCAACTTGATTATGATACCAAGGGTCCATTCTTCCGGCACTTTCTCCTCCATCCATATTTTGTTGGACAGAGAACAGATGACTGATTCCACATCTTCACCTCCATATTTAAGCATCTCAGGATGAGTGCCGTCCAACCCAGGTGCCTTGTTGTTTTTCAGCTTCTGCAATGCTTTTTTTACTTCTTCGATTTTTACCTCAGATAAACCATTAGACCTAGATATAGATGTATCATTGTTAAATTCCAGTCTTGTAATTGGTTCTGGTTGGTTTAGCACTTCTTTGAAGTATTTTCCCCACTTTGTTTTCTTCAAGATCTTTAAGGGCCTCAGACCTGTTCTTGACCTCTCTCTGGTACTCTTTTCGTATCCTGCAATCTTGTAGTTTCTGTGTATTGAGTAATCAGAGTCTGGGTTCTTTCTTTTTGAGCGTTTTAAATTTCAATTTGATGTTTGCTTTCAGCAAGTAGTGACCGCTCCCTATATCTGCTCCTCTGAATAATCTTGTGTCTAACACTGATGTTTTCCACCCCTGACTAACACAGATATAGTCGATCTCATTTTGTGTATGGCCATCAAGTGAAATCCTGTCTTTTTGTGTTGGAAGAAAGAACTGCAGATGCTAAGATTGTTTTCGGCACAAAATTCAAGAAGTCTTGTGCCATTGTCTGTTGTTGTTCCAGTTGTATGGGGGCTGATGACTGTTTCCCAACCTCTTCTTTCACTTCTGATCTGGGCATTAAAATCTCCCATAACCAGGACAAGATTGTGGTTTGGTGTTTCTTTCATTACACCGTTCAATTCTGTATAGAACTGCTCTTTGTTCTCTTCATCTGCATTGCTTGTTGGAGCATATGCCTGGACTCTGGTGCATTTAATATGCCGGGAGTGGAATCGAGCTGCCAGTAGCTTATAGGATATTAGCTGCCAAGTCAGAAGCAATTTCTTTGCAGCAGTATTCATGAGGATTCCTACACCCCTCTCATATTTGTTTCCACCTGAATATAACATTGTTTTTTCTCCAAATGTTATCATACCTTGATCTTTCCATCTAACTGCACAAAGTCCTAGGATGTCAATTTTATATCTGTCCATTTCTTTGATTACCTGTGCTAATTTCCTGCACCATTTAGAGTTCGTACATTCCAGGTAGCTATGGATGTACTCTTTTTGGCCGTCAGAATTTGGACTATCGAGTGGGTGACTTCCCGATGGATTTGATTATCCACTGTCATATGCAGAGGAAGTTAACTGGGTAAGGTCTGGCCAGAGGGAATGCATTAGAAAATTGGTAGAGTGGAAAGCACACTATTAGAATTAATCCATTGCCCTCGGTCTTTATTTTGCCTACCAGGACTGCTCAGCTGAAGTGCCAAGTATGAGTGTTATAGCGGGACAAAATATCTGGGGGAGAAGTAGGAAGAGGAAGAAGAAATTCCAGAACAATCTAATGAGTCATGCCAGTGGGTCACCCCTGATGGAGTGAAAACAAAACAACGTGTATTTCACACCATAAAGGGAGATGGTCTATTTATACGCCATTGTTGGGAGCGTATTTTAGTCATACCTGGTTTGTTCTTTGTGTGAATTTATGGATATTTGGAGGGGGGAATGTGTTTAAGGCAGATGTTTTGCATGCTATTGGTTCTTTTAAAAGGTGGTTTGGAATTAACATGAATATAGGGTATGAGCTGGTGACACAGAAAGGATGGGCAGAAATCATGCACTTTGACCAGCCACATGTATGTGTAGCCTTCTGGTATAACTCCCCTAATAACATCACCAATAAGAACAATAAAAACTTCTTCACCTTCCAAAAGAGATCTAAAAACATGTATCGATCCCCTTGTGACGCAGGCAAGAGTGACCACCCCCCTTTTACTCATAGGGAATACAAGACACAGAAGGACCAATGCAGACCTGGCATAAGTGGGCACAACTCCCCTCAGATCAACAGGAGTCGTATTTATTTGTGCCAGTGCTTGAATTTCATCCAGAGAGTTTGGGGCTGGGTCCTGCCAGCTGTTGAGATGCCTTCAGTAAGAGACGGGGGTCAAACTAATTGAGTCACCCACGGCCATGCAGCAAGTCTGAGGCAGAGCCAGGATTCAGACTCGGGTGGTTTTGGTTCTCAACCCTACACTCAGTGCAATAAGACCAGGCTGCCATTTAGATGGTGAAAAATGGGTAAGCTCATAATTGTTCATAGATGTGTCAGAAGTAGATGTAGCAGGAAGAGACTATTAAAATAAAGGCCACACCACTCTTGACTCACCCTATTACATCCAACCACTGCAGCAATGTTTACGGATGTCTGCAATACCTGCGGCGTAGCCTGATGCCTTAAGGTTGACAGCTTCAGCTCTGCGTTGTTTTGTTGGTTTGCATCGTTGCAGTGCCACGTCTCTCAACACTTTTCTCCCATCTCCTCTCGGTCATCCAGCACTAGCTCCTTTGCCTTCCTGGTGCTGGGTCACAAGCAGACTGATCTTCACGCGCTGCCGCCAGTTAGACCTGAACACACCTTTGTGCTTCAGTTTTGTCTACCTGTGCCAGGAAGGTGAGCTCCCTGGTGGGTGTGCCCCTGTCACTTCAAGGGACGGTGCACTAGGCCGTGAGACAGCCATGGCTATCTATGCCTCAAGGGCTGCTGGAATTAGATCAAACTACCTCAGGGAGGCATTTTCACCAGGTTTTCCACTCTCATTTAATCTTACTGTGGTGGATTTTTGCCTACAATTGGTTCTTGCATCCTGAGTACTCATCTCACAGCTCCTTTGCTTTTTTCCAGGTTCATTTACTTTGTATCCAGGAGAACTGACAGGGAAGGCCCTGTGGATCACTCTCTCAGCACAGTGGTGCTGGGGAACTTAGATGGCAATGCCTGGAAACAAATTTGGCATAAACATCTGGCCCATTGGCTGACTAGGGAATTGACTGTAGGATAAATTAGTTTAACTTCAGTGTAGCTATGCAGATTTACATCGTCTGAAAACCTGGCTGTGTCTAATGGAGGTGACACCATTCTGGATCAAGAGGCAATGTTGGACATCAACTTGTATGGTCTATTGTTCTTCTTAGAATTCTTATTCTTCCACCCCACTGATGTAACAGCATCCATTGTAATAGTTCTATGACTGAAGGCAAAAGTTTCCCTACTCCCCCAACAAAACAAATCATGTTCTAAGGGTGAGAAGATGCAATGAAACAACATAGATATTGCTAGGATGCTCGTAGTAAAACATGAGACAGTCTAATCTCAGTCCTAAATGCAAAGCAACCATTTGGTTTGCAAAATAGCCTTTTATAATTTACATTGTGTTTATCTAACTAAGCAACAGATCTGGTCAAAATCTTCTTCTTTCAACCAAATCACAGGCATGGAGCCATGCTTTCTGAAGACTAGAAGTGGCCTTCTCTTTGGTGTTCTGGTCCCCACAAATATTTTGTGAAGTAGGTAGGGAAAGAATAAAACAGCAAAAATATTTGACCTCTCACTAGGGTGACCAGATGTCCCGATTTTTGGGTCTTTTTCTTATATAGGCTCCTATTACCTCCCACCCCTTTCCAAGTTTTCACACTTGAAGTCTGGTCTCCCTACCTCTCACATACTGAAGGAGTCTTTAATTCCCTCCTCCCAGCCCTTGTCTTTGCCTGCACCAGGGTCTGAGGAAATGGGAGCATGAATGGAAGTGAATATTGTCCTTGGGATGGGATAACCTCTCTTTTAAAATGTGAAGCACGCTCTGAAAAAACCTTGAGAACTCATGTTATAAACCATTCAAGGTGGTCGATACTGTGAAGCTACAGCAAACATGATTTGTAAACTTGGAACCACTTCCTGGATTGATCCAGCAATCTAGACCAGGGCATTATTTTTGCCTGCAAAAGCTAGCTGCATATTATCTGCAGGCAAATACATATTATATAATAGAAGAGATTATATTGCTATAGATATTAGACTTATCCATCTCAGAGTGGTAAGAGGTATTGTAGGCAGGTGCACACAGTGTTGTAAGCACTGGATGCCTACTAAGGATCTTAGGATCCTAAAATATGCTTTTCCCTTCAGCTCCTCTTCGTTCTTATTCATGATCACATCTGCTCTGGGCCCAGTGCCCCACAATTTGCCATGAACGCCTCAGTGCACATAGGCTTGCACAGCTGAACAGTTTACAATGCAACGTGCCCAGTGCCATTACCTCGTCTCCCTCCCCAAATCAAGCTGCTGCAAACATAATCATTTGACTTTGTCACATTATTAGTGAGCAGCACCAGACAGCTCACCCGTCCCAGGTTTTGCTATCGGAGAATGTTGCCTGCTGCAATCATGCAATTAGAAAATCACAGAATAAATTAGGCAAACAAATAGTCTTAAAGAAGATACCCTCTCAGGCCCTGATCTTGCAAACACATCCTGCTTAACTCTAGGCACGTGATCAGTCCCAACTGACTTCACATTAAAGTTAAGCATGTGCTTAAGTTGCTGCTGGATCAGGGCCTTAATGTCGAATTGCCAAATAAGAGGCATGTCTCCCAATTCCATCAGCAGTAATAAATTATTATTAACACCACATTAAAAAAAAAAATCCCCCTAAAACGAGTCTTTAAAAATAGCAGTGGGGCAGAAACTGACCAGTAAGTCCACTTGGGACAGACAATGACCCAGGAATGGTTTGTTCTTGGACAACACATTATTCCGGTCTTATGAAACACAAACATTACATGCGCATTATAAAGAGGGGTTTCAAAGGGGGATGGGCTGTTGCCAGCAGGAGAGTGAGTTTGTATGTGTGTGTGTGGGGGGGGGGGGGGGGGAGAAGGGTGAGAAAACCTGGATTTGTGCTGGAAATGGCTCTACTTGAGGATCACTTTAGATAAGCTGTTGCCAGCGGGGGAGTGAGGTGGGAGGAAGTTTTGTTTCATGGTCTCTGTGTGTATATAATGTCTTCTGCAGTTTCCACGATATGCTATGCATCCGATGAAGTGAGCTGTAGCTCACGAAAGCTCATGCTCAAATAAACTGGTTAGTCTCTAAGGTGCCACAAGTACTCCTTTTCTTTTTACGAATACAGACTAACACGGCTGTTACTCTGAAACCAAACATTACAGGGAGATTTTAAAGATTTATCTGCTTGGTCCTGAGCAAGGGTTTTTGTTTCATGTGTGTGTGTCTTTGTCTTTGCACAGCAACTCTTTCTAGCTAGTAAATACATATTTATTTTCTTCCCCTTCTGGGCCTAGCCCATCCCTTCCTGGCCTAATTCAGTTTTCTTTTCTTTTTGCTGCTACCTTTTTTATTTCAAGGTCTGTCCCTGTCCTCTGAGGGTCAGGGAGGAGGTATAATTTCCCCCTACATTATGATTTTAGGACTGTCCTTGTGCACTGGCACTCCAATAAATAAAACACTTAAAAGCCAAGTACTTGTCCATTGGGCTCCATGATCCCACTCTGCACTGGGATTGATCTATTTCCGCTCCTAGGTGGGGGTGATGAACACAAGAGGAAACACTGTGTCCTGCAATAATAAAGTATGAGTCCCTGCTTTCATTTCCAGGGAGGGGAGTAAGGAGAGACAGTGTCCGAGAGAGAGAGAAAAACCCACCCAGTTTTAAGTGATTATATTACACACATGTTAATGACGGCCCTTTCCCCCACTCCCTGCCTCGTTAACAAAGGCCCCAGCCTGGCCACCGAGCGCAATCGGTGCCCCCACTCGCCAGCCCCATGCGGCAGAGTGATAGAAAGAGTGACAATAATTCATTTCAGGGCAAAATATTTACACTGTAAAGGAGCCGTTTTGATGCGGTGCCCCATAGGAGCGGGGCCCTGATTAGCGCTGACTGCAGCTCTCGGAAGGTGGGGTGGGTTCCGAGGGTCTCTGGGGCGGATGGTGTTTGCACCTGGGTCTGATGAAGTTTAATGGACTTTAACACATGCAAACAACTGCTTTTGTTCCCAGGGACAAAGGCTTTCCCAGCTCAGGCCTGGGTCCCCAACACTGGTGGCATTGTTTCCCCTCCATTGCCTCTTGTCACTCTCCTTGTCAAAGTTTAATTAGGACAACGAGCTTTTCGCAGGCTCATTTCGCACTTCAGCAACTTTCCAACACTTCCCTAACGAGGAGAGAAGGGGCTGGAGAGGTCTGGGCTTTGGGAGGCCCCACAGGAGCTGTGCGTAGCGAGGGAGAGGCCAGGATCCAGTCCAAATGGAGACCTGCTGTGCTCCAGGGGGGTGTATGTGATCAACCGGACTCAGATCCAGATCCCTGCACCACAGACAGAGTATACATGTGTAATAGCCGTAGGGTGACCAGATAGCAAGTGTGAAAAATTGGGATGGAGGGTGGGGGTGGTAATAGGCGCCTATATAAGAAAAAGCCCCGAATATCAGGACTGTTGCTATAAAAATCAGGACATCTGGTCACCCTAAATAACCAGTGTATGTATGTCTGATAAACCAGAGTCCCACCTAGCCCCGGATCCCTGCAGAACTCTGCACAGTTTGGGAATTCACACCCTAGCTGTCCTGGGAGATTTGGTTCTTTCGCATTTCGGGAGGTATTTTCCATTCCCCTTTAGACCACCTCCCCATATCCTGCACACACGCTCCTTCCCTTCTGGATTTTTAAGCCACCCTCAAAGCACAGTCAAAGGCCTGGTTGACACGACCCGGTTGGGTTGACGTGAGCTGCCTTACGTCAACCTACCCGTGGAAGCGCCTTCACTTAAATTTGGCTTCCGCCGATCTAAGTGCCGCTCTATGCGGATTTAGTCCCTGAGCGGCGCAGAGTCACGGTCAATGTAGTTAGAGCAACACCGTCTCAGCGTAGACACTGTGTTGCTTACGTCAACTGTTAGTGGCTTTCAGGAGCCATCCCACAATCCCCCACACAGACCATCCAATCGATAGACATGCTACTGGGGAGGACGTGCCCCACCGACACAAGGAGACAAAGTGCACACACAAGCAGAAGTGTGAGTTAGGTCGACATAATATTGTAGTATAGACATGGCCAATGTGTTTCCCAGATCTCCTACTCCATACATCTGCCCCCATCCTCCTCTCCTGGTTTTAACCTGGGCATGAGAAAGGACTGGCAGAGGGACATGGTTACCAAGGCTAGGGAAACCGTCTTTATGCCTATTAAGGAAAGGCCGCCTTTGCTTCAAACACAAACCGGGCCACAGAAACCACCTGCTGTTAATGTGCCAGGGTACCCGAGCTGCACCCAGGCCCCCTTACAAAGGGTTGGGATTCAGGATAAACTGAGGATACAGAAATCCTCTCTGAAGAAATAAAGGAAAGGTGAAGCTCTGGCATTAAAAGGTGATCTCTCTATATAAGGAGACAAGACCCATTTCCCAGGGGCTGGCTGAAGAAGCCATTTGTTTATTGTTCCTGGGCCTGATTTACCCGTCAGGAAAGATAAACCCTTGAAATACTGGGCAGCACCTCAGGGAGAGCAACTTGGCAGTGCTGCAGAACCCACCCGAGCACTGAATGCAGTTTCAGAGCCTCAAAGGCCATATTTCGGTGCCTGCCTCCCACGGACATCGATTTAGACACTTCTTTACCTCTGAGGATTTGGGACTCTCTCTGTCCAAACCTCAGGGTCAGCTGGAGTGAAAACCCTCCCCAGGTACAGGGATTATGTCTTGCTGCTCAAGCCAGTAAAACCCTATGTGTTAGTGTAAAGGCCTGGTGTGGGACTGCCAAATCTCACACCTCCTGAAGCACTCCCCCGGTTGGGTCAGAATTCTCAGTGCTCAGCAACAGTCAAAAAGGCTAACGGAACATTAGGAACTATTAGGAAAGGGATCGAAAATAAGACTGAAAATATCATAATGCCTCTATATAAATCCACGATGTGCCCACACCTTGAATACTGTGTCCAGTTCTGACCGCCCCATTGCCAAAAGGATACAGTGGAACTGGAAAGGATTCAGAGAACAAAGATGATCAAGGGTAGGAACAGCTTCCATACCAAAAGAGAGGCTAAACAGATCCGGGCTGTTCAGTTTAGAAAAGAGGCCACTGAGAGGGCGATATGATAGAATCTATAAAATCCTGAATACTGTCAAAAAAAGTGACTACAGAAGTGTTATTTACCCTTTCCCACAATACAAAAACCAGAGGTCACCCGATGAAATTAATAGGCAGCAGGTTTAATACAAGCATATGGAAGTACATTTTCCACACAGCACACAAACAACCTATGGAACTCATTGCCAGGGGACGTTGTGATAGCCAGCAGTATAACTGGGTTAAAAAAAGAACTAGGTAAGTTCAAGGAGGATAGGTCCATCAATGGCTATTAGCCAAGATGTACAGGGATGTACCCCATGCTCAGGCAACCCTAAACCTCTGACTGCCAGAAACCAGGAGGAGAAGACCAGGTGGAGCTCTCCAAAATTGCCCAGTTCTGAGCACTTCCCCAGAAGATTTGGTGCTGGCAACTGTCAGAGACCAGATACAGGGCTAGATGGACCATTGGTCTGACCTAGTATGGCCATTCTTATGTTAACTGCATCTTCCCCGAGGGAGGAAGGCGTTCGCACAATGCTCCAGGGAGACCATTCAAAACTCAATCACCATTTAGTAAAACAACCCTCATTCTAACTGGCCCAAATGACATACAGGAGTCAATGAGCTCACCCTAAAATGACTTGCTCTGTGCAGGGAAGTAGGAACATACTGGGTTGGGATGCTCTCCTGGTAGGTGTGTCTTATTAAAACAATTAACGAAATAAAAGTCAGGGAGGCCCAGATCCACAAAGGTATTCAGGCTCCTAACTTCTAACGATTTCAGTGGAATTTAGGAGCATAAATACCTGAGGATCTGAGCCCTAATGTCTAGGTACCAATGAAGCTCCCCGTATCTGCTTCTGCAGATAGGAAATTGAACAAAAGGATACTGCAGTTGTGTGTCCAGAGAAAGGCTTGATGCTGTTCTCCCTGAAGTTAATATGCCACTGACTTCAGTGGCAGCAGCAAAGGTCCTTTGATTTCATTTACAAAAGCAGAGTGATCTAGAGCATGCAGACTGGATTGAAACAGGATACGTTTAATTCCTTCCACAATAGCAGTGTCTGGTGTAGACAGGGCCTCAGGGAAAGTAGCTCTGTGCTGGGCTATAGCTTAGGTTCAGGACTAAGCAACTTGCTCAAGATCACACAGAAAGCCTCTGGGGGAAATGTCTACATAGGGATAAAAGACCTACGGCCTGGCCACAGCTGACTCAGGCTCACAGGGCTAAAAATGACTGTGTAGACATCCAGGCTTGGGATGGAGCCTGAATTCTTGGACCCTCCACCTTTGCAGGGCCCCAACCTGAGGCCAAACTCCTACACAGCAATTTTTCACCCCCCAGAACCTGAGTCAGCCGACCAGGGCCAGGCCTGGTTTTTTAATCTCTATGCAAACACACCCTGGGAGAGCAGGGACACAAGTCTTTGGCCTGTGCCCTGACCATGGGAACATCCTTCTTAGTGCATCAGGTGCAACTGCATGGTCTTCAGACATTCCAAGCTATTAACCAGAGGAGCTGATTCTATGTCTAAGGTCTTGTGTTTACACACAAATGTAGCTAGTTGAGGTCCACCCTAGGTGTAGGGTGTAGTGTTGATTTCAATTAGCTTCACAGACATCAAAACTATCTGCAACTTGCCTCCACTAGGATTTTACAGCAAGATAGGTATTGCGATGTTCAAACCACACCTTTTCGGCACTGAAGACAGTGTCACAAAAAAGTGTCCTATTTTGATTTAAAAAAAAATGATTAAAGACAGACTAAAACAAAACAGGACACTTTAATTCTGAAATTAGTGTCCACAGACACACCTGCACTGAATTAGCAAAAGATTATTCATTATAGTTATTTTCGTGCAAGTTTCTGTTTGGAGCAGCCATAATACACTCAATGACTCCTTTACGGTGCTTAGATGCAGCCTGGAATGATGATATCTTGGTCTTCTGGACTCTCCTCAGTGAGAAGTGAATAAAAGCCCTTCTTTGAACAATCAACATTGGAATCTACAACAGGGCCAAATTCTGTCCTGTTAACTCCTTTACATGGCAGTAAAACAGGAGAGACTCCACTGAAGTTAGTGAGCTAAATCCTGCTTTCAGTGAAGCCAGCACAGGACTGGAGTAACTCCAATAGGCAATTAAGTTTCTCCAGATTTATACCCATGTAAATGAGGATGGAATTTGGCTCAGTGGAGTCACACTGGTGTAAAACAGCTGTAACAGGAAAAATTAAGCCAAGCATGATACTGAAGGTGTGGCTACAACTGCACACGGCTGGTAGTGGTGTGTAAGGAATATAGAGCTACACCCTGCAGTGAAAAGCAGGCTGCATCCACATTGCCGTGTGTAGCTACACACATCAGTGAAAGGATCTAAGAGTGGGGAAAGGCCCCGAGACTTTCCCCACTGCTGGAGTCTTTCCCCGGTGCCAGAGCCTTTCCCAACAGTGAGGAAAGACTCCAGCTGCAGGACACTACATGGCTAAAAAATGTCAGTGTAGACGGGGGAGGCAGTCCTTGGGTGTGTAGAGAGCCATGTAGGATACGTACCCATAGGGTTCAGACATGTCTTTGCTCACTCACGGTCTACACTGCTGTTTATACCCATTCTAGGGAGATGTGCAGTGTCTGGGGGCTACAGGCTGCTGAAAGGAGTGTACAGTGTAGACGTACCCAAAGATACGGAAGAGGGCTAGGACAGGGTATGCTATAGCCAGGAGGAAAGATGGCTTAGCGGTTAGGGCATGATCCTGGGATTCAGAAAACAGGTTCCATTCTCAGCCCTGCATCTCGCTCTATGACCTTAAGCGAGTCACTTAGGATCAGATCCTCAAAGCTACTTCGTCTCCTAACATTCATGGATTTCAATAGCTGTTAGGAGCCTAACACCTTTGAGGGTCTGTGCCTCACTTCCTCAGTTGTAAAATGGGGATAGTAGCATTCCCAGGCCCCATGGTGTGTGTGTGTATGTGTGTGGGGGGGGGTATATTAAAGATTGTGGGATGCTCAGCTATTACAGTAATAGAGGGGCACATAAATACCTTAGATAGCAGGTGAAGTAACTGCTGGTCCAGTTGCATCTGAATAATTCTCTCTCCCCTGGATTTTTTTTTTCTGTCCTGCATGCACTGGATCAAAGTCCAGCCCTACGAAATTCACTTATAATCCCTGCAATTGGGCTTTCAGATCAGGTAGCAGTGTGGCCACCTAGTCATTGCTGCCTGACAGTCCCTCGATTAAAAAACAACGAACTAATCACCAGCGGGGGCTAGGAAAGCAATCCTAGCCCATCCCAAACACCAGCCACGGCAGCGGTCACAGGTAAGGAGGGTGAAATGGAGCGAAGCCAGTAGAAACGGGGGCGGAGGGAGAGAAGAGGTGAGCAGGGAAAGGAAAAGGTGACTTTGGAAAATAACTGGAGAAGCTCAAGGCAAAGCAAAGGAATCCAGCCAGCAGAGGCTGATGCTTAACCAGACACCGCACATTGGAAGAAGGCAGGAATTCTCCCTCCAGATACAAAGATCATGCGGAGCGGAGCGAGTTACTAACCAGATCCATGTTTTTAGGGTGTGAGCTTCATTTGCAAGGGACACCAAAGGCCGAGACGTGCAAATCTCCCCTAATAAGGGAGCAGACGCGTCCACTTACACGTGTTCGTACCCGGGGAAATCGGGAGCCTGCCTGGTCCTCGTGAATTGGATGCATTCAGACAATGATCGGACCTTTCCAAAGCACTGGTCTGGCTTAACAAGGCAACTATGGTTGGACCATATCAGAGGGCGGGTGGGGGGCACGGGAGAGTGGCTGGAATTAGCCAGCGGGTCCAAGGGTCCCACATGAGGAAAACCGAAGTGGGGGATGAATGGGGCTTTCAGGTCATTATTAGCGGGAGCCCCAACAGAACCCTGTAAATCTGCCCGCACGGAGTAAATGCACTTGCAAAAGAACAGCCCAGCTGAGACACCGCTTGGGACGGACAAGGACCCAGTTCGGGGTGTAAATCCCGGTCGTCTCGAATTAAAGGCGAATCATCCCGTGTCTATGCTGTTCTCTGGGTCAGAGCAGGAGCCGAGATCGGCGCTCCCAGTGCCCAGGATTCATTAGCTGCTAGCCTCCCCAAAACATCCCGCAGCTCTGTGCATTTTCTCCAGAAGGAGGGGGACTCCAGCAACCCCACCGAAGGGTTTCTTAAAATCTATGCTCCCTACCTGCAGCAAAGGGGAATCAAGTCGGAAGAGCCGCGGTGAATGAGCGCCGCGTATTTAATGGGAAACTAGAACAGGTGTGGATTCGAATCAGGGGTTGGGGCGCCGGGAATGCGCGTTTCCCCGACCCCTTTTCTCAAGCCCACCTGCCCGTCTTCATTCCAGAGGAGCCTGGTGGTTTTGTATGGGATGCAGTGGTGACCTCTGGACAGATTTTAGGAAAGAAAGAGAAAAAAGCAAGCAAGCAAAAAATTAATAGAAACCCGATTTCCTCTGGGTTGTTTTGTTTTTTTAAAAAAGATCGATCCATTGCAAACAGCCTCTCCGCTCTCGGGCTCCTCTTTCCACGCACTCCCCCAAACAACTTCTGCCCCCAAAGCTTAGTTTATCTTTTAAAAACAAAAAAATCCAGTCCTACGGATGGTTTAATTTACCCCTCCACGGTGGCTAACGACTGGAAAGTGACAACGCTTCCTGCAAAGGGAGTTTGCTCCTTTTAAACTCTTCTCCCGAGTTAGCTTTGAATTGAACCGGCGCGCAGGCATCGGCCCCGGGTCCCTTGCTGTTCTCCTGGCCAGCCCTGCTCGTCCCAGCAGCCTCCAGCCCAGGAATCTTGCTGTGAATTTCGACGCAACGCTTCACTTACTGTCACCCCGGAATTATTTCCTTAAGTTTCTGAAACACCGTTGATTTTAAAAATCAGGACTCAGCATTTATTTCAATAGGGAATTCTCTCTCTCTATATATATATTTAAAAGACCCTAACTAGAGGATAGGGCCCTCGGCAATTAGAAATGAGTTGTGTGATTGCTAATATTTTTGTTTTATTCAACTTTCCTTTGTACATGCTCCCCAAAGTGTTGCAATATAACCCGAGTATTCACTGAATGGGACTGTTGTCAGTAATACTATGAGAGACCAAACTAAGTTACTGATAACACAGGAAAACAACAGGGATATTTTTTCCAGATCATTTTAGCCATGCATAACAACATTTTACAATAAAACAGCAAAAATTATTTTAATTTTTCGGTTCCTAGCTGCAGTCTACGTAGGTTACCATTTGAATTGTATTTTTTAAATGTATTTTAATTGTATTTGTTACTAATCTTTTGTTCAGATCATTTGGCATTAAACTTTTTATCCTTTCCTGGACAATCCTGACCTGGCTTTGCATATCTCCCTCAAGCCAGTCAAAACCCTTTTTTATATTCAGAAGAAAACTGTAAACAAAGCATATATATCTTTTATGGCAGGATTATATTAACCTTCCAAGTTTCCTGTTTGAATAACTTTACAGAGGTGTCTTTCATCATTCCAGTAAAAGCTCAAGATTGCAGTTCAGAATTTAGCCTTGCAACCTTGTCTTTGTCGGGGAGGAGGGGGGGGGTGTCTAAAATATAAAATTTATATTTCGTTGTTAGGTTTCCTTTTAGACATAAATATGTAGAAAATGAAGTTAAAAAGTTCCAGATTTGCATAATTCAAAGAAAGCTTTGATTTTAAAATAACTGTTGGCAAGAAATATTTCCTTAGTCTGTTTTAACTACTTTGATTGCTCAGGAAATCATCCAAATAGCTAAACTACTGATTTACTTTAAAAAACAGCAACAAAACCCCACACAAATAAAAAATTAGACTGTGGTTTCATTCCAAATTGTGGCTGCATTTCCCCCCAGATTGATGAGGAGCTTTGTTTTGTTTTGCTTAACCATTGCAAATCCCTGTTTTAAAGGCACATCCTAATGATCTAATTACACTGTTTGTGAGAGATTTGGAAAGCTCAAGGAATTATTTCAGTGCAAAGGGATTTTAAAAACCACAAAGTATGCATTAAAAAAAAAAAAAAAGTACCCCAAACACCTAATTAGATAATTACCCAAGGAGCCATTTTACTCTATTGGGTATAGTACACAGTTTATAACCTTCTCTGACCACAAATATATTCAGTAATTACCTTTTCTCCCTCACAAGGGGATGAGCTAAGAATGGAGTGTGATAAACTTCGTTCTGTTTCTTGGCTGTTGTCAGTATAACCTTGACGTTTGTTGGTATGTACTGAATGAACGGGGACAGTTTGACTGCTGGTTCCTCGCATTAGCGGCAAACATTTCGTCTCTGAGTGTTTTAAATATGTACTACAGCCGTAAATTTTGTTGCTAGAGATTGTTATCCCAAGAATACAAATTGGTGGGGTAGGGAAATTGGTTTTGCCTGTTCCTATACTATATGTTATATCCAGAAAGGCGAAAAGTGCTTACAAATCTCGAAGGGGTTTCTATTGCCAGGTTCTGTGATATTGGATACTACATAAAAACTGAAAAAGCCAAGAAGATAGACACAGAAACACACAGACAACCATCTGTATATTTTGTTTCAAAGGAAAATCTCTGCTCTTGTCCCTGGTTCTGTTAGGCCTTGGATCCACTTAAATGGTAAAGTGACAGCATCCGATCAAGTGAGCTGTAGCTTATGAAAACTTATGCTCAAATAAATTGGTTAGTCTCTAAGGTGCCACAAGTACTCCTTTTCTTTTTAAACGGTAAAGCAATTCAGACGAATCAGCTATAGAAGGTAGCTCCTAAGTAATTAAACTGGGTCCCCAAGTTTGATACAAAGCATAGAGGAAAATGTTCAAATCCATCCTAAAGTTTCTCCCATTTCCTATAAGCAGATAACAGGATTGCTGGCATGAGTAAGGTGTAGAGTTATCACTGAGATTCTTCCTTGGAGCATTAGAAAGGGAGGCAGGATTCAGTGAATATACAAGCTTACGTTTATGTGTTGAACAGCTGTTGGTAGCTGGGTAAAGACTGAAGATATCCAATGTACAGATACTCCGTAATATACAAATTGCTTTAATCTGAACAAATACATGAAGGCTAGTCCCATGCCAAACTATTGGGGTTTGCTTCATGAGAACAGATGGGTCTGAAATAAGATCGTCCCTAGTATTCCTAGGGAAAATGTTTGCTATTTCACTTGGCAAACAGATCCAGTCTGCTGTGAAAACAATGAAAAATCCCATCCCGCCTGGACAAAATAGTGAATTCCCGCCCCCCGCCGGTGGTATTGCAGAGAAAAAGGGTTTGGTGGTGAATTGTTTCTTCCAGCTCGTGTGATCAATCTTTGATATTAGTTGAAAATGAAAAGTGTTAGAAATATACAGGGCTCAATCTTACAAGAAGCTGAGCATCTTCTGACTGCAGTGACTACTGAGGGCTCCGACCACTGGATTTTTAGGCACCTTGCACTAGATTTTCAGGCTCTTGGTTGGCTACTTAGAAAGTCTATCATTATAATAGTTTTGTGACCCAAACCTTCAAGCCCATTGACTTCAATGGAAGGTCTACACACACACAAAGGGCTTACAAAATTGGGCCCCAAAACTGACTCACAGGAGCCAGATCCTACTTTCACTGAAGTCAGTGGCAAAATTCCCGTAGGCCGTCGTGGAAGCAGAACCAGAAACATGGTTAATATCCATTAAGTACCAGATGACAGCTCTATAGGCACATATATTTCTATTTCCCTTTGTTTTCTTCTCTCCGATGGTGAAATATTTTTTTAAATAAAACCCTATAAAATGTAGGGAAAGAATGAAAAGTGTGGGGTTTGTGTTTTACACTGGTTTTGCTGGTGATGAGATTTTTTTTTTACTGTACAGTTCTGCTGTCATATAACCTGATTTGAAAGGGAAACTCTGCCCTTCAGTAATCAGTGACCAGGTATGCGGATTTTGCTCTCATTGAGTTTCTGGATAAACTTGGGCCTAATGCCCTTCCCACAGAAATCACTGGGAGTGCATTCATACATCAAAGTCCAAACTAAACGGGGATATGAGGGTCAGGGTGATGTCCCTGCCTCCAATAGATTCAACCGTCCCAGCTGGAAGATAACTTTTAACTCTGGCCTCTTACTCTGAAAAACGATTTTTGGCTTGCACACAATAGACTGTGGTTTCAAAGAACTTATCAGTGACTCCATACTTCTCTTCTCTTCAGTCTAGGCTTATACCTTGCACATCACCATAGTATTTGTGCACCTTCCAGAAGAGTTTTAAGCGACATGACATCTCTGGACATCTTTAGGAGGGTGTCATTCTCCACCACTCATGCTTATTTTTACTCCATTCCACCACGGTACTGAAGCAAAGGAGCCCAATCTGCTGGCTTTAGGAAGGGGAGAGAAAGAAAATAAAGGACCTGCTCCTTGCACAGGTCCCTCTAGAGCAGGGAGGCATCTGGAAATTGACTGTGCAGCTGTCCAACAGAAGCACCCATCACTGTTCTTCAGGGCGGGAGGCTCGCCTTGTGCCGATGCAGATGCAAATGTGCCTGGTCCTTGTGGCAGCTGCTCAGAGCACTGGGCCCACAGAGGCCACCTCCGATAACGCTGGCCAGGTGCGCAGGCTTTAGAACAAAGGGCCTTTTCACCAGCCCCTGAGAATGAAGAAGCCTCCTCGCTGTTTGCAAAATGGCTTTCCTGAACGGCAATATTTGGTTACAGTGAGATCTGTTATTTCAGAGGAAGGCCAGCAGAGGGGAGGGTAATTTGACTCAGCCAGTGTGTATAAAACCCAAGTGGGGACCCCTCCCTCCCCCACAAGCACTGGGTCAGAGGAGAGTTGTAAAGTTTCACCCAGGGACATGAAAAGAGCGCAGCAGAGTTAGTCTTGGACCAGAATTTCTCTAGTTTTCTTAACACCTGTTTGCATAGGGGTGAGCTAGTTCAGAAATCCCAAAAATATAAGGATCCCCACCTAGCCCTGGATATTTAACTGCCTGGCACCTTTAATTGACCGGTTCATGCAGGAGAAAGCATTAGTTAAAAGCTAGGAACGATGATTTTGTTCTGGAGATGAGGACTGGGCAGAGAGAAAGTTTTTCTGTGTTTCCAGATGATTCTGTTTTAGGGCCTCTGGGATTCGCGGGAAGGAGGCTGCTTGACAGAATCATGGTGGATGATGCACGGTGGCCCCCTCCCCCACTTCCAGGCAGCAGACTCCTGGAAGAGAGCAGCTGCCCCCCTCAGACACCTCTTCATGGTGCTGTCCCATATGTTTTCCCATCTCCACCCATAGGAATCATGTCTTTCATGCTTGCTCCCTTCAAACACCCGCCCCACCTGTTTGCCACCTACATGTGACACACCACATAGGTGCTCTCTCCAGGAGACCCTCCCTCTCCATGTGCGTTAACTCACCCCCATGCGCAGCTCCCCCTCTACCTTGTGATATGCATTCTTGCCCACAGGCGGGATGCCTCACCCTCCATCACTCTGCCCCTCTTTGTGAGACACACTACCCCCTTCTCCTCACTTCCCATAGAGCAGGAAACACCGTAAGTGGCTTCCACTGACCTGTCCCACTTTGGAGAAAGCAAGGTTATTTCTCTCACAAATAGGAGAAGGTCCCTACTTTCCCAACTTGCCCTGTCCCATGCTCTGGATGAGAAGTAAGGGGGAGACCCCTTAATCACTTCCCAATGCACAAACCTAGTGGAGAAGCAAAGAGAGAAACTGTGACAGCTGATTTCCCCTCCACGGCAGGAGAGACCTAGGAAGAGAGGGATGAACCCATTCTCTAGTCTCATTCCTAGGTAGGCAAGTCTAGTTTTGAACTGAGCCCAACTAACTACAGAAAATTAGACACATTTAAAGGTGGACTTTGTTTTTCCAATAGGCGGAAGAAAACTACCGCAGGCAGCTGTTATAAAATGGCACCGTTTCTTTATTAAAGACGAAGCTACACTAATTATGTAAATACCCAAGTCACTATTTCTGCAAATAATGGGATCTGGCTGCATACAGTTAAATATATTTGATTACTGCCCTTTTATCTACTTCTAAGTTTACTGTACTTTTACCTGGATGGCAAATAAGAAGTCCTTTTCTTGGCAGTGACAGCAGCGGAAAGAATCAGGTTGCTAATTTACCTGACACGCAGGCATGTGTAATGATAGACGGGTGCTGGAAATTCTAAAGTGATTTGTTTTGTTTTTTGGGCAGAGTTTGAGATAGGTCATTCTTTAAACCTGGTTGCATTTTTCCTGATGAACTTTCCGGATCATAATTAAATGTACTGCAGGAAACCAGCACTGTGGGGAGAAGGCAGAAGGCATGAGGTTTGGAGCCTAAAATACTCTGTCATGTGGGGAGAACCGTATCTACACACAAACCTGCACCACCTCAGTTAAACCAGTGCAACCTGCAGGGTATTCAGTGAGGATCTCTCTTCATTGCAGAGTTAATTCAGGTAATCAGCACCTGGGTTGGCCTATCCTGGGTCACACTGCATAGCCCTGAGTTACTGTGTCTTCCCTGGTGCTGTACTCACCCAGGTGTGTTGGTGGGAGTTGGGGAGGGAGGGTACCTCCCATGGTTTTCTGTGCCCTAGGAGGCTGAGCTCCTCTATGATTCCTTCCCAGTGAAGTGTGGGAGAACTTGTCTTTCACTCTGGACACTCAGGGGAAATTGTAGGAAGGCACTGGAGGATTATTAGCACGCGAGTCGTTTAGTCTGCGTCCACACTGCAGTGTAGGCAAGTTACCAGCCCCAGTGAGAGCAGCACCCAAGCACCAGCATATATCCCCATCTGTGCCAGCAAGCCCGAGTGTAAAGCACCACCACGCAGATGAGAGGTTTTCATGTGTGTGGACGGGAGGGGAGTTAGGAGCAACACCCAAGTAAAAACCTGAGTTAACTTTCCAGTGAAGACATACCCGCAATTTAGTTTAAGAGGAGCATGCCTTATCTCACTGACGTAAGGAGATTTATACCAGCACAACCTTTGTGGGTAATCCAGCATGAAACCTGTTCCTTCTTGGACCCTCACCTTGACTCGGCCTGCGTGCATTGCTGCCCTATAAATGGCCCTACTCCTGCATGCACTCTACGTACGGGGCTTCCATTGACTTCAAAGGGAGTTCTGCACAGAGAGGGGTTGCAGCACCGGCTCTAAATATGAGGCACTGTGTCAAAGACCATGATTATTATTATTTATAGGGTAGCAGCCTAGGGGCTGCAACCGAGGTGGGATCCATTGTTAAGCTCAGCACAAACACCTAGTAAGAGATCCCTGTCTTGAAACATTTACAATCTAGATAGACAGTACAGCCAACAACTAGGAGGAGAAACAGAAGCACAGACAGGTAAGTGATTGCCCAAGGTCACTCAGCAGGTCAGTAGCAGAACCAGGAATAGAATGCAGGTCTCCTGCCTCCCAGTCCAGTACCATATCCATGAATACATTACTCCAGTGCAAACATTCTTCCTGCCTATTCTGTATTTGATGCCCATGCACCAGTCCATATTTCCCTAAAATCGTCCACGTGTGCCTCAGAACATCCAAGTACCATTTGTTTTTTCTTTATTGCATTGCAGAGAGAAATTGTATCCCAACTTTCAAGTAGAAGAATTAAAGAAACGTTAACATGACCCAACCACAAAAATATTTTTTTCCATGAACTGCACCAATCATTTGGAAAGGCAAGTAGTAAAATGAATTGCCAGAAGTATCAAATATTTATGTTTTCCATAACTTTTTTTGTTACCTAGTAAAATAGTTTTCTCCAAGTATTGTTAAGCCCCTGTGTGCCATATAAAGGTACAGTAATGTATTGTCTCAGAAGTGGTTTAATACAAATTGTTTGGGGAGAGGCATTTTTCCACATATTTTCAACACACGGTGTGCATGGTCAATTTGGATTTATCATATGCCAGATACTTTCTTCCAAGCAATGATCTTAACTTTTAAGGAATGTTGCTTAGTTAGGAATTTGTGTGTGTGTGTGTGTTTGCATTTTGGCAGGGCAGCAAATAATGTACAATATTTATGTCACTTGAGAAAAGTGCTCTGTGTGTTTGCCAGAAAGCATCTGTGATCCTGCAGCTAGCCAAACTGCTCTCTAAAAAAAACAAGAGAAAGGGGATTAGGAACATTGGAGCAGTGGGGATGGGGAGGTGGCGGGATGAATACATAACCATTAAAATACAAAAGTAGGGAAGTTTAAATGGATAGGTCAGATTCTGACTTCAGTTAGGGCAGGTCTTCACTGCGGGACTAAGTTGAGCTAAGTTACACAACTCCAGCTATGTGAATAATGTAGCTGGAGTCGACGTACCTTAGGTTGACTCATTGCGGTGTCTACACCGTGCAGGGTCAACGGGAGAAACTCTCCCATCGACTTACCTTACGCTTCTCATTCCAGTGGATTACTGGAGTCAACAGGAGAGCGATCGGTGGTTGATTTAGCTGGTCTTTCCCCCAGTAAGTGGAGACAAGCCCTTAGATCCATGCCATTTTACTTCAACAAAATTGTTCCAGATTTACCTAGTTGAGGCTTTGTTTTCTCTGCCAAAAAGTGTGTGTGTGTGTTTGTTTTTTATTTGGTTTCTTTGGTGTTTTTTAGCTAATGCAAGTTAGTTCGCTCACTGAAACGCCCTAGTGGAGACAAGTTTCTGTAGTTTTTACCTCAACATAGCTGGGTGTTGACTTTACCTTGGTGCAAGGTAAAAACTAAACTGTGCCTTGCGTCCACTAGGATTCAACAGTGGGAGAGCTCACTTGCATTAGTTATCTTGCTGTACAAAAAAAAAAAAAAAATCACCTTTTTTCGCAGTGAAGACAGTGCCAGCCTCCGAGCAGAAGCTAGCCTTGTATCAATGTTTGTTACAAGGAGACCAGTGTTAGGAACTAAACAAACTCAGGCCTTGTTCTCACTAGGAGAAAAGATGTGTTCTTATCACACGTTAGCTGACACAAGGTATTTAACACAAGGTGTATCCTAGGAAAGACAAGGCAGGTTGTAGTTTTCACATGTGTTAGCACTTGGCTTGCCTCTAGTGTTCGCCTTGACCTGCTAACACACATGAAAACAACAAACTGCCTTGTCTTCACAAGGGTGGTATCTCAATCTCATGTTAGTTAGCTCATGTTGACTGCTGCACACAAGCTAACACATAAGAAAATACTGCTTTTTCCCTAATGTGGACTCCCAAATTGACAGATTTCACAATACAGCGAAGGCGTTTTGCACATTCAACGTTTAGGCCTGGATTCTTATCTCATTTATTCTGGATGGCCTTACTCCAGATGGGCACCGGTATAACTGAGACCAGAATCTGTCCCTTCCTGATTTGTATCAGCTTCTGCCATTGCGTACTGATTTTTGAAGGCACAAGCACATTGCTTTGCTCACACCTCAGACAGTCACACTAATCCTTTTTCACTGAAATCCTGACACCAAACCTAATGACTGAACATTTCATTCAGAGAATTTCCCTTCCCTCGCTCCTTTTTGCTTTATCTCTTCCTTCTATCTTCAGCCTGTCAGGACTTTCACATACCTGTAGCTGACAGCTAGGAAAGCGGGGACTTTGATGTTGTAAAGGATATTTTATCTCGGGTGATTCTCACCAATTCATACATTATTGTGTGGGATATTCAAGGACTCAGAGAGTGAGCGATGGCTTTGTCTGGTAAGATCAGAGCAATTTGCAAGCCTTTCTGAGGAACAAGTTCCAATAAAGGGACTTTAGAGATGAAATCTGTCAGCCCTGCTGAGATACTAGCATGCCAGAAAGCCTTATGATTATTGATAGCTTAAGCATCGGCAGGTACAGAACAAGGCTGGAGGAATGCAGCTGTTTGTAGCAAGACACTACATTTGCTTAGATTAATAGATCCCAAGGCCAGAAGGGACCCTTGTGATTATCTAGTCTGACCTTCTGTGTAACACAGGCCAGAGAACTTCCCCAAAATAATTCCTAGAGCAGATCTTTTAGAACAAGATCCCATCTGGATTTAAAAATTGTCAGTGATGGAGAATTGACCGTGACCCTTGGTAAGTTGTTCCAATGGTTAATGACTCTAACTGTTAAAAATTTATGCCTTATTTCCAGTCTGAATTTGTCGAGAAAGCAAAGGGAACCTTTTCTGTTTCTGTTCAGTTTTTATGACACCTTCCTCTCACACAAACTATGGTGATTTGACTCCACCCAGAATTGCTTCGTTTTTCCTTTCTGGATAGGGGCGGCAGAAGCTTCCTAAAAGTGGGGGAGTCATGGTGCCCGAACTGTGGCCCCACTCTCCTCGCTGCCCCTTCCCCCCAAGGCCCAGCCACCCAATTGCTCCTCTCCGCCAACTCCCGCCCTCATCACACGCCCTTATGGCTGGTAAAAAGTGGGAGGGCCATAGCCGCTTGCGCTCCCCACCTTCCCTGTTATGGTGCTTCTGCTTCAGGATGATGAAACTTCTATGACAGAGGTTCCCAAACTTTGTGTGTGTGTGTGTGTGCCAGGTGTGAGGTCTTATGCTGGTGGCCTGAACACATGCAAGGCACCATTGCAATTCCCAGCACAGCGCAGTGATGCAAGGAAATGGGGGAGGCAGTGAGCGTGAGAGACAGAGAGAAGGAGGAGGGGCAAGGGAGTGAGTTTTCGCCAGGCAGTGTGGCTCCCGTGGGAACTAGCCAGCAGCAGGATGGCAACACAGTGCTGGGGATGCTGGGTAATCACAGCAATGTAGAGCTGGAAGGGACCTCAAGAGATATCAAGTCCAGCCCCTTGATGAGGCAGGACCAAGGAAACCTAGACCATTCCTGACAGGTGTTCGTCTGACCTATTCTTGAAAACCTCCAGTGATGGGAATTCCACAACCTCTCTTGGAAGCTTATTGCAGAGCTTAACTACCCTTAGAATTAGAAAGCTTTTCCCAATATCTAACCTAAAACTCTCTTACTATAAATTAAGCCCATTACTTCTTGTCCTATCTTCAGTGGATGTGGAGAACAATTGATCACAGTCCTCTTTAGAACAGCCCTTAACATATCTGAAGACTATTATCAGGTCCCTCCTCAGTCTTCGTTTCTCCAGATTAAGTGTGCCCAGGTTTTTTTAACCTTTCCTCCTAGGTTAGATTTTCTAAACCTTTCATTACTTGTGTTGCTCTTCTCTGGACTCCCTGCAATTCATCCACATCTTTCTGAAAGTGTGATGCCCAGAACTGGACACTGCACTCCAGCCTAGGCCTCACCAGTGCTGAGCAAAGCGGGACAATTACCTCCTGTGTTTTACACACGACAATCCTGTTCATACACCCCAGAATAATAGTAGCCTTGTTCTTAGTTACAAACTATAACTTACAGTTCAGGGCTCAGTTCTGCTACCCCTGCTTGAAGGAATAGTTCCTCTACAGTCTATTCTGATCTTGTAGCCAGTGGGGCTGCACCTGAGAGGGCTGAAGGATCAGGCTCTGAGATTGTACACTCCTTGGTGAGCAGATTGCCAAGTTTATGTACAAACTGATCAGGGCAGACGTTCTGTAACTAATAATAATCCCTAGCTTTTATCTAGCACTTTTCATCCATAGATTTCAAAGCAGTTTACCAAGGAAATCAGTATCATTATCCCCATTTTACAGATGGGGAAACTGGGGCATGGAGAAGGACATGACTTGACCAAGATCACTCAGCAGGCCAATGGAGGACCCAGGAATTGAACCCCTTCTCCCATGTCCCAATCCAAAGCCCTACCCATCAGGAAGGATGGCCTTGAGGTTAAAGCAGTGGACAGGTGTCAGGAGGTCTGGGTTCTGTCCAAGACCCTACCATAGAATGTTCTTGGATCATGTCACTTAGTCGCTCTGCATGCGTCAGTTTCCTCATCTATAAAGGGGATAAAACACTTATTGACCGCACATTCATCCTGGTCAAGCAGCGTGTGACCCTCATACAGAACATTCTATAGAGTGAAGTGCCATTGTTGGGATCAGTGAACATATCTCCTGTTGGGTCACTGATGGGTTTCACAGAGCAGGGTACCTCCAGCCTGTCAACAATACCTGACATGGATTCTTGTTCAGCCTAGCTGTGATTCCAAGATAAATGCTAGCACCTCCCAGCTCTAGAGCCTGGCTTCCCGGGTGTCACGGGATGCCCTGGTGCCAGCTATGCCTGTGCAAAAGGTCTTCCTTGCTGTCACAGGCAACCCTCCCTGCAAAGCTCAGGGCCAGCTGAGGGCCCCTGGCACAGGGGACTTTCTTGGATCATGTCTTTATGTACAGCACTGCAGCTGTGCTGATGCAGCTGCGCCACTGCAGAACGTCGGGTGAAGACGGGAGAGAACTCTCCTGTCGGCATAATAAAACCACCTCTGTGAGCGGCAGAAGCTTCTCCCGCCAACATAGCGCCGTGCACACCAGCGCTTAGGTCGGTGTAACTTACGTCGCTCAGGGGGGTGGTTTTTTCACACCTGTGAGCGACATAAGTTCTGCCGACTGAGGCTGTTGTGTAGACGCAGCCAGTCAGGAGTGGGCAGGAGGCATTCCAGTGGAAATAGGGGGCCAGATTATGTGCCTGAGTGATCTGCAGTTGCTGGAAGGCCCATAGGGGCTTTGAACACCTGGACATGAGTTAGGGAACGCTGAAGGCTGCCCTAATCAGTGCCAGGGCAGAACTAGATCCCAGAGACTCCAGGATCAAGAGGGCGCACTCCCCCCTCTCAGGCCGGCTGCCAGGCTTGGCATAGGCTCAGGACTGGGCTTCTGTTCCAGCTGTCTCAAGAGGACAGGACGGTTGACACCAATTAAAAAGCAGTTGTGTAACAGCACATTGAGAGGCTCCTGAGAACCCTTGAGATCTTCAGGGCATTGTTTTGGGTCACTCTTACTCTGTAACAAAGACGAGGTCCGCAGTCCAAATCATTCAGCGCCATTTCGATACACAGTTACCTATGCAATATTATGCTGTTGCAACACCCCCAAGGACATCCTCAATACTCAATTCCGACTTGTTTTCCCAAATATTCCCACAATGACTCAGTGTGCATGAAATGATGCAATTCTGAAGGGAATCATTAGCTCCACGGCTATGTTACCCTCAGCCAACCTCCAGCTTCAGCCCGTGTGGCCGTTGATTGTGTTGTTGTTGTTTCATGCAACTCCCATCGCTTTACACACTCATGGCTGAGAGTGCCAGGTCTCGGGCGTACATTCTTTCTGGGGATATCTCACCAAATCGGATTACTTCAGCGAGTGTTCATGCTCGCTCACTCCTCTGAGTCATTTAGGAACCAGGTGGGGGGAAAGGGCCAATCTGTTTTCCATTAGATGATAGCGGATGCGACAGCATTACAGCATTGCCGAGCTGGTGGACGTTTTCAGTTAAGTCCTTTCTATTGTCCCTGAGATGGTGAATGGGACAAGCTGGGAGCTTCCTTCCATCAGCTCAGTGAAAAGATAGAGTAGGATTTCACTGAGAACTCTCCACAGGAAACACCTTCTTTGCTATCATTTGTTTGTCCTCTGTGCTGTCAGCGGCTCTGACCCCGCATTCACAGGAGAGAACGAGACAGGCTCTTAATCCATCACAGAGATTAAGGCCATCGCTGCCTCCCCCTTGGTGATGGGAGAGGAGGACCCTCAGCTCCTCAGAGGTGCTCAGCTCCATATAGGATCAGGCCCTACAGATTTTCTGTTTGTCTGAATTAAATCATCGTTCCCCGGGTGGGTCCTTCTAACAGTACGTAAAGAATTGCATGTGAGCTGTCGAAAGGGCATTGATTGTGGGGTCTTCCGGCTTGAGCACATTCTCCAGATGCCGCAAGCCCAGCGCTGCAGCAGCCTGGCACCACTAGGTTTTTATAACACTGAGAAGTCCTAGGCACTGACATGATTTGCAGCCTTGCATCCCAGAGCCTTTCCGTAATGGAATAGAAAATCACGTGTTCTCTCCGGGAATCTTCTCTGCACGTCTAGAATTGTTTTTATTAACGGGTCTCAGAGTGCTTCGCAAACAGTAACTAATTATATTTCACCACGTCCTGCCCTATTAGTCTAGTGGTCCCCAAACTGTGGGGCATGCCCCCCCAGGGGAGCACAGAGGAAAGTTTTGGGGGGCACAGCAGGGCCCAGGCCAGCACCCACATGGGGTGGGGAGGGATCACCACCCAGCCCCGCTCTGCTGCCAGCTCCACGCCGGCTCTAGCCCCCAGTCCTGCCCCCAGCCAAGGCCCCAGCTTTGGCACCCAGCCCCAACCGCAGCCTGGCCCCGGCCTCAGCCTCCGACCACAGCCCAACTCCTGGACCCGGCCTCCAACTGTGGCCAGGCTCCCGGGCCCCCGACCACGGCCCAGCCCCTAGCCCCAGCCCCCGACTGTGTCCCGGTTCCCAGCCCTGGCCCCACTCCCAGCTGTGGCTTCCGCTTGCAGCTGCAGCTCCTGGCCCTGGCCCCGGCTGCAGCCCCAGGCCTGACTGCAGCTAGCTCCCATCCACTGCCCCAGGTGCAGCTCTAGCCCCAGCCTTGGCCCCCAGCTCCCAGCCTTGGCCCCCAGCTCCCAGCCCCATTCCCAGCCCTGGCTCCTGGGGGACATGAACAGATGACATTATGGGTAAGGGGGGGGGTACAACATAATACATTTGGGAACCACTGTGTTAGCCCTATTTTACAGGCTGTTAAACCAAGACACAAAGTTGCAAGCTGTTAAATGACTTGTCACCCAGTGGCAAAGCCAGGAATAGAAGCCAGGTCTCCTCACTCCCAAGATCCTGTGCCAAGCATTAGACAGCATGCTCTCCCCCTGTAACACACGGTTATTTTCATTTAGCAAATCAAAGCATCATTTTTTGTTTTATTCTTAGCAGCACGCTGAACCACTGGAGACCTTTTAAAATGAAATTTATCTTGCTTGGTATAACTACCAGACGGTCTTGCCTTTGTAATTCATTCTCCTCCCATTTTATAACCTAATTTCTATTGAGTGTATTGTTTTTCTTTCCCTTAATTATAAAATGAGATCATTAAAATGAGTATTGGAGCTCAACAGGTTGGGGGTGGGGGGAAGGGACTTACTTCACCACACACTAATCCTAAATATAGCATCTCGGGTTACGTCAGAACCATTGGCAACAGAATGGCAAGAAGTTGTCAGTTATTAATTCATCTGTATCTTCCAGTTGGATGGTTTGGGGACAAGATGTAAAGCGAGATTCTGAGCCCTGGCGTTGCCTGCAAGAGCAGAAGCCCCCTTCATGCGATCCTCGTACGTGGGAGTAGTCAAGCAAGAAGAGCCATTGGCCTAGAGTCATTTTCTGCTTACACAAAATAAGGCGCTGACGTTACTCCAGTGTACGAGAGATATGAATCAAGCCCCCTGACTTCACTTAGATGTCGTGTGCGACCAGAAGCAGTGCTTGGGGGGGGCATGTGGGGTTATGTCTGTCCCCCCTTTGCTTCTTGACTTGTACTGAGCATGCTCAGTAACACTGCTGAAGCCGGTTGCCCTCACTATGCCCCCCCCACTATTGGCAGGCACGGGTTGTCTCTGTGTGAGGAAAAGCTCCTTACATGTGGATCAGGACCTAGACAGAGGTGTTAGCACTGCTGTCTCATCTAACTCCAAACCTGGGGGATTACATTCTCCCTAAAACAAAAACAAACAAAATCCCGCTGCAGTTTCACTGGATACAACGTTATTCTTCACTTCCTGTCCTAAACAAAAGCCCCATCCTTCAAACTCTTATGCGCATGAAAAATCTTGTTATGTATAAGGGCTACTCAGGTAGTTGGGGGATTAGGCCCCTATTGTGCAGGGCTGGTCTGCATTGTTTGGGGCTCAATTGTGTTCCCAAATAAGGTAGAGGCCAAATTCAAGTGTAGGGTCCTTTAAAGAGAAGCCACTCTTCACCCCAGAGTGAGCTTCCTTATGGTGATGTGTGAAGTGTATCCTGACAGAAAGAACTGGGGGATCCTTTGAAATGCAGGACACTATGCAAATGCAATATGTTAGCTGAGCCTTGATAATATAGCAATATATTCCAGATGCAAAGACAACAGGTGATTTTTTTGGTTAAAGGGATATTGGAAACCAGCTTCTGATCTTGATGACAGCAATGTTAATCCAGAGTAATTCCACCAAAACCTATGGAGTTACCCTGGATTAACACTGGGGTAAATGGATCACAGTCTGGCCCAGTGTCTCTGGTCTTGTCCCCACCCGCGAAAGGATGAAGTTTGAAGGTTTAAACATATGCAGTTGTTACACATATCATATTTCCTGTCTTAGAAAATCTCAGGGGACAGTGATCTGGAACAACAAGATGGTAGAAATAATCACTTTAATTGAAACTAAAGACATGTAACTAACATAAAAAGATGAAAGCGTTTTTACTTTGCCAGCTTTAATATGAGCACTGTTAGTAGCAGCTGCATTTCAACCCATTTTGCAGATTGCCTTGGAGAAGCGCTCTCTGAAACTTTACCATTTAATTGCATAGGGTACCCTATAATTTAGGGGGCTGAGCATGATATAAGAGGCACATTAAATCAGGACATTAACCATGTCAGAAAGTAAATCAGTTCCTTTGTTGCTACCCTACAATCACTATGGTAAATTGTTCACATGAATTGCAGCAAGGGAGGACAGATGGATGGATACAGACAGATAGAGAGAGAGAGAGTCTCAGATGAAAAATAATTGTTACAATGCAATTAATTTAATAACAGCAGACGGGGCTCTTAATGTGCCTAAAGCCAGGGAAGAATTCCCCAGTGCAAGCACAGTACAGGGCTAAGATAAAAGGCCCAGTGCTACCGCTCTTGCAAGCTCTGGGCTGCTCTAATTTTGGAGGCTGTTATGGCCCCCTACGGTAACCCAGTATATCAAGGGCACAAAGCTACCCTTGTCCTTATTCCCACTGGGGTACAGAACTGGACCCATCTCTGGTGAGGCTGTTTCTTCACATTTGGATGAGTGTGAATACAATGAATTAACTCTCGTGATGGTTACATGCTGGAATCTGCTACCCTGTTGATTCATTCTACTATTGTCATTAACTAATGGAGGTGCTCCATGCAGGATCGGGGCCCCATTGTGGTAGGTGCTGTACTCACACACAGGAAGGCAAGAGAAGAAAAGGTTCTGTTCTATGTATTGTCTTGCCTCTCTCTCACACTCTTACTTTTTCATCTGCACGATTTGAATGTTTTGCCTTCTTGGATTTCACGGTCCTCTCCTCCCCAGGGAAGATCTCCCATTGCACCTGATTTCTCTCTTTTTCTTGGTGCGTAATCAATCAACATTTACAGCTGGAATTCATGGATGAACCATGAACAGCTCTGATGGGTCAGGATCCATGGCTAATGGCCAATAGTTAGTTACAGCAGCAATGGGCAAGCCAATGGCTAGCTGTGCTCAAAGAGAGTTTAATAAAAGTCTTTTTAGTTACTGCAATGTGTTGAGTAGAAATGCCACTTGGCACAATACATGACACTCTCAGAAGAGGCTTAGAATCATAGATTCCAAGGCCAGAAGGGATCCTTGTGTTCCTTTAGTCTGACCTCCCGTAGAACGTAGAACTTCCACCAAATAATTCCTAGAGCGGATCTTTTAGAAAAAATATCCCATCTTCATTTAAAACTTGTCAGTCACGCAGAATCCACCAAGACCCTTGGTAAATTGTCCCAATGGTTAATTACTCTCACCATTAAAAATGTATGCCTTATTTCCGGTCTGAATTTGTCTAGCTTCAACTCAGAATCATAGAAATGTCAGGCTGGAAGGGACCTCAAGAAGTCATCAAGTCCAGCCCTCTGCACTGAGGCAGGACTAAGTAAACCTAAACCATCCCTGCCAGGTGTTTGTCCAACCCTGTTTTTAAAAACTTCCAGTGACAGGTATGCCACAGCCTCCCTTGTAAGCCTATTCCAGAGCTTAATTGCCCTTATAGTCAGAAAGTTCTTCCTCATGTAAACCTTGCTGTAGATTAAGCCCATTACTTCTTGACCTATCTTCAGTGGACATGGAGAACAATTGATCACGGCCCTCTTTAAAATAGCTGCTAACATATCTGATGACTGTTATAAGGTCCCCCCCTCAACCTTCTTTTCTCAAGCCTAAACGTGCCCAGTTTTTGTAACTGTTCCTCATAGGTCAGGTTTTCTAAACTTTGATAATTTTTGATGCACTGCTCTGGGCCCTTTCCCAATTGTCCACATCTGTCCTAAAGTGTAGCCACCAAAATTGGACACAGTGCTGCAGCTGAGACCTCACCAGTGGTGAGCAGAGCAGAACAATTACCTCTGGTCTGGTGTCTTATATATGACACTTTCAGCCACTGGTTCTTGTTATACCTTTCTCTACTAAAAGGGGGGAGGTTTGTATCTAACAATTCTTTTATTGTAAGGCTACAGTCATGCAGCTTAAATTCTGACCGTTTACATCAGGAGTAACTCCACTAAATTTAAGTTAAACCAGTGCAAGAGGAGAATTAGGGTCCAAACCTAAACTGCCCTATGTGAGCAAGCAAGCAAAATACAAGCACATCTTAAAAATTATGTGGCAGCACCACCATTCACTACAGAGCACGAAACCATATGAGCATAAACTTTATTGGGACAATGGGCCGTTTGGTCTGTGCTAGGCAATATTCAGCAGAAGCCAGAAGCAGGCCACTCCCACAGGTCACTGGACCTCAGTTCCATATGCCAGAAGCATGGCTCCCTGTTGCCAGTTCTCGCAATTTGATAGCAAGTCTCACAACAATTGGTATTTTTCTTAAAGCATCAGCTCCTGGAGTCATGTGATTACACAAAAATCTCAGATTCCATTAAAAGGCTCCACCCCCCATGATTCTAACACTCAGAGAAGAATAAAACCTGATTCCAGAAGGCTCAAAAACAAAAAGAAAAATAAGAACAATGCAACATTCATTTTTTTAAAAAAAATCTCATGATTTTGGGGGCCCAGCTCTTGATTTTTGAATGCTTTGGGTTGGCAATGCTGATGGCTAGTGGGTCAGTACCCAGCAAAGAACCACATGAACATAGCCCTAATTGGGACAGTGGGCCACACGGGCTGGACTGTGCAATATTCAGCAGTAGCTGGAAGCCCCACTGGTCACTGGACCTCAGTTCCAGTATGGACATGAAGATCTGGTGCTGTTGCCCCACCCCCAGCTATCCGTGTCCCTTGCAAAGCCCTTTCACTGAGCCTTTCCTCACAGACTCAGGATTGGGTCCATAACATCGAAAATGCATTTCAATACCAAATGGAAAACATGATTCACATAGCCTGTAATTCCTTTCTGTGAATAGTGGAGGAGAATATTTCATTTGGCAAACAAGTCAGACTAAAAGAACCTGTCCCTAATCGCATTAAGAGCTCTGAACTGTAACACATTTGTAACTCCAGGTGATTTTGCTCTGCCTTTTTGGACCGTGACCAGACACAAAATGCCCTTTTTCTAGATTTGGATCCAACCAAAATTGAGGCGAATCAGATGTCAGTAAATACTTTCCAGTTTGATCTTTACCCAGGGGTATCACAATATGCTTCCGCTACAAATTGTGTAGAGATTTGCTTTTAAACCACAGGCTCTTTTTCACATTAAGCTCATATCTCCTCGCAGTTGTCATGGGCATCTTTTGTGGCACATATTATGCAGAGGTGTGTGTAAGTATACCCCATGTCTGATCATCTAAGTTGTGAGGCTGGGAGTTGATTTCTAGGAGACAGAGAGTCAAACTTGGCAGTTGGATACATGGATACAACTCCCATTGTCTTTCCATGGGAATTAGGTTCTTAAGTCGCTTTCAGAAATGTAACCCCAGCTTTAAATGAGGCAAGTGAAGATGCCCCCTGTGCTCCACCTGGGAGCCTACAAATCCGATCCTGCAAGGTGCAGAGCCCACCCCAAAAGGTACTTCAGCTCCTACTGAAAGTATATGTCCAGCGTCTTCCAGGATGGGGCCCTAATTTCCCTGCTAGGAAATTTCACACCCTGTCTATACTAGTGCTTCTGCCCTGGCTACCAAAGGTGGCGCTGTGATAGGGCTACCAATCAGTGCAGATACGGCCATAGAGCTGCACAGGGGGCCTCACCCAAGCAACAGAAAGGGGTAAATTATATTATATTTACAATTTCCAAAAAAATGGCCCTTTTAGTTATTAGTACAAAAATCCAATTTCTCTCTCCTGAGGAAATCTGCTGATGGAAATTTATGCATTAAATAAGGGGGGGTTGACGTGGAGTTCTCACTGATGTTAAGGGCAGTTCCACAGCCAATAGCCTGCAGGAAACTTTGTAAGCTGGGCCCCCCAGCCCTAAATGGGAGGAATTTGCATCGCTAAAATAGAGCCCCCTAAATGACAGGGCTTCAGAATTGAAACCCTTAACTTCAACCTCATGCCTGGGTGCCATCATAAGACTGATACTATAAACAATTTATGGCTGGGGCTTTAAAGCTCAGATATGTGCATTTTCTCTTTGCTGACAGATTTATCACTTTCCACCAGGAGGAAAATTGAAGCAAGAATGGAACAGCATCGCTTGACTGAGTGTGGAGCTCCGAAAAGAGTCAGCAATGGGAAAAACAGCCCTGTGCTGTATATTTCAAGGTCTTGCTCGCGCCAGGTGGTCATCATACCCAGTTCATCGTACAAAAGAATACAGGGGAAGTCTTTGATGGTGGTATTGATCTATCCAAACTCTTCTGCCCCACAGCTCTGCTTTACGAAGGAGACACAGAAAGGAAGGCTGTTTGAGGACAGCTGAGATATGTGTTTATCTCTACCTCCCTTCTCCCCATGGGGAATCGATGCCTGATACTAGAGGACTCCCTGCTTTAGCAGACAGAGGCATAACAAGGGCCAGTGGTTGGAAGTTGAAGTCAGCAACGTTCAAACGGGAAATAAGATGCAAATTCTTAAGTAAGGGCAGCCAGCTATTGAAGTAGCTAAAGAAGAGATGTGGTGGATTGTCCATCACTTGGAGGCTTTAAACCAAGACTGGATGTCTTTAAAATATAGGGTCTAGTTCAAGTTGCCAGGCTCAATGTGTGAATCACTTAGGGCTTGTCTACATTACCCACTGGATTAACAGGCAGCGATTGATCCAGCGGTGGTCGATTTATCGCGTCTAGTCTAGATGTGATAAATCAACGGCCGAGCGCTCTCCCGTCAACTCCGGTACTCCACCAGGGCGAGAGGCGCGGGCGGAGTCGACGGGAGAGCGTCAGCCGTTGACTTACCGCAGTGAAGGCACAGCGGTAAGTAGATCTAAGTACGTTGACTTCAGCTATGTTATTCACGTAGCTGAAGTTGCGTAACTTAGATTGATCCTCCCTCCCCCCAGTGTAGACCAGGCCCTAGTGAAATTCCGTGACCTGTATTAATGCAGGAGGTCAGACTAGATTATCACAGTGGTCTCTTCTGGCTTTCACATTTATAAATCTTCATTACCCGGGCGGGGATTTGCATTCTGCAAAGTTTCACCAAAGAGATCATCTGTGTAACTAATTACACACACGTGTGTGCATACATGCACGCAGTTGATCTGAGAGGAAGGGTAGCAGAAATATCATGTCTCTGGAGCAGTGAATTCATGTTCCAGAGAAACTCAAACAAAGGGACAAAACAACACCACACGAGTAAACTTAAATATAACCAAACAGCTCAGTATTTTGTCTTTGCATCCTTTTTCACATGATTCAAGATTTTTTATGTCCTGGGAAGTCAATTGTTAGGGCCCAAAAAACATATAACCTTTACATTATTACATATAATTTTTACAGTATTTCCACAATACAAGTACTTATGTCCTGGTGTAAATCTACAGTAACTCTAGTGAAACCAATGCAGTTAATCTGCATGTACTCTTCAGCAGTGGAAGCAATCAGAATCAGTTCTATATGAAGGCCAGAGCATGTGTTACTTCTGACCCAGGCTCTTAAAGACATTTAAAAACCGTAGGATAGATCTCCCACTGGTGCAGATTAGTGTAACTCTGCTGAAGTCAATGGAGATCATCTGGTGTCATTTGGTGTCCTTCTTGACTGATTAGAGCTACAGTATTTTCCACCAGTTGAGGATCTAGTGGGGAGATGATCTACCGAAATAAATTCAAATTGGAGCTGGTCTGGAAGTGGTTTTTGTTCCTGTGAAAAATTTCAATGAAAACAACATTTTTGTTTTTATTGGAATTTTTCTTCAAAAGTTCTCAGGTTTTCATTAAAAAAAAAGACGAAAAGAGACTTTTGCCCCAAAATGAAAGTTTCAGTTTTTCAAATAAAACCTCCCCGAAAAATTCAAAAAGAGAAAGTTCACACCTGAAGTTCTAATTTGACCCCCTCCCTCCTAAAAGCCATATTTCTTCAAAGATATTTTGAATGAAAATTGTGATGAACTCTAACACAGCTGGTGCTCTCACCTGCTTAGTGGGCAGCTCCTCTGGCCATTCAAAGATGGAGGCAGGAAGGGCACATTTAGTATTGGCAGGGACAAATAACTAAGAAGAGACAGAGAGACAAGGTGGATGAGGTAATATCTCTTATTGGGCCAGCTTCTGTTGGTGAGGGGGACACGCTTTCGAGCCACACAGAGCTCTTCTTCAGGTCTCTGTGTAAGGTCCTAAGCTTGTCTCTCTCACCAGTGAAAGTTGGTCTAATAAGAGATATTGCCTCTCCCACCTTGTGTCTCGAATATCCTGGGATCAACATGGCAATACCAACACTGCATATGAGAAGAGACACAAAGTTTAGACCTAATCTTTCCAGGTGCTGAGAGGACCCTGCTAAGGGCTGTTGAGTGTCATCAGCTTTCTGCAGCCTGGACCAGGGAAGAACCTTCAGCGCTGGCAACAGATACTCAGGAGGTCTCCTCCTATTGGGAGTTGCAGGCACTCAGCGACTCGAAGAACTGGATGCCCTGTCTCAGCTCTATTGAGATATATGCACCAGCTGTCATAGGTTTAACCACCCTCGACACTATTTATTGCCCTGCTCACTGAAAGGTTACTCTCTATGAGCCTGCAGAGAAGAATCAAAACAACACCAGATGAGAGCAGTGTCACATCTACAGCTCTCTGCTGTTAACCTTTCGTGCCTTCTTTCAAAGGGGGAGGTTTGCTCAAGACAACACACGGAAGACATACATATTTTATATATTTAAAAATGGAAAGAAACCAGAAACCCTCAACAGAGATGAGGAATTGTTTCTCTGTGTCAGAATAGTATACATCAAGCAGCAGGAAAGCCATTAGATCATATAGCGAAGTGCATATAATGGGCCCAATTCAGCCCAAGTTCGATTTCTTTGAAGTAAATGAAAACACAGAATTTGGCTCTTTTTGTGTGGCTGCGTTGGTGACAGGTTTTGCAACTTTGCTAACAGTGCAGGTTACTGTTCAGGGCAAGGTAATACCTTTTCTGTCTGAAAGTTTACTGCAGGAGAATGTCAAGACAATAGATTCTTGTCTGACTATTCTTCTTTCATTAGATCCAAGCCATTTCTTAAAAAAGGGTTGTCACAGGTTTGCAACTGGAAACAGGCATTAATATTACAGCTGGGCCTGTGTTGCAAAATTTAGACCCACAGCAGGCATTTCCCCAGCGCTGGAAATGTTTGGACCCAGGGTTCTGGTCTGACTGTCTGTGATTAGGATGTCCTAGATCACATGGGTTTTCTCTTTTATGAACAGTCTGGCAGATAGTGAAAATGGAGATAGGTCACAGCCTCGAGCAGAAATCAATTATGTTCTAGGCTGTCAGGAGGCATTTCATGAGCACTTTCTAAAGCCCCTGATCCTGCACACAGGTACACTCTCTGCAACCAACCTCAGGAAGGCTTTTTGCAGTCAGTGGGGCTTGGTGTGGTCAGAGGGGTGTCTCTGTGCACAACTCATTGCCCTATGGGGGCCAAAAGTACTATAGGAATTGAATTGCTGACTTTAGGACGAATCTGTCTGTCTCACTCTCCCCCCGTTCAGCCGTTTTTCAGATACAGAAGGGACCCGCCTGGGACCCTAGGCCAAAGCTGGTCACCAAGACCCACATGGTCTCCACAGGTGGGCCTAGGTGTCAACTCTCCTTCCGTGCAGCTGTTTTGTAACACAAAGACACCTCCGAGGTTTAATCGCCCAGGAAAGAGCTTTAACTTACACAAAGTCTTTAATGAGCATCTGGGAGTGTCTGCGTCAATGATCCAGAAATGGGCTCAACGTTACCATCTTTTGCCGTGACAACCTGGACATCTTGAAATATTTTGCTCATACAATTGCAGCCTAATCGTTGCATCATTGCTCTAGAACGAGTCCTGGAAAGGGAAAGTGACAAAAAGCCCACTCACCGGTGTCCTTTGCGCCTCCTCCACACCGTCAGCTGCTTCTTTCCCCAGGAAAAGTCTCCTTCCCCCTACAGAAAAACCCAAAGACCACTTAGACCATAAAGAAACACTACAGCATTCTAGCACAACAGTCAAAATCACTATGGCGCACAGTAGTGATACTGCAGTAAGTTGGTCAATTACTGTTCAGCCCCAGGGGCCTGATTCTCATTTATACCAATGCCCCACTGTGCCAGAGTAAAAGGACCTTACATTTAAACCCACCTTAAGGCCCTTTCCATTGCCAGAGCAGTGCAAAGGGGCCCCAGGGTCCTGAACTTCTTCACAGGGCGTCAGGGAAGATGGATACATTGGGCTCTGCCTGATTCATCTGTTTGTAAGGTGATGAGGCAGATAAGCACAGAAAACACGTTTAGCCAATGAATTGCCCCTTTCCAGGGAAAGCTGCCTCTCCTGGTCACAGGGCAACCGACCTGAAAATGTACCGCCAGACTATTCTCTAGCTTGGGTTCCCACAGCATTGGCCTCAAAGCAGGGTCTTCACCTGCAGCTGCTGCCGCTTTTATGGCTCCTGCCTGGAACACCTGTGTGAGCCTGAGTTGCTTTTAACTCAGGAACAGGGGAAGGTCTGCATCCACCTTGTCACGCTGCTGTAATCCAAACCCCTGTCACTACTGGGGGCTCAGATTCCCAACCTGCCACTATGGGGCTTTGGTTTGAAATCAGCTCCAACCCCAGACCCGCCTATTCTCCTGATGTGGTTCAGATGTGACAGACATCTCACCAGGCTTTTTCTTAAGCTTTGGATCCATGGCGGGTGAAATCTCCTGCGGCCAGCAGATCACATGAGACTCCTGCCATTTCGTACCCAAATCTCCTGGAAACAGCCCATGGGATTTCAGCACCCGAGGATCTCAATCCCCCAACCCCAGCGCTCATTTGGCCCCAGGCCCCAAATTCTTCTGCTGACTATGGAAGGAAATTTACTGCCCCTGTAGCAGAGCCAATTTTCAAACACGAATAACTTGCCTGATGAATTTTTTGTAGAAAAAAAATACATCAAATGAGATTAAATCCTCATGCTGGAAGAATTTAATTTAAACAACTAAAGACATCATAGCTATGCAGAAATATCACCTCAGCCTGGTAACCTCTGGCATCTGCATACGCTTCCATGACTAACAAACAGCAACATTTCCTTTAAAATATAAGAGAAAAACAATGCCATTCTGGAATGCCTGGCATCAGCCCAGTTAAAAAGGAAACCAACAGCCCTCCACTAGTGGGGCCTTTATGGACTCCTGGACTCTGCCTCTCATGCTTGTAATAATTCCCACTCACTTCATAACACTCAAAGGGCATAATTTCCAAAGGCTGCATTAATGAGGATCACAGAGGGTTCTTCAAAACAGACACTGCAGGTTTCCATGCTGTAAATCCAATGTTTGAGGAATCCCTTCTCAGGAGACCCTCTACAATTTATGGCCATGTTCTGATCTCTATGGCATTAAATGCGCATAGATCACAGCCTGTCCAGACACTCTCCCTGATGTGAATGTCAGCTAAAGGACAATTAGCTAGGGAGATAGATAATAATCCCGATTAAAGCAGAACAAGCTGAGGGTGTGTGCCAGTTCATTCAAGCCCAGAGAAGGGGTCCTTTGTGAACATTTGATACCTGACCAGGGGAAGGAATAAATTCACTTCACACTAATGTTAAGCATTTAAACAGGATGCTGTGTATTAATAACATTCCTGGCGAGTTGAAATTACATTTAAATGGTTGACAGGAAACAATGTGCCTTTTGGTATGATCTTAAGTTAATCACTATAACCAAGGGACTGACTTTGGCTGCTGATGTTACTATATAAAGCATGCAGTTTCTGCGGTTTATAGGCTGCAGGTTTTCCCCAGCGAGTTTAATTTATGGAAATTACTAAGAGCAATGAGATTAATCTTGATTTTAGTAAGGCTTTTGACATAGTCCCACATGAGATTTTCATAAGCAAACTAGGGAACTGGGATCTAGATGAAATTACTATAAGGTGGGTGTATGAATGGTTGAAAGACCGTACTCAAAGGCTAGTCTTCAATACTTCGCTGTCAGACTGGGAGGTTGTATCTAGTGTGGCCAGACCTGGGCCCGGTACTATTCAATATTTTCATTAATGACTTCGATAATGGAGTGGAGAGTATGCTTGTAAAATCTGTGGATGACACCAAACTGGGTGGGGTTGTAAGTACTTTGGAGGAGAGGATTAGAACTCAAAATGACCTGGATAAATTAGAGCAGGGATCAGCAACCTTTGGCATGCAGCCCTTCAGGGAAATCCGCTGGTGGGCTGGGACGGTTTTTTCACCTGCCGCGTCCGTAGGTTCGGCCTATCACGGCTCCCACTGGCTGCGGTTCGCTGCTCCAGACTGATAGGGGCTGCGGGAAGCGGCGGCCAGCACATCCCTCGGGCCGCACCGCTTACCGCAGCCCCCATTGGCCTGGACCAGCAAACTGCGGCCAGTGGGAGCTCCAATCGGCCGAACTTGCGGATGCTGCTGGTAAACAAACCGTTCCGGACCGCCATAGGCTTTCCCTGATAGGCCGCATGCCAAAGGTTGCCGATCCCTGAATTAGAGAATTGGTCTGAAATCAACAAGATGAAATTCAATAAAGACAAAGTGAGAAATAGTTCCCTTAGGAAGGGAAAAAAAAAAAAATCAAAAGCACTGCTACAAAATGGGGAATAACTGGCTAGGTCGTAGTACTGCTGCAAAGGATCTGGGGGTTGGAGTGGACCACAAATTGAACGTGAGCCAACAAGATGATGCAGTTGCAAAAAAGGCTAATATCATTGTGGGGCGTATTAACAGGAGTGTCGTAAGACACGGGAGGTAACCGTCCCGCTGCATTCAGCCTCCGTTGGAGTACTTTGTCCAGTTCTGTGAGCCATGCTTTCAGAAAGAGGGGGCCAAAGGGGAGAGAGCCCGGAGCAGAGCAACAAAAATGATAAAAGGTTTAGAAAACTTGGCCTAGGAGGAAAGGTTATAAAACCTGGGCATGGTTAGGCTTGAGAAACGAAGACTGAGGGGGGAAGGACCTGATAACAGTTGTCAGCTATGTTAAGGCCTGTTCTAAAGAGGGCAGTGATCAATTGTTCTCCACATCCACTGAAGATAGGACAAGAAGCAATGGGCTTAATATGCAGCCAGGGAGATTCAGGTTAGATATTAGGAAATACTTTTTAACTGTTAGGGCATTTAAGCTCTGGAATAGGGTTCAAAGGGAGGTTTGGAATATCCACCATTGGAGGTTTTTTACAACAAATTGGATAAACATCTGGTAGGGTGATCTAGGTTTACTTAGTTCTGCCTCAGCACAGGGGGCTGGACTTGATGACTTCTTGAGGTCCCTTCTAGTCCTACCTTTCTAGGATTCATTTCTCTAAATTATTGAAATGGAAAATATAAAGAAAGGAGAGCAAACTGCTTAAGAGGGGAGCACCTCTCTACATCTCATAGGCCAGTCAAGATCATCTTCTGGCAGAGAAAAAAATGGATGGTTAGATGTGACTGTTCTCCACCAGTGTAGAGGTACATGGGGAAAAAAGACAAGGCTTCAGATGAAATAGACTTAGGATAAGTACTAACCTGATCCACTAACGCCAGCCCTGCAAACCCTGTGCATTCGCTATGCAACTCCATTAACTGGCAGAAAATGTAGGCTGTTATCTTTTATTTGGCTGAGCCACAAGACGTGGACATGACACGCACTTTACTAATATGCTACACAAACACTAAAGGATTCTTGTCTGACAATTCTCACTGCACTTCTATCAGGGGAATAAAATATAAAAACAAAAATCATAAACACAGGAATCCAGAGCTAAATACAGCTTGAACTGCAAAAGTCTTGAGTTCTGTTCTATATCCAGCTCTCCACATTTTGACTGGCAGAATGAATTCTACCCTTCCTAGACTTCCGTGCAGGTCTTGCGGCTTACAGTTCATCTATAAAGTGTTGACCTTTAATGTCCCGTTTGTGCTTACGATGTCAGGCTTTCTGATGAAGCCAGATTTCGATTCACGTTTACACCCAGGTTCACAGAGAGCGCCAGGTCAAGTCTTGTTTGCAGTCTGGGCACACACAGCAACTCATTTTCACAGCAGTCAGAACCAAAACCGTAATAACGGAGAGTGAATGGGCCGCATTTCCGCCTCCGCTTTCCCGGTGATTAGAACAGCGTGAAAAGGAAAGTGCTAATTCCTGCTCTCAGTTATCGTACACCTGTGTATAGCTGCAGTAACTCCAGAGCATGGCCCTGTAGGTGTTGTTTGTTTCAGGGATGATGGCTTTCCGATAAGTCGACCCATCATCTGCCCGGTTTGTATAACCCTGTAATCTGTCGGCAACACAAACAAACCTACATCTAACGCATTCTGCAGATCAAACTAACGGCCACACGCAGGCCAACCCAATCTGGTAACAGCGACCACCAAAAAGGGTATTCGAAACCTCGAAACCATTTAAGAATCTTATGATGACTAAGCAAAGAGAGCACCAGCTGGACAGGCTTTCGATGGAAGATTTAAAAGAACACCGGAGACCAAAAAACATTACACGCATAAGCTAAATAAATGAAGTGCTTCCGTTAATCTGAATTCACACTTAATAAATATGTGCTAGAGCTCTGAATCCTGAGCAAGGTACTGAGAAGTTCCTGGATTCAGCCCCAGCAGGCTAGGCTTGAAGAAGACTAACTAACATGTACAGTGGCCAATTGTTATACTGAAAACAAGCCTGGCAGATTGTGTGTCACCAGGGAAGGATATCAGTGTCTAATCTAGGTGAAAACGGAACATAGGGGTACCTGGAGCCTTGTCAAACTCAATGCTCTTGTGTAGTAGGTTGAATAACAGAACAATGTTTACATTTCCCCTTGTGCCCTAAGTAGTTTGGAAGCTGGACACCTGAAAAGCATGAATGGTTTTAAAAGCAGTGTCAGTGTCAGCTCTTGATTACGGAAAGCCTTGACTGTGAAGCACTGTTCCTTGCAAACATTCCTAAAACATAACCAACCAAAGAGGAAACTAAAAATCGGACTTTCACTGTGTTTTAGGATAGATGTCTTGAGGTCCTTCCTACTTGTGCTGCTAAAGGAAATATACATTATTGCAAACACAACAGCTAGCTCATACTGTATACATGAGCCCAGCAGCAAAGAAAACATCACCATTTGAAATGCAGCATTCAGAGGGGGCTCTGATGGATTCCAGCCGAGGAAGAAAGAGGTCCCACCCCCTCACCCCCTTCTAGAGTGTTGAAACTTTATATTAAAAAATACCCTCGCAGTATACAAACACCACATTATCCACAGTTAATGATAGAAAAAGATGTAAGAGCTGAGATAGGGATGTAGAAAACATTTTTATGTCCCCTAGAGAGCAATAAACAATATACAGGAAACAGTATAACAAATGTATTAGCAAATACAGGGGGATACTAAAACCCTGAAAGCATTAATAAACTGGATCATGGGTCATGACTGGATTTGTTCCTAGATCCAATGAAAGATAAATTCACTTGTCCAATATATTTTAGATTCTAATATTTCTCTTTACAGCTACTCCCGGAGGGGGATAATCAAAGCATGCCAGTCCTGCCAAGCCTCCTGACTTCGGAGCCAGTTGACATCCTCATCCGAGCACGCTATCTTGGCTCAGTGTGCCTTCTAGGCACAGCCCTGTATTCGGGGGTGATGCAGAGTGGCACCACTCCATGGCACAATGGGAGGCATCACAGAGCTCCCTGGTATGCAAGGGGTAGATGCTCAAACCACATCCCTTTTGTGGGACAAGACTGGTGCACAAGTAGGAATACGCAGCATCCCACAGCTAGGGTAGAGGGTTAGCAAGCAACAGCCTCCCATTCCTCATTGCCCTGTTTCAGGCTTTTTATGAGCCCCAGTGCAAGGCAAGCTGTACTTGACCCTTACATTGACCGCACAGGTTGCTGGTAGGGTTCCTTATACACCAATGTAAGTATCCTGGATCTTGAGAAGTACCAAGTCTTGGCACTGGGCCAAACGGTCTGACTCCAGATAAAGTTCTCAAAGGCCTTCGTAAAATACTAAAGGCCCAATCCAGCTCTCATTGAAGGCAAAGGACAAACTCTCCAGTGGGAGTTGGACGGGGGCCTTATTGATTAAGTCCATCAGGCAGATATGGTGAAGTGCAGTATTATCATCTCTTTTTAACAAATGTGGAAACTGAAGCACATGCCCCGGGTCACTCAGGGTTAATCACGTGTCCCTTAAAAGTGGCCCTGCTGATTTATAATTAAACTTGATTTTCGAATAGCCCTAGGCTAGAATCCGGCAGGCTGACGTTCAGAGGGGAGCACATTTTCTCCCTTTACATTTACATCTGGATTCTGTGCTCCTGGAAGCGCCCACTGACCCCCTGGGAGCCCAAAGTCCTGTATTTATCCCCAGAGCACCAGCAGTAGCAGTGCAAGCTCTCCACACGCTACTCTGCCAATAAGACTCAACCGTGATCTAGCCGGACCGCCTCCAGCTTCAGTCTCCATGGCTCATTCTGTTCTTGGCCTCTCTGCTGAGATTACCAGTAAGGTTGCCAATTCGTGCTAAGTGCAATGGTGGAGATTGCGATATGCCCACGTCACCAATAACCATAAGGCAGCAACGACTTTACATCACCTTGAACCTACGATCTAGCGCGGTAACGCTCGCCTTCCCATTACCAGTCCAGATTGCAAGGCGTTTGTAAAGCCAAGTTACACTCAAAAACTGTGGTTTAGAAGCAATATATTGGCGGATAAGAACAAAGGTGCTAGCAGACTCCTGGACAATCCTCAGAAGCGTTTTTGATGAGCAAATTAATATCTGGCAACTGACGTGATGTTTGTTGGGCTAAAGATTTGTCCATAATTTGGAATTGGAAAACGCTAAAACACAATTCAGCGGTGCTAGTCACAATCCAAGCTCATGTGAACTCCAAAACAGTGGTTCCTAATCCAGTTTGAACTAGATTATTCCATTTTTTTCTTGAAGCAAAGCCTGGGTTTATATGACTGTCAGTCAGAAAGCTTCTTTGAGAATTGATTTTTTGCAGATGAATTAGATTTTAATAAAATAAAAAAAAACCTCAATTTTTTTTTAATTATTGAAAAGAACTTTCCCTTCTTATATAAGGATATAAACCATATGTTTGGTAAAGGGCCTGGGGTTTACTGCTACTTGCTGAGAAAACAGAAAAAAACAGAAAGGATAATAGGGTGATAATGAGATGTGTGGATTTAATTTGTGATTTATTAAAATACAGGAAGACAATTTGTGACTCAGTGGTATATATGAGTGCAGGAAAATACTTGTGGCCTAGTTGTATATTTTAATACAGGAAAATGCTTTGTGATGAACTCTATTTTTCTTTTACAACAGACAAACCCTAACCAAATGGCCAGCTGTTAAATATGTGTTACCCACACCAATCAAAGCAATTAAGAGGCAGGCAGAATGGCTGGGTCTACATGAAGAAAAGGAGGACTTGTGGCACCTTAGAGACTAACAAATTTATTTGAGCATAAGCTTTCGTGAGCTACAGCCCACTTCATCATTTTTCATCAGATTTCCCACGGTAGCAGTAACTACTGGTGCAGCTGTACCAGCAGTAGGAATGCTAATGTAGATCGGCCACTTGGGGTTTTAGCTACTATGTCATCTACAAGGCGGCCAGTTAGTATTATAGCAGTAGTGGGTTTTGCAATATGGACACATATCAAAGCAGATAACAAGGTAGGTAAAAATGATGGGGAACAGCCTCCATGAGTGTTCCCACCATGGCTAGAACTGCATTGGAGGTAGTGAAATGCTAGTGTAGTCAAGGCCGAATGAGGGCAAACTTACCCCAGTGATGTTGCCAAGGATAAATTGGGCTCACAAGGTTGGTATGGCTTGGGATGGATGGAGGATGATAAAATGCAGTTTAGTTTTGCCGTATTCTGCAGACTTTTCACCTCAAGGCCCGTATCAGTTGTAAGGGAAAAGGTGCTTGATGGACTCAAGCGAACTAGAATTCCACACTATAACAGACAGCAGGGGCCAAAAAAAAAATAATGTCTATTTACAACAAAAAACACCAAACTGATGGCCTAGTCATTTTCATTTTTCCAGCTAGCTCGCCAAACGGAAGCTGTCCACAGCGCATGTGTCTGCAAACATAGTCCTCCCGCTGCCCCAGACTGAGGCGGAGAGGAGCAACTCTCCACTGCAGCTTCAACCACAGCTGTAAACACAGCTTTTCTCCGTCGCTTTGTACCCTTCACTTCGCTCTTTCCACCTGCTCCCATTTTACTTTTTATCCAACGGAGTTGGTGTTGAACAGCCAACAACTCCCCTTGGCACTGTGAGTCAGAATCTCAGTAGATCTTGGGGGAAGTTTTAATGGAAGATGCTGCAGAAATACAGTCCTGCCTGCAGTCCTGCTCCAGCTGAAGTCAATGGCAAACCTTCCATGGTCTTCAAAAGGTGCAGGTGTTTCTGTTGTCTGCAAGGTGCTGAATGCCCTCCATCCACATGGAAAGCAGTGGGAGTTGATGGCACTCACAGAATCAGGTCTTAATTACTGCCGAGCACCCATACCTCATCTCTAGGTATTATCTGTCTTGCGTAGTTTCTGTTCATTTTGATAAGCAGAATACTTCAGCCGTGACTGGTTCATTATTACTCTACTGAGGCCAGAGGAGTTAAATCAGAGATAAATTTGGCCACACAAATTCTAAACTCATCCAAAAAATTATGACCAAGATTTTCCAAAAGTGACTAGTGATTTTAGGTGCTCAATTTGAGACCTCAGAGGGCCTTTTTTCAAAATAGGGCCTCTCTAAGAGGGGTGCTGGAACTAAGTGTGTGGTGGACGCAGGAGGAACCCTCGGCTTGAACTAATAATAGCAAATGAATGCATGGCTTCCATCAGAAACATCGTTTACCCTTTTGTTCAGTGGCATTCAGCACCTCCACTATAAAAATTGTTCCCATGCCTCAGCCCTCCAAGATATCTCAGGATGTCCCCACAAAACTAAGGCACCTACAATCACAAGTCACACTGGAAAATCTTGGCTTAGATGAATAAAGGGTATCAAGTGGTGTTACAGATAAGTAAGCACACAGCAACAGTATTGGGGAAAACGTGAAAAAATGTGGTTTTTAAACAATTAGAAGAAGATGGATCAAATGAAGATTCTCCACAGGCAGAGTGATCCTGACACAACACAACACACACACACACACACAAACCCAAACACACGCGTGCACACGCACACACACCTACACTGTTCCAAGGGCTTGCAGGAGTGGCTCCTTGTTTCATTTGTTTTTTACCCTGGTGTGTCCCATAGCACCATAAAGAAAGATTCACAGCAGGAAATAAACCAACCACTGCAGTGCAAACTTCCCACAAGGACATGCCTCCTTATCAGTGACCACACAGAGTTTCATTTTTATAAAAAAAAAAGCAGGCGGATGGACGAAATGGTTCCCAATGAGAGGACCAGACAGACAGATGTCTATTATATACATACATATATATGTTAGGTGTGTGCGGGTGTGTCTGTATATCCATTTGGCCTGGTGCTCTTGTGCGAAAGTGATCAAGACAGTCTATGGCTTACACCAGAAAACAAATTATATATATTTGTTTATATATTAATTATATTATATTATATTATATATAATTTGTTTTCTGGTGTAAGCCATAGACTGTCTTGATCACTTTCGCACAAGAGCACCAGGCCAAATGAAACACATGTTTACAACTATAATGAGGATTAGATTTGGAAAAAAAAAAAAGAAAAAGAAAAATAAAGCTGAACTATAGTCAAAATTAGATGGTGACATGGGTATTTGCCAATTGCATTAAATGAGAAATAACGGAGTATGAGGTTTCTGGAATGAATAGAAAATGTATTGTTTACAGACCTTTTTGGCCAGCTACCAACATATGCCAATACTTAAGACTTCTTGTTCTTATTTACTTGCCCTGACAATAAAACAATTGTTTTGTGGCAATAGCCTGACAAACTGGTTATGTACCTTCAAAAATACAGATTGGATATTATTTCTCTTGTATCAGCTGAACCTAGATTTCCAAAAAAAAAAAAAGGAAGGAAGAAAGAAAGAAATCCAAAGTAATTGAATCCAGAATCCAAGCAGTTGGAGAGGAAATAAATGAAGGAGGTAATCAATTTTAATAATGTACAAGATCAATACACATAAAAAGAATACATAAAAGGAGAAGGAACATGCACTTTGCCAATTCAGAGAAAGCTGGCAGGCTTGAGACAGCATTTTCCAGAGCACAGCTCATTCCATGCCCCTACATTAGCAATAATGATCCATCCGCCTATGGCACCTTCTCTCTAAGCATGCCCATGTTAATGAGCTAAGAATTGTTATCTCAGTTTTAAAAAGGAGTAAACTGAGGCACAAGGAGGTTAAGCGAGTTGCCCAAAGACACATAGAACCAGAAAAGTAACTCAAGTCCTATCAGTCTGCCGTAGTTTAACCCCTTCTGCCACCACCTCAGTCCTATTCTAAGTCCCCCTGCGATACCTGGCATTGGCCACTGTCGGAAGACAGGATACTGGGCTAGATGGACCTTTGGTCTGACCCACTATGGCCTAAGTCTTAGGCTACCGCCAGTGTTGGAATTACACTGGTTACCACGAATACTTCCAACCAGAGAGACCGTTTCTCTCCTCGCGCCATCCTGTCAGCATTGTGAGAGTTGGGAGGGTCTCGAGCTGGAGCCCCACTCGATTTGGAAGAGAAGGCCTGGCCAGAATCACTCCCAGTGGCAGTGCTCAGGGGAGGATGGTAAGGGAGAGAGCGAGGCTTTGACTTTATTGACTCTGCTAGATGACATACAGCAACCAGACAGGCAGGATCCTGGATCTAGCCTCAAACCCAGAGGTCTCTTCCATTGAAGTTTGTTGAGACACTCAGGGATTTGTTCAGGATCGCACAGGCAGCCTGTGGCAGAGCCCCAATCCCTTCACTTCCACTTCAGCGCCTTAAACCACAAACCCATCCTGCCTCTGGCATGCTATGTTTCCGGCTGTGCTACCATACTCCTTCACCTTCCACTCCACCAGCACAAGTAAACCGGGGCAGATATTCCCTGCACTCCGGAGTGCGTGAGTAATAGATGGATGCACTCTTGTCAGTGGGAGAACAGGTTTTTTAGTTTGTGACTCACTGATAGGCTGGCTTGGCTTTAGAGTGTCCAGACAGCAAGTGTGAAAAATCAGAACGGGGGTGGAGGGTGATAGGAGCCTATATAAGAAAAAGACCCCAAAATCGGGACTGTCCCTATAAAATCTGGTCACCCTACTTGGCTTGACAGATCTTAGTGGCTACGGGTGACCTAGTATTTTAAGGTCGATATACTAGTGGAATGTGTCTAAAATGTTCTCATGCATTCAGAGCAGTCACTCCCTTAGTTAACTAACTCTAGCCTATTCTATTTTTTTTTAAATTAAAATAACCAACCATCACCTGCATTAATATCCTGCGAATGGTTTCCCTCCAGGAGCGCAAAGCAGCAGATGTAAGCACTAACTTCTCTTCCCTTTTTTTTTTTGGTTTTGCACAGCTATAAACAGATCCCCCCACCCCGTGCCCCCAACTTTTTTAATTTTGCAAAAATAAATGCTTTCCTGGACAGTCAGAGTTCATTACCGAGACGGAGTGCAGCTTTCCTTTCTCCTGCCCACAATAACCAGAGTGAGGAAGCTTGCTTGGCATGCAGACCACCCCTATTTGATTGGATACCCCCTTCATATTCTGTATGGTTTCGAGACTCTTTTCTGAGTAGGAATGATAATACTAAAATGTGTCTTCCAGCCAAAAAAAGCTGTTTATTGTTATTTCCAGAAAGCTTTGTACTACAGAGATCTTTTTACCAAGTTTTATGGTAAAGATGCCAACAAAGACAAATAAATGTGCACGTATAACTAAGTGCATGTTATTGCAAACTCACATCTGTTTCCAAACCAAGAAGAGGCTTTCCATAGCAAGGCTGTCACTGCGAATACACACTGGGGCCAGAATTCCCAGAAAGGCTCAGCAGTCTGCCCCCACAATCCTCCCAACGAAACACCAAAATAAGAAGCCGACACATAAGACAGCCAAGGTAATTGGGATGCTACCATCCGCTAAAATGACATCTGATGAGCTGCATGCTGCAGACTGGTTGCCACATAGACACATGGTTTTATTCACTCCACAGTACTTAAATGGAAATATATATGAGCTTATGAGCAACAAATAGACATTTATGAAACTTTAAAAACAAAAACTGCTTCTGGGTTAAGAAGCCTGAGACACTTCAGCCTCCTGGGTAACTTCCAGAGGAATGTAAAGGTCAATGAAAATAAGGTTTGGGAAGGGAAGTATAAGCACCACCTTAGGATAATTGCAATCATCACGACAGCATGGCTTTCTGCCAAGATAAAAGATGGACTATTCCATTTAAACAGACCCAAAAAGCAAAAGTCTTACTTGCATAGGGGTCTTCAAGAAAATCTGCAAATACTGTAGGAAATAAGACCTATTTTCTGCTTGTAATGAAGCCAATGGGGATCAATATGAGAATTGAAAGGTGGATAAGGAACTGGTTAAAGGGGAGACTACAGCAGGTTATACTGAAAGGTGAACTGTCAGGCTGGAGGGAGGTTACTAGTGGAGCTCCTGAGGGATCGGTCTTGGAACCAATCTTATTTAACATTTTTATTACTAACCTGGGCACAAAAAGTGGGAGTGTGCTAATAAAATTTGCAGATAACACAAAGTTGGGAGGTATCGCCAATACGGAGGAGGACCAGAATATCATACAAGAAGATCTGGATGCCCTTGTAAACTGGAGTCACAGAAATGGGATGAAATGTAATAATGCAAAGTGCTAGGTCATGCATTTAGGGACTAACAATAAGAATTTTTTCCTATAAGCTGGGGACTTATCAGTTGGAAGCAACAGAAGAGGAGAAAGACCTGGGTATATTGGTTGATCACAGGATAACTATAAGCCACATATGTGATGTGACTGTTGAAAAAGGAGAATGCAGTCCTAGGATGCATCAGATGAAGTATTTACAGTAGAGACAGGAAAGTGTTAGTATCATTATACAAGCACTGTGAGACCTCATCTGGAATATTGTGTGCAATTCTGGTTTCCCATGTTTAAGGAAGATGAATTCAAACTGGAACAAATGCACAGAAGGGCTACTAGGATGATCCGAGGAATGGACCTGAGCTCTGCCACCTCGAGGGGACCAAAGCCAAAGCCCAAGGGCTTCAGCCTCAGGCTGGGGGCCTATAACCTGACCCCCACTGCCCAAGACTAAAGCCCTCAAGCTTCAGCTTCGGCCCTGTGCCGTGGGGCTTTGAACCCAGGTGGTGGAGCTCAGGATTTGGCCCCGGATCCCAGCAAATCTAATCCAGCATAGCCGATCTCATTAAAACAGAGTCATGACCCACTTTGGGGTCCCAACCCACAGTTTGAGAACTGCTGGTCAAACTGATCGTCATGTTTGGGGTAGAGAAGGAATTTCCCCCCCGGTCAGATTGGCAGAGATCCTGGGGGGTTTTCACCTTCCTCTGTAGCATGGGGCCTGGGTCACTTGTTAGGTTTAAACTAGTGTAAATGGTGAATTCTCTGTAATTTGAAGCCTCAATCATGATTTGAGGACTTCTGTAACTCAGCCAGAGGTTAGGAGTCTATTACAGGACTGTGTAGATGAGTCTCTGTGGCCTGCAATGTGCAAGATGTCAGACTAGATGATCCTGATGGTCCCTTCTGGCCTTAAAATCAATGAGTCAGTGGCAAAATCCCCACTCATCTCAACCAGGGTGGATCAGGTCCTAAATGCCAGATTCTGGGTGATCTTGCATAACTGTACAAGGGAGTGAGGAGAGAGGGAAGTCCCTTTTCTTAACCACTGTGCAGCTGACCATCGGTCAAACACCCTAGCTGCAAGGAAGCCAGAGTACCATCTGCACCATTAGACACCTCGTAAGTGGTAAGATGAGGCAATGGCCCTTCCCCACTTCTACAGTGGTTGGCCATCTAAGGGCTCCAGGAAGCCAGTCTTCCCTCCTGGAAAGGTTCCCCTCCCACATGCCTCTGTCCCTCTCACAGTTGTGGCTTCAACAGTCACAGCAGGCCCCTAACTGAGTTTGCTTTATACACGCTAGGTCAAAGCACAGCGAGTTTCCCAAAGACATTGACTGGAAAACCCAACATTCTGGCACCTGAATCTCCTGGAGAGATTTGCACACACCCTCTGGTGCTGAAACAGGAACAGGATCTTACACTGGATGAGAGACTATGTAGGATCTCTCCTTACTCAATTCAGTGAGCCTGGAGGGAAACTCACCATCTGCACATTTGATGAGTCATCTCGGTACTTGAAGATTTTACTGTATATACCAGTCAACAGAAACAAACAAAAAATCCCTGACCATTAAAGTCCTTCTTCTTTTTTCAGATCTGGCTACGGATCCCCCAGTATAATCTTCTGGCAATTTTAAACTTCTAATTCTGATTTCTATAAACACAAAGTTAAATGACTACATCTAAATATTGGTTCTTAGAGGTCACCAGTGCCTCCCGCAAGAGGGGGGTTTTAGTTTATAAACGGCAAGAGAGGCAAAGAAAAACTTTTACTTTCTTTACTTACCAATAGCAGGGAATGGGTTTTTTTAAAAAATTTCATATATTTGCAACTGAATGTTTTCTAGCTGGTGACCTTAGATAGCTTTATTCAGTAAACTAAAAGGCAAGATTGATTTCCAAAATGATACACTGCAAAGTTGTTAGTAATAAGAGCTTTAAGTTTTCCTTCCAAAGAATGTAGGCATCAGGACATGTAACTCAGACACCAAGACACATAGTGTAGCATCCACCTGGTCATCAGAAAGTGCCCTGCATCTGTTCTCCTTTAAAATTCACAAAAATGAGTGGCAGAGAGAGGGGTAATGGGAGAACTTTAAAAGTTCTGAGGTTTCGGTTTGAATAAACAACCCAATGTTCATAGGTGTCTATGAAGCTTATCCAAATTGTATGAATTTCTTGGATGTATACTGTTGGGTTGGAAATTTTACAAGGACATGCTCTTTCGTAAGATATCTGATACTTATGGCTTCCATTCAGGCCAGAAATACTGTAATAGCAGCTTCCCTTGCAATAGTGCAGTAGTTCTGCTTATGGTTATGGATGAAATTGGGAGAAGCACAGAGGAGTGAAAAAAAGTGAAAAATAAAACCTAACGTATCTTTTTTCCAAATTCTGGAAAGGTTTGGGATCATGACCCCAAACCACAGGCCAAGACAGCAGGAACATCTTATTTTGTCTGAACCATTTGACCAGTCTCTAATATAGACATTGTAGCTGGGAGGAATTCTTAAGGAAATGATGGAAAAGAAAGGTCCTGGATTCCATCACATGTAAGGAGCCACATTGCATCACACAACAAATAGCCCCGGCTACAAACAACAACAGGCACCACGGCGGATACCTAACTGTGTGGAACCGAAAGTTCAAGGCTGCCGTGAGAAATTTAGAAATGTCATTGACAAATCTGATCACGCAGAAGATGGGTGGACTATTTGTCAAGGAACCTGGAATTGGAAATCAGTCGCTCAGGGGGAACTGTGGCCTAGGAGGGTGGGAAAAACAAGGCAAAGAAAGAGAAGGAGACAAAAAAGGGCAGGCCTATAGCCAAAGTGAAGAAGGAAGAAGCCAATGCAGGAAAATGCTAAGCCGAGGATTAAGGAGGAGGAGTGGGGGGGTCTAAAGAGAAAGAGAAAATGAAGGTCCAGAAGAGCAGGAAGCAGAGTGAAGTCATAGAAGCAGCTGTACATTCTCTCAGCTGGCTCAGTGGTTCAGGCAGTCTGCGCTGTCCACAGGTAAACGTTATGGACCTAGGGTTCTTCAGTATTAAAAGAAAAGTTGCTAAAAGAGGGGAGATACGTTGACAGGCCCTGAAAACCTTCAATTGCTGCTACCTGCGGAAGTACTGCGGACACTCCTGTGTCACTCCTCGGTTATCGGTAATAAAGGCTTTCCAATGGTGGCAGCCAGGTATCTTTCTGTGTGCTCCTTGCTCCTGCCTGTATCAGGTTACAGGACGGTCTCATCTACCATCTCCAAAGGCCCCTAACAGCAGAACTACGGGAGAGTCTTCATCAGCTGTTGTAGTGTTCGGGTTTATATCTGCGACGGGCCCTAGTAAGTGAGGGTTCAGCAGACCGATTGTAAGCTTCTGAGCACACTTAGGCCATGTCCCCTCTATACCGCAGCTGCAGCTGGAGCACCAGAGCATACACAGATCCTACGTCAAGGGAAGGGGTTTTCCCATCGCTGTAGTTCAACCACCTCCCTGAGACACTGTAGCGAACATCTACACTGGGGATTAGGTCGACCTAACGATGATGCTCAGGGCACAACATTTCCCCCAGCCCGGAGCTATGTAGCTAAGTCAAACTCATTTTTAACTGTCGAGCAGGCCTTCAGTTGGAAGTGTTTGGGGCAGGGACTGTCTTTCTCTTCTGTGTACAGTGCGATCCTGATCCAAAACTGAGATTCCTAGGTTGCTATGATCATACAAATAATAAATATACCAATAATAGTAATAGCCTGACTTGATGTCCAGTATCACGCGGTGGCAACATTTGTCCATGCTAGGGAGCATGTTACAGGAGGTTCAGTGCTATTTCACCAGGGCCATTATCTGACCATGAAGAACAATATTCCTGAACTATGATGTCAGTATAGCACAGTGGGTGAACTCTCCAGCTTTTTAGCACTGGGCACAAGCAAAAAAACCACCCACCCAAACCCAGCAATTGCAAATCCACTGGCCATCTTGCAGCACCTCTCTCTGCTCAGCAATTATCCTGTGTCAGACTAATTGGGCATGATTCAAAACCAAAAACACATTGGGGGCCCAATAATTAGCCACCAGGATGAAAATCTGGCCGAGTGAACTCACAAAATTGAGATGGAAATTTCATCATCGCTCACTTTTCCTTCGGATTTCTCACACTTGTTTTTTCTCCCAATCCAGTCAGAAATCCCTCAAGAGCCATTTTTCTGGGGTTATTTTGACACATCCATTCCCAGCTGGAACCAGAAAGCGCAGAGACACATGAAAAATAATAGAAGGGGAAATGTCATCTGGAACTTTTCCAAAACTTGGAGAAGACAAATTTGGCATTTTGGGGCAGGTTCCAAACATGATCCTTATTTAAACAGCCACCTAGGGGTTATTGTGATGGACACCGGTGAAATGCTTTCATAATCATTCTAATTAATAAGCTGATCCCTACCACAAACACCATTGTGCCTAGAGCTGCTGAGCTCATTTCTGCTTACTAATGACTAGCACTGATTTCTTGGGGCACCCATTCTGCCAGTTCATAATGGTGCTTGCCCCGCCATGCAGGAGAGGCGTATGGAAGGTGTCTCCCTATGTCAGAGTGCCCAAGGGCTTCTCATAACAGCAGACAAGCACCGGGTCTGGCTTGGTCCTGGTACTGTCCCAAGGAGCCATTGCCATGGTCCCGCTTCCTCTCCAATTGGTCCACGAAATGGAACCGGTATTCCAGGGGTAATCAGTGCATCAGGATGGAGCAGACTGTTTGTTTTCCATGCACACAAAGCAGGCCCAGGAGAGGGGCACAATCTCTCTGGTAATCCTCATGGGTTGGTGTGGCTCTGTATTGGCCCTTAGGTGCCCCAGTTATTATTTGTATTATGGTAGCACCTCGAGGCCTCAGATGGATCAGGCACTGTAGAAACACATGGTGAGAGTCTAATTAGACAGGTCAGACAAAGGGTAGAAGGGAAAACAGAGGCACAGAGAAGTGAAGTGGACTTGCTCAAGGTCACACAGAGGTTCAATGATAGAGCTAGGTTCTGGTTTCCAGAACCTAGTTCTGACTCCCAGAGCAATGTCCTAGCCACTAGACCACACTGCCTCATAGACTAGCCCACAACAAGTTTTCAAACAGAAAATCAGGAGGCCTAGTTCCTACCCAGAATTGTTCTCAATCTAAAGATGAACAGAGGGTATGGGGAAGAGTACCCCATATATACAGTTATATTAACTATGCACACACACACACACACACACCCTCACACACGCACACTTGAGAACATCCCAACTATCCCAGGTTCCTTCTCCAGTGCGTCATTTCAGTCAGCATGGTTCCCAAAGGTGTTTGGGAGAGGCGGATCTCTTCCTTAGTTTTGTAACTGTTACACATGAATGTGTAATGAATAAAGACGAAATGGAAATAATCCAACCCGCTCCTCTTTGAGAGGAGTTCAAGGAAAATATTGTGACTGGAGACCATAAGCAGACCCAATAAATATAGGTTTTCTCCCCCACCCCCTTTGTTATGATGATGTGACTAAGGTTAACAGCATCAGCGTAAGGTCTTAATTAAGAGTTGGTCGCTATGAGCATAGCGCGAGGACATTTTAAAATCATGTGAAGAACACAATAGGGAAATCGCAACATGCACACAGATGCAAGGCAAACTTGTGAATCAGACTGTTTGAAATATGCGATCATGCTCCCGGGACGACTCCTTTATCTTCAGCCTTGGATTCCTTTGGTGTTATATTATCCCCTGGGGATATTGTACTGGATGAGGAGAGTGGGGGTTAATAGACAACATCCAGCTGTCCTCATACTTTTGCATCCAGGATGACCACTTAGATCCTTGAATCAAAAGCAGAGAAAGTGGGACTATAGTATTTATAAGGAAAGGCTTGTTGTTTGAGCTGCTTCTACATTTAAGGCATTATTGTTCAACCATTCTTATTTCCCAGCACTTGCTTCAGACGACTGAACTTGACCCATCCACCCATCATAAATTAAAGTCTTTGATCTCATCTGTAACAACATAGAGCACTGATAACAATAGATCAAACCACAGCAAGGACAATATGCTTATTCTTGACCAACTACGTTTTTAATTAGTAAACAGCACGAAAGCAGATTCCACGATTACAGAACTAAAGGCGGGGGGGGGGGAATGCATTTAATACTTGAAAGAAATAGTTGATAAAGAGCAGAGGAACCTTTCAATGCTCTGTATTCCTGTTTTGTTTGCCTAAAACCCACCCCATCCCAAACCATAAAACGAGGATGAATTTCACATCGATTAGGAAATTACCATGAAAAACACACATCAAAAGGACCTTGGGTGGAGGATACAGATCAGGTGGTACAGAAATAGCATGAGGCCTTTTATTAACTGTTCATACAGATCAGCCCTCTTTGATTTTCCGTCTTTATCCTCGTTCTGCTTGTATTGTTCTGTGTGGCTGACACAGTGAGTCTAGTTTGTGGTTGTGTATGATTCAGTCTTACATACCTCGCAGAGGCGTTTAGTGTTTGAACAGTGGATAGAAAAAACGAAAAGCTCCTCCTTAAGTGCTGTGTTGTCATATTTAATTGATGCAGGACGTATTTACAGATCTCCAGGCATACCGTTCATAGCACATAGGTGGTCATTTACAGGTGTGTTTGTCTGATGCACATCCCTGCGGCATCTGGTCACCATAAAAAAAGTTAAAAAGCAATGAACTATATAGTGCCTGATACAAGTAGCAGGATAAGCCAAAACCCCCATAACTGTATCACCCACCATCAAGAGACATCCTGAAGAAACAAATGTGACTTGCCATGGCTTGAAACGGTCAGATTTATGCTGCAACAGACTTTGAAAGAAGGAGTGTGTTCCAAACCTAGAGCTACTCCATAGAAAATTTCTGGGTACCCACTTCCTTGTACTTAATCTGAAGGACTGACAAGATGCTGAACTCATCTGACATGTTAGTAATGGTTTGGGGACAAACCCGGAAGATTCCTCACCAGGACTTTGGAACAACCAAAGTAATTCCCACCCCAGAGAATCTTACACTAAGCCCAATGCATGCTGGATCAGGACTCTGGGTGAGTCCTCTGTGGCTGATCAATAAAGCTCAGAGTTTGCACCTCACTGTTGAGGCCCAGAGCCTGGATTTGTGGAGCTGCGAAGAAGAGTGATAAGATTTATCGTCAGGTTTCAGAGGGGTAGCCGTGTTAGTCTGTATCAGCAAAAACAACCAGGAGTCCTTGTGGCACTTTCAAGACTAACATATTTATTCCTGTTTGTTTATACACCCTTCAGGTGCTGTGATAAAATTTTTCTTAAATCCCCAAACACTAACAGAATGATGGCTGGGGATGATCTTCAGTTTTGCTAGGGCCCGAAAGAACTGGCTTCGTGGTTTTTAAAACCACCCTCACAAGTGACACCGACTGGCACCTTTGTTGGCAGTTTTGGTGGGGAAAGGAAAGTCTGGAAGGTCATAGAGATTTATTGCTTTCCCCACTAAAGGCATTTGAGACGCATTGCCAGAGCGGTGCTGGGGAAACTCGTTCAGTGGAATAGCAGAGGGGTTGCCAGCTAACACTATTCACTTAAATGTCAGAGCTTTGCATGGTGAGTTGCGTGTGGTCCTGAGCTGGACTTGCAGCCAGCCCAAGTCCTGTAACTCTGCTACTTCCAGCTCAGATCAGATGAAAAGGACCTTCACACTAGCCTAACGTAACCTCAAACACTGCTTCCCACAACAGGGAATTTGGTTTCTTTTGTCTTACGATCAGGAGAGTCAAATTCTCCCCTTAACCACAATGTAATTTATTCTCTTTGGTTGTTACTGCGTCCACCTCATGCACATGTCTAGACGGGGCTGTTTCATTCTTTTTAGCAAGGGATTTTTTTTGGAAGCCGCTTTTGCTTCTTTCCAAAATGTTGTATTTTTAGTGTCATTTTTTTCCATTGGCATGAGAGTGCCGCTCTTAGAGAGACTGGTCTGCTTTCAATATGGAAATGAAAAACCTGCCTGGTGGGGTGGAATGTCCAACAAAAGGCAGCGAAGGTAACAGCATGATGGCTTCAGTGGAAACATGGCCTGCCTTTGGGTACTGGGCTCACTCCAGCTCCTGTTAACATCAGTGGAAGGCTGGCCACGGATTTGATTGGAAGCAAGGGCACACATTGCCATCAAGAATGGAGCAAGCTCCTTTCGATGCAAACCTGCTAAACTAACGAGGTTCCTGGTGCACATTAGAACTCTCTTGAAATATAATCGCTCTGGGTCAAATTCAGCCCTGGATAAAGACTTGCACGTGCTCAAGCCAGGGCTGTCTAGACATTGTTTGCTTTCTAGAACAGATAAACCTTAACAAGTTAGCCAAGAGTTTTAAATCATAGGACACATAACTGCACGGATATTCAACTGCCGCTAGGCAGATCAAGCATTCTCAAGTCATTTCCTAGCAGAGTGGGGTGAAAGATGAGTCCTTGGTTCTTATTTATAAGCCCACGGGTCCCAGACTGCTCACTCACTGTACCATTAGTGTTCTCTAGCCCCTTTTACTTCTGGTCTGATCCCAATCCCCTTCTCCACTCTTCTCCCAAAGTACTAAAGCCCTCTAATCGCCATCTGCGACTGCTGACTCAAATCTGTCTAAAGATCAGTGATAAATTGTGAGTGGCTGATGAAAAGATTCATTTTCCTCCTGTGAGAATGGTTCCGCTGGGGGTTTACGCCTTTAAATGGTATTTAAATGAGCTAACGACTCCTCCCCACCTTCCCAGATATTAACTCTGTATAACATAATATAGGAACTTCTAATAAATCAGGCCCCAGAAATGGCTGGGAATATCTAGTCATGGGAACGAACAAAAGCCAGCCTCCCTCAAGAGGGAAAATGGTAAAAATCAGTGCTGGTGTAGAGGCTACAGACCTCCAGCTTCTAATTTAATCTCTGCATGTGACACCCGGACTGCACAGTGACGGAGGTACTATAAATGTATTATATGGACAGCCATGCTCCCAACTTCTGTGGTAAAGGTAGAAAAGGTTTGTTGAGTCTATATTATTTCTGTGGAAGAGACACTGGAAGTGGGGGCGGCTGCAGATTTCCTATTCACGCAGACGGGCACAGTGTCAAATCCAGGAGATCCTTACTGAGGTAAAACTCCCATTGATGTCAATGGGGGTTAGAATTAAGCAAAGATGGCAGAATTTAGCTCTAATTAAGGACTCTCCTCCCTCTGATGTTCAGAATTTACTCTTGCTAGAATGTTTTCCTATGTATCTGTGGCACCAGTTTATTCTCTCCCAAAGAATAAGGATATAGATTTCCTCCAAAAAGGAAAAGGATGTTATCTAACTAGTATGAATGCCATATTCTTTTGGCCATACTCCCCCATAAGAATACACCCAAGAGTACAAAGTTTTCATAGCTCTGAAAGCACACCTATATTCACTTGGGATTGTTAGTGCCAAAGAACAGTGATTCCGCCCAAACAGCAGCAATCCCGGGTGAATGGAAGTGAGTAGAAAAGAGTAGTTTTGGGGGATCAAATCCTTTTGGTTTCATTTTTTAAAATAACATCCACCACCTCAACCCCCCAAAAAAGAGAAAAAAAAAATCTAAAAATGCAAACTACGCAGAATTAAGCGAGCAGGACAGTTCCAGCTGAGCTGCTTCAGGCATTGTTTTACAACAACTTTAAACCAATCGCTCAGTTTTAATGAGGTATTTTCTTCCTCGTAACCACACAATCCTAATCCATGATGTTAGTTGAACTCAGAGAGCCTAAAATCAGAACACGGGGGCCTTGTCTTAATCCTCTTAACTTGCCAAAGGTTTTCTGATCACACACCTCTTCCTTCCTACTTAAGACTCTCTACCCCCCAAATCCTTTTGTCTTCTTGTTACAGCTGTGAAAAATTAGGATCCTAGTAGTAAAATCTCTACATAATAAATGAAGCACTTGGGGATGGCTTACATGGTTCGCTGAAGGAAACTGGGCATGTTTTCTTAATTATTTCATCAACTCTTACACGTCTTAAGGTTCTTTGGGGCTCAATGTCTTGAGAAGTATTCCTGAGTTTATAGCCTTTGCTGCTATTTGAATTATTGCTCTAAAAGACATGGGAACAGACCCTAGATCTCACAGTGGCTGGTTTATGCCATTCTTATGGCGCAATGACATCATAAAGCTGCCCTAATGGGACAGCTTTGGGGATTCCCTCATGCCAGGGAAATCCTGCCTGGTATAGTGCTGGCTACACCGGCCCTATGCCACCCTGCTTGGCCCACCCAGTTTAGTAGTTTTGGCCCCAGGAGAAGCAAGCATGCCAAGAATACTGCTGCACTCTGGCAGTTTCTCCTTGGGGTTACCACCATTTCAGGGAAGCTGGAGTAGTCCTGATGCTGCACTAACTGGTTTCAGGTGTTGAACTATCCCCTGGCTTGCCCTAGGAGCACAGAGGCATAAAGGTGGCATACAGCCCACTTTGCCCTCACTTGGGTGCTATGTCAGTCAGCTTGACTGGAACGAAAAGATCAGGACAAAGTCATCCCTGCTGGAACTCCATTGAAATCAGTGCAGTCACTCCAGGGTAGGATTGGTCCATTTATTTCTACAAGGGATTAGTGGTCTTTTGTATACTTCAGTGAATGGTAGATGGCATTCGTGGTACCCAAGCTGTGGTCTGCAGTAGTCATTGCTGTTGGTCTGCAGATAGCTGCCTGCTCACATGGGAAAGGATCCTTCTTGTCGCCAGCTTCTACCTTGCATTAAAGAAGCTAAAAAGATATCAGGTACGTTCCTAAGGTTGCTTTGCCACGTGAACAACTGCTGTAGTTATCCTAAAACATTAGGCAATCACAGCTGGGGCAGGTATTTCAGCTGCACGAAAGCAGCTGGGAAGGGTGCTGGCCCATGCAATGGCAAATGGGAGGGGAGGTGTCCACAGCCAAGTCTCTGTGAAAGTTTGGGACCTGCTAATTGCACTGGCGTTTCACCTTTGGAGAGCTGGGTTTAACCGGATGGGCCACTCGATACAGATAAACTAAGAACCGAACACACAGCTTGAGCCAGAACGTGAACTTCCAAGTTCCATTCAAGTTCAGTTAACACTCCCTCCACACCCAACATTTTTCATGTATGTGTGCCACAACACTTCCTGGTGCTGGCCTGCCTGCTACTTGCCCCATGGGTAGGGTGTTATCCATCAGACTCACAGCTCGGCAAGTAACCCCTCCCCAACACACCCTACACCCATCTCTAAGCGTCCCTGTTGGGAATCAGTCCAATAATTCTTTATGCACACAAGAACAGCCCTTTGCTACATCATAATCCTTTCTGCTGCTGGTGCCACACGCTGATAGGTTGGGTCAAACACCAGATGTTAATAAACTTCTTTTACCAATTGCTGGGAGAAAGCTCAGATAATTGGTCTCATACCTACAACTGGAAAAAAAAATCATGACAAAGAAAATGGGCAATAAAAAGTACATCTTGGTTGCTTTTAAAATGTTTTTCTAAAAGCTAATTTTAGTTTCAGGGCTGGTGCTATTGGCAGATCCTCAGCTGGTGTAAATGTGTCTAGTTCCACCAGCAGAGCTACACCGAGCTCACTCAGAGTGCTTCTTTCTCCCTTCGCGGGACACTAGTGGGTTCGGGCAGGCTGGGAGTTGGAGCTGTAGAGGTTTAAGAATTCACGACCCTTCCTTAGGGCTTGTCTACACTTACCAGGGGATCAACGCACGGCAATCAATGCATCAGCAGTCGATTTAGTGGGTCTAGTGAAGACCCGCTAAATCGACCACAGATCGCTCTCCCGTCGACTCCTGTACACCACCTGAACGAGAAGCGCAAGGGGAGTCGACGGGAGAGGTCTCCAGTCGACATCACGTAGTGTGGACCCCGCGGTAAGTAGATCTAATTACATCGACTTCAGCTATGTTATTCACAGAGCTGAAGTTGCGTAACTTAGATCGACCTCTCCCCTTTAGCGTAGACAAGGTCTTATTATCCTGGCTTAGTCTTTGGCTGTGGTTAGGTGGTGGACGTACTCCCTGGAGTTCAGGGAGCTCTCTGGTACCCCTGTCACAGTAGTATTTGGCTTACTGTTGTCATTGTTGAATTGGTTCTGTCACCATTCCTGCTGCTGCTGGCTTCAAAAGTCTGTTTGGTATAGACAGGATCTATGAACAGTGGAACATGAGAGAGTGGACTGCGCCTTCCGTTGGTGTGTTTCTCCAGTCCATGTGTCTTTAGTATCCCACTATGCCTTTTTAAAATAGCTGCTGGAATGCTGGGCAACATGGACACTCGCTTCTGCTTTGCCATTATACCGGTTGCGAAGTTGTATAGAGGATACGATATGTTCAGATTCTTCTGATACTGCAAATGGTGCAAATTCCCAATAGGCAAATCGAGGTCCATTATCTGGACTAGTCTCTGGAATCCCATGCTAGGAAATCTGAGCTTTGCGGTAGTCGATGGACAGCTACTGTTGTGTATAAAGGAGCTATTTCCCAATAATCCTAAGAGTAATCAACCATTATAAGGTAGATCTGATTTCCCATGATACTTTAGTCCATGACAAGCTCGCCCCAGGGTTTATTGGGTGTTCTGTGCATCAAGACTAGTTCGCTTAGTTAATTTCTAAGAATGCGTTGCTCATGAAATCTTTCACCTCACTGCTCACGTTTGGGTAATGTGGGATATTTCTGGCTGCCTTGCATAGGCATGCTTTAGCACCAATATGGCAGGAGCGTGTGCAGGTCAGCATTGCAGGACTCGTGTCTTTAGCTATAGTGAGCCTCCTGCCTATATATATAAACACCATTTTGTACTGTCAGATCTCTTGCATGTGTCCAATACTCACAAATACTAAGTGGCACCTCATCCTGTCCCTCTGGCCATTCTGACAACCAAGTGATCGAAGCACAGCATCTCATATATTCATAGATACTAAGGTCAGAAGGGACCATTATGATCATCTAGTCTGACCTCCTGCACAACGCAGACCCCAGAATCTCACCCACCACTCCTGCGAAAAACCTCTCACCTACGTCTGAGCTATTGAAGTCCTCAAATCGTGGTTTAAAGACCTCAAGGAGCAGAGAATCCTCCAGCAAGTGACCCGTGCCCCAGGCTACAGAGAAAGGCGAAAAACCTCCAGGGCCTCTTCCAATCTGCCCTGGAGGAAAATTCCTTCCCGACCCCAAATATGGCGATCAGCTAAACCCTGAGCATATGGGCAAGATTCACCAGCCAGATACTACAGAAAATTCTTTCCTGGGTAACTCAGATCCCACCCCATCTAATATCCCATTACAGGCCATTGGGCCTATTTACCATGAATATTTAATTACCAAAACCATGTTATCCCATCATACCATCTCCTCCATAAACTTATCGAGTCTGAGTACAGCTGTTTCTGCCGGTGCTACTTATCTGTCACACCAAGGAATTCTCCTTGGTCAGGGTATTCAGAATACTCAAAGAGAAGGGGCTTCCTCAGGAACTGGTTTCATAGGTAAGGGTCCTAGCAGTCATTGTTTTTGTGGCTCGGGACAAAAAGTCTGCAGTGAACATCAGAAAGCCTCTTTTGCATTGTACATTAGGAAGGAACCCTCAATCAGTTGCACACATACAAAATGAGAAATGACCGCCTGCGTCTGAGTACTGCGGAAAGGGATCTGGGGGTCATAGTGGACCACAAGCTAAATATGAGTCAACTGTGTAACACTGTTGCCATGGACGGTGGGTGAACTGGCCAGTGGGGGAGGCTAGCCCCTGGTCCCTCCCCTCCCCTGCCGGAGCCCAGGGCACCTTCACCACAGCCGCCATCCCCACCCCCCCACCTGCTCAAGTGGCCCCAGCCCTGGAGCACGGGGTGGGCAGCACGGCCGCAGTGCCCCCCCCCACAAGCCCCGGAGTACTAGGCAGGTGGCATGGCCCCAGCCCCAGTGCCCCCAGCTTTGAGAGCACTGGCCCCAGCCTCTACAAGTCCTAGCAGTAGGCCAGCCCACCCCAGCCCCAGCCTGGGCCAGGAAAGAGTGAGAACTGGAAGTAGGCAGGAGGGGGCCTAGGGAGTGGAGCATGGGCGGGGCCATACCCAGCTGTTTTGGGAGGCTCCACCTCCCCCAACCTAGGATACCCGCCAGCCATGACTGTCGCAAAAAAAGCAAACATCATTCTGGGATGTATTAGCAGGAGTGTTGTAAGCAAGACACGAGAAGTAATTCTTCCACTCTACCCCACGCTGATTAGGCCTCAACTGGAGTATTGTGTCCAGTTCTGGGTGCCACATTTCAGGAAAGATGTGGACAAATTGGAGAAAGTCCAGAGAAGAGCAACAAAAATGATTAAAGGTCTAGAAAACATGACCCATGAGGGAAGACTGAAAAAATTGGGTTTGTTTAGACTGGAGAAGAGAAGACTAAGGGGGGACATGATAACAGTTTTCAGTATATAAAAGGTTCTTACAAGGAGGAGGGAGAGAAATTGTTCTCCATAACCTTTCAGGATAGGACAAGAAGCAATGGACTTAACTTGCAGCAAGGGCGGTTTAGGTTGGACATTAGGAAAAGCTACTTGTCAGGGTGGTTAAGCACTGGAATAAATTGCCTAGGGAGGTTGTGGAATCTCCATCATTGGAGATTTTTAAGAGCAGGTTAGACACACACCTGTCAGGTATGGTCGAGAAAACACTTGTCCTGCCATGAGTGCAGGCGACTGGACTAGATGACCTCTCAAGGTCCCTTCCAGTCCTACGTTTCTATGATCCATGCAACATTTCTGCATCTTTGTTAATATTCTTCAAATCTGTTTTGGAGCAGGTAAGCGTGGATTTTGAAAATAGATTCCAACGGTTTGTGGTCTGTGTCCTCATGGATAAAATCAGACCCCCCAAGACACTGGTTAAACCTGGTGTATGCAAAAACAATGGCAAGGCATTCCTTCTCTAGATGAGCCGCTCTCCCCAACTTTCTGTGCTTGCTGTCACTGTATTACCTGAGCATCTATGCCCATCTATAGCCTGCATCAGCAGCACCCAGCACCCCAAAAGCTGCACTTAACATGCATAGAAAACCCCCAGAGCACAGATTGCAGCAACCCTCATATTTAATAAGGCTGTCCGGCGACAGGGACTACAAATCCCAGCCAGGCCAGACACTCAGACTATAGTGAAACAAGGCACGCTAGGACCGGTAAACTCCATGAACTGCATTAAAAGGAAGCGAGAACTACAGACTTCATCTTAGAGTTCCATGGACTGTCACCAGCCACTGCTGCTTCTCTCTAAGTCCACAGAATTAATGTGATTTCCCGTCGGACAAGAAAAACCCACGACACGAGCAATCTGTGTATGCGGAACCCTTCCCTCTCCCCTCCAGCCAACATTTTTCATTATGTTTGTGTTGTATGAAATGAAGCTGCAAGCAGCACTGATTTCTCAAGCTATTTACAGAGAGGAAATGTATCAAACATGGTCAAAACTTTACAAGGAAGGCAACGCTTTCCAAAAAGCTCCGGAGCGCAGCTTGGCTCTTGCCAGAATTCAGCAGCCACATGCAAGGAAACAGGGTTTCTGGGGTGCCTGCTGCCATTAAAAAGTAGTAATTTGTAGCTCAGGCCATGTGCTTTTCCCCTGGGTCCTGGACTTTGGCAACTGAAGTCTTCTCTGGGTTTTATTATTTGTGCAAAGTGTGTTTGGGCAAAACGGATTCATTTTCAGATTGACGGAAAGTCAGATGTTGGAGCATGTAATAGCCTCATTTACAAGGAGAAGGGAGGCAACTGGGAAAGCGGGGGAGAGTAAGCGTGAAAGCCCAGAATCAGTTGTTACCCTGGCATTCTTCAAGAACTTGTGGAGATCTGTATAATATGGGGTTGTGCCATAAACATTTTTTTCCAAGCACTTTCCATGGTACAGTGGGGGTTTTTTTTTTAAAGGAAGATCAACGACTTAATGAAAAAAGTCTGAGATGCATGAGCAAGGCTATCGCTTCAAGAGTGCTTCCAGATTTACATAAATAACATTCCTGCTGCATAAACATCTTGGCAAAGACTGAGCCTCTAGCCCTCCTCCCTCTCTGTTGGCCTCCGCTAAACTCTGCAGAATATTAAAAAAATCCCTTGATGGGAACATGCTTTCGGCCAGAAACAAATCATTCGTTTGGACGAGGGCATCAAACTGCATCTGCTCAGTCCCCTGAAGTTCCGGTGCAAGGGCTTTAGTGGGGAGGGGAAAGAGGGTTTCTTTGATAGAGGGATTTAGCAAAATGGCCATTGATGTTATTTTAAAGCAAATACAGATACCACAGGCTGTGTCTTTACAGGCAGACGTATATGGGAACAGCCTGGTTTCATTATAACGAGAGATGCTCTCAATCTGTGGAGTTTGGAGGGGGAGCTGAATTCTCAAAGTGGATCTGCTGCTCACTATCTTGAGGTAGAAGCCCATCGTGATGTTTGGGTCCCAATATGAATCTCATTAAGAGTTAGGGAGCAATCGGACCCGGACTCATCTCTAAGCAAAAGGCAGGGAAGTCAGAGTGAAAGGGGAAGCAGCATAGTGCAGCAACTAGGGCACTAAACTGAGGGCTTGTCTACACTACCGTGGGGGGATCGATCTAAGATACACAACTTCAGCTACGTGAATAGCGTAGCTGACGTCAACATACTTCAATCTACTTACCGCGGTGTCCTCACTGCGGTAATTCGACAGCTGACGCTCTCCCGTCGACTGCGCTTGTGCTTCTCGTTCTGGTGGAGTATCGGAGTCGACGGGAGAGTGTTCAGTGGTTGATTTATCGCGTCTACACTAGACACGATAAATTGACCCCTGCTGGATCGATCATTGCCCACCGATCTGGCCGGTAATGTAGACAAGCCCTTGAGAGGCAGGAAAGCAGAACAAAGGAGAGTTTGCCCTACTCCGTCCTAGGTCTGCTTCAGTGCCTAGCACAAATATGAACAGGCAAGGTCCAGACTGCTCTAACCTGTTGGATGGGGTGGGATCTGAATTACTTCAGAGAATTCTTTCCTGAGTATCTGGCTGGTGAATCTTGCCCATATGCTCAGGGTTCAACTGATTGCCATATTTGGAGTCGGGAAGGAATTTTCCTCCAGGGCAGATTGGAAGAGGCCCTGGAGGTTTTTCACCTTCCTCTGCAGCATGGGGCACGGGTCGCTTGCTGGAGGATTCTCTGCTCCTTGAGGTCTTTAAACCATGATTTGAGGACTTCAATAAGCTCAGACATAGGTGAGAGGTTTTTCGCAGGAGTGGGTGGTTGAGATTCTGTGACCTGCATTGTACAGGAGGTCAGACTAGATGATCATAATGGTCCCTTCTGACCTTAATATCTATGTATCTATAACCTACCACAGCTATCACCAGCTCCAGGGATGCAAGAGAGCTCTTGTCACATCCCCTTCTCATCATGTGCACTCCCAGCGATTGGTAGCTGGGTAGAGTGGAAAAGTAGTAGACCCTATTAGGGCTATACGTGTGTAGCCAGACCAGTCAAAACTGCTCCAACACAACAGAGGAGCAGGGGCTCAGTTGTTTATTCCCATCTCACATTTATTGATTCTAGGACAGAAGGAACCCTGTTGAACCAGGAGCATTAGTGAAATAGAAGGACAGCTGAATATTTTTGTAAATTGGGGTCTCTTTCCTCTCATAACTCTAGAGGTCTGCCTCCTTAAATGTTCTGCTGTAAGTGCTGGAAACAATCTTGCATGGATCTGCAGAGGCAAACGAGTTCTAGAAAAATACTGGTCTCAATCAGGCCTAATCTCTTCTGACATAGCAGAACGGCATGGACAGCACAGCTACCCTGAGCAGCAGTGTTGTGTCAAAATTATGATGCAACGTTGGCTTCGAAAGGCTTTGGGGATTTACTCGGAGATTCAGCATCCAGCCGAGCTGCTGCTAGTGCCCCTCACATTGCAGCAGCCACACTATGAAAAGAAATATATGCACTTCCTTTCCCACAGCTGGATAGCACCCTATCCACTCTGAGAAATCCAAGTGACTAAGATAAACCAGAGAGTTTTCCAGCAAAGTCTCTGTTTTAGGGATTTTATTTTTTAATAATCTTCTGACCATCTCACAAAGACACAAGTTATTTGCAACAGTTCCTTACGCGGCGCTTGCCATCATGAACTAATGTCACAACTTTATTCTCAGGAGACAAAAAGGCAGAAGGACAAAAAGAAATGCCATAGGGGATCAGACCATAGGTCCCTCTGGGCTGGGATCTTGTACCTTGCAGTGCTCCGTCTGGATCATTCGTAGGGAGGTGTATAATCCCTTTAACTACTGTGATGTGGAAGCATTTTATGTCTGCTTAGTAGATGTGTAGGTGACCACACCAGATTCAAAGCAGTAGAGAATCCCCCCATTCTGAAGGCTCCATGAGTTTATCACTCTAGGAAGAATGTAACTGTTTACTACCTTTCAGTACCTATAACCAAAGTGCGTTACTGTGCAGACCCCTGTTGTAATTAACATCCATTCATTTCATGAGAACTTTGGATTCCCCACATGCCTGAGTTCAAGCAGACAGCAAAGACGACACAAATGGACATCACGTCATGATATCATCCAGTGGTGCGCTCCACCCTCTTCAAACACACCATTGAGACAAATAACAGAAACTTCAGGAAGCGCAGAGAAAGCTGGAAAATAGAGGTGTGCCATTCGCTAAGGTCTCAAAATAAAGACTTGTTACATGAATACAAAGGAGCCAGTTTATTAATCTATAAACACATTTCAACCTGGGAAATGTCATTGTAAGTCACTGGGGGACGCTGGTTAAAGGAAAATGAGAGTGGTGGGAAGGGAGTTCACAGTTATTTAGATGGCTGCTACCCTCATAAGTGGATGTGTGTGGGGAGGACAGATTAGCATGATCTGGCCTGGTTAGCCTTTTCTTTGGAGAGGGAAACTGCCTGAAGAGATCAAATAATTGAGAAGGTAGAAACCTATGGCCTGCTAGGCACAGAACATCCCTGGCAGAGACCAGAAGCAAGTAGACCTCAATTACAGGTTTCCATTGGAAGCAATTGTATGAGTCAAACATATGATTTGTATTGCCATATTGCCCAAAGAACCCTGTCAGGCTCCATCACTCTACCTTCTGCACAAACATGCAGGAGAACACACAGACTCTGCCCCGGAGATCTTAAAGTTGTCATGAGTCTTGAAGTTAAGGAATTTTCTGATCTGGTTTGCTTTGGGAGTCATGTTAACTCCTTCAGACCCTCTTGATCTTTTAAGGAAGGCATCACTCAGATTGGTGTCAAAGGGGATTTTTAAGAGGGAGAAGACAACCGGCAAAAGGAAGTAAGGGTCTTCTTGAGATACCAGAACAGTGCCTCCAATTAGCATCCTCATTATTTGGGGCAGCCATTCAAAAGGGCCATTCTGTATCTCAGGGGGCACATGCACATCAAAGAGAGAGAGAAATGGGATAAGAGATTGGTGATAGGAAAAGAATTTGCAGGAAAACTGGTTAAAAAGGGTCACCATTCCCCCCCCCCGCCGCCCCACACACACACACACACGCCCACAAAGACAGGATGCAGATACCTCCATTTTACAAATGTTCCAGAGACTTCTGAAACATATGTGAAATCAGAATTGCTGCAGCACAAATGTTGCCCAGAAAAAAAAAAAAGTCAGAGTTTATGTTGATGGTGATTCCTATATTCTCATTGAACTAGTGGCCAGAGTCATCTCTTCATTCGTTATTGCCAGGCTGAATTACTATAATTCACTCTACCTGTGTCTAGACAAGAAGTTCACACAGAGGAAGCTGATACAGAACACAATGGTCCCCTCTGAGTGGGATAAATTGAAGAGACTATCACACCATCACGCCGCAAACTGTACTGCTTCCCCATTCAGTACTAGATCCAGTTCAAGGTTCTAGTGTTAATCCTACGAGGCCCAACAAAAGGCTAGGACCACTGCCTTGCAAAGCTCAGTTCTCCATTTGGGCCCCACCAGGGCAGCCATGATTGTCCATTACACTTGGTCTAATGGAGGCCAGGCACCTTCAAGACCTCTCAAGACCATCCATATAAAACCAGGAAGAGGCCCACCTCCCTATCTTCAGATCATGTTGCCAACCTCCTCCCCTCTTCCTAGATAGCTCCCCCAAGAATCAGAGCAGAAGGAAAGCCAGCAAAGCACCCCAAAAGAGGGGCAGAGAAGCAGCTTTGCTTGTCTTGTTGCCTCGCTCCCTGTGACGAGGCAACAATTGTGATCCATTTGGGCTGATAGCCCACTGGTGTAACTGGGAGGAACGCTGCTGACAGGGTGTTTTCTACAATAGCTCCTCAGCCTTGGAATCCACTCCTCACTCCTTGTCTCCCTACACTCTTGGTTGGCCTTTAAGGCATGATCTGTTTTTTTGGGTGAGGACATGTGTTGAGATATATGGAGTGCTTAGATGAGAGGTAGGAGGTGGTTTGTTTGGGGTTTTTTTGGGTGGGTGGGGAGGAAATGGGTGTCTCTCTCTGGTGGCTTAGCTAGCCACCGAAATGAACAGCAGCTCGTTAGTCTCCATTTTTTAGAAGTCAGCCTAGTAGGACACTGAGACCAGGGTCAGGGGAAACCTTGGGATTCTCCTACCCCAGGCTGGGTAAGGGTGGAAGCAACACATGGAGCAGACACTCTCCACCTTTGGGGTACCAGGAGAAGGATTATAGATCACATTAACACCGCCTAGCAGCTTGTCATACAATGGCACCGTGGTCACAGAGGAAGACGCCTGCCTTTCCAGCTTCAAGATGAGCAAGAGAGTCCACTACAGCTTCTGGGGATGTGGATTAAGCAAGCAAATCAGGACAGAGGAGTTAAAGGCTTCAGATCCCATTTGTGTAGTCAGTGCCTCGAGGAGTGGGCCACTTCTCCCTCTTTCGCATATGCTTTTCCTGGCTTGGAGGGGGGGGAACAGGTCTTTGGATCCTTCTGCATCTTTGTCACTACCATTATTCCCTTCTCCCCACAAAAGTGCTTTAAAGATCTGACTTTTTTAAAGCCCAAAACATGTTGCAGACCAGCTGACTTTATGTAACACTTGTTATTAGAAACAGGTCATCTCCGAACGACAGTTTCATGAGATGCATCTCATCCAGAACACAAGAATATGCCCCCTCTATAAAGTAGCCAGGTTGTTAAAAATGCTAACTTTGCTGCCCTGAACATGCCGGAGGCACATATTGACTCAGTGATTCCTCCAGATGATTTTCCGTGGAAGGAAGAGACACTTCATTTGCCAAGAGTCTGAGCCAACCAGATGCCAGTTCCAGGCTGGTAAATACCACTTCCAACGTCACTTGCAGGCTCCAACAGATGTTTCTGCTTTTCAGTGTAATGGAAATTTTATGGACCATTTTCCCATCTCTTCCTTAGAAGCAAGCATTAGACCCAAATGCCCTCAGGAACAGAATGGTCCCCTAATAAAGTGTACTCTGAAGTCAAAGAAGGACTTAAAGCAGTGAGAGAATGAGTCAAATCGGGAGTTAGGCTCAGTCAGAGAATCAGTCTAGTCAGCTGTGGGTTATGTTCACCTGAAAGACGTAACAGATTTGTAGACATCTGGCCGTTCATCTTGGAACTATTTGTATAAACATTTGCACGTGGTCAGCAGCTTTCGTCAGGGGATCTCAACGTGCCTTAAAATTAAACCTTTCTTTTGATGTACAGTAGACAGTTTTTATCATGGTTGTGCTAAGGATGGGAAACTGAGGCACATAAAGATGAAGTAATTTGCCCAAGGTCACACAGCAAGTCAGAGACAGAACTGGGAGAAAAACTGATGAGTGCTAGATTCCAGGGCCACGCTCTAATGATTGGACACAGTCCTCTCCAGAGAGGAGAGCCAGAACACCAGCAATCTGGATCACGGATGGAGAAAACCTTTGCCAGGTCAGACAAAGTATCAAAATTGAAGAGCTTCCCCTACATCTTGATAGACTGAATGTTGTTTTCTAGCTCTCCCCACACACTAAGGCTGTTCTCTCTAGGACAGCAAGCTTATTATTCACCAACCTCAATTTCATTTCTTTCCTCTCTCCCCTCCCACCCCCAAACTCTTGTCTCCCACCAGAATTGGGCAATCGCCAGCATCTCTCCGGACTGATCAAATAAAATGCATATGTAGTAATGTTTCTTAAGCAAAAACCAAACAAAAAGTGGGGGAATCCCATTGACTCACACCTGTTTTAATTTTTTTTTTGGTAAAAGGACTTGGAACTTAGTGAATGCGAATATTATCCTGTGTGGATTGAGAATACAATGGGAACAGGAAACTTTTAAAAAGCATTTCTGTGGAGATATTATCTCACTGCTGTAGGACACAAGATTTACTTAATTGCAGCCAAGAAAGTTTTAGATTACCCTTTGCAAAGTCTGCACGAAAGTCTCAGCTATCAGGGGAAGGCTCCTCGCAAGGCTTTTTCTTTTTAGCTATGTGCCTCACTTTGACCACGTTAACGGGAAGGGATTTTCTGATAATGCAAGCGATTTCAGAATACTTAAAAGCCTTAAATTGGATTCAGGGCAATACAATCCATGATAAAGAACGTAAAATTGCTTTTTTCGCAGATGACATCTTGTTTTCTCTCACTGAAACACAAGCCTCTATTCAATGCCTTAAAGATGTCTTAGAGGCCTACAACCCCATGTCTGTAACTATGACCAAGACAGAGGTGATGCCCTCAGGCAGCAATCCAGCAAGAACCTCTTAATTAATTTTCCATACTGATTGTCCCCTGAGGGATTCAAATACCTGGGAGTGCACATCTCACCTCATTTAACTAAACTCAGACCAGTAAATCTGCGACCCCTTTTATATACACCACACATCAAGACCTTCAAAGATCAGCCTAATTCATCATTATCTATGCTTGGCTGAGCCCAGTTGATGGAGATGAATGTCCTGCTAAGTGTAGTACTCCCTACAGGTTCTTCCAGTACTTCAGCCTACTTGGCATTAAAAAAAAAGAAGACTTACATAGAATATGCAGCAGTGTTATAAAGGTATAGACAGAGACCAACATCAGCTTATCTAAAGATATAAAACAAAAAAAGAGGTATTAACCTCCCGAACTGGAAATCCTGCAAATGGGCACCAGTACATTTATATGTTTGGAATGTGGTACATTTCAGAGAAACTCAGAACTGCCCCACAACGCTCTGCACTCAAGCAACATATTATTTTCCATTCACGTTTTTAACTCGATTTACGATTAAGACAATTTGCTCCCTCAGGATATCAGATAGCATCCTATCCTAGGAATTACTCTGCAAATATGGGGAAAGGCATCATTGTCATCAGCTTTTCGGATATGCAAACTACCAGTTGTATACGTACCCAGCTTCCTAAACATTGTTATTAAGGCTGTCAAGCGATTTAAAAATTAATCATGATTAAAAAAATTAATTGCAATTAATCTCACTGTTAAACCATAATAAAATACCATTTATTTAAATATTTTTGGATGTTTTCTGCATTTTCAAATATATTGATTTCAATTACAACACAGAACACAAAGTGTACAGTGCTCACTTTATTTTTGGTTACAAGTATTTGCACTGTAAAAAAAAAAAAAACCAAAAGAAATAGTCTTTTTCAATTCACCTAATACAAGTATTGCAATCTCTTTACCGTGAAAGTTGAACTTACAAACGTAGAATTATTTACAAAAAAACTGCATTAAAAAATAAAACAATGTAACATTTTAGAGCCTGCAAGTCCACTCAGTCCTACTTCTTGTTCAGCCAATCTCTCAAACAAGTTTGTTCACATTTGCAGGAGATAATGCTGCCAGATTCTTGTTTACAATGTCACCTGAAAGTGAGAACAGGAGTTCTCATGGCACTGTTGTAGCAGGCATCGCAAGATATTTATGTGACAGATGAGTTAAAGATTCATATGTCCCTTCATGCTTCAATTATCATTCCAGGGGACATGTGTCCATGATGACGGGTTCTGATCGATAACAATCCAAAGCAGTGCAGAGCGACGCATGCTCATTTTCATTATCTGTGTCAGATGCCACCAGCAGAAGGTTGATTTTCTTTTCTGGTGGTTTGGGTTCTGTAGTTTCCACATCAGAGTGTTGCTTTTTTAAGACTTCTGAAAGCATGCTCCACATCTCGTCCCTCTTAGATTTTGGAAGGTACGTAAGATTCTTAAACCTTGGGTCGAGTGCTGTAGCTATCTTTAGAAATCTCACATTGGTACCTTCTTTGCATTTTGTGAACTCTACAGTGAACAACGTGTGCTGGGTCATCATCCTAGACTGCTATAACATGAAATATATGGCATAATATGGGTAAAACAAACAGAGCAGGGGACATACAATTCTCCCCCAAGGAGTTCAGTATAAATTTAATTAATGTATTATTTTTTTAACGAGCATCATCAGCATGGAAGCATGTCCTCTGGAATCATGGCCGAAACATGAAGGGGCGTATGAATGTGTAGAATATCTGGCATGTAAATACCTTGCAATCCCAGCTACAGAAGTGCCATGGAAAGGTCTTCTCACTTTCTGGTGACACTGTAAATAAGAAGAGGGCAGCCTTATCTCCTGTAAATGTAAACAAACTTGTTTGTCTTCACAATTGGCAGAATAAGAAGTAGGACTGAATTCACTTGTAGGCTCTGAAGTTTTACATTGGTTTTGTTTTTGAGTGCAGATATGTAAAAAAAAAAAAATCTACATTTGTAAATTGCACTTTTGCGACAGATTGCACTACAGCACTTGTCTGCGGTGAATTGAAAAATACTATTTCTTTTATCATTTTTACAGTGCAAATATTTGTAATCAAAAATATACATTGGTTTAAATTACAACACAGAATAGAATATATATGAAAATGTAGAAAACCATCCAAAATATTTAATAACTTTCGATTGGTATTCTATTGTTTAACAGTGTGATTAAAACTGAGATTAATCGCGACTAATTTTGAGTTAATCGTGTGAGTTAACTGCAATTAATCAACAACCCTAATTTTTACTAATGCAGAACCTACCTTAACCTACTGAAAACAAAACACTGGATCAACAGCACAGAAGAAAGCTCCCATAAATTAAATGGTGCATTTATAAACACCCTGGGACTTTAATAAATGATAAATTAATTGACTACCACTGTAGATTCCCCAAATACTTGACTTATGTCCAAACCAATGCTATAAATATATTTGGATTTAGAATTATAATAGACATAAAAGGATCTGAACAAAAATATATTCACAATGTTTAAATTACAATGTAGTAGCAATAATTTGTGAAAGGTGCAAAACTAAGCATTCACATATACCGAGTGCCTGGTTACGTAGTACAGTTCCTGTTTATTCCTTTATGCATCCGATGAAGTGAGCTGTAGCTCACGAAAGCTTATGCTCAAATAAATTGGTTAGTCTCTAAGGTGCCACAAGCACTCCTTTTCTTTTTGTTTATTCCTGTTACCTAATGTTACATTAGGTGCTATCAGATTCCACAATTCCTCCATCCTGTTTACCTTGAATGCAATAAAAATAGCCTTTGGTCCATGCCAAGAAGTTGGTGTCTCGTGATTTTCCGTAAATACGGAGTCCAAGGGGAAAGGCTGCCGAGATTGCATATATTGCTTCATATGAAGTACCAAACAATCACGTCCAGGTGTTGTTCTTGAGCTATATAGGTACAAAGATAATAGCCACCTTACAGATAACTTCAATAAGTTAGAGGAGCTCAGTTATTTGGGTCTTGACTACCTCTCCTGATGCACCATTGCAGAAGTAGAGTTGGGGCTTCTCGCACTGATCTGACAGAGCCTGATGAAGTGAGCTGTAGCTCACGAAAGCTTATGCTTAAATAAATTTGTTAGTTTCTAAGGTGCCACGAGTCCTCTTTTTCTTTTTGCAGATACAGACTAACACGGCTGCTACTCTGAAACCTGAGTTTATAAAGGTCACAAAATGCCACAAGGGCTCTCTCTTTAGGCAACCTTTTGTGGAGGTTGATCTTTACTGGGCTGGAATTTTGGCTGTGATCTGCGCAACTGACCATGTGCCCCTGCCAGCTCATGGGAGAGCCAAAGAGGCTGGAAACCCAAGTGTTGCCTCTTCTATGGCTGGACAAACCGCTTCGTTCCACCAGCTGTGGGGGCCCCTTGTTTTCCCACAGGAGGGTAAATTTTCAAAAGCGAGGTCCCATTAACTTTTTTATCCCTTGTAAAAATGATATATGTATATCATCATGAGGAGTGGGAGGTGGGAACAGTAGCTACATATTTTCCAAGCCTCCGAAGTTTTAGTTTGGTTTCGTTCAAGGTCAGGGCAGAGATTCAGAAGGGATTCTGCTTCATCCACGCTGGCTCATCCATCCCCCACTAATACAGTAAGATCCATCTTCTGGGAAAGGCAACCATCAACAGCATATGTGGCTGCTTTAATAAGCAAGTTTTCTAATTGAAATCATGAACGCCTTGGCATTTCTCCTGGTGATCTGAGCTGGATTTTTTTTTTTTAATTTTTTTTTTTTAAAAACCACTGCTCATAGTATTATATGATGCTCAGCCAAAAATCCATCACCTCTGCACCAGTGCAAAAACATACAAAGCAGCTCCCTCTCACTGGTGGCTGTTGTTGACTAGAAAGTCACATGCTAACTCAGCAGGAAGAGAGCAGATTCCGACTATTTCAAAGGAGCACAATCCTTCTCACTTTCTGCATCAGGGTTATGCAAAGTCTCTCTCTCTCAAAGTTTTCTATAATACCCATCGCTGTAGTACCCAAGCACTTAGGTATGAACAATCAGAAGGCGCTGTTAATTAATATGATCTTAATTTACAACCAGCAATGTTCATAAGCAAGTTGCACTGAAAATTCACAGGTATGGTGGGTAGGCTGTTTGTGAAGCATACATGTTGCTCCCAAGTAAACCAGCCATTTAAAGCAAGGACGAAGGAGCCATAATGCAAAACCAAACCAAAATAAAACTGAAACCCAATAAGGCCACATTCTCAGGATGAAGCCATGTGTGAGATATTTTTCCTTAATTATTTCAAGAAATGTATGGCCTCTTGGCTGTCACCAGGGTTGGTCTTGTCAGGCTAATATGACCAGCTCTTGTACAGACAAATGCCTGGATCCTTCAAGTATTTGAGTCCTTACTAATTAGATCATGTTTCATATTCCTCTTCAAACTTTTTAACTGAAATAAAGCCCCTACTGTTTTGCACCGAGCCAGTCATTCTCTTATTCCGCTGCTGCTTGATTAGCTCTGGTTGGATCTGCTTAAGGCTTCCTAGAGCATTAAAGACACAAACACGTATGTTGCTCTTGTCACTTGCTTTCAGAGCAAATTATCCTACTGCTCTTCAATTACATCAAGCCTACAGAAAATGCTATATAAAGTGTGATGGCAGATAAATGGTGGTTGTAGATTATCTCTGAGGAAATAACTCAGCAGGAGGGAATTCCAGTTTCCGAGTTTCAGTCAGTCATGCATCAGTGCCTTGTGCTTCTGAGAAGACAGGTGCTTTCAGACCCAGATTATACTGGCTATTGCAAAGGAAGCCATTTGCTTTCCAAGTACATCACTCCTTTTTGACTGAACAAGTTTTTAAGACCTGGAGGGGCTGGCGAGATGAACATTGTTTAGTATAGAAATATAAAACATCCCAACGTGCAGTTCCCCACTGTAGACTAATATTCCTGCCATGGTAGCTTCAGAGATGTCCATTTGGAGAAAGCAAAGAAAACCCTCACTTAGCCATACTCTGCTTGGCCCAATGTAGAATGAATCTTTGCAATACCTAGGTAGGTTGTAATAACCTAAAAATGGTTCTGTAACTACCTAAGTTAAATTAGTAATAGCATAACAAAAAAAGCAAGAGTCACAGGTTGTCCTAAGCTCATGGGAGAACTAATGTCATCGGTAATTCAATCAAAGTGGAATTCTAACAGCCTGTGGAAATCATGAGGTTAGTGAACATAACAGTAAAGAGGCTGATTGTTTTAGAAGCAAAAGGTACATTTTTATCTCCTTGTGAAATCCTGACATTGCTGATCTGAGAGTCTAGGAATGTATGAAGTAGACTAAGGATCCGGAAGCTAAGTAAAATCACTTAATTTTAGCCAAGAACGTGTTTAGTCTGCAAAGAACTGAAGCCTACAGTAAGCAGGGGTTGAGAGCTGCTGGTGGCTACTGTTGTGTGTGGGAATCTGATGTGGGTTTTTAAAAAATGTTTATTGTTAAGTGGGCCCCCAGTTGCTCCTCATTCTGATGAGAGCCCTCTAGCACAGTTCCACTACAGTTATGGATCTCCGTAGTTCCATTAGAAAATAACTCATTTGGGGGAACAGAGTTCAGCGGCAGCAACCTGCAGAGGTCATTTTGGTTTGTTTACTTGTTACAGGTGTGCATTACTAATTCCCACATCATAACTGCAGGGTATTGCATCTTCAAAGACTTCCTTTCTCCAGAACATTATCACTGAAGTTAAATAGGTGTTAACAAAAATGGTAGTGTTGAAGAAATATCTTTTTAAGTAGTTTGGAAGCCCTCTATTACAGAAGCCACCAGAACCTAACAGAGCAACAGTGTATATATGCGCTGGTCAACACTAAAGCTCTAATTCGACCTAAGTTATGCTACTTCAGTGACGTAACTTACGTCACTGAAGACGACATAATATAGGTCAACTTACAGCGGAGTCTATACCACCCTGTGTCGACGGAAGATCTCCCAAAGGGAGTAGTGCCAAATTGAAGTCTCACCTGGAACAGTGCATTATAGCAGGATAACAAAAAACCCTACCAAAATGAACACTTTCTGCACACACTTCTCCCACGAGGAGAGGCTGAGAGAACAAATACCCCATAAGACATGTTAGTCATGTTGCCTGATACACTACTGCAAGGCACTCAGGGCTTGTCTACATTACCCTCTGGATCGACGAGCAGTGATTGATCCAGTGGTGGTCGATTTAGTCTAGGTGCGCTAAATCAACGGCTGAGCGCTCTCCCGTTGACTCCGGTACTCCACCAGGGTGAGAGACGCAGGCGGAGTCAACGGGAGAGTGTCAGCAGTGAAGACACTGTGGTAAGTATATCTAAGTACATCGACTTCAGCTACGTTATTTATGTAGCTGAAGTTGTGTAACTAAGATCGATTCCCGCCCCCTCCCCCCCCCCCGCCAGTGTAGACGAGGCCTATGACACTACATTGATAAGCACAGTATCAAAACCTATATACAACAAAATAGTCACTATGTCTTTGCCACATTTTCAGCTAATTCTAGGAAATAATGGGTCAGATCTAGGTAAGAGACGTTGGCAGTAGTTAAAGGAAGATGGAAGGAAAATTTCTCTCTCGCTTTGATTTGTCAAGAATAGTCAGGTATCCATAATAAATTAGCAGGATAGCTTGAACCTTGCAAGCAGTATTTTTGTCTGGGCAGTGCCCTTTGGATGATATCAGGCCTTTTAGGGTACGTCTACATAGCTACTAAACACCCATGGGTGGCCCCAGTCAGATGGCTTAGTCTGCAGGGCTATAAAATAGCTATGTAGACATTCGGGCTTGGACTGGAACCTTAGCTCTGTGATCCTGCAACTGGGGAGGGTCCCAGAGACCGGGCTCCAGCCCAAGCCCAAACGTCTACATGGCTATTTTTAGCCCTGAGAACCTGACTCAGCTGACCTGGGCCAGCTGCAGCCATGTCACGGGTCTTTTATGCCAGTGTGGACATACCCTTAGATAGATGCTAAAAGAAAAGAAGTACTTGTGACACCTTAGAGACTAACCAATTTTTTGAGCTTAAGCTTTCGTGAGCTACAGCACACTTCATCGGATGCATGCAGTGGAAAATACAGTGAGGAGATTTATATACCCATTTTTTCATGTTCTGTGTGTGTTATCATACACACTGTAAGGAGAGTGATCACTTAAGATGAGCTATTATCAGCAGGAGAGCGGAGCGGGGGCGGGAAGAAGTGATAATGAAGGTGGGCCATTTCCAGCAGTTAACAAGAACATCTGAGGAATGGGGGTGGGGGGAAATAAACATGGGGAAATAGTTTTACTTTGTGTAATGACACATCCACTCCCAGTCTCTATTCAAGCCTAAGTTAATTGTATCCAGTTTGCAAATTAATTCCAATTCAGCAGTCTCTCGTTGGAGTCTGTTTTTGAAGTCTTTTTGTTGTAATATTGCGACTTTTAGGTCTGTAATCGAGTGACCAGAGAGATTGAAGTGTTCTCCGACTGGTTTATGAATGTTATAATTCTTGACATCTGATTTGTGTCCATTTATTCTTTTACGTAGAAACTGTCCAGTTTGACCAATGTACATGGCAGAGGGGCATTGCTGGCACATGATGGCATATATCACATTGGTAGATGTGCAGGTGAACGAGCCTCTGATAGTGTGGCTGATGTGATTAGGCCCTATGATGGTGTCCCCTAAATAGATATGTGGACACAGTTGGCAACGGGCTTTGTTGCAAGGATAGGTTCCTGGGTTAGTGGTTCTGTTGTGTGGTTTGTGGTTGCTGGTGAGTATTTGCTTCAGGTTGGGGGGCTGTCTGTAGGCAAGGACTGGCCTGTCTCCCAAGATTTGTGAGAGTGATGGGTTGTCCTCCAGCATAGGTTGTAGAGGTTTCAGTTGGGGGCTGAAGGTGATGGCTAGTGGCGTTCTGTTATTTTCTTTGTTTGGCCTGTCCTGTAGTAGGTGACTTCTGGGAACTCTTCTGGCTCTATCAATCTGTTTCTTCACTTCAGCAGGTGGGAATTGTAGTTGTAAGAATGCTTGATAGAGATCTTGTAGGTGTTTGTCTCTGTCTGAGGGGTTGGAGCAAATGCAGTTGTACCGTAGAGCTTGGCCGTAGACGATGGATCGTGTGGTGTGGTCTGGGTGAAAGCTGGAGGCATGTAGGTAGGAATTGTGGTCAGTAGGTTTCCGGTATAGGGTGGTGTTTATGTGACCATCGCTTATTAGCACCGTAGTGTCCAGGAAGTAGATGCTAGTTTCTCATCTGTACTTAAGATATCCAGGCAGAAAACAAATTTAGGGAAATACCAGTTCAGTGGCTGTAATGATGAGATGTTGAGTAATGGTAAGTGAAGCACATTGTTTCACTCTTTGGAATGGACTTAATCATCAATAATGCAAAGGCAGATTTTTAAAAAACAAACACACACAAAGAAGCCTCCTTTGCATAGGCTTATTTCTAGACGATCCATTCAGCAGAGGAGGAAAGCGTTGGCGAATAAACGCAGGACAAGTCTGCAGTGTTTACAAACAGTAGGTGAAGAGGTAGTTTCTAAATGCATTGCATGGAATGTCCCTTGGGGGGGAAAAAAACATACATAAAAAATGAGGAAACCCTCTAAAACTAACTTCCTGGAACAACAGCTTTAAATATCTTCTTAATTAGGCATAAATTAATGTTTTGCAATACGAAACTAATCTCTCTGAACTGATATTATAAGGAATATAAATACCAAGCTAATCCTTAAGAGCTATCTTGCTGGGCAATTACTTAGCAGAAGCCTGCTTGTGCAGTTGTATGCACTTGAAAATGAAGCCAAACACAGCTGCCCTGGGAAGATGCGACATCTGTGTTATACTTTCAAACCAAACATTTAGAGAGTTTGCAATTTTGTAAATTGATTTTGTTTCCTCTGCACCACTGTAACGATTCTGGTGCTTCGAACTGGTCTACCCTACACTAGCGTAGTTCCCTGTGTAATCCTATCAGGTGTCACATACCAAAGTAAATTCCTGGATTTGGTATAATTAAGCGCCATGGCTTGTCGCAGAGGATTATGCAGGACAACAAATGGCTTCTGCAGATGATTAACTGCACAGCAAAGCAGAGGCATTTGATAATCTCCCAATCCAGTTAGGACAAATTAGCAACTGCAGCCCCTGATTCCGAATGCTCATTTCGCACATTCAACTGTCTGTGAAAGTGGGATTGCACATCCATTCTGTGCACACAAAAGGAGGAAGCCGGATTGCATGTGTAAATGCAGGTTTTGGATGCACAGAATTGGCTGTGTCTATTATGTATCTAAATTTCCAGTTAACAGAAATTCCAGAGCACCACCATTTCTGGAGTGACTGGAAGTACTGGGAACCTGACAAGACAACATTTTCCATACAAGGCTTCCAGCAGTAACAGGTTTTGGTACTTCACATGTATTCTCTTGAAGGATCTGAATTTGTAGGTGCTTAGTTATCAGAACCCTCTGACATTCACTCATCACTACTTTAAACCAGCTGGTTCTTCTCTTTAATATCCAAGGCAGCCATATAGCTAAGCATTTTCATTACGAAAAACCAGAGGGAAGCAGGCATCTCTGATTCTTCACTGTCCACTCACCTATTACAATAGCCTGAACATAAATGAAACCTCCCAGAAATTGGCATATAAATTTCTAACCCACTAAGCCTCCTTTGGCCAATGACTGCAGAGATGTTAACTGCCCACTTCACTTTAACTGGTCTCCTGCAACATGTGTTAACGCCTTACGCTTAATAATCTGTCCCACCTTCTATTTATCTGTGACACTCTGATTGGATGAAGACCTGAAGAAGAGCTCTCTGCAGCCTGAAAGATTACCTCTTCCACCAACAGAAGTTGGCCCAGTAAAAGATATTACCTCACCCACCTTGTCTCTCTCATATTCTGGGACCAACACATCTACAACAGAACCGCAAACAAAGATGAGCACATCATTACGCCTGCTGCAACAAGGAACGTTTCACTCCTCAGGAAGAAGGTCCCTCCTTTTTTAAAGTATTGCAATACCTACACAAACATGCAACATTTCAAAGGAACGCTGATTTGTTCTCCTTGAATGCTTGCTTTGTCCTCAAATCAGCCTGTTCAGTGAAGACTGTGGGTTTTAGAAATTGTTTGCACTCTAATTGCGCGTTTGAGATTGATCAAGGGCGGTTTCTCCTTTTTTCTTTTAAGTGACACACCTTATTTTCCAGGCCTTCTGCAATGCCAAATCAAGTATGTTCTGGGTTTGGACTTTTAGGACAAATTTGTTCCGTGCTTCACCCTTTATTATATGTAAATGTACTTTACTGTGTAGAACTGATCAATGAAATTGTTTTTAATTGGTCACTTTATTAATATAACTTCATAAGTAAAGTTTTATGACTGAAACTACATTCATTCATAAAACCAGGTACCCCAATAACTGGCTAATTGAGTTTCACTTTCAATCCAATTGCTGCTTAAATAGCTGAAATTTACACTGTTTCAACACTAACTTCTGCTCACTGTTTGTCATTCATTATACTTGTCTATATTGTAATTTCTGTTCTCTGTTTGCCATTCCTTACACTTGTCCATATTGTACCTCAAACTCCATTTTAACTTGTCCCAAACTCCATTTTGAAATGCTCACTCCATTTTTAAAAGCTTGCTGCAACCTTCATTTTTGCAAAACCCTGCTGTAATCTTATTAGTTTAGTTTAAATGTGTGAATGAGGTATGTATGGATAATGGGATCAACCTCCAGCCCCAGCCTGTCCTGATGAAATAAAGTTCAAACACCAACGGCTGAAGATGCAGACAACAGCCCTAACCAAGCAAGAAGGGTCCACCCTAAAAAAACGAACAACAAAGTACAATGGAAGGAAGATCAAAGTCAGGTTCCAGGCTGAAAGTCATGTCTGCAATTGACGAGTGATCAGTCACACCCAACCCAGAGGCAGCATGACACAGCAAAACCTATAGACTTTGGATTCAAACAAAAACCTATAAAAAAGATGGGTGAGAATGAAGACTTTGGGTAACATTCTGCTTCCAGCATCAAGGGGCATCGGTGCACGCCTGACATAGACCCAGCCCTTCCTCGTGCCTGGCTTTCCTGGCCAGTTAGCCACCACGAACTACGATCCCAAGCCGCGAAATCAAGCCACGAACTCAAGCCACGTTCAGGACTGGTAACTATCTAGCAGCTGCAGAACATGGTGTGTGTGTGGGTGTGAATATATAGATGCTAGATATTAGTCTTAAATCAAATTGTGTTATTATAATAAACATGACATCTTGTCTTGAAAATGATCCTGTGTAGTTTTATCTGTGTAACAACTGGACCATCATTATTGCAACAGAACAGTCTCCACAGTCAAAGACGGCATTTCACTTACCTGCTGGAAATGGCTACAACTTGAGTAAAAGTTTTTGGAAGCCTGGCATTTTAGAAGTTTGTCTTCGTCTCAGAAATTCCCTTATTTTCAGAGATTTGCCTTCGTGAACAATATGCACGTTTCTTGGGGTACAAAGAACCCATGAACTGTGCTGTTTCACCAATGAATTGACCCCCTCACTGAGCTTTTACCTGAGAAGCACTACAATGGAGGCAGTGATACTCAGTACTGTGGCTGGAGGGAGGTGGCCACTGGACCCATGAACAAGCATCTTATCCTAGGTTATCAAAATGGTAGTCATCTACCGACGAAGAGAAACATGCTTATTGTAATAATCACCTCCCTCCAACAACTGGGCGGTTGTACAGGGAAACATTCCTGAATTGATCACCTGTACTTTCTGTTTAGACCCAATGTTCTTCTTCACTTCAGAACCTAATCTGTCATGAGGTGGTGCTGTGCACTGTTTTGGGCTCAGTGAGTAGGGAGACATGCGCCTAGTTCTTCATTCACAAAAAGAAAAACTAGGTGTTTTCCCAACAGAAGCACTTTATGAATCATATTCTGTATAGTAAGATATGAATCACTGTAGACACCACCAGCCTCGAACCCAACAGTTGTCCAGCAGCACACAGCTACGGTAGCAGTTCAGGTTATGAAATGAAGATTATGGTGTCCTGGATCCATAGGTTCAGTGCTATAACCCCAGCTTTGGAATGGCCTCTAGGAGGAACCCCTTCAGTGCGCCAGACCCCCTAGGGGTCTGGCTTATTCCTCCAGGGTAAGCCACATGGTTTCACTACCTCCTGAGAATGGACTTCTGCGCCTGCAGCACTCCCGTTTCAAACCATGAGCCCCGTTCAGCGAATCCAACTGAGACAGACCCCTGATGGAGACTTGTACACATTTTAGGGATCAATTGCAGAATCATAGAACTTGAAGGAACCTTGAGGTCTTCTAGTCCAGTCCCCTGTACCCAAGCCAGAACTAAGTATTATCTAGACTATCCCTGACAGGTGTTTGTCTAACCTGCTCTTAAAAATCTCCAATGATGGAGATTCCACAGCCTCCCTAGGCAATTTATTCCAGTGCTTAACCACCCTGACAGTCAGGCAGTTTTTCTTAATGCCCAACCTAAACCGCCCTTGCTGCAATTTAAGCCCATTGCTTCTTGTCCGAGCCTCAGAGGTTAACAAGAACCATTTTTCTTCCTCATCCTTCTTACAACCTTTTATGTACTTGAAAACTGTTCTGTCCCCCCTGTCTTCTCTTCTCCAGACTCCACAAACCCAATTTTTTCAATCTTCTCTCATAGGTCATGTTTTCTAGACCTTTAATTATTTTTGTTGCTCTTCTCCGGACTTTCCCCCATTTGTCCACATCTTTCCTGAAATGTGGTGCCCAGAGCTGGACACAGTACTCCAGTTGAGGCCTAATCAGCATGGAATAGAGTAAGAATTACTTCTTGTGTCTTGCTTACAACACTTCTGCTAATGCAAAATGTTTGCTTTTTTTGCAACAGCGTTACACTGTTGACTCATATTTAACTTGTGATCCACTATGACTCTCAGATCCCTTTCTGCAGTACTCTTTCCTCGGCAGTCATTTCCCATTTTGTATGTGTGCAACTGATTGTTCCTTCCTAAGTGGAGTATTTTGCATTTGTCCTTATTGAATTTCATCCTACTTACTTCAGACCATTTCTCCTGTTTCTCCAGATCATTTTCAATTTTAATCCTATCCTCCAAAACACTTGAAAACACTCCCAGCTTGGAATCATCCCCAAACTTTATAAATGTTGTGACAAAGTTCCTCCTCTACCTTGGTGGGTCTTACGCTTATTGGAGGATTTGCTCACCTTGAAGCTTCACAGCAGCCCTCAGTTTGGCCATTTTCATGAACCCACAGTCCAGGACAACTCCTGTGTCTGACCAGGAGTTGGGAGGTTTGGGGGGAAGCCGGGCCCGTCCTCTACTCCGGGTTCCAGCCCAGGGCCCTGTGGAATGCAGCTGTCTAGAGTGCCTCCTGGAACAGCTGTGCAACAGCTACAACTCCCTGGGCTACTTCCCATGGCCTCCTCCCAACACCTTCTTTATCCTCACCACAGGACCTTCCTCCTGGTGTCTGATAATGCTTGTACTCCTCAGGCCTCCAACAGTATGCATTCTCACTCTCAGCTCCTAGTGCCTCTTGCTCCCAGCTCCTCACACCACAAACTGAAGTGAGCTCCTTTTTAAAACCCAGGTGCCATGATTAGCCTGACTTAATTGATTCTAGCAGCTTCTTGATTGGCTGCAGGTGTTCTAATCAGCCTGTCTTAATTGTCTCCAGAAGGTTCCTGATTGTTCTAGAACCTTCCCTGTTACTTTACCCAGGAAAAAGGGGCCTGCTGAGCCTGGGGCTAATATATCTGCCTTCTATTACTCTCCTATAGCCATCTGGCCGGACCCTATCACAGTGTACTCTCTATGCCATTGTCTAAATCATTGATGAAGATATTGAACAGAACCAGACCCAGAATTGATCCCTGCATGACCCAACTTGATATACCCTTCCAGCTTGACTGTGAAGCAATCAATAACTATTCTCTGGGAACAGTTTTCCAACCAGTTGTGCACCCACCTTATAGTAGCTCCATCTTGGTTGTATTTCCCTAGTTTGTTTATGAGAAGGTCAAGCAAGACAGAATTAAAAGCTTACTAAAGTCAAGATATACCACATCTACCACTTCTCCCTATCCACAAGGCTTGTTACTCTGTCAAAGAAAGCTATTAGGTTGGTTTGATATGATTTGTTCTTGACAAATCCATGCTGACTGTTGTTAATCACCTTCTTATCGTCTAGGTGTCTGCTAATTGATTGCTTAAATTATTTGCTCCATTATTTTTCCAGGTACTGAAGTTAAGTTGACTGGTTTGTAATTCCCTGGGTTGTCCTTATTTCCCTTTTTATAGATGAGCACTATATTTGCCCTTTTCCAGTCCTCTGGAGTCTCCTCTGTCTTCCATGACTTTCCGAAGATAATCGCTAAAGGCTCAGATATTGTCTCAGTCAGCTCCTTGAGTATTCTGGGATGTATTTCATCAGGCCCCGGTGACTTGAATACATCTAACTTGTCCAAGTAATTTTTAACTTGTTCTTTCCCTATTTTAGCCTCCGGTTCTCTCTCATTTTCACGTGCATTCATTAAGTTAGAGGCCCAATTGCTACTAACCCTTTTGGTGAAAACTGAAACAAAAAAGTCCCTTAGCACGTCTGCCATTTCCACATTTTCTGCCCCTCTTCAAGCATTGGCAGTGACACTTGCACAGTGTTGTCAAACCAGTAAGGTTTATGAGTCATCTGGAAGTCCATAGGTTAGCATAGAGGAATGAAGGTTAAAACATAGCCCACTCTGGTTAGCTCAGAGCCCAGCCAATCTGCAGTGAACCCCATTGTTCAAAGCGCTGTCTCTCACCATCTATCTGACCTCCTTGGTCAGAATCCCAGGTTGGGTGACCAGATAGGAAATGTAAAAATCAGGACAGGGGGTTGGGGGTAATAGGAGCCGACATAAGAAAAAGTCCCAAATATCGGGACTGTCCCTATAAAATTGGGACATCTGGTCACCCCAATCCCAAGTGTGTCCTGACTGCTTCCCTCAACCCACACTTAGCCCCATCTCACACCTCTCTAGTCCTTTGTTCCCAAGCTGGGAAGATGCAGTTCAGTTTCCTGCAGACGGGTGGGGCAATCTATGGTCATTGTTTTCTAGGTGTCAGTGACTGGACAACTGGATCCACCATTGTATGCTCAAGAGCTGCATTAATATGGGACCTAAGACCCAGACAGTGAGGCACCAATCACACCTGTGTCTTAGCGTGCCTAACAGCAAAGAGTCCCTTTCCACCCTCTAGGTAACAATGCAGCATATATGGGAAACTGAGGCACAAACAACTCATACAAATATTTCAGAATATTCCCACTTCATCACATCTGGTACCCAAGTGAAGCTGCAGTTGAGACCATACTAACCCCCCAAACAGAAAACCCTATGGCACTTTTCTAAGCAGTAGTCCCAGTCAGGTTCTATGTGGAAACATTGCTTTTATGAGGGATAAGGTATACTCTTTGTAGAGAAGAGTTTACACTAGAAAGATATGTGTAAGCACACAGGCTTCAGAACAAGTCCCCACGTGGAAATAAATCACAGCCATTGTTCTGGGGACTTTCTCACTTGCGTGGGTTTTTCATGTAAAAGACCTACTTCTTCTTAGATCAGGCCATAACTCTGAACATGATACACTCTCTCCTTGTCCAAAGTGTCACACTACGGGAATGGGAACAGTCACATGGGTCAGGACATCAGTTTTATCTCACCTGAAGGACGTTATCCTCGAACAGCCCTGCAGCCCTCCCCACCCCCCGGCCCCAGCATCATGCTGCGTCATTGACTCAGTACTGATAGACTTACTGCCTGACCAGTCCTGCTTTCTGATTTGGTCTAGAGGCCTCCCATCCCAGGACTGACTTGGCATGGCCCCGCTTGGCACGTGAGCTAAGGCCTGTTACAGCCAGCAGTAGGATGGCTGGATGCAGAGGACCAGTGAAGAGAAGGGGATTAGTGACTGGGGGAGGGGCGAGGGGGCCTTCAGTGTTGGAATGTTCTGTGCATTATTCCCCTGCCGCTCTTGAAGGCCATGTGTAACACACATTTAAACTAAGTAATACTATCGGGGGGGGGGGGAAGGGAGGAACATTTACCTGGGTGTCCTTCAGCCTTCTTTCCTTTACATTTGATTTTTTTCCTCCTCTTCATTTGTAAGCCTTAAGCCTCTTCATTGGCCTCTCTCCAAAAAACAGCCTTCCATTGAGCAATAGTCCCTGCATTAACCCCTGGGTTGCTAGGACGGCAAGGGGTAAATGCACCACATGACAACCTCCTACCTTTTAATCTCTGTGTCTGTTTGGGCACATCACTTATCCTCTCCGTTTCCCCGACCTGTAAAATGGGGATAGTTACAGAGCTGGCCATCTGCTCATCCTCCAAGGGCCTTCACGTGTAGGATCCTAACAGCTTCCACCATTGCAAAACTTCTCTTCAATATGTACACGAAGCAACTCAAAGAGACAGGCAGGATGCTGCAGCATCATCAGTATGCAGTTAAACTTTATTTCCTGGTTATCCAAAGAGACTCTCTTATCCCATCCTCCCTAGATGAATTTAGAAGACTCCTGCTGCTGGTTCCCAGCATTAACCACTCTGATAGGCAAGAGCATTTCTATATGCAGGTCCCTCCCTGCCTTTGGGATTCATTCCCCTTGGCTATTTGTAAGCTCCTGTGCATGACATAAAAGATGTTTAAAGGATTTAGCATTTGGCCGATTGGTTTTATTGTCTGGCAAATTGGCCATGGTTTTCTAACATTAGAAAAAAACAATTTCCCTCCACAGTGGATAAAATGTAAATAGACACCTAGTAGATGTAGAAAAAGGGTGATCTATAGAGATAAATAGAAAAGGAGTACTTGTGGCACCTTAGAGACTAACCAGTTTATTTGAGCATGAGCTTTCGTGAGCTACAGCTCACTTCATCGGATGCATGCATCCGATGAAGTGAGCTGTAGCTCACGAAAGCTCATGCTCAAATAAACTGGTTAGTCTCTAAGGTGCCACAAGTACTCCTTTTCTTTTTACGAATACAGACTAACACGGCTGTTACTCTGAAACCTGTCATAGAGATAAATACTTACCTATCCCACCAGGGCATTGTTAGGGTTAATTCATGTTTGTCAAAGTGCTATGCAAATGCGGAGTGTTACTAGGATAGGAAACTTTCATTGTGTGTCTGTTTTACTGTCTCTTCTTTGACAAAGCATCTCTTGTATGTACAAGACATTAATGACCCTTTGGCTGAAGTAGTAGCAAGCCCCAAGGCAGAAGATGCTGGATGGTTTTGAATAATGTGTTATTGGCATCCTGGTCCGAATACATTTCTTGCTAGATCAGCCCACATACATCTGGGGTTTGGTTTCATTTTACCGTCATTGCTCTTGGGGACCAAGTTGGAGTCTCTCTGTTCTCGTGTAGCTCCCTCTCTTTTATTCTGTGTGTTCTCTCCCAGACTTTTTACAACTGCAATCTTGGAATTTTCCCGGTATCTGTTCTCTCTAGACATGTTCAAATCCAAGCAGATACTTCCATGAAGTCAGGCTGGTTTGGGAGTGATCTAGGTTCATTTTTAAATGACAATTCCCTCTCCACATGGTGCAAGTTGGAAGTTTATTTACTCAGGATATTCTCCCTGCAATGGTAGGTTTCTCCTGCTGAGAGTTTTCTTGGTCATTTCAGTGAGTTGGCCTTAGAAATTCCTCAACCTGTTTCTTCTTTGATTTACTGAAAGCTATGTGGCATATGCAATGTCAAGCTTAAGGTTGTATGCCTTTTTTCATTGGTGATAGCATCCAGGAGGTTCCTTACTAGCCTCCAGTATGCTTTCTTGGCCCTCTCTTACTAAGGTTCTGTCATGCCTGAAGATGGGGACACAAAGAATCCAGTTAAATTTTACTGGGATGATTGCTTGTGCCTTTCTTCATCACTATGTACAAGTTAAGCGTTTAACAACATTCACATGATTCATAGACAAGTCCTTCAACTGGATAAACAATATTCAGTCTCATTTTGGATATTGATACTCCTCTTCTTTACTCAGAGCTCTATTCCCTGTCTCCAAGGGTTAGAGTCATCCTTCACCCTCAACTTTCATTCTTCCCATATCTTGGCCTTGAACTTCCACTTTCCTCCTACACTTCCCTTGCCTGTAAATCTTACCACCACCTCTAGAAAGTTACCAGGAATAAGTCCTTATAGCTTGACCCTGCTGCTTGACTCAGTCTCTGCTGAGAACTTTATTCATGCTTCAACCACATTATACCTAGAGTACTGCAATTTCCATCTTTCCAAGAGCTGTTTGCAGAAGTACCAGGGGTCTGGAATGCTTTGACCAGACTAATCTCTCGTTCCAGGAAACAGATGATGTCACCCTATGATTAATCTACTGCACTAGGATTCCCATTATCCTGAATTTCAAAAGTGTCCATAGATTTTACTCTTCTGCTTATCCATTTCTGATCCAACAGGGCACAGACCCAAGATGTTCCGACAGTTTATATAAGCAGCTGCGATTTTCAAGTATTTAGCTGAAACTTTTGAGATCTGTCCATAGCAAAATACTGTTCTGTCCTCAAAATACTGTTCTGGGGGGAGGGAGAGAGAGAGAGAAAGAGTGGGGAGGCGGGGTAAAAACCCTCTTCTTCCTGCCTGGCCTCAGTACTAACATATCTACAGAACCGTCTATTCTGGAGCCCCAAACTATTCTAGCTGTGAATGCAGTTGCAAAGTACAGGTCTGCTGAGCATAGTTTAATGTGGCCAAATACAGAACTGTTAGGCAGAACCATTGCTACAGCTATGTTGCAGGGTGCATCACTCAACATTGTTCAGAGATCTAGAATTGCCTAGAGGCTATGTGGTCCGGGTGTCTCGCTTGCTATCCTGAGCTGCCCAGAGCAATGTGCTGAAGACATTATCCAGCACGGACATTTGCAGCCCTGTCAAGCCTCACTTATTTAGAGGGGGCTGCTGGTGATGAAGGGTTCTGCAAAGCTCACCCTCTCTGGCTGAAACTCTGTAATGAACTTGCCCAAGGGCATATGACCAAGTCAATGGCAGAGTTGAGAAAAGAACTCTGATCTGCCTCCCAGTTTCATATGCAAGGTGGTAGGCCTCAGTTCCCCCATCTCTATAGATTTATCAGTTAGTTCTCTCTCTCTCTCTCTCTCACACACACACACACACACACACACACACACACACACACTAAAGAAAGTCCCCAGCAAGAGGATGTATCCCTATTAAATTCAGATCCATTACTCAAATTGATCTTATTCAAAAGGAAGTAGACTGTTTTTGGACTGTGAATACTTTCCCTTCCCATAAGCAGCATCAGCTGCATCTGCATACTTGCAAAACCAGAAGACATGGGGGCAGGAGGAAGAGGGAAGAACCCTCCAGAGATCACATTTTTGTGTGCAGAAAAAAAAAAAAAAAGGAGTGTATCTCTTGGTTTAGGACAATAGAAATGAGAAATATAGAGGCAAAAGATGATGATCCTGAGCTCTGGTTTTAGTGGGATCACAGATTAAATTAGAATAAAGCAGAACTTCTGTATAGGGGGATGTAAAAGGGGAAGTGTTACCAAGTAACCAAAGTGGATTATTAGGGCTGCTAAATCTAAACCCACTTCATTCTGAAACTGATGATGTTTTCCACACAGCGACTATGAGGAGCAGGGTGAAACTCTTGCAGGAAGCCTTCAGGGAAGAATCAGAACAGGACAGTTCATTCAAACACATGTTCTGGGAACACACAGTGATCAAGTGTACAGAGTTACTTCAGTTCCTAATGCAGCATCTGACAGATAACCGCATCTCAAACCCACGGATACAGTGGGAATGTGATTACAAGGGTGTTTGTTTCTGTAAATGTCTGTTTAAGATTAGTGCACAACAACTACCAGCACATAGCAAACTATTTTACACAACACCTAGGGCTCACATTAGGACAATTTATCCAGCAGCTGTTTTGAGATCTTGTTTAAATATTTACTTTTGGGTGTATTGCATCCTCCCACTTTTTATTCACCCTTTTGGAACCGATTCCTTATTTATACTCCTGCTTATATGGCTTATATCTGGAAGCCTCCCTTGCTACTTCCAAGCCAGCTGCTGTGACAGAGAGCAAAACACAATGATTCCCTTTCTGGATCAGCTTCTACAGTCCCACCCTGGAGGTCTTTGCTCTATCTACAGCTCTCTTCCATACCTCTTTTCAACATCTGGGTAGCCCTCTTGAGGCTCTGGAAATAAGCACACACCATACATCCTGCCCCTAAAAAATGACATCTTGCAATAAACACAAAAGCATATGCTTGACTACAATTTGTAATCTCATGTAGAGCTATTTGCATCTGCTGTACTCCTTGCAGGGAGGGAGCTACACAGAACACGGGTTTCACATGCATTTTCCCCACGAGGGAAAGACACGCCTGCTCCTCTGGGTCTGTGTGAAAACGCCAAGGTTAGGAGATCTTCTGTGGCAGACTTCTCTGCATTAGGGGATATGCGCATCAGTATTCCAGCCATTTAAAACCAATCAGAGTAAGGTGAATAAGTGTTTCTCTCCCCTCCTCCGAAACGCTGCAACACCTTGTGATGTCTAGCAATAAGGCAGCAGCCCTGATGGAACTTTCAGTGGAGGCTATCCAGGCCTCCTACGCCAAAGGAATGAGAGGAATTATCTAGGGCTCTCTTAGGGATGTGACAGACGGTGCAGGAGCAGTGAAAGAGAAAAATCTCACTCACTCATGTTCGTGATCTCTTGGGTCCAACCCACACTACAAAGCCAACTGACTCAAATTATAACAGTCCCCTAGTGTTGATGTAACACACTGATTCGTAAGTGTTACTTGTCCCCCTCTGTGACCGGATCCACAGATGAAAGCTTATTCCAACCTGCCACTACAGAGCCTGGCTCTTTAGCTCAAGCTGTAGAGACTCGTGCTTTCAGCTCTGGATCAAAATGGTGTCTCACACAAACAACAGCTTAACAGGGTTTGATAACTCAGCTACAGCCTTGGACTTTTTAGTGCAACTGGGTATCTTGGATTTAGCTGTATTTGTAACATAGATGGTACCTTCCTTGCTTTACAGGGATCTAACAACATAATTTGAGCTGCTGACAATTTATCTCCCACCTCTATTGTCCCAGAGACACCTGAAGTCAAAGCCTTTGGACGAGCAGTATGGTACATGGGAGTGTTGTCACAATGGAAGCATTGAAAGCACCGGTGTGGGTGGTCAGATACCAGAGTATGGCAAGCAACATGGAATTTTTTATCCCTAGGAAGCAGAGGGTTTTTAGTGTAACTGGCAAGAGTTGCCTTTGCTTGTTCATTAGCCCTTTAACTAAACACACCTCTTGGTCTTTTTAAGCGCACTCAGTGTGACAGTGATGACTGTCTGCAGTTGTGCCCTGCAGGATTATGGGTATATTGTAAGCAGGCAGCAGTCTATTATGTAGAATGCATAACAATTTCAAACTGCTTGATACCCCCAATGAACAAGCGCGCTTTGATGTACTATTATCACTTAAGTTATTTAAGTAAATGGATGGACTTAAGCTACAGGAGCAGGAAGGCAAAAGGTGATACACAATTGATTAAATCAAAAGGATTATAACTAATAGAGTGTTTTATTATAGCGATTATTAATGACAATAACTAGACAAATGCATTTTACCCTCTTTACATAAACTAGCTGGCTACAATTCTAGTTTAAATGTCACAGTAAAAAGTGTGCAGGCTGTAAGCTTGTTCAGTTCTTGCCCTTTCTGATCCCTTATGTCAGTCATTATGCATCTTTTCTGTTTAATCTACAAAATGCAGGGTCAATCACTGTGGGGAAGCTATGTGAAAGGAAAACTTGTGGAAGGGCCAAGTGACACTTTGCCATATCCTCTGCACCGGTGAAACTGTGCTAGCAGTTTAGAGAGTTGTCCCCAGCCAAAGTCTAGTATGGTTTTCCAGGCTTAAGGGGATAGGATTTCTCTTTTAATCTAAGAGTGTGAAAAATACCAATTAAAAACTAGAGTGGGCCAAAAAAGTTGTTTAAAAATGGACTTTTTCCCCACAAGAGTAGACATTTAGCAAAATGTTTGTTTTTCAAAATGTTCTGATTTTTGATGAAACAGGAAAATGAAAAATGTAGTCTTCTCCCCCACGCAATGTGTCATCGTCTTTTCCCCTGATCTTTCTTTCCCTCTACTGACGTCTGCTTTTTCCAGTGGGAGGGGAGAGAAGGGGAAGGGAAAAACCCAAAGTGTTTGAAGTCAATTTAAAATTAATTCATTTTCAAAACCTACAGAAAGAAAAATTCAAAGAAGTTCTCCATGAAATGTTTTTCATTGGAGCTGCTCAAGAAATGGACACAGGAGGTTAGCGGCCAACCTGTCCTGATGGTGGTAGGTTTTTTTTGGTGTCAGAATGCTAGAGGACTGCTACAGAAGTCTATATCCACAAGAACTGACAGAATAAAGTAGATAGTGTCATACTTGGCATGTCAGTTCTTCGGTCAAGCAGAAACAGGTCCAAGCCACAACATTTGAATCGGAGATAAAAAACTATGAATAATTAGGTCCATCAAACAACATCATTTCACAAGTCAGGATGGATAGTAACTTGCACGTGACCATTTTAGAGTATCAGTAGTAAAAGCATGGAGTTTCATAAAGGCAAGGTCAGTCTAGTGGTTAATATACAGAACTGAGATCAAGAGTTCTGGGCTCAGTTCCAGATTTTGCCCTACATTTTCTGTGGGATCTTGGGTACAAGTCATTTAACAACTGTGCGCCTTGGCTCTCCACCTGAAAACAAAAGAAAACTGAGATTAAGCCCTTCTTTCACCCCATCGGTCTTGTTTCTTTAGATTGTAAGGTCCTCGGGCAAGGATTGTCTCTGTGCAGCAGCAAAATGGGGCCCTGATCTCAGTTGCTACCATAATACATAACAGAATTACTAGACACGTTAGTCTGGCTATTAAGTGAAATATCTGGGCTCAGCACACATATACTCTTGGAAACAATCAGAGGTCCATTTTGAAGACTAGGAATACCACATGTTTTGGCCAGAATAGCAAGCTGTGGACACTGGAAAACTTGAGTACAGAGATCGGTGACCTTTGACATAAGAATTTCTATGCTTATCCTAATCATACCAGTCACAAAGTTAACATTTTTTAAGCACTGAGAAATAAAAAAACCTCCCCCGTTTTGGTTTAGAAGCAGAAAATAAGTCATTTTTTTTTAAAAGAAGAAAATCTTATTCTCAGCATCACTTTTTATTTCTACTATTAGACTGCTCACTCTACCCTAACGTTCAGTCGTTTACAGAATAGCAGCTAATAAAATATAGGAAGTGTATAAATTGTAGGATGTAGTACAGACGTATCATTCATGTAATCATTGTATGACTCTACAATTTTTAAAAAAAAATCTAGTTACTTCTATAGATGCACACAAAGCATGAAAACTTGATTTACTAGATTGACTTACATATTAAGCTGCCCTTTCAGGGATTTTCAGAACTTCATTCAGAGAAATAACTTGCTGTTGAAAATTGGGTCTCAGACCTCTATAACTCATGTCTGAAATCAAGTAGACATCTTTTATTGCCACATTAGGTTGTTCTGCAAAAACTTCTCTTTCAAGACAACAAGGCAATCAATCAAAAAGATGAACATAAAGAGCCGCCACCACATCCGTCACAATTTGGACCACCTGACTGTAGAAATGTTTGTATTGGCTACGGTTCAGTAGACTGTCTCACCAAGAATGAAGTCCAGATAAACTTGTGCAATGCATGAAATTTACATTTGATAACACAGAATGCACAGTCAGGCATTGTGCATCATCACAGCACTCAAACATTTACTTTGAGAAGAGAAGCACAAAAGCTAGAGTTGTTGCTTCTTTTTGAAAAGAGGAAGAAATTCAGTCAGGCGAGAGATCATTTGTTTTTATAAAAAGTAGCATCTTGCCCAACCCAAACCACAATGTGACAACTGTTGTCTTTAGAAATGGACTCATTCTCTCAAAGTGAGATGGGGTTTCAGTCTGCTCTTTACCACACCTCAGCATTAGTTAAGTAATAAGCAAATAATTAAGGCTGGATTTGTTGAAACACCACATCACTGTAACATTCAACCATGACTGGTTTGTAGGGATTGATCGAGAGAGCTGGAAATATCTTTTCTCTGTGTTGGTCTTCACAGGAAGATACCTTTTTTGAGGTGAGGGTACAGGAAGATATTTAGGGCCTAATTAGTGGGATCCCAGCTAGCCCGTGACTGGTGCACGTGCAAACATCCAACATAAGAACGGCCATACTGGGTCAGACCAAAGGTCCATTTAGCCCAGTATCCTGTCTTCCGACAGTGGCCAATGCCAGGTGCCCCAGAGGGAACGAACAGAACCGGTAATCAAGTTGCTCAGTCCCAACAATATACAGACTTTTCCAGTGCTATCACTTGCATGTGCGTGTGCAAGTTCAGATGCCAGCTCAGGTTTAGTTCTCCAAAAAGGCATGCTCACAAATGGAGGCTGGGGCTACTTTTCTGTAACTATCCGAGTTACTAAGAAGAAAACGTGCTTCTGTTTGTGAGGTTATAAAAATACCTTGTCAGTTCTCAAGGAGACAGCTTCTCTGCTTTGTGTTCGCTCTTGGAATACACAATAAGAAAAAGTAATTGAGGTTTTGGCTGATAACTAAAAAGAAGGCATTAGGGCAAGGACTGTCATTTTATTATATGTCGTCACACTGCCTAGCACAATTGAGCCCAATCTGGTTGTGGCCTGAAGGTGCCATCAAACATAAATGTTAATAAAAACAGCTATTATATCTGTTAGAATAAGTAACACACTCTTATCTGCTCAATTCTACATATATACTGCTGTCCTGCATGGCACACATAGTTACGAAAGTGTGTTGTCTGTTTTCTGTCAAGAACGTTTTAAAGTTCTAAAGGAGTTTGCCTGCGAGCAGACACGGTAGCCATTTTGTTCTTAGAACTGCTAAGGCAGTGGTGGGCAACCTGCGGGCCGCACATGGCCCATCATTGTAATCCGCTGGCAGGCCGCGAGACAGTGTTTACATTGACCGTCCACAGGCACGGCCGCCTCCAGCTCCCAGTAACCGCGGCTCGCCGTTCCCGGCCATTGTCTTTCAGCCCGCCAGCGGATTACCCTGACAGGCCGCGTGGGGCCCGCGGGCCACAGGTTGCCCACCACTGTGCTAAAGTCTGTTATTGACACACACAAACACACACACAGCTCTCTCCTGGCATCCATCTCTTTGTTCTTCTAAATCTAAATTATATCATTTTAGATTAAAAGCATAGGTTTCTCAATGTGTATGGAAACATAACATCCGCTACTGAAAATTCAATCAGGCAGTTCAGGTGATTAGTTCTTTAGTAAACTTCAGAAGAGTCCATGTTGCACATATGTATATAAATTAAAGGACTGTAGCACTGTCACTTTCACTTCATCCCCCCCACCCCGCAAAAAACAAAGTAAAAATGATGCCAGCATGACATTTATTTTTAAACTCATCTAATAGTAATTTTCCCTTACACAATACAGCACCTTGCTATTAAGGATTTCCTAGAATTTGATTAATGTAGCCAACCCTCGCAGCACATCTGTGAAGTATTCTCATACCCATATTGTAGATGGAGAAAACAAGCCCAGAATGACCTGCTCAAGGTCAGATGGCAAGTTGGCAGATAGCAACAGAACCAGGAATCCTTATTCCCAGTTCTCCATTCTTGTCAATAGATCACTCTGCTGCTACAGAGGATTATGCAAAATCTCTTCAGGGTTCAACAGATCAAACTAAAACATTTATTTGAATCTATTTCCTTGGTTATGGGCTTATAGCCCAAGAAACTCTCAAAAGGAAAATGAAAAAAAAAAAACAACCCATCAGAAAATTGAGGTAAGGACACACTCTAAACAAGGAAGCATATTATGCCTCATCTTGTAATCCTTGTTATCTCAATATTGTGTTAAAGCCCACATGCCAAAACAATGACAAATACCAGCAAAATATTGCACATCTCATATTAGCACCAAATCTCAGGGGATGAGGGGCCAGGGAGAGAAACTATATTTGCCAGTCATGTCTTCCTGGGTTTAGAGATCTTCTTTATCAGTCATACCATAACCTTCTGGAAGAACAGTAGATATATAATGAAGTTATTCACAACTAGTAATAATTCCTGGGAGCTTAATCAGAAGGGTTAAGTTCTGTTGTCTGCCTTAGTATGAATGATAAAGATATTTCATCCTAATATCTTTGTACTGACATACGTGACAAGCATAATGAAAAGTGTGGTACAATTAGTGTGTGGCGCTATTTGTCCAGAAGAGGGGTATGAAGAGGAGTGTATCTACAGGAGTTGTAACTTCTGGATATTGAGAGCAGTAAGTCATGTGGCATGATAGATGATCTAGAAAGACAGTTAAGGATCTTTTCCTTGAAGCCGCTAACTAATTACGTCTTTACTAAAGGACAAGGCTAGTTATTGCTATAACCATACATAAGAGCACTGGTAGGTGTACAAAATCATGACAGCAAACAGCTACGTAACAGATACCCCTATTCTAATTGTTTTTACATATATGACTGTAAAACAGATTTATTTAAGAGAAGGTAATAAATGTATCTGAAGAGAAATAAACCTTTTCAAGAGGCACAAAGGAAGATGTAAATGACATAGGCGGTAATGGTGTTACCCAACAGGGCTAGAAATGTAAAGGTGGAGTAAGTCCCAAGAGCTTTTTGATGTTCTCTTGACAAGGAAAGGTTCTGGGGGTTACATACCAGGTCCTGGGCATCATGAGAAACAGGAATATTCAAAAGCAGAAGGTCATAATAATATTGGAAAGTTGAGAATTATTTAAATCACCAAGAACAAATCTGATTTGAATATCTCCAGTTTTTCCTTCAGTGACTACCTAAAACAAACATTTAAATGTGAGGGTGTCAAGCCACATGAATCATCTTTAAAGCATTCAGTTTAATTAGACAAGGATAAAGAAGTTTAAACAATGTCACTGGAGCCTCATTCTTTGTATTAACCTCTGTCATAAAGCAGAGTAGTGCAATCAGTAAAAGTGAAAAAGTGATGGTTTAGTTAAGCTTATTTGTTACAGTCACTGCTCTTACACAAAGTGATTTTTATGGCCATAAACTTCCAGAAGAGTAGAAGTCAAGGTCATGAAACCAATGCATCATTCTGGTGGAAGAACTGTACTGAACCGCTTTCCTGTGTTATAGGAGAAGAGAGTGCAGTGGTATCTAACTGCTTTGTGAGCAAATGCTACATTGAAATCTATACTGCAGTACACATCTAGATAGACAAACTAATCAAGGGAATAGTCCTGCATTATTTTCTGTTGCCTGCTTTTACATTTGTGTACAACATGATACACTAAAACTGACATGGATAATGGGCTATTGCTATCATAGTCAATGTCTGCACTTCACTCATACTACACTTGTAAGGATCTCTTTTGTCAAATCCCTGAAGTTTGATAATTATTAACAAAATTCAAAGAGGCCCAGATTGTCAATGGGAGTAAGATGCTTAAATACCTTTGGGAACCTAGCCATAGGCAGAAGTATATATACAGGCTTACCTTTCAGCAGAGTACAAAAGGACTTATTGACTGTACATAGTGGTAAATATATTGCTGAATTAAAAATGGGTGGGAAAAATCTCATCTCAGACTACTTTACAGCAAGTATTCACGGCAAATACCACAAGTTCCAGTTGACAAAAAATAAGTAATTGAGAACTTGGAAGTATACATCATGTAGACAGGGCTTTCCTAAAAATATATATTCACACGGAAACTATCCCTTTTGCATCAGGGGAAACAACACAAGGAGGATCTTCAGGGGAAGGAGGTCTCCCTACCTGCCAATGATGAACAAGTCCGGTTCTGACCCCAGCTGCCAGCAGGTAAAACCCCTTCATAGCATGTCTTAGTACAAAGAAGAGTTATACAATCCAGATGTGGCTCTTAACAACGACGGCCAATTCCCCACTGTAGGAGCACAATAATTCTGCATAACAACTATAGGTGAAAGCCACACAATCCGACAAGAACAAAATATACTATAATCACCTTTGGTTTCTATGCATGGAGGTGGTAGGGAAATTTGAAAGCAAAAACCAAACCCTATGCAGCAGGTGAATATGGAATGCTGTAAAATATACTTGCTAGATGATATAAACAGGAATTATTAAGCTACTGCCAACAAATGTAGTGATTTAGAATAACGCTGCAGTACGACCACGTGTCAGCAGAGCTGTTGATAAGCTAAGGATTCCAAGTCAGGTTTTTAAAAAACAAACAAACAAACAAAAAAACCAAGACACTGAATCATATCAATTAAGAACAGATAAGCCTACAGAACAGGTAGAATGGTTTTAGAGTTTAGGCCATATAAAAGATGTCATTAAAACCGGCAAATTCAGCTGTCTATTAAAAGTGAGAATGATTGCAGTGTAGCTTAAAAAACCCCAAAACAGCAGCTAAAGTTGAACAGAGCACCAAATAAAGAGCGCACAACTGGACATCAGGCAGGCAGCGACAATGCCCACTAAAGATAAAGGGTCTGATCCCAATAGCATTGAAAGTCAATATTTAAAATATCATTGACTTCAACAAAGAAGGATCCGACTCAGTGAGACTAAGGCTATGTCTACACTAGCACTTTTGCTGGTAAAACTTTTGTTAGTCAGGAGTATGAAGAAAAATAAACACACCCCGAGCGACAAAAGTTTCTCCGACAAAAGCACGTGTGGACAGCACTATGTCGGCGGGAGACGCTCTCCCGCTGACATAGCTACCGCCACTCATTAGGGGTGGTTTAATTATGTTGACGGGACAGAGCAGCTACAGGAGAGATCTTACAGCAGTGCAGCTGCAGCGTCGGTACGGCTGGGCCGCTGCAAGGTCTATAGTGTGGACAGTGAAATTCATCAAAGTCATTGAAATCTTTCTTTGCTTTGTTGATTCCAGCAAGTCCATGCAAAACAGCTTTAGAGGAGAAAAAAAAATCAAAGTATTGTCCCCAACCTAGTAAAAAGGAAGAAAAGGAGCCAGCCAAGCCTGAGAGAAATATTTGCATCCATTTGCCAGATAGAACAAAGCTTCTGCATCTCGATCTTTCACAGAAAGTCACTTTTGGAATAGTCTACATAAAGTATTTGCTAAGTGATTAATATCATCTAGGCACCGTTAAAAGCACTGCAGTAGATTTCACTGACTTAAATAAAAAAACAAATTAGAAGTTGCATCGTGAAATAAAATGTTCTACTTGAACCAATAAATATGGTAGTAGCATAGTCCTGAAGACAAACGTTGCAGTATTTTGCTTGACCTTCGGCCAGTTTGACCAATTAGAGCGACAGTTGGTTGTGCGGATGTACGTTTGTTAGAAGTGTTCAAATCTCAGCTATCTGTAGTTCCATTGAGTTGAAACATGGCATTAATTCAGCAAAGATGCACACAGGTAGTTCGATGTTTAACAAGGAAGTAATACTAGTCTTTAAACAAAACAAAGATAGAAATAGTCTATGTATCTAAAAGCACTAATGCCTTAAAAAAATAGAACTATATTATATCCCGAATTGCAACTTTTCTGCTTTATATACAATGGATATACAAAATAGCTTGCCACCCTCTCTCTCACACACCCCAAACCTGGCTCAAAGCCAGAAAAATCACAGAAGGGAAAATAGCACATACCTCTCTTCCCCTTCACCCACACACACCTTCCCGTTACCACAACTACCATATGTCACAGACCACACACCACAATAACCACCACAACCCTCAGTTTTCCTTCCCTCCCTCCCACACACCTCTTTACCAAACTACACTCACTTAACTGTATAGGAGGAGGAGGAGGGGAGAGTTGGGTAACGGTGCTAATGGGAGGCTCACGTCACTGGGGCAGGAGGGAGGGAGGGGCAGAGGTAAAGTTGCAGTACATGGTCTATAGTGTACGGTAGTTGCGATCACTGTAAGGTGTGTGCCTGGGGGTGAAGAGGGGGAGGGTATGCACCACACTTGCCAACATCCTCAAGCAATCATTACAATCTAATTTACTCACATTTTTATGAATTCAGACACCTTGCCCATTTGTCCTCCTTCCACCACTCTGCACTTTCAGTCCGTACATGTCAATCCACATTTATTCAAACCTCCTTTCACTCCATCCTAACTTTCCACCCACACAGTCATTAGGCACATGCTTCCCAGACACACCATCTACCCATTCATTCCACACTCACCCCTCTGAGTACACCAGCACACACTGAATACGTACAGCCACCCATTCTGTACACCCTCCCCGTCCCACACACGCCACATCACCTCTCTACACTTCGTACCCATTCATGCCACGCACATGCCCCATCAGCCCCAGGAACAGTTCAAGCTTCATGAGGGGAGGGAAAGCTGAGCCATTGGCCCAGCCACTCAGAGGCAAAGCCCAGGGGAAGGACAGGGTTTCCTTGTGTTCAGTGGAAGTCTCATCTCTCTCAATAAACACCCCTGGTGCATGACTCCCTGCTACTATCCCATCTGTGCTTCTCCTGTGCAAGAAACAGGCACACAGAGCCTACTTCCCATGTCTCTGGCTCTCCCCCAGTATCTGATCTCCCACCTGTAACGCCTGGCTCCTCTTTCCCTCGGCAGAAAGTCACCCCCAAAGTCCCTCTATGTCCCCAACAAAGAGGTCAGACCAGCCTCATCATCCTGTTCCCCCAAATCCCTAATACACACGCCCCCCTCCAGCCAAGCTCCTCACTCCCTCAGGCAGCAGGTCCCTGCTTTTCCCCCTACTGGAATGCCTGGACTTTGAAACGAAGCCATGTCAGGAAGTGAGGCCTCCAGAGTCCTCAGTCCCACCCCTGTGACCATGAGAGGAGGCAGGACACCTGACCCCCAAAATCTCCAATATGTCCGCCCCCACCCAGCTTCTGTTCTTTTAGTGCCCCAGAGTATGCCTATCCCCTCAAACTCCTCCATCGGCCTCTGACCCCATCCCCGGGACCCTCAGCTGCCCTCTTACTTCTGGGAAGGCCCCAGGGCCCCCCATAGTCTACACCTCCCCATCTGTCTTCAGGGGGTGCCTAGCTACCCCATCTCCAGTCTTCGAGGGGCCAAATCCCCTCCCCCCAAAGAGTACCAGGATCATCACAGGGAAGAATAGAGCCTTGTCCCCTGGCTGGCAGCCAGAGCTAACTCCTGCCCAGCCCTGACTGGGCAAGCTCCACCCTGTGGAGGGATTTGATGACAATAGTGGGTTTCCCCATCACATGGGAAGGGAAACCAGCCCACAGGGATTCAGTTTGCCTGCATGGTAGGGCCCTGTCAAGAATGGAGAAGCTGCATCCCCACACCACACAGATCCCCATACTCTTCAGTGAAGCTGGGCAGTGGCCCCGAAGACTGGAATGGGCAGCATCTGGGGCAGCCCCTGAAGACATATGAAAGAAGACTGGCCCTGGGGAGGTCAGCATCAGGGGGACTAGAGGCACATAGGGAAACCCAGAGCCAACAGGCTCTGAGATCAAAAGGCTGAGAGCTTCACCAGTACCTGTCCTTTGTTTATACAGACAAGATGTAGGAGACTTGAACTCTGCTAGATAGGGTGAGAGAATAGGCTGCCATCAACCTGTGTAGCAGCTCGCAATGGTTGTCCTTCCTGGGGAGGCGCGTGACTGTAAAAGAATAGCTAGTGAGAGGGGATTTCCTCCACAGAAGGGCCTGAAAACGAGTAATCCACAGGGAAAAGCCCTATAGAGTAGGCAGGCCTGTAGGTCCTCTTCAGGTACCTAACTTTTCATTTCCTTAGTGGTGTGGCTTTGAGGCAGGTATGTTACGAGGGTAACAGCCCTAACTACTTCACAACTCAGCTTATATTAGATTTTCTATTTTGTAGGTTTTTATAAAGCATTCTTAAGTAGGTGGTTGGCTGCGCAGGAGCAGACTTACAAGTGGGGTGCAAATTCGGCAGCTAATGAAGAAGACGCGAATACACCAGGAGTGGTGATGCATACGGTTATGTGCAAAGAGTTTCTCCATCAGCAACCCTTGATGCATAGGAAGGAATAATGGCCTAAAATCTCATTTATTTATTTTTTTTTAAAAAAAAGAAGAGACTACAGATTTCAACAGATCCACTCAGGATACACTTCACTACTGAAGTTTGAGTAGATATACAGTGAAAGAAATCAAGTTGACAACAGCTGCTCCAACAACCCGTGAAAAAAAAACTCTCAGTCACAGCAACATTTCAAACCTTTCCTGTTAATGTTGGGAAACTAATCTAAACTTACTGGCTACCTATTTTTAGAGAAGGCCTAAATCCTGTTTCTCTCTCACCCCCTCCCCAGGACTTTTTATAATGTAACTAACTATGGAGTTGCTAGCAGTGCACCTCCATAACCTTGTAAATAAATTTCAAAAAGACTCTTTCGCAGCAGGGCTGAAAGTTGAAACTCCAGTGGAGTGACTCTGGATTTATGCCAATATAAGAGTAGCATTTGGTATTCTATATAACCGAGCTATTATGTAACCAGTAGAGCAGCGTGATTACAAACTTTTGCTATACATGGGACAGTAATGCAACTGTAAACCTAATCTTTACAGTTATTCAGTTTCTATTTTGCAGCTTTTGTACATAACAGTTTAAAAAATGATGAAGCTATGTCCTTCAATGTACCTTGCTATAAAACCAAAAACAGTCAAGGAAATTCTGTAAGGGGTGCTTCCTCCAGTAGACCCATTGTTCTCAAACACATCTCATACAGGACGATGCAAGCTCCAGTACCTGGTAACAATGGGCAAGTTAAGAGGATCTCTTGCTTGTGCTTCCATATCCATACATAAAGGGAACCCTCTGCACCTGGATCACACCCTTCTCATGCAGAGAGGGAGATCAGCCTACTCGGCAGCAGTCTCCCCTGGATGCCACAAAGAGCATTCCGAAACCCTGCAGCATTACAACGAGTGAGCAGAAAGCATTTGAAGTACAGCTCTCGTCACTGGATAAAGCAGCTCCAGGTTCCAAGTATCCATGGCTCCTCCTGCATGGCGTGGATCCCTAGAGAACCCAGTGGCTGAGGAAATCGTGGCAGCTCAGCTCCATGAAGTAAAGTACGCTTCTAGGTTTCCTTGCTTTCATGAAATTAAGCTAAAACAAAACTGTTAGTTTTGAACATTATAACTCAAGAAGTCAACAAAAAGTAGAACAGAAGAAGATTCAGATTTGCCAGTGACAGCAGCAATGATAAAAATTTCAGCACATGTATAACATTTTACAGTTTCAAAATACAATTCAAAAGCCCTGAGATAGGTGTCAGCCTCAGTCTACAAACGGGAAACAGAAAGAATAGAGAGAGGTGAAGAGTGTCTGCCAAGGCTACACAAAAAGTCAGTGGAAGAGAAAGAAAAGAACTCAAGATTAAGAGTTCTCCCATCCCCTGCGGGCCATTCTGCCTCTAGTAATAAGTCAATTTTTGCATCCACTGTTTACAAAAATTGTTTTTTCTGGCATCACGACAAACAATATACTTTGTCACATAAAATATAGCACAATTTCTAGTAATGCAGGCATACTGATACACTGGAGTTTGTTATCTATGTATAATCTTATTTGTCAACAGTTTACAAACCCATTATTGCTGTAAACAACTGTGTATATCATTAGTTGTTTTTCAGCTGACAATTGAACAAATGCAGGAAATAGGAAACAAACAGGAACACCACTGACAACATAGCATTTAGAAAATTCACTAGTCTTCCAAATCTGTCCAGTCTGTTAGTAACATCATTACGCAGCTTGGAGTTTATTAGTCATGTTGTAATGTGTTGCACAGAATCTTCATATCCAAATTCAGTTTTTGCACCTTGCTCCTCAAGGGGATGCTATTGAGTACTAGGGAAACATCCCCTTCTCCATCAGCTTTTAGTAAAGTGTAATATTTGTGATGGCTACTGGAGCAATGATTAAGGTTCTAATCCAGTTCCCTCCCTCTCCACCCTCTTAATGCCCCTAAAAAAGTCATAACTTGTACTTTACAAAGGCTCCTGGTGGACCCAAACTGTTTGTTTGGTCTCAGTTCACACCTGAATGATACACTCAGAAGTAGCCTTGCTTATTCCATTTTCCAGTATTAAAAAAAAAAAAAAAAAAAAAAAGAAGACATTGCATACTGACAGATCCATTTGCAAGACATGACTTCTATTTGGCCATCATTTTTTGCACACTCATTTGTACATGCAGATGAAGGTGGTGTAAGTTTTATAGCTTGTACATGCAAGTGAGTGTATAGAAACGTGTGTATGGAAACGGTTAGAGGCTGGGTTGATCCCCTTTTGGCAGTCCAGCCCTGACTGCCCAAGTTTGCCTTTAGATTTACTGACGCAATGCACTAAGTTCAGGGTGATCTGCATTCATTTCTCAGTGCAGAACTGAGCCTCAACAGCTAAGTTTACACATCATTAGTTATCCATTGTCATGACTGCATTAAGGGTTTTCAGGAAGGACAGACATTGAGGGAAAGCTGCAAAGTGATACTATATTATTAAAACATTGGATTAGAAATAAATAGAACATAAACCCAAAAGATTTTAACCAGATTTAAATATTTTTAAAATTCAAACTGACCCAAAGCAGAACTTACATTACAAAAGAAGAACAAAGTACATCATGATACTGATAACACAAAAAGGTGCATGGAAGCTAGATTTGTGGGCAAATTGTAAATTGCTCTTGTCCCAGTGACATTCTGGGCTCTGGATCAACTTTATTCAGAAGTTAAGATTTAAAATTTCCATATGGTCCACTCTGGTAAACAAACTATACGTTCTTTTTTGCTTCAGGGTGTCTGTACGACAAATTAATCACGCTAGTCCTCTTTGTCCAGATGTGTTCTCTTGTTATTGCCAACTATAGCCAGAAAACTAAATTCTCCACGCTATCCCAAGGAAGCCAGAGTTATTCCAAGCATGACTGATGATGAATTAAAAAAACAAAACACTCAAAAGCTTTTCAAACTAACAAGTATTGTCTATAATGTAGTAAATCGTTTAGAAATAAGGTAATTAAATAATCTAAAAAACCCACTCTTACTCTGCTGTACATTTATAAACACATATTTACAAAAATCTTTCTGCTTTGTTTTTAAAGGATGAGGTTTGCAGTTTATTAATGATCAGAATCTTTTGCTTGCCTGTTTCTTTGGTGTATTTGCCAATTTTACTATTCTTATTATTTTAAGGTTCAATAAAATGACCACCAATGTATATTAAAGGAATGGAACTAGGATATGTAATACATTTATATTATGTACTCATCTTTCCAGATTCTATTTCAAAAGATTATGGAAAAATCAAATCACTTTTGTGTTTTCTAACTACTTGTGCATTATACCCATTTAGGTTTCAGAGTAACAGCCGTGTTAGTCTGTATTCACAAAAAGAAGAGGAGTACTTGTGGCACCATAGAGCTCACTTCATCGGATGCATACTGTGGAAACTGCAGAAGACATTATATACACAGAGACCATGAAACAATACCAGCAGGAGAGTGGGGTGGGAGGAGGTATTGTTTCATGGTCTCTGTGTATATAATGTCTTCTGCAGTTTCCACAGTATGCATCCGATGAAGTGAGCTGTAGCTCACGAAAGCTCATGCTCAAATAAATTGGTTAGTCTCTAAGGTGCCACAAGTACTCCTCTTCTTTATACCCATTTAGGAGAGTGACAACAGAATAGATTCACAACATTCAAATCTAGTTAGGCTTGAATGATGAATAAACCCTGTATTTTACTAACTTAATTATGTGCTACAGTTTAAGTATATAAGTAGTCCCACTGAGGCCAAGAGGACTACTCAAGCACATGCTTATCTGTAAGACCGTAAGTGCTTTGCTGAATCGGGACCCTCAGGCCTGATCCAAAGCCCAGTGGAAGTCTTTCCATTGACAGCAGTGGGATTTGGATCAGGTCCTTTGACAATTTAGCCTTGCTAAAGGGGATTAGATTTCTGCAATTTTTTTTCTTTTTTTAAAGAAAGGTTTTGCACTGGCCTAAAATGTAAAAAAGTGTTTCCTTTAAATGTCAGTTACTAAAAATACCAAACCTCACTCAATAAATAATGGAATGACACACTTCTTCATTAAATAACATTTTTGTTACCAGCAAGGTCTTTCATAATTTTCTGAAGTCACAGCAGCAAGACAGAACAAATAATTTATTTTTATATGGATTCTGACTAAGATATAGTCTAAATTATTTCAGAAAAGATTCCTGTAAAAAATGCACCTTCACTGATGGGGAAGAAAATGGTTTAAAACCAAACAAGTTACTTAGGAAAGCAGATGAACAATATTAAATATTTAAAAACAAAGAATGTTAAGGTTCTGTTTCTATGTAACAAAACTGAAGCTTCAGAGTTAAGAGCTGCCATCCCATCCCTAATGTGCCTCATTATGCCTAGGTACTGCAGAACTTAAAGCAGAAGAGATCAGCCCCTAAGGTGTTTTGAGTATTCATTAAAGGTACTACTGAACAGCACGCTCTCTCTCTCCCCCCCACACACACTATAATGCCACCAATGTGCTTCAGCTATGACCTGGAGGAAGCCTTATATATAGAGGAGAGTTGTCTTGCCCAGTTATTCTCTGACCTCTTCGTTGAGTCTGCCAATAAGGGTCTACATTAGCAACAACTGTGATGACTGGTGTGGACAGTGGACAAACTTGCTTCCTACAGGCTGCTGTTATATTAACTATTGGTCACTGATGAAGCAGGTTTGATTTGAATTGGTGAGTCAGAGATGAAAGGCTCCACATCCCGCTACCCCTTCTCTGAGCCACTGAGTCTCTAAAATCACCCATTGTTCGGAAACCTGTTCAAGGCTAGGCACAATAGGGTGAGATAATCCTTGCTGCCATGGTTCCTGTGCATCCATCATTAGCAATAAGATTCGTGCATGAGGAAACTACAATCCCTGGCTTCAAGGAATTAGGGATGAACCAGCGGAGTTAATCTAAATGTACTTGCTTTCCTTGCTTTCACCTTTTTAAAAAAAAAAATTATGTAACATTTTGAAAGGGACAGTGTGAAAAATGAAGAGTCAACATGGTTTCCCCAATCTCCCAGCTTCCATTGAGATCCCTAGTATGAGAGAGCTGCTGCTATTATAAAGGCTCTTTTGGAGCCACTACAATGGCAAAGCAGGAGTAGAAAACATGGACAAGAACTTTATACTGACTCCATAATCCCTTGAAAATGAAAACAGTAAAATGGTTGCACATCTTGGCCCATTTCTGTTTGGTGCTGAGGCCTTCTATTTCCATTGACAACTAGGAACAGGCTCTTTATCAGGTCTAATTAATGCTTATGATGAAAACAGAAAAGCCAAATTTAACTACTGAAATCACTCGCCGGTTTGAGGTTAAGAAGAACCCACTTAGTGTTTGCAAAATTTAAGCTTCTAATGCTAAGGGGACTATTTTCTTGTCAGTGCACAAGGAACACTCAAATTAATGGGAGTTATGTGCACTTATCAGTGGAGACTACATCCTAGTCAACTTCAAGCAAATCAAAACCAAAATGTGAACGCAACAAAAAAACTTGTAACCCCTTTAAAATAAAAGTACTTAGCCAAATAATAGCAATTTAAAGACAGATCTGGCCTAACAACCTGTATGCGAAATTTCATCTCAAAGGGAAATAAAACAGCTAAATTATACATTCAACAAATTCAGGGATTGTAACAGCAACTGACATCATTATAGCATTGCTGTATCAATGCTACAATAAAGCCGCAGTTCCTATTTTCACAAATAATGCATTGAGGCTAAGTAAGAAATGGTGCGAAAGTCACACAATCATGGACAAAATACATTAGAAAGATTATTGCACAGGAGGCACTGTATGAGAAACAGAATACATTGGCTTCAAAATCTAAACTTGTTTCCCCTTAACTTAATGTAAAAAATAGAGACTGTATGACTCTGTGCAGTGTACTATCACTGTTAAAAATATAGTTACAAACAATAGCTCACTTACAGGGAATATCAGGAAAGCAGAGATCCTGGATTTATGGACATCCAAACTACAGTAATTAGGAAAAGAACAGTATAAAAAGAGCCAACTTATACATTTTAAAATTGAACAGGGTGACTGTATTTTTAAAAAGTTTCCATATGGCATTTGTACAGTATGTCCCAGGAAACCATGGTTACGATTCTCAAAATGATACACATGGGCAGAGCTTTACACCTACACAAAGTCCCATCAATCAAAGAGACTGTATGGACATAAAGGTCTGCCCACATGGGTCCCTTTGCAGGACTGGTGCTTTAGTCTCCAAAACTCATTTTGTTTAACAATCGCTCAGATGGCTTACAATACTATGCATGCCAATCAGAACCAATCACTTCCTTTGAATATGCTATGTTCCATTTCCATTGCAAGTTTGCATGCCTCATTTAAAAAAAAAAAAACAAATAAATTTTTAAAATGTAATATTGTATAGAAAGCTTGGACCTTGTAAACTTGGACCAAGAAACCAAAAAATTAAGACCTTCTAGCATGTGGTATAAAAAACCCAAGGACGTGTATACCTGCCTTCTGACTTACAGAAAAATCAGAATTTGCATAGGATATACTTTGTGCAAGGCAACAAGCCTCTTTAAGTATCTGGAATATAACTAAGCTTGCTCAGAGTTCTTTTCTTCATGGATATCAGATATCATCAAACTTGTGTTTTAAATAGTCTTTGATGACCTTGGCAATGGGTAGTTCGTCAAGCAGTTTTAGGTTTTGAAGGCCTATACACTGGCGGATTTTAATTCGGCATAGATCTTGCAAGTTTCTGGGCTGTCCTGAAATGAAAGACAAAAGGAACATATTTAAGTAAGATAATCACATTTAAGATGGGCCTCAAAAGATTACTTATATTATTATATATTATTTATTTGTCCAGCTCTGAAGACGAACAAGCAGTCTACTTAGAGGGTATGATTTAAGCAATTCAAGGATCATATGGCAAAGTTTAATAATCCCACTTTCCCCCTCCAACCAAGAGAAAAGGCTTTTAGTTTCTAACACATTCACAATGTATGTATGTCCCTGCAGACTGAGTTGAGACCGGGGCTGACCACAGTTCATGGAGGTAATGCTCTGCCAGTACCACTAGCACGTCAGCAAAAGCATTAATGGCTAGATTTTTCTGAAGAACTGAGTTCCCAGTTAGGTTCATTATCTTTAAAGGGAACTGCTGGACTCTGAGCAGTTTGGAAAGTCAGCCCCCAAAACAATTAACATAGCCAGCAGTATCTCAGAATAAATGCTATGGAATACTTTCACCCTTGATGTTTATGCATGTCACCAGTTACAGTACACAAATGTTTTAACTTCAAGTATTTCCTACATTGAAAAAATACACCCCTAAACAATTAAATCACCATAAAAGCAGCAGATGACTGTGTGAGTGGAAACATCTTACAATTTGTTTTCAATTACCTTGAATAGACCGGGTACCAGGGACACATGTAAATGCTTATATTGCTATCTCAAAATAATCTGTAATCAGTAGACCTTACTGCAATCCTTTGTCATCTTCCTCATAGTTAGTGGTGAAAGGTGGCATTTGCCTTCTCAAAGAAAGAAGAGAGGCACAAATTGCACTAAGTAGACAATTTGTATTGTTTTCCCCAAAATCATTAAAATAAACATGTAAACACTTTACTCAGCAGAAATCAAGCTGAACAATTTAAATGAAATATTTTCCAGTTTCTTCAAGATTTCTTAGATAGCAAACATGTAAATAAGGATCTTGTCTCAAAACAGACAATACTTTCAACAAAATGGTTATTGAGACCTCTGCAATTTCAGGTTATAAGGTAAATGGTCTAATGCTACCAGCGCAGCTATGTACATTAGGCAACAAGGCTACAAAATAGAGGTGATAGGATCTTCTTATCGTCTAGACTTGAGTTAGTCACTTTATTGAAGGCATATTCATCTCAAGTTTGGAGTTACTCTATTCCAAAGGAGAGTCTAAGGCCTTGTCTACACTACAGAGTTTTGTCGATGTAAATTAAGCTGACAATCAAAAACTGGTATAATTACATCGCTTGTGCATGTTCACACTACACTCCTTCTGTCATCAGAGCATGTCCACAATTGGAGCTCTAGCATCGACGGGGAGAGCAGTGTACTGTGGGTAGCTATCCCACTGTGCTACTCGCCACCTTCTGCAGCTAGGAGTTGTGGGAAGACAGAGTGGATTGCAGTGCATCATGGGTGCATGCTCAACGTCCCATGATGCGGTTCTTTCCGTCCCAGCATTCCATGGGCTTCCGACTGCATTTCGCAGCATTTTTCAACAGCCCCTGTTTATCTCCCAACATCTCTGTCTGAAAGGATAGACTCCCACACTGTTCTCTACTGCCACAGTCACTGTTATGAACACATCGTGGATGGTCATGCAGTACTTCATGAGCTCCCAATCTGAACATGAATTAGAGTTGCCTGACCTGCTGTGTGCCAAGGAAAGAAACAGCAGATGACTTTTGGCATTCACAGAGCAGCTGAAGATGGTGGACCATCGCTTTTGAGCTTGGGAAACAAGCACTGAGTGGTGGGATCATGTCATTAGGCAGGTCTGGAACGACTAGCAGTGGCCAGTTCCTTCCTGGAACTGTGTGCAGAGTTTGCCCCAGCACTGTGGCATAAGGACACCAAACTGGAAGATGCCCACTCAGGGGAGAAGCGCATGGCAATCGCAGTGTGGAAGCTGGCAACTCCAGACTGCTACTCATCAGTCACGAATCAGTTTAGAGTCAGGAAGTTGACCCTTGGAACTGCGTTAACACAAGTGTGCGGGGCCATTAATTACATCCTGATACGAAGGACTGAGATTCTTGGCAATGTGCGTGAATAGTGGATGGCTTTGCGGCAATGGTGGATTTCCTAGCTGCAGAGGGGCAATAAATGGCATGCATAATCCAATTTTGGCCCCAGACCATCTTGTGACAGAGTACATCAATAGAAAGGGGTACTTCTCTAGGGGACTGCAAGCGCTTGTAAATCACTGTGGGAGTTTCACTGACATTAACCCAGGGTGGCCGGGGAAAGTGCATGACGCACACATCTTCAGGAACACTGGCCTGTACAGAAAGCTCCAAGCAGGGACTTTCTTTCCAGACCAGAAGATTCCAGTGGGGGATATTGAAATGCCCATCGTGATCCTGGGAGATTCAGTGTACCCATTACAGCCATGGCTCACAAAGTCTTACACAGAAAACCTGGACAGCAGCAAGGAGCGCTCCAACAGGCTGAGCAGGTGCAGAATGACCATGGAATGTGCCTTTGGCAGATTAAAAGTGCACTGGCAATGCCTTTATGGAAGGTTAGACCTAAATGAGGAAAACATATTGCACGCCCCATAATATTTGTCAGGCTAAGGGTGAAAAGTTTCTCCCGGGGTGGAGCGCCGAGGCAGACCGCCTTGTTGCTGAATTTGAGCAGCCAGATACCAGGGCTATTAGAGGGGCACAATAGGGGGCTATTTGAAAGATGGAGGCTTTAAGGCAACATTTTGATCATGAGCCCCAGTAATACAGCACTCTGACATGCTTTCTTAACTTGCCGCCTTGCATGAAAATTGTGATGTTTCCTGACTGGGATTTGTAGTCGGCAAATAATCAAACGGACATTATGTATTACTACCAGCAGCAACCACCATATGAAGGAGACAAATAAAGGCGGCTATCTTTCAGAGAGTTCATTTTTATTAAATACCAATTAGCAACACACATACAAAAAGCTTCGTGGGAGGGGAGATAAGAGTGCAAGGCAGTGTAGGCTCTCCTAGCCATGTGTAAGTCCAGCTATCATTTTGGAAGCCATCTGACAGGGTGGAGTGAACAAGGTACCAAAATGTTACAAGGAACATGTGGGAAGAGTTTGGGAAGGGTATTGAAAGCAGTTCTGTATCGGCTGCAGAGGGGGGTGAGCATGCATGTGTTCTGCCTAGAGCATGATTAGGGATTTCAACATCTCTGTTTGCTCCTCCATCACTTTTATCATCCATTCTTGACTATTTACAATGTGCTCCTCATTCTCCTTTCTGTCCTGCCTTTCTTTTTTAATTTTTTCCCTTCAGGGTCTCTCTCCACAACTTGCATTCTCTTTATTCGGCCTCTGAGAACTGGAGTACCTCCCGGAACATGTGCTCCTTGCTCTGCCTTGGTTGCTTCCTTATCTGGCAGAGGCACTCTGCAGATGCGTAGGGGGTTCTCCTGAAGGCCACATCTGCAGAAGCACAAGAAACAATACACAGAATCATGATTGTTAGTTCACACACACAGTACTGAATCATTATAGTAAAAATACCTCTTTTGACATACGAATCACTTTCGCACTATCCTTTAGAAAGCACACATCTCAGTGAACACCCTAAACATGGTGACTTTGGGCTGGGTGAGGTTTGGCATTCAAGATAGGGCAAAGGGTCTACGTGGTTTTTTAAGGGGATCAATGCAGGTGACTAGGGACAATATTGTAAATTCTGCCACCTTTTCCCACAGGCATGGGCCATTGAAGCCAACATCTCACTCCTGAGGGTGAGCAGGAATGCAAGGGTGCATCTCCTGCATGCGTGCGGTTTCAGACTCAGTCCCTGTGCTGCTTGCCTATGTGATGCTTTGGTCCCAGCATAACTGATTGCTGAGTGACATGGGAAAAGTTTCCTACAATGCCTGAAAGAACAAAGCAGCTCTGCCAAGGAACCTTTGGCACAGGATTAGCGAGTACCTCCAGGAAAGTTTCCTAGAGATCTCTCTGGAGGATTCCTGTGAAATCTCGGTGGGCATTTACACACTGTTCCACTGCACTGCTTTGCTGCACAAGGGAATGTGGAGCACACTCAAACACAGCTAGTCTTGTACATATCAATCCCTTCACCCACTTCTAGAATATACAGAGCAAAGGGACAGCATATAATCAAGCAGCATCAACTCAAAAAGATCACTTACCAGGACTCTTCTCTCTTGCATCATGCGCGCCAGAGACAGACTTCTGGGACTGGCTAGAGGTCCAGAGTGGAAAAGAGGTCCCGACTCGCCACGCCACTGGACAACCCTGCCATGTGTGCCATGTTGTCCTCCAACTCGGCCTCCTTGTCCATGACTTCGTCCTTGGGGTTAGGTCCACTATTCGCTGCCTCCAGCCCTGCCAAAGTATCCACAGGGCTCTGGGAGGTGGAGGTCACCGCCACGGATGACGTCCAGCTCCTTATAGGAGCAGCAGGTCTTCAGCACAGCACCAGACAGACCCTTTGCCTCCCTTGCCTTCTGGTATGCCTGCCTCAACTCCTTTATCTTCGCATGGCACTGCTGCATGTCCCATTTCTAGCCCTTATCCAACAAGCCATGAGAAATCTGCCTGTAGGTATCGAAGTTCCTACGATTGGAGCAGAGCTGGGACTGCACAGCCTCCTCTCCCCACAGTGACAGCAGATCCAACAAATTGGGTGTGCTCCAAGCAGGGGGGCGGGGGGGAGAGTTGCTGCGAGGAGCCGCCACAGTCAGCTGGGAAGATGCGATGTGAGCTCTCCAGGCCGAGAAAACAGGAGATGGAATTTCAAACATTCCCAGGCCTTTAATGAGGGCGGGTGGAAACTTTTGTACCTGGGTGCAAGGTAGCAAAGTTCAAACTGCTGACCAGAACGGTCAGGATGGGCACTGTGGGACACCTCCCGGAGGCCATTTGCAGTGACATAACCAAGCGTGGTGTCTACACTGACGCTTTGTCAGTATAACTTTGCCTCAAAAAAAATACACCTCTCATCAAGGTGGTTTTATTTTGTCGGCAAAGCAGGAGAGTTTTGTCGGCAGAAGGAGCATTGTCGCGTGTACACCTCTACTGTTTTGTCGACGAAACCTGACTTTTGTTGAAAAAATTGTGTAGCATAGACAAGGGTATGCAATTGACGTAAGTTCACTTGCATTCTACAGTCCTCTTGTTAAAAGTGATAGTCAACTTCTGTCTACATTGTTTCCTTGTATTATTAGAAGGCCCAACCTCCATATAACGGGATATGTTATTTCTGGTTTACTCTGTGCATACTTCAGCACTTCCTATGCAGAGAGTTTCACCCTTTTGTCTGGGTGCATTTTTCACATAACAGGATGGAGAGGCAAATTTACAATTGAATTTTGTCTTTTTAAGAACAAAAATCAGCAGAGGAAGTGAAGTCTGGTAGGTGTAGCACTGGAAACTAATTTAAGCTCATTTTGAAAGTTACTAGATTTGAAATAAAAGACTTTGGAGCTTTCTTTCATGCCAGCAATAATATTTCTACGACACTCCCCATCACGGTAGTTAAATGCTAATTTTTAAAAAATATAATATTTCAGTCATGATGTTGTGGTTCTCATTATAGATCACTGATGACTTAGCTACATCAAATAGAAAAATTCTATTATAATAGAATATATGAGTAAAATTATACAGCTCACATACTTAAGCTTCAGGGTGTGGGGGAAAAATTGCTTTTGACCTGAGACCAAGCATGGGAAGTTTCATACTCCAAAAGAAAAGCTTCTGATAAATGTATCAGTGAATGAAATGGAAGCATCTCTTAAAAACTTTAACCAGAAAAAACAGTGTTTGCTACTAGCGAACACTACAATATTCCGTGTGTGTATTAGTATACACAAGAATACAGCTATGAGCCAATGATTTCTGGTTTCAGAATCACATGCTATCTAAATTAACATCCTGTGATCTGTTTGAGAGTAAAACAGAACAGACAATGTAAAATAGCCAGAAGAAATTGGACAGCAGTTAAATTTAGGGAGTTACTAGAGACCCGATTGTCAAAAGTTTGACATTTCCCCCTGATAAGCCTAAGAATATTTCCTGAGAATGTGTTAACAAAGGACATTTCCAATGTTAAGCACCAGTTGCTATATCTAGTGGCTGTTAGTGTCTTAGGTCATGCCTTGCAAATTCCAGGGTTATTAATGCATTTGTGATTTATTAGAAACGGTGTCTAGAGCACTTACTCATTCTTGGTTGCATCTGAATGAAAAAGAAAAAAAAATTTAAGGATTATAGACCAACATCAGTGAACCTTAGTTTGGCAAATGTAAAATGTTATTAGTAACTTGGCAAAGCAAGACAGATTAAATGATGAATAAAGTTCTGACTAGAAATGATTAGGAGAGAACAAGCAGAGAGAATTTGCTGCATCGTGACTTTGGAAAGATATTTAGGATAATAAGATTTTTAAAAAGTAGAACAGAAAAGAGCAAACAAAGAGTAGAAGGACTTTCAAACCAGCAACCTGATTCATGGACTGCAACGAGATACAAACTAGTTCTATAGACAGTAAATACCCCTTAAAGAAATTCCTTGCCCATTCCCGAACAGCCATCTATTTTGTTGCAAATTTTATTTTGGAGTTGTTCTTTTATTGTTATATTTGTGTTATTACAGTTATGATCAAGCCAGTGAATGCTCATTGCTCTTGTAGGGCTCAAGGTTTGGTAAAACATTCACATGAGTAAATCAGCTGTTTTTCATAGATGGCTATATTATGCCTTATAATAAAGACCAAAAAAATTAGAAGTGGGCAGAACTACTAATCTGTTTTTATAGCTGACATTTCATCTGGTCTCTTCTCTCCAAAAGCAATCCATCAATGTCAGCTGATGCTTCAGAGGAAAGTAGAAATTCCCCGTAATCTGTTTATTTGTGCAATACTCCACTCATCCCAGACAAATTTCTTCCTATCACATCACTGATTATTTTATGGTCTAAACTATGGAGTACTGATGGCTCAATGATTTATCCCACTTAGTGGGACAGATTTTTGTTCTTATAAAATGTGTAAAATTTTTCTCTAAGTTAGATGCCTCAACTGCTTGCAAAACAAGTTCCGGAGGTTTCTTATGTTGATTAAAATTATTTATTTAGAAAAGCATTGTTGATCTTAAAAAGAAAAGGAGTACTTGTGGCACCTTAGAGACTAACCAATTTATTTGAGCATGAGCTTTCATGAGCTACAGCTCACTTCATCGGATGCATACTGTGGAAACTGCAGAAGACATTATATACACAGAGACCATGAAACAATACCTCCTCCCACCCCACTCTCCTGCTGGTAATAGCTTATCTAAAGTGATCATCAAGTTGGGCCATTTCCAGCACAAATCCAGGTTTTCTCACCCTCCGCCCCCCTCCCCCCCACACAAACTCACTCTCCTGCTGGTAATAGCCCATCCAAAGTGACCACTCTCTTCACAATGTGTATGATAATCAAGGTGGGCCATCTCCTGCACAAATTCAGGTTCTCTCACCCCCTCACCCCCCTCCAAAAACCACACACACAAACTCACTCTCCTGCTGGTAATAGCCTATCCAAAGTGACCACTCTCCTTACAACGTGCATGAAAATCAAGGTGGGCCATTTCCAGCACAAATCCAGGTTCTCTCACCCCCCCTGCCCCAACACACACAAACTCACTCTCCTGCTGGCAATAGCTCATCCAAACTGACCACTCTCCCCACAATGTGCATGACAATCAAGGTGGGCCATTTCCAGCATAAATCCAAGTTTAACCAGAATGTCTGGGGCGGGGGAGGGGGTAGGAAAAAACAAGGGGAAATAGGCTACCTTGCATAATGACTTAGCCACTCCCAGTCTCTATTTAAGCCTAAATTAATAGTATCCAATTTGCAAATGAATTCCAATTCAGCAGTTTCTCACTGGAGTCTGGATTTGAAGTTTTTTTGTTGTAAGATAGCGACCTTCATGTCTGTGATTGCGTGACCAGAGAGATTGAAGTGTTCTCCGACTGGTTTATGAATGTCATAATTCTTGACATCTGATTTGTGTCCATTTATTCTTTTACGTAGAGACTGTCCAGTTTGACCAATGTACATGGCAGAGGGGCATTGCTGGCACATGATGGCATATATCACATTGGTGGATGTGCAGATCTTGAGATGGTCTCTTCTTGTACTAAGATAACTGCTTGAATACAACAAATTCCTCCCATTTTACCCTCAATTTCCATTAACTCCCCTAGCCTTTAAAAAAAAAAAAATCTCTACAATTTTAGTTGAGAATATTGTTACATCTCAAGCATGAGTGAGCTGCTTCCAAAATAACCACTAGGGACTTAGAGGGTTGGCTCCTGAAGTTGGGAGTGAGTGGTATAGTTCAATACATTCTACAGTACTTTGACACCAGGCACTTTTTTACATAACATAAACTGAGAGGCACAAGTTTTAAAGAAAAAAAAACTTAGAAATATTTCTCTAGCATCTCTATGCACTAGTTGTCAGAGTTGGAAGGGACAGGGTTAACAGTGAACTTTAAAGGTCTTTAAAAATACAGAGCAGAGGTTCCCAAATTTCATCTTTAAAATGCTGCAGTAGTCTATTTTCAAAACATTCCTGCCCTTGATAAACCAGCCAACTTTCTTCTCCTCAAAATATGTATGTAAGGGCTGTAGAAATGGAAACACTGATGGCTCTAGAAAAAGGATATTTGCAAAGCTAATAACAACATAGTCCTCTCTCATAGTCAGTGATGTTCTTACTCAGCTAACAGGATCTGGATGTCTTCCTTCCAGAATATGTGCACTGTCCTTGGAATGCACAATCTCTGTCCACCTAGTGCCTTAGCCAATGTAGCCACAAATCAAGCAGCTGGCAAGAAAGCACGGTCTGCACTATATTGGCACACTGCAAATTTTAAATCTCCCTCCCCATTGTTTCTGAAGGAGCGTATAAGCAGAAGTTGTGTCCTATCTAACCAGTCTCCGCCTAAATTCTGATTTAATCATCAGTACCACAATCCAGTATTTATGATAGTTTGTTCCCAGTGATCCAAGGCACCAAGATCAGAACGTAAACACATACCTTTGTAATCAGCAAAGATGCAAAAGGAGATACAATACAGAATATTTTAACAACAAATTGACAATGAGGGGGTTGTTTAATAACTATTATTTCTCTACCTGGATCTCTCATTATATGGGGGTGGTCTATCATAAATGGGGGGAAATTTCACCTGAAGTGTCTCCCTGGTTAGCACAACTCTACCTACTTAGCCTGTCCACTGTGTCTACATGTGGAAATGATGGGATAGCTCATTCTTCAATAGCTCCCCATGTGGACGTTATTCCAAAATAAAAAAAAATCACTTTTATTCTGGAATGGAATGTCCATGGGGGAACATTTCCGGAAGAGCTATTGCTAGTCAATTTCCCCATGTGGACAAGGTCGTAGGAAAAAGAGAGGAGGCCCTTTCTAATAGTCACCTGACAGCTTAGACTCAAGGTTTATTAAGACAATGCTAGAGTTAGTAGCTTTAATAGTTTTAGCCCAATCTCTTTCTGGAATGCCAAAACCAGCTTGAAAAAAAGGAAACGGAGAGAGACCCAAAGACATACGATGATCCAGACTGGCTAGGTGAATGCCGTTGGTTCTGTTCCTGTAACATAAGCTTTCCTCTTATCTAACTTAACTAAAAGCTAAGTGAAAAATTAGATGTGACTCAATATGTACATAGGTGGTTTGTTGCTATAAAATCCTTTTTCAGTAATGCTTTTTTCCAACTATTAAATAATAATATTTTGTTTCAAGATGGTTGTGGGTCACTATCACTGGTCACAAGCTCCTGAAACCTGCAGAATGGTAACTGGTTGGTGTACATGGGAGAGCGTACCCAAGTCCTGGTTCTAAGAGTGGAAGAATCAAGAGATTTCACCCCGAGACAGGAAAGGGCCGAACACTTGAGGTGGATGAACTCAAAGAGACCAGAAAGGGGGAAAAGGTGCAGGGAGGCCATAACAGCGACTGACATTTTGGTACATAGAATACATTTTTATGTTTGTCTGGGAGTGGGTTGCTAAAATAAAATGGGGCCAACTGATAGTGGATTATCTATTTTTGTTTCCCATCCGATTTGTTTAGCACAAAGGAGCAATCTATTATTAAATTTTTACAACTGTGAGAGAACAAACAGACATCATAGTTAAAAAAAATACCCAACATCCTTTTTTAAAGGCCCCTGAGTTTTCCATTGACTATCTCATATGCTAAGAGCATATCATCTTTTAACTCAAGAATAGCTTAAGGAATTGAGCCTATCCCTGTTGCTTAAAAAACAAACCTACTGTGCTAATATACACATTGCAGGAGCCCATTCTCTAAGGGCTGGTGTGCTTTGCCATGCAGGTCAGACCATGGGGCAGGAACCTTTTAGTTCGTGCCCACAGCATCCACACAAGGGAGTTATGGTGCAGCACTGTGATGCACGCTGCTAGGTAAGGCATGCCCTACGAAACATATTGACATGTTGCAGAAGAGGGAGCAGGACTGTGTAAAAAGGATCTAGTCACCTAACAAACAGCTCCCACTGAAGCGAACAGGAGTCCTGCTCCTACTGAAGTGAATAGGAATCTTGCACTTTATTTCAGAGGCTTGATCCTGCTCTGACCGTTTAAGAAATGCAGTATCTAGAATTCCAAATCTAAGCAGTAATAGTAAAATGGCTAGGGAAGTCAAGTGACATAACAGGATTTGGTTTTGTACCATTGTAAATGCCACTATGAAGATTTCACTGGTCTAAAACAAATCAAATCCATATGACTAGTATGAATATCAAACATGACAATCATATACTCAGACTATTTCCCCTGCCCCTCGAAAGGAACAGTTGCATAGTTTGTGGCTATCAGTACAATAGTGCACTGTGAAACTGAACAGATTCCTCTCCCCCCAGTAACTAGTTCCATAGGACAAAGCTAGCATTTTACCCCTATTTAACTTTATGCAACACAAGCTAGTTTAAAAGCTCCAGTTTAATTTAAAATCAGTGATGACCATACCTCTGCTATGAGACATCTACAATAAGCATATTTTCAAACTGCACTAAAAACCAAAATTCCAAGTAAGTTGGGGGTTTTAGATTAGTCATGCAGATGTCCATCAAAGTTCAGTATTTCTGGCATAGCAAATGTGTGCCGAAGAAGGGTATCTCTGGCTTGAAAATTTGCATATGGAAGCAAAAATAATCAGTCAACTCTGTGAAATGAAGTACGGAGGTGTATAGTAAGATTTTTAAGATTAACAACATTGGGATTTTAGTACTCTGAACACACATCAGAATTTACTTCTTGTTTGTAATATAATCAGTAATTTGACTGATATGTAGTCTTTGTTAAATCATATGTAGTGCTGGTGTTTTCACCAAAAATAGCTCCAGTATCATACTGCTTAGATATCTTCCCTTTCATATTTCTTTTTTAGGAAATGATATATCAAAGAAAAGTGTTCTGAAAGAAATTCCTGAATTAATAAGTACTTTACAAAAAGGTGCTATTGGACCATCTTACAGTTTGAATACCTGACATTTTACTGTATGCTATATTCTGTTCCTGGACTAAGTTACCTTTACTTAAAAACACAGAAATAGGTATATCAAGAGTTTTGTTTGCACAAAGGGATCTTCAAACTGCTATGCTCAGATAGCAAAGATTCAAAAGAATTAAATGAACAAAAAACCCAGTTACAGGCTAAAAGCTGATTTGTGGGGTATATTTTCAAAGTGTTGTGCCAGTTTCAGTCAGCCAACTCTGACTGTAATGACAGTCACACTGCTAAAATGCTGCAGAGAGCTTTGAAAATTTACTCCCTTTGTTTTTCTCAACTGAAAGAAGGTGGGTTGTGTCAATTCTTTGAAAAGGTGATTTGATCTATCTTCAATATGCTACATAAAAGAACCAAAAATTGTTTGAAGAACATACTCGTCTTTGAACAGTTGTTACTAGTGAGAAGAGGAAAGTATTGTGGAACTTGTGTAAGATTTTATTTATTTAACAGGGCCAATGATAAAATAACTGATTCATACAGCCCTAACACAAAGCAAAACCCATGCTCTCAAAACAGAGGCCATTTATCAGTGTGAGATTACCACTAGCACCTAGTGAGGCAATAGATTTTCACAATTTCAGTAAGTTTCATGAATGTTACCACACACACATAAATTAAGACTAACATTGAGCTTAACAAGACTTCTTCCAATTAATTCCTAGCAGATGATTTCAAGGAATTACTGCATTTGTTTTAAGTGTTGTACCTGGGTAATTAAGGTTGCAACAGAATTTTACACTGTGAAATTCCTATATTCAGAGGAGTTTAACTACGCAATCACAAAACAGTCAAAGTTTAAATTTTTTTGCCTAAATTACAGCACAAAATTTAGTTTTACTTAAACCGTCTCTCAGCAGGGAGTTTCCATATTGTCCTTGTAGGGGGTCTCTATTGATCTTTAAAATTTCATGCACACCTACAATGCTGTAAACATTTTCTAAAGCATACAATTTGAAATCCTTTGTTAAAGCTGATGCCTTGTCCTTTTGAAAATATAAAATAACTGATCTTAATACAACCGAATTAGTATTTTACCTAACCACTGATCTGAGGCAACATTAGGGCTGTCAAGCGATTAAAAAAATTAATTGTGATTAATCGCACAATTAAACAATAGAATACCATTTATTTAAATATTTTTGGATGTTTTCTACATTTTCAAATATATTGATTTAAATTACAATGCAGAATACAAAGTGCACAACTCACTTTATATTTATTTTTGATTACAAAGGTTTGCACTGAAAAAAAAACCAAAAGAAATATTACTTTTCAATTCCCCCATTGCAAATATTGTAGCGCAATCTCTTTATCGTGAAAGTTGAATTTACAAATTTAGAATTATATAAAAAAAACACACCACACCCAACCCCTGCATTCAAAAATAAAACAACGTAAAACTTTGGAGCCTACAAGTCCATTCAGTCCTACTTCTTGTTCAACCAATCCCTCAGACAAACAACTTTGTTTACATTTGCAGGAAATAATGCTGCCTGCTTCTTGTTTACGTCACCTGAAAGTGAGAACAGGCATTCCCATTGCGCTGTTGTAGCCAGCGTCACAAGATATTTACATGCCAAGTGACCTAAGGTTTCGTATGTCCCTTCATGCTTCAACCACCAATCCAGAGGATATATGTCAATGCCGATGACAGGTTCTGCTCTATAACAATCCAAAGCAATGCAAACCAATGCATGTTCATTTTCATCATCTGAGTCAGATGCCTTACAACTACAATACCCACCTGCTGAAGTGAAGAAACAGACTGACAGAGCCAGAAGAGTACCCAGAAGTTACCTACTACAGGACAGGCCCAACAAAGAAAATAACAGAACGCCACTAGCCATCACCTTCAGCCACCAACTAAAACCTCTCCAATGCATCATCAAGGATCTACAACCTATCCTGAAGGATGACCCATCACTCTCACAGATCTTGGGAGACAGGCCAGTCCTTGCTTATAGACAGTCCCCCAACCTGAAGCAAATACTCACCAGCAACCACACAACAAAACCACTAAAAACCCAGGAACCTACCCTTGCAACAAAGCCCATTGCCAACTGTGTCCACATATCTATTCAGGGGACACCATCATAGGGCCTAATCACATCAGCCACGCTATCAGAGGCTCATTCACCTGCACATCTACCAACGTTATATACGCCATCATGTGCCAGCAATGCCCCCCTGTCATGTATATTGGCCAAACAGGACAGTTTCTACGTAAAAGAATAAATGGACACAAATCAGACGTCAAGAATTATAACTTTCAAAAACCAGTCGGAGAACACTTCAATCTCTTTGATCACTTGATTACAGACCTCAAAGTGGCAATTCTTCAACAAAAAAATTCAAAAACAGACTCCAACGAGAGACTGCTGAATTGGAATTAATTTGCAAACTGGATACAATTAACTTAGGCTTGAATAAAGACTGGGAGTGGATGTGTCATTACAAAAAGTAAAACTATTTCCCCATGTTTATTCCCCCCCAAACTGTTCCTCACAAGTTCTTGTCAACTGCTGGAAATGGCCCACCTTGATTATCACAACAAAAAGGTCATTCCCCCCGTCTCCCGCTGGTAATAGCTCACCTTACCTGATCACTCGTTACAGTGTGTATGGTAACACCCATTGTTTCATGTTCTCTGTGTATATAAAATCTCCCCACTGTATTTTCCACTGCATGCATCCGATGAAGTGAGCTGTAGCTCATGAAAGCTTATGCTCAAATAAATTTGTTAATCTCTAAGGTGCCACAAGTACTCCTTTTCTTTTTGCGGATACAGACTAACATGGCTGCTACTCTGAAACCAGCAAAAGGTTGATTTTTTTTTTTTTTGTCGTTCGGGTTCTGTAGTTTCCGCATTGGAGTGTTGCTCTTTTATGACTTCTGAAAGCATGCTCCACACCTCATCCCTCTCAGATTTTGGAATGCACTTCAGATTCTTAAACCTTGGGTCAAGTGCTGTAGCTATCTTTAGAAATCTCACATTGATACATTCTTTGAGTTTTGTCAAATCTGCAGTGGAAGTGTTCTTAAAACAAACAACGTGCTGGGTCATCATCCAAGACTACTATAACATGAAATATATGGCAGAATGTGGGTAAAACAGACATACAATTCTCCCCCAAAGAGTTCGGTCATAAATTTAATTAACGCTTTTTTTTAAATGATCATCATCAGCATGCAAGCATGTCCTCTGGAATGATGGCTGAAGCATGAAGGGGCATACGAATGTTTAGCATATCTGGCACGTAAATACCTTGCAATGCCGGCTACAAAAGTGCCATGCGAACGCTTGTTCTCACTTTCAGGTGACATTGTAAATAAGAAGTAGGCAGCATTATGTCCCGTGAATGTAAACAAACTTGTTTGTGTTCGCAATTGGCTGAACAAGAAGTAGGACTGATTGGACTTGTAGGCTCTGAAGTTTTACACTGTTTTGTTTTTGAGTGGTTATGTAACAAAACAAATCTACATTTGTAAATTGCACTTCCACAATAAAGAGATTGCACTACAGTACTTGTATGAGGTGAACTGAAAAATACTATTTCTTTTGTTTATCATTTTTAGAGTGCCAATCAAAAATAATAATATAAAATGAGCACTGTACACGTTGTATTCTGAGTTGTAATTGAAATCAATATATTTGAAAATGCAGAAAAACATCCAAAATATTTAATAAATTTCACGCGGTATTCTATTGCTTAACAATGCAATTAAAACTGTGATTAATCACGATTAATTTTTTTGAGTTAATCGCGAGAGTTAACAGCCCTAGTTAATATGCAACTGTTACTTGACAATGGTTAGCACTCACACTATGTAGACTGTGCATAGGATACACCAGTTAGTTGTCTCCTTCTAGAGGTGTATGCAACCTACTTGGCTAGTCATAGATGATTTTCCTCATTGGCTAAACTTGTCATCTGGATGGGGATTAAGCTCAATGAGAGTTATGGGGAGACAGATTTAAGTGGGTTTTTTTGGGACCATCTTAAACTTTCAAATATGTGGCATTTCAGTTAACCTGAACTTGGAATTTTTCTAATGATTTTTAGACTACAATGTTCTCCTGTGTGTTTTTACTTTACAGCTACTTTCTCAACCTGAACTCCAATTTAAGTGTTTCTGTCTGAGATTGTAACCATATATGTAAATAATTACTGCTCACACTGTATTCATGAAAAGCTTTTCATTTTGTTTTTTAAATGGTCTCAAAGTTCAACCCCACTGCATTCTTCAGAAGACTATGAAGAGGCTGATCCTGATTTCATATTCCTAAACCTCTGCCAGGACATGGCGTAAATTACCTGTCATTTAGTCTCCCAGGACAATTAACGTGTGTTGCTTATGGCCTCCAAAATAAGACCTGACTAGCTGACCTCAGCTACAGTGGTGATTGACAGGTAATGTCTCGGGAGGGAGACAGTGAAAGTCACAGCAGATTGGGGAAAGATGAAGAAAACAAAACTCATGCAGCACTTTTAATCTTCAAAGCAATATATAAACATTAATTAATCCTCCCAACCATCCCTGTTAACTAGGCAGGTATTATCTATTTTCCAGATTGGGAAACCAAGGCAAAACTTCCAGCTCCATGCTTAGACTAATCTGGCCTCTCAATATGTAAAGGAGTCCCAAGACAAAAGGAAGTTAAATGTCTGACCCCCACATCTCACTGGAAAGCACAGGAGAGATTTCCTCAGGGAAATGTAGACAAATAAATCAGGTCTTTCTTATAGATCTAATTCAAAGATTGGAGATGTATTTAGACTTGGTCTCTTGTCTGTTCTCCATTATAGGGAGCTATAGGCTCTCTGTAGTGAGACTATTGGTACCAGTGTTCTGACTCCAGTTTAGGAAAAAAAGTTCAAAGCAACAAGCCCACAAGCGCCAGCAAAGACAGAAATATACTATATTTCTTCAAGATGCATAAGAATTTTCAATATGGTGACTTATGCCTAGACTGGAAAACAGATGGTAATTGTCTAAAGTGTCTATGTAGTTCCTTGCTTTTGAAAGTACATCTTAAAAATATTGGCTTGATGCCCTTTACAAATTAACTTACAATTTATAAAACTTTGCCTTCCAGTGGTGGCTCCCATAGTTAAAATAGAGACTATTATGACTGATCTAAGACATTCATTCAAAGCCCTGGGTACACACACAAAATACATCAACAAAGCTATACATTAAAAAACTGGACTAACATCCAAACAAAAACTAAATGCCTTGCAAGCTCCAAATCTAAGACTCTAAAACACTCTACTTTGCTACTGAATGAGACGGCAAAAATTCAAATTGTCCACTACTAGAAATAAATTTTTCAGTGTCCTAACAATAGCTGATGTGGTGGAGGCAAAGAAATTTTCTCATGCAGTGCCATGGCATGAGATTTCACAAATTCTTTATGTAACCATCTGTCTCACCTGAAGAAGACCTCTGTGTGGCTTGAAAGCTTGTCTCTCTCACCAACAGAAGTTGGTCTGAAGAAAGATATTACCTCGCCCACCTTGACTCTCTAATATCCTGGGACTGACATGGCTACAACTACACTGCATACTTGACCTAGCTGGGGACATCTGCCACCAGACTACTAGCTGACTCTCTACATGCTTCATCTGCCCCAGGCCATCTGCATACAAAGGAAACTTATAAAAACAAAACATGGGCAGATGGCATTTAGGAGACACCACGCCAAAAATAAGTGACATAAGATTATTAGTATTCTACAACAGTGGGCTACATGTTGATCTGTCTCAGAAGTAGGAAGTCAAAAGATGTTTAAAGAAGGCCCTTTGGCTCAAGAGATGTGTATCCTGAGCTCAAAACAAAGGCAGAAGTGGTCCTGGTCCAACGCTAAAGCAAAAAACAGTTCAAGAGTATGGCCAGCTATGTGTGGTGAAACAGCAACACCTGAGTTAACCCAGATGAATTACTCACATTGACAATGAAGTCACCCAGAGCAATCAACGCAGCTCTCAATTAGGGATTCTGCCAAGAAACAGGGCAACCTCTATTAAATCCAAAGTAACACCTTCCCTGGACTCTCAATGGATGGACACGCTATCAGATTAATTTTTGAGTCGGAGACCACTTTCGGAAGTAAAATGCAATCAGCACAGCCCTCTTCTCAGTTTATGTTCAAGCAAATGCCCAGCTGCGGTGCTAATGAACATTCTACAATGTCATCCAACCAGGACTATCACTACAAATGCAAATTTAGGAGCCTCATCCACGACCAACTCAAAGATGGCAGGTTTCAGAGTAACAGCCGTGTTAGTCTGTATTCGCAAAAAGAAAAGGAGTACTTGTGGCACCTTAGAGACTAACCAATTTATTTGAGCATAAGCTTTCGTGAGCTACAACTCACTGCATCGGATAAATAAATTGGTTAGTCTCTAAGGTGCCACAAGTACTCCTTTTCTTTTTTCAAAGATGGCAGTAACTACCTCTGATGCGTAGGCCATTGTCACACTACCCTCCTCCCACAAGAGCAGAATCAGGAGATGACCAGTGAGACTGAGATATTTCAAACTCAGTGTCCACCTTGCAACTGATTTAGTCCTGACTTGTTTCCCCTTGCCTAACACAACAGAGACTGAGTAACCAGAGATCTTGCAACCAATCCTACTTTCTCTTCCATTTTAAACCTTCATAATTCTAGTTTATATAGTGACACAACTCTCACAGATATCCTAAAGCAGCCACTGAAGAAGTGCTGCTGAGATGGGGTAGATGGACGTTAGAAAAAAGACCTGCACCCAACCCAAGCAGACACATCAAGACCATTTATAATCTCTCAGGTTCTGCTGAAGCCAATGGCGGGGGTGGGGTGGAAACCACATGAAACCCTCTCCAGACTACAATCAGAACTCTACCAGTCTCTTTACATCCATCCCCATTTAAGAAGCTCCACTTCCTGTAATTCCCACCGCAGATCCCACAAGCTTCAACCCCATTTGGCTTAGCAGGACACATTGATATTAGAACTACTATTTTTTTTTTAAAATATATGCTTAGCCCTTCAGAACAATGATAACAGTAACGTGTGAAGAAAAGACACTAATTTTAATGAAATGTTCTCAAGTACTTTGAAAATTACAGCTATACATAAGCATTATTTTTGTACACACAAATAAATGAATGACCACTGCAGATGGAACAGTATTCTAAGTCTTTGGTTTCTTGACTATTTGTGTGCATGTATTAATAAAGACAACTGCTACTTCTTAAAGCTATAAGGATACTTTTAGAGTTTCTGGGCATCTAAAAGCTTTGGAATTACTTCTGACTTCTAAGTAAAGAAGTCATTAATGCTAACTTGTTAGAAGCTAGCAATTCCACTACAGAATCGGCAAACTACAAACAAGTTATTTAAGTTTGCAGTTTTTTTTGATGAAGCTTCAGATATTAGGGACACACTTCAAAGGATTAGAATATGCTTCAGTCTTACAGTTACAGTCCACTAAGACTATGGAAAATTAGAAGATTGAATATTATTTTGTCCATAAATAACCCCAACAGTACCACTAACATGATGAGAAATGTTTCCAAAGACAGGCAACAAAGGGGGTAGAATTCTATTCTGGATAAAAAAAAATTCAATGAAATTAAAGTCTCTCTCCCTTCCCCCCCCACTTGTTTTTCCTATTATCCAACCTTCACCTGTCCAAATACTGTATATATTAAGCTTTCAGATATATATGAACTAGAGGTCTTTAGTGAATACAGTAATACAAGTCATGCATACAATTAGAAGTCCGATTCTGAATGCTTATGTGTATCTACAATTGCTAAATTTCATCTGATTCAATAATTAAAAATTCAGTTTCTCTCTAGTGCCTGTACTGCATGTGGTGATGAACTTTCATTGTTTGAAAATGCAACATGCGAAAGAAAGAGACGCTTTAAAAAGCCACACACCAACTGTCCTATACTACTTTGTAATTCAAAGACATGTCACATACTGAAAGACTATCCTGGGCACATGAGAAGTAGTCAGGCCCTCTCAATAATAATCCTTGTTTATACCTTGTTACCTTATTAGCAATGCAGTTCTCGACCCTGAACATTTTCAGTGGCAGCATCCTCCTTATGAAGGAATTTTTTAAATAGGTCACTCCATTTCTAACATCTTGCATAATGTAGTCAAAAATCAAAAGCTTTTTAGAACGGGAGGGTATTTCAGTAAGTCTAGTGTTCCCAGATATTGAACAGATACAGGCAGAAGAAAACAACTAGGCTCATGTTGCTGTCAGGGGTGGGGGTTGAGGGGGAAGAAGAAGAAAAAAACAACACAAAACAAACAAAAACAGAAAAATTCCTCCTGCTCTGGTCCTAATTCCAGATGAGACAGTAAGCTGCAGTTTTTTGCAGGATTTGAAACAAGCAAAGGATCCTAAGAAGCCACGTTATGCTTGCACTTAAGGCCAGCTCCAATAAAGCTGGATTTTACAGCCACATACAGATCTTTTGATGAACACTTCCAGACTATATATATAACAAGTTAATTTAAATACGGTGTCCTCGGTGTTAGCTCCTTTCCTGAGAAGGACAGTAAATGAGCTTCCCCCACGATCACCCCCAGGAACTTTCTAACGCATTTAACTAGCAGTGAGATGCTAGGATTAAATGTTTCTATGAGGTTAAACCCAAAAAAGGACAGTGCTTGCTTTGATTAACTTTTCTTACATACATACTTGTTACTTCTTGTAAGAAATCCAGACAGGGTCGGCTACTTCCAGAAATACTTATTGAAACAGCCAATGGGGTCTGTCCTTCATAGTTCCTTGTGTTAGTGTCTGCTCCATAATTATATAACATTTGTGCACAAAGCACATCATCTCTAAGAGCAGACAAGTGTAATGGTGTCTGTCCATCTTCTAAGCGGCCCAAGTTTGTATCCGCCCCTCTCTGAAGAAACATTCGGCAGTAAGAGTGATTGCTTTTGATCACAGCGTATCGTAACAGGAAACCATTTTGAATGTCGATGTTGGCATTGTGATCCAGAAGGATTTTCACACAGCTTGACCTTTCTCGGATAATGGCTAACTGAAGCGGTGTAGTACCTTTATCACTGAGCGGATCAACCTCAGCCTTGAACTCCAGCAGGAGTCTGACAAATGAGTCTCTGCCATAGTGGGCTGCTACATGGAGGGGAGTCCAACCATCATTGCTTTTTGCATTGATAATGTCACTTCTATATTCTGATTCCAACATCAAGCGTGCAATCCTTGCCCGGCCATGCATGGCAGCATAATGCAGAGCAGTGAAGCCTCCAATTAAGTCCTTAACTGTGGGATCAGCTAGAGTTAAAATACAAAACAAAGGGAAAAAGTTAGAGTACAAAAGACTACAATCAAAAAACAAAAACAAAAACAAAAAAAACGGCAGAATGTTACTCTTCAAGAAATCTTGAAATAGTCTGACATGCCTCAAACTACTTCTTGCTTTTATAGACTATGGTCCAGATTTTTAAAAGTATTTAGGCATTACTTCACTTAGGAACCAAAATTGCCTAAATGCCTTTTGAAAATGAGATTTAGACTCCTAAATCAGTTAGGTGTTGCAATGCTGAGTGCAGCAACGCCTAGATACATTTAAAAATCTGGGCCAAAGTTCTATTTTAAGGAAGAGTCAAATGATTTATTTCGTTTAATAAACGTAATCAACGAGAAAAAAAAACGAAGTTATGTTTAAACACACGCATAGTTCTCTTATCACTTTTAAGCTAATTGCTCAAACTTCTTTGTCCACCCAGTTCCTTTCCAGCTCTGTAATGTCGTGCTTCTTTCTCTCTCTTTTATTTTCCCTTGTGCTACTTCTTGGTCTTAAAAAGAAGCATGTGTAGCAACATCTGCTGTCCCAAATTACAGATGTTTTGTGGTCTGGCAAGATGGTGTTGTTTTTAGGGTGTAATACTGTATTAAGTAAAAAGTTTCTCTGTGGTCTGTAGGATTTCCAAAGCATGTAAGATATATGCTATTTCAGATCATCTTGATAAAAGTCTGTTTTTATAAGATGAAAAGTCTGTTCTGAATTTATAGCTTTACAAAAATTTAAGATTTTACAAGAATGTAAGCATCCCCTTTCGGGAGAAAAAAAATAATCAGGAGATATGGCAGTGCTAAATTCACAAGTGATTGGACAGTCTCCCCCCATCCCTCCCCTCAACGCACAGAAATTCAGATAGCGTGCGTGTGCTCTCTTATTTATTACATATAGATACAAAAATAAATATAAATCAACGAGACCAAGTAAACTAATTCCACTCCTCACTCCTAGACACAGAGACACACCCCTTGCACCCTAAATTATTTTTCACAAGTCTTTACTCACATGCACTTAACATCTTACTTTTATCCACCTAACTGGACTATGGAGCCTGTCCCACTATCATTCTTACCCAGCTGGCAAGGCAGGCAAAGAGTCATCTCCTGCCGCCTTCACCTATGTGCATCACTTTGTAATGTGCTCAACTTCTACCAGTCTACAGCTTGGAAACCGGAGTTCATTTCCTAACCCAAGTCTCCTGGTTTGTAAAGAGAAATGCTGTCCACATGGAAGACCAGCCTTAATTTGACACTATCACATTATGCATTTCAACTGTGCAAAACCCTGATAGCCACATTGCTGCATTCTGACACTTCACTCATCGCATTTTTCCCATCCATAAATCCAGTGTTTGAAGGGAAAGGGGAGGAAGGGGTGCAGAAAGGGGTATGATGGAATGACCCTTCTTCCAGAAGGTCAAAGGACAGAACATAGCTCCCTCTGGAGGCTGCCAACACCTCTTCCAGTGTTGGGTGTTGTATGTGTTGCTCGGGATAAACATACTGGGTCCGCCCCCCCCCCCCCGGCAACTGTGTGTTCCTCATCCTTAGCAGCCTGGGGAGTAAGATAACAAGCCCAATCTCAAATTCCAACCTACTGTGAAGGTACAAGTGGAGTTTGCAATATGATCTGGCAGCAAGTTTGGTCAATGTAACGCTGGGTTAAATATACAGAGGAATCCAGTCACAGAATGGAGACGAAAAAGTTCTGCTTTATATGGGTCTCAAGTGCCCACACCTGGAATCAGTTATGGGCATCACCTCACCAGAAATATTGACAAGACAGACATAATTCAGAGGAGAGCAACAAAAGCGATGAGGGAGCTTGAAAGGTTTTTGGTTTTTTTTTAAATATAAAAACAGGAAAGATTAAGAGAGCCAAATAAGCATAGCATGGCTAAGCAATTAAAAACAGAGCAATGGGGGGAACAATCCACAAAGGGTATTGAGGAACGGGAAGCGTTGCCGCCTGAGGTAAGTAAAGAGGGTAACTTGACATAATGAGATGAAATTAAGGACAAGTTTAGATTAAGTATCAGGACAAAATTCCTTACAGAGAGCTGCATTAGACAGTGGAATAGTCTCTCAACAGAAGCAGCAGAAGCCTGAGCACTTGAGAAGTTTAAAAATGAAACCGGACAAAGATAACTGCAGGGAGCAGTCCTGTTTTGGCAGGAAGCAACTGGTATCTTTCCCAACCTGCTCTAAAATAGAGCCCACACCATTGTAGAGTAAAAAAAAAAAAAAACACAAAGATATTAAAAATATCAATGATCAGCTGAAAAAATATTCTTCTCTGGGTCAGCTGCTCTAAGACTTCCTAGCTCCAGACTGCTCAGCCAACATTCTAGATCCTCTCTCAAATCACTCCCACTCCATCTGTTTGATCCATTCTATCCATCAAGCCACCTGCTTAAAAACCTAACAGGTTGCGGCGTACCTGTTCCAGTGATGTAAACAGTCTATGACAGGTTTCAGAGTAGCAGCCGTGTTAGTCTATATTCGCAAAAGGAGCACTAGTACTAGTGGCAGCTTAGAGACTAACCAATTTATTTGAGCCTAAGCTTTCATGAGCTACAGCTCACTTCATCGGATGCATGCAGTGGAAAACGAAAGCTTATGCTCAAATAAACTGGTTAGTCTCGAAGGTGCCACTAGTACTCCTTTTCTTTTTGCGAATAAGTCTATGCAATCTCTGTTTCTAGACTCACCTAGATTAGCACTAGCAGCGTATTTGAATTAACACCATTGGCTCTCAAACAAGGCCACTCTTTTGTAAGTGTTTCTTCCTCCTCTACCTCCAATCCAATTCAATTACTCCTAATTATATAAAGGCCAAGCAAGAAGTAGCAAACTATGTAAGAGATATCACTGGAAAAAGTAAAGGAATCCAATCAATTGTGTAAACAAGCCACATGACAGTTAAGCTTTATGAAAGCCAATATGATGGACAGCACCATATGGTAATGATATTTTAATTCCCGTTAAGATTATGGGTTTTTACTGGACCACTGCTACCAATTTTCTACTCAATTAAGCAGTCAGATCATTTAAAAAAACAAACCGAAAAGACTGCGCATTATTTTTAAGAAAGTGCTTTGCTGCCATCTTGTGGACAAACTATTACGTGGGGCACATCGGGAGGATCAAAAGCACTTACTAAGGTTTTTTCCATTCCTACCATCCCACAATAAAATTAACATTGTGGTACTGAAGTCAAATGTATAACCCTGCTCATTCTAGGTTTCTCTGTTAGCACTGTTCTCTTAAGTAACTGTCCAATTCTGGAGAGTGAGCTTTGTTGTAAGGCCACTGGTCATAAATCTGGAAAGAATCTGTTTGGAGACTCTTTGTGATGGGTTTCCTCTTTCCCCTCCGTTCCCCCACCAAAAAGTCACAGGACTGTTACGAAGAGCAAGTCTACACTTAAAATGCTGCAGTGGTGCTGCGTCGCTGTCGCGCTTCAGGGAAAATGCTGCTATGCCGACAGGAGAGCTTCTCCGGTTGGCAGAGCCAATCCACCTGCACGAGAGATGGTAGCCACATCGACGGGTAGCTGTGAGTACTCCTGTTATTCCAGGCTTGCTTCCTTCCAGAGACTTACCCCTAACCACAAGATTCAGACTCATCCCAGTGCTGCCTGCATGGGATTTCCTAAGGCAATACTGGCACAAGGAAGCTTCAAGAAATGCACTAATCTTCATCCACAAAGATACAATTAGTCTAGGTGAACAATATTTCACACCTTCTAGTTTCTCCTAGATTCTGTAAGGTCTTACTAGATTTAGATATTGTGTAGTCAAATTTTCATAGAACAGAAACTCCTTTAGGTCACTTGCTACTCTGAATTGTCAGCAGTTTCTTAAATTCCTTTTGGTTTCAACGAGTCTTATCACCATTACTTTGACACACATAGCCAAACAATGTTCTTACTCGCCTAGCGTATTACTGGAATATAAAACACATAAAAGAGGTAACTGCTCTGCACCCTAAAGATCCTAGCTGGCCATGATTCAGAGGGCTGTGCATTAGCACAGCATAATTCTTCCCCTAATTTACTTCACACTCATGATGGCTTAGCATGAAATTTGGAAAGCACAAATATACCAGAGGGAAAAAGTTTGCACTGGCTAAGAGGATGGATCATACGGCTTCTCTAATTTTCTATGATTCTGTGAACCACTCTGCCCCTCTCTTTTTCCTGTGCTGCTCCAGTGGGAGCACTGCTCCTTGCTGCTTGGATTGCTCCTGCAGATTCCGTTTGTCATCATGCTTTCATTATACTGAAAAAGAGCTGCTTTCTCCACTCTCCTTGCAGGCTAAGTCTCTCCACTGCTCTGTCCCAACCTCTATCATGCCATCAAATTGCTAAGAAATACCTTGTAACTCTGCTGAGCTGGTATATTCTCTTTGCATTTGGTTGCTCCTTCTGCTGGTTTCATCCTTGTGTCTGGGCCAAAGGACTGGCATGCATAAAGGAAAACACTAACATACAATTCACTCTATAAACTCTATGTACAACTAACACGCTGACGAGCTGGATGGTTTATAGCTGATACAATGGTCAGTCTACTTCCAGATGACCAACTCCCACACTGTTAGTCTCTTCCTCTTCAGGTGCCTAGTTACTCAACTTTCCAATTCCTCCGACTGCATTCTACACTGCTGCCAGCACTAGGCTATTTCATTACAGAGAATTCTCACCTGGCAATAGATTTATTAAAAGCAATAACTAAAAAAGGAAAAATAGCAGCCAGTCAGTTGCATTTATAGGAAAATGGTTATAAGAGGATGTACCGAAAATGAAAAGACAAGTTTACAGAGCTTGTAAATCTGGAAAGAAAGTCAAATTTATAAGATTGAGAAGATTTTTATATATCTCAAATCAAGTACTTGAAAACTGGGAAATGCCAGATTTAGGGTTGCCCGTGAAACTTAGAAAATGCCAAATTAAAAGTCAGAATTTAATTTTAAATTGCTTGACTTTGCAACCTAAATGTAATGTAGTATATATGTATGTGTCAAATAATGCAACACAAACTAGGGGCCTGATCTCATCCACTGTTACTCATGTGAGTAGTTTTTATTAATCAATCAGATGGTTCATGTGAGTTTCTATGGGTCTGGGAAGATAGTAAAAATTTAGCAAACTATCTGTCTGATTTATGAACAGCGTTAGGGAGTTCAGGAGTTCCATCTAGCCCCTCTCTGGCAGAGAAAAAGTTTAATGAGGCAGCGCTCTGACTGGGGATGTGGCACACCCATCTCTGCCACTCTGTACATTGTTCAGTGCAAGGACAAGTTCATTCCACTGACCTCTAAAGTCTAGGAGTTTTGGTAAAAGACAAAGTAAGGAGTGCTTTCTGTACTAAGTACTATGTACATTTGCTGTACTCTCTATTATTAGTGATGTGCTTTGCCTCAATTACCTTTAAGTGACTCAAGAAAAAGTGCTTCCTTAAAAGACTTCCATGTTTTGACAGAAGTCATTAGGAGTGATATTTACCTTAAAACTTTACTTCTATTGATTCCCTCTTATACTGTGCTAACCAATTACTTGTCTTTGATGTTTATACCCTTCAAATCGATCGTTACAAATATGGTCTTGTCTTCACTCTGAAAAAAGCAGCATGCGTAACTCAAATTAGCTAACATGAGGTAAAATCCTAGTGAAGACAAGGCAGTTTATAATTTGACTGGATCTAATAACTCATATGAAAAGTTTATGGGGGAAGCCTAGTCTTTAACATGACCAACTGGCTCAAGTTAGAACTACAAACTGCCTTGTGTTAGGCACTTACTAGGATTTTATCTACAGTTTGCGAACTCAAATTAAGACCACATCTCCCTTGTAGTGCAGACGAGGCTTAAAAAAGGTGCCGTAAATTCTCTTACTTTTATAATTGCTTATTCATTTTGATAATTTCTCCCTGGCAATTTTGAGAACTAAAGAACAGAGATAAAAGGCTAAACAGTTTGCCAGCTCATTCATGGAGCCAACTTCCAAAACAAGTAGTGTGGAGCAGTGGAGACAGAAACAAAAGCACCACTCCCAAGAAACAAATGAGGTAAAACGAGAAAGTTACTTCAGAAATAATCTGATACCAATCTGGAAATGGAAGACTTTTGAATGGAACCTTTTCATCTCTGTGCAACTCACCTCCGTGTTCAAGAAATACACGAACACATCTCTCTTTCCCTCTTGCTGCAGAGAAATGAAGCAAGGTCCAGCCATTGGCATCTCGACCATTTGGAGAATAGCCCTGTTCCAACATCTTGCGCACAGTGTGAACATCCCCAGCAGCTACTGCAGCCTGAATCTGCAACTCTTCCTGTAGTTCAGGGTTCCTCCGACAGTGATGGTGTAACATCCTAGCTGAGTCTGCTTCTTACAAAAGTGTCATGCAGTCACACTATTCACCTTTAATCAACACAGAGGATACATAAATTAGAACAGAGATTGAAAAAGAGAAGATGCCTTAAAAAAAAAAAAAAAAAGTCAAGAACACTTGTTAAAAATGACACCATGCAACAATTCTTACAGTACACACTCAAACTAAGACCATTATAATCACAGGATCAAAGACAGTCAGACACAAAGACTAGGGAAGAGAGATAGCTGTAGGGTTTCTAATTTTTTCATCCCAACAGAAAGGGATACTTACACATTTTGGGATGCCTTTAACAGTGTACAAAGTTCTTTTTACTGCAATGACAGTGTATAATAGTGAATAATCAATAATAAGTGAGGTTTAAAAAAAATCTCTTAATGACTAAACTTAACATGATGGTCAATGCCTGCAGTTCTGGAGATATCATGCCAACTGTACTTAAAGTAGTAGAAAGCATTAAGTACTTTATGGCACTGGCAGAGAAACAGACAAGATAATCTACTAGGTGTTTTTGCCTTTTTCGCCCCGCCGCCCACACTTAGAGATGTGTGTTACCTACAAGATCTACAAGTTTACATAAATGAACACATCATTTAATTTATTTTATCTTCTCATGTGACCTACCTAACAGGAATGTTCAGATGACTGTGCAGTGCTTAAAAAACAGTATATGTAAGCATTACATTAATTCCTGATTAGGGCCAGGAATCTGTTATGATTCTAAATTGTGAAATCCTTATTATTAACTAAAATCTGTAAAGAACCTTCCTATTGTGAGGGTTCAATATGAAGATAAGATTATGAAAGATCATGAACACAGAACTACTGTTGGTATACCCGTTGAAATAAATTATTAAAACTCCAATGAACACATATACTACCATGATTAATTTTGGGGTTATCACACTGTAGCATAGAAAGAGAGTGGGACCAAAACCATACTGCCTGTAATACTCATTAGAACATGAACTATGAAAGATACATAAATATTACATTCCACATTTCTATATGAAAGGTAGAGGCATCCTTAGACCTACTTGCTAATAGCTAGGGACACGACAAAGCAATCATTCAGATATTTACAAAGCTTTTCACAGCAGATACAGTCGATAAGGCGTTTCTGTTTTTACATAGACTGCATATCATATCCTATAGAGAGGCAGTCCTATTATGGAGGGGTCAAGAGAAGAAAGCAAATAAGCAGCAGCATCAGAAAGGGAAGTGCTGAGCAACAAGAGATAACTCAGAAGATGTTCAGATATGGTAAGACAGCTAGGGGAGAGCTCTTTTCAAAAAGAGACTTCAATAAGGTTAAAGGCTAAAGCTCTCACACAAAAAAGAGGGTTTTTTTAAATTAGTTCTTTAAAAAAAAACAACTTTACAGTGTCCCTTTAAAACAAGATTGCCAGACTACATCATACCACCTTACAGTTTATATAGGCCAAATTATGTATGTTAAATAAAGGGCTTAAAGCTGCTTGTAGGTCATTCAAGAGATAATTCTCTCAATGAGTTTCCGATACTCTCATTGGCCATCCATTTTCTACTATTCCAGATATACATACAGTTGATAGAAAAGTGAGAATGTCAAACATTGTAACGCTTTCTGTATAAGGGCCTTGATATTTAGTCTTTTCTCAGTAAGGTTGTGTCTGTTACAAGAAGTTATTGTTAATGTGCATGCTGCCTTTGGAACCATCTGTGGCAAAGAATGTGGAAAGAAAGAGTATATGAGATGTACTCAGAAGTTACAGGTAGCCACCTAGATACAGACTGGATTTAGAAATAACAGGTATGTTCCCATTTTGATAGGCATATGATTAACTAAAAAGTTCACACAAAAGCTGTCTGAGAGAAGCTAGTTTCTGAGTTTGCTTATGATTTCTTCTACTGTGGCATTATTTAAGAATATATAAGAATTTTCAAGTGTTTGTAAAGAGGGAACATATTGGATATTTCCCTCCCATTTGAAAATGCTCCCTTGGGATAATACTGGTCACTAAAGAGGATACCAGAGCTCAAGTATTTAAGTACTGCTTATACTCGTTTCCTTTAATGTGCTGAGCATGGTGTACAAGATGTTTTCAATTAAAGGTGTTAATAACATAAGCTCACTACGGTGAAGAGTTAAAAGCTACAAATTAATTCCCTATTTTACTCAATGTCTTAAAACAGTAGGATTTCAAGCATAAAGTAACCGACCCATGGAATAAATTATCAGGGTAAGTGATGGAACAGGAGTAGAATGCAATTAAGAATTTTGTAAAGCTTTTTCTGGAGAAGGAGCAGGATGAGTATATAGTTGGGAAGTGGGGCAAGAGCACATGAAAGAAGGTTTTGGATCAAAGACTGCTGGGATTTGGGACTATTAGGTTTGACAGTCTTTCCCCTCACATCCCTGTAATGTCCCTGCCATGTGTCCCATCCTCTGTTCTACCATTATTACTTTATTTCCTTCTTCCAGTTTTTCCTTTTTTCTGTCTTAACTCCCCCACTTTAAAAAAGCAGCTGTTTAGTAGTATGTACTATATTGTCTGTGCTTATGGTAAGAAGAGTGGTTATGAAAAAACACCACCTGCTTACTCTTCTCCTGACACGTATTCAGAATCAAATTTGCTTAATCTGGTGACAAAGGGCCTTATCCAAAGTCCACTGAAGTCAATGGAAGTCTTTCCATTGGGCTTTTGATCAGGTTCCAAGCCATTTTTTTTCCTTTTATTTTTTTAAACTCCACTTAGCACTTCAGAGCCAACTCACCTCCCAGAGAGAGAGTTGGATTCTGCCCTGGATCACATATCAACAGCACTGTTAATGAAGATTGAACTGCAAGGCCAAATTCTCCCTTCATTAAAGTCTACTAAAGGCACTGGGGGTCACTAGCATAACTGAGGGTAGAAACTGACTAGAAAAACCCTGAGCGGTGATACCTGTGAGCCGGGGGGGGGGCGGGGGGGGGGGGAATATATGCAGCTTGGCACTCTGATCTGAATTTGCAAAACTGGAAGTTATTAAAGCTTGTTACTCAAAATGAGGATGTATGTTATGGAAATCACCAAAATGGCACCACACATCACCATTTCTAGAGTATCTCTTTGCAGAGGAACAGCACGTTTAGGTCACATTATTTCAAGGTAGATGAGTACCATGCTAGTCACCCAAACACTACAGAGACAGGTACTTTGGGAAAGAAGAGGAGGAAAGAAATGGGAACCTCTCTTTAAGGCATCAGGACTAAGTTTCCAAATATCTTTTAAGGCAGCTGGGTAAGTAGTAGAGATCCTTATCATGCTGCTGGAGTCTCAGCTGGTGGGAATATTTGCAATGCAGTGTTATAAAAAGCTGGCACTGGCCCTACATGCTGCTTGCAGCCAGCGGGTATTATTCAGTTTAGCTAGACCAAACACATGCAGAGTAGAAAGACAAATTAAATCATTGGCAGCTTCTTTTACCACTTGTAGAGCCTTTACATTTACATTTCACCCCCTCAACCAGTACTGAAACTCAGATTATGCCATGTTAGGGTAATAAACATTTTGAGGTTTCAGGACAGCTGTAAACACACACCAATTTGGAAACTACTTTCATTTTAACTTCAAAAGTTCTTTCTAAATCCTTGTTTAGGGTATCAAACTTTGGAGTGGGAGAGAGGGTTAATGGAAGCGTTGAGCCATTTGGCATTTAATATTTGCAACTATAGTTAATCTCCCTTAGAATAGATTGTGCGTGGGTGGATTACCACAAACTGGCTTTCTTCAAGCAAATAAAAGTGGCAAGAAAGAGAGATAAGATGTACCTGGAAATTCCCACTTGCCATGATTTGTACAGCATCATGCAAACAGATGGCAAAACAAGTTATTTGATTTGCACGTACAGCTTGGATGAATTCAATGCAACCCTGAAATATTACCTCACAGGAAGCTGTTGCTGTTTTTGATGTGTGTTCTACTCTTCATGCTCCTCGTTGTACATAATCTTTTGGGCCCATATAACATTTCAAACAAGCTGCTATCCCTTGAAAAGAATAATATATTCTTGTTAGATACAAAAATAGATTAAACAGAAAGGGTCTGTCTACTTTTACATTGCACCTGGTTTGTAACCTCATATCATCATAATGCTGTTATGCTAAAAGAGGTACCAAGTGTCAGGTCAGTTCTTATAAGATGTCTATCTGTTATGACAGATAGTCTGTTGGTTGCCCAGATTGGAGTTCACTTTGATTCACCATCAGTTAGTCTTCCAGGATATTTTTGTCCTGGTGGAGGGGAAGAAAACAATAAAGAATTTTTTTGGAAAAGTATGAGTGTAGGTAGACGTTTCTCTCTTTCGCCCAGTAAACTGAACAGTGAAAAACAAAGTGAGTTCTCTCCTGAGGATTCAACCAGGGAAGAAAAAATCCTCATTAAAAGGGCCATTCACTTGACTTGAACGTCATTAAGCCCTGCTCTCTCTCTGACTTCTCTGCTGCTGAGTTCCCCCCTCTCTGACCATCAGCTCCTCCCCTCTCCCACAATACCCTGTCAGTCTGCCTTCTGAGACTGTCAGTCCATAGGCACTGATGATATTTCACCTTCTCTCAGCACTCTCCTCTTTCTTCTATTGATATGGTTGTCAATTCTCTCCATATTTCATTCACAACCCTTGACTCTCTTGTCTCTCTTTCCCATCTCAAGGACCACCATGCCAATCCCAGCTCTGGCTCATCCCCACCATCCACTTTCTCTTCTGTTGCTCTCCTATTATGGAGCATCTCTGATGAAAATTCTGTGACAAGGCTACAAATTCCACTACAATTTCATTCTCTTCTCTTTCAGTTCTGCCATCCTCCTAGCTAAACAACTCTACTTCTCCAACTCATTGAATCCCATGCCCACAATACCAGCCACCTTTTCCCCACTCAAAACCTTCCCTTCTCCTGCCTCCACTTCTCTCTTGAAAATTTCATCCAAGAGAAAGTTGACAAAATATGTGACTTTTCCTGTCTGCTCATCCACCCTTCCCTTCTCCAACAACTCTCTCCTCTTTTTTCTGTGTCACAGATGCAGAAGTTTCTCATCTGCTCACCTCCTTTAACTCCTCCACTTGCTCCAGTGACCACATCCCATCTCCTGAGCTCCCTTGTGCCCACACTCATTCCCTCTCTTACTCTTCTCTAATCACTCATTCTTCTTTGGCTTTTTCCCTTCGCAATACAAGCATGCTTTAGTTTTTCCCATCTTAAAAAAAAAACAAAAAAACCCCACCCTTCACTCCACTTGCCTCTCCAACTACTGCCCCATCTCCCTTTTATCTAAGCTCATTGAACACTCTGTCCACAAATCACTGTTTGGAGTTCCTCTCCTCCAGTTCCATCTCAGACTCTCTCCAATCCAACTTCTGCCTCTTGCACTCCACTGCTACCACTCTAGCCAAAGTCTGATCCTCTTGATCCAGTCGGCCACCTCTGACACCATTGATCATGGGTCCTCTTCTTTAAATTTCATCCTTCCTTGGCTTCTGTGACTCTGCCAACTCCTGGTTCTCCTCTTAGGTTTCTAATCTCTCCTTCAGCATGTCCTTCAAAGCATCCTCCTCATCCCCCATTTCTGTGACGGCCCCACTGGGCTCCTTGGTTCCCTTCTCTTCTCCATCTACACCTTCTCTCTGGTTAACCTCATCCAAAAACGTGAATTCAACCACCATCTCTACTCAGACAACTCACAAGTTGTCTACTCCAAACCTATCTTTCAGTCCAAACAAAAATCTCAGCTTGCCTCTCGGACACCTCTTGTCGATGTCTAGCTGTCAACTCAAGCTCAACATAACTAAAATAGAGCTCTTAATTTTTCGCTCAAAGTCTTCCCCATTACCTCCCTTTCTCAGTCACTGCAGACAACACCAACATCCTGCCTATCACTCAGGCCTGAAACCTGGGAGTCATTTTCAATTTTGGCCTCTCTCCAGGTCCTCACATCCAAGCTATGTCTAAATCTTGCAGATTTCTTCTGCATGACATCTATAAGATTGGGCCTTTCCTAGCCATTCACCCAGCTAAAACCCTCGTCCAGGCTCTCATCATCTTACATCTTGATTACTGTGACATACTTCTCTCAAGCCTGGACAAATGCAACCTTGTCCTGCTCTCATCCATTCAGAATGCTGAAAAGATCATTTTCCTAATCTGTCACTTTGACAATGTCACATCTCTCTTTGCATCCCTCCACTGGCTTCCCCTTCTCTGTCCCATCAAACATAAAGCTACTTGTCTTTACTTTCAAGGCCACTCATAGCCTATCCCCACTCTACCTACCATTTCCCATTCATTATCAAGATGTTGACTCCCCCCGTCCGACTGACACATAATGCCAACCTCCATCAACCACTTTTTACATTTCCAAACAAGCTCCTTCTTGCTTTCTCCCATGCTGTCCCTCATGCCTGGGAGAAGCTCCCCATGAACATGCTAAAATGAACACACTATCCTTATTCAGAACTGCTCTTTGTCCGTGATGCCTACAAAAGGCTTGCCAATGGCTAGGCTGCTGTGTGCTGAGATCACTGTCTTTCATGCCGACCAATATGGTCTCCTTGTTTTCTTGTGCTCCCTACATGTCTGTATCCACCTGTTGTTGCTGGTCTTATACTTAGATTGGAGGCTCTTTAGGTCAGGGACATCTTTTTGTTGTGTTTGTATACAGCCTAGCACAATGGGGTCCTGGCACATGACTAGGGCTTTTAGGCACTATAGTAATACAAATAAATATTAAAAGCATCAATTGTTCCACTGTGTAGAGGATCATATAAAACAAAGAACGTGGCTTGTTTCTTGTATTGTGCCACTGAGCTGGACCAAAATAGTTACGAGAGATGTACAATTTTAGCTTTCATTAAGATTAAATTTTTGCATTCTAAAAGTAGCTGAGGGGAAAAAACCCCCACAACAACCCTATCATTCACTAGATTTTTGCTTTTCAATGCATCAAAAGCATCACACAACTAGAGAGATGATCACAGACCTGCTCAAAGTCACACTGCAATGTCCTAATTCGATCACATTTCTAAACTTGTTTGTGCATCACTGATCAGCCATTAGTTCTCTTTTTGTTTTTGCATGATTTCCACTTTAAAAATCCACACATTTTCTATTAGCTGATATAAATTAGAACTGCACTGATTTCACAAACTAGAGGCAAGGTAACAGCTTTCTCCACTAAAAATACAAGCTTTTTTTCCAGAGGAAAATAAGCTGCATTCGGCAAAAGTAAGATCTGCAAACTTAATGAAGAGTGATTTTACTGAATGCAATAACTTAACTTCACCTATTAAAAGGATTTACAAAGGTTGGTTAAAATACTTCTCCAGACTAGATTATATCAGAAATAGAATGGTAACCAAAATCTGGCAAATTTGTCTTGATACCAACGAGTGCTCTAATGTTGTTGCAGAAATTATAATTTGAGAATTTTCTACATCAATACGTTCCATATTAAATAAGGAAGGAACCTAAATGCAAATACCATTTGGAAAATTCTGACAGCTCTTATTAGGTTTTCCCCTTACAGAAAGTTAGTGTTCATGAAAATGAGATCTGATTGCAAAAGTTATTGAAGTGTCCTGTGCATCCAGATGGCAAAATAGGTCGCAATCATCCCCAGGCCATAAGCAGGCCTGTGGCTTATCATTTCATTGCTGGCACTTTAATACCACACTAACACGAGTAGTATACTGTTATACATGATATCGCTATGTCCACATGAGAGATTAAGTCTAGAACCTGTCTGTCTCTTGTTGAAGTTAAATATCCAATAGCACTTTATTCTCTATTATTTAAAGAAAAATCATGACCAATGTTCTCTCCTCAGAACCCACTTGCCCATTACAAGAAGTTACCGAGCTAATATTGGCTAGTTTAAATGGCAATTTATTTACAATAAAAAATGTCTATACTTGACAGTATATTTTGCACTTCTCCATCACCCTTCAATTGTTGCTCATTTTCCTAGGCTGCAGTCTATTAAGGGCAGGAATTGCGTCTTTCTGCATCTATCACATTGTCATTTGTGTTCTTGTACCACTTACAATACCATTCCTATCATATCCCATTTTCACAATTATCAAATAAAAAATGAGATGGCAGCATTTTAAGAGGCTTTATTATCCTGCTGTACTTCATGATGGACATGCTGTACTATGATCCAGACAGACTTCAAGCTAGGTAGGGCTTAGAAAGGTAAGTCCATGAAAAGGAGACCACCAAGTAATATTTAACTGCCTCAGGATGTGGCACTGATGAATCACTGGGAGCTGTTTTTAATCGCTGAATCAATAGTGAAAAAAATCCTCCAAAATACTATTGGGACATTGCACTACTGTCTTTCAAACCTAACGTTAAAAAAAAAACAACCTAGGTCCTCACAAGTGGTCATTAAAGGTCCCATAACACTTCCTATAAGAATAGTGACATTGTAGTCCAGCATTCCGGCGAAATTCCAACTCCTCTAGTTACTTTCTGCTTATTTAAATTCCCCCAGAAATTTCAATTGGCCAGCGTATTCTTCACTTCCCATCTTAAGCTGCTGCGTGGCATTGCTACGCACTGTTAAACAGCTGCTGTGTTGTTACACTCCACGGGTGGCTGCATTTCAATGGTGGGTGAAGTAAGTACCTATATGTTTATCTATGTCACAGAGGTGTTGTAAGGATTATTTTATGGGCCAGATTTGAAAGAATTAGTAAATTACATCTCCCTGCATAACTCAAGACCCCCGTGCTGGAGAACAGCAAGGGTAGGCAGTGCTTCTGCTGCTAATCAACCTCATGGTTCCTGCCAAGGAAACGGGCAGCTTTAACTGCTGTTGGAGTTCCACTATTAGAAGCACCCGAGAGCAATCCAAGGCCATAAACCCTTCCCAGACAGGCCACAGTGGGCCCTTATGGCTCCCTTGGTATAAGGAAGGTTATAGCAGTTTTGTGCAGCTGCAACCTCTTCCTTCAGAATCTCCATGAGAGTCTAAACTGACGGACTGTAAGGTGAATCTGGCTCAGTCTCCCCAGTGTTTTGAGATCCTTAGACAGACGGTGTAAGTCCTATACACTCCTCTTAGGTCCAGTGGTGCAATTTTTATGTACTTGTGAGAGAGAGAGAGAGAGAGAGAGAGAGAGAGGAGAGGAGAAAAAAAAAAAAAAAGCAAGGATATAATTGACATGAAAATTTGGCCTCGAGTCAAGCATAATTCTGAGCAAATATAAATTTACATGACATGATACGTACATAATTTTAACATAATTTTAACATACAGAAATGAAGATTCTTTGTATACAAGTTTTGCATGGGCATAATTACCTCCAAGAAATCATAATCACATTAAAGCTGCTTGTAATTTCCCATGGAACTGACGTGAACATGTGACTTCTATCATTTAAATATCCGAATAGTGACATTTCAATGAAAACCAACAAGTAGAGAAAGAATATTTTGATACAGACTGAAATATCCAATCATTCCTAGAAAACTTACAACACAGCTGATGCTGAATAAAAATAAGTAGCATTTATATAACCTGTTTCATCCTCCAAAGATCTCAACTAAAGATTTATATTTGCTCAGAGTCTCATTTCAGAATGTCCTAAAAACCTGAGTGAAAACAGTACAATGGACCACTTGGGCAGATAACACCATAGTTTTTCATTCGCAGTACAATTCTGGAAGCTAATGCTAAGGGCTCAACAATGGAAGACCGTCTCAGTCAGCAAGTGTTCCGGTTTCTAAGAGTCCACCATAAGAAAAACAAAAAAGGTAGTTTTATACAACTAGAAAGCAAAACAGAAAAAACCCTACTTATCCTGTAAGTCTGTGTGTGCAGTCTTCCTTCTACCTAGGAAACAGCTGTACTTGTAGAACAGAGATCCTGATTTGGCCTTCAGTTTCTAACCCTGCTTCATTACTTGTTCCCAATCACCAATGAAGTTTCAATTGTCAGCTAATTCCCTGATTGATGGTGATCACATTCACAAAACTGTACCCGTCACAACCTTTGCTGAATTAGTATTTCATGTAAAAAAGGAGCCTCTCAAACAAAAAAATCAATGCTTGTTGTTCACCCTATGAATGAATCCCAAAGAACTACAAACTACAATACCCACCTGCGGAAGTGAAGAAACAGATTGATAGAGCCAGAAGAGTTCCCAGAAGTCACCTACTACAGGACAGGCCTAACAAAGAAAATAACAGAACGCCACTAGCCGTCACCTTCAGCCCCCAACTAAAACTGAACCTCCAACGCATTATTAAGGATCTACAACCTATCCTGAAGGATGACCCAACACTCTCACAAATCTTGGGAGAAAGGCCAGTCCTTGCCTACAGACAGCCCCCCAACCTGAAGCGAATACTCACCAACAACTACATACCACACAACAGAACCACTAGCCCAGGAACCTATCCTTGCAACAAAGCCCGTTGCCAACTGTGCCCACATATCTATTCAGGGGACACCATCACAGGGCCTAACAACATCAGCCACACTATCAGAGGCTTGTTCACCTGCACATCCACCAATGTGATATATGCCATCATGTGCCAGCAATGCCCCTCTGCCATGTACATTGGTCAAACTGGACAGTCTCTACGTAAAAGAATAAATGGACACAAATCAGATGTCAAGAATTATAACATTCATAAACCAGTCGGAGAACACTTCAATCTCTCTGGTCACGCAATCACAGACATGAGGGTCGCTATCTTAAAGCAAAAAAACTTCAAATCCAGACTCCAGCGAGAAACTGCTGAATTGGAATTCATTTGCAAATTGGATACTATTAATTTGGGCTTGAATAGAGACTGGGAGTGGCTAAGTCATTATGCAAGGTAGCCTGTCTCCCCTTGTTTTTTTCCTGCAAACCCCCCCCCAAGACGTTCTGGTTAAACTTGGATTATTGCTGTGCACATTGTAAGATGAGCTGTTGCCAGCAGGAGAGTGAGTTTGTGTGTGTGGTTTTTGGAGGGGGGTGTGTGGGGGGGGGGTGAGAAAACCTGGATTAGTGCTGGAGGTGACCCACCTTGATTATCATGCGCATTATAAAGAGGGGTTTCAAAGGGGGATGGGCTATTGCCAGCAGGAGAGTGAGTTTGTATGTGTGTGTGGGGGGGGGGAAGGGTGAGAAAACCTGGATTTGTGCTGGAAATGGCTCTACTTGATGATCACTTTAGATAAGCTGTTGCCAGCGGGGGAGTGGGGTGGGAGGAAGTTTTGTTTCATGGTCTCTGTGTGTATATAATGTCTTCTGCAGTTTCCACGATATGCTATGCATCCGATGAAGTGAGCTGTAGCTCACGAAAGCTCATGCTCAAATAAACTGGTTAGTCTCTAAGGTGCCACAAGTACTCCTTTTCTTTTTACGAATACAGACTAACACGGCTGTTGCTCTGAAACAAAAGAACTAAGGATCTGAACAAAAAAATACAGTACAGGTTTGCACCAAAGCTGGAGGTTTGCACCAGTGTAGCTACTTCAGTGAAATTACACTGGTGCAAGACTCCCTCATGTAAAAAAGCCCATGGATGCACACTGAATATGTGCAGCAAACACAGTATGATTAGCAGTAAGCGTACGATTTGGATCACATGCCATAACCATGAACGACAGGTAACAGAGTACTTCCTCATTGTGCTTTTAGAAAATCATCTTCTAAATCTTATTTGACTTGCATGGCTGTGGAGTTTTTGTTTAGCCATTGATATATAAACAATTATGTTTGACCACAGATAATATGCACTAAGAATCCATCTATACTAGGAATGTGATCAATTGTTGACCAACGTCATCAGCAAAAAGTACAGCCTAGCCCCTCTGAAACTGGTGCTGAAAAAATATGACTGCTAGTGAAAACTGGGTCAAACCCTTTTCAACACATTCCAGAAAGTGCAGTAGACTCTAGCAGAATGTAATATTGATACTTTCTATAACTGTGGAAAAAGCTTAGTCTCATCTAAAACTTGCATTTTCAAGATTCTGAGAGGATTCTTCAGAAAACCAGTGTCAACAGTGGGTCACTTTCCTAATATAGATAGACCTAGAAGCTATGCTATTGTATGTTACTAGTTAACTTGGATTATAACAATGATTTTAAATGTATTCAATTCAGTTTCCTTTTTCTCTTGAGCCCACAATGCACAGCTCCTCTTAAGGTAAATGAAATGTAGAAATGTTTTGAATAAGGAGAGGACATATTTAGATGTAGATTGACAATGAAAAGCAATATAAACAGGAACTCCATTAACTGGAGCACACTACGAAAGGCATGGTTCCAGAGTACTTAGGAGATCCTTTCCAACTATCATCTACAACTTTCAGATAAATCTGGTCTAGGCTTGAAGACGGGCCAATAACTTCTTTCTCCTACTCATACCTTTTTCCATGCAGACCCCTACACCTGAGCCACTTCTCTCTTCTTTTATCTCTTTCCTTCAAAAAACACTTCTTCCTCACAATCACTTCCATTCTCTCAGCCTATCAAACTTCCCCTTATTCTCATAGTAACAGTATTTGCACACAAACCATTGAATTCTCAAGACACGTGCACTACAGACTGGAGCAATCTCAGTCTTATTGCTGCAATGCTCATACTCTCTATTTCCCCACGACTCTGTTAACTTCTTATTACCATCCTACCATCACTCATCATGCAATATCTATTTAGATTATAAATAATCTGGGGCAGGGGCATCGTATTATTTGTCTGTAAAGTACACTTATTGCCCTGTGCAACTAGCCAACCAACAAAGGGAATGATTCCTATGCAAGAAGATTTTACTGTAAACAGTTGTAAAAATCATTTAAATAAGATATAAGCTCAAACACTCAATATCATCAGAAACAATGCAAAAGGTCAAGTTACTTATAAATATCTAACCAGAATTTCTGGCAGAAAAAATAATAGATTTAACAAAACTATACACTAAGGCAGCTTTATGTCTTCCAATTGCCACCCTCCCTTGTTTATCTAAACCCTTGTAAATCTTTGCTATCAAAACATTTTTGAATTTGTGTAAAAACAAACACCTCCCAATAGCATTTTGAGTTGCAACGAACAATAATATTTGATTCTTCTGTGACTGAGTCTGCAAAGGCCAAGATACATCAAGAAGGGCTGAACTTGTAAACAATCAATTGATTGATTAGTATTCAGTGTTCACAAACTAACTGCAATACAATCTGTACATATACGCTTTATACACATTAAGATGCAATCAAAATGCATTTACTGTTACCTATGTTAGTAATGATTCTCAACCACTGCAGTTATCATGGAAGGTTTCCTTTGTGTGTATAGGTGGGAAGTAAGACAAGGGGAGGGATGTATAAAATTTTTATTTATTTTTAAATAAGGAGACCTAATTAACAATTGACAGGGAGTTTTTATAAAATTTTTAAAAAGAGAGAAGCCACAAAATATCTTGAAGCCACAGCCCACAAAAGTAAGTAAATGTTTGCTGTATTTAGCAAATGATCATGCAAAGCGCAGAACAATACTCAGAGAAGGGAAGAAGTTCATTCCCTGTACTGCAAAGTTATTTTACATTTTCAAGCCAAATAGCAAAGTTTTTAGAGAAGGGGGGAACCTAATCCTACATACTCACATAAATGAGTCAATAGAACCAACAAGAAAGGGTTCCACAAACATCCAGACAAGGTTGTGTGGACGTGCAGGAATGGCCCGGGATATGAGATAAAAGAGTGACGTTGGATTATCACCTTTATATTGAGTACTACTTTCACTTTTTCTTACTGTCTGTATCTTCTTCTTTGGATTCACAGCTTGCAAGTCTCCCCTGAGGCAACTTGAGCCTGAAAAGAGAGAGGTAGAACTGAGCTATGCAATGTTAGATGAATGAGAAGTGAAGGATAAAGGGTGTTAATGTCCAAAACACTGTCACGGTTGGAGTAGGGAGAATGAAGAGAGAGGAAGCAAAAGGTATTGCCACAAAGTGGAAACTGAAAAGGAGGGGTAATCCACAGAGAATACTTGGGGTTTGAATGGGGGTAGAAAAACAGCAGGATAGTCAGTCTCCTCAAAGTACAGTCTCATTGGGATTGAAGTAAGGGACAAGGACCATTAAAGGGTGGGCACAGAATAACCCACAAATCAGAGTTCCAGGGGAATTAAAAGGAGCAGGAAGCTAACTGCCCCCTCCTCCTGCCCCCCAACAGCAGAGTCTCAGGAGCTTTGAAGAAGAAAAGTAGGGCATGGGGGAGAAGGTTAGCCACCAGACATGGTTTCGAGGTCTGAAGGAAGATGGCCCAGAACAGAATATCAGGGTGATGGTGGGTGCAGAAGAAATGGTAGAAACATCTGAGAGCAGAACACGGGCTCAGGATGATGGTGCTTGTCTTCCCTAACCAAAGTCTAGGGCAGCATTTCTCAGATGTGGCCTCCGTGGCTGCATGTAGCCACTAGGGGTTTTCTTGTGGTCACAGGCTCCTGGGCAATGATTGGGTGGGGAGGGATCAGCCCCTCCCCTGGGGCCACAAGGAGGGGTTGGGCACTACTCTCCCTCTGGAGACACAAACGCTGGAGGAGCAGACATCGAGTGCGAGTTCCCCATCTTCCCGGCGGTGGTGGGGCTCGGGCTTCCGGCTTCAGCCTCGGGATGGTGGGCAGCAGGCTCTGTCCACACGACAACAGCTGTCAGCGGGCTCCAGCCATAGGCTTCCACCGTGTCTCTGGGTTTTGGCTGCGCAGAGACAGGCTTCGTCCCCTAGCCACTGGGCTTCGGGCTCACCTCCCCATCCAAGACTTAATTTATCTCCCAGTTGCCAGGGATGAGTAAGTCTGCTGCGGAAAGTGATATTTGTATGTTAATATCACTTTTCACTGCCTCCCAACTAGCTAACAAGTCTGCTGCTGTGAAAAGTGATGTTAACAAAACATACAAATAACACTTTTCAAAGAGGCAGACTTACTAGCTAGAGCATCTAAAAAAAAAAACTCCATAAAACCCACAACCAAAAAAAGGAAAAGAAACAACAACAAAAGACAAAAACATGCAAAGCACCTTATTTGTGTTTCTATTCTATTTAGGTCCAGTAAAGAACAGAGAAAACTGTACATTGTTATTATTATTGAGTCTGTGGGGGAAAAAAACCCCTACATAAATAAATTACTATGATTTGGACATGTATATGTGCATACTTATTTATGTTTCCTAACCTTAATTAAATATTTTAGAAAAATTGTCATAGTGGCCACCACCAAGAGTTGGTGGCCGCACTCTGAGGCCACCAAAATTTTTGTTGTGAGAACCCCGAGAGTGGGGAAGAGGGTGAAAGGTGGGGAGGGGAGCAATGCACGAAACAAGAGTATTTCAGGGCACCTGAAAGGGGACAGTGGGAGCAGGGAAGGGTGAACCCCCTACAGCAGAGTATCCAGAGAAGGATCAAAGGGGAGGGGAGAGGATGGAGCAGATTTACTCTTCTCCAAAACAGTTTGGGAGGATAGTGGGGGCAAGGGCTACAGTGGGAGGAGAGGAGAGTCAGGGGCGTGAGGGCAGGTATGGAATAGGCTAGTCCTCTCCAGAGCAGAGGCTCAGAGGGGGAAGGGGGGATAGCCCTCCCGCCTCAAGAGCGGTCTCAAAGGAGCCACGGGGCAGAGCGGGGGCTAGCCCCCCCAATACCAAAGTGTCCAAGGGATCACGGGGCGGAGGGGGGAGTAGCCGCCCAAGATCAGTACCCAGGGGGATGGGCCAGTGACCCCCCCCCCCAGCAGTCCTATGGGGCTGCAGTCTATTCCCCTCCCCCCGCAGCAGAGTCCCGTGGGAAGGGGCAGGGGGATCAGCCCCGAGCGCGCAGCCTCGGGGCGGGCACGGGGAGGGGGCTCAGCCCCGTACCAGTGGCAGGCACCCCCATGACGGAGGCTCGGGGCAAACAGGGCTTTAGCCCCCCGGCTGTTACCTGTCTCCTCCTGAGGGGGACGGGACGGGACCGGACCGGCGGCCACTCCGCGGCCGCTCCCCCCACTGGCACTGGCTCAGGGGTGGGGGGAGCCGCAGACCCAGCCGGGGGCGTTGTGGGGACACTTTGCACTGACTGAGCCGCCCCCCTCCTCACTCTGGGGTCACTGGGCAGGGGCTGACCCCCGCCGCAGCCAATCAGCTGCCGCAGCCATAGTCCCGTCCCGAGCCGTAAACCACCGCCGCGCCGGGTTGGGTGGCGGGGTTTGGGCGACTCCGCCCATCTCCCCTCCCAATGCCGTAAAGCTTGGTGGGGCTTTGCGACCGCTACCGGCAAGGATTGGTTGCGCTCGAGTTTGTCCTGGGAGAAGTGGGCCCTGCCGCGCCCCGTCTCCAGGGGCGGGTAAAGCGAGGGGGTTGCCTAGCAGCGCTGGGTGGGCGGGGCGAGCGGGCGCGGGGGGACTCGTACGCGCCGCGGCTGGGCCTGGTGGCTGCGGTCACAGAGCGGGACCTTGGGCGGCTCGGTGAGGGAGGGCGGCCGGCCGGCGGAGGAGGGGAGTGGGCGGAGGCGTGTGGACTCGGGCGGGTGGGGGAGGCTGGGTCATGGCGGCGGCGGCGGCGGTGGGGGGAGGAGGAGGAGGAGGAGGCGGAGGCTGGTCCGAGAGAGCAAGGGGCTGAAGAGGGCGACGAGACCAGGTGGGGGTGAGGGAAGCCAGGGGGCGGGGCGGATGGTGAGGGCCGCCGGCCGAGGAGGAGCATTTCGGAGCGTTGGCGGGGCTGATCTGGCACAGCACGTTTGTAATCGAGGGGCGGGGAGGCTGCCCCTGTGCACCCGGCTGCTCTAGGCGCGATGCAGATGAGGCGAGGAAAGAGCTCTCCTTCCTTGGGCTCTTGGATCCCAGTAGTAACAGGTTTATAAAAAAAAAAAAAAAGTCAGGGCAAAAGTATGGGGTCGTTGACATCTGGTGGGAGTGGGGGGGGGGGGGGGGGGGCTCTGCTCTTTCCCATCCCCATGTGGCATTTGTTAGTCTCTAAGGTGCCACAAGTCCTCCTTTTCTTTTTGCAGATACAGACTTTAACACGGCTGCTACTCTGAAACCCGTCATTATGCAAGGCACGGAATTTAGCCGTGTGGAGTAAAATATTAAATTTGTTAGTCTCTTAAAGTGCCACAAGTCCACCCTTTCTTTTTGCGGATACAGACTAACACGGCTGCTACTCTGAAACCATGTGGCATAGTCGATGACTGCACATTTTGGGGTGGGAGTATGAATGCCTCATTCGTCACTGCGTGGTTCTGTTCCCTGCTGTACTCCAGTGATTACTGCTCTGTTCAGCAAGGACATTAGCTTGGGTATTGCTACTACAATGGCCAGCAGTGAAAAAGTTAAGTGTTGACGTTCTAAATGGTTGTAATTAGGAGACAGAAGGTGGGTGAGGTAATGTTGTTTGTTGGACCAACTTCTGTTGGTGAAACAGACAAGCTTCAAAGTTTAGGCAGAGGTGTTTTTCAGGTCTGGGAAACCAGTTTGAAAGCTTGTCTTGTTCACCAACAGAAGTTGGTCCAATAAAAGATATTACCCATATGTTCCATATCTGGGGATCAGCCCATCTACAACAACTCTGCGGACAATCAAGATAACTGATGGTTCACACCTCGCAGTTGTTGGAGACTGCACAGGCAGGCAGGACGAACTGTGATTTACATTGGAAATATTTATTCCCACACAGAGGCTGGAAATTTAACAATGTTTTAAAGGCAAGCCAATACGCTGAAACACAATTCTCCAGCCACTTATAAATTTCAGAGAGCCAGAGTATAGTTCATCTATATTCTGTGGTGTGTGGATCTGCCATCACTCCTTGACAGGAACCAGAGCCTTTCAGTGAAACTTGAGCATGGTCATGCCCCATATTTCATGCATCATAGTTGAATCCTCCATTGTTTTCTGTTTGGGAAGATAGCAGTAAGGAGAAACTTTTTCATGCAATAGTATTTAATATGATCATGCTCCAATGAAGGACAAAACAAAGATAATGATTTAACAGGACTTTCCTTTCATCATGATTGTGAGAAACACAGGCTTCCTTAGCTAATTGTATCCTTTGTGAGTCATGACATGCTAACTGTAATAAAAAAATACATGTCCACTGTAACCAAAAAATATCACTTGTGACTTAAAATGCAGTCTGAGAATGTAGAAGATAATGTAATTTGGAAAAAAAAAAACTGTTTCAACATCTGTGGTTATCAGAGGAGTGATGGATTTCTGTATATAGTACGTTAGCTGAACTACTCCACCCTGAAAACAAATACAGACTTTATAATTCCATTTTAAGGATATTGTGGAGTCATTGACTAGCCATTGACTTATGTGGTTTATAGTGTTCCTCAAAATTTGTTGGCCTCAAATCAACTGTCCTCCATGCTTCATGTCTCTTCTCCCTTACTTTCTATTTAGGTAATCCTTATTTACCAATCCCTGCAATTTTTATTTAGGTCAAACCAAAACAGTCATAGCATTAACATGATGTTTGACAACCATCACGTTATTCACTCTCCATGTATGCTATATCCCTTTTCTCTCAACCTTTTGTCTGTCTTGTCTATTCACATTGCAAGTTCTTTAGGGAAAGGATTGTCTCTTATTCTGAATCCTGCTTTGGATTGGTTTCCAGGCGCTGCTATAGTATTCCTTACATATCCCTGCTATCATACTGCTATCTCTTATTCCCCCTCTTTTAGCTTTGTGTCCTCTGCCATGGTGTCTTACTGTGGCTGAAAAAATATCTCTGTTGTCCTCTGGCATCTCTTTGCTCTTTCAAATGCACTTATTAAAACCCATCTCTTAAAGCAACCATGTCCCATTTTGTAATGACAACCATTCTCTCCCTTTTTCCTGACTTGGTATCCTATGTTGGTTTAATCTGTTTTAGATTGAGGTCTTTGAAGCAAGTGACATGTCTTATCAATTTTTGGTAAAGTGCTGTGTAAATTAATGGTGCTGTATAAATATGGCATATGGTCAGGGAAAGCACAAGCACTATCATGTTGCAAAGGTACAATTTCATCATGTTTGTCCTAGAGGAGTTCTAAATTTATTTCACACTAACAGCCTCACTGTATTGTATAAATTGGTGCACAAGGGATCCATTCATTTAACATCTCGGACAGTAATTCAGTTTGATCCTGAGTAAATTAGTAAATGTGTTGAAATAATTTTATTTCATGTATTGGTTTAGGTAGAGATCAAACTCAGAGTTGTATAAAATATTCACAGGGTGATGTCCAAATTTTTTTTATGAGGTTTCAGATCATAAATTTCTACCTCAAGTAGAATTCAAAGTATATTCTACAAATGAAGGAGAAATTTATAGCCTGAAGTATCAGATTTATTCTTAATATTTAAAGTGCAGGCTTTGTGAACTGATAGCGGTCCCTGCCTCAGCTTGGCAGATTTGGTTGAGGAACATTGTAAGGTTCTAAAATCTGCAGGTCAACTGTCACAAGTGCAGTGGAAAGATATTCTCAAAAAGACATGGATGTCAGTGTAAAAAACATGTGTGCTACCACAATTTTTATAGTTCATTGTGGATAATGTCTTGTCTTCCAATTCCAATTTTAGATTCTGCCTCAGAGGAAATATGGTCTAGTTATGGAAGTCAGGAGACTTCGGTTATATTCCTCAATCTGTCACTAACTTGCTTGGACAGCCTTGGAATGTCACTATCTATCTATACCTTAGTTTTCACATATATAAAATGGGAATATTCCCTATCTTTGGAAACTACTTCGAGATCTTCAGCTAAAAAGTACTATATATATGCTGGGTGCTACAGTCTAACATTTTGTATACTTTTACTCTATTTCTCCTAGTTAAAATAAGCAGAAACTAAAAATATGTAAACTCTATGGTTCTGTTTGCTACTGCTTGCAAGTATAATTGATAGATATGCTGGGAATCATACTATGACAATGTGCTATCTTTTCATGAATAAGAAAGGGACTATAAGTACTTACCAGCTGGAAAAAGAAATGCAGCTAGTTACAATATGACCACTCTGGGACTGCGCTTGTTTAGTTCTGCCAAATTTTAAGGCCCAGTCACAAAAAGGCATGCTGGGGAAAAAGTTCCTATAAGAGGGCAGTTCTGTAGAGAGAGTTAATAGAAACTAGAAAAGTACTAAAGAAGTGCCTCTGGGGTGTGTTATGACTTGTAACTGTCACCTAAAGATAATAGTATGCAAAGAGAAACTGCTATGATCTTAAGTGTGTCTTTTTAGTTATGGAGATCTGTCTGTCAAGGCACTTGTATGGTGATGGAGCTGTGTAAGTACCTAGATAGATGCTCACACTTGAAACTGAAGAGTGATACTATGAATTTAAGTAATTTCTCTCTGTAAGCTGTACTAAATAATTGTGATGCTATTTAAAGTGTAAACTTTGATAACAAAGTCAGTTTTTCTGCATGTGGTTGCAGTATTTATACGGCCTTCCTGGCGAGGACTTTTATGTATATTTAGGGTTGTTCACAGATTCTTAGACCCAGCTTCTTAAGTAGCTTCTTATTTTGAGTGTCTCGGTTGCAGACACTAAGAAGAACCTTATCTTCTGAAGTAGTGAGCACCTGGAGTTTCTATCGACTTTTGTTGGAGGGTGCTCAGCACCTCTAGAAATCAGGCTGATGGTGTCAGGAGCTTGGCACCCAGAATTAGAGACCGTGACTTTTGAAAGTGTAGATGTTAACTAATGCAGTTACACAAGCTTTGTTTTATTCTGTTTGTTAAAGCAAGGGCCACGTTCTGCTTTTCAGTATGTGCGTATTACTCCCATAGAGCTCACATGCAACAGAGTGCAGTATTTGGTCATTAATTTCCATTTTTTAAAGAGTGATCCTTAAGGATTCTTGTGGGTGAAAATCTTTAACCCTACCCACTTCAGACTCACCTTAGGGGGGGCTATGTACAAAAGAATGAGAAGCCAGATGTAAGAAACCAGTGTTTTATATTGTTCTGTAGAAGTAGAATAGTGTTTCCCCAATATTCTCTTTTTTTGTGTTTCAGATCAAAATGTGTCTTCTGATAGCCTGCCTTCCTCTTTGCCTTCATCAGTTCCAGTGAGCACTTGAATCCTGCCCTCACTAATATCTCTGAACTCCAGAAGAATCTACATAATAAGAACAGTTAAGTTAGCTTGTTTTTAATACAACTCTTTGGTAATGCTTTTAATGTTTGGCCATTTAAAAATATTTTGGTGCCAATCCTGCAAAAAATTGCACAGTTATGAGCAAGTACTTTTAATAAACTTAAGTTTGAAGCCTTCATTCTGCAAACACATTTATGCAGGTAGATCTTGATGCTGATGTATAGTTCCACTGACTTCACTGGGACTCTGTACAGGTTCAAGGGTCTGCTCACCTGGATCCATTTACAGAATTGGGGCCTTATTTTCTTTAGTTAAAATCCAATGTGGATACACTGTTTTCCTTTTCTGAGTTTTGCTCGTCCACCAACCAAGCAGTTTAAAACTCGGTACAGTGAATTTGCTTTAAAAGGGAAGTAGATCAGTTGTTGGGACGTCTGTAGCCATAAAAGAATATGCAAATTTGTATATGTTTAGTCAGAACAAGCTATGGTTGAATATCCATGGAATACAAGTTTCGAAAAGAAGGTTGTATACATTTTCTCCAGTGGACAAACATCAAGACATACTGGCTATGTATCTTTACTCAGTTCTTTTATAAAAAAAAAAAAAAAAAAAATACTTATTCATTGCTGGCAAAACCCAGGATGTTGTAGGAAAGAGTGCTGGCAGTGCAGTAGATGGCACTGTTCTCTCAAGTCTGAATCGGTGCCCCAACATGATGATAGAAGGCACTGTTTGTCGCTGGAGCTTTTTCATGTGAGACTTTAAACTGAGGTCTTGATAATTCAGAATGGCATGGTATTTTTGCATGGTCTGGTCACATTGACTCTGTAACTTCACCCTGCCTGCCTAAAATTCCTCTGACGTTTAAATGATCACAGTATTTTTCACTTTCTATCCCATTTCAGAAGTATTGCTATGCACCCAGTCCCGCATGACTCCATCCAAATGGCTTCATTTCAGAGGTTGGCAGGATTCCTGGATTTGTGGTATAACAGAGTTTGTGCTTTGGGATGTTTGGATAAAGAGTTTTATGTGGATGTCAATTATCATCCTTGCTGTTTAAGAAATATTGTGCTAGATTGTTTTGTTTCTTTCAAATGATGTTTATTAACAGTAGTTTCATTTTAGCTATGATGCTCAGTAAATGATCCAAGTTCAGCTGTATCATTCTGCTAATCTATTAAATTTAATAGCAAAAATGATTTAATCTCATTACTTTTTTCCTAGATACCGTAGAAGAAATGCCTCTATAAAGCTACAAATCCATTTCTTTAATTGGACAGAAGTAATTTAAGAAGTGACCCATAATCCCCACAAGTAATAAGTGAAGGCGTAAGACATTCTCCAAAACATAATTTTTCCCCCAAAATGGGAGATCTGTCTCCTCTCCAGGAGCTGCATAGGGATGTGCTGATAGGCACTTCTTTAACAAAGGACAGCCATGATTATGCCTTTTTCCTCAATCCGCATGTTTCACCACAAGATTCATCCACAAGAGTTAATGAGTCACATAATCAAATATGCCTAGAATCTCCTAACTGGGGCACTTGGAGCCATCAGGACTCTGCTGTTTCAGATGCTCTTGCCCTTGTGACAGATGATAAATCTGGTAGCTTTGCAAACACGAACTCTTCAATGTTCTGTTCACGGGAAATGATACTGCTCCAGTTAACCTTGATCAAGATGATGATTGCCAAAGTACAGTCCCAGGAAACTGAATTCAGCATAAGACAGAAGTACCTTGATATAATTACAATTCTTCTGAAAGAGACAAAAATTGATTCAAAATTAGTAAGCTTTTATAAATATGTTCAAAACTTTTCATAACACAAAGTAAAAAGTGAGTGTAACTTACAGATTTTTTTTTTTTAAACATATCTGCAGATTTGTCTATGCAATACTTCTGATAAGCTGTTGTCTCACATGGCTTCAAAAAGTATAGCCTCCCTTGTGTATTTCCAACTAAAGAAAGAGGTGAGTGTGTCAGGTTCCTGGGTGGACTTTGAATTTGTATGTAAGCTATCAAAGTAAACATGAGTACTTGGTGGATAATTTCCTTCCAGTTTTCCTTAGTTATTCCATCTAACTATAGCTGACCTTCTACAATAGTTAAATGACACAGAGCAGTCACTGAAAATTTGACAGTGTAACAGTTAAATTTTCTCTCTATTGCAAAGCCTGCCTAAACAGGTGCAGTGCCTGTTGGTGGGGGGAGATGCCAGAATCCTTCCATGCCCCTCAGACTATAGAGTAGTAACAGAACTTCTCCCTTCCTGCGTCTGCAGCCTCAAATCTATAATGCCTGTGTCTACTGTGCCCCATCCTTCCTAAAGGGATTTTAGACAATGGATCTGTGTAGTTGCTAGCATGACTGCTTTGCAGCATGCCATGGGCATGTACCTCAGTGGCCTCCTGCTTCAAAATCTTGCTCTTTCTCAATGCTGGGCACACTGTCTTTTTTTCAGAAACTGTGTGTAAAAGTAGCATGAGGTAGTGTTGTGGGAGCGGGCCACACTGAGGGGGTATATTTGAGGAGGTGTTGGGTGAGGAGTGATTTGGTGGAGGAAAGGGAAGATGCTTTAAGTGTGGTAGGAGGGGCATGAAAGGGTATGTTTACACTGCAACTGGGAGAGGGCTAGCAGGGCTTGAGCTAGTGTGTTAAAAATAGCAATGGTGGATATTCCACCTCTGGTGGAAACATGGGCTCTCAAGCCCACTTAGCCCCCTGGGGTTGAGAACCTGAGCTTCTGCCTGAGCTGGAACATCCACAATTCCTGTTTTTAGAGCACTAGTTGGAGTACTGCTAGCACAAGTCTGTCTACCCAGGTTGGAAGACTGGCTCCCATTTCCAGTATAGACCTACCCAAAGAGAGCATGGAGTGGACAAAGGGAGCAGTTAGTGGCTCTGGCAGGGATCAGGAGAATGTGTCGGAAGAAGTGAGGTCAGAAACGTAGGCAGGAGCAACGTTCTGAAAGTGAGCGTGAATATTTCTTTTAACGTAAATACATCAAGCTTGTGGTTTTTGTTTTAAAATGCTTTTAATAATTTTATTTTGTGTCACAAAGATATTCCCTTTAGGCAGCTTGCATTGTACAATATTAATTGTGCACGTTGCTGAACTTTATAAATCTCACTGTATTTACATTTATTTGAAATCTAAATCCTTCAGCAAATAAAAATAGGCACCAACCTGTTCATAACTAATAGAATACTTTTCCATTTTGTGTTGTCTGAATGTCCCAGTTACCAAACCTTACTGTTTACTTATTGAGACAAGGTGAGTGAGGTAATATCTTTTTATTGGACTAACTTCTGTTGGTGAGAGAGACAAACAGAAATTGGTCCAATAAAAGATATTCCCTCACCCACCTTGTTTCTCTAATATCCTGGGACTGACACAAGTACAATTACCCTGTTTACTTAGTGGGCACATACTGTAGGCCCTATTGCAATTTCTTTGGATGGTATTATCTTTTAGAAACCAATTTGTTTTTAATACTTCCTGCATAGGGGTCTTAAAACGATGAAGCCCATTAATTCAGTTTCTGTCTAATGTGTTACTACTTAATTCACTAGTAAGAAAATAACGTGCACATGTACAAAATAGAGTTTGAATGGCTGTATTTTCTTGCAAACCATTACCTGCCTCTAGAAACAAGAAATGTGGGAGTTATGGGTTCAATTCTTGCCTCTGCCATAGTCCTTTTTGTGGGACTTTGGATCAATCACATAACTTCACCAGGCTTTGGTTTTCCTATATGTAAAATGAGGATTTTTGCTTACCAAAAGGCTATTGTGCAGTTTCATGTTTGTAAAGGAGTGAAAGGTGCTTTCAAAGTGCCAAGCCATTTGACTATATTCTGTCTGTATCTTTGTCCATCCCCACACATACTCCTTTTAAATGTAACATTTAAATTGTTGTATCAGTGTGTAAACTTACTATGCACAAAAGTCACAACAACAAAAAAGTAATATCACATCACATTTTGTGCATGCAGAATGATTTTTTAATTTATTTTTTTAGAATACGTTTAATGTCACCTGGCTCACTTTTTGTTTGAAGACTCTGTCAGAATTCCCTAAGAGTGATCAAGTAGCAGAATGTCTATGGATTCTTAGAGCTATTATTAGAGACATTTTGAAAGATAAAGATTTGCACAAAGCAGGTACTGTAAGATTTTTTTTATATTAATATACAGTGTCCACTAGGGGGAGGAAGGCTACTTATTTCAGAGCAATCAGCCTGTTTAAAATACTAATGGCAATGAGTTATTTACTTTGTCATAATGAAAAAAAATATTAAAAATGAAAATACGGTGCCCCCCAGTACACATTGAATTTGAGAGATTATCATGATCTCCTCCTTGCTGATGCTATTTCAGTGGTGGAAAAGTTGTTTTAAATTATCTGGTTAATTGAATTGTAGTTTAGGAACTCCACTTAAACTCTGCTTAACATTACTTTATTTATTATAGATATACTGAAGAATGTTTTCACTCCTCTTGATACTGTACTTGAAGGATTTTACAATTCCATTTTGTCTCATCATTGTAACGGCTGCCAAGGTACTTCATTATATTCTAAAGCTGCAAACAACTTGATCGAATTCATAGATTTTCTTGACGTTCTCGTCACCTCAAGAATCCAACTAGAGTCACATTTCAAATGCCAAAGAATTTTATTTTTGAATACTTCTTACATCTTGGACCTCACTTATTCATCAGTTCATTATTTAATCAAGAAGAAGTCCATTATGCTCCTTAAAAAATGCATCCTTTATAAAGCTGGTGAAGATTTCGTAAGTGGATCATTACCCACTTTATCCTTACAGGATCCTTATTTGAATAAGGATATGTTAGCACTGGCTAATGTTGTCTTGCAAGCTGTGAATTTGGGGTGGCTGAATCAAATACCTGTTTCTGAAAAAGCCAGCTATTTTGGAGGCAGTGAAGCTCAACCTGAGGATGGCATCCACAGTGGTCCTGACCAAGTAATCCTCAGAGCCTTGAGTTTGGTTTTACTTAAAGCTTTAGAGATCAAGGTCCAGAACTCTACTAAAGCAGCTGAAATAAAAGGTAATGTTCTATTTAAATTCATTAAGTAGCATGCATTCTAAAGCTTATAGTTGATTTAGGCAGTTTAAGATTGTTGGCTGAGCTTGCAAAGTCTTACACACAACTGAACAGCATTTCTCTGTATATGTTTAACTACTTCTGAATGCCACATCCTATCAATTCCAGATTTTTCAGGGAATTTCTAGGAATCAGTGGCCAGGTTGACTCTGGGGACAACCTGAATGAACACTGATAGAAGGAACGCATGGAGCTACTGTCATCTATTGATGACCTCTGTTAACACTTTGCAGCATATGAGTAGTACCTCTACTCATCCTCCCAGTAGAGTGTAATATGTTGACAAATATGTTGACCCTGAGTGACAAAAGAGAAATAATTGCTCTTCCTGCTGGGATCCCTGGGATGAATTGTGAGCCATGGGGGCAACAAGAGGGAGAGAAGAGAATCCCTTTCTTCCTTCCTAACATCCAGCCTCCTCAGTGCCTGCTCCAGGTAGGGGGGAGAGGAACTAGCTATCCACCCCTTCCCTTTCTACTGGGGGGGAGAAAAATACTTTGGGAGGGAGAAAGGAGAGAGACATAGCCGCTGGCATGATGCAGAGAATGGGGCTCCATGTATGGTGGGAGCAGGGCATGACTGGGGAACAGAAACCCTGGCCTGGTGGGGAGAATGGGGGACTCGGGGAAGGGAGCACACACAGCCTTTGCCATTGGGGGAGTAGGAAGGGGTGACACACAGAGCCTCTGCTGTTTGCGAGGGGTGGGGGTGGGGAGTGGGAATGGGAGTGCACACAGAGCCACTGGCATAGTGAAGAAAGTGAGGGACCCTGGTATGAGAGGAGAAGGGAATCGGGTGCACACAGAACCACTGCAGAAGGAATATTCAGGCGGGAGTTACAAGGAGTCCCTGAAAAAGAGGGGCATGGAATGGTGCCACCCAGGAAGATTGTGAGGGGAATTAAGGGATCCACTGAACCCCTGAGATGTACAATGAGCTTGGCCTACAGAAGGTATGAAGGGTGCAACCAGCTAGATTAAAACACTTAATGTTAAAGTAATGACTTCACTTAATTTTAAGCAAACTGAATGTCAGGAATACAATTTAGGCACAGGTGTTGGGTGATCATATTTTTGGTTTTGGGGGGGGGGGGGGGTTGCTATATTATAGTCTTAAAATTGCTTAATTTTAACTAAATTTAAATTAACCCTTGGTAGTAGTTACAGATGTCCTAGTTCTATTGGGGGGGCGGGGGGGGGGGAATAGAATGATCCCTGATTTCAGTCTGAAAAGTACCTGAGCATGTATGATGATCGAATGCTCATATTCTTTTGCTGAGAAGCAAGGCAAGCCTTTAAAAATCTAATTTTAGGGTGAGCTACGTTGTACTTTTTTACAACAAAGGTTGTTGTAAGAAACCTTGCTACAGAATTAGCTTCCATTCAGACAAATGGCAAGGCTATACCATTCAATCCATAGAGCTTTTCCAATACGATCTCAGAAATGCCTTCTGATAATCTAAGTTGCCATTGTTTTTTTTAAAATGCTGAGCACTTGTTGTTTGGAAAATCAGGGCCCCAAATTTGGATTTGAGAAATCTTTTTTTACTATGCAGTGGAATATTGAAGAGGTAAATCTCTCATCTGAGGAAGGGTGTATATATGGTACAGACAGGGTTGTTTTTCAAGAGTTGGCCACAGCAATAAAATGGCATGGTAGTCTTGGGAGAATCTGTTTCCTCTTGTATCCTCAGGGTGTATGTGGCAATGCAGGTGCTGCTGACATGCAGTGTAGAGATAGTATGTAAAATTAGGGGGTGTTGCAATCCAGAATGAAGACTCGAAGGAAAATTTTATAAACTGAATGAATAATATAATTTTCTGGTAGGGTTTGGTTTGTATCTCTCAGCATTTTTGTTCAATCACAGCAGTCTACCAAGATGCGTATGAGAACCCATCTCATCTTTGAAGGTTTTATGGTCAGAGTAGATTTTGCTATGGTTGTATTACCAGTTTAATACCTTTTATATTTCCTGCAGAAGTTTAGGCCCTGATTCTGCGATTCGTTGTTGCTGAAAAACTGGACCATAGGGATCTTAGTCTTAACACTGCACCAGATTATTCCTTTGCATGGGAGGGACCAAGTGGGATAAATCACAGCAAGGTGGCTTTATCAGATCATTCTATCTCATCCCTCTCTCTACAGTTGCATTTGCTGGAGGCCCAGGGCCAATGGAGACATGCAGTCAGAGAGCCAAATGAGTCAGAGACCCCAGGGCAAGTGTGGGAACATAGAGTTTCTATGTAAACGGCCTTGGATTTTTTTTTTTTTTACAGCTCTCCTGAGACCAGCAGGTTTTGGAGAAGTAATCTCCTTGTTTATTGTGCAGTAAACCTGGGAGAGAGAGCTGACCCCATCCCACCCCACAACCACAAAGGTTCTTCCCCCCACCCCCCCACCTCTTATATGTGGTCTTTCTGTGGGAGGGAGTGACAAGAGCCTGAGAATCCCATTCTTCAAATAATATACTTACATATGTCTTTAAATTGCATCAATGCTAACTCTTCTGGAAGCTGTCCTCCACTTGAGCAGTGAAATCTGTGTTTTGCATTAGAGTTATAAAAATTAATATTGTAAGAATTTTTACATATACAATGTTTGTGCAAAAAGTAACTATTTTATGTTGCATTTGGGGTGAAATGATTTTGCTGATGGCTCTTTGCAAACCACTTCCAATTGCTTTGATTTTTGACTCCATAAATAGTATCATTCTGCAAGGCATTTGTCAATGCAGTGCTAATTCAGTTGAGCTAAGGGATTTGTGCTTGGACAACTGGATTCCTATCCACTGTTAATTTAAGGAAGTGTGTGTTTCGCTTTTTAATATGAAAAAATGAAAGCAAAATTTCACAGTTATGCTCTCTATTTTTAGCAGACTTGCAGAGTTTCATGTCCCAGTTATTGATATTCTTGAAGAAACATCTGAAGTCTTCTCAGCATTTTCATCCAAATGTACATCCTTGTGAGTGGCTTTCCATGGTCTTTATAGAACAAGATGATGACATGCTGGAAGCTGCTAAATCATTGCTAACAGTTTATTTAAAGTTTGATAGGTTAGTGTATATATATATTGATTTCTTTGTTAGACCTATGAAGACAAATTAAACTTTTATTTGGTGAGCTCATACAATTCATAATAGCAGTATTTTTATATTACTAGTACATAAAGAAATAACACAAGAAAATATGTTTTTAACAATCTTTAATGGATTTATTGAACTACTTTGCAGGACCTGAAAAACAAAGAGGAGTCCAGTGGCACCTTTAAGACTAACAGATTTATTAAGGTGCCACCAGAATCCTTGTTGTTTTTGTGGATACAGACTAACACGGCTACCCCTCTGATAATTGACTTCAACAGTAGTTGGAAATCATTGGGAGTCTTACATTGATGTTAATTGGTTTTGGATCAGACTGTAAGTGGTGTTTTATGGTGGTTTTTCTATTATGAGCTCAGTCCTACCCTCTAATTCACAGTAGCTGACTTCACAGATTTTGAGTGATGGTCAGATGCTGACTAAAAGACAAGATTGAGTGTTTTTTGTGAACGCTCAACTTTTTTGGAGAAGGGTTTCATGTTATGATTAAACTTTAAGAATGAGTGGAAGTTGAATCTGAGGACTGCTGAAGTGAACTGTTATCATGCTTTACAGTAATGGCTTCGTAGGCAGGATCCACATAACTTGCTGAAAAGTGGCAATATTGATATCTAAAATGTCTTGAGTTCTTGTGCATGATAAATTTATCATGCAAACGCTTTTGTTTCATTTTCATTCAATTTCCTGTACAGGGGAGATGCAGCCTAAATATATGAAAAGAAACTTGGCTAGGTGAATCACTTTGTAATTTCAAACTTGTTTGCATTATTGCTAGTCGTGTCTATCGTTAAATGTTAAGGCACCCAGGACTGAAAATGCTGGTCTTAAAGTTAAACACCTAAATATAGATTTAGGAGCCTAAATGACTTTTTTCAAGGTGCATAGCATCTTGTAAATGAAGTAACCTTTATTAATTTTTTGTATATTTACAAAAATGTGAAAAGGATATCTACTCACATACTCAAGGCACCTTTTGACATAAACTGTACTACTCCATTTAATATTTATAAGTTAAGATAACTGACCACCAGTGTTTCAGGTATCTTAAATTTGATGACTTCCAGGACATTAAGGATATTCATACTCAGGAGGGTAGCAAATTCTATAGCTGTTGAGCCCTCACAGGGAATGCTGTGCTAGCAGTCCCCTCTTGTTTTTATACCAACAGGGGCTCCAGCTCAAACACTGCCGCTGATCTCAATTGAATTTTGCTGAGTTCAATATATAGATTAGAAAGCCTTGCCTTTAATATTAAGCTATAGTAGGATCTGGTGTGTATACTGCTGATCTCTCATACGTTGCTTCTACCTCTGTAGTTAAAATTACTAAAAATGTTAAGCAAGAATGTTTATGGAAAATTATTCAGTATTTAAATAGCTGTTCTATTGCATTCCATTTAATCTGTGTTTGACTAACTTTTCAGATTATGGCATGATGATGCTGGTAACTTGTGCATTGAAGCGGAAGAAGACGAAACCTGGATCTACCTGACACATGAGAGCGGCTGTAATCCTCACTGTATCTTTTTATTTTTCCTAAAAAGCATTGCGTTTGATTCCACAGTTCTTCTTGACTTTTTGATTTCATCAGAAACCTGCTTCCTTGAGTATTTTGTAAGATACTTAAAACTTCTTAGAGAAGACTGGCATCATTTTGTCAACATATCTAACTGCTTTGATATTGCGTCTAAAAGAGGTGTGTGTGTTTCTTTTGTCACCTCATCCCATCAAGAAAAAAAAACCTGCCTGACAGATGAGAGTTTGGAAAATGCTTGTAGTGATCCAGTACAACACACTCTGGTATCTTTGGCTTCTTCCCAGAAGCCTTCTGTGCCAATGGAACAGCAAGGTGATGACCAAGTTGTAAAACCCAACAAGCCTAACTCATTGATAAGGACTGATAACACATCTGCGTTGGATTGCCTTCAAAGCCTTGTTAATTATGACAGTTCAGAAGATTCTGAATTGGAGTCAGTTGGAAAGGAGTGTTTGGCAAACATGAAGCAGATGCCTTCAAATAATCAAGGCAGTACAAAGATAAGGGAAACTGTTTGTATGGATGCAGATGACAAACCCCATACACTTGAACCTAAAGTGTTACCCCTGAAACAAAAAAGTTCTAATCCCTCGTCACTCATGGTATGTAATATGTCCCCAAATATCCCTGTGCCTGTAGAAAGAATGCTTCTCAAATCAATGACATGTTTGGAAGAACTGCAAAAAGCAATTTCTAGGTTACAGAGAAGAAACCTTTTCCCATACAACCCAGCTGCATTGTTGAAACTGTTGAGACAATCAATAAAAGCATGAATCCACTATAAGGCAATGAAGTGCTATTGTTGACATTTTGAAGTGATTTCACACTAGTATGTGATGGAATGTTTCCATAAGACGAGTGTACATGCTCAAAGATACATTCCTTTTGGACCAAGCAGGCTAAACTGGCTGCCAACTGACACTTTGAAAAGACAAATCTGCAGCAGCATTTAAGAATTCAACCTGTTTCATGGTCCCAAACTTATTCATGGTACGTATGACAGAGTGAGGGTGAGTTACTGGGTATTAGCAAATTTAACAATAAATTGATTATTCACATAAAGACATAATAAAGTACTTTCACCTGAAGTGTAAGGTGTGATTCTTCCTAATGCCATTCTAGCATTTTAAGACCTAACTAGATTGTTAGTGCATTACTGACACTGATGCAATGATAATTCCAGGCTCAAATACTTAGAAGCACAGCTATGTGAGTTCTTTGGGGCAAGGTTCGTCTGTTCTCTGTTTGTAATACCACAGTGCCTAGGAGCCTCAGTCATGGACCAGGACCCCATTGTTCAAGGTGTTGTACAAACAAAAAATTATATCCCATTCCTCCACTTCTATGATTTTAATGCTAATTTATATTATTGTTTCACTTTTTGGCCTTTACTATAGGTTTGATCAGCTAGTAGCGTAGCACTTTTTTTTATCGGTCCAAATTGGAATTGATAATGTCACTGAAAATAGAGTTTAAAATTAAGGCCTAAAACAACATAATGTTCAACTTTTTTTTTGAAAAAAAAGGAATGCACAAGTATATAAATTCCCTATTTAAATGAAAACTTTTGTTAATGCAACATTACATTTAAAATCAAACTTGTGCAATGCAGAAGTAAAATTCCAACATCAGTGCTTATGCAGGTGCATAAACACCCTATATATTATGATATAAAATTTATAGCCCACTAGTATATTAAAATACACATAACTAGAAAAAATGGATAATTGGCTTGCATTGCAAATGTGCACTGTAAACATTATTATTAGAACATATTTTCTGCATTTACGCACTACCTGTGATTAACTGACTAATCTCACTGTTGTTAATGGCTGTGTTAATGCATTTAAATTGCTTAATGTTATAATTTTCAATACTGCCAATTGGGCAATATCTTTCACATATTAATGAAGTAAGAAGGGTGGATAGATGAATTTCCTGTTTGGCAGGTGCCAATTTTCTAGCAGGTTACTCTACCTAGCTACAATGACTAGCTTCACAACTGAAAAAGAGTTGTTTTTTTTTTTATTATTATTTTTTTTTTTTTAAATGGAAGCTTAGAATTTTCAGGATATTGTAGAATGCAGAAAAATTAGAGAGGCCCTACATTTAGGTTTCAGAGTGGTAGCCGTGTTAGTCTGTATCAGCAAAAAAAAATCAAGGAGTACTTGTGGCACCTTAGAGACTAACAAATTTATTTAGGGATTTTTTTTTTAAAAGATTGTGTTACTTGTATATTAAAAAAAAAAAAATTGCTAAATTGTTTAGAAATGAGAATTATTTTTTTTACCCCTGATGAAATAAAAATGATTGCAGACAGTTTGTTCAAAGTTTCCAGACCAGATTTTACTTTTTGAGACTGAAATTTTCCATGCTTGGCGTTTGCACATAGTTAGGAATGGGTGAAAATGTGAGTGATAGTGGGAAGTGTTTCACATTCATAGAGTGGGTACCTTCCAGAAAGTAGCATAATTTAAAGTAACTTTATCCACTGGGAGGTTTATAGACTCTGGTTTTAAATCTAACATTTCTACTGATACAAATAATTGACTGATTTCAGCTGGTTTGGATATGCCTTGTCCTATGAAAATCTTCTCTCCAAAAATAATTTCTACATTAATTGACTTATATAAACACAAGAACTAGTCAGTTATACAATAGGGTAAACCAGGGATCAGCAACCTTTCAGGGCCCATCAGGGAAATCCGCTGGTGGGCCGGGATTGTTTGTTTATCTGCAGGTTTGGCCGATCGCAGCTCCCACTGGTCGTAGTTCGCCATTCCAGGCCAATGGGGGCCGCTGGAAGCAGCGACCAGCACATCCCTCGGCCCACGCCACTTCCCACAGACTCCATTGGCCTGGAACGGCAAACCACAGCCAGTGGGAGCTGCGATCGGCCACACCTGCAGACGCTGCAGATAAAGAACCAGGCCCGCCAGCGGATTTCCCTGATGGGCCATGGGCCAAAGGTTGCCGATACCTGGGGTAAACATTGCAAGGACTGTACAGTACTGTTCTCTGTAGAATACCCAAGGGATCTCGGCAGTATCCAAAACCAGTAGGAGAATCTCCTGGTTTTCCCACTGCCATTTTCTTACATCCAGATCCTTCCCAGGATACCACGACACTTACGATACTGCTTTATAGAGAATAGTACCATAAAGGAAAAAAATGACCAAAACATCTGAAGTTTTAAAAATCATTTTAATCTAATCTGATATCACAACTACTATTATGCATTAATCATAATTGTCTGTCTGATTATTTTATGGCCTTCTCTGTGGGTTATATCCCACAAAAGCTTATGGCCAAATAAATTTGTTAGTCTCTAAGGTGCCACAAGGACACCTCATTGTTTAATCTTAACTCTGAATTTCCTGGGTTTGTAATATTTGTTTTGGGGATAATTACAACAGCTCTAAAGTATTTTATCCTTTTATTATAGATACATACTTGCAATCTTAACTTCATTATGATGTAATTTTTATCTGCGCTCATTAATCAAGTTATGGCTGCTCTAAAATACTGGGCACCAACTGTGTTTTAATTCTCACCAACTCCAAGCTGAAGTTGATTGTGGATCTAGTGGTTTATTACTATTTGATCATTTACACTTATTCTGTTCCTCAGGAACCCATTTGTTACAATCCTCAGAGTGCTTTTAAAGACTCCATTTACACTGGAAAAACTGAGGGGAAATCTGATTTTTCTCTTGTAATTAAAGATCTAAAATTCATAGTGTTACAGTTTATGCAAACTATAGGGGCTGGATTGGGGACATGACAGTTGTATGAGTTATCTTTTTTAGTCCTTATCTCCAACCCTTACCTCATTATTTGAGTACTCTGGCAGACAGCAAGCAGACTGGTTTCAGGGCTATATCAAACAGTACAGCACAATGAGAGCACCCCAGCCATATGCTCCCTTTAGAGTCCAAAAGATTTTTATTTTAATCCATTGATGGTTATGTTTCTGTACAGCAAATAACCCCGTAGCAAACTGTATTACCAAAGCCCCACTGGAACCTGAGGACTGGATACTCAAACTCTCTCAGTCCCTTTATAATGGGTCAACTGTTACAGGTTCTTTTATCATTAAGTTAATGACATATACAACTGTCTTGCATTATTGTACAAACATTTAACCACACATCCTATTGGTAAATGAATTGTGTTAAGGAGAATTATTTCCAATCCATTTGTTACGACTAGCTAAAATTTCCACAGCCTTTGTTTATGAAAGGGGATTGGCCCATAGTTTGTGCAGTCATTTGATTTTTCTAGTTTCATAATGAATAAAATGTGCTATAAGGAGGCAAGTAGTTACTATTAAAAGCTGTTACAGTGTATGCATCTCTTTAAGTAGAGGTATTCATTTCTAGAACTCTACTGAAAATCCATCTAAAGCCAGGACACTTGTGGTTCTTCATGGACTCTTATTTCCTCTAATACTTCTACTTTTCCACATTTTAGTTTTTTGTTCTCCCATTATGGGTTGGAGACTCAATAAATCAAACTTCTTGAATTCTTCTACAGTAAAACAAACTTTCTTGGCAAATTTGTGAATAAAAAGCCTGACATGGTGTTGTCTTTTATTTGTGACTCCGGTAATGTCAGGGGAGTGCAAATGATATTTATAAATCTTCCAAAGTAGAACAACTTCATCAACTCTGCTTTCAGATAGGATCTGGTATTGAGGATTTAGCAGAGCTAGCCAGCATCACACCAAGAACTCTGAATGTACCATTAACTGCAATGCTGCTGCTTTTCTATATGTTTAGCAGATCACCACAGTGCATGCTGAAGTCTCCCTGAAAATAGAGTATATGCTTGTCTTGTAATAGGGTAACGGGCAATCTCCTGTGCTTAGCTGGTTACTGACAAGCCAGGAATAATCTGCACTTGGTTATGGATGTTCAAATTCATTTGAGCTGAAGTGCAGTCCTGGTAGATGAGCTATATTCCCAAGGCACTTATTCTCTCCTGGTGCAGTATGTATATTTTAAATATGGAAATGGGGATAGTTGTGATTGCTCTGAGGACCTTGAAAGATCTGGTGGTAAGGAAAGTCCTAATTCAAATGGATAATCCGGACTCCGGAGTTCTACATAAAACAAGAAGAAAGGAAGAGAATTGCATTTTGTATGTGGCAGAAAGCCTTTGTGTAGAGTTAGTGTCCTGCAAGGCAGCCTTGGTTGGTACTAACCTGAGAGGTAAAGAAAACAAAAGCTATGCCAATCAATAGTAGACCCATACGAGTAGTCCCTCAATGAGAGTTTAGTTGAAGCAGAGCTTACAACTGGGGGACATGGAATATCTGAATAACTGTTTTTTGCACTGTTGAATAATGCCTTCACCATCTGCTAGGAAGCTGACTTATATTTCCTGAGCCTGATTTGTAGACTTTACTCCCCAGGGAGAAAAGACAGAGGTTCCTCGGTCCTAATTGTCTTCTATTGTCTGAGACAAATTTTGTCTTGATCATGTTAGTAACTGTAGTAGCGGATCCAAACAGGCTAAGACCACATATAATTATATGAAGCAACTGCTGCCCTGCATCTTAACATGGGACCTCTCTCCATCTATATAGCTCCAAGGAGGGTGGAGGATGAGAGGCTTGACATTTCCAAGCAGGTAGCTCTCATCCTTCTAGCTTCTCCAAAGAATGTAATAGATGTATACAAAGAAACAGGCAGCTTAGTGAAAACCAACATGGCAAGACAACTTTGAATTCAAACATAGGACCTATGCAACCCTTTCCCACTTAAAATTTGCAGTCTAGTGCCAAAAACCCATGTGGCTATTTCTATGTTCCCAGCACAAATACTGCTTGACTTCCTTCACCTGTCAGCCTGTCTTAGACATCTTCCCTTGGATTTCATATGGCAGCTGTTTTGGACTTTCATGGTTTATGATGAAGGTATTACTCCATCTTTCTGTTATCCAGGTCATATAGGTCTTGATGCAATTAACCTCTTCCCCACAAACAGGTAATTCCTTGTAGCAGAGGATACTAGTCCTAATAAAGGTGATGAAAGTTTCTTTGGAGCCTTTGGTACATGAGAAAGTTTATTACATGGAATGTCTTGTTCCCGATAACACTGACTTCAGTTCCCAGAATGAGCAGTCTTCATGCTGTACTGATTGACCTCCACTATATATCAGATTCCTCAGGGAGATGGCAGTACTATGAAACAACCTAAATTCTTTCAAAAAGGGGTGGTAGGGTCTTGCTTTAATCAGTTATTCGTCCTCCGAATGTTTACATCTTGCATGTATGTGTATCCCCAGAAAGCCGTCCAATGTGATATGAAAAGGGCCTTTTGCACACCAGCTGAAATGAAAATTAAAGCCCACCGACATCTATAGTCTATTTGATACTCATTAGGGTCTGCTGTCTTGAAGAAAACTGTTTCTAGGTGATTATCTGATTGTGACCCTAATTATTATTATTAGCCTAGTGCACTTTGCAGCTAGAATAATGTTAAAGACCATTCTGTTTAAGCATATAGTTGGCTATGGCAGTAAGCCATAACAGTTGGACAATAATATTGCATTCAGCCTTTTGCAAAAAGAACGGTAGAATTTGGTACAGAGGAACAAAACAGTGCTCCATCTAGTTTAGTTATTCATATTGGCTTCTTCAGTGGAGGGCAAAAATATTCAGCACTGTACTACAGCTGATTTTTGTTAATACCATCTCAAGAGATGAGTGGAGTGGGGGAGACTTGATGCTGGCTGCAAAGCACTAAAGTTTGATGCCAGTTGTCACAAACATTATTAAAATTATAAGGTGGAGAACTGATCCAGCATGTAAATGGTTCCTGCTTAGTATATGGCTCATCTGAATGGGGTTATATATAGATATAATTTTTTTTTTTAAAAGGTGAAGGAAACTACTATAGGAAAGGATATGTGCTCTCTCCCGCCAGCTGGCTGAAGTTGGAGAGGCTACAGGTGGTGGTTACCCAGGAGCTGGAATTAATTTGTTGTGGTTTTGAAATTTGTTTTGTGGAAAAGCAAGCCATCAGGAAAGATGTGAAATGTCTTGTAGGTGGGACTTTTATTTTCCCTCTTCCAGCTAGTCAGTCTGCGCACTGGCTTAAACTCTTTTTAGTGTAGCTAAACTTTTTATTCTTTAGGTAAGTAGCCAGTCATTTATTTAAAAAAAAAAAAAAAAAAAAACACACCTCTGCCTGCTTCACTAATAATCTGTGGCAGTGCATAAAGTGGGTGTTTTTATCTGCAGTACATGAAACAAGTCTCTTTCACTTTTATGTATATTGCATTTTTAAATTTTTGAGCATTGTTGTTCTTGTGTAAAAATGAAGTCGATTTTTTTGGCACCCTAATCTTTATTGACTTTTACTTTGCCATCTACTGCCTAGTCTAGTAGTTTTGGTGTAATACCTCATCCATACACATCCTTTTATAAGGCTGTTATAATCATTGGCCTGCTTCTGTTTCAGTGGTCTTCTGTGACATACGAAAATTGAGTTAAGAAAATCAAGGTTTTTCTGTTTCAGAAAGGAACAGGCCCGAGGCACTGGGTTTATTGGCTGCAATCTGAAAGAAGCTGCAACTGCTTTCCCCAGCATGTGACACCATTTCAACTTTAGTGAGCACATGCGTTGCTGACGCCAAAAAGGGAGTAGAAGGAGTGAGCAACCCACGGAAAAGGTTCCAACAAGGCATAACTATTGACGTTCATATAAACGTCTCCTAACCTAGCCCTGTGGAATGCTGTATCAATTTATCTATTACTGAACCAGTTACATCAACAAAGGAAGCAGATGTGGTGATATCTCCATGCCAGTTTATTGTCCACACCATGTCCTGTGTGTCTGTTGGTGTCCCGATACAAAGGGAATTGGTTCCACAGCAGAGAATTCCTTTTGTAGAGTCAGCCAAGAAAGGCAATAGATGACTCAGCACCAAAATCTATGTATGCTCACTTAAAGAAAACAGCAGTGTTTGGTAGTAATATATGCCTCCTAAAAGGCCACTGAGAACAGCCTATTCTCATAGTTAAAACATCACGATACTGGACTTCTCTCTTTTCTGACAGCATAAGGAATAATTGTACTTATGCACTTTGTCCTTTACACTAGGTGCAATTGAATGCCCTCTGATTTCTCCTTGAAGAGAACAACACTATGTTGAATCTGTAGAAGTGTCCTATTAATTTAATTCTCTAGCTGTTTTTCCCCAAGGTTTTATTTTATGTAAATTTGTAATTAGTACATATGCTTGGGGGTTTTGTATTATCAAGACATTTCTTCACACAGTTGTTACACCATTTTTCGTGACTCTAATGATTAATAAGGCAGTTGCTCACTTCCATCTTGCACTCCCTGCTTAAGTAACCAAAAATTATTTCTTTTAGAATCTCCCAACGGCCTTATCTGATTGTACGGTGGTGAATGGGAATCCTGGAAAGGAGCATTGGTTTCCCTATGCTCAGGTACCAAGTTTTATCATCAATTATCGGGGTGACAAAAATGATTATATACCGAAGTTGTGCACCCCTTAGAGGCATGGTTGCAGTCTGGAAATAAACAGAAGGGACTGATCTACACAATGGACCGAATGCTATCAAGTTGCTGAATAGGAGCAGGAGAAGGCATTAAACTAGATGTGTGTTTTGTTTTATTTATATATCTATGTATATATAGATATAAACAAGCTAACAAGGTATGGTCTGCTTGCATTGGTTTTCAAACTGTGGGCCATGCCCCCCAGGGAGGGTTATCAGGGGAGCTCAAGGACTTGGCTGATTAAGAATAAACCCAGCTCATCCTACCGCTAGCAAGCTCCCATGGGCTCTGTACAAACTCACAAGAACTCACTCTGATCTCTGTGTGTGTGTGTGTGTGTGTCACCCTTACTCTCCCTGTCTTCTCTCTCCTATCGCTGTGCTGGGAATCAAAATGGCAGTTGCACCACACCTGTGTCCTGGCCCCACAGCAAATGGTGTGCACATGCATGCAGGGAGAAGGCAGCTATTCCCACTGAATGCATCCGATGAAGTGAGCTGTAGCTCACGAAAGCTTACGCTCAAATAAATTTATTAGTCTCTAAGGTGCCACAAGTACTCCTTTTCTTTTTGCAGTAAGGAGGTTGTGAATCAAGGCATCACAAATATCCCAATGCCTCTATTAAATGAAAAGGACTGTATTAACCAAATGATACATGAATCAACTTGCTCTACGCTTCCCTAGTTGGGAAAGCGTTCTTGGATGTTCTGTTTGTTTGGCTCACAGTCACAGTTCAGATGTGGGAAAATGTAGAAATAGTTTGAATTGCCCAGCAAAGTAGTAATCTTGCCTTTCTGAAGTAAACCTTCAAGTTAAATGTTTCTGTACAGCTTCAGTTTGAATACCACTCCCAGTTTTATATAGTAGGACTGAAGAAATGAAATGCACCCAGCTCCTAAAGGATGCTAAAACCCCATGGGGTTATAAACCCTATGATCCAAACAACCTTGAGCTTTGGGGAAATTTAGACCCCAGTCCAAACTTATTGTATTATTGTATGGATTACTGTTTTATTGTTGCTAGCAGAACCAGGGAGCAGAGGGAGACGGCTAACTGAGCCTACCAGCCTCCCTCCAGAGCCAAAACTTTGCGGGCCACATGGCCTTAGCAGTTATCCCCATCGCTTGCCAGCAACACCAGGAGGTGGTGCCTTTACATTTCCAGTGATGTCATCCATTCCAGACTCTGTCAGCTGTTTTGTGGAAGACGTGGTACAGAATGGCCTTTGGTTACTACTGTATCCTAATTATAACTGGATGTCATATTTAAATATTCATTTGAAGTGAAACAAAATTGATAAGATCATAAATATGCAGGGCTAGATCCTCACTGGGTGTAAATTAGCATAGCTGTATACACATCAATAAAGCTATGGCAGTTTATACCACCTAAGCAACTGGACCCCACTATGGAATTAGTTTCTGTAAAGTATCCAGTTGACACTAAGCCATGAAGTGTTCCATTATGTAGTCGGAAAAAGGGGATTCCCTTTCCCAATTTTTATGTTCAAATCCACCCTGGAGTACATAATTATCTAATTATGCCCACAGGTCTGTGCAGTTTTGAGTATTTATTTTTCTGTGTTACCAGCACATCATCCTTGTGTTTGTGTGTAGAGCAAAATTAGAAGAGAGGAGAGAAATGCTCAGATGTACAACGAAATAGATACACCATAAGGTTTAGAACCATTCTCCCTTTACTATGTTGAAACGAGAAATACCGAAGACCGTCTGCATTACTACTCAAAAGTTGCATCCAGTGATTTTGCACAACATCAGGATTGCCCTCAGTCAGAAATCTTGAATTGCAGCTTTTCTGGGTGGGTCTTGGAAGAATTTGAAGGCGTTCTGCAGATGGGGCGTGTTTACCTATGAGAAAGTAGCCAGCATATATGCCTGTTTTTTGCTAACACACTAGCATGGTCTGTGACTGAAACCCTGTAAAGGTAGGTACTTTTCCCTTTCACACTGTATATTGAGCCGTTAGCATGCACTGGTCTCTAACGTTGTCTGGCTCATAAAGAAAAGTAGCAGCAATTCTACTAACACAACTTAAAACAAAGGGTTTGAATGAGCTAGGTGTTTGGGATAGGTTTTAGCAAGCCTTTATTTGAAAACTCCTTTTTATGTTTTATGACTGCTTCGTTTGGAGATGGTTCTTGTATTTTGCCATGTGTTTTCTTTTTAGATCAGAGCGTAAAGGTTAGAATAGCAGCTTTTGCCCCTCTCCTATTTTACCTGTTTGATCACTATCCCATGAAGTTTTAATGGGACAATGCTAAATTCTTAAAGTCAAGGAGTGAAAAGTCTTTTTTTAACAGGAAAACGCGGTGAACCAAACACACAGAGATTTTTGTTTTTCTTTTTGTATGTCTTAGGAAAATACTTGAATTCAAGTCACATGAAAAAGGTGGCCCTGATTTTTGTGTGGTTTTTTTTTTTTTTTTTTTTTTTTTTTTTTTTACAAAACAACAGTAAGAAAATTGTTCTACAGGGGAAAAAAAAAAAGGTAGATTTAATGTCAGGACACAAGATGTCTGTTCTATTTTAAGATCATTCTGACCAAAGAGCTGAAATAGGTGTTGCCACAAATCACATACTGAAATGAGTTACCGCAACTATTACTTGCTAAGTGATGGTATCACACTTTGCGTGCCCCAGCAGAGAGCTTTTTATGAGGAAACCCACACAATTTTTTGGCCTGTACCCTTTTTTTTTTTTTTTTTTTTTTTTTTTTAAAAGAGAGATTTTGTAATTTCCTAGCCTCTGTGTCAGATCCTCAGCTGGTGTAAACTGGCATAGCACCACTGATGTTGGGAGTTACAATGATTTACATCAGCTGCAGATCCGGCCTTCAGCCTGTGTCTTGATTTGAGGAAAGAGCTGGGAGTCAGCTGCTATGACATAGAGGGAAGGCTAGACAATAGCTGGATTATTGTACCAGGTATGTTCAGTCTCCCCCTCGTCCTGATTTTGGTGTGGACCAGAGAAGTATTGGCAGAGGAGAGGACAGCCAGCAGGAATCTGAGGAGAGTTTCTAGCAGGAATGCACAGGGGGCTTGGCCTAACTCTTGATTTTGGTGTGATGGAAGCAGTGGAAATGAGCATGCAGTCACCATTGGCAGTCTGAAGCTCTTCTCCTGCCTACATGTGTCTTTGGGCATTATTATTATTTTATTAATGTATTTTATTATTCATCAATGTTTGTTTAACCCTTACCTATCCCGGAATGGCTGTGCTTGACCCTTCCCTGATTGAATAATTATACATTTCCTGCCCCATGGAGCTCTTAGTGCAACTGAGTAGGATGGGGCAGGCCCAAGGTAATGGTGACCCAAGTTAATGGTTTGCATATAATATGCAAACTAGATACCATTAACTTGGGTTTGAATAGAGACTGGGAGTCCTGGGTCATTATACATACTGAATCTATTTCCCTATGTTAAGTATCCTCACACCTTCTTGTCAACTGTCTAAATGGGCCATCTTGATTATCACTACAAAAGTATTTTTCTCCTGCTGATAATAGCCCATCTTAATTAATTAGCCTCTTACAGTTTGTATGGCAACTTTCACCGTGTGTGTGTGTGTGTGTGTGTGTGTGTGTGTGTGTGTATATAGTTGTTAAGGAAATTTGGAGTTAGCGGTCCTACAGCAATCGTAACTCGGCTCTGTTGTATATACATACACACACACACACACAGAAGGTGAAAGTTGCCACATATATATAGTGAAAGCTTATGCTCTAATAAATTTGTTAGTCTCTAAGGTGCCACAAGTACTCCTGTTCTTTTTATTTTCACTACTGTCCTTCCTAGTCCTCCCATTCCCAAATCAGGAGCTAGATTGGAGTCTCTAGCCCTATTAGCCATTCTTTTCAGACTGATAGCACCCCCTACTCTGGTTTAAAGGATGTCTGCTCCAATAATCTGGAGTAAGACTTTAAGGATCCATCTTCGTTGCCTTGCTGAGTAGATTGTCGTGAATGTCCTAGCTGCTGTGTGCTGTCTGGTCTGCTGTGTTTTGTTTTCTGCCACGCTGGGTGAGCAACAGGTGATTCTGAGCCCGTGCCTTAAACCAGGAGTGGAGACTGAAAAGTTACGCTTGTCTGGTTAAAAAAAAAAAAAAAAAAAGTACCCAAATCCCATTTTCAAAAGCGACTTAGACGTTTATGGTAATTAAACATTTCAATGTCATAAAAGGGGGAAAAATGAAAAAATCGGTAGTTTTCATGAAATTTTTTGGGGGAAGGAAAGGCCCCTTTTGACAAAAAAAGACAAACACCCCTTCCCTACCACATCTCTTGTCGTTAAATAAATGTTGACCAACTCTACTGGTAGGTTCATGAAGCAATTTGCATGCATTTCTGGGGCTGGCCAAACATCCGGGACTCCTGTCATGAATCCGGTACCTGTGTATTTAACCACTTTTTCTACAGAGCATGCTGTTCATAACATCATAACTAAATTAGCTCAAAACCAGCCCAGAGGCTTTTTGTCAGACTCCTTATCCAGCATTATTTCAAGTTTAAAATAGTAGCTGTTTTTTTTGACATAGCTCTGTTAAGAACAGTGTAGCGAGATTTGAATTTTTTCACTTTTCTCTCCTAACTTAGCAGAATGGATATAGTCAGATGCTCTAGAACAATGAATCTTTGGGCAGAGACACAGTATGAAAATTTTCAGCCTGAAAGGGGGGACTCTTTCCAAAAGTTTTGCACATGTGAAAACAGGGAAAGTTTAATAAAAATTGAGCTGCTGTCTTAATTATAGTAATTGCTACTGAGTGAGCACTACTTTATATATACTACCCTAGTAATCGAATAATAGGTAATGCGATAGAGTAATAAAAGACACAAAAATCTTCTGACTCATAATTAAATGAAACTATTAACGAAAAGCTATAGTTCAGATTTTATAGTTATTGTTAAGGAAATTTGGAGTTAGCGGTCCTACAGCAATCATAACTCAGCTCTGTTGTGCTTGCATATTAGTTTCTACTGTTCCCATCATAAGAGACCCAGCAAGTTTGACTACTTTCAGTTTTACTCTGCTCTGCCAGCAATTATATTTGCATGTTCCTCAGGGTGTCATGCAACATAGATCCTGTGAAAACAAAATTTAAGTGGAACATAGTGATTGCATATTCAAATAAAGTTGATGGACATGGCTCAGAGCTATCACCCCGCATTTCAGCACTTCACATGTGAGAACATAGTGCAGACTATGCAACTGTCAACCAAAAAAAGATGACCCATCTAAACCTGAGACACTTGATGCCAAGGATGCAGATAGGGCCATGCCACTCTGATGGACAGATGCACAGGGCTATCACCATTTCAGATTGAATTTGATTGGCACTAAAATGGCCACTGGGACTATATTTTTAACATAATTATCAATGGTGAAATTAATTTTAAAATGTGATGGTGGGAGGATGTTACAGTGAAACCAGCCAACAGTGAAGGGAAGGCAACCGTAGGGAGCGAGTTTAGATCACGTGGAACTGCTCTGTTTTAGAATTAGCTCTTAAAAAACCTGGGAAGATTTCACTCTGGGGTTTAAAAAAAAAAAATCACATACTTAGGCCTTGATCTTGTGATTGTTGAAGTCAATGGCATTAACTGCAATGGTACAGGAGAAAAGATTACTTGCAAAGAAAATCGTGGAAGCATGAAACGTCAAAAGTCAAGGCAAATTAGAAGAATCGATCATCTATTATATTCACCATCTTTCTTTTTAAGCCAATCTCATGATTTTTGAAGGCCTGACATTTAAAAAAAAAAAGTTTGGGGTTGGCAATGCTCCGCTTCAGACCTCTCTCCACGATAAGTGTCCTTTCAACCAACAGTTGGTTGGTCCCAAGGGCCTCCCAGAATTTTCAAACCCTGCTCAAAGCCAAAAGTTGAGGTGAGACACGAATCCTTATTAATCCTTTTGACAAGGGCTTTTTAATCCTCCTTGGAGCAACCAGAAAAAATACTGTCCCGCTGCTTCGGAGCCTCCTATCTGAATGATTAGACATGGCCTGTGCAGTCTGGGGCATTGGCGTGGCTGTCTCCTCATGGCTGCCTCATCAGGAGGAGCTGTTCTGATAAATTAGCCCCTGTGAATGGCACAGAGAATTGGGGTAAAGGTTGACGGCCATTGCTAAGCATAGCTCGCCCCAATGGCGCCCTACGTTCCTCTTGGCTCACTTCAAGCAACAGGACTCTGCTCACCTCAGGCAGTATAAAAGAGGGTTTTATGCTCCCTGTAACAAGGTGTGGCTTGCCCTATTGGCTGGAGAAGCCAGGGTTAAGCCAGCCCTGATTACAGGATGAAACTCACCTGAGAGGGATCAGGTGATTCCAGAACAAAAGGAGCAGGGCACAAGGGGGGAAGCCCAGGAAATGGCAGAAGGAGCAAGAAGGCTCCTTCAGGGCTCTGAGTCAGTGGGAGGGAAGGGGTGGGATGGGGTGGTGGGGGAGCTCAAGAAGCAGGAGAGAGTGAGGAAAGCTCTCCAGGCAGGGAGGCACCTTGTATAACAGGGGAAAGACTGCAATGGCCCAGCTGGAAAGGAATGTGGAAAAAGGCAAACTGCAGGCATGAGGTGCTGGGAAGCAGAAGGATAGTCCCCTGGGGAGATGGGACTGTGCCCTGCTGAACCTGGGATGGAGACTGAATTTGTGTTTTATTTTGGATTATCAGTAGAGAGACACTGAACTGGGGTTGGGGCCTATGGCTCGTATGCACTTGAGGATTCAGTAAACTGGACCCCAGTAGGGGATGGTTTGAATTATCTTTGGATTGAGTGAGTTCTTCTTAAAGGGCCCTGTAGAGGGGGGGAAACAGAGGCAGGGTGCCATAGATAGACCCCCCTGGCCACAAGGCAGCACCTGGGAGGCGGTTGCCTGTCTTGCACTCCTAATTAGAAGAGTGAGCAAGGCTTTTATTGTTAGGGTAGGCATCAAGGTGCTAATGCATGTGTCACTGAACTAAGAGTCTAAGTATGCCCAGTACCAAATAGTTTTTTAGAAAAGCTGCAGTCAATCCAAAAGAGCCGATTCTCTGACAGTTAATAAAAGTGCTGTACCTTCTCCCCTGGCAAATCTGACTCTGGAATGCTTGCAAACACATGGCATGGAGGCAGGTGCTTGGTCAAACTGAAGATGAAAGTAATTATTCCCTGGACTCTAGTGAAATCATTTCTTGCATTTTGGTGCTATTTCCTCACATAGTAGGTCTAGCATTGTTGCATGTACAAATAAAGCTCTTATTTAGCAGGTGGAAGGTGAATAGGATTTGGCGCAGAGATGGATATGTTTGTAAGAAGTGCTGTAACCCCAGGAAAATTTTTTACCCATGAGACATTTGTCTTTTCATTCATAATCGATGCAATTGAATTAAAGCTCAAATGTGAATTTAGGGAACTATGTGCCACCTTAATAAAAGATCATCGTATCATAGAAGATTAGGGTTGGAAGAGACCTCAGGAGGTCATCTAATCCAACCCCCTGCTCAAAGCAGGACCAATCCCCAACTAAATCATCCCAGCCAGGGCTTTGTCAAGCCTGACCTTAAAAACCTCTCAGGAAGGAGATTCCACCACCTCCCTAGGTAACGCATTCCAGTGCTTCACCACCCTCCTAGTGAAAAAGTTTTTCCTAATATCCAACCGAAACCTCCCCCACTGCAACTTGAGACCATTACTCCTTGTTCTGTCATCTGCTACCACTGAGAACAGCCCAGCTCCATCTCTTTGGAACCCCCTTTCAGGTAGTTGAAAGCAGCTATCAAATCCACCCTCGTTCTTCTCTGCAGACTAAATAAGCCCAGTTCCCTCAGCCTCTCCTCATAAGTCATGTGCTCCAGCCCCCTAGTCATTTTTGTTTCCCTCCGTGAACACAGAATAACCATGCAAAAGAAATTGAATTTACCTTTAATGTCATTTTCAATGGCTCTACTGACTTCCAGGGTTTTGAAAGTCAGTCGAGCCACTGAAAATGATGATTGGTAGATTTAAGCCTGTAACTGATCCAACAGATGGTGGCTTAGTTTGAGTTTAGGGAACCGAATGAAAAGGGTTTTGCAAAGGCAAGAGAAAGGGACACCTGACAGTGAACTTCTTAAAAGTCAGAACATAAGTTTGTTTGTTTTTATTTTTTGCATGTCTCTCAGTTTGGAAAAGGAAGTGTAGTCATTAGTTTTGAGTCAATTTCACTGTCAGATTCTCATGCACAAGAACAATGCTGCAATGCTGAAGTTGTACATTAGATGGAGGACTGTGTGTTTGGCTTTGTTTTTGTTTTGTTGTTCATTGGCATAATTTTAAATTTTATTCTACTTTAATTTCACAGAACTTATTTTTCTTGGCCTTAGATTTTGTAAAAGCATTTTTTTAAATCTTAATTTTGGGCCAAACGTGACTCGACTATTCCTTTTGTTAGTCGTGTCTCAGAAGCTTGCTAGAGGGAGTGTGAACGGTCACTTGGCAGTGTTGTAAAAATTTTGCCATTTTACAATTATTTAGAGATTTACTAAGGAACATCATTCAGCAGCTGTGCCTCAGTTCTTATGAGCCTGGACCATTTTGAATCCTCTAGAATCCTGCCAAGTTTATCAACTCTTTTATTTCTTATTCTGTGAAGGTTCTTCTACCGCCCTCATCACTGTAGTATTTGAGTGCCTCCAAAAGGGCACTAAGCAACACGATTAATATCTGTCAAGCGTGGTTCACTCTCTCTCTCTCTTGCATTCTCTCCAGGGGGAGGATTGTATGGGGAGTGGAGGGCTTTGGTTTGGTTAAGGCAGGAAGTTCACTTGTGCCTCAGGAGCACAACTGTCAACCATGGTCTTCATACCAAGGTTCAGGTGATCTCTTAGATATGCTGGGCCGAGGGCCTTACAGATAAGGAATGAGAACTTGAACTTGACTCAGTATCCTATGGGAAGCCCATGAAGAGAGTGGAGAACAAGTCTGATGCATTCCTAGTAGCCGTTGTTGCTGAGCAGACACTGCAGTGTTCTGTACTAGTTGGAGATTCCTAAGGGCTGATGGCTTCCTATCTACCTATATTGCATTATCGTAGTGCAGCTCATGGGAGACAACGGTATGTATAACTGAGGCCAAGTCTTTGTCAGTTAGGATGGGATGGAGTCCCCTGCCAACTGGAAATGGGAAAAAGTGTTACTTGGGGCTGCTGTTGTGTGAGTGGTATCCAGGAGCACTCCTAAGCTGCAGACTGAATTGACCCGTTAGTCCTGTATACCCTGAACCAAGGGAAACTCCTCTTTTTATGTGAACTCTTCAGAATCCCTTTCTCTGCCCTCCAGCGTCATCTCTGACTTGGGCGGATTCAGCTTGCATCGAGAACCTCCTTAGCTACTCACTGGGGAAAACCTAATGTCCCACCCATAGAAAAATGGTCTCCAGAGCCAATCTGCAGCACAGGAGGAGAGGCAAGGCTGGGGACTGGTATGAGAGTGTGAAGAGCGGGAGAGCAGTTCTTTAAGGGATTAGTTTGATTGCAGAAAGAAGGGTGCAGCTGAAGGAGTTGGAGCCATATTGTCAAGCGACAACAAGGGTAGTTAGAGAAGAGGCACCTGAAAGCCTCGGAGGCCGATTGACTGGAGATCACAAAAGGATTACAATGGCGTGCCTGGTAAATGGGGAATGGCATGGAGGAGTGGTGGAGAAAGAGGCAGTGGCTGAGGTGGTGAGTCACTCCAGCGTTGCAGGTCACACAAATAGGTGAAAGAGAGGCCATGAGTGGGATATGAAGGGTGATCAGTCTGGATACAGAGTGAATTCAAGTTAAAGGAGGGGCAGACTGAGATGAGAGAGAAACAGGAGAGCCAGGCATCAAAGCCAGAGAAGGAAGGAAAGGAGCCAAGGCCCATGTATGTTAGGAGAGGGGAGAGATGAGTTGGATGGAGTGGATTTCAGAGAAGGAAAAAGTTGGTGGGAGGGAGGAGAAAGTATGGAAAAGAGAAGGAGGATGTCAACATGTGGAGGAAATACACCTCTCGGGGTGGGAGAGAAGCTCGCCAAAGGATTGGGCAACCCCTGAAGCAGAGTCAGAGGGAGATAGTTGGGCTTCAGTGAGAAGGAAGAGGAAGCAGGGGGTGGATCACAAACTGAAATACGCTATTTGGAAGTGGGGCACGAGTTCTGTATGGAGTGGGAGGGATGAGAAGAAGATTAGAAACCAGAGAGCAGAGGGATGGGAAGAAGATTAGCAGGGAGAGAGCCCGCGCGGGTGGCTGAAGGTAAGGAAGGGAGGGGGCATAGGAGGAGTGCTTGTGTGGAACGTGTACTGCCAGAGGAGGGGATGGAGACAAGCATGGGTGAGCTGAGGCAATCAAGAGAGGTGCTATGGCTGCAGTGATAGGAGGAAAGAAGGCAGCAGGATTCGTGGGAGCAGAGTGGAGTGCGGTGGTGGGGTGGAACAGGACAGGGGAAGGGTAGAGTAAAGAAAGAACATGGACAACATCTGGAAGCCGTGGTGAGAACGAAAAGGCAATGGTGCAGAGTGGAAGGGAATTTTTTTTATTTTAGATTTGCCTGTCATCCACTAGGGTATATGGACCTGACCCCAGGCACTGCTTCCATTAACTTCGGTGAGCATTGAAGCAGGCCCTGACCCTTCTGGACAGTGCATTGCAGCTTTCAGTGCTTAAGATATTGCCTCACACTTAAACAATAACAAATCTGGATTTGTGTCCTCCAGGTCTGTGGTTGTTTTGGCAGGTGCTCGTATTCTCCTCACGATGAACACCAGGCATGGGGCAGTATTCGTTCCTTTCAAGTTCCCATGTACCACTGTGCATTTGAAAGACTTGATAGTGTGAGACTGATTGTGTCAGAACTTTCCATTGCATGCATACTATCCTGTCAGCTGATTAGGATCGGGACACACCGCATTAATAATCCCGAATATTTTCTAAATGCCTGTCTTTGTTGAGCTTTTTGGTTTTTTAAAGGTACCTATTTTACATAGTAGGAGGTTGTATAATCTCATGAACTTGAGTTTGGGCAAAACATTTTTCTCTTTTCCCCTGCTAAGTAGTTGTGTTCAGGAATCATAAAGGCAATCAACAATAGACCCTGGGATCCTTTACTGTGACGGATGTACGCTGCCTGGTGGGAGCAGACCACAAAGTCTGCTGCTCAACCCAACAAGCAGGACCTTTGTAGCATTCGTTGCCTGGTCTGAAGAAGCAAAGGCTGTGGTTGGTGAATCTGTGTCCTGTTTAGTCTTAGCCCCCCAGCCCCTTCCCTATTTTGCATTGATGATTAATAGCTTGGAGTAGCTTCACTATCTCTCTTAGCATCTGGGAAACTTCAGTCATATCTGCTCTCCACTAAGTCCCTGTACCAGCTTTTCCAGTCTTGTCACATAATTTAACCTTCCTAGTTCTTTGATCATTCTGTAGTCTGCAGGATCTGTTCTGTCTCTGTCCCTGCCCCGTAGGCAGTCTAGCAAGACCCTTAGAGAAGCCATGGCTTCTTGCCCCTACTTATGCAACCCCTGCATTCTATGTCTTCTCACGATGTTAAAAGCGAAGGAAAGGCGCTCTTACTTACCCTTCCCCCAAACTTTGGATTGGATAAAATATCACCTATCCCTGAGTCTGGCTTTTGCTTTGCAAAAGAGTAGCTCAGCCGAGATTTTTGTAAAGCCATTCTGGTTTTTCTGGAAAGAGGACAAAATCCTAGCTGTTCATCTGTACTTTCCACAGAGTTTGGTGGCCCAGATGCAATGGACCCTTGTTCCAAACAGTGCCCGACTTTGGTTGGGGAAACCCAACCGATTAGGTTAAGGCAAATCAAAACCTGGCCTCCTTTGCCAAATCTATTAAAAGTACAAGGTGAAAATGTTTTAACAGAACATCTTAAGAAGGCTAAGAAATAAATCTTTAAAATGAGCATCACTTTGGTATTCTCTGGCTGCGTGTGTTCTTCATGCTTAAATTACAGTAAGGATTCAGTAGAGCCAGTCTGAAATTCCTCAACCAATCAGTCCTGATTTTCCTGTCTTTGCAGCAGGTCATTAAAACTTGACCGGAGAGGCCAGAGATGATGGTCTTTCATTGGCAGAGGTGGATTTGCTTCCCTAATAGAATATGTCTAATTTCTAACATTCAAGAGAACTTTCCAGCTTCACAAAGTATGTTTCATTGGGAGATCATGCTCTGCAAGGGCCCTGAAGTCAATGGCAAAGTTCTTATTCCTGTGACTGGGAAGTAGGATGGATTTCAGGGCAGTGGAGGTCTTTTCACAGTGGTTTAGTAGAGCATGGTGCATTCAACTGAACTTAATTCCAAACTAAACACACAATCTGCTTGGTCGGCTCTGTTTGGCTAGAAGAAAAGAATGTTGAACGTAGCTCTTTGAGCAAGCAGGAGACTACCACTGGACATACTTTCGAGATTCATGCAAGAGACGGCCCCAAATCAAGGCATCTTGCACTTAGCTGCAAGGGGAGCAGGTTTGGGACTACTGTCGGGGAAAAAACTATGTGAGTTTTATGCAAACAAAAAACGTTGACTGTCTTTGGAATCCATGAATCAGAGTCTGATCTTCGTTCCTCTGGTGTAAATCCAGATAAACTTCATTGTAGCCAGAGCAATTATCCTAGATTTATGCCGCTGTAATTAACTTGAACAAAAGTCAGTGGGATATATCCAGGTTTACACTTGTGTGACCTGCGACCAGAATCTGGCTCTAAAAATTGCCGTTCAGTAGCACATTTATGTTAGAGCCGCAGTTTGGATGGCAGCCTGAAACAGGCTTGTCGTGAAAGCCGCTTAACCAAAACGCAAGCGCAGCCAGAAAATAGCAGGCATGGGAGAGTGCACTGACTAGATCAGCTGGGCTTTGTGGCGCTGGAGCAGAGTTTGCCAACCTCTCTGAAATGCTGGCATTTGGCCACTGCCAAGTATTTGCTCTACTATATTTAGGGTTGAACATATCAATTTCTAACGTTTAAAGCGTGTGTTTGAAATTGGTGCTCGTGGAAAGTGCCAGATTTGTAGCCGTGGGGAGTGAAGTCCTCTATCTGTTTAGAGAATGCATACAGCATAAGCATTAACGGGGCAAGCTTCCCAGCTACGGCTCTGGCAATGTGGCTTAAACCTGACCTGGACTGTCGGTTCAGGCTTGGGGTATGTCAACACTGCAGTCCGAGGTGGGATTGCATCTTGGGTAGGCCTGCACTAGCTTTCCCTGCACCGGCATGGCTAACAACCGCAGTGTAGCTGTGGCAGCATGAGCTGTAAGAGCACGCTGGGAACCCTGGGTATGTATTTGTGTTGCTAGGATTGCAGCGGAGAAATTCCCATAGCTCGCCCCATTGGAATGCTCAGGTGTAAGAGAGGCCCCAGCAAGCCTCTCCCACCATCCGCATCTGGAACACCCAGAACTGGGAAGTACAAGCGGGGGAAGAAGCAAGTGCCCTTAGCACTGCTATGGGCAACGAATGGGGCATGTCTGGATGGGACCATGGCCCTGTGCCAGCTTGTGGCTGCAGGGAAGCGAAAGGGGAACAAGTGCAATGACACCTTCCTAACAAGTGTAACGAGAAATGCTGCGTGTGCCCCACCCTGCCTCCAAAGAGTCCCAGAGGCAAAGGGGCTGGCCAAGGTGCAGGGAGTGCGCTTTCCCGCCCAGCATCTCACAGCCTTCCCAGCCACCGTTTAGTCTTTACTGGGCAAAAATCACCCAAAGTGACTGGCAACAACAAAAGCAGTCAAAATACTGACTTGAAGTAGACGGAGGATCGCCATTACTGGTGCTGGGTGGTGAACAAGGCACAGGGTATGGACTGCGTGCTGCAACATGGGGCACACACAGAAAGAGCAGGCTAGGCAGGGTACTGGGACCAGGCTTAAAAAATAAATTGGGCTCTAGTATTAAAACATAAGGTTATAATGGAGGTTTCCTGGGAGCAGCTGTTGTGCATCCGTGGAAGTGCTTGGGGAGAGAGAGAGAGAGTTGGTGAGCAAAGGTGGATGAGGATAACTGGGGGTAGCTGAGGTGAATTGTATGTATTCATAAGCTTGATGAAAGGAAAAATAAAGTGTCAAGGGGGCAATGGGATAGATCGCTTGATGATTACCTGTTCTGTTCATTCCCTTTGGGACACCTGGCATTGGCCACTGTCGGAAGACAGGATACTGGGCGAGATGAACCTTTGGTCTGACCCAGTTCTTATGTGGACTTGGAGGAGTTTTCAAAATTCCACTGGATTTAGGAAGATGGTGCCTGGCATAACAGAAACAAACATGGAGCAGGCAGTGGTTGCAGGCTGCTTTTATTAGGCTACCAAAAACCAATCAAATGGTAAGTTTAAGGGATAAAACTACTAGACAGTCCAGTACTCCAGATGGACCATGGTGTTGTGCTGAGCTGAGATCAGAGACCGACTCCTGACTCTCAGGCCAAGGTAGTGCCTTGAGCAGCTTCCTGGTGGAAGAGACTGTTCTGTCATTCTCAAGTGTCTACCCTGCCCCACGCCACCAAAGCACAGAGTAATATTAATATGTTCCTAATGGACTTGCATCTAGCATTACTTGCCTGGTGGAAGGGTCCTGTGGGCAGTGATGAGCTGCCAAAATCTTAACAACCGGTTCCCTTCTCTCTTCACAAGGGGGTCGTGGCCCACCCCCGCCCCCCCGGGATTCCTGTCCCATCCACCCCCCTTCCCTGTCCCCTCACTGCCCCCAGAACTGGGCAGGAGGGTCTTGTGGGCCACCGTAGTGGGTGCCCACCCCACCCCTAAGAGCCAGAGGGACCTGCCGGGGGGTGAGGTGGGGAGTCCCGGCGGTGCTTACCTGGGGCAGCTCCCAGGAAGCATCTGGCAGGTCCCTCTGGCTCCTAGGGACGGGGAAGCGTAGCTGGGGGGGAGTAGGGGGAGCAGCCGCTCCCCCCACTGATCATATCAAAAGTGGCGCCTTAGGCGCCGACTCCGTGGGTGCTCTGGGGCTGGAGCACCCACAGGGAAAATCTGGTGGGTGCAGAGCCCCCACCGGCAGCTCCCCGCCCAGCCCCAGCTCGCCTCCGCTCTGCCCCCTCCCCTGAACGCGCCGCCCCGCTCTGCTTCTCCGCCCCCCCGGCTTCCCACGAATCGGCTGTTGGCGCAGGAAGCCTGGGGGGGTGGGCGCTGAGAAGCGAGCGGCGGCTTCGCGCTCAGGCCCGCGGAGGCGAGCTGGGGCAGAGAGCGGTTCCCTTGCTTCCCCTCCCCTCCCCCCGGGTTACCTGCTGCTGCGCGGGCAGCCCTCCTCGCGCCCCCCCCGCCCTAGCTCACCTCTGCTCCGCCTCCCTGGGCCTGAGCGCGACGCTGCTGCCTGCTTCTCGGGGGGGGAGAAGCAGAGCGGGGCGGCGCGTTCAGGGGACGGGGCAGAGCGGAGGTGAGCTGGGGCCGGGCGCGGGGTGGGCAGCTGCCGGTGGGGGCTCTGCACCCACCAAATTCCCCATGGGTGCTCCAGCCCCGGAGCACCCACGGAGTCGGCGCTTAAGGCACCACTTTTGGCTGGTTGTTAAATTTAGAAGCCCTTTTAGAACCAGTTGTCCCGCACGGGACAACCGGTTCTAAAAGGGCTTCTAAATTTAACAACCAGTTCCAGCGAACTGGTGCGAACCAGCTCCAGCTCACCACTGCCTGCTGGGGGAGAAAAGAGGAATCTCAGAGGACCTCCCTCGTCTAGCATAGGAAAAGTTGCATGCATATTTGTTTGGCGTCATGAGGCGCTTCTGAGCAGAATGGGAGGGTCTGCATTTTGTTTGAATTGTGGTGCAGAAATGGAGAACTGTGCCACAGGGATATGCCCCAGAATCCCGTTCATAGAGGCATTCTGCGTGCTCCCATGGATTTGGGTTTGTTGAGGAGAAGAAACAGGGCCCGTGAATCTCCTGCTGTGTGGATCCACCAGCCTTTGCTGTGAAGCCGGGAGACAGGAGATGTGAGGGCTACAGCAGAAGCCTTCATGCCTGTCGTAGAAACTTCAGGGGCTCTATTCTGCTCCTGCACAGCCTGGTTGGGACTGGATGAATCCTTCGCCTTCCCCATGCTGCAGAAGCCCCCTGCATTGTACTCTGCCGCTCATGTTTGCTATCCGTACATGTGTACAATTTAAACTTAAGGGCCTGATCCGAAGCCCAATGAAGTGAATGGAAAGATTTCCATTCACATCAGTGGGTTGTGGCTCAGACCCTAAGGCCCTAATTCAGCAAAGCACTTAAGCATGTGCTTAAATGCTTCGCTGAAAAGGAATGAATTGCTGCATCTGGGCCTAAAACAGGAAAGGTATTAAATGCTACAGTAGCAGTAGTACTGGCAGGATGCGATTTTAAAATCCCAAGAATCCAGTAGAAAGATATTCTCTGTCCTCAGTATGTAGGGTGTATAAAACCCATGCTGCATCAGACCATCAGGGGAGCTTTGCTGCTCTTTCCACTGTTACATCAGACTGGTCTCTTTTTATTGCGCATCGTAAACTGTTACAGCTTTTGACAGTTTGCTATTTAGTCTGCTTAACAAAACAAAACAAAACAAAAAACCATTCGGGAAAATGACTGTGTAATGGAGTCTCTCATCCTAGTCTTTAAGCCTCTACGTCTGAACTAAAATATCAGGTTTTAAACCTCTGCTTCATTCTCGTGGCGCCTGCTAGCTGTAGTTAAGAGCCTGTTAACAGTCCCGTTATAAATCCCTACTTCTAGGAGTTTATAATTCAGCAATAAAAATTTGCTGTAGGCCAAAATTCAGCATACAAGTTCTCTGCCCTGGAACAACCGTGATTACCCCTCCCCTCCTTTAATTGATACATATAAATATATACCAACACAATCCAGGCAGTAGATTTTTATAATCCCCTTTTGGTATTTAAAAATATTAAATGGGTGAGTTATTAATGTTTCAATACTGACTACTGTGTATGGCCAGTAACTTCATGAAAAGTATCTGGATTACCACAGCTCCAGATGACACAGTCCTGTGACACACAAGTTGTTTCACAGGTCTGCTGGCAGGCTCTAGAACAGTGGTTCCCAAACTTTAACAACCTGTGAACCCCTTTCACTAAAATGTCAAGTCTTGTGAACCCCGTCCTAAAAATGAATATTTCCAGGGATTTTCTCCTTTACCTGAGTATAAATTGTAAAAGCAGTGATCTTGGAAATATCAAATTTGTTTTTATGACATACTTATTACACACTATTTATTATTAATTGTTATTTATCATGACAGTATTTTTATTACATTATGAAAACAGCAACACTCTTCCAAGATCTCACTTTCATAGCTGGTATCACTTTGAATAAGCCTGTTATATGACAAAGGCTCCTAGGTTTCATCAAGGAGTATCAGATGTGAAACAGCATGCAGGGATTTAAGAACCCAACTCAGAGTTCTTTCTACACAAGCATTCAGGTCTTGAGCAGTCCAGGCAAACACCACACATTACAACAAAGCTTAAACTTGTTCTTCATAATAATTTTAAAAACAATGCTAGCTGCCTATTTAATTTTAAAAAAGCAAAAAATATCCAACTCCCTTTCCATTTCTTACAAGGAGTCTTGAAGTTTAAATCTCCCCAGTGTAATAGATATGCTTGCTTTGATCTGCTTAGCACTTGGAAATCCAGGGGCTCTGGGCTGCTGGCCCCGTGCTGCCCGGGGTCCCTAGGGACAGCTCTGGCCAACATTCAGGAATTTTTTCCCGAGAACCCCCTGTAACATTTCACGAACCCCAGTTTGGGAACCACTGCTCCAAAAGAGATCGCTCTCTTTTAAGAAAGCATCTAAAAATGGATGCACAATAAATTGACTTTTTGCAGTTGAGTAAAAATGCATCTCAGAAATGGACTAACATCTGAATCTGGAAAGTTTGCGTGGATGTACTAGGCTGCGTGTCAAAGCCAGTGCAGGTAAAGGTGTATGTGAGTGCAAATTTAAGAGCTAGGTGGTATCCTCTGCACTGAACCATCCTTTACTCACAGTTTTACAGAGTAAAAATGGGTTGGGTATGAAGGGAGAATGGGCATGTCTGAGGAGACATGAGTTCATACATGCAATCTTCAGCATGCAAATAATGGCATAAACTCTTAGCATTCAATCCTGCAAAAAACTGAAGACTGCGAACCATCCCAATGGGGAGGAAGCACCACACTTTAGAGTTGGTCGAAATTTTCCCAACAGAGCACTTTCCCATCTGAAAATGCTGATTCAATTAAATTAAATTGATACATTTGCTGCATTGTGTCGATTCTGGTGAAATTTTGTGTAGAAACGATGCGTTTTGACCTTATTCAAACATTTTGTTTTGACTTTTTTAGTTCAAAACCACTTTTATTTTTATTTTATGATATTATTCATAATATCAGGGAAAACACCCTGTATTTTATCAAAACAAAACGTTTCAATTAACCCAAAGCAAAATTTTCACAAACTTTTAATTTAGTGGGAAATTCTGATGGGGGGGGGGGGGGGGAGTCATTTCCTTCCCATTTGGAACTAAGGCAAATTACCACATTGCAGAATTTCCCACAAAACAAAATAGCCGGTTTCTGCACAGCTCTATTTTATGGGACTGCTCTCTGTAAATATGGTGTTCGGCACTATGGACAGCTGTGTTTGCAGAATCAGGGCCCAGGAGTCTTTTGCAACCAGCCTACTAAGCAGGAGTGACTTGACAACCAAACATTAGCATCCTCATCAATACAGAATTGGGTTCCCTTCTGCTTTTTTATCTTGCACTTAATTTAGACAAACCGTACTCTACACAAGTGTTGTGCAAGCCTATCTTGCGTATTTACACACTAGACTATTAATGTGGGTTCGGTAGATCTGATTGATTATTAACTAAGCTATTGTGAATTGAAATGAGCCAGCACGGAGAAACAATTGCAGTCAGCAAGGTCTCTTCCCAAAGGGACAACACTTACTAATAATTCAAAATAAGATAACATAAGTGAAAAAGGAAACAGAAAATGCCCCAGCCTAAGGCATCATTCTAGTTCTGTAATCCTGAAAATGGAGCCCAGCTTCCCCAAATGCTTTCTGCTATCTCTGTTTTCCAAACATCGGAGCATCTGTGCAGGAGGAGAGAGATGCTAGACAGAAGTTAACCCCTCGCTTACCTTAAACAAGAAATTGCTCCTGCAGCTGTTTCATGTAGACAACCAGTCAGATTCTCAGTTGGTATAAGTCAGTATAGCGCTATTGAAGACACGGACACCAATTTACACCTTAATTTTCCATTTGCCATTATTTTTTTATTAATCCTAACCACATACTCTGAATAATAATTCTCAATATATTATTTGCTATTGATATATATGTGGTTTCTCTTCAATGTCAGGACAAATTTGAAATTCTTCTTCTACCTGCTTAGCATGGCATATGTATTAAAGACACTCAACAGATGGTTCTGGTGGGAGAACTTGTGGATACCTGCCAATTGCACGTGGGCAGATCTTGAAGACCATGATGGCATTGTCTTTCCAAAGCCATATCAATTATATGCCACAATACCATACGCTTTTGTGATGCTGATGGTCCGATTCTTGATAGAAAGGTAAGAAACTTTTATGTAATTTTACTTTGTTTCCTCCCCTTAGCTCCAAGCATATTAGCAAACTAAAATGTGTTTAGTTATGTGTGTGAATTCTTTCAGAAAGAAGGGTTTAGCCAATGGTGACACTAGAAAGGTATAATACAGGTAACATAGCAGGTGATAAAGGTAGCAGAAGTTTATAGGAATTTTGCCATTACTAAGGTCATGTGACTCTCCACCACCTGCAGTTTCACAGTTTGAATCCTGAAGCTCAGTTTACAAAAGTGGAAAGTAATTGCTCCTGAAGGTATATTTAAAGGTTGGAGTTTGAGAAGAGACCATAATATCCTCCCCCCCCTAGATGAAAGCAACCCATAAAATATTCTGGTGCCCTTTACTTACCTCACACTGGTCCAATTCCTCCTTCCTCTTCCTGAGCCTTCAGATCAGGTGTGTAGGATTGAGATATCCCATGTGTGCAAAATGTAGCAAACCTTCATGTTCTGGGGCGGTCGCAAAGTTCTGCATGAGCATTTCATGCAGTTATAGCAAAGGTGACTTTGTTTTTTAAATCTGGCACTGAACTTTGAACTGTTGCTACAGTTATGATCTTACAGGACAGATTACGGTTGGCCGTGAGGTTGAGGCATGAGCATATGAAGCTTTGCAGTCCCCCTCCCCCCCTTTTTTTTTCTTTTACTTTATTCTTTTTGTTTAAAAAAAATGCTATCAGTATGGTTTTTATAACTATTTCAGGGTAGAATGGGGCTATTTGGAAAGTCGTAAATTGGACAAACTTAAGACAAAACCAGATAAAATCACTTGTGTTCAAGATCAAAAATCATTTGAATTATACATTTATAACAATTCAGAGTCTTATTCTCCCAAGCAAATGCTTGCCCAGTTGTGCCTTGCTTCATTGCCATTTTGAAACTGCTCATCTGCTCAATTAGCCATCCAGTTGGCCAGCAGCGTATCTGCTTTTGAACATGGAAGGCGCTGACCACTGTTCTGGTAATAAGAACTCACTTTAAGCAGGACACCAGCAGGGGTGAGAGGGCTTATTCCAAAGAGACCTACCTAACTCGGTCAGCCATGCCGGCAGCACGTTCTGCAGCTGTGGGAGGTGGAGCAGAAAACAGCTGCTTCTGCCCTCCATTGCTGTGGGAGATGCTGTGCCATTTGTCAGTCAAACCAGACACCTCACAGAGAACGTCAGTTCGCTGATGGTGACCCTCCTAATAAGCAAAGTGCCTTATTGACAGGAAGGTGCTGAGACAGCCTTGGAAAGGAATAGCTTCCCGTCCTCCCTCTGACCTGGGTAAGCAGTACTCCCCAACCGCTCGCCCCCCTCCTCAGACTCGTGTGAGGAGAGCTCCCCTTTCTATTTAGGCTGCCTTGCCTATTGCATAACATCCCCCCTCTAGCAGCCCAGCCTGCCTCTGAAAAATGTAGGGGTGGAAGAGCAAAGAACTTTTCTTTGCAATGTACAGCATTTCAGGACCGTATTTATTAAAAAACCATCCATCGAGCAGTTGTGCAAGCGGTAAGATGCTGTTTTCTGCTGAACCAGGCTTCTGCTGGTATGGATACCATTGTTTTTTCTTAAGGCGGCTCTGCTGAAGATGCTCATGAATGTTCTACATCTCCTATGACAGATGAACCAGGTTTCAAATTTAATTCCTTAGCATCCTTGAGGGCCAGCTGAATGCCATTAACCATTGTGCATTTTGAGAGATCTTTTCTGTTGTGTCTTTTTCAGATATATTGCCATACCTCTAGCAAAAGCTTTAGGTATAAAGAATGTAACACGAGTGAAGCCGCAGCCAAATGCTATTTTAGAGAATTATTTCCGAAAATGCAGAAAACATCCATCCCAAGTAAGGATTCTAATTCTTTTAAGGTGCTTTGGGGGATGGAAAATCCCAACTCTTAATGTTTCAATCAGCTATCCACAGTGACATCATGCATCCAAGGGATGGATTCCAGCTGATCGGCTCATGATGTAATTCACTTGGATTTGTTTTACTACCCTGCTGGCAGGGTATACAGCATCCAAAATATAAAATAAAATGTAATGGTGTAATTTCTTGGCATGTTGTTCTAGGTCAGATTGTTAATGTTACTTCTGGTGAAGATCAATAATCCATCTCTAACTCCACTTGGAGAAAGCAGCAATGGACAGCTGTCGGTTAAAAACAATATTATGCTATACTTTTAAAGGAATAAAATAGAAACAATAGGCTGGAAGCCATCTGATTGACTCTTCTGTGTTTAGTCATAGGCTGCATGTGGGATAAAAATACCTCTGATCATGTGTGGTTGGTCTTGAAACCAAAACAAGAGCAATTAAAATAAGACTCCAGCATTTTGCAAATGCAGAAAAGGAATCGGTCTGTTCGTGGGAGGGACGTACCGCAGCATGGACATTGTCTGAAAACACTCACCTTCTTAACATGGGCAGTGGATATATACTTCCCATACCTAAGAGAAAGGAGTAAGGGCTAGAACCACAAACTGAACTGGATCTTCAAGGTTCTGTTCCTGGCTCTACCACTGGCTTACATTCTCTTTAGCCTGGTATGGCCAAAGAGGGGCATGCTAATGGCATCAGACCTAAATTGCACATGCAAACGCCTCTACCTTGGGCAAGTAGCTAGACTTCTTCTCTTCTTCACTTCCCCATCTGTACAACAAAGGTGATAATTACCCATCTACCAGTATAGGAATGTCATGAGGATTAATCTTTGAAGATAAGTGCCAAGTTTTAATTATTTTATCTCCATGCAACAGATGAGGAAACTGAGGCAGAGAGAGAGTGTCATACAGCAACTTTTTGCAGCTGGGAATAGAATCCAGATCTTCTTTGACTCCCAGGCCTGTGACTAAACCACAAGACCGTCCTCCCTCACTTTATACAATATAATAACCAGTTGTCATTGGCTAAAGCCACTTTGTGGCTTCCAGAGTGTCAATGAGTAAGTTACATGGCATTGTACCAAATCCTCCCCGCTCAAATCTCTCATTCATAGCAGTAAATGCTGCAGTGATGAAAAACAAATGTTAACTTCCTGAATCCTCTGAGGCGAACAGAAAGACAATTGTTCTTCTTCTAGGCCTGTAAATCTCACATCTGCTTCATTTACATGCGTGAGACCTAAGGAGCTTGCATCATAAAACTGCACAATATGTCCATGGCGAGGGGCGAATCAGTGTCCTTTTTACAGAGAATAGCTGACAGATAACATGTCAATGATGAATGTTCAGGAATTAGATCCAAAGGCTATCAGGCAAACTGTAAATAGATCACATTAATGGTTTGTGTTTTAAAAAATTGACTGACCTGCCTATTTCAGGACATTGTTCTTTAAAATACAAAGTCGGTGGAGCTGATACCTGATGTAGATGTTACTTTTTGCCACTGACACGCTTCTTTCCTTTTGCAGTCTGAGATGCAAGGCCTGGCCAAAAAGTGTAACTGGACAGTTCATTTGGTGGAAAAGTGGTTTAGGAGACGGCGAAATCTTGAGCTCCCAACGATGCTTCGGAAATTCCAGGAAGCTTGGTAGGAAGAGAAAACTACCTGTTTTGATTATTGTGGGCCTGCATATTTCAAAAGTGGCTACTAATTTTGGGTGCCCAACTTGAGTTCCTCTTAAGTGGGCTCACTTACTGTAGCTGTGTAGAGCTTTTTGGCCTCAAAGGTATGACAAGCAGAGCCCCTCTAATCGCAAGTCACTTTTGACAATGTAGCTTTTGGGATCCCTTTAACATTCCCATTTTACAGATGGGGACACTGAGGCATAGGAAAGTGAAGGGACTTAGCCAAGGCCCCACTGCAGGAAACTGGTAGAACAGATAAAATCTCCATGGTCCTTTTCATTTGCTTGGTGCCAGGGATTCACTAGCCCATATTGTTTGGAATAGCCCAATTATTTTTGCTGTCATGGCAGTTAATGAAAGAACCATCATAAGGATTAACATTATAATGAGTGCTATGTAAAGTCCAAATCCTGCCTCCCATGTTCCACTAAATGGAGTGGGTTTCCAGGCAGGATTTAGGGAGACTCTTGAATCTTAAAAATAATGATATGGTAGAATATTGCATCTTTGTTATATTTCAGTAGTGATTTATTTTTGTAAAAAAATTCCCAATTCTGTAGGTCCTATGTTCCACAGTGGATGGGATGAAAACTGGTATGGTTGTGACAACACTAAATTCTGGACTCCTCTCACTTAGATAAATCTTACCGATGTGCTATTTAATATGTAAATGCATGTGTTTTCACATGCATTCAGTGCCATTTAATATCAGTTCGCTTAATAGATAATATTTTTATTATTGAATCTTTACTGAAATGTTTAGCAAATAGTATGTACCAGAACATGAAAAAATAATAATTAAAAAAAAATGAAGTTTTCTCTTTCTTATCAGGGTTTCTTTAGGTTTGCAAGCAAATGGGTGTCCTCTGTTCATCTGTCTCCAGTTTGATGGGCTGATATTTTACTTCAGCAGTTACTCTTCTTTCTTGAAGCAGCTTAGAATTTGTCCTGGCATCTCACTGAAGTCTTCTCTTTTATTCTTCATTGTGCTTGATATTTGTTCATAAGATGCAGCTACAGCCCTTGCTGTCAATGGAATCTTGCAGAGAATAGGAACAAACTTTTGTTTGCAAAAAGTGTGGGCTGAAAGAGAAAGTCTTGTTAGTCCTTGTTCAAATATGTATTTGTGCTGCTATCTTGAAAGCCGTTTTGGGGTCCTATCAGGGAGCAGAAACAGCAGCATGTGACTTAAGTGACCAGTGACACAGCATGAATACTGGTTATTCATGGAGAACAGCTTGTGAACATAAACTGAAATATGTTCACATAAATCAGACATTAATAAATCATTTTGAATGACAAAAATGTTCATCAACAACAAAACCTGTGTGCACATAATGCCAAGACAGACAAAGTATTTAAGAGAGCTTTTCAAAAGCAGCTAAGGTCTTGTCTACACTTTTACTGCCTTAACTACACTAGCATAATTAAAGTGACCAAAACTCCTAGTGTGGATGCACATATACTAGTGTAAAGTGCTCATAGCAGTATAGTTTCTACTGGTTTGGGGGAACCAAAATAATCCGTGCCTTTATTGGGCACCTTTATGTCTATATAACTGCATCCATATCAGGGCTTTTACTGAAATAACCATTTTGGCAAAATGAATAATTATGCTGGCAAAACTTTACGAGTATAGATAAGTCTAAGTGATATAGGAGTATAAATCCCATTGTCTTTCATTAGAACCTGTGAGTGAGTTTTGCTTTGGGTTCTGGGATATGTTCAAATTACAAATTCACAGCAAAACACAGTGGAGTGTAATCTGAGGCCCCAGTCCTGCAAAGACTTACACATGGGCTTTCCCACGGAAGTCAATGGGACTGCTCACATGCATAAATCTTTGCAGGATTAGAGTCTAAGAGCTCAATCCCGCAAGATGCTGAACGCTCTGGCCCTGATCCAGGAAAGCATTTAAACACATGCTTAACTTTAAGCACAGGAATGGGCCCGCTGAATTCAACAGGACTATTCACATACTTAAAGTTAAGCACTTGCTTCACAGAATTCGGTATCAGCACCTTGCATCATCAGGCCTGCAATGGGCTGAAAACTGGGGGGTGGGGGGGAACTGCATGAACCCCTGCAAACGGCATATGCTGGCTAAGATGTTGATCCGCTCATTGGCTCCACCTGTAACACTGGCTTTGAGTCAGGGCAGTGCAAGACAAGGTGTGGCTGCCTTTGTTCATACATGCTCTCTTAGGTTACAGCTCTCTCATCTTGTTTCAGGTGCTAATTTACATGAATATAAAGTCATCTTCTCTGTATCAGTCTATGGATTAGTTCTAGTGTAGGCAGCTTCCTTGTCAGGGCTCTATCTTGTCTCATCTTCTGCAGCATGTCAAATCTGCTTGGTCGTTCTGCAGCTCTGTTTCTTAACAGCATTATGAAACACTGTTAATTAAGAAAACATTCTCACCAGATTTGGGTCTCATGTCTGTCTCTACTCCCACTCTTGACACGTGAAATCAAGCAACATTTTCATGTTGGTTGGAGCCCTCCTTGGCCAGCAATAGTTGCTTTGGGATAAGCTGGGGTTTGAGTCAGACCAATCCCTGCAGAAAAGGAAATTAGTGTAATGTATTGCATTTCCATCATCTTAAGAAATAGGCATGGAATGCCCCCCTATCCCCCCAGCCAATCCTTCACCCTTCCCAAATTCAGGACCATTACCGCCTACTCAGACTCCTGAGCTATTACTACAGTGCTGGGCTGGCTAGAATTTACAACATCTCTTTACAAGATCTGTAAGGAACAATATGGTTTCAGTTCACTTGTAAGCTTTGTTTGGAGATTTCAGTTCATGTTTTGCCTGGTTTGGATAAAAGCTGTTTAACAAACACCAAGTGCCACATGGCTGCCGCCCAAACCCAAATATCAGGCTCAGCGAAATGCTAGCTACCCTGGCCCAAGGGTCAACCAAGATCAGGCAATGAGATATAAACTTGCTCAGTCTGCTAAAGCTCTTGCTGTTTTCTACCTTTTCTGTTATGAGACCAATGGAAGGTTGTTTGATTCCGAACTAAAACAAGTTGGTAAGTGGTGCCCTCAGTGCCCCGTAGATTTTTAGTAGTAGTTAATGGTGCTCACCACCTTGCAAAAGGTGGTTCTTGGGCCCTTAGGAGAAATAGGATTGTGAAGGTGTTATAGTGCAGGCCACCCCAGAAATGGTGCCATGGCTGACCTTTACCTTGATTTCCCCTCACCTGGGGTATAAAGAAGTCTAGTCAGACCTTCAGGTACTAAAGACTGCCCTCTTTGGAGGGTCTCATTTATTAACAGAAAAGGCCAACACAAAGTGTAAGTAAAACCTTTATCCCCAGTGTTTTAGCTGGGAGACAGAGTCAGTCTTACTTTTTGTCCCACCTAAGTCCATTGCTTGCCTCTGTCCAGGTCCTTTACCAGCAGGGTTCTCTTGACTCGGGTTCCTTTCCTGAAGTCTGGTCTCTTGCCACTACCTGAGAAGAATCTTTCCCCAGAGCCAGAGGTCTATGGAGACCTGCCAACCATTGCTTTTCTCAGGGACAGCCTGTGGTTCCTGACAGGTTGGCCTTCCTGCCACTGTTTAGAGGTCCCTTTACTGGGACCAGGCCTTTCTGGTGGCCTGCTAATTGTAGCTCTCCCTTAACGATCTCCTCTCTCTGGGAGCGTACCTTGTAGGTCCTTTCCCCAGTGAGCTCCCCTGACTGGCTTCCTGTCCCTGGGAACAAACATTTCCTCTGTGGGAGACTTCTCTCTAGGAGCACCTTCTCCATGAGAGTACCTACCATCACTAACCCGAAATAACCTTTATACTAGGTCCAGATGTTCGTTTACTAACTAACCTTTAAGTAGCTACCCGGGGCAGTCAGTTACCCCTTAGTTGGGTCTTCAGAAGGCAGCTCCCGGAAGACTGGGCCCTGATTCCCCTTAAAGGGGCCAGTCGCCCCATGACAGGAAAAAGTTCTTATTCAAATGTGACTATCTGACAGTAATAGAGAGAGACTATGCAATGGGAAGTGTCGGGCAAACTTAACATAAGATGGTGCTACCAGCCTCACCTATAACATACATACATATATGTCACTTGAATTCGAATTGCCATTTGCTATGGATGTTCATTGTATCAATATTTTTCCAGTGTGAAAGACATTATGTAAAGGCCGTCAGAAGAGAGTGGTTACTTTAGACAATCATAACAGAGAAATGCGCACATTCCTTAGCCATAATGTGGTTATGTAAATCCCTACACCTGGTTAATAATAACTCTTAGCCAATCCAAAAGAGAAATAATTGCATCATGGTGATTGAGAGATAATCATATGGTGATTGGTGGACACAGCCAGGGAGAGGATAAAGCTGTACATTGTATGTCTCAGTAATTGTGCAGTCTCCTGCCACGCTGACTGGCTGCCACAATTGCGTTTCTGCATAATGTCTATGAAGGAGCAATAGCGGTTCTGATTTTCCTTTTTTTGTTTTTGTTTTGCAGCTGGCGATTTTCATTTTATCTCACATCATCCATTGCTGGATTTATATTTCTATATGATGTAAGTTAATTTGGGGGAGGTTTTCAATTTTTATCACACTTTTAACAAAATAAGGGCATATTCCCAAGACCTTTGCAGTCAGTGGAAGATTTCCAATTGACTTCAGTGGGCTTTGGATTCAAACCATAATGCTGTTTTATAAAGTATTATAATCTAAATTACAGCCTACTCTTTTCACCCAGATTTTATTTACATTTAAACTTACTATTTTTCTTTCTCAATAAAATGTAATTTTACATCTAACCAGCATTTTAAGGAAGAATTGCAGAAATCATTATTGTCAGGCAGTGTTGTGTTATTTAATAGATGGGTGGGTGATGGTTTTACAATGTGCCTCATGGATTTCATGTAACGTGGCCATATTTTCAAAATCAAATACCAGGAGACTTTTGTTGTACATTTTTTTAGAGTCACATTCAGACAAAAAACAAAAGGACACTTTTTTTTTTAAACGTTCACTGGGGTTGCTATTGTCAATACCCAACATCAATATGTGTGTTCTTGTTGGAGTAGAGGATTTTTCCCTGTAAGCTAATGTTCTGAATGAGTTTATCATAAAACACTGAACAGATGTCATTAACATTCATTTTGAGCAAAAGAACAGCTTTGATGGTTTAGGTGCTCATTTGGCATTTTTCTTCACTCCAAGCACTGTTCATCTTGCTGAGTGCTTGTTCTGCTGGAAAGTTTGTGCCTGATAAAGACCATACAAATTCTAATAGCTGTAGCAATGCTGTTGAACAAACTGTAGTTATCATTCACGACATGGGATTTCTTTTATAAAATGGAAAAGTGAAACATTTCAGGTGCCCCCAAAATCTCCCGAGACATATGGGACGTCATATGAAGAACGGGGACTGGCCTATTAGAACTGGGACACATGATTGCTTTAGGATACAGTTGATAGAGAAAATGTAGTATGAGAATATAATTGATAATCCTGCTTCATCCTAGAGTCACTTTTTAAATGCTTCTGAGCTAAGATTGACTAACTGCTCATTCTTTGCATGGTTCTGTCTTCCCCAGAAACCTTGGTTTTATGATATATGGCAAGTGTGGGTTGGCTATCCATTTCAGGTGAGCTCTTCAGAATTGTTGCATTGATCAACACGGTATTTTTGTGGTTTTCCCCAGTGGAGGAAATAGCCCTTTCACAGTTTAGATAGATGCATAGGCTTTTAATAGAAATAAACTACTTCAGTTTCAGTTATCAGATATGTGAATATGTTAAAATTTTAATTTGTAAATAATAATGATGGACTTGATTTATTTTCACTGGTTTGCAAATAAATGCAGGTGCACTCTGCATATAGAGCAGGTCACTGACAGAGAAGGCACACTAGAATCTGGAGGAGCTGAAGAAACTGGGAGTTTTGCCTGAATAAAGCCTGAAAGATTTGGCTCTCAGAATGTTTTGCTCCTTAATAAACCTCAGAACATGATTTCAGTTTTCAAACTCAAATTAAGTAGAAGAGCAAAAGAAGGGTAAATAAGTCCATGGTATTTTGTACTCATTTGTTGCAATGCATTGAAATGACTAATGAAAAAATGAATATTTTCTCCCTTACAGTCCTTGCTATCTTCCCAATATTGGTACTACATGGCCGAGATTAGTTTCTATTGGTCTCTGTTGTTTACCCTTGGTACTGACATCAAAAGGAAGGCAAGTATTTACAATTATTTGCAAGCAAAGTCTTTGATTCTCTTATGAGTGTTACTCTTCTGTTAAGAAAACACTGTGGCAGGTTCTGAAATAATCAGTGCTTGAACCTTCAAGACAGTAGCTATTTGATGAATATGATATGGCCAGGATGACCCCAGCCATCCCTTGCCCCCTCAACAACAAGTGGTGGGGGAAGGGGTGAGTGATATCTTACCCCAAAGTATCGGTCTGTGTAGCCAGGAGTAAACCTCACCTCTGTAATATTTTCTATGTGTGGGTATGAGGCAGGGAGAAGGGCCAAGAGTATCTGACCCCTGGAATAATTGTGGGTGTACTAAGAGGTATCCCTTGCCCCTGCAATAAACCAACATCACAGTTCTATCAAATCCAACCAATGGGGAGGTTGGGACTAAAAGCTTGGTCCTTCCACTCCCAAACCACAGGCTTTTACCACCTGAGCTGAAGGAGAATTCCCATACCTGGTAACAGTAGCAGGTCCTATAGCCTCTCCATGGGGTCAGCCACTAGAGCAGCGTTTCTCAACCCATGGGTCGGGACCCAAAATTGGGTTGCCAGAAAGTTTCAAAGAGTCACACAGCAGCTCCTGTCCCGCAGGGAGGCGAGCGCAGCCAGCCCCGCTCCAGACACTGCAGCCTCTGGGGTCCCAACACCCATCAGGTTTAGCCCAGCCGTCATGACAACGGGAGTCCAGGTAGACCAAATTTGAGTGAGTGGCACTGTAACCCCATGAGCCAGGTCATAACTCCACTCACACAAATTTGGTCCAGTCAGGACAGCAGGGCCAAACCTGAGTGATGCTGCAACTCCAAGGGTTGCGATGCCCAGATAGGAGAGCCAAGCCCAGCCAGCCCCACAGCACAGGAGCTGCAGGAGATGCCACTGTGGGGTGACTGCGAGGCAGGACCCAACCCCTCCAGTGGGCAGGATCTGACTAAACCCACTGGGCCTCCACCCCAGGCTTATAAACATTTACAAATGTCCTGAGTCCAAAAAGGCTGAGAACCACTGACGAGAGGACAGCATCACTCTAGAGCTTGTGCATACAAAGCCGGTGCATTGCACGCCCTCTCTGCTTCCGTTGCAACCTCCAGTTCGATATCCCACCAGTGCCTGCCGTGCCACTACATTTGTTAAATGTCCATTTTAGAAAGTAATATTGTTTTCTTTAAATTTTTGGTTTTTATTTTATTCGTAGGACTTTATGGCCCATGTCGTTCACCATTTGGCAGCCATTGTTTTGATGGCCTGTTCTTGGTGCAGCAATTACGTTCGTATTGGGACCTTAGTGATGATTGTACATGACACTGCAGACTTCTGGCTTGAGGTAAACCTCACATTCAATTTTTATCGCTCAGGTTTTGTTCAGTGGCAGGTTTTTTCCCCTCTTTCCCCCTTCCGTCCCCATTAAGAAATGTTTTTATAGATTTGTAAGGCCAAGGGGACCATTCGATCACCAAGTCTGACCTCTTGTCATTGAATAACTTTGGGCAGTTGAAAACAGACAGGAAGAGAAGTCCTGTAGTGTGAAATTAGGGCTAGAATTTCAGCTGTGCACCTTGATTGATCTTCTTTTGCAGTTAAAATTAGACAAAATTGGCCAACCTATGGGCAGTTTGTAGCGATGGGCAAATCTTAAGAGGTTTGGTCTGGATTAGCATTTGAAACGTTATCCAGACTCACTTAACTTCTTATATGTGGCCTGATCCTTAACAGTCTCTGAGTGTGGCACTCCTGTTGAGTTCCACAAGATGAAACTTGCCCCTCTGCAGCAGGGCCAGCACAAAGTGGTGCTTACGTCAGTGGAGTTACTCTAGATTTACACCAGTGTTACTGAGAGCAGAGAATGGCCCATGAACCTTTGTCCACACTTGGAAACAGCCCAGATTCGGTCAGCTGGGGCCAGTAATTGGGGTAGCTGCACTGGTGATGACCCTCTAAGTGTAGACACGGGTTTGCTGCGGCTTTAGGAATGAGACAATTCTCAGTTAACTCAATCGGTAAAAACCTCATTGTGACAGACGCAGGCTTGGCCAATACACTGGGGACTGAACCAGGGACTTCCAGAGCTAAAAGCATGAGCCTCTAGAGTTTGAATTAAAGAGCCAAGCTGGAAGAGACTCATATCCTCTGTGGATCAAGCACTGAGGGAGACAAACCAACATGCCCTTATCTACATGTAAGGGGTCAGCTCTGGTGCAGCTATGCTGATTGCTTGCCACTGATGGCTGAATCAGAGCTATTCCTGAGTGTGTAGCAGGGCCTAAGTCTCCCCTCTCCTCTGTGACTGCAGCCCCTTTAAATCTGTTGCAAACCTGGGGAATGGAAGGTCTTGCAACTAACTTAATGTTCTAATCAGAGAGTTGTTGTAAGGCCTTTCACATAGAGTCCTTTCCTTTTGAGATGAAAGGAACAATATCAACATGGAATATGTTTTGATATTATTTTATCCAGTAACATTAAAACATTTGCCCAAGTGGATGGGAATTCTCTTTAATCTAAATCCTTAATTATAGGAACTTAAATAGGAGCTATTTCTGAGGCTAATAAATGTCTCTGAACATGTTTGGTTGGTTTTTATTCAATTTCAGTCAGCCAAAATGTTTAATTACGCTCGTTGGGAAAAAACCTGCAATACTCTCTTCGTCGTCTTCTCTGTCGTGTTCTTCATCACACGGATTATCCTTTTCCCTTTTTGGTAAGTAACATTTGGTTCAGTCACAACTCCTGTTTCATTTTCTTTTCAGAAGGAGGTTGGTTAAGGTTTGGATGAAAAGGAACTGGATGTGTTGTGGCTTCAGGAGAAGATCTGTTATTTTTCAGAGGTCAGATTAGCAACCATTAAATGATAAATACAAGGGGGATAGTACCTAATCTTGGCTCATTAAAATTCTTAAGATGTGCAGCGTAGCTTGAGTTTACTACAATGGATTTTATGTAGCATTTTTCAGGGACACCAGCTGGTTATATTAATAATATGCCTGCATGTTGATTGCCCAACCCTTTCTTAATTCTCTATCACTTTCTGTATTTCCAAAATGCCCCTATCTTTAGTCTTCCTGGTTTTTATTGGTGTGGGGTTTTTTTTTTTGGTTTTTTTGTTTTTTTTTTAAATTAACTGCACAAGTGATCTCCAGTCATTTTGCTTTATGGAGTCTTATGTCCTCACTCTTGAGTTTGGAAACAGTAAATGAAGCAACTGAAGAATATAAAACAAAAAGAAACAACCTAGCTATGAAATTGAAGATGAGGCTCAAGAAAAAATAAACACGTGAATTAATTAACAAAGAGTCAAATCCTAAATTCCTTCAGCATTTCACTGGAATAAGGATTTCTGGATTGGGCCTAGAGACTGGGGGGAATTAGCATTGAAAATGATAAAGAAAATCTTTTGAGTAGCAATGTACGTATCCTACATACACTTTCCTGTTTGGAGATAATGGAATTTTTTAACCATACTTAAACCATTTATATGCAACTCTCAAAATGCTTGGCTTCAGAAGACTATTTTAATAGCATACTGCACATTTCAGTAGAGCCAAGATTTATTATTGAATGTTTAGACTTTGCAGTTTTAAATATTTTGAGTACATAGCAAGGTGATGAAACTAATCAATTTAAAATTTTAAAAAATCTAAATATCTCAGGCATGCATGTTGTGTTCCTAGTTTTGTAACAATTGCCTTTACTTTTCAGGATTTTACGTGGCACATTATATCTGCCTTCCTATTACTCCCCAAAAATCGTCATAGCGTATTTCATCTTCAATGGGCAGCTTCTAATTCTGCAAGGGCTCCATCTATACTGGGGCTACTATGTTCTCAAGATTTTGAATAAATTCCTGTTCCTAAAGGTAAGTAACTCAGGCTTCTGCCGAAAGATGTGGGAAACCTCAAATGCTGAATTGTATCTTTGATAGATTTACACAAAGATTCTTACTTTTTCCTTCACCCATTAGGACCAGATTTTCAATGAGGCACCAAAATAAGGGAAAGATTTTTCAAAAGTTGCACAGCATCCAGCAGCTCCGATGGTGACACCTGTGACCAGATTTTTATATGGACTCAGTTCCTCATGCTCTGAGCCCTTTTGGAAATCTGGCCCCTTATTTGATGCTTACATGGGAGCTGAGCCTTCTTGAAAATCTGGCCTCAAAGCGGAGCTTTTTTGAAAATGTGGAACTTAGTGTAAGAAATTATTACTTGTCTTATGAAAATGAGCAGGTCAACCTTCTAAAGAATGAGTGGAAAGGAGAGGAATCAAATCTTTCAATGCCATATCAAGATAAATAAGACAACTTGCAACCAAAGTTCTACATGAGTGTCTAACTCTGAGCTCCAGTCCCTGCATCTGCTATCCTTACCCATTATAATCTTGGATATTAGGAAAAAAAACCCAGATACTGCCTTATATCATGAGACAGTAAAACTTGTCTTTGCAATACCCAAGAGACCAACAAGACTAATTTTGCCTAGTGGAAGTATGCTTGACCAAAAGTTGAACAAACGTCTACTGGAAATTGAATGGCTAAACTGGTTGATTTAAGACACAATATGACTTACTAGAGACAATCCTTAGTAAAGGCTGCCCTCTATATCCAGATCAGTATTAACTGCCAGACCTTAAACTGGTGTAAATTGGTATAGCTCCATTGAAGCCCATAATGCTACACCAATTTACACCAGTCAAAGCCCTTAGAGTGTAATTGCTTATGAAGATAAAACAGTTTTCCATTTCCTAAGTTATTTTCCCCTGGCTCTTTTCATTTGCAGTTTTAAATATTGTTCCATGAGATGTAGACATATAAATGGATAAAGTATATTTTGCTGTTAATGCACTTCAGCCTAGAGCCATAGAATGAGTGTCAAGATAAGGATTGAATGCTGTGGTGCAGTTGGTTGCATTGCACATTTCTAAAACGAAATACCGTGGACTCTCTTGTAGCAATGTCATTCTCTCCTTTCCCTGCTCCCCCCGAGACATTTTATTCTAAACTCGCTTTAACTAGAATTGTGTAGTGCATTGAAACACTTGGGAAGTTTCCTTCTATTTGGAGTTTCATTACAGAGTTCACGCTAAGTGAAATCCTGTCAGCAGCACACCAACAGAAGACTAGTGCACCATTTAAGGCTATAAACTAGTTCCATTGTGAATGGTGGGTTCCTGTGTGAAACTGGCAGGAGAGACCATTTTGCGAGGAGCCATGTACCATTTGAATGCCTAATGGTGTAGCTGTTGTAGGGAACTGTGCAATCTTTTCACTGTAGCCTAGGTAGGGACAAAAGCAGCATTTAAAAAAAGGATCTCAGAAGAAATGTTTAACATTCTGCTAATTAAGCCTGTGCCACTCTCTATTGAAACTAGTGAGTTTTTCTGAGGCTCCAAATTATGTAATTTAAAAAGGGCCAACAAGCTCAGTCATCTCAAACAGTTAACACTGTGGAACATCTCAGGAGAACAGAAATATTCCATTCTATTTTTTTTTTATTATTTTACTTAGAATAGAAATGTGTAAATATGCCACGAATTACACCCTGGAAAGACCTAGTCAAGAACTTTGCTCAGGCACAGATGTTAATTAAGAAAGAAGCAGAAAACAAATTCCTTGTAAATCAGGAAAATGCAGATGCCCGGAACAGAATACTGAGTGCAAATGAAAAGTCTATATAATTCTGGCTTATATAATACGAGAGGCCATGGCACAGGAAGTGAGTCTCCCACAGTACGGCACTGAATGTTGTGTGTTCCTTCAACAGGGGAGTGGAAGTAAAGGGGGAAGAGGGTGCAAAGCGCAGCTTTCAATTTGCTATTAAAATCTGCTCTCCCTGTAGCTTTTTGGGTAGCTTTTTGGCACAGGCAGGGCACTGCTGGATTGTGCTCATGGACTACAGTGATGAGGGTGGTGTAAGACTCTTTACGGAATAAAAGAGCTCCCCATTTACTTAACTGCTTATGTCTCTGTGAGGGACAGACGTGGTTTATTGTAAGTAACCACTGCCCGGGATTAGCCATCTTAAGCGATAGAAAGGTGTCAAGCTGGCAGCCCCGCTGTGGATTTTTTGTTCTTTACACAGCCCTGTGAAAAGTCTGTGTCCAACTGCGCTTTTACAGTGGCAGCAGCCGCAGCGCTAGTCCTCTCCAGCCCAGATGACTTCAGCTGGCTTGCATGTGGAGCCTGTTTTCCACAGCAGTGGCAAACTTGGCTGTGAAATCAGCTTGGGCCTCCAAAGATGCAAAGCCAACTTTTAAAAGAATGCTGTTTGCAAGGCAGCGTTGTGAAGGATATAGAAGGGGCTAATGCTTTTTTTTTTATAACACATTTATTATTCACGTATGCTGTGCCAATAACTGTTGCTATTTTAGTGGAGTACCAGTAAACCGTCACCCTTGCATTAGCAAAGGTTTTAGTTTCTCTGCCCAAAATGAAGGGAATTCGTTCAGAAAACAGGCCATTTTTGACATTGTTTTAAAGCAACAGCAATCTGCTTAGAATGGGAAAACTAGGTCACTTTTGAACTGGGAAGAAGCTGTTGAAGATGATCAGCTGCTTGAGGCCAGATCCTCTGGTGGGGGCCCAGCATACCTGAAGCACAAAATGTTTCTAAATCACCTTTGCATCCCCTGTGACCTGACCAGTTCTGTGTGGGCTGGATCCCCAGGGAAAATTATAGCCGCTCCACTGTCAACTGCTCCAAGGCTCTGTTCCAGGAGCTAGGAATCTACCTACCTTTCTTAGGTCCTTATGACCCCCATTACCGGAGTATCTGAGCCACTTCATGATCTTTAATGGAGTTACCCTCACAACACCACTCTGAGCTAGGGCCGTGCTATTATCCTAACTTTGCAGATGGCAAACTAAGGGACAGAGCGGCTAAGCGACTTGCCCAAGGTCACACAGGAAGTCTGTGGCAGAGCAGGGAACTGAAACCAGGTCTCCTGAGTCCCAGGTTAGCCTCCTAACTGCTGGAAAAAACTTTCCTCTGGGTTGGAATGGTAAGGAGACCCTGTTCCTACTCCCTTTTCCCTGGCCATACCCTCTGTGCTGGTAGCCAAGTGAATAGTGTAGGGAACCACTGCACCACCTAAGGAACCTCAGGTAGGGAGAATCCTCTGATGGCTGGTGTGTTGAGCTACTTTGCCCTGGTCAGATCAAAGCAGAGAATCTGGTGCATACGTAATCTCACTATATCCATATGGGCAAGAACTTAAAGGAACAGAACAATTGCATTTCTCAGGCAAACTTTATGAAAACTTTTGTGAAACACAAAAATATTTCATAGTATCATAGAAGATTAGGGTTGGAAGAGACCTCAGGAGGTCATCTAGTTCAACCCCCTGCTCAAAGCAGGACCAACCCCAACTAAATCATCCCGGCCAGGGCTTTGTCAAGCCAGGCCTTAGAAACCTCTAAGAATGGAGATTCCACTACTTCCCTAGGAATCTCATTCCAGTGCTTCACCCTCCTAGTGAAATAGTTTTTCCTAATATCCAACCTATACCTCCCCCACTGCAACTTGAGACCATTACTCCTTGTTCTGTCATCTGCCACCACTGAGAACAGCCTAGATCCATCCTCTTTGGAACCCCCCTTCAGGTAGTTGAAGGCTGCTATCACATCCCCCCTCACTCTTCTCTTCTGCAGACTAAATAAGCCCAGTTCCCTCAGCCTCTCCTCATAAGTCATGTGCCCCAACCCCCTAATCATTTTCGTTGCCGTCCGCTGGACTCTCTCTCTAATTTGTCCACATCCTTTCTGTAGTGTGGGGCCCAAAACTGGATGCAATACTCCAGATGTGGCCTCACCAGTGACAAATAGAGGGGAATAATCACTTCCCTCAGTCTGCTGGCAACGCTCCTACTAATAAGAACAACATGCAGCCCAATATGCCATTAGCCTTCTTGACAACAAGGGCACACTGTTGACTCATATTCAGCTTCTTGTCCACTGTAATCCCCAGGTCTTTTTTTCGCAGAACTGCTGCTTAGCCAGTCAGTCCCCAGCCTATAGCGGTGCATGGGATTCTTCCGTCCTAAGTGCAGGACTCTGCACCTGTCCTTGTTGAACCTTGTCAGATTCCTTTTGGCTCAATCCTCCAATTTGTCTAGGTCACTCTGGACTGTATCCCTACCCTCCAGTGTATCTGCCTCTCCCCCTAGCTTAGTGTTATCCATGAACTTGCTGAGGGTGCAATTCATCCCATCATCCAGATCATTAATGAACATGTTGCACAAAACCAGCCCTATGACCGACCCCTGGGGCACTACCAGCTGCCAACTAGACATCAAGCCGTTGATCACTGTCCGTTGAGCCCGACGATCTAGCCAGCTTTCTATCCACCTTATAGTCCATTCATCCAATCCATACTGTTTTAACTTGCTGGCAAGAATACTGTGGGATACCATATCAAACGCTTTGAATAAAATACCTTAGACCTGCTCCCTTGCTCACACGGCTTCCATGCACTACTTGTGGATGGAAGAACTACTCACGCAAGTAAAGCCCTGCAAGGTCAGACACACAACCATTTCTCTTGGGTGACTTTTGTTGGAAACTTTTTTTTTTTTTTTTTTTGCAGGGTCACTTCTTTTCTGTTTAGGTCAGGGAATTGCAGTATGGAACTGCTGGCAGCCATCTTGCTGTCCAGTGGCTTTTGTTGCTAGTGTGTTTCTGTAATATTGCCCAATTACATGGTTAAATTTTATCCACTTGCATCAGGTTTCAAACACCTCTGAAACATGTCTAGTCGTCATGTCACCATATATGAGAATATTTTAGGAAAACTGAGAAGAAGAAGAAGAAAAAAGCATATAGAGAAGCATATACATATGCACTGAATCAGAATATCATACCAGGAAAATGCCGTGGAGATTAAACATGTTGTTCCCAACATCAGAAAGAGAGTGAATGTAGAGGCCACTGAAGATGATCTGCCACCGTACACAAAATTTCAGTGTGCTGCCCTACTCGTAGGCCTACAACAGCAGATTTGGCCTGGCTGCTGCTCCGTCATAACAGAGGGGCAGCCAGGCCAAATTTTAGCAACCTGGGATGCATTGTGGCAGATGAAGATGTAAAGTATATGTTGAAACCGTAATAGACTGAGTTGAGGTCTTAAGACAATAGTGCTTTAAATCCTGAAAATATGCGTTGTTGGGAGACAATGGGAGAGGACTCCAGGTGAGTCAGCTGGCTAAGGGCCTGATACAAGGCTCATCAAAGACAGAAGGTAATGGGTGGTCTTTCAATGGGCATTGGGTCAGGTCCTCAGTGTGATCAGAAATTATTTTTCAAACTCTTGTAGCATTCTTAATTTTTAATATGTTGCCTTCCAGCTAAGCAAAGAGCTCACTCCTAGTTAGGGTTCATGATGGTCACCATTACCAGAAGTTACTTTCCCCTACACATAGAGCAGAAAATAACTGTTGTTTCTCACATACAAAAGTCATCCTTTAAAACATGCCAGTTTCCTTAAATAATACTACTTCCATATTTGCAAAATCCCCTAGGTATTTCTGATGGACCAGTGGTTTTTGCCTCTGCCATTTCAGATGTAAGCATCCTGGACCACATCCTTACTCAGTTTTTACTCATTCCTTACTCAGACAAAATCCCAGGGTAGAGTTCTCTTGGATGAAGATTAAGCACAAGCACAAATCAGACTAAATATAAGAACAGCCATACTGGGTCAGACCAATGGTCCATCCAGCCCAGTATCCTGTTTCTGACAGTGGCCAGCACCAGAGCTTCAGGGGCAGTGTACAGAACAGGGCAATTTTGGAGAGTTCTCTACCCCTATCTTCCCTTCCCGGCTTCTGGCAGTCAGAGTTTTATGGCCACCCTAAGCATGGGATTGCATCCCTGGCCCTGAATTAGATTAGCACAGTTTGATTTTCTTTAGGAAATTTTTTGGTATGGTATCTGAAAATGGGCATGGGGAGGTTGGTGTGCTGGTAATTAACAGTTAGATCTTTCTTATAGATTTTCAAATTACCCGGTGTTTGGGTGTAAGTCAGCTACAGTTTTTTCTGGGAGCTTTCCATCATGTAACAGTCAACTCCAAATTGGCCCCCTTTCCTCTGGGGCCAAGGTGTTCTTTATAGTCTGAAGATAAGGAGCTAGCCAGCCAGGTCAGAGAGAGGCTCATATTCCCTAGTAAAGGGAAATGAGTTCCTGTTTGTGCCTTTCTCTCATCTGCAGTGTTTCCCATTCTGTTACAACAAGCAGTCTAGTTAAGACCCAAGGCCTACCCACAGGTTTCACTTACAGGATTGCCAAATTCACCTGCAGGGGAAAAGGGGAGGAAAATGTAAATAATAAGACTGATTGCAGGCCCAAGTGGTGTTTGCCATGGCTATGGATGATGGTCTTTTACAAGTTCATACACCTGTCTTAGGCAATAACTATGATGGTTGCATGTTGTGTTTCTCTGGGAGAAAGCTTATTGCTAATGAGTAAGATAGGATGCTCTGCACCATCCAATACCCAGGTCTGCACTGTCCCCATGCCTCCCTTAGAGCACATAATCCTTGTCATGGATCCGTAACACAATGCTCCACAAACTGCATCATTCGAAAGGTGTTTGAATCCCCATCACCAGAATCTATAAGCACTTACATGGGGAGAAAATTTCTGATAGTTGAGAGCTCTTTATCTAGCCGACAAAGGCATAAAAAGATCCCAAGGCTCGAAGATGAAGCGAGAGAAATTCAGACTAGAAATGAAGCATGATTTTTCTTTTAAATGAGGGTAAGTAACCTATGATTTTCCATCATTTGAAAGTCTCTCAAGAAAGCCTGGATGTCTTTCTAAAAGATATGCTCTAAGTCAGCCATAAGGTATTGGGCTGGATTTGGGAACCATTTGGTGAAATTCTATAGCTTGTGTTATGTAAGAGGTCATGCTAGATGCTCAGAATAGCTCCTTCTGCATTAACAACTGCATTACCTTGTCATTTTAATAGGTTTTTGAGTGGAGCATCTGTCAAAGAGACGTTTAATACAAACCTTCTGTAGCAAAGGAAAAAACCAAACCGTATTTCTAATGTTAGCGATAGCTGTTTTCAAAGCTGCCTTTAACATACTGATTGCAACAGTTGTTTTCCTGTATCATATCTTGGACTTGGGTTATTGTCAATTATGCTCTAGCTCTAGCTGAGATTATGCTTTTCAGGTGTTTGGGACGCCTACACCTGCTTGGGCTAAAACTGATGGAAAAAAAGTAAGTTGCATGCATTTACTCTGAATGCTTCCTCAAGAAATGGTCCAAATTTGTCTGGTGTCTTTTGAAATCTGTCTGTATCTCTTTGTTAAGCCAGATCTTTATATACTGACCCTTTCCCAACTGGTGTGTCAGCTCATCTGTTCTGAGTTTCAGATAATGATCCAATTGGGATAGCTCATTGATTTTTCTGAAACCTCTACAAAACCTCACTCCTCCAAACCCCCTCTTTTTCTCCCCTCCCTTCCAGTGGAGGGAGCTCTCCACCTCACCTTTTAAAAATGCACAAGACTGTACATTATGATTCTGAGATACTAATACTCTATTTCTGTTCAACCCCTGTGCTGGTCTTGGCTATGGGCTTCAGTTCCCACCTTTGACTGACATGGAGACAGACCATTCCAAAGGTGGAAGAGTTTCCTATTGAGAGGCTGCTAACTGGACAACTTCAGTGGGCTGGCTCCATCTCCTTTCTGCCTGTGCAGGCTCACGATAGGTCGCTGCTTCATAGAGGCTCAAGAGATTACTAAGATGATTTCTACCACCTGTGGTCCCTTTTGACCAGCCAGTTTCATTTGCTCAGAGTATCAGTCATGTCGCGCCTAGACAGTGAACTCTTAAGTGTGAAATAAAGATTCCAACCTTGTCTTTGAAGAAAACAATCAAGCTGATGCACTGGGCGTTCCTGGAGCAGCAGGAGATCCTTTTTTAGTAAGCACCTCCCTCTCCCCACCCGCATCCAAGTGAATTCTGTGTAAGTGGCTGCGCTAGCACCAAGGAGGCAAAAGAAAAATGCATGATGCCAGGCCAGCATGTCTGATTAGGCATCTGGGTCAGTTCAGCTAGCCTGGGCAGCAGAGGGCAAAAAAGAAGAACCCTGCCTGTAATTATGCCTCCTCCTGTGAGATGGAGAAAGGTGAAAGCTAATTCCAGACATAAGTCTCCTGCCAATTATAGGCCTCTGACTACAATCTGTACGAAGAAAAGGAAGAATGAAAAGAGAAGTGTCTGCCGCTGCTCGACTTTAAAAGTGGGTGAAGCATGTGATTCCTCTTTGGGTATTGAGGATTTTGAACAAGTCCGAGATCCTCATGCAGAAAATTTGGGGAAACAAATCAGGCAAGTGTGGAATTTTGTGTCCCTCCGCACACCATAGAGATGGTGGGTGGAGGGAATCTCCCTGTGGGATCAGCCAAGGAGACCACCTTCTGTGACAGATCCAGCTTGAGACACCCATCTAGGAAATTCAGGCTATGGTAAAGGTTTCAGAGGACAGTGTTTCAGAGGCTGCCAGGAGCCTCATCGCAAGACAAGAAAGCTTTTTACCATTTGCCTCATCTCTGCCAGGACCCTCTCCTCTGAGGTAGGGATTGCCTCACCTTGACAAGAGTGGGAAGCGGTAACTCCAGACTGGTGTGGTGCCTGTCTTTGTTCACTGTCTTTTCCAGCCTTGCCACAAAAGATTCCTCTCAACATTCATCAGTCTCCTGGACTATTTGGCCTGTTTCCCATTGCAGCTTCTGTTGATGGTGTTCTGTCAACAGCAAAGGGCAAAGTCTTCCCTAGCCAAATCTCTGGAGATCTTACAATGTGGCATGGCAATGGGCTAGCTGTGGCATGCTGATAGGCCTGTCTGCTTGAGGGGTTGGTAGATAGGTCCTATCCACTGATGTCCAGGTGCATCCAGGCAATTTCTAAGTTCAAGACTCAATACTATCCTGTCTTTTCTTCCCTGCAGCCTCAATCTAGTTCTAAGGAGGCCTTTGTCTTTTTTTGAACCCCTTTGTTATTCCCCTTGAGTTGCTCTTGTTTCCAGCAGAAATTATTTCTTGCTGTCTGTAGGCTATGGAGCCTTCTCTGGAAGTCCATAGGATGATGTATTTTGAGAGCCGAGCAGTGGTCGGAGGAGGAGGTGGGGCTGTGAGAAGAATGCTCTTTTATAAAATGTTCTGCAGAATTGAAACATTGGAAAACCATTGAGGTTTCTTTTTTTAAGTATTCATTTTTTTTAGACTGATGCAAGGCACAAGCAGAAAGGGAGATTTTTTCCTACCAGTTAATCAATTTCTGGGAAGTTCCCTGCACCAAGGGTTGTTGTAGCCGGCAGTTATTCTTCGGGATTCTCTTTTCCCGCACTGGGCTCTTTGCTCATAGCACTGCTGTTAGGAATGGTAACCTGCTATTGTTGTTATTAAGTGTTATGTCAAGTGAAAAGTGTGCAGGAGCTAACCTACAGAGGCCGTCCAATGACATGTGGAGAAATAAGAGCTCCACCTACTAATTGAGTCCTCCACCTGTCAGTCAAGATTTTGAACAAAGTCCATTGGTGCAGAAAATTTCCAAGAAACATGACTTGAAGGTAGGAGAGTGTCTTCTTCAGAGTTTGTTTTCACAGAAACATTGTAAGGACAGTTCTGACTAGTTTGTTCAGAATCATTGCTTGTCACCATGATACACATTGGTAATATTCTTATCATTCTTCTGGCAAGGACTTAACATCACAATCCCATCGCCAGTGGATTTAACTCCCCCTTGTTTGCCTGCCTGCATTCCCTCTGAGTTAGGCATCTTCCTCTCACCCTTGTACAAATTTCCAGAGGGAAGTATGGCCCTTCAGTTTATAGTGCAGCCTTCAGTCTTGTACAGGCTTCTTGGTTGCCTACTTGTGGATCCATGTAGTAAGAGTAGCTATGGGAGAGAGGGCCTTGGAAGACCTTCAGTCTTGCAGCAGTCTGGCAATGTTTACCTGAAAGTCCCACCTTGTTAGCAGGTGTTGAACCAGCTGGAAAATGAACTGGGTTCTACTGGCTCTTTGAGCTGTTTTCCCCCCACCTGCTTTCAGGAGTAGTGGGACTAGCTCTCTAGAAGGAGAGCACCTCAGAGATGCTAGTCATGTCACTTAATGCCTATCTGGAAGGTGCTTAGATACCACAGTGATGGATGCAGCATAAGAGCCTGAATATAACAGCATAAGATTTAGGCTCTAAATGGAGGACCACTGGGAGCAGCTGTGCCTGGAGAAAAGATTTGGACTGGATTTTGAGGTATTCCGCTTTGAATTCCTTCCAGGAATAAAATCCAGGAAGAGGGTAAGTTTTTTGACCTGCTACTACTTGAGTGTTAGGAGTTCACACATTTCAGATACTAGTTAACTTCAGAAAACATGTAGGAAGTACTTAATAATTAGAGATGGTTTTAAAAAAATAAATTTCAAAATAGTGAACCATTTTTCACTGGAATTTCAAATTTTGACCAGCTCTTTTAATAATTTGCGCTTCTATAGCACTTTTCATCAGAGTAGCTCAAAGCACTCTATGAACATCTGTCAAACTTCAGAATGCACATCTGAGTTAGGTATCATTATACCCATTTTATAGGTGGGTGAACTAAAGCAGAGTGGTTTAGGGATGAATGTTCAAGCAGTTGACCAGAGTAGCTGGGCAGATGGATGATGGGGCACATGCCTAAGGGTGAAGTAACCCTCCATGTTTTATCATGCCATATGCAAATGTTGCAAGAGGAGGTCTATGCAGTGATGAATCTTCCGGACTCAGTCCAGAAAGATGGGTGTGAATGCCCTCAGTGCCCCTGCTTTACCAGCTGTGTCATATATGGAGTCTTGCAGACTCCATAGTTCAGCAAACCCCCCTATTTGACCCAGTGTTTTCAAAGGTACTGAGTTTGACTTCAGTAGGAACTGCAGGCACTTAGTGCCCTCAAGAATAAAAAATCGTATCTGTAGCTTCTTGCAATCTACCAAATGTAAGGCCTCCTACCCTAGCCAATTCAGCAGAAGTTTGCTTTGTTGATCCTTGGCCATAAATCAACGCAGATCTAGTGAAGTCAATGGGGCTATGCCAGTTTTCACTAGCTGAGGATCAGGCCCAGCAATTATGTCTGTCTGTCTGGCATGAAATAACTCCTTTTTGGTAAATCCCTGATCTAAAATTTCTCTGTTTGTGAAAATTGCCAGCTCAGAGAAGGGGTAGATGTGGATCAAACATCAATTCAGTAATTGCCTTTCTGCTCTCAGTATTCCTCATGCCTTGGCACTAGCTGACAGCTTTTATTGCTGCTCTTTTTGTGAGTAATTGGTTAACTTCTGTGTTTTAATTTCCCAGGAGAGTATTTATGAAATGCTCTATTTGCTGGTTACGCATATTTTTAAAACATTAAATTAGAAAACAAACAGACACCACCACCATCACAACAAACCTTAAACTCTAGCCAGCTTTTAGATCCTTCAGTTTATAATTCAAAGGAAATCTGAAGGGATTGGGGGATTTTTGAAATGTGTTTCCAGTTCACAGCAGATAGTTAGGAACCTATTTCTCATATTTCCATATGAACTCCCAGTGGGGCTACGCTCTGTTAAACTGAATAAAAAAAAAAAAAAGCTTTGGAGAACACTAGTTGTATTTAATTTAAACAAAATGAAATTTCTCTCTCTCCTATTTAAAGTAGATAGACCGTTCAGGTAAAGTCCTCTCCACAGTACTCTTTTTGGCTTTTTGAGTGGGTTATTTTTTGTCCTGGAGTAATTAGTGTAAAGCCAGAGCCATGCGGAAACATATACAGCTTTACTTTAGGCACGAACAGGTTGGGTCCTATCTGCCGCCTAATGTGGCAACCCATTCATTGCAGTCATGTAAGTAACATGTAAGCAACCAGAAGAGCCCTAAGTGCAGTCCACAGGCCCAGTGGGATCCCCAGAGTTGTGTAGTGTACTCGATGGTTATCATTATCATTAATACAGAGGTGCAGCTGCTAAGACCACTGCTCCGAGTATGTTGTGCTCTATCTTGATCCATGTGATGGTCTCCATCTCGTGTCAAGTTAAAACATTACATGTTGAGACTTGTGGTCTCGGTGTGCTGTATTTTCATCATACAATGGTAAATATGAGGCCAACTGGGGTAATGTGGCCAAGTTTGTACCTGATGTAAGTGACAACTAAGATGGCTATTTTCTCTAGGATCATATTTTGTGGGCATGCAGGGATTCTTTAATTACTTCTGTCTCCCAGGGTTGAATGACATGCTCCCGTATTAGGAAAACCAGAAAGAAATGTATTGTGTAAGAGGGAGGCATTTGTCATTCAATTGGTTAGATATTTTGCAGGCTTTGAATAGTTATTATCATTATAGGGATTATATAAGAATGCTCATAATCAATGTGCTGTTTCAGGTACTCAACCTAAATGCAATACTATACCTCACTAAGTAAAGAAAGTCAAAGTGCCTGATAAGCTGTTTTGTAGCTAATCAAGCATTCATAATAAGGAATAAAAGTGCATATCCTGATAAAGGTTCACAACACCGAACTCTTTGGCTTAATGCAAGTTGTTGTCGTAGGGTAAAAAAAAGTTCACTTTACAAAATGGCATCAAAATGCTTATTATATTTCTCTTCGTTTCTTTGCCAGCTGTGGATTTAAAATTGGAATCATTCAATAAGCAGTGGGACATTATGACTCACTCAGTACCTCCTGGGCTTTTGACATTATCGTAAGCCACGTATACTCGAGTACAAGATTTAGGTAGTAGATTTCAATAACACAACCAGGAGATTTTATTGAAACCACAGAGAACCTGATTAACTGAAAACAATGATTGATTTCTTCTGAACAATCAATGTATTGTAGCTCTAGTTACTTATATGTTGTGCTGAGTGGTAATACAAGTGATATTTGGTAAGAGAGAATTTATTCCTTTAATTGAAATCCGGGACTTACTGTAACAGTTACATCTAAAATCTGTTTTATTTTACCAGGTTATTCTTTTCAATATTTGGGGAAGTAATGTAATCATTTTTTAACTTTTTGCTCTCGAATCCCTGTTTGAGTACACCCTGAAAACTCTGCTTGGGAAGCATTGGGAGTTGAGTGTGGCATAGAAGGGGAAGGCTCGGCTAAAGGCATTTTGTGGCCACAAGATGCTCAACAAAATTAGCATAAAGATTCTGCATCTTACTATGAAAGCAATGATGGAAACAGTCAGACGATCCACATTCCAGTGAGAATCATAGTTAGCTATATTGACTAGAGAATGATAAGCTGAAAGGAAAATAATTTGTCCAATAAAACCGTCTGTGCTGGAAATGTAGATCAGTTTGCTTCAATCCAAATATAGGCTGCTTAGATTCCTGTGGAGACTAGTCACATTAAGTCGTAATGTGAGCTGAGTTACACTGATTGAATTGCACATGTTGAGTTTAGAGTTTTATCAACATTATAGTACTATTTGTTGGAAAGTTACCACCCTCTGTCTATTGGGACTGACTTTTTATTATCTCTCGTTTTTTATCTTTGCATTGTAAGATGCTGTGGAATGTACTGCCCTTAATTTAGAAAGTCAGGATCCAGTCAACACCTATTTAGATTTTGAAATTAAAAAAATGTTCTTAAGATAGTTAAAGTTGTAAATAGATACGTGTTAAATCAAACCACCATTATTGAGCACATTATCGTTATAACAAATGACAAACATTAGAAAGTATGGAAATTCTGCATAAAAATTCACAAGTTTGAAGGTCAGATAATTCAGAAGTTGTAGTTCCAAAAAACTTAAACATCATAAAGTCAGAAAATAAATACAATAGTTAAGATTCAAGCTTCAACCTCAGATTGGCCTCCTTGTCCCCACTTATACATCTTTTTTGGTGGGAGAACCCTATTACCTGTGTGTGAGAAATTACATTTATCCTGAAAATACCAACTATAGAGCCACAAATCATACATGTCTTCATAAGATGGACCTGAGATTCCCCTGTACCTGAGATGGGTGTGGGTTGTATGATCATACAGAACTACACTATTGTAATTCATGCATGCAACGGAAACTTCTAAAGAAACATACGTGTTTTCTGTTGCATGTGTGAATTACAATATGTGTTGTACAATGATGTAACCCTGGCTCATCTCAGGTACAAAGTGTGAAAGAGCAAAGGGAATGAGGGTGCTGACTGCGGGAGACTTGGAGCCTGCAGCAGGCTTGCTAAATGAGCTAACCAGAGATACTGGCACTGGGAGGGAACCGCAAGCAGATGGTTCCTTATAAGAGAACTGAAGCAGTTGTTCGATGGAGCTGACTCTGGGAAGTTTACAAGGGAGAGTCAGCAGTGAGCGGGGCCACTGCAAGCCAAACCCCCTGGCGGGTCACTCATAAAAAAGGAAAAGGAGTATCTGGAGGAAACTTTTGCTCACCCAGGCTCCATGGTAAGAGCCATACCGTCTGACAGATTTTTGGGAGTTTTACTTTTGAGTTATTGTCTAAATAAACCCCGACTCCCATGAGGGTGGTGGTTGAACAAGCAAGTGTGTGGAGTCTCTGTAAAAGAGCCTGAAAGATGGAGAATAAAGTGCAGAGCAGAGGTAAACCACCCACAAGAGGAAGTACAGGGGGAGCCCACGTATCTGCAAAGGGTCTATAGCTGATATTAATACAATAAATGTATAAACAGGTAACCTGTGGCCTGAATCTGAAGTATTAGATCTCTGATCAAGAGTTAAAGAATGTGGTGTGCGACCATCATCAGAGCAGCAGCTGGTATCCAGCCTGTAACTAGTTTAGTTTTCTAAGGCTGTGGTTCAAATTTTCCTAACTTTCAAATGTTTGTTGTTTAGCCTTAACTATAAATTTCTTATTTTAAAATGTGTAGTGTAGAGGATTGCGTAGTATCCCTTTAAATCCCTCTAGCAGCCCTTCCTGTCTTCTGCATTTCAGAAATGGCCAGAACCCTGCCAGAGAGCAATGTGTACATATGTAGCTAGACCTTGCCTGTTGTGTATCACGAGTAAACACAGTTATTCAGACCCCACTGTGCCCGGGGAAGGGGATGACTTTATATTAGCTGTTGAATAAAGAGCAAAAGACAAAGCAAAATGTTGGAGTTTAGTTTTGCTTGTTAATGATTATTTACAATCTTAACTATTTTAGGGGAAGTGGGTGTCTGTTTCCTAGTGTTACATTTTAAAATACCTGAAAATGATATCTGGACAGTTTTCTTTCGGTAGCAGACTTAATACTGATCCTCTCTGGCCAAAGGTGGCCCCTTATGCATTTGAGAATGATTGTAACAAGTCTAGAAGTAAGACAGAGAGACAATAAAAGAAGTGCTTCCTTAGGTTTGGTCTATACACGCACAAGTTGTCACTTTAAGTATACTATACTAAAATTAAAGTGGTACAACCCCCTTTAGTGTCAGTGCAGTTATACCAATAAAAAAGTGCTTTATACTGGTTTATCTCATTCCCGTGAGGGAAGGGAAATAACTGTATTGGTATAAGGCATCTTTTTTTATCAGTATAACTGTGACCACACTAGGGCTTTTACCAGTGTAACAACTCGGGTAAATGATCTCACATACCCTCAACTTTACAAGTATAGGGCAGTCTTTGTACCTGTCACCTCTATCACACTGAATGAGCCTTACCTTTGATCCCTGACAGAAGTGAATGCCTTTTCAAGGGCAAGTCAAAGATAGGCTGGAGTTGGAATCTTGATACATCAGAAGAGCTAATAGCAGGACTTCTCTTTGGGCTTCTCTATTCTGATCACGTCCGGGCCCTATGACTCACCAGACCTTTGCCTTGAAAGGCTGCTAAGACTGCTCAGTTTTTTCTTTTCCCCGTGCCATCCCTGTAATGTTTCTAATTCAGATCTGTACTTTGCTGTGGTGACAGTTTAAGACTGAAGGGTGGGGCTCTGACAATTTGCAACATGGTTAGGTTCTACTGAACACAGACTGCCCCGTTAGGGTGGATGATGTACTTTTCTACTACTTGCCCTTACTCTTCTAAGAGCTTGGAAAGTCTGATGCTAAGGCTGCATTGTTGTTTTTGTATCAGTGTTACTATACGTTTTGTTTTTGTTTTGTTTTTGTTTTTGCCTTGCTGACTGCTTTGGCATTGTCTTCCCCTCTGCTTTCACACGTGACACTTCGAATATTGGGTAGCAGATACTGGGGTCAAACCCTAGGGTTGATACTCGGGCAATGCTGCCATTGGTTTTGATCAAAGAGGACAGGAAGGAAGAGCACTGCCCTGTGTACACCAGCATTTGGAAGCACAATGCCTGTGAAGGCTAGGAGTTGGTTGGGAGCATGCTCATCAGCAGCACGTGCTTGACCTTGATTATAGCTGTAACCCGTGCTCCCCTAAGTCCAGTTCTGCAGCTGCTTGCCAATGGGCTGGGCGCACTCTGCCCAGACAGTCCTTCACTGAAGTGGTAGGTGCCACTTGCAGCACTCATGCAACCCCCCATTCTTCCCCCTTCACTGTGCTTACAAGCCTACATCACCCACACTGGCTATTCCGGCAAAGGAACATTCAGAATAAGAGGTTCCTTGCACCTCCGTCCTCAACCTAGTGACAGCCATAATTTGGGCCTAATATTCTCATGGTGCCTTGTCAGCAGCACCAGGCAAAATGCAGAACCATGAACTTGACCAGGAAGCCAAGAAGGTGAAGACTATCTAGTGTTCACTGGCACATTTGGAGCCAAATTCATTGCTGTTTTAAATGGGGCAGCTCCATTGACTTTGGTGGAATTTCACCCATTTATACCAGCAGAGAATTTGAAGTCTGCTCACCTCTCCTGTTATGGCTTCAGTCTGTTCCTGTGAAAGTCTGTGGGAGTTCTGTCATTGGCTTCAGGGGAAGCAGGATTGAGCCCTTGTGGTAGTTTATATTGTATCTTTTTAAATCAATTGTTTCTGGTTCGGGGTCACTACAGTGCGCTCAGAATGCATTTGCTCTTCTTAGTCCTAACTAGCTCTGATCATAAATTTGTCTAGAACATTGGACAGGATAGCCCATTAATCCCAGTTATTGGATTAAGGAGAAGGATAGCTAAATCACTGCAGACCACATTAGACATAGACATTAGACTTCCTGGCAAATCTCTAAAGGGAGTGGTTATGGCTGCCATTGACCTCTAGAATCCTCAAAATGGAGACAATACCCGATATGAAAGAGCTCTTTAATCTTGCACAGGAAAGCCTAACAAGCACTAATGGCTGGAAGTTAAAGCCAGACAAAGTTGAATTAGAAATAAGGCATACATTTTAACAGCAAGGGTGATTAACCATTGGAACAGCCTTCCACGGGAAGTGGTGCATTTTTCATTTCTGGGGTCTTCATGTCAAGACTGACTGCCTTTCTGGAAGACTTGCTTTAGTTAAACACAAGTTACTGGAATCATAACAGTAACTAGATGAAATTATCTGGCCTGTGTTACACAGCAGGTCAGACTAGACGACCTAATGGTCCCTTCTGACTTTCAAATCTATGGATTTAAGAATCATCCTTTTTAAAAAATGAAGATTTTTTGAGGGGGAGGGAGGGCTCCTCTTCTTTGTATTAAGTAGACAAATTAGGCCTGATTCTCGCACTGGCATGAATTGGGAGCGACCCCACTGAAGTCAGTGGAGTTATACCATTGCAAGTTTGGTATAATCAGGCCCATTGTGTCTGTCAAGCCGCCTTTACTGTTCTTTCTGTAGGATTTGGTGCTAACAGTTTGCATGATACAAATTGTTACAGCAATAAAAGAGTAAGGACTTGACAAATATGGTTGATTTAACTAAAAGAGGGAGATTGAGCAGCAAGTGGAAGGTTAAACAAAAGGGAAAAGATTACAGACATGTGCGCCTTTGGCCTCACTACAGATGACTCTCTTGGAGACTTTAGAGCATTAGTGTGCTTCTTGTGAACTTTGAAACCATTCACCCATTTAGAAAGATTAAATTGATTAGTCATCCAGAACATAAAATAGACATGTCCATTATGTCTTTTCCCCCAAACGCCTTATAGAAAATTCAGCCAATACTATGAAACAAAAACATTGGAATGAATGGCAGCCTTGACTCTTATATCTACATTTTACCAGCTGTTAAATTTTTGGGAATATATTAATCAATTATAGTATAGTGGAGACCTTTTCTTTGAATTGGAAAACACCAGCATAATATATGATGTGCTGGGGTCAGATAAAGTATCTTGGAAGTAAAGCAGTGAAAGCCTCGGAACTGGTACATTATGTATCATCCGTAAAGGGTCAGAGTTAAAATAAGCACAAGCTCAATTCATGATATTCTAATAGCTTTATAATAGTCCATTGTAAACAATTTTGAGTGCAGAATTGTTTTCTAGTTAAGGAAGAAGTTATTGCTGCTTAAATTTCTGTCCTATCTTAACTTCCTGTGCCCTCCAATTGCTTGAACAATTCTGCCGTACTAAAGACTGTTTCTAAAGCAAGGGCTTTTGAAGTGCAATCAGTTGTTCAGAAAGCATTTGTTTGATTTAAAAGATGCAAAGGGGGAGAGCTAGATCTATTTCAGTGTCAAAACGAAAGTTTATGCCTTTGCAGTTTTCTTCCATCTGGATAGTGGTCAAGACTTGAAAAGTCATAAACCTTTCCAGAACTGAACAGGCTTTCTCTGTAACTGGTGCCGTGCTTTAAAACATGAAGGAAATACACACTTGCTGGTCTGAAATCCTTAGGATATTTCAGAGTGGTAACCGTGTTAGTCTGTATCAGCAAAAACAACGAGGGGTCTTGTGGCACCTTAAAGACTAACAAATTTCTTAGAGCATAAGCTTTCGTGGGCTATGACCCACTTCTTCAGCTGTATGGAGGATATTATCTCTCATAGAGAAGTTTATTGTGGTACTGGATGATAATTCTGAATAACATATTTTGCCCTTACTGTATTTAATACCTTTCACTGAAGGACTTCAAGGGCCTAGCTAATGTTGATTGACATACTGTAGGTAATTGTTGCTATCTCCATTTTATGGATGGGGGACTGAGCCACAAAGAGGTAAATTCCTTGCCCGAGTTCAGAGTAAGTCAGCTGCAGAGCTGAGAATAGAACCCATTCTCCTAATTCCCACTTCCATGCTTTAAATGCTAGACCACGCTCCACCCCTGTAGGGAGTAAGAACTCATGTCAGTATAGATATAGCTTGCATTTAGCACCTTCCACCCCAAGGCATTCCAAAGCAGATCACAAACTAAGTGTAGTTAACAGGGGGCAGATGGACAAGGGAGCTACTAGCAGAGTGAAGAGCAGGAATCAACTGGTGGTCAGGCGTGCAGTGAAGAATCCTTGGCCAAGCACACCAGGGCTAATGAAAAGTAGTGTGAGATTGTTTAATGTCTATGTCCATTAGGAAGGGGATAGATAATAAGATGGAAAATATCATAATGCTACTATATAAATCCATGGTACAAGCACACCTTGAATACTGTGTGCAATTCTGGTCATCACATCTCAAAGAAGATATATTAGCACTGGAAAAGGTACAGAGAAGAGCAACAAAACTGATTAAGGGTATGGGATAGCTTCCATATGAGCAGAGAGTAAAAGGACTGGGTCTTTACAGCTGGGAAAAGAGAGGATTAAAAGGGCATATGATAGAGGTCTATAAAATTGTGAATGGTGTGGAGAAAGTGAATAAGGAAGTATTAACAACTCCTTCTCATAACACAAGAGCCAGGGGTCACCAAATGAAATTAATAAGCGGCAGGTTTAAAACAAAAGAAGTATTAATTCACATAACACACAGTCAACTTGTGGAACTCATTGCCAGGGGATGTTGTGAAGGCCAAAACTATAACGTGGTTCAAAAACAAATTAGAGAAGTTCCTGGAGAATAGGTCCATCAATGGCTATTAGCCAAAATAGTCAGAGATGCAACCCCAGACTTAGGGTGTCCCTAGCCTCTGATTTCCAGAAGCTGGGAGTGGACAACGGGTTGGATCACTCAGTGGTTGCCTGTTCTGTTCATTCGCTCTGAAGCAGTGGTTCTCAAACTTTGGTACTGGGGATCCCTTTCACATAGCAAGCCTCTGAGTGTGACCTCCCCCCTTATAAATTAAAAACACTTTAAAATATATTTAACACCATTATAAATGCAGGAGGCAAAGTGGAGTTTGAGGTGGAGGCTGACAGCTGGCAACCCTCCCATGTAATAACCTTGGAACCCCCTGAGGGGTCCCGACCCCCAGTTTGAGAACCCCTACTCTGAAGCATCTAGCATTGGCCATTGTCAGAAGACAAGATACTGGGCTAGATGGACCATCCATTGGTCTGACCCAGTATGGGCGTTCTTAGAGAAGACCAGACCTTGGTTTATAAGATTTCTTTCAGAAGATCCCACACCCAGAAAACTCCATGTTAGCTACCTTGTAAGGATGAAGACCTGAGTTGAGGAGTTAGACTGATAGGGCAACCACCTGTCCTGTATTTAAAGATGTCTGTTATCTGGTGATCTGAGCTTTTAAAACTATGTACTTACGAAAAGGCCCATGCGCTATGGACAAATGTATCCTTCTGTACAATAACATAACTCCTACTAAAAAGCAGCCCATTGTGACCCTTTTGTAACTTATTTTGGGAGGATGAAGTTTGCCTTTGACTTCAAGGTCTACAGAACTGTCCCTCCAAGGCCCCAATTCAACAATCCATCCCTATTCAGCAAACCACTGAAGTACATGCCTGACTTCAAGCATTTTTCCTAAGTCCCATTTGCCTTCAATGGGGCGTGAGGAGGTGCTTAAAATTAAGTATATGCTTAAATGTTTTACCTAAATTGACACAGTCTGGCTTCACCAAACTACATTCTCCTTTATCATTCAGCTGTATGAGCCTGTTCCAAAGCCTATTGACAGCACCGGGGTCTTTCAATTAACTTTAATGGGGTTTGGATCAGGCCCTATATTCTGATTTGATATTTATTTGTTTCCTAAATATTTCTGGTGGCAAAAATTAACCCCAGAAAATCTTTCTGCCTTTGACCATACAGACAAAACACAGCACTAACAGGAAGTAGCAGAGGTGATCCGAATGAGATGAGATCTCATAAATTGCATGTGGGGGAAAGGTTGCTTTTCCTTTATCCTAACTGATGACATGCCAAGTTTATTCTACAGTATTTACACTAAGATTTGTTTGTTTTGGTCCCCTTTACATGTTGTTCAGGAAAAGACGAAAGAAGAGCCCCAGGAAGTTTATACTTTGTGACAAGACCAGTGGAGTTTATGCTTTAATTTTCTTTCGAGTCCTATATGTTTCCATTGAAACTTATATATATAAAGGGGTTGTAGGATTGCAGTCAGATAAGTTACTACTGTAGCGGTCATTTATTCTTATGTATGAATGTTCTGCTGATGGATGGTGCCAGACTAACAGCCCTGGGGAATGAAATCATCAGTTATTCACAAAGCCGGTACAGGATGGGCAGAAACAGTGCAATCTTCCCCCATAGTGCACCCCATCTGTGACCTGGATGGAGCTGGAGTGGATGTCAATTTCCAGCCCCATTTAGCCCTTGGTTGAGATTGAGAACAAAGGGGACCAACGTTTCGAGTCCAAATGTCCTTGCTATAGGAAATGTAACCGGAAGGCAAGTTATTTCATGTGTGGGAATATAAAAGCCATATTTAGCCACCCAATGCCCATTTATTTGTCATGGACTTCCTGCCACCGAACATGCACCTGCACACCAAATATGTAAGAATCACACACAGGGGCCCCTTCCCTGGTTACAAGCACCCACTCACCCCTCCCCACAGAACAAACACTCCTCAGTCGGAGGGGCAGATGCTCAACTGGTGTAAACTGTCCTGGCTCCACTGAAGCCATTCGAGTGCTCAGGTACTCCTCTGCCAAAACTATTATGTTTAAAAGGAAGCAAAATTTGGTGTGCTTAAACCAAACCTTCACTGCTTGATCCCAACTCCTGAAAATGGTGTGGAGTTTTGCTTATGGTGAGGCGAGGCAAAAAGTGGAAAAGGAGTAGATTTTATGTATCATGCCAAATGTCATCAAATTGTCACTCTGTTCAGATGCTCTTTGCTTAGCTTCTTCTAAACCTCATTGTGATGTGTTGCAGCAGATGCCAGATGCCTGTTTTTAGCTGACAGGAGGGAGGTAGTTACCACCTGGCATGTTTTTTGGTCATCTGAGCAGGAAGAACGAAGGACCAGGTGTTCAACATTCTTCCTCTGAGGAAAAAACTCTCCCAAGCTATTTAGGAAAAAAGTCCCTCCCTTGCGCATCTGCCCCTTGTTCCAGAGAACAACACCTTCCTTTCTCACAGGCAGGGCCGGCTCCAGGCACCAGAAAACCAAGCAGGTGCCTGGGGCAGCAAATGTAAAAGGGCGGCAGGACGTCGGGCTCTGGGGCGGCAATCCGGCGGGAATTTGGCGGCCGCTCCGTCACAGCACAACTCTTCTTTGGTCGCACCATGACTCTGCCTCTGTGTTCGGCGGGCAGGATTCCACCTCCCCATTCAGCGGCAAGTTGGTATGGGTTTTTTTTTTTGCCTCTTGGGGCAGCAAAAACGCTGGAGCCGGCCCTGCTCACAGGGCTTTGAATATTTATATCGCTATTGCAGATACTGTAATTTTTCTAGTAATAAATCTGGCTTGGTTAATCTGTCTAAGACAGGAGCAGGGGGTTGTCTCTTGTAAATGAGGAGGTGATGCTCTTCCTTGCGCCATGGCACATGTATTTTGTGATTACTGAATTTCTAAGAACTAGGCAAACCCAGGAGACATTGAGATGCAAACAGGAATTCTGGAGCTGCAGTAGTTTACACCTATTAGTAACGGGCAACTTCTTAGCTCCTGCCCCTTTGTTACTCTATTAATAATGCTTAGCACATATGTAATGTTTCTTTCATCTTCCCTGCACTTCACCAACATTAGTTAATCCTCACAATCACCTGGCATTTGTTATTACCGTTTTCCAAGTAGGGGAAATTGAAGCGCACAGAGGTCAAGAGACTTGTCAGGCCAGGACTGCTTTGGGATCCATCAGGATGAAGGTGTTATCAGTGTTGGCCAATTATAGGCTAGGCATCTGTCTTTGAGTGGCATAGCAGCTCTGACACTTTCTAGAGTTTCCAGATCTCCTTGTCTATTTGGTGATCTGGATGTGAGACAGACACTGCACTGACCTGTGTGATTGCTGGTCTCCTTCTGGTGATGGACAAAGATTAAAATGGCCCTCCTGATACCTCTAAACATGGCAGCAGTCTCTGATACCATTGGACATTGGGGTGTGAACATGTAAAATGTCTCCAACTGCTAATCAGCAACAAGGGTTCTTATATGGGGCATCAAAGGGGTTTGGCTTTGTTATCCCACTTGCAGGAAGGTTGTGAAGTATTTGGGGGAGATGATACTCAGCCCTCTATCCTCTCTGCAACAAACTCAGAGGATGATCTTCTGAGATGTGCCCAGTCTCTAGGAGATACTGAGGTTTAGATGAGTTGGCTGAGACTGGCTCCGTCCAGATAAAATGGAAAATGACGCTGGTTGACGGAGGGAATCGACAGAGGAGATGTTGGCAGTCGCATCTTCCCCTTTGATGGAGGAGCATGGTCCATCCTTTATTAACAGAGCTCAACCCCTCTGGTTGCTCCTGGGCGTCCTGGTATCTGCAGCTGCTGAGAGCACCTTTTCTCATCTTCATGTAAAAAGAAGGTTGCGCCCTTTCCTGTTGGGTGGTGGGTCACACCACAGGTTTCATGCATTTATTACCCCACCGTTGGGTGACTGCAATATGCTCTACTTGGCATGATACATGAGAACAACTTGGATAGCATGCTCATACTAGGTATTTCATACCTAGTTCACTTTATACCTGGGTGCCATAGATAGCACTAGCTTCCATTCTGTTTCCAGGGGTGATTCAAGGTGTTGGTTCTAATCTATTAAGTCCTATGTGTATTTGGTCCTGTGTCCATTAGAGACCATCTTTCCTTCCATCCCTTAGCCTGTCAGTTTAGAGCAGCCAGAACATTTAAACTGACGCCTAAGTCTCTACATTAGGCTAATGGCAGGAAGTTCTGAGCAAAAGACCTTCAGCCCTCATCTGACATTGGCCTTCCACTAATGGTCTCATGAAGCCCACATTCGATGACCTTCTGTGTTTGTTGCAAGACCATCTGCTCACACAGGCCTTTGCTGATGAGGGTGGAACACGGAGTGGTTGGTGATGAGTTGGCAAGTGGGCGTGCTGTCATTTCTGGTGTGTCTTGTACACTATCTATACCGCTAGTGGTATTTATAAGCGTACTTGATAAATTAATAAATAAGTACAATTATTGGCTGGTATTTCCAAAGCCACCTAGAGGATCTGAATACCCAGTTCGCACTAAAATGAATGAGAGTTGCTTATCCAAACCCCATTGTCCATTTTTGAAAATCTCATCCATTATCTTTACTGCCCTGCCAATGGAAGCACATACTTTGTCTGACAGCAAGTGTCATACATGCAGTTTGTGATTAGTAAATATTTGCATGAGGTGACTGTGCTTTCTTCTTCTGTCTAGGACTTGAAAGACGACCGGAGTGATGAAGAGGAGGAAGACTCCCTCACCGATAATGAGGAGTGCACAAAGAATGGCAGCAAGAATGGCTGTGGGTTGAGCAGACACCAACTCTTAAACAACAATCATTAGATCCAAGCCTGCACCACCTCCTGCAGTGTGGCTTGCTGTGCCCTTAACCCAACCTACAGTATAGAGCTTAAAGTCAACAGGCTTACAAGAGTGTGTGATTGATTTATTGCTGGTTACTAGACCTGGAAGGAAGCCCATTTTAGAAAGGGGCGGGGGGGACTGCTTAACGTGACAAAATGTGTTAATGACCAGCTTTCTGAATTATTGCATACAAGTGTGTGAAAAACATACCTAGAATCTGTAAATCACTCTTGAAATGCTCAAGAATTTCAAAACGATCTCAGAACATTTAAAATCTAATGGGTTTAGGCATACATTGCAAATCTGAGAAAAGCCAGGCAACTTTACCCGATAATTTTAGTGGCATTTCCATATATTTTTAGAAGAGTATAGCTGATATGAACCCCATTAAAGATCAGAATTGCGAGAGAAATCCAGAACACTAGGATATATTATCTAGCATTTTACGCATCCTGTTTGCTTTTCAGCCCTTAGCACTGGGCTGCTGCTTGTGAATTACAACTAATTCCCATGTGGCTGGGGGCAGCTAGTAAGTAGGCTCTAGGGCTATTATTCAAGTTTATTGTTTGTGCCTCCCTGAAATGCCTCCTTCACTTAAAGAAGCAATTGTTAGATCCTTGCTCAAAAAATCCGTTCTTTGAAATGGCAGATAATCTCTCCAAATATCACCCATCTCAGGTCTTCTATTTTAGGAGAAGGTTTTCAAGAAAGTGGTGGCAAAAAAAAAAATAAATAAATCTCATTCATGAGTAGGGGTTGTAACCTTTTTGAGACTGGATTACTGTACTGAGTTCTGCAGGAGGCGACACTGTCAAACCACTCAGAGATCGCAGCTAGTGCAGGATGCAATGGCCGACTCCAGTCATTGGAGTCTTGCATAAAAAGAGCACTTGAGCTCCGAGCTTTCCAACCCTCTGGCCACCGACCACCTTCCAGGCGAAGTTTCAGGTGTTTTTGACTTATAAAGCCCTAGAGACAACTTCTGCCCATGTGGTTCTGCAGCCCTTGAAGTGATCTGATTCACTCAAGCTAACAGCTCAGGAGAGACAAAAGGGGCTACTAGCACGGGGTCCTCATTGAGAGGCTGTTGACTTTAATACTCTTCTCCCCGTTCTGGCTGCAAGAGCCTGAATCTGGTGACCTATAGGGCACGCTGCAGAATTCACTTGTTTTCCCAGGCTTACCTTGGAAGAGGGAAGGATGAGTGAGGGGCTGGAGGATTTGCTGGGATGAGAAATGCTGCTAGGGGCTTGGGACTCACGTTTTGTGTTATAATAAGCTATGGGAGTGGTCTCTTATGGGGAGTAGAAATTGGGGGATGGTCTGCCTGTGGTCTTTTGGACCTATGAAACTGTATTTAATTTTTGAGGGGAGGAGGAGAGAGTAGAGTGCCATGAGCAGTGGATGATGCTTTATTATAAATAAATGGAATTATACTAGAGAAGGAATCTGGCCTAGTGTGTTCTGGAAAGAGCAGGAAGCATACAAGGAAAAACACCAGTCGTTGGGATAGTCAGTACTATATTTTATTCTCGCCAATGCTTGCACTGCTTGGGGTGAGTTGCCAGTTATCTCAATCTCTGCAGTATTCCCTTGTACTTACTTACTGTAGGAAATATCCTGAATGCTGCAAGAGATTGTATCTCACTGCCAGTACTTAACTCACCACCAGCAGCTGGCAAGTGTTTCTGGGCCATCCTTGCTTATAAATGCTTGCGTCTAATAATTTAAATGCATTAAAATGGCTCTTTTCAGCAAAATGTGAACATAGGAAGTCCAGCAACAAACAGGCTATATGTTCCTTTATAAGAGCAGTGGATATATAGTAATATATTCTACAAATGTTGAGTGATTCTGGGAGATAGCCAGTGCATATTTTTAAATTTTGATTCCAAAAATATTTTCTGATATGAAAAAGAGAGGAACCCATATTAAGAAAGAGAGAATACTAAACTCTTCCAGGGAGTGAGCCTGAATTTATAATGCAAGTTGTTGCCAACTCTTGCCATTCTTGCTTGGGCAAAATTTCCATCGAAATCGTTAGAAGTTCCTGGGAATTTTGTCTGGGTCAGAATTCTGGACTGCTCCTTAATGCATATCTCCGAACTGTCCCTTGTTAGAAGGGATATTCCCCACATTAGCCCCAAATATGCCTCTTCCCCACTCTCAACTTGCTTCATATCCTGCAAATTGTTAACAGGAATATTGAAGCAAGAAGCTGGCCTTATAAAGAATGTGATCCATGCTAACGAAATTAATTTCACATTGCTTCAAGATCCTTGTCCTGTCTTTTCCATGTCCCTTGGTTTGGATCTTTGTACCACAGTGTGCTCTGCATTTGGACCTGAGCAGGTTGAGAGGTCTGAAGTAATGGAGTTTAACCAGTTGAAGTTGTGAAGATGACTTTGCTATGACCTGTTGACCATATCAGAATATGAACAGTCAGCAATACTATAGCCTTGGGGTAAAATCCTGGCCCCACTGAAGTCAATGGGAGCTTTGACATTGACTTCAGTGGAGTCCGGATTTCACCCCCAGTCTAAAGTCAATGGTGCCACGAATTCACCATTTGTATTTATGAAAAATGTCTATTATGCTGCTTCTATACCAGTGATTTAGACAGATAAAATAGATTATCTAGCTATCGGATTATCTATTATCCCACTTTGGACCAGAGCTGTTGACTTCATGGGACTCATTGGTAATTAGTCTTTATCATGCCCTTTTGTATGATCGCCATTTTTATACTTCATGTCACTACTTTTGCCTTGTCATACATGTTGCAATCTATAAATAAACCTTTTAAAAATGTCTCCAAGTTTGAAATGCTCTTGGATCATTGTTCGACTACCACCATTGGCCACTGTGAGGAGCAGTTTTCATTGAGATTATTCAGAAATCTCAAAAGTAAATTGCGCTGTTGAATTCTACAGCTGTGTGCGCGTGTGCGCATGCCTCTGCTAGAGCCCTTTGTGTTTGTTACATTATGTCATGTTCAAGTATGGCTCTGGATAAGTAATAAAATATGGCTTTTAATAGGCAGGCTTGTTTTTACTTGGAATTTAATATCTATAAAATCTTAGCAATCTCATGGGGCGAGATCCTCAGCTGCAGCTAAGCTGCATTTCAGTGGTGCTGAAGGGGTGTGCGTAGATAGCTGGACACCCCCAATCCTGCACTGAGCTGGTCCCCTGGCTTGAATGCTGCTGTAACTTGCAGTGACTGCCAACAGCCTCAAGGGGCTGTTCCATCAGCCAGAGGTTGTCAGGGTGTAGGGACGCCCGAGCCATGCCCTTTTTCTCCCACCGCACTGTGCTGGCCATTGAGAGAGGAGGTAGTGTGAGAACCACCATGGTGGCACCACCTGAGGGTGCAAGGCTGACCCTCCTTTGGCCAACTAAGACAGCTTTAGGACAGCATTGCAGGGGTTATCTGGTTAATTGTGTAGCTGGAGAAGGAACTGTAATGTCCTGGAGACATAGCTTCCAGCCCCTTGACCAGGACTTTGGACTATCTTGAGAAGAGACTGCCTCCAGAGAATCTACCCCAGGATTTCCAGTGAGCCCAGGAGATGTGGGGAGTTTCGGGAGGGCGCTGTGAATGTGGATATGAGGCAGATGTAATACAGGTCAGAGTTATGGACCTTACTATTTAGAGCAGGGCAAACACCACAAGGAGTGTATGGGGAAGTTTCTTCCACATTTGAAAATGAATTCACTGTGACTGCGCTCCTGCCTATCATTTTATGTGAATATTCTAGCAAGTGAATTTACAGGCAGGAACGTTCCTAAAAACAGCAATTCTATGTGAAATTTTTGAATGTTATGATTGATATTACAGCAGCGCCTGACTGTTCCAATCAGGGTCAGGTGCCCATTTCACATCATGCTCTCCAATCACAGAGTAAATTACCTTTCCCGTCCGAACAAACCAACTTCCATGGAAAGCACGTTTTGAACTCTCTCAAATATGAGTCACAGACTAGAAACCCGATTCTAACAGTGACAGTAATCCAATCGGATCAGAAACAATACCATGTGCTCTACATGTCACATCAAACCTAACCAATACCGTTTGAATTGTGTATATCTAATTCTCACAACAAATTGCCTGAGTACCATTTACAGACCATGAACTATTTGCCAAGTAGTTTTAAATTACAAGTTAATTTGAGAAAAGTCATGAGCTGTTTCTCAATGGAAAGAGAGCAAAATTTATTCAGTCATCTATGATGCTGAGGCTCAGTGCTTTGACTTCAAATATTGTCTGTGGTCACCAATACAAAAGGAGCTCTTCTACTAAGAAGACCAGTGTCTCTGGCTGACTTTTATATTTATTTAATTGCTTTAGGTTCTGTTGTGCTTAATATTAAGACCATTTATGAAACTATATAGAGACATCTAGATATAGATATATATTTGAGACAGATTGTAATACAATGATGTGGTATTGTAACTTTATAAGAAGCTCCTTTATGGGAGGATTTATGTGCATACGAGGATTTATGCTCATACATAGTTTAGAGTGGTTGTCACCTAAAAAGTCAACAGTTACCACAGTGTTCTCAGAGATACCACAGTTATTTGCTATTGTAAGTAACAACATTAACTCTATTATTCTGTGCACTTCAGATAGCTTATAGAGAGATTGACTTCAATGGAGCCACCAGCTGAGGATCAATGCAGAAATTCTTATTCTGTCCACTTTTGTCTCCCTGCAAGAAGATCATGTGGGCTCTGAGCAGATATCAGCTCAAACAAGTTTCTTCTTTGAAAACAACTGTTAAATTATGTCCTGCAATCCAAATAATGAAGTGAGGCAGAGTATTTGGGATCTGTCATCTGTATTTATTCACTTGTTACAATTACGACTAACAACTGAGTAGATAGAAAACAAATTGAGCAGGAGTATGTGAGTTTTGGCTATAAGCGAGTTGCAAACTGTGAAGAAAAATACATTGTGCCCATTTTGAAAGAAAACATAGTCTCCACAGGCACCTTCCCCCAGCTGCAGGCGCTTGAAACAACAGACAATCGGCCGACATAAACGAAAGTCCGTGCTGAGGATAAGAACATAACCTAGCCACAACTATGGCTCGATGAGTCAGTTATCAAAGAGCTGGAAACCTTCCTATACGGAGCAGCAAAAGAATTGAGAATCTGTTTCTTTTGTCATGTTTTGAAATCATTGAAATCATCACATTGTTTAAATTTTCCAAAGGTATATTGGGCTCTTCTTGCTCTGGTCCCTTCATCTTTAGCATCCAAGCTTGGGTATAGTACGGAGGGTCAGCTTTTCAAAAGCTGTCAGTGTTGGCCTCGCTCTGCTCCCATTTAAGCTGAGACAAGGCAGAGCTGAGCACTTCTGAAAACCTTACCTACAATAAGTTCTGAACCTCATCACTCTCTGACGACATCCACTGAAGTCATGTGACCCAATGGAGTAAGAATTTGGCCCAATGACGTTCCTGACTTATTCCGGCTGGTCTCCAACAAATGGTGGGAGTGGCTGCAAAGTACCAAACTCCTGAGAAGCGGCCGTAGACGTGCTCACTGTTGTGGCTTTTCTTGATTTTTATCACTCCCACTGGACACTACCAGTCACGTCCTGGATCGTTTTCTGCTGGCTATCTGCTTCTGAGCTTCGTTCCCTCTCTAATGTTTTTCATAGACCCTCCCGCACGAGTGACACTTGTTCCTTCTAGGTGCTATTCATAGAATCATAGAATCATAGAATATCAGGGTTGGAAGGGACCCCAGAAGGTCATCTAGTCCAACCCCCTGCTCAAAGCAGGACCAAGTCCCAGTTAAATCATCCCAGCCAGGGCTTTGTCAAGCCTGACCTTAAAAACCTGTAAGGAAGGAGATTCTACCACCTCCCTAGGTAACGCATTCCAGTGTTTCACCACCCTCTTAGTGAAAAAGTTTTTCCTAATATCCAATCTAAACCTCCCCCATTGCAACTTGAGACCATTACTCCTCGTTCTGTCATCTGCTACCATTGAGAACAGTCTAGAGCCATCCTCTTTGGAACCCCCTTTCAGGTAGTTGAAAGCAGCTATCAAATCCCCCCTCTTTCTTCTCTTCTGCAGACTAAACAATCCCAGCTCCCTCAGCCTCTCCTCATAAGTCATGTGCTCTAGACCCCTAATCATTTTTGTTGCCCTTCGCTGGACTCTTTCCAATTTATCCACATCCTTCTTGTAGTGTGGGGCCCAAAACTGGACACAGTACTCCAGATGAGGCCTCACCAGTGTCGAATAGAGGGGAACGATCACGTCCCTCGATCTGCTCGCTATGCCCCTACTTATACATCCCAAAATGCCATTGGCCTTCTTGGCAACAAGGGCACACTGCTGACTCATATCCAGCTTCTCGTCCACTGTCACCCCTAGGTCCTTTTCCGCAGAACTGCTGCCTAGCCATTCGGTCCCTAGTCTGTAGCGGTGCATTGGATTCTTCCATCCTAAGTGCAGGACCCTGCACTTATCCTTATTGAACCTCATCAGATTTCTTTTGGCCCAATCCTCCAATTTGTCTAGGTCCTTCTGTATCCTATCCCTCCCCTCCAGCGTATCTACCACTCCTCCCAGTTTAGTATCATCCGCAAATTTGCTGAGAGTGCAATCCACACCATCCTCCAGATCATTTATGAAGATATTGAACAAAACCGGCCCCAGGACCGACCCCTGGGGCACTCCACTTGACACCGGCTGCCAACTAGACATGGAGCCATTGATCGCTACCCATTGAGCCCGACAATCTAGCCAGCTTTCTACCCACCTTATAGTGCATTCATCCAGCCCATACTTCCTTAACTTGCTGACAAGAATGCTGTGAGAGACCGTGTCAAAAGCTTTGCTAAAGTCAAGAAACAATACATCCACTGCTTTCCCTTCATCCACAGAACCAGTAATCTCATCATAAAAGGCGATTAGATTAGTCAGGCATGACCTTCCCTTGGTGAATCCATGCTGACTGTTCCTGATCACTTTCCTCTCCTCTAAGTGCTTCAGGATTGATTCTTTGAGGACCTGCTCCATGATTTTTCCAGGGACTGAGGTGAGGCTGACTGGCCTGTAGTTCCCAGGATCCTCCTTCTTCCCTTTTTTAAAAGGGATATTGGCTATTGGCACTGGCTGAAGTGGGACAGCTGTACGTAGCTTGATAAAGTGTGAGAAGACTGAACGTTGTGCTGCATCAGCTTTGGCAAAGCCTTTGTGCAAGTCCTAAGTAATGTCTAATCCCGTTCAGACATACCCTCGGCTGCTCAGGGCAGTGTCTGTAATGGCGTTACCCCAGAGATTCTTTCTAGCTTGGCTGGTTGCTTCCATCTGTTCCTTCTTGACATACCTAGTGTTTGTGATTCCACTTGTTTTCAGTTGGTTGAAGGTAGGCAGCTGTTTCCTGCTGCTGCTGAGCTCCACGGTGCATGAAATGTATTTACTGATGCTAATTTAGGTTTGGCGGAGCAAACATACAAAATCATCTGTCGATACCGTGCTCATGCACAATAATTAGCTTTTCTCCTTTTTATAAGCTGTGCTTAAAATGGTGGCTTGCCAGGTTCCACTTTGACGTGTGCAATCTCTTCAATTCTACCGGAGTAATAGGCTAGTTCCCAAAGGCACTATGGGAACTTGATCAAGTACTTATACATGTGTATTCCCTTTTACTTGCAGGTGGAATGAGTGGCTCAAATGAATGAGAGGCACCAGAAAATCTTGAATGTTATAGGTATCAGATATAAGGACTATAACTATGAACTCCACAAGCATTTGGGGCTTCTTCAGACCTCAGTGTTGTGATGGCAAGGCCTTGCATAGCTCTTCTGCATGTTAAAGGCATGTGCAATTAAAGAGAGGGCACTAGGCACTGGCTGGTACAACCAAGCATCTTATTATGATAAGCTGGTACTTATGACCAAAAAAGTTGGGAACAATTGCCATAGATCAAGTGTAGCAAAGACAGTATGTGGCTGTATGTGCTTATTTAAGAAGAGAAATAAGAGAGGAAGATAAAAATCTGAATCAAGGGGAGCTTGGAATTTGACACACAGACAATACCTCTAAGAGACGTACTTTATTTAAAGCATCAGGGAACACGGCAAAGAAATAGAAGATATTGTTGCAGAATATCAGCAGCTAGTATTTTTCAGCTTTGAATGGTAGCTTTGTCCTAGACTATTGGCTAAATCCAGCTAAGCCCACGTAGATTCCATGTAAAATCAGTCTGTCTGATACGCTCAGCCAGGGGTTCTCTATGTGAGGAAACAGCAGTGAAGCCAATGTAAGTAGTGGGAAAATGCCAGTTATTTTTTCCTGGGAAACCTTATGGGCTTGACATAGAAATTAGGGGGTTCTTTAGACTGTGTTATGTAGGAGAACAGACTAGATGATTGTAACGGTCCCATCTGGCCTTACAATCTATGAATGACAATACCTGGAAAATGTAAATAAAATCTTTCCCTAGAGGCACAGCTGGTTAACAAGTTTCATTCAAACACATGCAGGTTATTCTTTAGGGATATGAATAGGAAAATGCAGCCGAAGAACTCTTTCTGAGCTCAGTTTCCATGTTGCCCTAGGAAACAAACCTTATCACTATGTTTAGATTTTCATGAACAAAAGTTGGGATCTACGAATCTCAGCCCCCATTACAGTAGTATCCAAGGGCCTTTCAACGCCCCTGCGAGGTTGGGAAGTGCTATTCCTATTTTCCAGGGGAAGAAGTGAGGCATACCCGGGTCATGCAGGAAGTCTGTTGCAGAGCCAGGAATTGAACTCCAATCTGAGCACCAGGCAAGCACTCCCCTCTTCTCCTTTTTGACCTTGGGTAGGTCATTTAATTCTGCATGTCTCAGTTCTCAATTGACAAAGGGGATAGTGAACTCTTCCTGGCAAGAGCTGGCTCTCACTATCTGGTCCAGACCTAACACAACACAGTGCCTATCTGATTAGGGGGTTTCTAGGCACAACCATAGTACAACTAATTAATACCAGTATATATGATCTATAAGGCTGTGAATATTGTACTGTTTGATTCAATTATAACAGCAGCATCTCCACCAGAGAACAAATTTCTGTTCCTAGAATTGCAAAATTCAACCTGCAGATAGTCATTGAGCTTCAGTGTCAAACGTCTTGTCTAAATCTGAACGTTAATTTATCCCTAAAACCTCAGTCTTCGGTCCTTATTTCATATCCCCTTCTGATTCTGTTGTTCCTCTCCTTTATAGCCTGCCAGGTATGAAGGGGGAATGATCAGTATATCAGGAGAGTCAAGCTAATGTAATGACAAAGTGGAATTCAAGAAGGTGGCAGCAATAAAGGCAAATATGCTGATTGGAAATCTAGGACACCTGATTGTGTCTAGAGATCAATATAAGGGCCTTAAGGAGGTACCAAGCTCTGCAAAGAGAGTTAAAAGTTCTTGTTTAGATCTCCCCCCACACACACTTTCTTGGGCTTCCTAATATATTGGTTATGTCTGTCCAGTGTCGCCAGTGTGGCTATATTAAAGACTTCTCCAAAACCAAAGTCTACGTGTTGGCTTGCTCCTCCTCCAGCCCAATTCTCAGGTAAAAAGCGTAGTCTGTCACTCTCCTGTCATTTCTATGTCTGCCTGATGTTTCTAGGAACATAGGGATTGCCGGGCTGGATCGGACCAGTGCGCTCATCTAACTGTCTGCTTCAGAGGAAAGTGTAAGAAGTGGGATAATCTGCCCCCACCCCCCATGGAGGTCTGATCCCAATCCCTAAGAATTAGAGATTGGTTCATGCCCTGAAACATGAAGCTTGGTCTCCTGATACTTTTTTTAGCATCAACTATTATACCTCTGGGTATCCTTGTTGATTCAGGTGAATGTCCAGTCACTCTCTGAGTCTCTTCTATCTGGTGGGAGCTGTGCCTAACATGCATGAGATGCTGCTTTGTTCAACCCCAGACAATTTCTTGGTGTACCAAGTACCCAGCCCACATGTCAAATCATGTCATGCCTCATGAGTGGTTTGGTCATCTGCACAGCTGTTCAGCCCTGTCAGCTATCGCAGCGCTATCCCCCATCTCTTCTAAATACTGTCTTGTAGCACTATGGTATGTATTGTGAGGGAATCACTCTGATTGCTAAGTTACAACCTATTCCTATAGGTCACAGGGGGAGTGGGGGGGATGCCATAAAGTGCTATGACTTGACCGGAGAAAAAGTCCTTTGGCCAGAAAACTAGAACACCTGTGGGAGAAAAAATACGCCTACTTTCCACCCTGTCATCTAAGTATAGCAAGATCTTAAGCGGTGGAGAGGAAGTAAAGCCCTGACATTAATCCCTTGTCAAAGAAAGGGATTCCCAATCAAGCAAATGGATGTGATCAAAGTCAGCCTAATCGTCACCCCAGCTGACCATATAGAACTCCAAGTAGGGCTCTGAGAGGGTTTTTTTTATTAACTGAAGTCCCCTCTGTGGGATTACTTGAAGTTGCTGGCTTGTTAGAAGACAAAGCTGAAAGAACTGGTCTGAGCTTCAACATATGACTTTGCAAATATAAAGTCATAACAATTCACATAGGATAACATTGTTGATGTTCTGATAGTCCAGAGATTTATGAAAATACCTTCTGTTTACTCAGCTGGAAACACCCCTGTTCTTCTGGAGTTTTGTTACCCCATAAAGCATTCAGAGGAGACCCCACAATCATTTCAAAGTCAAAAACATTAAGTGGAATAACAAGTGTAAACCCTAGTAGTCTTGGCTTTGAAGTACAGGAGGCATTTCTTGGTACAGCGATGGCGTACTACTGTGCTCTGTGGAGAGGGGTAGGGAAAGAATTGGCCTCCAGACTGTTGTTTTAGGTGTAAATGTAAAGTCCATATTTTTTTATCACTACAAAAGAAGCTGGTCAGATATGAGCAGAAAAACAATTGTAAGGGGCTGGTCAAATTCCAACTGAAGTCCAAAGGACTTTCCATTGACATTGATGAGAATTGGATCCCACGTTAAGTAATCAGGTAAGACAATAAACAACAGCCCTGCATAAAACTGAGTCTAGCTAGCAGTAACTGCTCCCTTCAGCACTCAGACCTGGTCTGCAGGAAGTTCTAAAACATTCCCACTCTTTTAAAGCGAAGCACTTAGCCAGAATTCCCTCTTACCATGTCCTATATTTTATAACGTTCAAATTTAACACTATGCTTCCTAGGATGGTCTTCATTTCAGAATCAGGTACCTGTCAGGTCACCAGGTGAGGGTTAGAGAGTGGAGAGGGAAAGGAGTGGTGAAGGATGGGGACTGGGAACGGAGTTTGTGAGTAGGCAGCAGAAGGGGTGCAGTGAGTCAGACACTGGGGTGGAATTGGGAGGAGAATTATTACAACTTTCAAGATCTTAGCAGAGGAAGTGGAGGAGGAGGTGACAGAGAAGAGGATTGCAGGAGAGACTGAAGGGACAGGACTGTGAGGAGTAGCAACACAGGAAGTGAGCAGGGAGAAGTGAGGTTGCTTAAAAAGGAAGAGAACAGTGCTGGGGTGAGAGAGAACTTTCAGTTCCAAGGTCACCACAGTCAGGGGACTTTCTCCAAATGTGCTGAGCAGAGGTGGAGAAAGCAGGGGCAGAGCCAAGGGTGGAGTCTCAAGGGACAGAGAGCATGGCAGGGAGGGGAGTTAACACACTCCTGAGATTCCCAGAGAAAACTTTTACCTCAGCCAAGACTAGCCTGTCGTAACACAAACCCGCTGTCGCCTTTAAGAGCGGTCTAGATCTCCCTCCCTCAGACTGGTGCCATCACTGTGTCCTAGGTGGCGTCTTGATCCTGTCTCTCATTTATACACACATCTCTTTCCTGGGGAGTATTTCCTGCTCTGAATAAATGAATCAGGAAATTATATATGTTTAATCCTCACCTCTGGCTGCCGCTGTCTGAGGAGGGATTGCGTAAGACATCTCCACAAGGGCACGCTAGAGGGCCCCATCAAGGCACCTTTGAATGCAAATTCTTCTTTGATTTAGGCCTTGACTGAGGGGGCTGGGGGAAGGGATGGAGCTTGCCAGGAAAAGTTGATTCTCCAATGTGGTGTTTTGATTCCATCTTCATCTGACTTTTCTTATTGCTAAGCATCCAGGATTGGCTGCCATGGTTACCGTTCTGTATCTCTGGTTGGCTGTGTTCGGTTCCTCTGGTCCACCTGCTTTGAGACTGCTCTAATCTCAGCCCCCCGGACAAGTTAACTACATGACGCACCCTCTGGGATCCGACCTGCTGGGAAAGTGTTGGCGTCGGGTGGATAGATATTGCTGAACAAGAAATCTTGGGAGCCAATCTGACTCCTTTCTCCTCAGCCACTGAGGGGCCCCAATGCAGCAAAATCAGTGCTGCCAACTCACCTGACTATTTTTCATGAGTCATTGGCCTTTGGGTGAGGCTGGAGCACGTCTGGTGATGTGAGAGGCGCTGGTCCTCACATAGGGTTTCCACCTTTGAAATGCAAAAAAAAAAAAAAAAGAAAAGAAAAAAAAAAAAAAAAAGGCACTCCGCCTCACAAGGCAAGCCCTTCTCAGCCCCCCCTTCAGCAGCCACTGAAAGATAACACATTTAGCTAAGTTTGATAACATTGCACATCTCCTCACCCTCGCGGGACTCAAACCTTCTCTCACACAGTGCGTTTATGCGTCGGTGGGCAGACAGCTGCTGTATTTTCAACTGTTTTGATCTGTTATCACTTAAACTGCGGAAGTGGAAACACTGCAGCCTCTGTAGCTGGACACAGAAACTTTTAACACCGGATATCCCAGTGTATTGTGATAAGGCAAATCTGTTTTGCTTAATTTGTGTTTTGATGTTTATATTGTATAATATGTAATTAATAAATTTTTGACATGAATGAAACATTTTGATAAGGTTTTTGAATCAAAATATTTTGGAAACTTTCATCCTGTGAAGTATTTTGAGCTGTTGACTTTGTCCCAGTTGGGACAACAAACACATTTTGAAATGTCAGGATTTTCTGTAGACAAAAATTCTCTTTTCCAACCAGTTCTATTCCATGGAGGAAATTTCTTCCTAGAGGTGGCTCATGCTCTGGAGAATGAGGGCTGGCTCCCATTTTTATCTCACCCTACTCTGTGTATCTGTGGCTTCCTTATGCATGCCTGATCCTCCCTTGAATCTCACTGACTTATTTGTCTGCTCTCCCTTGCTTGCTATAATTCCTTCAGGCTGAGACATTCAAAGCTGCCTAGGAGATTTGAATGATTCCCATGATGAAGGCAAGAAGAAAGCCACCAAGTTGTTTGCCTCTGTAATAACACCCTGCAGAAGTGAGTTCCACAGGTTGGTAATACATTATACAAAAGATATTGGGTGGAATTTTGAAGAGCATTTAAATTACTTAGCAGATAAGTCAATGGGATGTGTGCACCTAGATCATCTAGGCACTTTGGAAAACCTCACCCATTTCCTGTAATCTTTTAAAAATTTAATTCCTGCTTCAGTATGAATTTACCATGGAGCACTTTCCACTCAATGCAGCCCCTTTTGAAAGAGAGTTTTCTACACTGAAAAGCTCAGTTATGGGCATGCCTGGGGATAGGGATGTTAATGTATCCTTTTCCTCCAATCTCCCAAACGGGGTCCTCAAATCTCCCAAACGGGGTCCTCTCTCTCCATCAAGAACTCCCTTTAGCACTTCTCTATGCTGGTCCCTTTCTCCTACTTCAATGGAAGAGAGGCAGGCTCAAGTTTCTCTTGATTGACAAAAAGAAAAGGAGGACTTGTGGCACCTTAGAGACTAACAAATTTATTTGAGCATAAGCTTTCATGAGCTACAGCTCACTTCATCGGATGCTCACGAAAGCTTATGCTCAAATAAATTGGTTAGTCTCTAAAGTGCCACAAGTCCTCCTTTTCTTTTTGTGGATACAGACTAACAAGGCTGCTACTCTGAAATCTCTTGATTGACAGTTCTGCTGAGCCAATCAAAGCCACTGCAGCTCTGTGGTCTGTTTAGATGGCAAAGTAGAATCTGAGAGCATCTCCCAAAGATCCGCAATGCTGCAAACTCTTTGTAACAAACACACTCCGCAATTTTTCAGGAATGTTTTAGATTTTTAAACATTTTTAACCCTTTAGGGATTTTTTTGTTGCTCACACGGCAGTTGGAGCTGGATTATATGAGAGTGGTAGCCTAGGTGACCCTGCTTCAATTCCCTCCTCTGCCACAGATTTTTTTTATGACCCTGGGTAAGTCACTTAGTCTCCCTGTGCCTCCATTCTCTGTCTGTAGCAGGGAGATAATAGCACTGTCCTGTCTCACAGGGGTGTTGTGAGGAGAGTTACGTTCAGAGTGCGAGGCTGTCCGATACTGCAGGGATGGGGGCCAGATAAATACCAATGGAGACAGATGAGAGCTTGAATACTGTAATCCCACATTTTCTTCCTCCTTCCCATTCTCCTCCTGCCTGTTTTTTGGCTCTATCCCTCCTCTAGTGAGGTGACTGTACCAGATTGGCTCTGCCCTTTGACCTCAGCACATTCTGTTCTCTTTAACTGGGACAACTCAGGGTCCCGAGACACACAAGATTTTACCCTGAACTTTACAGGGGTTAATTTTCTGATCATCCTCCATCCTTGTGAACCCCGTTGCTTTATGATGATGATGATGATGCCAGTGCCTTACATTTCCATAGCAGCATGTATCCCAAATCCCTGTTTTAGATAATGGGGCATAAAGATCCCCTTATTCTCCCACATAGGGGCTATCCTGAGGATGACCAAGCTGGACCAGTGCGGGTCATAAAGAAGATCTGTGGCCTCTATTCATTAGGATTCACAGAGTTTGAGAAGGGGTGGTGCAGGTGCTCAGGCAAAAAGTGTTCTCCCCTCTTTCAGCATCCACTTTGGATCTTCCCGTGCAGGGATTGTGAGGCTTGCAGTAGTGACTCCCAGTGAGGCAAGAGAGGAGCCCAGGGGTGGAGAACTCAGCACTCCCCAAATATGATGTGGCTGGTGGGGTTTTGCAGGAGGAGGAGTTCTGCTGACCCCTGATTGCCCTGGTGGGAAGGGTATTCAGTTCTGGAGCTGCCAGCCAGCTGCATTGATGTCCTCAGCATCAAATATGATGTGGCTGGTGCTCGGCTGCGACAGCCCTATGCAAGGACACTGAGGGAGGCAGAGCCTAAGGACTTGATCGCGCAGCTGCAATGTTGCGTTAATGCATGGCCTTGTTAGAATGACGTTGGCAGCATGGAGCAGATTCTGGCCATGTTTATACCTGAAGGCTGCTTTACCCTGGTCTGAGGATGCAGCCTGGCCCGAAGCAGTCCCAGGCTTGGGGAAGCCCAAAGGCTGCTAAAAGCTACTCTGGTGCCCAATTTTCTTGCGCTGCATCAAGCCCTCCTCAGCCAGTGCGGAGGACTGGAGCCTTAGGCTGTGAGCTCCATGGGCAGGGGCTGTGCCTCCATTTGTATCTTGTACAGCGCCGAGCATGACGGCGGCATGTAACAAAGGGTAATGTTGGGGGAAGGGGGGGAAGTGTCCTAAATTCATTCCAACACACCCCCCGTGACTGGACTCAGACAGCTGGCCGGCTGGGCTAGTGCTGTCACGGAGTGGGGATCCCTAGCTCTCCACTGGGGCCTCCTCTTTGTCTTTTTCTGGGCTAAGTGGTTTCTTGCCAGTTATTCTCAGCCTGTACAAGTGCACCTCTTGCCACCGGGGCTCCTTGCACGTAGTGGGCTGCTTGGCTGAGATGGTTCCTCATCTCCTTTGGGTGGTTCCTGACAGCTCAGCTCTGCTGGTTTATTGCTCTAACATGCATCCTCCGCCTTAGAAAGGCTGTGGAACCAGATTCTGCTCTCATTTGCCAGTGTTAATCCAGAGTCTCTCCACTACAGACAGTGGAGTGAGTCTACCTGTATACTGATGTAACAGAGCAGAATCTGGCCCAGGGTGACTGAGCTACCTGAGACAATTTACCTTGCACGTTGCATGGCATGTTCTCTGTTAGCTACACAATAAGTGAGTTAGAAAGGGACCAAACTGTGTATGAAGGGCAGGGAAGAAAAACCGTACATGGAGGGCAGGGTGACGTGTGTGCTGGAGTAGCTGGACATCTGATCACGCTGGGCTTGGCTGTCTGCATCTATAGACAATATCATGGGAAATCCTTGGGAGTCCCAATCATTTGGCACCTCTCACTTTATCCTGCATGACTGACATTGCCAAGGCAGATAACCCCAAGCTTTAGCCTTCTATAGCAGCAGCCTGCATGTCCCCTGCTCTAGGACAGCTCACTGCCTCTGTTTCCCTTCTGGCTCTTAGGTGAATTACACGCCCCCGCTCCCCAGGTCCCATGTGGCCTGGTTTATTAAGACATGACACATCCAATATATACAGGTCCCTTGTCCTTCTTAAGCAGAAGCAGTTCCTCCCTGGGCAGCAAGGGGGGATTCCCTATCAGACCCCAGTGGCACCTTAACCCATTCCAGACCCAGCTCACTCTGTGCTACCTTCTGGGGTTAATTAGCTCCACATGGCTGTCCTGTCTTGAACATTCTCTCTGCAGGCCTTTGCTTCTCTTCGGGGTGGGGTTGGGGACTCTTACTGTGGCTTTTCGGTGACGTCTGTAACTTGAAATTGTGATGCTGGGGGCAGGGTGGGTTTTTTATTTTTTTTATGTACTACACCTTTAAATATCTAAGGAGTCTGCCTGTGTGCAGAGACAGCAGCTGTTTTGTTCAGCGGATGCTGCAGAGGCGGTATACACACTGTTTTTTTCTGGAGAATCCATCCTGGCTCTTCTTTGTTTCATTGTTCCCTCGAATCTAAAACAATAAATCACTCAGACAGAAAGGATCTGGGGATGCCCCTGCCCACAGAAATTAAAGCTCACTCTCCACAGGTGTCCGACTTGCATATCCCTCCTGCAGCAGGACCTAAGCAATCACGCACTGACGTACAATGCCAACACGTGCACTGAAATAGCTACACCCTTAAGATCAACAAATGGTTATTAAGCAGGATGGTATTAATTTATTTTGTTTGGAATGTGGTGACGCCTTAGATCCCCAGTCCTGGACCAGGATCCTGTTGTGCTAAATGCTGTACAGACACCGCACAAAAAGACAGACCCTGCTCCAAAAAGCTTACTATCAAAATAAATGGGGTGAATATGAAATGAACATCTCAAACTTTTAGTGCGGCTGCCTAGAACCATCACGTCGTTTTCTGTTACACCAAGTGACTGTTCACAATTATATCTGTCAAGCGCCTGATCCAAAGCCAATAGAGAGACTCTCATTTCACTGGGCTTTGGATCCAGGCTGTAGTTCATTAGGCTACAACTCCCTGAGTCCCTGATGGAACACGGAGTCCTGTTCAGACCAACATTTGGGGAATGGAAAACGCAAGGGAAGCTTCCTGCCCATGACTGAAAATCCCCAGTCAAGTGTGGGGTTACTGATGCTGGAAGCTCCTTTTGTTCAACACTGTGTGCAAAACCAATGAACTCCCCCTGTGTAACAGAGCACTGGGAATAAGGGCGTTTAAAACATGTGAATAGTACCTCAGATGTATTACGATCTTATCTATTAGTCTAGTAATTTACTTACTGTAATTTGAAATGGATATAATTCTGTCCCATCAAATGACAGACTCTAGATATTAGAGACAGCAAGGATGAAACTGATCGTCCAGGCCATCTGCCTGCCAGTGCAAAGGATTCTGGGTGTGTGAGGAAATAGATTTTGTCTTTCATCAGAATGAATAGTGAGGAGCTGCAGGCTCTTGGAATAGTGAAAATGTACTTGGTGCCTTAATCCCAAAATATCGATCTGTGTAATCAAAATATTTAGAGAGATCCCAGCTAAATTCCACCACCCAGCACATGTTATAGGTGAGTATGGTAAAGCCGAGCTGTCTCTTTGGACTGGACACGGTTATTAAAAGAAAACGCACACCGTAGCTTGGGTCATCTGATTAGTTAGCTATTGCTAAAGCACACCACCAGGTGGCACCAGAGTGACATTGCTCCCCACAAAAAAAACTTGGCTACTATACAGCGTATTTGTTATAAAACGCTTAATTATTTTCTCTTCACAACAAACAGAGAATATTTGTTTAGACTGAGTTGGGGAAACGGTTTTTACAGCTGGCAAGAACCACTTGGCATACCTGTTACCCACAAGGCACCGTCCGGTAGCTCCTTGCCAGACTGGCAGTGCACGCTTTATCTATAAGGATGGGTCAGGCTGTATATACTTACATCAAGAGTTTTATATGAAGTCTGCACTGCAGACATGTCCTCTTCCAGAAGGACTCACACGTAGCGACTCAGATTTCCCTTACAGTGCAGCTAGAGTCCGGAAAGTGTCTCTCTCAGGACGGCTTGGTAGCAGTCCACATTTATTCTGTCTCTCCTTCCAGAGGAAGAGCCAGATTTGAATGGTGATATCTTTAAATGCATGTCACCCAGTGAGGGTTTCAGGATCAGGCTCCTTGTCAGGAGAGTTCTCATATCAGAGGTGAAGACCTGCAGGGAACAGAGTTAATAATGAGTTCAAAGGGGACAAAACACAAGTGTAATTATGAATGGCTTTCGTAAAAATATGTTTCCTGCCAATTAAAGGCCATAGAAACCATTTTACTAACTGTCATTCTGAATTAAGAACATAAGAACAGCCATACAGGGTCAGACTAAAGGTCCATTTAGCCCAGTTTCCTGTCTTCCGACAGTGGCCAATGCCAGGTGCCCCAAAGGGAATGAACAGAACAGGTAATCATCAAGTGATCCATCCCCTATCACCCATTCCCTGTTTCTGGCAAACAGAAGCTAGGGACAACATCCCTGCCCATCCTGGCTACTAGCTATTGATGGATCTATCCTCCATGAATGTTTCTAGTTCTTTTTTGAACCCTGTTATAGTCTTGGCCTTCACAACATCCTCTGGCAAGGAGTTCCACAGGTTGCCTGTGCTTTGTGTGGGAAAAAAACTTCCTTTTGTTTGTTTTAAACCTACTGCCTGTTAATTTCATTTGGTGGCCCCTGGTTCTTGTGTCATGAGAAGGAGTAAATAACACTTCCTTATTTACTTTCTCCACACCAATCATGATTTTATAGACCTCTATCATATCCCCCCTTAGTTGTCTCTTTTTCAAGTTGAAAAGTCCCAGTCTTATTAATCTCTCCTTATATGGCAGCCATTCCATACCCCTAATAATTCTGTAGCCCTTTTCTGAACCTTTTCCAAGTCCAATATATCTTTTTTGAGATGTGGAGACCACATCTGCACACAGTATTCAAGATTTGGGTGTACCATGGATTTATATAGAGGCAATATGATATTTTCTGTCTTATTATCTATCCCTTTCTTGATGATTCTCAACATTCTGTTTGCTTTTTTGACAGCTGCTGCACATTGAGTGGATGTTTTCAGAGAACTATCCACAATGACTCCAAGATCTTTCTTGAGTGGTAACAGTTAATTTAGACCCCATCATTTTGTATGTATAGTTGGGATTATGTTTTCCAATGTGCATTACTTTGTGTTTATCAACATTGAATTTTATTTGCCATTTTGTTGCTCAATCACCCAGTTCTGAGAGATCCTTTTGTAGCTCTTTGCAGTCTACCTGGGACTTAACTATCTTTAGTTTTGTATCATCTGCAAATTTTGCCACCTCACTGTTTACCCCTTTTTCCAGATCATTTATGAATATGTTGAATAGGACTGGTCCCAGAACAGACCCCTAGGGGACACCACCATTTACCTCTCTCCATTCTGAAAACTGACCATTTATCCCTACCCTTTGTTTCCTATCTTTTAACCAGTTACCAGTCCATGAGAGGGCCTTCCCTCTTATCCCAGACTGCTTACTTTGCTTAAGAGCCTTTGGTGAGGGATCTTGGCAAAGGCTTTCTGAAAATCTAAGTACACTATATCCACTGGATCCCCCTTGTCCACATACTTGTTGACCCCCTCAAAAAATTCTAATAGATTGGTGAGGCATGATTTCCCTTTACAAAAACCGTGTTGACTATTCCCCAACAAATTATGTTAATCTATGTGTCTGACAATTTTGTTCTTTACTATAGTTTCAACCAGTTTGCCCGGTACTGAAGTCAGGCTTACCAGCCTGTAATTGCCGTGGTCACCTCTCGAGCCCTTTTTAAAATTTTGCGTCACATTAGCTATCCTCCAGTCATTTGGTACAGAAACTGATTTAAATGATAGGTTACAGACAACAGTTAGTAGTCCTACAATTTCACATTTGAGTTCCTTCAGAACTCTTGGGTGAATACCATCTGGTCCTGGTGACTTATTACTGTTTAGTTTATCAATTTGTTCCAAAACCTCCTCTAATGACACCTCAGTCTGGGACAGGTTTGGGAATCTCCCTCACATCCTCAACCATGAAGACCGATGCAAAGAATTCATTTAGTTTCTCCGCAATGGCCTTATCGTCCTTGTGTGCTCCTTTAGCATCTCGATTGTCCAGTGGCCCCACGGGTTGTTTAGCAGGCTTCCTGCTTCTGATGTACTTAAACATTTTTTTGCTATTACTTTTTGAGTCTTTGGCTAGCTGTTCTTCAAATTCTTTTTTGGCCTTCCTAATTCTATTTTTACACTTCATTTACCAGAGTTTATGCTCCTTTCTATTTTCCTCATTAGGATTTAACTTCCACTTTTTAAAGGACGTCTTTTTGCCTCTCACTGCTTCTTTTACTTTGTTGTTTAGCCATGATGGTTCTTTTCTGGTTCTCTTACTATGTTTTTTAATTTGGGGCATACATTTAAGTTGAGCCTCTACTATGGTGTCTTTAAAAAGTTTCCATGCAGCTTGCAGGGGTTTTATTTTTGGCGCTGTACCTTTTAATTTCTGTTTAACTAACCGCCTCATTTTTGTGTAGTTCCCCTTTCTGAAATTAAATGCTACTGTGTTGAGCTGCCGTGGTGTTTTCCCTGCCACAGGGAAATTTAATTATATTATGGTCACTATTACCAAGCTGTCCATCTATATTCACCTCTTGGACCTGTGCTCCACTTAGGACTAAATCAAGAATTCTGAGACCAGCTGCTCCAAGAAGCAGTCATTTAAGGTGTCAAGAAACTATATATATATATATATATATATATATATATATATATATATATATATATATATATATATCTGCATCCCTTCCTGAGGTGATATGTACCCAGTCAATATGGGGATAGTTGAAATCCCCCATTATTATTGAGTTTTTTATTTTAATAGCCTCTCTAATCTCCCTGAGCATTTCACAGTCATTATCACCATCCTGGTCAGGTGGTCGGTAATATATCCCTACTGCTATATTCTTATTAGTCAAGCATGGAATTACTATTGATAGCGATTCTATGGTACAGTTGGGTTCATTTAAGATTTTTACTTCATTTGATTCAATCACAGGGGATTGTGACTTGGTGGCAGGGTGGCAGTAACTGACTCTCTGCATAGCAATGAGACTTAGGAGATCTGCATTGTCTTTTCAGGGTCCACTTCCTGACCTGTGTGGCTTGGACAAGTCAGTTTTTCTCTCTGTGTTTCTGTTTCCCCTCTGGTCCTTTGTCTGTCTTCTCTATTTAAATTGTAAGCACATTAGGACAGGGACTTTTTTTTTGGTCTCGTAACTAGCGTAATGGGGCTCCGGTCTTGACTGGGGTCTATAGGTGTTATTATAATTAATAGGATTCTGCATAGAGATGTAGAGCTATTCTGCTGATTCACCCTGGCAGCCAGATCAGGTGGGTCTATATTTATACAGATCTCACCTCTATCTCCTTTAGCTGTGAGTAAGCAGTGGACTGTTGTAGTCACTGGAGCCAGACACGCAAGGGGTCATTAAGCTAGTGCATTACACACATGGTGTTGAAACTGTGTACTGGAACCTTGATAACATGGTGATGGGTGCATTATAAATATCCAGTAGAGAGTAAGACCAAACTAAAATCTGAGATCCATAGGAATTTTCCCCAAGGGACAGTTGGTTGAGACCTTGAGGGATGGGGATGGAGGGGAGGGGCAGAGGAGATTTAGCCTTCCTGGGGTGAAGCACAGAGCAGAGATTACTCACTAGAATCTAATAGTGAATCCACGATCAGTTTCCTGTGGGGAAGACCTTTTGGACTCTGGTCCTATCCAATCTCTGCTAAAGGATCACAGAGGATTTTATGCTGTGCAAAACTGTGTTAAATACTTTCTACTGAACCCAGAAAATACACCGGGTCTTTTCATGCCCTCCTCAAGAGCCAGCAGGAAAAGAGGAGCTGTCAGTGTAAACAAACTTCTGTAATCTGATCATAAACAACCCTCGTGTGTTATGTTCAGCACAGTTATAACTGGGTAGACAGTTCGGATTTGCTTTGCTTTGATGTCAAGATGAAACATTTCCTTGTTTAATCCTTTTGTAAGGGGGTGTCTGGGCAGAAGATGCTCTCAGACTGACAGCTTTATAGTTCATATACAGGCATCATCATTTTCCATTTCTACATTTCACAAAAAGCTCAAGCTCGCATTCTGATAGTGCTTTCTGCTCTCCCACTTTCTACTCGAAACTCCCCGAGACCTCTTAAAAGCCTGGTGCGATAAGGGATTCTCCCATTTGCAGCATTTCTTTCTCCAGCACCCGTGATCATTTTTCTTTCAGCGCCAAACACTGTGGCGTTTCCACTCATCCCAGCTGCGGTCGACGCATGTTTCAGAATGGACGCATGGTCCAGCACAGCCCACTCTTTCAGTCCCATAGGTTCCGAGGGTAATTTCTGTGGAAGCCTATTGATTTCACCACTAATGAAATTCCAGAGTTCTTGTCCCGAAGGGGACATACGCCCTACTTTAGCACTAGCTGCCCGGGCACATACAGAATTACCTTAATATTGAACTGTGGCCATTTTTGCCATTATTTTCATTAAGGGTCAGCCTGAGTGTAGGATAGATTCCTTGCTGTCAGCAGGTGTGATTGAAGGTATCTCCTGAACATTTCCTGCCCCCCTTCTTGGCTTCCAAACCAAGAGGTCCAAGAGGAGGTATCGATCTTGAACAGATGATGCTCACATTCTTTTTTAATGAATCGAACAAATGATTTGGTTGGACGTGCTAAACCAAAGCTAATTGCTAGCCCAGTTGAAGGGAGTGTTGTCTAGAGATTAGAGCAGGAGAGTGAGAGTTCGCTTTCCCACTCACTGTTACAGTGACCTTGCGAATAACGACAATGTTTTCCTTAAACGGACTGAAAAGAGGTATCTGTGCATACTGTTGATTAAACAACGGAACGTGTTTCAGATTCCTGACTGCTTGCTGTAGTTAAAACAGCTCAAAGCAGCAGTAAAACTGTCCTATCAGGGTTCTTCTGCTGTAAAGAAATCCCAGATGTCATAAAACCAGGGTGGCTAGCTCTGTGTCACCTGCTCCCAGCTCCCCTCTCCCCTGGGGCATTCCAGAGCAGGGCAGAGGTGTGGCCAAAGGTGGAAGGGGCATGGCCAGAGTGCACTACACTCCCTAGGAAACTGTTCCTGTGGCATAATTTAAAGCATCCTAAAGACTGCTCTAAATTATTCTGGGGGATAAAATGGATCCTGACTGGCCCAGATTGTGGGAGACAAAAGATGGCTTAGAACTATTTTTCTTCCACTTCAGGTCCTGTGGGGAATCCCTGGCAGTGTGACTCCAGAATGAAACGCTTTAACCTTGCATTAATTACAAACCGTAGGGAGGATAATATGCCCAGTGATTTTCAGCAGGTTGATATCAGGGCCGGATTAACTTTCCTGTGGGCCCAGGGTTATTAGATTTTGTGGGCCCCTGGGGGGTTGGAGTGGGGGAGTGGGCTCAGGGCTGGGGCAGGGGATTGGGGTGTGGGAGGGGATGCAGCTCCAGCTGGGGCGTGGGCTCTGGGGTAGGGACAGGGGGTTGGGGTATAGCAGGAGTGCGGGCTCTGGGAGAGAGTTTGAGTGCAGGAGGGGGCTCCGGGCGGGGGTTGGGGTGCAGGAGGGAGTGCGGGGTGCGGGCGCGGCCTGAGAGGCACTTACCTCAGGCAGCTCCTGGTCAGCGGCACAGCAGGGCTAAGGCAGGATCCCTGGCTCCATGCTGCTCTGCTCCCCGAGGTGGCCGGCATGTCCAGTCCCCAGGCAGAGGGACCGGGCTGCTCTGCACGGTGCACGCTGCTTGTGCCCACAGGCACTGCCCCTGCAGCTCCCATTTGCTGCTGCACCCGGCCAATGGGAGCTGCGGAGCTGGTGCTGGGGGCGGGGGCAGAGCGCAGAGATTCCCTGAATGCCCCTCGCCTAAGATGTTGCATCTCCAGTCATGCTGCTCGTTTGAGATAATAGGGGGAGGTTTTCGTTAGTTGAAACAAAAATGTCAGGGCTGGGGCAGCTAATTTAAAGGCACTGACAAAGCTATTCCTTCCTGGGGATGGGGACACTGGGGAGCAATTTTAATGAGAGAAAACAGAAGTGGAGTGAGATGATAAGAGGAAATGATCTGAACTTGCCATTTGGGGAGCACTGTACCAGCCCACAGACTAGCAGTACCACAAACACCGTGGGTCCAGGAGCTGGCACCGAAGCACTGGCTACTGTGTTTCCAGGAGATCTCCAAAATCTGCCCATGGTGTAGAGAATCAGCTGGGGTTCAGACCTGCTGCCTTTTCCACCTGGTGCTACAACCCCCTAGCTCATGAATAGGGCCCTATCCAATTCATGGCTGTGAAAAACGAGTCGTGGACCATGAAATCTGGTCTCCCCCATGAAATCAGGTCCTTTGTGTACTTTTACCCTATACTATATAGATGTCATGGGAGAGACCAGCGTTTCTCAAATCGGGGGTCCTGACCCAAAAGAAGGTCATAGGGGTCACAAAGTTATTGGAGGGGGGTTGCGGTATTGCCACCCTTACTTCTGCACTGTTGGTTCCGCTCTCTGGCCCACCAGCTCTGAAGGCAGCTCCACCACCACCAGCAGCAGGGCAGAAGTAAGGGTGGCAATACCGCAACCCCCCCTCCAATAACCTGGCGACGCTCCCCCCTCAGCCCTCTTTTGGCTCAGGACCCCTACAGTTATAAGCGGGTGAGATTTCAGATTTACGTATCTGAAACCCTGGAATTTACGATTTTTAAAATCCTCCGTGAAATTGACCAAAATGGCCCATGAATCCCGGTTGAGTAGGCTGGGGTTTTGGTTCAGCGATGCCTTTCAAAGAAGTAGACCTTCTACTGAATCACTTGCATCTCTTCCTGCAGCAAACCAGGACCTACTCCTGAACGAAACTGAAGCTAACTGCAGTGGGATTCCCATTACAGTTCTCCTCCTTGTGCACGTGGGTTTTCCTCCCTCTGCACATATTGCTCTCAAGACACGAGCCCCTGAGCGTGCACGTGCAATCTGGCACGGTTGCTAGCAGCATCGGGTTCGTCAGAGGTCAGGGAAATCCCTGCCATTGGCATGGTAGCCAATAAGCTTCTGCTTTCTCAGTTAGGAAAGTGTTCCTCCAGACTCAGGCCCACCACCTGCCAGCAACCAATCTCTCCCCCCTTGACTCACCTCAGAGCCCCTGAGGATTTTGGCCAGGTGTCCCAGCCCACTTCAATCCCCGCTTGCGGATATACTGCGTTCTTTTCCGTTTGCTTTGCAAGTTTAATCAGCCAAGACGCTGGGAAGGAAGGAGAAAGTACTCAGGGAAAAATGTTAAAAAAAAACAGGCTCAAACGTCCTTTAAGCCAGCCATTTCCCCCATTAGCACTTTTATCGCAGAGAGTGGAAGGTTTAGGCCAATCCTGTTACACAGGGCATTGCAAATTCAGGAGTCTCCAGCCAGAACACCAACCCAAAGACCCATCTGCAGCCCTGTCCACGTCTGATGCCCGCCAAATATTGCATCCTGTAACTGCTCTCTCGCTCTGTTAGCTTAGGAATCCATGCTTAGGCTGCTCCTCCTGGCTCCACATAGAACTCTGCTAAGACTGAAGAGCTTCACATTAAGGAATGGAAGGGATCCAGGTATGAAGGAGGCATCTGGGAAGGTTTGTAGGTACGTAGCTGTGGAGTGATTTGGCTATGGCCATGACCACCTCATGGATGTGGGAACTGCTGGGGAGGGAGGTGGACTGGGTCCCCTATGAGTGACTTGCAGTATTGCAGACTCCACGCATTCATAAATCAAGAGTTTGGCTTAAAAAATCATGAGCTCTTAAACAATAAGGCATGTTGGAGTCCTTCTCTTTGCTCTCTGGTTACGGAGCCTTCACAGCTCACTCACAGCACATTTTCCAGCTTTTCTCTGCCATCACGAGGGCTAGAGATGTACTTTTAGTCTGAAATGAAAACGGAGATGCCCAGGATTCCCGATGCTTTAAGGAAAAAACTCACCAAATGTCACGAGAGTTGGCAATGCTCCGAGGGCTTGAACTTAGGGACAACCTCAAACAATAGCAAGCTCTCTTCTTTGTCCTACTTGCTACCTCATGGCTGGGTGGTGATGTGTGGCCAATTGTTACAGGTGTCTCTGCGACTGGTCCCAGATACCAAGCGGACCCTGAATTAGCCAGTTTAAAAAGCTCAGCCTTATTCTGTTGCGATTGGCACTACGCTTACATCACTTATATCCCTGTGTAATGAAAAGAACACTAAACGACCAGTACTGTCAGCCAGATTGCCTGTTACCTTGCACCAGTGCACGTTGATACCATTCTGATTTAGGAGTGGTTTACATGCAGATGACTGACTTGCTGTTCCTGACAATATTACATCCTCACCTAAGCAAACGGCCATTTCTCTGAGCACCTTGTGACACCTGAATGCAATGAACCAGTTACATCGAATTTCATCAGCGCTGGCTCATTTCCCTGGCTGTGGAATCAAGGAAGCCAAGGAGCTGAGATTCTGCAATGGACTAGAGGCTGCATCCGTGTTGACTGCAGCCAGTTGCATGTTTTCAGGGTGGCCGGAATGGCCCAGGTTAGACACACATAGCAGGCTTCCCTTCCCTAGGCCACAGTGGTTGAGTTGGAAGTGATGCAGAATTCCAGGAGGCTAATCACCAGTGCCCAACTTGGAGGAATATTTGCCATTTATTTTCTCTTGTACACAGTGGAAAGAATGTCCTCCAGCTGCTGCTGTATCACCACGGGTTGCAGTTGGAGTGCTCTGCAACGAAGAAAGGTTGATGTGGTCAGAATGTGGATGGGAGATCTCTAAGGAAATCCTAGTGCAATGCACTGGCTGTGTGTGAGAGACAGAGATGTCTCCCTCTAGTAGCTAGCCCACTGTGACAAAAAGGGACATACACTAGCTCATCAAGGAGAGAGACCCACGTGTTTTGGGATCTGGGTGAGCCCCTGTGTCCCTAGGGTTTAGCTGGTTTGCTGCAGGAAGAGATGCAAGTGATTCAGTAGAAGGTCTACTTCTTTGAAAGGCATCACTGAACCAAAGCCCCAGCCTACTCAAAGGGGATGCTGGGATGCTAGGGTGTTCCAAGGCCCTGTCATTAAAATATCCCAGGCTTGGGGTTTATTTTTGTTTTGTTTTCCAGGAGCTGGAGTGTCAGCCCTTTTCTTCTGGCCAAACTCTGCAGAGTTATGGCTACATGTAGCATAAGAAAAGGCGAAGCAAAGCACCACTGAACGGCGAGTGCAATGACTTCACTAGCTGAAATGAGTCAAGGGGAAGACGTTCGTGTATTCCCAGTGTGAGTAGAGCCTGGCCCAGCCTATTGTGACTATCCCCTTAGGAGTATGACCAGAAGGATTTTTAAGAGGGGTGGGTGGGGAAAAAAGAGAATTTTGATTAACCACCAAGTTAACCCTTAGCATACTGGCATTTTCCAGGCTGAGAGCCAGCTGCTTGGGAAGATGTATATACCACATGTCTGCAAGTCTCCAAAGGGTTATTAACTTTTCAAAAATGGCCACAAAGCTTGGTTGGCCCAGGGGATATTTAAAACTGCAAAGAATAAAACACGAGCATCAAAGAGGGAAAGGGCTGGTTTTCTAGAGCCTGCAAGCCTGATTCTGCTCTAGTGGATTCGGAAACTGGCAGGGGGGACCCCCTATGGGTCTGGGAGGAAGGAGAATTGCAAACGGCCCAGAATGAGCCCAGCAGTCTCCTCTTGACTTACCTGTTATTCTTATCAGTAACAATTTCTGAACAGTCCACGGCATTAAATGAATAAGGAAAATCTACCTCTCGTTCGAGCTTTGTTTGCTTGACTTAGTGAAACCTCTCTCACGTGTAAGATTGTTTCTTGTCCAGTAGGCACCCCTGGGAGGGCTCACCCCTCATTTCCAGTTGCAGCGTAGAGGGCAAGCGCCAAGAAATGCTTGTCTTCTGCCAAGAGTCGAGGCTCTGGACGTGACACTGCGTTCATCCCTGCCTGGATTGTAGGCTGTCACTTTCCCCATCTCTGTAATTCCAAAACCATTCCTTTAACAGCTGCATGGACTGTTCTCTTGCCCTGCGATGCTGACTGAGGGCCAGAGCAACAATGATGCAGTCTGCACCCGTCCGGCCAAGCCATTGAGTAAGACCTTCTGTCAAATAGTCAATTAATCCCAAACATGTGCATCAGAGTTTTGCTAGATTGAAGTGGCTGACTTGCCAAGTGCCTAATTCCTAGGAATCTGAGGAGATAAAGTAAAGTTAGATAACAGAGAGAAACTGAGAGCAATGCAGAGCGCATACCTGTACTGGGACCCTAGGACTGCAATGGCCACATCAACACTTATTGCCCTAACTATCCGACATTAGTTTAAATGACCAAAACAGTTTGAATAGTGCTACTCATGGAAGTGTCTTTTGTTTTTTTTCCCTCTCCTAATTTTGTGGGGATTTTTTTTTCCCTTTTTGCTTAGGATTTTGCATCAAAGGAAAGGTTGGAGAAAAGATAAACCAGCAAGTGTTCCAGCTAAAACTATGAAAATAGAGGGATGATACCATCTTTGCTCCCTTCACAAATGACTACGGTTAGTGATTGGCTATAGAAAACAACGGGGCTGGCTTTACGTTTAAGTGATTGTCCAGGTCCCTGCCCACCTTTGGCAGCTCACAGGTCAAGCTGATCTTCCCCAAAGAGGCAGATGAATTGCCCCCAGTGGGACAGCAATTGCAAGTGGCTTCCTATCTGATTGATTGCTAGAGCCCTGTGCCAACCTGTCTTGATTGGTGCAGGCCCCCTGAGTTTCACTCACAGATTTTGGGTAGTGATGGGTCAGACCCACCTCTGAACTTTCCCAGAAGTTCAAGTGTGCTTGAATCTGATCTTTTGGTTTGGCCCACCACTGTGGTGTGAGATGTGGACGTGAATCCGAGCTTTTCCCTGACTCAAGGGGTTTCTTATCTAGGCTTTCGGCGTGGGCCAATCTCTAGTTTTAGATCTGATGGAACCTAAAAGCTGACAGTGCAGGCGAAGCCACCGAATCTCACCTGGTCTCGCCTCAGAACAAGGAATCTGAGCCATAGGGTCAGCCCCTGCCTTGCTTGAAATGGGTCGTAGGTTTTCTCAGCAGGTTTGTGGAACATTCGACCAATGTGAACTGAGTTTTGAGTTTGTGACATGACCAGAAAGCAGCCAATTCTCACAGAGTGTCAAGGTTTTATTGTGAACATTGTGCCAGCTTCCCTGATCTCCCTACTGCACCCAGCAACTTGCTTTCGCCTAAGACCCAGCAAATCCTCTCCTATTGTAACACGCCACCTGGGCCTGAAGGAGGTGACCTGGCATCAGTTAGCAGCAAAGGAGCACAATCAGAGTGATGTTAATTTGCCTTGCTTGTTCCACAGGGATCACTGCCCAGTTAAACCAGGTGATTGGCACCTGAGTCTGAGCACCTGGGATAGCCTAGCCCAGGTGTGAGTATCCCCATTGTAAAGCCAGACCCAAATTATGCTGTCCTCACTGCTTCTGCCCTCACCCGTGTGCCCTTCGTGCTGAGACACTCTAGGCCTCTTACCCAGCCAGTTGCGTCAACAGTGGGGAAAACTTGTCTGTCCTTCGGGGGAATTGTGGGAAGAATGTGGGAGGGCTCTCAGCATACAGTGGATTTTTTTTGCTTGCATCCTGACTGCAAAGTTGGCAGGTTTCCATTTGAGTGACAGCAGCACCTGACCTCTAACCCACACCCCCTACCTGGGTCAGCTAGCTGGGCTCAAACTCGGCTCACAGGTTTTTGTGTGTGGATGGGCTAAAATCAAGGTAAGAACCCAGGTTAACTGGGCAGCAAAGACCTATCCTGAGTGTCTGTTTACTTGTGTGTCAACTCGGGTTGACACTCTTTTACCAATAGGGGCATTCTGAGGGTTAATTCATCTTTCTCAGGCACTTTGAGATCTTGGGGTGACAGGCGGCACAGTTAAATTCATAATAATACTCAGCGATGTCAGAGGGACTGGACAGGACTAGGAGCTCACTGCCCAGGGTCAGCTTTGCTTTGAACATGTAGAACACCTAGAAAAGTGTAGCACTCCAGAAATTACAGTCTGTGCCTTGGTTTTCTCCTTCCCTTCCTTTTTTTTGGCATCTCCTCAACCCTCCTTCCCTCCCAAAGCTTGAAAGACTTTCCTTGACGGAATGGGAGCCTTTGCTGTGTAATTGTGGATTACACGCTGAGAACGAATGCTCATGTTGCTCAGAGTTGACGTGAGCCGATATGACTGCCATGCGTTGAAATCAATGGGCTTGCTTCCCTCTGGCATTCCCGTTGCTCGGTGCTGCCTTACAATTGCCTTTAATGAAGGGAGATTACGTTTCCTCTTTTGGAAAAAAAACCTAGTTAGTGCTGATGAAAGGCTCCGGATTAACAGCCTTGCTGAGCGATGGCCCTCATTCACCCACGGGACAGGGACAGTGATGACTGTAGCACGACGAACTTCCCCACGCTGGCCCGCTTCATGGGGAGCTGGTGGGAAGAGGGTAGTTTCTTTCACATGGCAATTCAGCCTCTCTGATGAGACTGCCAACAGAGGTGCCAGCTATTACAGGGACATTTGTCTACTAAGAATTGGTCTGGAACCAGCGGCTTACCTCACACAGGCCACTGAATGGTCATCCCGTGGTAATGACTCCAGTTGATACTGTGAGGGATTGAATCGCCCAGAGAAACAAGGGGACTTAAATCAGAAGTAAGGGGTGTGATGCTCTGCCCCCAAACACTCCCATGTTATATGGCCAGAATAACTTAACTGAGACCATAGAGAATACTGATGTGTTAGAACATCCCGAACCCACTTCCTACCAGATCTCAGAACATCAAGACTATGGGGTGCATATGGAGTTCTTAGGTGACTTACATCCCCTGTATATAGTAGGGGGCATTTCACAGTAAAGCTGTGGTAAGAAGAGCAAAATCAGTAGGGCATGGGCAGGGTGATGGCAGAGAAAGGCCTGGAGATGGCCTCTGGGATCCCAGCTCTCAGGGAGCTAGGCAGGTTAAAGCAGCTCCCAGAAAGAGAGTTTGATCATGAAGAAACCAGAGCTTCTGTGGCGTGTGATATCACTGGAGGAGTTAACATGGCATTTTCCTTGGTCTGCCAGACAGTGCATTTTCCCCTTACCGGGATGTCTGAGCTCCTTGCTCCCTCTCCTTTAGTGGTTGCCGTAGTGTCTTTCTACTAGGAAAGAACCCATTTAGGTGTCAGGGAATGATATTTTAAAAATCAGAAACTGGGATGTTTCCCTTTGTCTCTCAGTTTCACTGGGATTTCGTTCGCCCAAATGTCTCGCAACATTATTTATTTTTAGTTACTTTTGTAACACGCCTGCCACTGCAGTAGAGCGACTAATCCTGTGGTGAGGGAGCAGAAGCAGAAAACAAAACCCTCTTTCTTCAGAATAAAAAGATGAAATTAGGCAAGTGAGGTGATGCATATTAATCAAATATTTCACTTAACTCAGTGCATATTTGCATAAAAATCTTCAGATTTCTGGACCTTCAGCTTTTACAGGTAAGCACATGAATAGCCCTGTATGTGCTAATGTACCTTGCTGAACTGGGACCTAAATAATTCTGCAGAGAGAGGAAAACCGCACAACTTTCAGTGGGAATGGTGAGTATACCTTTAAGGGCTGGGATAGAATCTCGTTCTTAATCGACAATGTCGTTTGGGAGGGACCTGTATGAAAGGAAGTAAAGAGATTTAGCACTTAATTAGGGAAGAGGAGAACCAAGCTTGGATGTCTATTTGGTGCCTGATTTTATCTTTTAATCTGTCTTTATATTGTTTGGTTTTGTTATTAATAACGTGGAGATTTGGGGGCATAACCTGAGTTTGTGTAGTTTTCTGAGCCAAGATCTGGGCTCGGAATAACCCCACCTCACAACGATTTTTTTTAATGGTCTTCTCTTTGTTCTTTTCTCTGTTTGTGTTGTCCTTTCACAAGCTTGTATGTAACACTTCTTATGCTGTTCTTTTCCCAGTTGGCAAGCAGTGATTTCCCCGGCCCTGCTCCTTGTTATGGGTCTTCCTTTGAATTCTTCTAAGATTTCAGCAACAAAGTGATGATTATTTTTTTTAACAGAAGTTTGGAATCCAGGATGCAGATCAACTGCCAATAGTTTTAAAGGGGGTACCAATCTGGGCCTTAGCTACTTGTTATGGATCCTGTCCTGCCAGGTGCATTAAGCCTGATCCAAAGCCCTGTGTGGGTAATGAAAGAATTCCATTGGTTTCAATGGACTTTGCATCAGGCCCAAAGTGGCCTCAATGTCAGTTAATATCTATGGGAAATGAGAACGCTTGCAACTTCTCTGGAGCATCAGGGAGGAACAGATCCTAAATGAACTGCTGACGGCTCTTAGGAATCACACGAAAACTTTCTGTTGGTGACAATCCATTTCTCTTTCACATTTTCAGGTGTTTCTCTTCCTTTGTTCTTTATTATGAAGAATATTTGCACGAACCTATAAGTGCATTGTCTATAAGACTTTGTCGGCTCATGCAGTTTATTCCTAACCTCATAATTTTTATGGCAATTAACTGAGACGACATAAACAGAAGATTAAGATTTCAGGTGGAGTATAAACTACAGGAAATTCAGGAACCGGTCGCTTTCTTGAGAAATCAGAATCCTATATCTTCATTTTCAGCTTTGCTAATGAAGGAAAGGAAATGCAGAGAACATGACACAACATCACAATGGTTGAATTCTGTGATGAATTAGTATGGTCTATGTGCCTGATACAAGACTGAACCGTTTCTAACTGTGTCATAGGTGCTGTACTGCTAACAGCTGATGGAAATTTTTATTTAAAAGTGGCAAAGGTCCTGTGACTGGCAGCAAGAAGAACTGAGTTTTATCCCTATGAAGTTCCAGGGAGCTCTTGTGTGCAGCATATCAACAGTTGTTAAGTTCTAAGTGGCCCTGGATTTGTTACTACCTTCAAAGTGGGAGGAGACAGGATGGTTTAGGAGACTGGTAGTGGAATATGGAGCTTTTCACTTCTCCAGCATTTCCAAGAAGTCTTGGAATTTTGCACCATTTATAGAATTTACACTGGGCTTCAGTTAAGATATATGGTGGTACTGACTAAATATAGTTACCTTCTGATGCTTTTATTTGGCCAACGCACATTTAATTGGTGGTCTCACTCCAGTCCCTAGTGGTCAGATGTCTACAACAAAAAACTAGTCGTACACGCAAGTTCACAGTTGGCACTAAGTTGTGTAAAGCTGGTGGTTTCAGCACAGAGATGAAAGGGTGAATTGGCCTGGAGACTGGATTCCTTTCTCCTACATTGAGGTGGACTTTCCATGTTGATCTATTAGAAAAGGGGAGGTGGGGAAAGCTTGCAATGCCACAGCCCATGCTGTACCTCCTCCATGGCCGGTTTCTAGAATTGTCCCATCTGCCCCTTTCTTAGTATTCCTGCATAGTCACTCTCTTCTCCTGGGTCCCAACTGGGAGAAATGCATGATGTAAACAAAGAGCCGAAATAGTGATGTGTAAATAGAATTTTAAAATTTCCTTCACTTTTAGTAATCTGAGCTAGTGCTAGTAACATAAGTGAAGAAATGTGTGTGGCTACATCATGTGATTTTTTTTAAAGTTGGCAGTGGCACTTTAAAAGTGGGGTGGAGTATGAATTGTTTCTACTCTACTTTTCCAACATGCATTTCCAAGAAGCCTTGAAATTTTGCACCATCTACAGAGTTTACAAGGAGATTTATTTAGGGACAAAATCAGTGTGGTGGGAAAGTTTCTCTTTTTTGTCTCCCCCCCCCTTTAATTTTCATTTTTGTCTTACTTTTTAATCACCTAAAGTTATTTAAAAACGTCCTTAAAGCTGGGACTCAGGGTTGCCTGGAATGCCTCCTGCCAGCTGCAAAAATGCTTTGCTTACTGTTTCAAGCTGGCAAATAGACCTTCCCACTCAGCATCCCCTATACTCATTCCAAGCCCCAACCCATCTGTGCAGGTAGCTTCACCTCAAGGGGGCTCCCCGCAGCCTCACTCCCTGGCGCCACCTGGTGCCAGTTCCCCCTCCCTGCGCACAAACCACGTGTACCCCTCCTCCCCTTACAACCTAGCTATTTACTCCAGTGTTTTAAGCGGGGTGCCCAATGGGAGAGCAGGAGGTGTAGCTCCCGGAGGCTGAGCTCCAATCACCACCTGGGACAGCAAAGGGGAGGCGGGGCCGGACTTTCACCACGTTGGGTTTGTCCGCAGCGCTAATTAATTTTTCCAAAGGCTGGGAGGGCTCCACTCCAGCCCGGGAGCTTGCTGCCGCCGCCACCAGCCCTTCGCCGCCTCCTCTTCTGCACTGCACAGACCAGTCGCTGGGGCCCCTCCGCTGCAATAAAATGTTTGACGGCTCCCTCCTGCCTCTCTTATTTCCTTTCCTGCTGCTCTGGGGACTGGACACCGCCACAGGTAGCGCTTTTCTCTCCCCCTCCCGTCCCCCTTTCCTGACCCCGGCATCCCCTTCTCCCCTTGGCTCTGACAGCCACGGTGGCCCGGGACCGCGTGCGGGCCCCCTGCTGCGTTCGCCCTGGCAGGAGCACGGGGCGTGCAAAGGTTGAGCGTTGCAGGCAGGGTGGGCGGCGTGCCTGTGCAGCCCCCGGGGCTTGCCCCCCAGAGCGGCTGCCTGGCCGCGATCGCCGTTGGCAGGGGACGTCGCTCCAGGCTTTGGCAGTTGCTTTTCCTGGTCCGGCTGCGGTAACGTTTCATGGGGAAAGCGGCCGCCTGTCCCTGGTTCTGGCGTTCAACTTGCTCCGCTTCCCCTTCTCCCCGCGGGCTTTTATGGGGGCTGGTGAAATGCGATGCTTGCGGCTGCGTTAGAGAGACGTGTATTGCAATGAGACAAGTAGCGGGTTTAGCCTTCTTGCTTGGTTTTCCCTCTCCTCCTTCCCGGCACGCTTGGGCCTTGGAGAGACCGAAACGAACCCCCTTTCCTCCTCCTCTCGGCCCCACCGGCGGCGGAGACGTTCCAGGGCAGGAGGACTCGAGGCTGCAGCCCGAGGGCTGCGCGCAGGGACCCGGCTGCGTGGAGCAGGGCGCAGCAGGGGCGGGGGGGGGGGCTTGGTGCTTTAGGGGGAGCCCAGCGGAGGTTCCCGACTCCCCTAGGTCGCCCATGGGGCGGAGGCGCTAACGTGAGTGGCCCGTGAGCGCCTGGTGCTCGTGGGTGGGCAGCAGGGCTGAGGGCGGGACTGGCACCCCGGGGCGCTCTGGCTGCGGCGTGGGGGGTGCAGGGCTCCCGAGGGACGGGGTGACTAGCCGGGTCGCAGCGGGGATGGGGAGGGGAGTTTGCTGGGCGACCCCAAGGCGAGCCGCACTGCCCCCCCGCCGCCCCCGGGTATCCTAGCTGGGGTGTGGGGGGGGGGGGCTTAGCACCAGCCCCCGGGGCGCGAGTGACCCGGCCCCTCTGCTTCTCCCCCGCAGCCGGCGGCGCGGAGCTGGAAGTGGCCATCCCGCAGCGAGTGGCGCTGGAGAAGATCCACCTGCTGCAGCCGGCCGGGGCCGGGGCCGGGAGCAGCCCGCGGCGCCGGCGCTCGCCGCCCGAGGAGGAGGCCGTGCTGCTCCGCCTGCCGGCCTCCGGCCGGGAGCTCTACCTGCACCTCCGGCGGGACCTGCACTTCCTGGCGCGGGGCTTCGCGGTGGAGGAGCCGGGAGAGGCCCGGGCCCGCCGCCGGCCCCCGGCCGAGCAGCTCTGCTTCTACACGGGACACGTGCTGAACCGCAGCGACTCCTTCGCCGCCGTCAGCACCTGCGCCGGGCTGGTACTGCGCTTCCCGGGGGGCTGGCTCTAGGGACCCCCCCTGCACCCCCTCCGGCCTGGGGGGTCCCTGTCTGGGGAGGGGCTGGCTCTAGGAACCCCCCTGCACCCGGTCCAGCCTGGGGGATCCCTGTCGGGGGTGGGGCTGGCTCTAGGGACCCCCTGCACCCCGAACAGCCTGGGGGATCCCTGTCGGGGGTGGGGCTGGCTCTAGGGACCCCCCTGCACCCCGAACAGCCTGGGGGATCCCTGTCGGGGGAGGGGCTGGCTCTAGGGACCCCCCTGCACCCCGAACAGCCTGGGGGATCCCTGTTGGGGGAGGGGCTGGCTCTAGGGACCCCCCTGCACCCGGTCCAGCCTGGGGGATCCCTGTCGGGGGTGGGGCTGGCTCTAGGGACCCCTCTCCACCCCATCCAGTTTGGGGGATCCCTGTCAGGGGAGGAGGCTGGCTCTAGGGACCTGTCTCCATCTTGTCCAGCCTGGGGGATCCCTGTGAGGATGGGGCTGGCTCTAGGGACCCCTCTCTACCCTGTCCAGCCTGGGGGATCCCTGTTGGGGGGCGGGGCGGCTGGCTCTAGGGATCCCTCTCCACACTGTCCCGTCCCACTTAATTAATCCCTTTGTTTAAATGTCTTCATGCTGATGGAGGATTTCTGTCGTCTGACGATGCGATGGGTGGCAGCATCCCCCTGCTCTGCTCACTGCTCCCCCTCGCTCAGGTGCTCTGCTTGGATGGGAACACAGAGGTCAAAACCTGCCCTCAGGGAGGGAAGCGGCTCAGCAGCCAGATCTTGTCTTACTGACTTCCCAGCCGCCTTGCTCCAGTCAGGGTGGACTGAAAAGCCTCTGACGCTTCTGCCCTTTAGGACGTGTAGAAGTCGTTTGTGACAGGCTGCACTCTGCAGTAGTAGCCTTGATAAATCTCAGTACCGGACCGTCCTGTACTGCCCATCTCAGCAGCTAGTTACTTCTCCCCCAGCTGCTGACTGTCACCTGCCGTGTGGTATGTGATTGGCAGCTCATCTGGCCAGAACAAGGCTCAGTTGATTAATCTCTGTTCCTGCCACCTGACTTGCTGTGTGGTCTTGATCAAATGGCTGTATAAGAGCCGAGCATCATGAGCTGGAACTTGAGTCTATTTATTTCATCATCTTGTGGTTGCACTTACCCCTTGCAATGTTTACTCAAAAGAGTACAACATGAGTCTGGATTCTTTATTAGGCTCCTTATCTCCTCCCATTTCCTCCCATCAGCTCTTTCCCGACCAGTGCACATGCATATCTGCTTTTCTGCCCTGGAACGGCAATTTAGAGATTCCCGATAGCTTTGTCAGCGACAGAATAGCCCATGGAATAAACTGCTTAATGACATGAAGATGCTTTTTGCACATTGGGTGGCAGAATTTCTCCACCTAAGGATTAAGGGTTGTAGTTGGGTTTGTAATACAATGGGAGAGCATTGTGCTGCCGGTGAAACATGAGTTAGAAGCTGGTGTGGGGCCTCCTTTCAAAGAGAGGTGCATTGATAATCTTGGGGTGGGATGGCTACTTGTGCTGTTTAACTAGACCGTGCAATCCGTGGAATACAGTTGGCATTGCAGCTTAGCCATTCCCTTGCCCTTCAAGCAGTAAAAGGAATTCTTGTTAAGGATGGCTCTCCCGTTTCTTGATCTTTTGCCTTGGTCATTAGAGGTTTGAGTACTCGGGTGTTTGGGACATTTTATTGTTTTTTCATTAGTGTTGTTAACTTTGATTCCTGAAAAGAATAGGAACATTTACTGGGAGCCTTTGCTTATTGTTTCAAGTACGGATCTATTGGCAAACGGTTAATCTAAAGTGACTTGGAAGTAAGAATCTACTCTGCACATGGATTAAGCAGGGTTTGATGCTTTCCTTTGGAACCATATGAGGGCGCTGTGCCTCAGGTAAAAGACAGCATCCAAGATATTGAATATTAGCATATTTATGATTGACACTGTAAACTGAGACGTATACCACCAAAAGCTTCTTGATGTTTAAAACCGATATCTCTGGTTCTAGCTTTTCACGGACAGCTCTGAACGTTTGCCACGAAGCACGCTTTGTTAATCCCATTCATGAAGTGCGGGGCTTTTAAAGATACCTATTCTAGCATAGCTAAAAGGTACAACAGGCAGAGAAAAGAACTTTTTTGAAAGGGGAGTGTAGTTGTAGGCACAGTATTAATTGCCTGAGATCTGGGAGTGAGTGAGGGGGAGAGAAGAAAATTGGCATTATTCCCAGTGGAAAAGTTGGGGCAGGGGTGGTGGGGGGTGGAACTAGACTAGTTAATCTTTGTTCTCTACTCTGCAAATATGAGTCCTGATATTTCTAGGGCAGGTCTGAATTCTAAACAAGCGTCAGAATGATTCATTGGAGCTGCCTGACATTCGGTTCAGAAAACAAGTAGGTTCGATGGAGGACAGTGACATGGACACCAGCAGTCAAAACTGCTACTTGTTTACGTGGGTAAATTCAGGGGAGTTGCACATGCTTAAGCCACCTGTGCGTTTGTTGCTGGGAATGGTGGAGGCAAATCTATTGCGAGACAAAGTACATCAGCATCCTGGGATTATTCCTCCTCTCTTGGGTAAGGCCATGACGTTACTTTTCACCTAGTTAGCTTAGTAACAGCCCTGTGAAGTAATGAGGCAGTGACCACGGAGCAGGACACGAAAGCTGTCGTTTATGTAGAGGTTGCATCAATTAAACTTAAACTGGTTTTAAAACTGATTCAGTTAAATTCACGCAAAGCCCTGTGGAGACATTTTTATTTTAGCTTGAGTGATTTATTTCAGTTGGTTAATCAATTTAAGCTAACTTGATATAAACCAGGTTTGCATCTATTTAAGAGTACTCGTGTGTCTTTTGCATTGTTTAACTAAACCAAATTTTAAATTGTACCTCTAGTTAAACTGGTGCAGCCTTGTGTGTAGACAGTCCTTAAGGGCACTGAGAGGATGTGTGACTTGACTTGCTCAAGGTCATACAGGAAGTCCATGGTTATGCCATGTATAGAACCCAGGTGTTCTGATTCCCAGTCTTGGTTTTTAACCACAAGACCATCATGTGGTACGTCCCTCGGTCCGCTCTGCTTCCCGCAGCCCCCATTGGCCTGGAGCGGCAAACCACAGCCAGTGGGAGCCGCGATCGGCCGAACCTGCGGACGCGGCAGGTAAACAAACTGGCCAGGCCCGCCAGGGGCTTTCCCTGAGCAAGCGGTGTCCCAAGTTTGGGAAACACTGCAGTAGGTTGTTAATTTCAAACTGCCACCTAGACCTTGTCTGCAATAGAAAACGAGGAACTCATATTTTCCAGCAGTGCAGCTCTATGGATGACAGAAGTGGTGGAGGTTATAATGTAGATGAAACAGACCTGCTGTGTGCAGGGTTAGATAATCTGGTGGTAAAATCCCTGGCAGCTGATGTACACTGTTGCTCCCAGGGTTGCTGGTGCTTATACAGCCATGGGAGATTTCCTGAACATTGCTAGCGTAGGCCCAGTTGATAGGGCTTGTAGACGCTCAAGACGCCTTAAAAATAGCTTGAGCCTAGAATGGTTGTAACACGGTGTCATTGCCTAATGATGGTGCCAGTTGTGTTGTGACCATGTCCAGTAACCGTGCTACAAATTACGCGTCAGGTGAGTATAGCACGATTGGGACAAGCAGAGTACTAACAAAAATACAATCCCGTTTGCGCTGGGAGGAAAACTGAGCAAGAGCTGGATTCTGCGGTCACTTCTCGGAGGGCTATTGCTAGCAGTTTCCCTACCTAAGTTAGTTTTGGTTTGTTTATTTAAACCCTGCTGGTGCTGACAGTGTTGTTAATCCTTACGTGGGCCGTGGAACAGTTTCTGACTACAGGTTGTACCTGGGTTAGGGGAGGGTGCTAACCTGTGTTACAACCGAATCCGGCTGTAAAGAATGGGTCACCTAAGGTTCTGTCTGCACAGTAAAAAGCCCCATTTGGAGACTGTGCTTCCAACCTGGTAGCCCCTCTTCTCTTCCCATTCACCATTCTGACTTGCAGCGTACGCGGGACACACCTGTTGGTTTAGCCGTGTTCCTGAAATGTGCTAGGCTCTTGGACTTTGCAGGGCTGTACAACAGCTAGGGAGCATAGTTAAATACACCCTTTGGTCCCTAGTGCACTGCAGGACCAAACTGGTTTTTAGCTGTGTTGGGGAGACGGCAGTTTTTACGGCACAGACAGGCTAAGTTCTTGGCACTGTGGTCTAACCAGAGCTAGTGTGGTACTTAACATGGGGGTTTATTCCTCAGTAAAAAGGGTTGACTCATTTGCACAGGCAAGACCATGTGTTATAACAACACGAGTGGGGGACTGTTGAGTTTTTAAACATGTGCTCGGTAAATTTTGTAGGGTCCCACCTGGTAGCAGCCGGCGTCAGAGACAAGATAGTGGAATGGGGGACTGCTGGTCTCCTTTAGTGTGGAAATTGCAATGTTTGCTGCAGGCATCTGAGAGCTCTATTTATGCATTGATACTATGTGTAACATCACAGATCCAGTTAATCTGTTCTTATTCTGGACTGATCCCAACCCTCTAGCAGAATTTGGCAGAGCAGTGCTTGACAGCTGCCTTCCATTGTGTTTTTGTTACTCTCATGGTTGAAGCCATAGTATAGAATGGATAAAGCTTTTTAAATGCCAAGCTTTGCATATGTTAAGTGCCACACTGTCTTCCCTGAGTGCTAGCAGGCTTATCAGCTGTACAGACCCCCTTACCCCCACCCCCCAAGTAAAAGAAAAGGTGAACCCTGTCTGCAGGTGACTTTCAGTCATTCATTTGCCTTGTGGTGTCCAGCATGGTGGTATGTCTCCATTTGGAATTGGGAGTTTTCAAAGATTGTATTTTAAGTATTAATTCCTTCCCTTCTGGTTCCTGCCAGAGTCTCTGTGAACGGCTAGAATGAGACACTATTCATTCCACATTTGATTAGTATGTTTGTACTTCAGTGACAACATGCAAAGTATGCAGGGCAATGGTGAAGGTGGTTTTGGTTATGTGCGGCTTGAATTGTTGACAGTGTTTAAGTGATTGCACTTAGAGATGAACTGAGGATGTCATTTCTGTGGATTAGGTTTAGACTGACTTTTGGATCTCTCGTTTGACGTGGTGTCTGTTCTGGTTTAGAACCCACCCTGAAACCAGAAATCACTGGGGCAGGTTTGGATCCAGAGACTTGTCTGAATTACCCTTTGCGTGGCCCATTCCAAAATTTGGAGGCTGAGGGTTTGGATTCAGACTATCACTAGTTTAAATACACGTATTCCTGAAGCTAAGATGTAAGTGAAAGATTCAGTGTTTCCCTCTACCAGCATCATTTATCTTAATTTCCACACCGTATTTCCAGCCCCTTTGAGCTCAAGCAAGACTTTGTGCAGCGTGTTTTGAGCGGAGTAGATCAGTGGAAGCAGATTACCTATAGTACAAAAGCTGTCAAATAAAAACCATGAGGTCCCCATTGTACGATGAAGCAAAGTGATGGAGGTTAAAAGCTGGGAAACCGTCAAGGTTTTCCAGCATTGTCCTCCATATTCAGCAGAGAGAAGAGGACTTCTTTTCTTTCCAGCTCTACACACAAAAGGGGAAGAACAGCAGAGCAACGAGGCCATTCCATCTAAGCTTTGGAGCATTTTGCATGGGCCATTCTTCTTTAGATGGATGTGGACAAGCTTTGGCAAGTATGCACAAAAGGAGACGATAAAGTTTTCGGCTGGACACAGTTGAAAATGTGACCCAATCAGGTGAGCATTGTTCTGGAAATTTGAGTAGCGAGCTAAGGGGCCCTGCCCTTCGAGGGGCTAAACGTGCTCCGGTACTGTTGAATTCAAGATGAAGTAGTCAAGCTATAGTAGATAAGTTGCGAGAAAGTCTGTGCTGTTAGAGAAATGGAAGGGAATTTTTCTTCCCCAGCTTGCGTGGGAGGCGCTGCACGGGTGGAAATAATAAAACCAAATGCTGCTTGCTATAGCGTGATGGTCAGGACTTCTGAGCACCAGATGAAAGGAAGACAGTGCACCCATAAGTTAGCTGCAGTAGGTAGGAATATCGACCATGTCTATTGTTAGTCCTCCTCCCACCTCAATGACTTCCTCTTTATTGGCAGACAGGAAGTTGCAGGAGTAACTAAATGCCTTGGAAAGGCCATCAAGCCTGGGTGATGGTAGGGAGCGTTTGGTCTATTCAGCTGCTGGCTCTGGGGAGCCCAATCCAGAGGTTCGACACTAAAAGTACCCCAGCTGATCTCTTCTGGGGTGACAGTGGGATTGTAGGGGAAGGGGTGATCTCTAGGAAAGACACAAAGAAGGCCCCAAACAGGTGGGTTGAGGCCTGGTTGTGCAATGTGGAGTGACTGGAGAACTCGTGAAATTAAAACATTTCAGAGTCACAGCGGAGCAATTGGGAAGGGAGTCTGTCAGACTGTTTAAACCTGTGTGCAGGTCCCCGTGTAATTAATCTCCAATGCCTACTGAGCACTTGGGGCAAGGACGCCTCTGTTAAAGATTCAGCACCCCCCGCCCCTCCAGTTAAGAAAAAAGAGTTCCCACTACACATTTCTGAGACCCTCCTGCAAAAGGTTTGCAAGGTTGGGCTCATCAATTGTAAAAATCACCCTCTGAGAAATCCTCCCACAAAACAAGATGTCAGGTGGAACATTCCTAATTTTTCCAAAGGAAAAGAAAGCAAACTTCCTTTATTCAGGATGAATGATTAAAAAAAAAAAAGACATAAGCACAATTTAAAAAATCCTCTGCAGGCCACTTTTAAATGTATATTTTGTTACTTTTCTATGGGTGGTGTTAAGGGATACTCTGGTATTGAAAATGGTGGTACAAACAATGTGAATGCTGGATTGTATTAGCATGTGGTATGGACCAGAACCAAAAGCAGTGCACTTCTGGAAGTTTGGATTTCCATCTCTAATTAGCACCATTACGCTTTGGCTACTCTAGTATGCGCTGAAAAATCATCCACCCTTTCCTTACCTCTGATACTGTTCCATCAGTAATAGCTAGGGTCCTAACAAATTCATGGGCCGTTTTGGTCAATTTCACGGTCATAGGATTTAAAAAATTGTAAATTTCATACCGCTGGGCTGCTGCTGGCGGCGGCGCTGCCTTCGGAGCTGGGCAGCTGGAGAGCGGCGGCTGCTGGCTGGGAGCCCAGGTCTGAGGGCAGAGCTGCTGCCAGCCGCAGCGCAGAAGTGAGGAGCGCGTGGTACGGTGTGGCCACCCTTCCTTCCGTGCTGCTGCCTGCAGAGCTGGGCCCTCCTTCAGCAGCCGCCGCTCTCTGGCCATCCGGCTCTGAAGGCAGCGCAGAAGTAAGGATGGCAATATCGCAGCCCCCCTAAAATAACCTTGCGGCTCCCCTGTAACTCCCTTTTGGGTCAGGACCCCCAATCTGAGAAATGCTGGTCTCCCCCGTGAAATCTATGTAGTATAGGGCAAAAGCACACAGAAGACCAGATTTCACGGTGGGAGACCAGATTTCACAGTCCGTGATGTGTTGTTCATGACCGCGAATTCGGTAGGACCCTAGCAATAGCCAAAGATGGGAGCACGGCGGTAGCCAGGGCCTGGGGCAAGTCTGGACGACACAACGGTAGAAATGCTGGAGAATGGTCTTCGCTGAATGCCAGTGCTAGGTCGGCCCGCGCAGTTCATCGGTGGCAGTGTAATGGTGTGAGCTCTCCTCCAAGAGCGTAGTGTAGATAAGGGCTTAGGGCTTGTCTACACTTACAATGCTGCAGCGGTGTAGCTATGCTACCGTAGTGCTTCAGTGTGGCCACTACCTGTGCCGACGGGAGGGGTTCGCCCACTGGCGTAGTTAACGATCCACCTCCCCTAGAAGGGGTAGTTAGGTCAACGGATGAATTCTTCCAGCACCCCAGCGCTCTCTACACAGCAACTCAGGTCCGTTTAACTACACTGCTCGGGGGTGGATTTTTTACACCCCTGACTGCCGTAGTTAAACCGATCAACTTTTGTAGCGTGGACCCGGCCTTATGGCAAACAAGATACTGCGTAGACACCAGGAGGGTGATGAGCTACTGGTAGCAGAAGAGTAGATTAGTGTTAGCAGATGTTTCCTTGCATGAGTGATCGATGTGTATATGAGCCTCTGGGAAGCGGAGGCTGTGTTTGAACTCCTCATTGATCACATAAAGAAATAAGGAAGGGGATGTTTTCTGCTGGTGAGACATCTTGAGTTGATCAGAGATTGAAAGTTGGATAGAAGGCAAAGGAGGGAACCATTTATTGTTCCTGGGGTGTGGTGTGGCTGGGGGAAGGGTAGACGGCTTTTTATTTTGTTATTTGAATTGACTTGCAGTTCACTTGCATGCCTTGTGAGGGTGAAACTATTCCAGCCTTGCTACTAACTGCACTGAGTGGTTCTGTCAGTTGTAATGTCCTGTCACACTAATTGTAAAATCCAAGTTAGATTCATACCTCTGATGACAGTGAATTTCTAGAGCTTCTGTGGAACAGCAAATAAGCCCCCACACTGAATTTTTCTGTTCGGATAACTCTCTTGTCTCAGGTTTTTGAAGGCAGTTGGCTGATGGCTTCTTGCCTTCCAGCATACCCAAGCTCTGCTGTTATTTGATGTAATGACGTTGCTTGTCATATGCTATTGCTTACATATTTTCTTTGAGAACAGCAGCATAAAGACCACGGGAAGTATCCAAGATTGTGATCTCTTCCTCCCCCTCCCTCCCCCAATGTAAATTGACAGATACGAAACTTTATTTAATTGGAACGATTGAAGAGAATTCCACAGCCAGAGACTTGGGAAAACCAGCCCCAGCAGTGATGTTGCATTGTTAGTAACTCCAGAAACCAGCCCCCATTCCATGCCTGAGCTAGTTAGGGGTAGATTGTGCTAAGGGAAATTTAGTACAGCCTTGCTCTGATGCTGATGTCTCGTTTGAAGACTGGTGCAGTCAGTGGATTTGGAAGCATCAATCTGAACAACAGTATTTGTTGCAAAAAAACAAATTAATGAACTGAGTCAGTCAATAGTCAAGGCACTAGGTCATTATGTCCCTGAGTGAACCAGAAAGCCTTCAGCACTCCGTACCAGCAAATTTGGGGGAAATGGTAAATCTCTTTAGATGTATTTGATGGGCCCAATCCTGCAAACTTTCCATGCCTCAAACTCCAGTTAATAAGCTTGTAGGATTAGATCCTAGATTCCTTCTTAACTGGTGCCAGGGTAGAGACGTGTAGCTCTTTTCCTCCATAACTGAGAGGAAGGAGTTTTTGCAATTCCAAAGCAAATGTGAAACATAAGGACTTGCCAGTGGTTTAAATTATTTTTGCACTTGATGCCAGAACGTTGGGCTAATGTTAGGTGGTGATGAAACTGACTTCTTCTTACATATTTTTGGCCCCAGAGAAAATGGCTGGCATAGTTTCAGGAGCTCTGGTGTGGTTTTTAGTACCACAGCACCAGATTTACAGCCCTTCTCCTATATAATTAAAACCTATATTTAAAAAAAATAAAAGGGGTGGGGGTTGGGGCTGCCTCCCAGCAGGAAGGTTGGAATAAGGAATGCATGTAGTGAAGAGCGTCCTAGGGGAAGCTAGAGTTATTGCTTTCTTCAAAATGACCCTGGCAAAGCCCACTTTGTTATTAAAGATAAGAAGCCTGACTCTTCCGAAACTCCAGTGTGGAGCAAGTTACGTGAAACTATTAGGTGTTCTGTAGGACCCACAAATCACCGTAATTCTTGCACATAAATAGCACCTTCCATTTGGGAATCTCTCTATTTGTAGTGTGCATAGATGAACTTCCCCTCGGAGCCCTCCTGTGAGGTAGGGAAGTCATTGCTATCCATGTGTAAGGATTGAGAAGGACTGACCTGGGGCACCAAGGGGTTTTAAAGCCCAAGCTTTCGAAAGTGGCCTCTGATTTTTGGGAGGACTCCATGTTGGGTGCTCAGTTCTCTCCAATTCCTAGACGTTCTGTAGAAATGAGAGAGTTAGCAGCATCTAGCAGAAAATCCTTCCATGGGGATCCGGGGGCCAGACTCTGTCAATGGGATGGCCCAGGTGTAAGTGAGCACAGGATCTGGTGCTGTGTGTGGAAACACAGAATGTACGGTATGTATGTAATGTACATTTTAAATCACGTTAGTGCAGTCAGCGGTTGAATGTCCTGCACGAGCACGTATGTGCAGATCCCTTCTTTGGATGCTTGCCTGACTGGCATAGAACACATTGAAAAACCCATCTAGTCTCGCTTTCCCTATCCCGTGGCTGTTACATGTGTGCCCTGCAGAGAGAGGTGAACGAACGCCGGCTGAGCCCTTTTAAAGCTAACGTGCACCACAGGCCAATCTAGCATGCGCTGAATTTATAGGAGCCTTCCAGTTGACTCCAATAGAAGTTGGATCAGACCCTTAGTTGTGTAGCATACTTTCAAGGGATCATATCCGGTAAAAAGTCCTATTTTTAAAACTGTTTGTTTATTTTATAGTAATCAAAATAATTGATGAATCAGTGCAATGAAAAAAGTCGGTATGTATGATCACAAAACCAGATTGTCAGCACACCCCTTTTCTCCCCTGGGTTAGTAATCTCCAGCGGGGTGAGTAAAAATGGAGAGCGTTTTAAAAGATTTCGGCTTGGGTGAGATCCTCACCCTACTCGGTCCCCTCTGTGCCAGTTAAAGGGCTAGCATGGCTTAAAGGGGCTCCAGAAAGTACTGGATCTGGCTGGCAGAGGAGTCCCCTGATGCAGGAAGTGTGGAAGACAGACTTGGAGCACCCCCTCGCAAACCCAGCATAAGAGTCTGGGCTGGTGGCAGGGCTACTGCAAAGACTTGGGGCTGTGCCGTGGCCCTGAGGGCAGCCTGGGGAGTCTGCTCTTATTCAGACAGACCCCAGGGCTGTCTGTGTTACTCCAAGAGCAGCAGAGAAGCTCATAATTGGGAGGACACAAAAGTGATTTAAGCCACCCTAATCTCTCCTTCCCTAGGCTGTCAGTTCTGCGTCGCACCTCGCAGAATCGCAGCAGGTAGAATCTCACCCGTCTTCTACTTCTGGTGTTTGTTGACTTGGTTGCAGTTTGTTCAGCTGGGGCAATGAGAGTAGCCGAGTAAGGCTACTGTTTACGGGCATTTTTTGCTGGCCTGGCTCTTGTGAGCTAGCAAAGACCGTTCACTAACCATATTGGCGACTGGGTCAATCCCATTAAAAGAACTGGTTTCACTGAAATCATCAAAATAATCGTTTTGATTATTGTTCACAAAATGTAAACTTTGGGGCACAGCCTGCCTGAGAATGCCGCACCCCTTTGGAATTGTGTGCTCTGGTGTGGGACCGGTGTGTAGCTTGGTTGTCTGTCGGGCTGCACCAGCCCATTTCTGGTAGAATTTTCAGAAGGACACAGAGCTGAGTATTATGGAAAGAAGACCTAAATATTGGGTTTCTTCAGCTTTCATGACAAGTCATGCCTGGCGCTTTTCCTCCATTGATCTCAAAGCACTTTACGAAGGAGTTCAGTATCATTAGCCCCATTTTAAGGATGAGAAAACTGAGCACAGAGAAGCGAGGTGAGTTACCCAAGGTCATGCAGTAGTCCAGTAGCAGACCAGGGAATAGAAGCCAGGTCTTTTGAGTCCCCGTCCAGTGCTCTGTCCACTAGGGAACACTGCAGATAGGCAAGGCCATGTTCTGTGAAGAGGAATGTAGGAACTAACTTGTCTGCTGCAATGGACGTCACCTTAACCTTGTGTTCTGGAAATGAAACAAAGAGGATCAAAGACATATAAAACGTTAGCATGTAGATAGTGGTGATCAGATTTCATAAGTAGGGAAATCCACTCTAATGTCATGCATGAGAGATGCAGCTCTTTCCGTTTATAGGAGTGGGTGTGGGGGGTTCATTCTGAGTAACAGTAAATGTACAAACTTAGTGTTTCAGATAAAGTCCAGCAAAGAAAAGCCAATGGGAGTTTATTACTGGCATCTTCAGAGTTGTTAAAAAAAAAAGATCCCCTGACCATCTGGATGTGTGTCTGACGCATATTCAGCTTTACCCAAACCGTAAGAGGCCTCATCTCTTCCATTATCATCCACCAAATCTTTTCCCTTTCCCCAGCTCTGGCCTCCTGACTCATCCAACACTTGTGCCCTTTCCAGCGCACTTGGCTCTTTGGCTGATCCACTAGCCTGTACTTGGTGGCTTCCATTTCGACCGCCCCCCCCTTACGGTTCTCTATCTTCTTAACCTCCAGTAGCGTCCCCCCCGCCATTCCTCGCCCAGCTATTGCTGGTACTCCACGAAACACTAGACCAGTTTGCTAGGTGAGAATCTGGCCCTGTATTTATACTTTGGGGACTCAGTTGGTTTTCTAGCTTTTCTGAACCAGTTTGTGCATCCCACCTCTTCTTGTCAGAGACTCCTCTAGCTCCATAGTTTAATATATCCGAATATTAAGAAGTTTTTTTCCCGATGTTCATAAAGTGTTTTTATAAAAATTTTAGGAAAATGCATATGTGTGCTCCCACAGCTTCCAAAGGAACAGATTCTTCAGTCTGACCTTTGTGTTAGCTGCTAAATACTTTGAGGCAGGGACCATCTCTTTGTTATGTATGTACAGCACCTAGCACAATGGAGCTTCTAGATGCTTCAGTAATACAAATAATTAATACTCTTACCTTCCACTTAAACACACAAACAATGGGTGGAATCTATGGGCTGCCTCATGCTGATGAGACTAGATGATTGTCTTGGTCCCTTCTGGCCTTAAAATGTATGTATACTCACAAATGAGCTTGAAAATGCATTGCTGTGAAGCGATCTGGTGGGAATAAGAAAAACGCTGAGCACAAAGAGATCTGGGAAATACAAATAGTTAACATGCCAAAGGAACTAATAATTTTTCCCCTATGTGGACAGGTTGGCTATATCCAGATTGGAACAGAACAGCTGCTAATCCAACCTGTCAATATCTCGGAGACCTCGTTCAGTGGAAGAGAGCATTTCATCAGGCACAAACGATCCCCAAAATCCAGCTATCCTGCTAAATCCCGGGTCCCTGACCAGCCCTGCAAAGTCATATCAGGTGAGTTTGAGAAAAGGCACAAGAGATCAACTGCGTGAATGCATTACGGTCATGACTGTTGTTCTGTCAAAGATCTGTGTTCACCGGTGCTCCAGCTCTGAATTTTAGGACAGTAAGAGGTAGTGATGAATGACATGTGGTGATGGATCATTCGGGCAGAGAGTGTTTAAAAGTCAATTATGCGAATACAAATATAAATAGACCCATATGCTGGGTATCCTTTAAATAGTTTAAAAAATAAATATGGTCTGAACCTTTGCTTAAATGGGTTTCTTTGAGTTACACTGTAATGAGAGGCTATGAAGAGTGATTATAACAGGCTAGAGAATTAGGACCCCTGGTTTCTATGCCTGTCTCCCAGCATTCTGACCTTGGACAAATCTCTTAACCTCATTGTGTCTGAGCCTCCTCCTCTCTAAGCTGGTTAGAATAATACTTGCCCGTGTCACGAATGTGGATGCTTGTGAAGTGCTGTGAGAACCTGATTGAAGGCACTGTACAATGTTCCACTTTTAACGGGCTGATCTTACAGCATTTTAAGTCAATGGGAGTTTTGTCAATTGATGTCGATGGGAACAGGATCAGGCCCTGCCTGAGAAAACACTCTCATTTACACGCCTAGCTTTGTCATTTATTTATGAATGCCGAAGATTCAAAGGTGCCTCTTGCAGAGAGTGATCCCAGGGAATTGTTTGTAGGAAGGAAGAGGTGTATTCCATCCCGGATGGTGCCGTTAGAATTTGAAATGCATAATCGGACTATCTGGTAGGGGGCAGAGATGGGCAGAATTAATTTTTGGTAAAAATTGTACGAGATCTAAAAATATTCAGTTTGTCCTTCACGCATTTCATCTGTCTGAATTCAGACTGTTGGAACAGCCAACCGTTAATATAAACAGTGATGCAAGTCATGCAGCCAGATGAGCAGACTTATTTCTCATTGAATTTGTAAATGCTTATGTGAATCTGAAATTGCCAAGGGTAGTGTGAACCCAGATTTCACACCTGAAATCTGGCTTGGCTTTGGTTCCTGACACTTGATTTTTCAGCGTGACCTTCTCAGCAAATTTTGGCTTATCTGTTTTGGGAGTAAAGATCTTTTAAAATGGCTGCTCACAAAAACTGGTTTCCTTTTGATCACTTAAGATAAATGAAATGACCTATTCAGATGTCCCACTTTCCTGGAGGTGAGCCTCAGGGAGCTTCCTGTCTCTCTCTAGCCCTGTGAACCCAGGCTGGAGCTCCGAGTGCATGTGATGGACTCCTCCTTTGCAGCAGCCTCCTTAGCAAACAATTTTCAATGCCTCTGTATTTGTATCTTTGGAGTCAGTTTGGTGTGTGTGCATGTGTCTATATCTTCTGTGGGGTTTATAGGCTTTAACTGGAGGATAGTGTCTGAACCAGAACCCCAATCCGACCCCCTGGGGATGATGGTTATTTGAAATCAGCCCTAGATCTGGCTCTTGTGAATGGAGCATATCTCTCTAAGGTGCTGAACCCGACTCCTAGTGCCCCTTAACTAGTTGGGGTTTGGATTCTGAACCCAAATTGTGTTCCTCATTCCTATCTCTGGAATCCCCATATACATGGATGACTGAGGGAGGAGAGGGTCTGCTGAAATCACTGGGTGTTCGGGAAGTTGGGAATTGCCAGTCTTTGATGATAACAGAGTGGGATAATGTTAGAACTATTTTTTTTATTAAACAAAAAGAAGGACCGAAGAGGATGTAATTTATATAAGCAACAAACCCCAGGTTCTCCACTGGGATAAGAGAGAGCAAGAATCTCATGTAATCAGTGGCACTTGTGTTCTTAGTTAACATTTCTCTGCCTATTGATGTTCCCCCCGCCCACTCTCTTTCCTCATACCCCTTTTTCACCTCTTCAATCACCCCAGAGGAATAAAAGCCAAAAGCTTGGGTAAGTGTATCCACTTGGAGAGTTTTGTGCCTATGAGCCCCTGCAAATCTTCTCAGCCTTTCAGTATGTAGCAGCTGTACTGAAAACATTGAACAAATGCAGCTGTTCCCACTGCCCGTCTTCACCTCCCCGCCCCCCAGTTCTATTTTTTGTTGGATGTTAATAAGAAAACAGCTGGTGATATTAAAATACCCTCAGAGATTCCAAGAAGATGTATGAATGTTTAGTGACCATGTCCTGGCTTCTCCCATTTTTAAGACCCAGGGCCAGATCTTCAGCGAGTGTAAACTGATGTAGCATTGACTTCAGTGGAGCTCTGTCCGTTTACACTAGCTGGGGATCTGTCCTAGAAGGCTGAACACACAGATTTCTTGCATACTCTGCCAAGCCCGGTCTCGTTTCATGAGCGGCACTATGCACTATGTTCCTACATGTTTTGTTCCCCTTACCTCTTCCCCTGCTCCCCATCATTCCTGATCCCCACTTCTTGTACTGGGTGAACTCTGTGCTGGGTGGAGCAGTGGCAGACAACTGCTCGTGCTGTGTGCACTCTTTTACGCTATGTTGCTGTGGGGCAGTCAGGGAAGCAGTAGACGTGGGAGTTGAGGGGCTCAGGAGTAGGGTTGATCAGGTACTCTGGGCAGAGTAGAGAAGAGCAGGAGCTGGAGCTGCTATGGGACATTCAGGGAGGTGGCAGCCATGGAGGTCACCGATACTGAAACCAGCAGGCTGTAGGAAAGGCAGTTGCGGTTAGACTTGGGGAGCTGGAGGGATTGTAGTGAGGTGGACAGAGGGCCTCAGAAAGTTTGCATATCCTCTTGTTAAAGGATGCCGCGTTTGGGGATTTAACCTTTGGACGTTAGCTCATTAATTTGGATTGTCTGGTCAGTACTGGTTGCTGATTGTTGACAGAACGCGGTTTCAAGCAGAGACCCTGTTTTCTCTCGTGTGTTGTATAGAGCTGAGCTCTTACCTCGCCAGCGGCGGTTGTTGTGATGGGTTCAGACCCCAAAGCCCTGGCTCCAAACCCCCTGAACTGTGGGGAGAGCAAGAGCTGGATCGGAATTTGGCAGCTTGGGATCATCCCTAGTGAGGCTGACATGTCTCATGCCAGAGGTTGCCCTTGCACGTGCAACATTTTGGACCTCTCAGGCTTTCCAGAAAAGATTTGACAGCTACGTGCTGTAGTTACTGCATCTCTCTTACTTACAGCAAATGCAATATTTACTAACACCGTATAAAATATGATCATCCATAGTTTAAACTGTGCTTGTCAGGAAAACAGCCTGCACATTACAACTCATTAGTCAGCTACACCTTCATTCTTCTAGTCCACTGAGACGCAGTGGGCTGCCACTGCAAAATTAAAGCCAGTTCTGCATGGTGCAGTGCTCGCTTCACTCATTTGCTCCATTGGAGTCCAGGGAGCGCAGAACTTTGCAATACTGGGCTCCTTGTTTATTTACAGCCTTTTGACGGTGATCAATACCATCGTATCTGAGCACCTTGCAGACCTCTGCGAATCTACCCTCACAACGTTCCGGTGAGGTAGGTCAGTGTCAACCCCATGAGGGAGATTAAGAGCCTGATCCAAACCTGTTGAAGTTGATGGAAAGTCTCCCATTGACTTAATGGGCTTCGGATCTGATCCTAGGTGACCTGCCCCAGGTCACACAGGGAGTCTGTGACAGCTGGGAACAGCCCCAACCTCTTGAATCCCAGTCCTGGACGTTGACCACAAGACTGTCCTTCCGCTCTGGCAAGGTTCATCTTGTGTTCCACATTACGGGACTGAGTTTGCAAACCTGCCAGATGGACATGCAGCTCAAATGTACAATGTAGGAATCTTCTACTGGTTCAAGCAGCCACTGCCACAAGTTGAATGTCAGAAAATAAAGGAATTGCTCATGGGCCTTTCTGCTAAAAAGCAAACTCCTGAATGTTTTTCATTGTTGCAGGAAAGAAATGTAAGTCATGGTTGTTAATAGGCTTAGCACACTAATGACCTAATTGACTTCTGTCTGGTTTGGATTAACTTTTGTGCACAAGGAGTTTAGAAACAGAAAAAAAAAAATAATCCTCTCTGCCACACCGAGGTCCGTTCCTAGTGAAATGGCATGGAAAGGATATGCGAGCGGCTTGCTTCCAAGCTTTCTCATGGGAATAAAAGACCTCATTACTAAGAACTGGAACTAAGGAACTGTCCAGATTTCCATTAGGGACCCCAGTTTGCTTGTAACTTGGCTGTCAAATATCACACAGGCTGACATTTGGCATGCACGGTCAGAGACTGCAAGTGTTTAAGAAATATGTTTAGACACTATACATTTTATATATACTCACATAGTGTGGAACTATATATTGTGTATACATACCAACACTCACGCCTGTGTAAATATGAATTAAAGGGTTTATTGTTTTTAAGCTCTGGGAGTGCCATGTTTTTGAATATTTACCAATTCTTAGTTGTTTTTTGTGTGTTCTTAGAACTTATCAAAGCTGCTCTTTTTTTTAGTTTTTCCTTCCGAACCTTTGTAACTCGGTGGACAGTAAAGTGAACTAGCGCCACTTGGATTATTATTTTTGGGGGGGGGGGTAAAAAAATAAGTAAAGCTTCAGATGATAAGGTTTTAAATAGTACTGATTTTACCTCTCAACGTTTCAAAAGGGTAAAGCGGGATGGGTCCTGCTCCCAGGGAATGGGAGGTCTTGGGGGAGGGGGGGGTCTGGTGCTGCCCCCCAGGAGGGAGGCCTGAGGCGGAATGGCAGAATGAAATTGCTCTATGCTCACCCCATAGCGGCGGCTCCTGTCTCCTGGGGCTGGCTGGGCTTGTCTCCTGGAGCCAGGCTTTGCTACCTGGCACGGGGTCACATTGTAATGCCATTGAGGTTTGGCCCGGCTCCCCACACCCCATGCTGGAGGGTCGGCTGGGCTAAATTTGAGTGAGCGGCACTGCAGCCTGGGGCACATATTCAAGCACCACTCCCTCAAATTTGGCCCAGCTGCCCTTCTGTTAGTGGGGGTTAGGGCCAAACCTGAGCAGTGCTGTGACCTTGCGCACCAGGGGCAAGGTTGCAACACCTGGAGCAGGGAGCCGAGCCCAGCCAGCCCTGTGGGACAGGAGCCGCTTCAACTGGGACAGGCGGTTTCGGGGGTCAGAGCAGGACAGTCCCACGAAACCCGGGACTGTTAGGAGGTATGAATGACTGATCATACACGTGGGTCCACAGGACTGTAGCCAGTGCAAGTAGATGCCAGTGGAAGGATTCCCACTGGCTGCAATGGGCCTGTAATGTGTTAATGTACTCACCTGTAAAGACACGTGAGCTGGTGGAATGGCTCCTGGGGGACGGGGAGTGCGTATAAGAAGAAAGCAAAATAAATTAATGTAGAAGAAAGGGAAAGCAAAAATGCCCTATCTGGGGGTTCACCTGTGTGGAACCCAACCTTCCCAAAGGCACTGTCCTTTGCCTCCCAAACAGCAAATGCGTCATCCTTTGCCTGAGGATCTGTGCAAGGGGCAGAAGGAAACTGAGCTGGACTGCTCCCTGGGGACTTTGTAAGGGTTGTCATTGAACATCTGTAAAATGTCACCTTTAGTCCAGCTGGTGTCAGTGACGCTCCCACAGGCTACACTGCACAGCTGACCAATGTTCCTCTTCTGAGAGGCACCGGGAGCCAAATTACTCCTGGAATAACACGTGGAGGGGACAATGGCCAGTCTGAATACTGGCCCATGTTGATGCTGCATTGGCAGTATGCATGTGCCCTGTGTTCTTAACATGGCTTGTCTAGAGCATCTAGTACATAGATAGGAAAGCGTGCACATGGGCATCTATTTACTCATGCATTCCTGTGTCATCCACCATACTCCCTATGCCCAAAGTGTTGGGCTAATCATGGCCCCCAAGATTTATGCATGGAACACCTCATCCTGAACAGGAGTGGGGGCTTAGTGACGCCCCCAGCAGCATCTCCATTCCCCACCCACCCCAGACCCCATGCAGGACTATGTAGTGGACAAGGAATGGGCATCGTGCAAGCCAGGGAGAGGAAGGGGTAGGGCTAGGGGGGACCAATAATCCCCCTTCACCAGCCCTGTGATGCTCACGGTGGAAAGGTAATATATTCTCGGGCTTTATTTTCCATGGCCTTTTCTCTATGGGACTTCCCCTTTAGAAGTGGGTCCACTGGAGCTATGCTCCCAATGACAAGGGTCAGAGGTGCTGCAGAGTGCCGTGGGCTCCCACTGATTCCCTTTCTCCCCTAGGATCCATTGGGTTGGTGGGCAGCTCTTCGATCCATCTTCCTCTGAGATGATAAGGGAACAGTCTACAAGATGGAATCTTGTGCAGGTTCCCCCTCCTTTTGCCGCTGGCTCTCCTGGCTTTTCCTATGCTGGGGAGTAATTTGGCCCTCTATGTAGAAAGTTAATCTAATGTTGTACACTGCAGATAGAAACATCTTCTTACCCTGGGCCTAATTGTATAGGGGTTAGATGCAGAATTCATGTATGGAGCAAAACCTTGTTATAATGCCCTGATCTATGCTGTCATTGCTACACCAGGGTGGGGGGCATCCTCTAGTGGGCGGCACCAGATGGTTGAGCCATTTTCTTAACAGCTTGCTTATTAATGTTAATAATTTGGGGCTTATAACTGCTAGTGTGATACAATCAGGTTCTGGGCCCTGTTTTGGTAGGCACGATAATAATGAAAAGATGGTTTCTGCGCTAAAGAGCTTACGTCTATGGCAACGGTGGATACAGCCTCCAAACCGGAAAACCGCAGCACAGCAGAGAGATGGTTCTGATGGATGCAATATGTCGTGATCTCAGCTGCCTAGCCCGTAACCCGTCTGTTCTGTCATTGTTTGCCTTTCCCTAAAGTTCCGGTTTGTGGCCTTCGGCATGGGAAAGCCAGTCGGCTTAAGCAGTGACTGTCCTGTTGAAATACAGGACAAAAGTGCAATAACATTTCTGCCTGCCTCTTTCAACACCCCCAAATGTAGCTACCCAGTGGTGTCACCTGATCAAAATTAGCCTTTGCATCAAATTTTCAAAAGCACCGAAGTCCCGTTTTCAAAAGTGACACAGACACTCGGGTGCCTATGGCTTGTCTATACGGTGAGTTACAGTGTAGCAAGCCAGCAATTCTACAGTGTGCTCTGTAGTAACCGTCCCTCGTGGATAGTGCTACAATACAGTGAAAGTCCCGAAGTATGGCTTCGCGTACTACTAGACCTCACTGTGTAGACAAGTCCTTAGACTCCTTGAAAAATCGGTTGTATTTAGGAGCCTACGTGCCACATTTCTGCAGGATTTTGCTTCTTCAGCTCTTGGAGCTTTTGAAAAAGTTACCCTTTCATATCAGCCATTAGGTATTGTATGAAGTCTTTGTGAACCCTCAAATGGCAATATAAAAATTAGGCTTGTGCTAGACGTTATTTTAATATTTATTTATAGTCTCATTACAGTTATTAGAGAGGGGGCCACAAACATAACACATTACATATAATGAGCCAGATCCTAAGCTGGTGGAAATAGGCCTATTCCATTAACTTCAGTAGCACTACACCGATTTAGACTAGCTGAAACCCTGGCTCAATGTATTTGGCATATTTCATATGCCATCAACAATCCAGTGCATGGGAAAGGATTTTCTCAGGGTTTCTTGGAGGGACGGGAAAAATCCATGTTAAAAAGATAGAATCTAACCACATTACGAAAGCAAAGCAGTCTCTCTTAACCAGCTCATAAAATGTTCTGTTTCTTCAGGAAATGTAAAGTTCCCTGATAACTTTTCCAAAGGTCTCTGGTGATGTATTAAGGTCTCTCTAAGTCGAAGGGACTTGATATAAAATACAGCCCAGGAGCATGAAAGAGAGCAGATTGTCTTTGGATGAAAGGTTATTATTTAATGCTTCCGACACAGACCCCATAAATTACTCCTAAATGCAAGTCTGTCTTAAAACTCATTGTTCAGCTTAAATGAACCACAGATTTCATGTAATGCCCACAAATGTGCTGCATGGAGAGCAGCAAATAGAGGAAAAACAAAGAAAATCAACATATTTTTATTCACAAAATAACAATGGGGTTTCTTCCCACTTTCAGTTTTTTGCAGTCCAATTGAACAGCGGTGGTAATAGTTTAAATAGGTGCTAGTCTTCAGGTATCAAATGTGTGGAACGTCGTCCTCAAACAGGTATACGTTAGTCACATGATGAATTTCCCCATCTTTAATCAGTGTCTCTTAGCTGTGTTTTCTCTGCAAGTTTGACTTGGTCTGAAATAGCAGTTGTTATGGCCAAAAAACCAAGTGCACTAAAAATAGAGAGATGTAATGCAACCTGTGTTAGCCCATATTAGGAAGCCTCTGCTGAAATATTAAAAAGAAGATTTCAACGCTAAGTAGTGCTGAAGGTTTAATTTAATTAAATGTTTGCAGGCATTAAAAGCATTTACATTAGCGCTAACCAGATCCTGCAAACCTGGTGAATAGCTCTAGTGAGTTCTTCAGGGCCCTAGCTTTCTGAATAGCAATTCTGGAGCTGAACTAACATCAAGTCAGAGACCCCTTCTTGTTGGTAAATACTGGTCTTAGGACCATTCCACCACTGGTTTGAGAGTGTTTCTTTTCCATTAGCTGTGGTGTAGGTGACTACAGTGCTGATCCATGTTGTGTGAAACTCCGAGCACAAGTACAGCAGTTATAATGCAGAGCAGGGAGCGGCCCTGCGTTCTTGTCCCTCACTGGACAAGTGCAAAAGAGAAGCAAACAGATGACATCCAAATATAAGCACTGTGTAGATTCTTTCCCACCTGCTGGGGATCTGGTCAAAGCAGAGCTCTTCTACAACCTTGTTCTGCTCCTAGTAAAAGTCACCGTGAGATTCGTTTGTAGCTTAACAAAATTTAAACGGGCAGGTGCTAATGAGCTAAAAAGTTGGGTGACATAGTCCTTTATTTCAGGATCCTCCTGTTCCTCCTGTTGTCCCTCTGAAGAGGAAGGCAGTCAGGTGGATTGTAGGAAGCTACTAGATATTGCTTAGCATTTTAGTTGAAGGAAGATTCTGTTAATCTCTACATCACCATAACAAAAGCATCGCACCTAGGGAATAGAGCCAGGGACTGGGAATCAGGATTCTCCTGGATTCTAGTCCCAGCTAGGCCATTGACTCATGATCTTCAGCAGATCACTTGGACTAATCTTGGACACCTCTATTTTGGAGTGGCCAACACTAGAACACCTCTGAGGTGATTTTTTTCCCCCCTCCTCCCCAGAGGATCTTAACAGCTGCAGCTTTCTTTGTTGTTTGGTGTTATAGGTGCTGGGCCCCCTCGATGTCTAATATTGGGCATTGTAAAACAGGCACTCGGAATCAAAGGCCATTTTGAAAATTTGGAGCGTAATCTCTCTCTTTGAGGCCCAATTTCCGTATTTGTAAAATGGGGCTAATAATACTGAGCTGGCAGGGGCGTTGTGAAGCTTAAATTGGCTCTGGAAAGTGGCTTCATAAATTGGCAGCTTCTTTCTCAGCAGATCTGCTGCCTGTGTAATCCTACATATCTGCTTACATTAGGGATTAAAAATAACTATTACGCTAGTGCTCCAGAGCCAGCACAGTTATGGGGATTCACTTCGGGCTTGTGCAGAAGAGGTGTTATGTTTCACGTGCAGGGCTTTCAGTTATATCGCTGTAGCTCCAGGGGAGGTAGCAGGGTGGCAGAGTTGCAGTCAAGGGGACCAGACTCTGCCCTCAGTTATAGATGTGTAGCCCTCTTCTGGCGCTCTCAGCCCCAGCAGGAGTGATAACAGGTCAGCTGTAAGAGCTCAGGCTGAGTTTGTCGGGCTGACATTTGCAAAAAGGCTCTTCGTAAACTAAGCACGTTTGCTGAAGACTCACTAAGACAAAATAAACCTGGAACCCCATGATGTCATTTTTGTGGTAGTTTTTCATGGCATGTTAATATTGGTTAAGCACTTTGAGATCCTTTGCTCTAAAGGCCTGTGCAAGTATATTGTTTGTTTGTTTTTTATTATTGAACTAAATTCTTCACGTGTCAGATGTCTAGGTTTGATGTTTCATAGGCTGTACGCTCCCAGCGGATTGAACTTTGGTTTTTTTTGTGTTCTGCTAGCTCCCAAAAGGCTCCAGCCAAGATTGTCTCTTACTGCATGTCTGTGCAGTGACCAGCGCCACCTCTGCCCCCAAACAATTTACAATCCAGTTAGATAGCACAGACGACGAGTGGGAGGGGAAACCGAGGCACAGAGACGCGAAGTGACTTCCCCCAGGTCACTCAGCAGGCCAGTGGCAGAGCCAGGAATAGTTGTCCACTAGACTATGCTGCTGCTCCGTATTAATTTTAATACGTCTCCCCTGACTGTGGGATGTGTTTCTTGTTGGATCGAGACCTCCAAAGAAAACCCTGGTGGTATAGGAAGAAGGGGTGATGGTAATTCAGGCTTTGGCAGCCTTTCCTCCAAGCCTCTGTCGGACCATTGATCCAATAATATATTAGGGGACATTGTGCTCACCGAAGTGCGGTCCTTTAGATGAGTCATGAGGACGAGGTCCTGATCACATGTTGCTGAAGATCAATGGCATTTTGTCAAGAGTAAGGGTGTTAACTTTGGTGTTCTGGCCACGTTCCAACTTGGGTAATGAGTCTCAAGAAAATTTCTTTTGCAGCTTTAAGTTGGGTTGCAGAGTCCATTACTTCCTGTCACAAACTCTTGAGTGCTGCTGTGTTCCCCCTCAGTCAGTTGCCAGTGAAGTGACGTGTATCCCCCAAAGTGCTGTACAAATGAGGATGCTTTTGTGAAGTGATTTGTGCTGAAAATTGCTGTGTAAAGAAAAGTAATAGCTTTGATTGTTTTGGTGGGGGAGATGTAGTGATCTATTCTCCTAGGGCCTAATCCTGCAAATTCCTGAGTGCCCTTAGCTGCCATTGCAGTCAACAAGAGTTGAGGCTGTGTGACACTCTGAAGAATAAATTGCTTACTCTGCCAAGCGTGAATACACAAATCAGCTGGCACCAGACCTGTGACAGAGAGCAGAATTAAAGCTGAGAGTTGTGGAGGTGCTGTGTTTTTCCCCACCCTCCTCAGCCCTGTCCTTTCACAAACAGGAGAGGTAACAGGTGGGAGTGGGGTAGGGTGATCAGCTTGACCTGCATTGTGTGTCCATTACCCAGGGGGAATTTCCTTTTTCTGCTGCCTTCTGCACTAGCAGAGGGGACTCCAGGCACAACACAACCAACAAACTCTTTAGTTTGTGTGGGGAACGATGCACTGGAAATGATATTGATGAAGGATGATCGTTAAAACTCACCTTGGCTGCAGCGAGCCGTGTGACTCTGTGAAGCGTCAGCTGGCCAGACCCAAGGTTTGAAAGCAGGTTTCCGATCCCAGTGCGTGGGGCAGTTTGTGCCGAGTGTGTGCATGGCAGAGGTGACGAGGACTCAGTCTTCCAGTGGGAGGTGAGCATGGGGTCTGCCAGCTCCTACAGCAGTGTCGGAGGGTTTTTTCTGAATCGCTGTTAATGTCCGCTTTCCGCAGCGGGGGGGAGGCCCGGGCGTGTGTCTATGTAGAGTTCATCAGGTTGCATCCCCTCTTACGGCTCCTCCAGAACCGCTTGCTGAGGTGCTGGCTGCATTTTCCTTGCAGCTCCTCCATGTACACACACCCCCCATCCATGGTCCCACAAAGTTGCAAGGCCTCCTTTAAGGACAGGCGGTTGGTGGTCAGGCCTAGTGGTTAGTCAGGAGCCTAGAACCAGAGCCGGGGTCAGAGTCAGGGGCCGAGCCGAAGGTCAGAGCCGAAGCTGGAGTCGTGGTAGGGTGTTGGAGCAGGGACCTGGAGCGCAGCAGGAACTGGGAACAGATGGAGGCCTGGGATAAGTAGGACAGGAACCAGGAAGGGAGGCAGGGCTCAAGAGTCAGGCAAGTAGGCAGCGTCCACAGTCCCACCCAGGCAGGGTTTCACCTAGTTGCTCAGACATCTTCCTGCGCCTCTTTTTGGTTTAAGTGGAGCGTCCCAACCAGCCGGTGGGACTGGACGTCTCCCCCAGTCAGGAGCTTTGTGGGTGGGGGCCCTTTGCAAGCTAGAGCTTCGCTGGCTTACTTCTCCACTGGTTCAGGTGAGCTGCTGGGTGACGGCCGTGGTCTGAACACTGCCTGGGTACCTGTGGGCCTGAGATCGAGGCCTGCGATCCCTCGTACCTCCTCGTCAGGCCCACCTGTTACCTCGGATCTCCTGTCGGGTCTCTGCTCAGCGTCCCCTTACAGTTCCCTGATTTTCAGCCTTTGCCCCTTACTCCTGTTCCTGTTTTTTCATTTGTTGCCCCAAGATTTCAGTAGTGGCTTGGATTCAGTGGTTCCACGGTAGTGGGGTGAGGGGGCGGCCCTGTCTCAGTACACGCAGTAGGTCCAGAAAGAGTTACTGAGCTTCCTTTCCAGCCGGAGGAAAGGTGCCAAAGAAGCACTTGTCAGGAGTGGAGCAGTGAGGAAAATCTCTGCAGTTAATGTGCTTTTTTCTTCAGGATTGCTGTGGTTTTGAAGAAAAAAGAACTCTAACTCTGTTCCTGTGTATGTGAAACCTGCAGCTTCAAGGTAGCTGACATGCAGAGGGCCTGATAGAAAGCCCAGGGGAAGCAATGGGAATCGTTCCACTGACATCCATGACCTTTGGATCAGATCCAGTGTGTGATGGAACATCTGCAGTGAAATTGGAATTCACACCTCTGTAACGGCCTTCCTGTGATGCCTTCTTTCGAGTGGCATGTGTACTGCATCCCATTCAGCGCGGTAACACATTCAGTGAATGCTCTGCCAACTGAGTCAAGTTCTTTGGAAACCTAAGCTGGGGGCTTAGTGAATCCATAGCATCTCTGAATCTCTCTCCCTTATAAATGCCAGCAGTTAGATACCCGGGTTTAGCAAGCAGGGCATTGGTTCACGTGGCGTTTATGCGTTCACCTCAGTGCTATTGAGCTGTCGGGCTTTTTTCAAAGATGCTGTTCAATCAACAATTTGAGAGCTGCTATTCCATCGAAACTAAACCGAGAGTGAAAGATGCAAGAGAAACACGCTCAGGTTAAATCAATGTATCTTTAAATAAACAACCCTCCTGTGCGGTGTTTCTGGCAGCCCCATGGGATTATTCAGTCTAACAATGGAACACGCGTCTACTTTGTTTAGCTTTCGCTTTTCCCTCTTCTTGGGACGTGAACCCAGACATGCAAGTTTCCCTTTTGTTTCTAGTTAACCTCACCTCCTGGCCCTCAAGCACAGCAGAAGTTTTACTATCTGGGTTGCGAACGCCACCCGGGAAGGTAAAATCCAAACAAACTCCCTCTTGCCCCCGCCTTTGTGTAGGTACATGGTTTTCAAAAACTATTTAATGGATTTTTATTTTTTTTTTACTATTATTAGATTCTGAAAACTTTCACTTAATGTAAAATTTGGGACTAGACTACCTGAGAATGGCCCTGAAAAATAACTTCACTGTGTCTATTGTGTTAAATTCAGAATTGATCCTCTTTTAAAGGAATAGTTGGATTTCCATTCTTTTGGTATCCCACTTTTTAAATGATCTGTCATGGAAAGGTCACCAAATTATGTAGTTTTCGCTACAGCAACATACATGAGTGCTGAAAGGGGTGAGGCCCAGCGGTGGGGGTGCCCCCAATGCAGTCACGGTAGCACGTAACCTGGGCACCACAAAACTTGTAAGAACCGTTCGTTCAAATGAAGATTCTACTAGGCATTTAGTCTGTTTGAATGGCTGATGTTTATTTTGGTTTGGGATTTCATGTGCTCATGGAATGATCATCCACTCAAGGTTCATACCTCAGATAGGACGATGGCAAGACCCCTCTGCTCTAGCCTGTTTCAGAGTGGGGTTTTTTGTTTGTTTGATACCTCTGTCAAGTTATCCCTGTTATATTGGGTACAAGACACACACATTTGTGGGTGGATTTTCAGCCGTGGTCTCTAATCTTTTGTCCCCACTTTTAAGCTGTTTGTATCCAGGACAGTTGGTTTGTGCACTCAGTTTGCATTCACATGGGGTAGTTGTACATCTAACTGCCCCAGTTCAACGTACAGATGCTGGCTTGTCTCGATTATGCAGGTAAAAGTGGTTGCTTGTGTTGAAGCAGGGGCGTCCGGTGAGAGTCCAGTTTGGAGCTGTGGCCCTGTGTGAGTCTGGGAATGCAAATATAATTTCCTCAGCCAGCTGGTGGAGAAGGCATTTGTATAGCGATGAATAGCGTACAGATCAAAGAGAACTTCGAGCAAAGCAGTTTATGTTGTTTAGCTTTACCCTAATTTAGGGTATCGCTCTAAGTTGTCCATTGACCATCAAAGCTCTTTGTGGATTGACATTGATTCCTCTGTTTCCCCTAATATATTTCGCATTGGAAGTTCTTGGTGAGTGTAAGAGCTTAAGATCCCAGATTCCCAAACTTATGTGAGGTCAGCTGAGTTTCAAGGTGAGCGGAGGGAGAGGTGATGAGGGATTTGAGGTTGTGGTTGGAAACCTTGTTAAATTTGGCCAACCCAAGTGAATTTCCGGGAGAGGAGTGTCGATTCTGTGCAAATCGAGACTTCCCAAAGGTTTGCAGGACTGCCCACCCCCACCTCCCGGAAACACATTGGTCAAATTTTTGCACAGCTGCAGTTTCACAACCTTGTACAAGAATGCGGCAAGTGGGATCTACAAACCCTAGCCAGTTTATAAACCTACCGCTGAAGGACAGATGGGCAGCAGAGCAGGTGACTCTCAGGTGACTGTAGCATGCACCCTGGACACCAGCCTCGCTCCCCAGAGCCCAGGTTGTGCTCTAATGCAGTGGGCGTCCTTTCCCCTTGACCCAGGAGTGGCTTCTTTTCCACCAAGAGTGAGAAAGCTGAGTGAACACCGTGAGTGCTCGGACATCATTGTCCTTTTGCTTAGGCATTTTTCACAGCTCAGTCATTGCCACGTTCAGACTTCTTGACTCAAGTCCAGTCCCGCCCCTATTTAATAGCAGTCACTTTGGGTTAAGAGGCAAGAATGACCACCTAAAAAAGGAAGGGCTTTAGTAATAGCAAAGTGTGTCGGAAAGCTCTTGAAGGAACATTTAAAAATTCCACAAAAGCCGCATCATAGTTGTGTCACCAGCAAAGAACAAGTGGGCATTGGATGCGAAGGGCCTCAGAATGCCAGCTGGGATGAGTGCCAGTTCCCTGCACGCAAGATTTGTTCCGCTTGTCTGGGGATGCTGACGATTGCCCTGCATAGCCAGGCTGTACGATTTCTTCCCACCAGCTGTAGTGGGTAGTCTGAAAATCTTTGGGACCCAACAGGGCTGCCAGCTCTGCATTTTCCCTACCTGGCTGCTATACAATATTTTGTCATTTCTGGCTCAGATCTGCAAGACGTGTATGGGGAAAAGAGCATAGGAGACCAGTGCGACCGGAAAAGTGGGTGGTACTGGCTGGAAAGGGGCAAGGCCAGCACATGTGCTGTTTCAGCATCTCTTCAGCAGCCTCCACTGGTGCAACTTGAAACTGCTTCTCCACAGCAGAAACCTTGAGGAAGGGCAACAGAGAGACTCTCTTCTAAATCCCCACCTCAGCATAGTGTCAAGGCTGGTGCAAGGAATTATGCCCTTCTGTGCCAGCTAGGTGACTCTGGAGATGTACTTTCACCAAGAGGCTTTTCTCTGTCTCTGTAATATAAAAGTGTACTTGCTTAGGGAGTGCAGTAGGAGGAGATTAGTTCTTAGCTTACTCTACGAAGCAAAGAACTTTTACTATTGGCTTGCTGATTCAGGGGGAAACATTGATGTAGAGACAATCTATAATGGCAAGAGAAAGGTTTGACTCTTTCCAAAGGCAGGGCAGAAGAAAGCTGGTGGACGTCACCCAAATCCTTTTCAATTAGCTGTGGTGCCTTTTTAAATGTCAGGCATTCCCCCTGCACATACTCTATTTGTGCTGAAAGGTGTCTGCTGTCCAGACAGGTAGCTTCCAGGTGTACATAGATGATCTCGATTTCATTCTTTATCTCCTATGCCCTGTCTTGCACTGTGTGAAACATGAGCCCCATATTTTCTCAGCTCTGTGTTGGGGAAGTTTTTTAATTCCATAGACCTCCAGAAAGATCTTTCTTACCTTACATGATTGCCTGAAACACAAAGTTGCTTATAACTGGCTCATTGCATCAGCATGCAGGAATTTCCAAGTGCTGTATTAAATCCAGTTTTATTGCAGTAACCTTCTGTTCACTTAATGCTTGATGCAGAAATTACTGGGTGAGGATCTCTGGCCCTGTGCTATGCAGGCCACCAGACTAGGTGATCATAATGATTTCTTTTGGCTTTAAAATGCATGAATCTAATCCAATGCACTGCATATCCTTCCTGCAGTCTGTGTTGGCTTCTGCTGCATTTTATGGCAACTGTGTAAAAACGTTCTTGCATTTGACACTGGCCCACACTGCTGTGTGATTATATTCATAACACACTTCAAAATGAGTGTTTTTAATTTGAGAAGGGGGAAATGGAAAAATGATATAAGGTATCATTTATATCATTGATATAAATATCATAAAGGCTTAGGGCCAGATTTTTAACTGGTGTCCGTCAGCCTCGCACAGCCTGAGACAGGGAAGATCTGTCCCTGAGTTCATTAGGGAATTACAAGGACTTCAGTTCTATTGAAATGCTGTCACTTTCCAGTAAGATGCCACTCACCAGGAGGAGGTTCAGAAACGCCAGCTATCACATGGAAATGTTTTCAATGGAATGAATCTCCCGCAGCCCAGCGTACATATTTACGTGATCACCATTAAGGTGCTGCAGCTCAGGGCGAGTGACTCTGTGGATGGACAGAGAGAACACACAAGTTTATTCACTGAAGTTGAGTGGAGTCATCTCCCTTTCATTGCTGACAAGTTGAAGGTGTGCTCGGCTCTCCTACTTTCTAATATTCACAGTCAGTCCATTTTATTTCGTTTCACAGGCACTCAAGAATGTACAGCTCTCCTCCTCTGCGGGCAGCTTTGTAATGACTGCATGGTTTTCTGTAACTGCCATGCAGTCTTTGGTACTACAGACCTCCGGAAGGGCTTGTTTTCCTCCTTGTTTTCCTTTCCTCTAGCAGCGTGTAGATCCTCATTATTTGTGGGCACCTTGAGACATAATTAACCCTTCTGGCTTACACAGAGGCTCCTATCTATCTTGTTATCTGCAACAGGGTATTTCCAAAATGCGTTTTTTTAAAAAAAAAAGAACATCATGGCTGTTTTCTCAGTTTAAAAAAATGCACCAAGTGCTGACAGTTGATGCCTAAGGGACAAAAGCCTGCGCAGAGCAGTGCTGGAATGACTGCCAGACAACTGTGAGCGAGGCTGGGATGAACATGTGTGAATGTGCGCATTGACGAGATGGAATGAACGTATGAATGAACAGAAGTGCTGGTGTCAGTTTCAGGTGGGCATGAGGAAGCTTAACAACCATTGACTTCTGGCCCCCTGAATAAAACAGATTCATTGAGGGGAAACGGACGATCTGGATGCTAGCATATTTACCAGACTGGTAATGTAGGGCAATTCAGGCTGAGTTATGTAAGAGAGCTAGTAAATAGACTCTGGAAAACCAGCATAATAGAATAAACATTGTAAACCGGGATCTTCACATTGCAAAACGTTTGTTTCCCAGGCAAGTCCCACAATAGAAGGTGCTCAGAAGAAATCTGTTTCTCTCAACAACTAAACAGTAAACTTTCTGCTTTGGAAAGCAAGGCAGTGTGTTTTTAGAATGCCCTTGCTCTTTGATTTATTTGCAGCATGAAATAAAATTAGGTCCACTTTATTGTCAGATAGAACCTGTACTATATCATCGCTTTATATGGGAACGCAGGGGCAGATTCTTCCACCCTGATGGGGGAACTTTACTCCATGGATTGTGCCCATATTCCACAAGTAGTGCCATGATTTCAGTGGAAGTACTCACATGAGCAAGGGTTCCAGAATTTTTACTATGATATTTTTCACCCTTAGTGATAAGCACGAGTGCTAATACTTTCAGTGAATACCGGGATTTCGTATCTTACGTATTGCAGAATAAATTGGTTCTAGATACTGATTTGCTTTTTTCATTTTACAACTGAAAACTTGAATCCACTTTATGGCTGTAACGAGGAGCATAGCTTTAATGTCACATCTGTGCCTAGCTTGTCCCTTACTCATTCGTCAGATGCTTTACACATCTCTCCCTGAGCTGTGAAATGTATTCCATTTTCTCACCTTTGAAAGGGGCAGTTTTATTAATGTATTTGTCACTTGGCCTTTGCTTTAATTTCCTCACTGAAGTGATTAAATTCACACCATCTAGTATTTATTTTTCCTTATATAGTAGCTGACAATTGCTTCATTTCTGGACTCCCTAAAAACGGTTCTGGTTTTTGTAGGTCTATAGAATTTTAGGCCAAAAGGGACCATTATGCTCATCTAGCCTAGCCTCGTGCATATTTTCAGGCCATAGATTTCACCCAGTGATTTCTAGCCCGGCAACTCATGGTTTTTTTCTAAAAGAAAAAATGACTCCAAGGGATGGAGAATCTCTCCCATCTTTTGGTAAACTGCTCCAGTGGCTAAATAACATCTACTGTCGTGCACGTTTTTAAAGTGCACCAATCGTAGTACCAGCCACAGGAATTTCTTACAAGGTCTTTGGCTAAAACAAAACCTTCAGAGGGTAGAAGACCGAGAAAATTCCCCAAATTGTCGTTCAGCAGTCATTCCATCGTTCAAACTTGTCTAATGTTGCCACAGTACTATCCCCTTTCTGAATCTGGCGTACGTGACCTTTCCTCAGCAGACTTTCCGTGACTATCGTTTTGTTCCATCAAAATGTGCAGGTGCTTTTGTTTAGTAGCAGGATTTTCAGTTTCTGTTGTTCTTGCAACAGTGTGATTCCTTTTCTGGTTCAACTGCAACTTGTTCTCTACTTTCTGCTTTTCTTTTTAATTCACCCTTTTACAGCACATCCATCTTCTTTTCCCTTCTCTTTCTTTTTATAGATTTTCATGGTTTGATACGAATGCACTCACACAGTTATGCATGTATCTATAATGGAAACTTAATTTAATTAAAGGTCATGGCAGGCTGAATTTGGAGGGAAGTCTCAGCTACAGTACAGTGTATGTTACTGTGATCATCCTGCTAGAGCTAGAGGAGCCTTTAATATATACTTTATTTTCTAGAAAAGAAGAGACAAAAGAAGGTGAAACCAGCGAATGACTGGAGAGAGCGAAGAAATGCCATCCGACTCACCAATGAGTATACAGTAGAAACCCTGGTAGTGGCTGATGCTGATATGGTGCAATACCATGGTGCTGAGGCAGCCCAAAGGTTCATCCTCACAGTTATGAACATGGTACGTATTCACTTCGTTCTTGGAGGGTGACTCAAGTGTTCTGATCTACAATGTGCTGAGGGTGGGGCTCCATTTGAGGCTGATGGCTGAACCAGATCTCCAGTTTGAATTTGTCACTGGTGAACTTTTGAGAGTATCTGAGCCAGGTCTGGGAAAACATCCCCTTTTCTGGGTTTAGGTCTGGTCTGAGCTGTAGGGGTGATTGTGAATCTGAAGATTCAGATCTGAACCTCCTTGGCCCTATGGAAATCAAACTGGTTTGAGATCCTAGTTCTGGTTGAACTGTTCTCTTCCAGGGAAACCTCGTTCTCTGCTCCCAAGTCTGGGGTCTCCATCCATGGTATCTAATAACTGTCTTCTCAACAGCTGTGTTCCCACTCAGATTTGTAAGGTGTTCGAATATTGCTTCCCTAAGTGCTTTTATTTTCTAAACAGTAACTGGGATAATTTGCTGGTTCCTGGGTGGGTCTGTGGTGATTACAAGTTGTCTTGTTCGTGCTTTCAGCTTTGGGACCCCGATTTGTTTTCCTTTGTGAATTTCACATCTGAGTCACTTGCAAAAACCCTCTTAAATCAAGCTGAGTTGCTCATAATTGTGCATGTAAATGTATATAACACCCACAAAGTACAGCTGGGCAGGGATGTGACATAACTTTCTACTTGTGATAAAAGTATTGGAATGCTCTCACTTGGGCACCGCTCAGTGATCTCATTTGACATGCACACTGAAAATGTTTTCCCTTAAGAGCTTGGAAAATTCTGCACCCTTTTCTTTTGTGAGAACATTGTGCTTATCATGTATTGTGCATTTCTCCTCCTTCACCCTTTATAACTAAGGGTATTTTTCCTTAAAACCCATTAGCAAAGATACTTTCATCAGAGTTGTCTTGTTACTGGCGACTTCCCCAGCTGAAGTCCTAGTCCCTTTTCACAGCCACTCGTTGCCTTGTTGTCTAAAAAGGAAGCTTCTGACTTTAGTTGTTGAAACAAGGAGTAGGGGAGTTTTGAAGAAGCTGTTTCTATGCTGATGTCTGTTTAGTAGGAGGAATGGGGTACGAGGACTTGAGATGGAGCCTGAACCAAAATCCCAGATCCAGACTTTTGGGGAGTTTGACTCGGGAACTAAATTGGGTAGATCTCCTCTATTTTGTTAAATTCCAGGATCCTAATGATGGAGAAGTTTGGATTCAAATTGGAAATTTGCTTCTTGGACTCCTATATAAAGAGAAAACACGAAAATAACCCAACTGGAAATGGAATTTTCCACTTGGGGCAGATTATTCCATAATTGTCCATTATGGGGGTTTTCTGCCATGTTCTGACTTGTCTGGTACTGGCCATAGATAGACGTCTGATCTGATCTGCCATGGCACTTCCTGGGTTCCTAAAGATTTCCATGGAGCATCTGTTTTTGAAAAGCGGAGTGGTAAACTGGAATAGTACAGTTGAAGGCAATGGGGCTACACGAGTCAAGGATCTGGCCTTTTAGAGACGCATATTTTATCTCATACATTTGATTTTTTTTTAAATGACACCGTCTGCCTCCTCTACCACCCAAAAGTCTGGTGACCTTGTTGCAAATCGCAACAAGGCTTGAGGCAGCATCCAGCCAAACCCCATGGGATTGTTCTAGATAGATGTGGTAACACATCGGAGCTGATGGAGTTATACTTCAAGAACAAGCTACTAATTGTGCCGGGGAATAGGAATCGGGGAGAGAGACTTTCACCTCTAAGTCGCTAATTCATATCAAGTATGGCTATTTGGTGACTCAGAGTTGCTAACTCTTCTGGTGGCTGAAGAATCTCAGCGAATAGATGTTTACAAAACCCCTCACGGCGGGTGCTGTTTTGTTCCCAAGAGTCAGTGGCTGCAATGGATGTGGACACTGAGCTGCTCACTCACAGGTGGCAGGGGTCCTTCCAGATCAGGATGGAGACGTGAACAAGGAAGCAGTGGGTGATGGGAGCTTGCACTCATCGTGCTTGTGCTGTCTCAGCTCTGTAGCGAGAAGATAAGACTTTATCCTCTTGGGCTGTCAATCTGTCACCTCTCCTGAGCACCAAACTGGCAGGAAAAAATGAAAACAAAATCTTGACTGTAATCCACAAGACCTAACCCAACAAATGAAGAGCTGAATGAGGCACATCTCCGTGCATAACCTCACTGCACAGCAATGGCCTTTTTCTAAACAGGTCTGTTGTTCCTTTAACAGGTGCCGATTCAATGGGGCCCCATTGTGTTATGAAATCTTTGGCTGGTTGAGCCCCCGGGGAATTTAACTGATCTATTCCTTTAACAAGCTGACTCTTTTTTTTTTGATTATTATTTCACCTTCTAGCATGTTGTGAGAATATTCACTGAACAAGGCTTCATTGTGTGTCTCTTTATTTGGCTTGGTTCATAGAAAACGCGCTCTTTCAACAGATCTGTTCTCTTTACCATCCCTTCATTATGAAATGGCATTGTTGCATTTCAGGATGTGTTCAGTTTGGAGCACAGAAAGGTTATTCTTCACAATGCCATATCTCCCCTACCCTGAATTCCTCCCACAAGCTTTGCAAGGGGTGGGTAGAAAATATGTTTCTCTGAACAGATTTGTTTTTCAAGCTGCTTTTTGTCTGAGGCAAACCTATACCTTTACATTGCCTGGGTGTGATTATTCTGGTTATGCATCATCATGTTCTCTTTATCATCCAGCACTCAACACATCCCAAATAAATGAGTTGTACATAGATGACTTCCATAAGGTTTTTTCTCTGTCCGAGGGGAGGAGTAGAAGCAGAGCCTCTTTGTGACATCAGCTCATAGGGTGTTGATGGGTGGATCAGCTTGCTTGAATCTCATTCATTAAAAATGCAGGGGTGAAATCCTGGTTCCCCTGTAGTCAATGGGAGTTTGCTATGAGCTTCAGTGGGGCCAGAATGTCATCTCAGCGAGAGAGAGAGATGAAAGGATGGTCCTGTGATTAAGGCACTGGACTGTCACTCAGGGGACCTGGGTTGAATTCCAGGGTCTACTGCCAACTTCCTGTGTGACCTTGGGTGAGTCACTAAGTGACTCAGTTCCCCATCTGTAAAATAGCACTGCCCAGCCTCACAGGGGTTTGTGGCATGTTTCTGTGGAAAATGGGAGCCAGATATTTTCCTAGATAAATAGGGTGGAAGATGTCCATATGGATCCCTGCTCATTGGCTCGCAGAGCTCAGGGTCCCTGTATCCCACTTCTGTGGCCTGTTGGGCTCTCTGGGTATTGGTCAGGGGATAGGATTTGCCCACAGGATCTAGACTCTGCTGGTTCAGTTGTACTGCAGAATGATAAGCTGCCTCTAACAGAAACCAGAATGTTAATTTTGGCATTGAAGCTTTTATTTGAGCAAATAAGACATTACTGGTCAGGGGTTATTAATTTAACTTGTCGCTGTAAGCCATTACGCTTACTGTCAAACCACAAAATAAGCATTAAAAGGGCTTATTAATGCATGTTCTATTTAAATCAAGTGATCTGCTTCAAAGTATTTAATATCTATTAGTGATACAAGAGTTCTGGGGAAAAGAGTCAGCATTACAAAATACTATTTTATTGCCCCAGCTGGTAAATAAGAATCTTAAAAAAATATAAACATCTATGAAAGCAAAACCTTCTGCAATGACACACGCACTCTGGATGATGTACAGCGAATTCTCTGTTTTTAATGGCACTCTCTGATCCTGCACTCTGAACAGACAATATATTTAAAGATGAGGGAGTTATTATTTATTATTATTATTCTAGATGCCGTTCTAGAGGCACAAGCTTGTCTATTAAATAAATCAATAGTAGAAGTTGTAAAACAGCCTTTTCCAAAACCATGGAGGATTTTCCATTCAAGGTGCTCTCTTAATACATCACTAGGAGCCAACGTAGCTCCAGACCTTTGCGTTCAGTTTTTTAAGTTGCTGCTCTTGTAATGAACTCTTTCTTTATTTTCCCAAAAGGTATGGCAGCATCTTCCTCACCAATAGGAGAGTCCAAATTGCTTCATGATAGGGTTAAAAAACGAGCCAGTCAATAAAGTAGGTGTTGGATGCCACCATCTAAACATACAGCCCTGAAGTACATAATGAATTTTTGAAATTGGATGGTGTAGGCGACATGGATACATGAAAATGTCAGCAGAATGGTAAGGGGGAAAACCTGAGGCTCCCCAGCAAGCCAATCCTAGAAAGACTTAAACTATTGAGGATCGATGGATGTATAACTGACCCATTTCATTAGTGACTGACAATATAAAGACCTATGTTTCTGCCTATATGTGATCTTCTTAAAAAATGTCCCCTTGCCACCTCCACCTCTATTGTTATCAAGATTGCTGATGCTACATTTATCTTCCTTTGCTAATGCTCATGAATCTCTTCACTGGTTTCTTCCTTTTCCTATCAAATTAAAGCCCCTTGGCCTGAAGACTTTGCACAATGCTGCTTTTCTGCTCTTATTGCCTCCCGTTTTCCCCTTTGCATTCTCTGACTTAAGTGCCATGTCTCCCTCTTCTACTCTCAGCTTCACACCTTCTTTTGTGCACTCGCTATGCTCTGTCTTCCCAAAAGCCAAGTGTCCTGCCTTTCTTTCTTCAAATCCCCACTTTAAAATGCACTTCTTTAGCTCATCCGTGCGGCCAGTCCATCACTATCTGCTCCTGTTTTTGTTTAATCTGATCTTGCATGTTTCTTCATGAGCGTGGAAGCTCCTTAGATCCTTTGTTTGTAGATTTGTCTGTGGACTTGTAAAGTGCTGTGTTGTACTCGCTTCATAAAAAAAGTTCCCTCTAGATTCAGTTTCATGTCTGTTTCTGTAGCTATGAGACTCTGATTTTGTTTTCTTGTTACTACTCCTCTATGTTTCTAGGAGTCTGCTTACAGCAGTGGCCATTTTGCAGGCAGGTCAGATGCAGCCTGTTGAGGAGATGCACACATTGCTTTCTCATAAAGATTTCCCCCTCTTTTTGTTCTTTCTTGTTTTTGTTAATTCCCCCTTCATCCCTTCAAAATAAATTGCTCTTGAAAATACGAGGCTAAGCTGTCAATAGTAATAGCAGTGCTCTGAGCTTTGAAGAAGGACCATACGTAGGGTGTCTGGTTTTGGGGCTTTATTAATTTCATTTTGGAGTTTTTATTTTTTAGCAGTTTTTGAGTTTTATGTGGATGATCAAAAATTGGGGTATTTTGGGGGGGTTTCTCTCTGTATACATTGTAATGAGTAACGCATATAGTATATTACTCATTAGTGCAGTATATAATGTTAGAAACAGCACTATATTAAAGCACACTAGGGAACTGTTAGTGCACACTAGCAGGGTCTTCACAGACCAATTAATGCACAACATTTTAGTGCCCTTTAGAAATCATACCCCCATAGCCTGCATGACAGCTCCATGTAGACAAACCCTTCGATACAAGTAACCATTTCTCATGTTTTTCCGCTGTTTATTGGATAAATGCAGATTTTTTTTTTTGTATTGGGGGTATCTTGTTGGTATTTATTAGTTTAAAACCTAAAATCGGAAGCTGTAACTTTATTCAACTAGTAACACTTACACTGAGGTGTTCTGATGGCTTCTGACAGTTTTCCAGAACGTATTGTAAGAGCAAACAATTCAAACTGATTCTGTAAGCATTTCTCGCTCAGTGGGCAGAGAGCTGTCAGGGTTCCAAAACCATAGCGTGATAATTTAGATAGGCACTTTTGTTCTGTAATCTTCTGGTTTCATAAACCTGAAGACGTACTTAGATTAAAAAATGAAAGTGCATTTTTGGATTTAGATAGAATGTTGATTGCAGTTTGGTTTTGAACTTGCCCCTCTTTGAGGCAGAATACAGCCTGGATAAGTATTGTAGTGTGTATACTTAATTCTCCTGCAGCTGTTGCTAAGCCATTTGATTAATGTAAAAGTCTCTTGAAGCAGCAAGCAGTAACATGAAGTTAATGATTCCTTGAATGTTATTAAGAGGCGAAGTTTTTATGTTGGCCTTTAGGAATAAAACTGGTTTACTCTCTGTAGTGTTCTTTTGCACTCTGAAGTGCACAGTTCATTCTGGCATTTCCCTTTGAGATGCGTTTGCAGTCGTAAAATAAAATAAAATACTATACATTGTTTTTCTTCAGAGATACAGTCCATAAATGCAGATCTCTATCTTTGTGCCCTTTGGGTGGAATATGTAGACTCAGGAGTTCTCATGACTCCTTGACCACCTTGCACATGTCCTTAAGGTCACGATCTGGAGCCTTGGGGTGGGGGCTGGGGACACAAAGGGAATGAGTATAAATACATCACCGTCGTCTGTAGGTTCCTTTTCCCTGATGGCTGGAAGAACATCCTCCCACATCTCTGAGAAAGCTTTACGTCAAGTCAACCTTGCAGAGTGTTGAATCTCTTAAACATTAAAAAAAAAAAAAAATAGTGTAGTTTGTAAGCTCAGTTTTAGGTGGGAGTTAAGAGATCCCATGGTACTTTTCAAAACAAGGAAGGGAAAACCTTGGTAACCTGGCTAACACTCTCACTCATAAATGTGGTCTGACAGCCAAGGCTATGCAGGAGCTGCTGTTTGCGTGCAGGGCTTTAAAAAAAGCCACATGACCCATCCTTGGGCTTCGTAAAGTTCAGAACCTACAACAAACGATCTCACGCATGCGTGCACACTCCTCTATCCCTGCACCTCCAGCCAGGGGAGCTCTGGTGGAGTTTGGTTCCTCTGGGCTGTGTTCTGTGCACGAGAGGGCAGGCCAGGACAAATTGGTCGAAACAGGCGTTTACTCCATGTGACATTCATGTTACCTTCAAAGAAATACGGAGAAAGTGAGGCAGGTGTTGAACAAGTCACAAAGGAGGGGCTATGCTTCTTGCCCCAGGTAGTTCACCGTCTGAACTAGACGCAAACAAAACTCATTGTAGAGAGAGAGAGAGAGAGACATGATTCTCTGGTTGAGCGTCCAGCCTTGAAGTGTTGCTGATATGTAAGGAGGGTGGGGGGAACGTTGCGGCAAAGCTCTGAATAGGTAATTTGCTTTAAGGAGCAACTTCTTTGAGACATAGGTCTCATTCTTTTGTTCCTCTCTTGCTTTTCCTCTGTTCCTCCTTTGTTTCCATACCTGCTTCCCCTTTTACTGTCCCCCTTCCCTATGTGCTTTTGATGACTCCTCACAGAGCGTAAGTCAAGAGAGTGCAAAGAGCAGATTGGTCGCTTGTTCTCCCTCTAAAGGGGGCACCATTAGCAGGGCCAGAGGATGGGCGTGACCTTTAGCCAGCCCTGTGGTCTCTTCTCATCACTTGCCCGCAAGGCATTGATTGAGAACCCTCCCTGCTGCTGTAACCATGTCTTCCTGTGCCCCCCGCCCCCTGTATTTGCAGTTCTGTAATTGGAGACAGAAATTATATGGTTAAAGCCTAGACTGGTGGTTCTTAAACTTTGGTCCATGGAACAGTTGCTGGTGGTCTGCAGAAAGCTGGCAGTTTACATGGTGTTGGCTCTCCTTGTTCCAAACTGCCTGATTTTATTAAAAGACTCTAAAAATACAGGAAACGTTTTTACTTTTCCAGGCCAGGAATGGATGAAGTGGCCTCGGGGGTGGGAGGCAGTCGCAAGTGGGAGGGAGGGTGGTCTGGGTTTTCGCAAATGGGAAGGGAGGTTCCCATGAGTCAGTCTCTGTGTTAACACATGTGGTCCTCACCCTGAGAAAACTCGGGAATCTCCACTCTGGGAAACCCAATATCCCAACTGCAATGATCTCCACCCTCTCACTTAGAGCTGTTGGGTCCTGTTGTGCCTATGGCCAGTCAGACACGGTGAGTTAACATCTTTGCTGCTGCTGTTTAATGGTGGTTCCCTCAAGGCTGGGTGAAGAAGGCAGAGGTGATGCTTGCCATAGGGAAGGCCTAGATACTTTAATTATTTTATTTTAAACAGAAACTTGGATTCCATGGGATTCTTTACTTGGGGACATGGGTTAACTTGCCCAAGTTGACTACATGTTGGCTACCTCATAGGCCAGCTTGGTCACTGTAGAGTACCTATATTTAACTCATTATCATAAAGCATCTGGGATTGGATACCCAAAGTATGCCAAGGAAATTGGTACTACGTGTCACAGCAACCTCATTTAGGGCCAGGTCTGACTCCTGCTGTGGTCCCTTCTGGCCTATGATTTGGGACAGGTCCTTACTGTGTTTTAGCTAGGGTTGGTTTTCTTTACAGAGGATAGATCTATCCATAGTTCTTAGTGCTGTTGAGAATTTTTTTTAACCAGTGTGTGCACTTCAAATAAAGTTTTGGGGGAGCAGCAAACAATCCAGCAGCTTCAAATGTTGCCCTAAGTGCAATGACAAAGGTCTCCATCACAGAACATTACTTGGTTGTGCCATGTCCACTGAGTGCACTATGACAGGTTTCAGAGTAACAGCCACGTTAGTCGGTATTCGCAAAAAGAAAAGGAGGACTTGTGGCACCTTAGAGACTAACCAATTTATTTGAGCATGAGCTTTCGTGAGCTACAGCTCACTTCATCGGAAGCACTGAGCTGTAGCTCACGAAAGCTCATGCTCAAATAAATTGGTTAGTCTCTAAGGTGCCACAAGTACTCCTTTTCTTTTTGAGTGCACTATGTATTTTAGGATGTTGCCTTAAGGCAAAGAAGCCCAAGTGAAATATTTTCTGGCTGCTCCTGAATCCAGATAATCCAGCTCACCATCTTGAGACCCACTTGTAATACTTCTGGGTTGAGTAACTGGGTATATGTGGTCCTTCAATAGACTCCTCACCAGATTACTCTCATTTCAAATCATAGTCTGCCAGCAACATTCAAACATCTTCCTAGCATTCCGTGTTACCCTAGAAAACTGAACTGAAGGAGCATGTGGAGGAAGTTTCCATGCATGGCGTAGAACTCCTTCAGTGCTTGACTCCAGTCGTGATACTGAAGTGATGTCACCCAGTGAAATCCGTCATCGCTTCACCTTCATGCTGGCAAACTTCAGCTGAGCTAGATACCTTGTTTGAAGCAGGCATGCTTTTCCACCTAGGCTAAGGAGATGAGGGGCCTCCTCAAATTAAAGCGTAGGTTTTACTTTTGCACTAAGTGCTCTGAGATCCCAGATACACTGGCTGGTATCACATGTCCTGAGAGTTACATCCATAGCAGCACTCATAACTGAATTGTTGGTGTTCTTCATGTAGTTTGGTGCACTGGGATCTTTGATGTGAGCCATGGCATAGGTGATGTCTAAACCCACACGTACCGCTATGGGGCTCAGGGACAGCTGTGGCTAGAGAAGATGTTGTAAGAGGAACTGTATTGACTTTTGCAGAAGAACATTTTGAAGAACTGGAGGAGGCTATAGACAGCTTGTGTCTCTGTGAACACTGAAGAAAGTAGGAAGGCATCCACAGGTCTGAGCTTTTGATGGTTTTTTTTTTAGAGTCAGAGTGTGATTAATAGTATAGGGACAGATCTTATTTGAGTTTCTACAGCTAGAACTTCCCAAAGGAAATGTAGCTGGTAGGTGCACATATCCACCCAGTACTCATTTGGCTGGTGAAAAGTATGGAATTGCCAGGCTGCTCAGAAGAAGGCAGACAGAAAATATCCAGTGCCCAGAATCACTCCCTGTTAATGTCCTATGGGGTCCCAATGCAGATTTAATCTGATTTAGATTGTAAACTCTTTTGGTCAGGGACTGTGCCTTTCTGCGTCTGGTGTGAACTGCCTGGCTCTCTTTTAAGCACTGTTTTTTTTACTGGTTAATGATGGTTCTCCCTGCAGTGCCAATTCACAGTTCAGTTTTCCTGTGAACTTGCCCGCGGGTGTTGGAGCATTTTTGACAGGAGAGTTTACTTGTCGGCAGTTTTGAACTGCTCCCTTTCCCAGCTAAAGACCTTCATGGATAAACAAGACTTCACCTTCTGCTCATGGCCTTTTCCTAACAATGGAAGGAGGCAAAGGACAACAAATGAGGAAGACATCTGGAGGTGCTCTCTCTCCACTTTCGAACTTGTCTAATGGGAGAATATCGGCATTTTTAAATGTGATGTTTTCTATAGCGTACTGCAGTTCTGTAAGTCACAGTGCCTGTGTCGTAGGCAGAGTTTACTACCCCTGTTTAAACCCTGAGGAACAATAAGAGGGATTCCTTTGAAATGAGGAGTATTTGGTATTACTGTTCCTCTGGCAACTGTGAGGGATTTTTTTTTGAGAAATGTGCTTCAAACGTCCTTAATAATTATTAACTACAATGCATGACCCCCAGCTTCAGTGCTCTCCAGCCTTTTGATGGCAACGGTCTATCTACTTGGAGACTGGAACATAGTGTCGCAAGGGACTGCCTGGGTCATCGTTTTCAGCCTCCTGCTGTTGCAGGTTACCCCGTCATATAATCCCATTAATAAACATATGATGTGGCATTGGAACCAGCATACCAGTCTGAACACAGTGGCTATGACAGCACAGTGCCTACAAAACAAGGCAAACTGTCAGTGCTGGAATGTTAGAAACAATACTTCCTGCCGCCAAGGTGCTCCTCATCTTGTTTTGCAAGTACGAGCCACATTATTAGAGCGCGTTAGCATAATATGCAATGGCATTGGGCAAGTTCCAGTACGTTAAATCCACACGTTGTAAGACATTAATTACAGTGAGAGGGAATTAGCATGACCACACTGGAACTTTTTGCTTAATTTTTAATCCACTTGGACCTCCGGGGTTCGGAATTTTGATTTTTGGACTCCAACGTTGATGGATTTTCTATGTGCTTAAGAGAGACTGAGGGTGGTGGAAGCGAGCAGAGGTGGAAAGGAAATCCAATTATAAAGTCTCTGTAACTGAGATAACCTGGTGGCTGGGCACTTTGACAGTGTCTAGATAGGGCGACCACTTGTGCCAGATTGTTTTGTTTTGTTTTGTTTTTTTGGAGGGGGAAAGGAGGAGGATGCTCTTACTCTTATATGCAGCACTGTTTACCTTTTCACTTGGACATCTATAGATGTATTTTAAAAATACAGATAAAGCAACTGCAAAATGATTTGTTTTAAATGTGACACAGAGGGTAGAGATCCACATGTTGAAATTTCAGGGCAAGCCAGGGTACATTTGAAATTGCTGACTGGAAAAAAAAAAATCCAGGCATCTTGGAGGGGAATGGGGGTCACAGTTTCAGAGTAGCTTGATGAATCCCAGAATAGTTTGGTAGGCCCCAGGCAACTGGCTCCACACAGGCAAATCCCCTGCACATGAAGAGCCCCCTTGAAGTACATGGGGCTCCATGCAGGTGCCAGGGTCCACCCATGCTGAGCCAGTTGGCCGGATTGGGGCATAAATTTGCCCGCTCCGTGGATGGAGCACTGGCTTCATTCCTTAGTTTATTTAACAATAAGGACGTTAATACTATAAACAGAATGTTTTACATTTTCAAACATTAAGGGCTTGTCTAAACGAACACTTACTTCACATTAAGCTAGGAAATAAATCTACTCACTTTGCACTAAGCCTCCCTGTGGACTCTGGTGCTGTGCACTGAAAGTTCCCAGGTGTGCTTTGAAATGGGGGTAGGTCGGCATGCACTAGGGAACTGCTAGTGCATGGCACCTTGGTCCCCATGGCCAGCTAGTCTGCGGCCGGCTAATGCGAGGTAGATTTACTCCCCAGCTTTCCATGAAATAAGTGTTCATTTAGTCCAGGCCTAAGAGATTGTCAAACACTTCTGTAAGGTAGGTAAGTAGTACCAGCAATTCTACACATGGGTAGAGGGCTGCATGGGGATTAGAACTCAGGAGCTGCTGGCTCCCAGTCTGGGCCCGGATTGAGAAACCACTTGACTTAAACACCATTTTAAATCCCTCCCTATTGAGGAAAGCACTTAAGAATGTGCATAAAATTAAGTGCATACTTGAATGCTTTCATGATTAGGGAAAGTTTAGGGTTCTGAAAACGTGATCCCCCAAAATATGTTCATGTAGTGACTTCACTGTAGGAAGAAAAAACGATCCAGTCTCCATCTCTCTGTAGGTAGCCTGAGTAACATTTACAACCAGATGAGATCTGGGTAACAAACAGGGCCTGATCTTGTCGTCGTTACTCAGAAAAGTCTCTTCTGTGGTTTTGATTTTTTTGCCTGAGTAGGGAGTGTGGCATTTGTCCCAAAGTTATAAAAAGTTTAAAATACTTTATAATGTATTTCCCCGCTCGCACCTTTTTTTTTTTAATGTGGTCTAGGCAAAGCAGTAGTACCCAGAGAAAGAGGTGGAATGTAATTCTGGGATCAATTAGAGTTCTGTGTTCTAACCTATAAATGAGGTGAACTATCTGAGCAGGAATGTGAAATCTGGAGATAGCAGTAAGGTAGTTTCCAGCACTATTTTTGTATTTCCTGAGGCTTGTGTCATTATATGCTGACTTATTACTATTTTCTTATATAAGATATGAAAACAACACAGGGAAATTGCTTTTCCATTCTATTTCCTGAAGTCTAAAACACACCATTATTTCATTTTTTGCATTCAGATATCACTGACGTTTTAAATGCTGAAAGTCTGTATTAGCTACCATTTTTAAACATGTGTTTGTGTTTCTGAGATCTCTAGTTTCTATTTAATGTTCCTTAGGAATATATTTCCTTTCCTCCATTCTCCAGCAGATCTTTTCCCTTGGCTACCCTTGTTAGAGCATATTGCTACGAGGGGTGTGTGTGCGTGTGTGTGTGCGTGTGCGTGTGCGTGTGCGTTTTTTTTTTTTTTTAAAAGGACTTGTCTGTTTTATTGGGTGGCTCTGCCCTGGATGGTAAACCTTGCTGGAGGGGGTGTGTGAAAAATTGTTCGGTGTGGTGAAGCCAAATTATGTGCCTTAGGGAAAATACATTTTATTTGTTTGAGAGTTGTAGCTGCTACTATCTACCATATGATCTGGGCTAAAATGGCACCACAGTTGCTCCTTTTATAATTCTGTATTTTTATTGAATAATGCAATACATTTGTTTTTGGATTGAGCCAACCTTTTTTTTTTTTTTTGGAGTGCAGGGGGGGACAACCTTTTTGGTCATGGTTAGTTCCTCATCAGCTTCTAGTTACCTTTTTTCTTTTTGATGTTCTGGCATGTTGTTTGTTGCGTTTTGACAGGTGTACAATATGTTTCAACACCAGAGCCTCGGAATTAAAGTCAGCATTCGGGTGACCAAGCTAGTCCTCCTTCGAAACCGTCCCGTAAGTTCTTCAAAACTTTCATACAGCCGCTGTGGTCTGTCTTTAAAATCACGAGTTAGGCTGGGGAGTAGCTGTTATAAAGATTCCCTAACATGGTTAGGGAATCAAAAACACAGTTCCCAATCCTATAAACCCTTTGGGCCTACTACTCCCAAAGAAGCTTGCTACTGTTACCAGCTGATGGCATTAGCTCTTTAGGTGAAGTGGTAGAGATCAGTGCTTTGGTGCTGAATTTCAGGCCCCAGGTTAAGGCCGTGATGATGCACATATAACCTTCACAAGTATAACTTGGAACTGTATGTTTGTCACTTAATGATTTGATGCTACATAGACATATGTATCCCCTAGTTTGACCAGTCTTTGTTTATTTGAATTCCTTTTTCTTTTCTAAAGGCAAAACTGTCCATTGGGCACCATGGAGAGAGGTCTTTGGAGAGTTTCTGTCACTGGCAAAATGAAGAGTATGGTGGAGCAAAGTATCTTGGCAATAATCAGGTTCCTGGTGCAAGAGATGATACCCCTCCTGTGGATGCTGCTGTCTTTGTTACCAGGTACAGTGGATGTGGTTTGCTCGTCCTGTTTATATGGGCCATTTGGTCAACAAGTAATTCCAGCAGCCATTTCCCACTGTTGCTGATGGTTGTCCCTCATTCATGCTAGCTTGGGTTGTATGGATAATACGGAACAGAATGGAATGATTTGTCTTGATTTTTAAAAAAATGTAATTCTTTCAGTGGCAGTGAAAGGTCTTTCCTTTTTGGAATGCTACTGGGCGACCTGTTAGTCCGTGCTTTCTCTACACAACTCAACAACAATAAAAGTGGCAGTTTGTGGCTATTCCATTTAGAACCAGCACTTATCTGCTTGATCCACCATGAAACTAAACCACCGTTAGAACTTGCTCTCTCCATTGGCGCATAGCACAGATTGTCCAGGGTCACCCTTTTGTGGCTCTATATAGTGATCAAATACACCATGCCAGTGTAAGGTTCAAGTCCAAGGGATGTTACCCATATTGACCTATGGGACAGAATACTGCTATACCCGGCATTATTATCCATCCTTCTACTTTCTTTCTGTCTATAATGTGAATAGAAAAAAATTCCGCATCTTCTATTTTTTAAGAAGACTGCAGTCGTGATTTTAAATTAAAGTATCGGTAAGGAAGAAGGATTTTGAATGTCAACAGAAAGCAAAGATTTACGACAAAAAAAATAGAGGCTCTTCCTGTTCTGTATAGGTACAATAGTATCGATACTCTTTGGAAATGATTTCCCTATTTCCCAACACCTTGCTTCAATGCCCCATAATGCATTTGCTTGGAGAAAGTCTTCCTGTATCTTTGTACATCATGGATCCAGATGTATGCAGAGATACTTCACCAAGGTCCATATATAAGGATGGCCACTTAATAGCAATAACTCTCATGGAACTGGTTTAGCCTAATGACCGTGAAAGGCAATGACAGCTAATAAATCAAGTTAGTAAATTCTCATAAAAGGGATGCATTTGGTGAGTGCCAAGAGATTAAGTAGTCTGTAGTTCTAAGTTCTAGTTGTTTGATGCAGAGTAGCAAAGTAAGGGTTAAAAGCAGAACTGCTCAAGATTAAACTCAGGGAGCATCGTTGTTGTCTTATTCAGCACAGAATTTTATTTCACGTGTTTCCCAGACATTTATATAAATGGTTTCTCCTCCTCTTCTCTGTCTGCGCTTCCGGGAATTTATTAACAAGGGCCATTTAAAAACCATTTTCCTCCCCCTTAAATTTGCTTACACAGTTTGAACACAGTTGAGAATGAGTATTTTGAACGAGACTGCACAGCATTCATTGCATAGGGCTGCTGTCAGTGTGAGAGAATAGCCACCCCGGGTGTCTAAATGAACAGGATTCTATAGTATAAAAAACACGAATTGCTGACAGGGTGAAAACTTAGTCCCTCCCTAAAGCATTTTCTCTTGTTTCTATAGACATGATGATGATGGTGATCATGGGATGCTAATGATTGTTAAATAAAGTGGGCTACAGAATATCCAGTCAGTGATTTCTGTGCCAGTGCACCGGGCTAGTAAAGTTCCCCAAAATGCACCTTTGGGTATGATTTGTGCAGTTTCCTCTGGAGTTGGTGCAGGATCCCCCATCTGCTCTGTATTCAGTGCAGTCACTCAGGCCTTGATCCAGTAAAGCACCTAAGTATATGCTTAACTTTTTAAGCAGGGTGAGTCATCTCTTTGAAGTCAATGGGAGTAATACACATCCTGCTTATAGTTAAACATGTGCTTGATTGGATCAGGGCCTAAATAAATACATACGATATTTTTTTAACTCTCATCTGTGCATCCAGTTGTGCTAATTTCCAGCACGAATCTTTTGATCCTGTGTGACACGGTGAGGCATGCAAATCACTCTGATGGGGTTTTAGGCATTGGCAGGGAGAAGCGGAGCATTTCATCTATGCCCTCTGCAGCTTATGAAATTAAATGCTTGGTGTCATGCTAAACGAGTTAGAGTCAGTCAGTTGAAGAAAACTGTAGGGATCCTCTCTGGGCTAAATGGATTTGGAAGGTTTTGTAATAATAGCCGGAAAGCTACAACTGCCACTAGTTGGGATAATAAACTTGAAGAGCAGCTAATTTTGTGAGGAGGAAAATTGGGCACAGGACCACTGGTTTTCTTCAAAAGAACCACATCTATCCAGCACAGTAGGCCAGCAGCATGTGATTGCAGTGTTTTCCCATTCCCGCAGTTCTAACCCATTCCTGTTCGTGCAACATAAAGGATGCTGTGTTGTTTGGAAGGCCTCTGGTCCAGCAGTTCTTATTTGTGTAGCAAGGAAACTAGGTATTCTTCTCTTGGCTTTAGAAGCATGTGTGTGTGTCCCTGGATCCTCACCAGACTGTTCAGATGGACCAGCCATGGAGGATATGGAAGCAACAGCATGTCCAGCAGAAATACCTGAGCCAGAAAAAGCAGAAGCTGGATTTTCAGCAGCTGCAGCTGCTTGAGAACTCAGAATCTTTAGGGTCAACCTCCAAAGAGAACTCTGGTTCCAGCTTGCTGCCCGTGTTCACGAAAAGGAGCCATGAACATTTTGCTTCTGGGAATTTACCTTTGCCCAATGAAGCAGAAAATAAGTGTTTTCCCCATTTGTACTTAATAGGAAGTGCTCCTGTAGAGAGGAAAATCCCTCCGATGGAATGGTGCGTGGCCACTTACGAACAAAGGCGGCCTTACACAAGAACCAGGGGTCACCCGATGAAATGAATAGGCAGCAGGTTTAAAACAAATAAAAGGAAGTACTGTCAACCTGTGGAACTCGTTGCCAGGGGATGCTGTGAAGGCCCAAAGTATAACCGAGTTCCAAAAAGAATTAGATACGTTCCTGGAGGATAGGGCCATAAATAGCCATTAGTAAGGCTAAGATTATGTCACGGAGGTTGTGGAAGTCATGGAATTCGTGCTACCTCCGTGACATTGGGGGCCCGGCAGCAGCCCAGCCTCCATGGACAGCAGGGGATAGCTGTGGGCGGCGGGACCCCCGCAACTGACCGGCAGCCGGTGCCACCGGTGACTCCTGAGCTGCCGCTGCTGGCAGGGGTCCCCCTGCAGCAGCTCAGCCGCTGCAAGCAGTCGGGGGGCCCCCCACAGCTCCCAGCCAGCGGCAATGGCAGAGGGACCCGAGAGCTGCTCAGCGGCTGCGGGTGGGGGGCCCTCACAGCTCCCAGCCGCTGGCAGCAGCAGGGGGACCCCGGAACTGCTCAGCGGCCAGGGGCAAGCGGGCGATGGGGGACTCCTCTGTCACTACAAGCCCTGCAGCGTGGCGGGGGACCCCTTCCAGCCGCTGGGCAATGGGGTCCCTGCAGCTGCCAGCCGCTGCGGAGCGGGTGGGGGGAGAGCCAGGACCCTCCTTCCTCCCCAGTGTGTCAGGGATGTTTTTAGTACAAGTCAGGGACAGGTCCTGGCTTCCGTGACTTTCTCTTTCTTGCCAGTGACCTGTCCCTGACTTGTACTAAAAATATCCATGATAAAACCGTAGCCTTGGCTATTAGCAAAGATGGTCAGGGAAGCAACCCCATGCTCTGGATGTCCCTAAGCTTCTGACTACCTTGTGCTGGGACAGGACGACAGAGGATGGATCGCTCAAAATTGCCCTGTTCTTTTCATTCCCTCTGACGTATCTGGCACTGGCCACAGTCGGAAGACAAGATACTGGGTAGATGGACCATTGGTCTGACCCAATATGGCCGTTCTTATGTTCTTGTATTCTTATGAAAGCCTGACAAATGGTCAGTATGCAGAACGGTTGGATGCAAGGTCCCAGGGCAGAAGGATGGGTTTCTTGGCTTTGTGTTTTGGGGGCCATTGAAGGTATTTTACTCCCAGACCCAGCTGCAAAGTACTGCGTGGCAGATGAAATGTTAGGTTTCCTTTTATTGCTTCACTTAAGAGCACCACTATGACCAAAAGAGACCAGCCCCCTTAGAGGTGAGGGATTATTCCACCTCTATAGAGATTGGTCATAGCCTGCACATTGTGCTGAATTATTTACAAGACCATTAGTTTTATGGCATGGTGGTAATTCCTCCTACTTGACTGAAACCACCAGTCACCTTTCCCGGTAGAACCACGGAGCGCAAATGGCAAGACTTGTGATGCATTGTTTGCTAAGATAGCCAGTCCGGAGAGATTCGTTTCTAGTGATGGCCCTCTGCCATCTATTCGTAGTTCAGCTATTTGTTGTGACAATAAAAGCATCTGTTTGATTTACCAGTTTATATAACATAATAAGTCCTTAAATAAACCTCTGTCAAGCTGGCTCTGGGAACTCAGGAATTGTTCTTGTGCCAGCTCAGTGAAGAGCAAATGTCAAGGTGTCAGACGCAGCAGCACTGCTCTGAAAAATGAAATCCCTGGCCAGGGCATGGTGGTGGCTTCTTCTTATTTTGTTTCTGCCTGGTTTTTAACCCATTGATGGCTGTAATCATGGCTTTTTTGCCATGAAATGTAAGCTTGGAAATATTCAGGGTCGGTTTTTTAATATGAATGTTGACAGTTAATTTTGATTATTTTCGATTGCTTTTAATTTTTTTTTTAAACTAACTTGAGCTGGGATTTTTTTTTTTTTTTTTTTAACAACTTGGTCAAAGGAGAGTAAAGGGCCCAAGTCTCATTGAAATGGGTGTTCGGGATCTCACTCCATTATTTTCTTTTGAAAAATCCCATTCTTCCATTTTTATTCCAGCAGGACATTCTCTTTACCCTTCCTCCTCCCCCCAAACACAAAATCCCACCTGTGGGCTGGGCACTTATAATCACACACTCGCAATGTATGTGCATAACTTTTGCGCCCACTTACCCTGGATTGAAAAGGCAGTTGGCGTAATGACAAGGCTGTTGCTTTGCTCAGCTTGAACCCTTTGGTGTCTCTTAGCAGCTTTAATAGATTTCCCTGGCTCCTCATCTGTAAAGCAGTGCTGCTGGGAGAAGCTAGCACTCTTTGCCCAAGCGGGTTCCCAAGGGTGAGGCAACGACAGTGGAGATGCTCTGATCCTTATTTGAATGTATGCAAACCTTATTTTAATTTTTTAAAAAATATTTGTGTTGTAACTTGGAGCATTCCAATTGGAGCATTCGTAATGGAGCATTCTTGTGATATTTTGATATTATTTAGATTAAAAGCTCCTAGGGGCAGTGGCCATCTTTGTTCTGTGTTTGTACATCATCTAGGACAGTCAGGTCTTAGTCTGGCTTGGGCTTCTGGGTCTTACTGTGTCACAGACAGTGGTGATGATCTGCTTCCTGTCCTGGTCAAACCCGGGAAGTACAGTGGGATGTGAATAAGGTGGGAAAACCTGTTGATTGAACTCTTTTGAACCTGGTTAAAGGCTGTTGGTTGCTTCAAGTCTTGGATGAAAATTCAGGCTGGCTCGTATTTTATTTAAGTCGTTTTGTCTACCTCTAACCTGAATATTTTGTTTACTTTTCCCCCTTCTGCTTCCTCCTTTTGTTTTATTTCTGGCTCTTTCCCTTTTCTTCTTTTCTGTGTCTGTGAAGCAAAAAAAAAAAATATATATATATATATAACAGAATGAAATAGATTAAAAGGGGAAGAATTTGAAAGAGAGCAGTTTTTATTGTGATTCCAACCAGGGGTCTGGGACCCCCTGGGCGGGGGGGGGGGGGCTGTGAGCAGTTTTTAGGGGCTCCCTCAAGCTGGGCCAGAGTTAGACTCGCTGGGGCCCAGGGCAGAAAGCAAAAGTCCCAGGCAGTTGCCCTGCTTGCTACCCCCTAACGCTGGCCCTGGCTTTTATATGCAGAAACCAGTTTTTATGGCACAGGTGGGTTCTGGAGTTTCTATAGCATGTCGGGGAGGTCTCAGTAAGAAAAAGATTGAGAACCCCTGATTCCGACACAACTTTGTTTTTCTAGGGCTCAGTCCTATATAACCATGTACAACGTCAGCTGATTTCTCCTCCCTTAGATTTAGATTATGCTGCAGGATTGCATGACGACGACTTCTTTTGAGCAGTACTGTGTGAACGTGAGTGGCCCAATTTTAGTCTAGGCTATTGACAAACTTTGTCATAGAAACATGTGGTTTCCTACTTCCTAATGTGGCAGTTCTCTCTTGCATGTTCGATCTGAAGAAGCCTAGGTTTGGCTTTGGATGTAGTGAGTGGAACTATCAAAATAACTCTTGTCATCTTGAAAATAAGTCAGTGCTGTCATCGTGTGTAATACACAGCAGTTAAAGGACCTTGACTTTCCTGCTGGCTGGGAATGTTTCAGAACTTTGGCTCATGGACCACTGGTTTTCTCTAATCTGTTCTTGAGGCACAGCATACATCTGATTTGTGTTTTTGTTTTCTTTTTAGGACAGATTTCTGCGTACACAAAGATGAACCCTGTGACACAGTGGGTAAGTCAGTGCAATTAGGAGGGGTATGTTTTAAATGCCAGCTACGTATTGAGATTATCAGCTCTCTGGACGATGCCTTTGACGCTTGGGTTTGTTCTCATGCTTCTGTTATTGTAATGAATGTGGCCATCATACAAACATGGACTTAACAGCTGACAGATAATGCATACCAAGTGTCCTATGTCTGCCCTTAATTGCCTACATAACATTCAGATCTAAATGGCAGTTACATTCCTGATGCCAGGCTTTGGCAAAGTGGGTATTTTTTCTGCCTTTTTTCTCTGTCTAATCTCAATCTATTTATGGGACCCCTGCCATCACTGGAGTATTCCATTGCCTCCCAAGTATCAAAAAACAAACATCCGTAACGATGTGTGTCTTCCTCCTTTCCTGGCCTGTAGGGGAAGGGTATGAGAGAGAGAGAAAAGAAGGGTCTTACTGAAGCAAAGCCAAATTAGAGATTGTCTTTCCCACCTCTAACTTCCTAACTACATTTAATTGTGTCCCAGCCCTGGTTTTCCAATGGCAGGTGCCACTACACCCCACACCTTACATACTCCATTTGGCATAGGTTGACTGGATCTCCAGCCCTCCAGTTTTTCTTTTATCGCCGCACTACCTGCTTTTGGAGGCCTAACTCAATATACTATCCATGATTATCATGTGATTTGTTTACAGATTTACTTCAAAGTCCAGCTGCCTTTGCCCCAGTTTCTTCATTCCAAGTGAATTCTGGTTTTGTCATCCGTTCCAGCAGGTCTCAAAATGAGTTCAGTCTCTGGAAGCTGGGGACAACACTGTAGTTCGTGCTAATAGAGAGAAATAGCTAGGGAGGGTTGGCTTGGGGGAAGATAACTTTAAACATTCTTCAGTAGGAGGTCTGAGACTGTTGTGAAAATCACGTCTCAGAACACAGATTCTTCCGTGTGTGTGGTGTGGAGAATAATCATAGGGGATAAAGGAAGTAAACATAATTGAAAAATATATACATTCTTCGTTCAAATATTAACAAGATCTGTGCCATATCTCCAGACTTTCCAGTGGGAATTCTTTACAATGTGCTTATTCTCTCCAAGCCCAGTGGAAAACATCCTTCCGCTAAGGAAGTATTTAAGCCGAGTACCTGAGTCCGGATGTGGCTCCGGCACAGTACATGGTGATCTCTGCGCAAAAATAAAGCTGAGGGAAGACACATGCTACTGCTTAACAAATGCTTACTGTGTTCAAATCTCTTTCCTTGTTTAAAGACTGCATTAATGAGGATCCATGTTCAGGAATTATCTTTCCACATACAGTCTGGCTGAGGAAATATGATGATGTGTCTTTTCTGTTCTTGCAATAGCTGTGTAGTTTCTCTCTCTGGCCCAGTGGGATTCTTGTAGAGGTAGTGGAAGATAGGGTGGTAAATACCACATTTGTTTCCTAGTCTTTCCAGTGCAGCATTTCCCAACCTGGTGGAAGTTGAGCACCTATTCAAGAAAATAAAACCAGTCCTGCCCCCTCCGCATAATCGTCTTAATCTATTTATCTTCCATGCCCCACTAGCTAGCTCTTCCTTCCTCACCCTGCAGCGTATCCCACACTTTGGGAAATGGTTGTGCAGCTCTTTGTAATATGATGCATCCTCTCCTCTGTTACGTGCCATGGTGAACACTGAAATCATTAACAATGTTGACATTTAAAATGCCATCAGTGGCATCCAAGTGAACGCCTAGTGAAATGAATGAGACAGTTTGGATCTCTGGGAGCTGCAGTTTCAGGCTCTCTGCAAACTCAGGTGGATACCTCAGCACTGAATTTTGTAGGTTTTCTTTGAAATGAGATCTCTAACATCTTAGCTTTCATTAGAACAACTGAGGTATCTGTCTGCCCATCAGCCTGGCGTCCATTTATGCTCCCTACTTTGGGAAATGCCGCTCAAGTGGTAGGATGTGGAGCTGAAAGGGTGAGAGTCACTTCTCTGCCCATCTGTTCATCATCTGCCTTGATTAGGATTATCTGATTGAGTTTCACACAGTGGTGCAGTATGCATTTTGAGACTGCCATGGTTTGAGGAAGTATCATTTCTAAGGCAGAACTGATTTGATCGGTCTGAGTAAATTTGTCATCCTTGTACTGAAAGGGGTACATCCTAAACAATATGATGAAGTTTCTTGATGGCTTGGCTGCCCCAAAGATTTTGCAGAGTAACAGCCGTGTTAGTCTGTATTAGCAAAAAGAAAAGGAGTACTTGTGGCACCTTAGAGACTAACCAATTTATTTGAGCTGGCGCTTTCGTGAGCTACAGAAGTGAGCTGTAGCTCACGAAAGCTCATGCTCAAATAAATTGGTTAGTCTCTAAGGTGCCACAAGTACTCCTTTTCTTTTTTCCAAAGATTTTTGTTTATCTAGAGATCATGATCTACCTTTTCTGTAGATAAACTTGACCAATTAGTGATTTTTTCCCCCTTGGCAGTTTATATAAGTTCTCTTTCCCTCTCTTCACCAAAGGTGTGGTGGTTTAACCCTTAGATTTGTCTTTATTTGCGAAATTCACCCCGATGTAACCCGTGCATATCAGGAAAGTTACACGAGTAATTAAGTTGTCCTTGTGTTTTTGTGTGGTGGATCAGGAGTCATTGCAGAGGAAGAATAAACTACGGTTATGTTCTTCTACTTCAATACAAGGCTCACCATTTCAAATAGCAGCATCTGTGTTCAATTCCTACGCAGTGATAGTGGCGATTCCACAGTTTCCCCTGCTGTTCAGAGTAGGAAGTAGTTGCTATGTCTCAGGCACTAGTATGCAAGAATTGTTGTCTTTTTTAACGGCCACCGTTATGTGCATTGAAAGTATATTAAATGAAGTTATTACATTTAGCTGATCTTGATATGGATATATTTGGATCTATCTACATTGCATCTGGTTTTGTTTTCTAATTCTTACGTGATCAATCACGGTTATGTTTAAATGATGGTGTTCATGGCCGTCCCTGATCATCATGGTGCCGTTTGGCCTTAAGTTCTGTGAATCTATGAAAGCAGCTCAGTCACTGAGCAGACATCCCCTGCACCTGGCAACCCTGAGCCCGAGCAGATCCCTTCACCATGCTTTTAGTGCTGCGTTCTCATTCTCTTAGGGCTTGTCTACATGGTGGTGCAACCTGCTCCATGGGGTGTGATTTCTAAAGCGCACTCATGCCTTGTACCTTAATTGGTCCGTGTACACCTGGCTGGTGTGCTCTAAAGGTTCCTAGTGCACTTTAACATAGTCTGGTTTCAAACAGGAAGCTGCCACGGTCTGGGTGGCCTACCTAGTGGGTAGAGCAGGACCTTGCCTGGCAGTCGTGGCTTCAGTTTAGCTCAATGGCAAGCGTAGATCCGGGAGTCCAGTACCGATCTGAGAGTGAAACGAGTCAGGGTTGAGGAGCCAAGCCAAAGGTCAGAGTCTGAGTCGGAATCAGGGCAGAGAGGCAAGGACTCAGCTGAAGCAGGTCACGAAGCACAACCATTTGGAGAAGGGTTGTTGGGCCCAGCTGAGCTTGCTGGGTTGCCTAGCGATGAGGCTGGCAGCCAGTTGTGCTCCTGACAAGCACTACGTTGAAGCGCACTAGGCAAGCTTTAGTGCACACCAGCAGCATATACACAGACCAATTAACATGCAACCTGTTGGTGTGCTTCAGAAATCCCCCACTCCCGCCCCCATAGGGCACATTATCCCACCGTGTACCACCACTCACTTTTGTAATTTGGCTTTAAATTTAAAGAACAAGGTCTCAGCAGAAGCATGCATCATTTTTGCTTCTTCTCCCCCCCGCCCCCACCTCCAGTAATTTCAGAAGATTTGATTTGGTTGTTAAATTGCAGAATTAAGAAAAAAAATTGTAATTAGCTTTTCAGAGGCCATTTGCTCTTCTGCAGGGCTTGATTAACCCATCACTGGGCCCTAGGCAGACATACATTTCTGGGCCCCTAGCTTCTAATTTGAATAATAATACATTTCCGGGATGTTCCCTCCGTTACATGCCACTGCAGTTAATGCCCATCCCAGCCAGTTCACATCCTTGGAGAAGGAAGTGGTTTCTTTATCCAGTGCTCTCCTTAGCTCTACTGGGAATGGCTACGTGAGTCTCAGTTGTGTGAGGACTATCTCTGCCCGCTCTTCCACTGGGGTGGATTTGCGTGCCAACTGAAAGAACTTCACTCGCTTCAGTGAGTGGCGTGGCAGCCTGGCACAATGCCACTTAAATTTGGCTCGGCTGCCCAAATTTGAGAGGCGTTGTGACCCCGTGCACCAGGTCGCAACGCCACTCACTCATTTGAGTGAAGTTCTTTCAGTTGGCATCAGTAAAAACAACCCCCCAAAAACGAAAAAAGCACACCACCAGCTCACCATTTTCAGCCTCCCTCATGAATTTGGACTCAAGGCACCTGCCTAGTTTGCTTATGTGTTAATCCGGCCCTGCCCTTCTGTCGTTAAAAGACGTTTTTACATAAGTACACAGTAGTGATCATCTTGGAATAGATCATTGGTCCATCTAGCCTAATGTACATCATACTATCTTGTGTATGATATTGGCCAGTATTTCATAATGCACTACCATGTTATGTATAAGGGAAGAGGCTTCTTTCTGCTGTCAAGTGGCAATCAGTTAATGCCCTGAAGCATGGGGATTGATGCTACTGATGCAGAGAGAGTAGGGAGTTCAGAGTCTGGACACCTGATTTCTCTTCCCAGCTCTGACCCTGACTCACTGTGTGACCTTTGGCAAGTCACTTAACCTCTGAATGCCTCAGTTTATCTCTGTTAAATGAGGATTTTAATCCACACCCCACAGGAGATCATGTGGCTTAATCAATTAACGTATAAAATGCTATAATATCCCTGGCTATAAGGGACAGTACAAGCCCAAAGTCTAATGTTGCCCAGGTATGTTTAAGGGGCGTATGTAAAGAGTGCATACTGTTACATAAAGTACTACGTTTGCTACAATAAGTAGGCACAGCAGTAAGAAGAAAAGGAGGACTTGTGGCACCGTAGAGACTAACAAATTTATTTGAGCATAAGCTTTCGTGAGCTACAGCTCACTGCATCGGATGCAGTGTTGATAACAATGGCTTATGAGTTGTAACTCCTTAATTTCTGTACTTTTGTGGCTGCCGTGGAAGTAGAATTGCTGATTGTGGGAGGATTGGGGCCCATACAGTTGTTTGACAGTAGGTCTATGCAATTTAAATAAGTTACTAGAGGGCCCCATTTGAGCTCGAGGAGATCCAAATATTATCCCTAATGAAAAAACTGCCTGGAACTTCTGCCTGCCATGCAGATGCAGAGAAAGAGAAAGCAGCAGCAGGAAGTTTGTATTTGCATTCTGGCAGAGGCTTGTCGCTCACGCCAATTGCTCGGGGGACCGAGTTCAAGTTTTCTTGGCCCAGCTGCCATGGTAGTGTTGAAGGTTACATAATGGCTGAAACGAGCTCAAAAGTGGTGAAAATGTGGAGGTATTATGGGATGATACCCTGAGGCTGAATCCCTTTTATTTTGGAAGTAGCCTGTCGCAGCTCACTGCCCATAGCTGGGCCTAAGAACAGATGGCTTTTAAAAGGAGGAGGGAAAAAATAATAAACCCACATGCAAGACAATTCCATTAATAATGTTTCAACAGCGTGGCCGGTAGGACTTCCAGCACCCTCTGGGGTTGAAGCAGAGGAGGTTCGCGTTATACAACACAGCCTTCCCTGTTGACACAAACCACTTCAGCAGTTTGCAGGCTGCTGCATCTCTTGTGATGTGACTTTAACCAGGTCTACTGTTTCCTGCAAAAAAAATTCTCCGTTCCAGCTGAGCTGCCTTCAAGCCAGCCAAACTGAGAGTTCAGCGTCTAGCTATTAATATCAGACTGACGCTTGGAGCCCTGCGCGTTGTCAGAATCCAACCTCTCTGTGACATAAGCAGATTGAGAATGCCCCTTTCGTTGGATATTTCCATCGCTCAGAGCCAAATAAGCCGCTTTATGGTTAGTTCAGAATCAGCCTGACTATTTCAGACTTAAAGCTTTGCCTTGACTCCGCACTGTGCGCGTCACCCCGGATCCAAGCCGAAGCTTCCATTGACTCAGTTAATAATAAAAAGTGAGGGCAAAGGAGAAGCATGAAATGGAAAATAAGAGTCTTGCTTAAAACTCCTTAATTATCCTGATTGAAAATGGCTTTACCTCCAGCTCGGTCACGTGTCTCCCCCAGCCCCTCTGTGGCTTGGTTCTGGAGAGGGGAGGGTTGTATGTGCTCTGTCCTAAACACCCATCTTTCTCCAGCTCTTGTTGCCAGTGAGGCAGTGTGGCCTGATGGATCAGGCACTGGAGTGGGACTCTGGAGACTGGGGTTTCATTCCTGGCTCCAGTACTGGCCTGCCAAGAGACCACTTCCCCTCTTTGTGCCTCGGTTTCCCTCTCTGTACAATGGAGATAATAATCCTCAGCTCCTTTGCAAAGTGTTTAAGGAACAGTATGAAAAATGCTATATATGTGCTAGATGGTATTGTTCTGTGGAGGCTTCGTGTTCCCTCTCCTGATAGCACCACTCCTTAGGAGAAGTTTTCTGTTCTCACACCCGTCTGCTTGCTTGTGTGTGTGTGTGTGTGTGTGTGTGTGTGTGGTCGGTCTTCTTGGGGTCCCCACTAGCACACAGTTCAGGACTATGCCTGGATGATGCAAAGACAATGCTGATATATGTCTTTGACTAGGCAGAGTCCTTGCATTAAACCTCAGATAGTTGGTACTTGCATTTCTTGCATCATCCTTGGCCGTTTGCTGGTTCAATTAGGTTCTGCATCTTCTCTCTTACCCACAGCAAATGACAGTTCTGAGCTTGCTGCTACCTCTTTTGCATTTTGTGTTTCTGGAGCTTCCTTTTTACTTGGTACTGATTCTAACCCCCTAACTCTCCCATTGGAATCTCCCATCAGGTATGATTAATCCCCTAGGAGTGGGAAAGACCTATTTGGTATGGCATGAGTGGAAAAGAAAAGGCATCCTCACATTAAAAGATCTTTTCGATAATTGTTCAAGTTGAGAATTTCTGCAAATTCCGGGTGGGGTGGTGGTAATTTGATGGCAGAATAAATAGAAATACCTGCACCTTAAAACAACCCACTAGAGAAGTGATGCCTGTCTTTAGATGTTGTCTTGTTGCCATCTAAATCAAACACACTATATAGTAAACCCAAAATAAAGGGTCTCCTGAAAGGGACTATGTCAGGTTGATTAAGACTTGTAAAAAACATGGGGCCTCATTCTCCTCTGCCATCTCTCTTTTTTTAAGTTGTTTGTGACTGTGTAAAGCACTTTGTCAGTGAAAACCCCAGGGTTCAGGGCAATGAGGAATCACGCTGGTTTTACTGAACTGACATGAGCAGCTGTGCAATTCAGTTCAAACTTTTCCTTTTGATTTAAATATTCCCTCTGCAGTGTTTGCAACCTAAACAATACAGAATGGTGCTCGTGTTCAATATTCTCCCACTACCATCTCCACCACCATTGGTTTTTTTGTTTGTTTGTTTGTTTGCATGCCACATCTTATGTGGGAAGACGTTTCACTCCTGCTCATCAGGCATCAATCTCTCCCCTTCCAAATCCCTCCTAAAATCTTACTACTTTCATGCCAAGTGAGTTTAATACAAGATTACAGACATTTTAATGAAAATATGGAGATGTGCACAGACCCCGACCAAGTGCCATTCGATCCTCCTGCTGTGACCTTTGTCCTTTCTCACCTTGTTCTCTTGCTCACTCCACTTCTTGTTACACTTATTTGTAGCTTCATGTTTATGATTTCAGTGGGGCTTCTTACATGCTGTAAAGCTAAACCACATGTGCAGCTGTTTACAGGATCATGTCTTAAGTCACTAGCTATTTGGGCCAGGGACTTTGGGTGAAATCCTCACTTCCTTGAAGTCCGGGTGTGTTGCCATTGACTTCATTTGGGTCAGGATTTTAGCTCTTCTATTTTTGTGTGTTCTGTGATGCACCCAGCATGCTTTTGGCTGCTGTAAAATTAAGTGCCCAAGGTTTTGATAAAGTGACTAGACGCCTCTATTTTTGGGTGTCTGAGATACCTTCAAAGGGCCTGATTTCCAGAGGATGCTCAGTACTTTCTGAAGCTCAGTCAGTCCCCTTCAAGGTATCGCAGTTTGGGCACCCAAAACCATTGATTTGCTTTTGAAAATCTTGTTCAGTAATGGTACTTAAAGGCCCGAAAGTGAAACTAACTAGAAAAAAAAGTGAAACTGACTAGTCTATTTTCACTAAGACAAGAGAAATGCAAAAATTAAACAAAAATAACCTAGCTGCTGGTATACTGGTATAGCTCTCTTTCCAGACTGTAAAAATAGAAAAGAAGTCAGGTATGCCAGATTAAACAAACTGCATATTTACTGTCAAATACCTCAGCCCTTTTCACTGATTTATGTGTAAATGTAACTTGTTGAGTAGAGGGCTGACTGTATTTTGCAGGGACCTTGTTTTCTCTTTACTGCTGTGGAAATTGGAGTGTTTGGATTTTATTTATTTTTTTTTAATTTGTCTTGCAGCTCAGTAGTCTTGTTTAGTTTTGTCTTCAATGGTGTATGTGTCTGTATCACACCTTCCACCTTCATTTTTCTCTCTGGCCCTTTGGGATGTATGCCGTGGATTCATTTGGATCAGCGCTCGAGTCCTTAATAAAGAAGTGCTGGAATGCAGTTCCAATGCTTCCAGAGGGCCAGAACAGCATTCCGGCTCCCAAAAAAAAGTGCTGGAACGGTGTTCCAAAGCATTCCAGCGTGACTCAAGCCCTGATTTGGATAAAGAGACACTTGCTGCTACTGCACGTACCAGTGCGCAGCCGCTCTTGCTTGAGAGTGTCGTTCAGCAGCACCGCGGTCGATTTCTGTGTAAACCCAGTCAGGCAGGCAGTTGGAGGTGTAAGGTGAAGTATATGTGCTCGTCTCCCAGGGTTCTTTTTCTTTCCTGGAACAGGCAGTTGGATTTGAACTTGTACAGTGTACTTTGGATTCACCTGCCGGACAGTTAGAATTTGTGAATTTTAGTTTTGGCTCCAGGATAGTTCCCTGAATGGATTAATATTTTGATTAGAGCTGACTTCTAGAACATTGCCTAAGCACCATGACTTCACTGACGGCTGCATTCCATTTCATCACAATATATAGAAACCTGCTGTTTATCTCTGAAAGCCGTCAGTTGCATATGCAGTCAGACAAGCTGAAGGCAGGGCCTAATTGATGTCCAGCTAGCACATCATGCCAAACAAATGTCAGGAAGAGCTCTGGAATCACTCCCAGCTACTGTATGTGTGAAGCTGAGAAGTCTTTGAGGCAGATGTGAGCAGAATAACTTCAGTACATTAGGCCTGAAGGCAGAGCATTCCAGGGAATGGATTATAACTACAGACTTTTATCTATGTTTTGGTGTTTTGTATCATTTTATGCCATTTGTCTCCAAAGTCAATTTCCATGTTCACGGAGATTGGTCATTGGTCACGGAGACTGGTGCTTTTTAAATGCTGCCTGCTATGGATGGAATTCACCAACCCCTTGTGGCTCTACCCTCATTAATTTCCTTCCTTAAGGTTTGCTCCCTTCTGGGATGCTCCTAAGAAGTAAATTAATAACATTTAAAAACTAAAAGGCTATGCCTTCCTCTGGATTTCCTAGTGTGTCCTGTCTGCACTGTTCCTCTTTTGTGTTGTTAGCCTTTGAAAACAGGGATGTGTTCATTTTGTACAGTTCCACGCACACTGTCAGTGCTTCATAAATAATCCAACATTTGTCAGCAGTATAAAAGACCATAGAGGCCCCAAATGAGATCCTGGCCCCTTTCTGCTATGCTCTGTACAGACAGAGTAAAAGAGGGTTCCCTGCCTTGAAGAGCTTACAATTGAAATAGACAAGACAAAGGGTAGAAGAGAAAAACGAGGCATGTAGAGGTGAAGTGATTTGCCCAAGGGGATGCTGCAGGTCAGTGACAGAGCTAGGAGTAGAACTCTGATATCCTGACTTCCATTAGAGACCCTGCCTTCCCAATAGAAATAATACCTGATTTAAAAAAAAATCTAAATATTGTTTCACTTTATGTTGGTAAGAAATAGAAAAGCTTTCTTGAGTGACATGAACTGCTGATTAGTAATGTCCTCTTAGTCCCCGCATAATGCAGCGCAGATCTCACAAAACAGGTTCTTCAGTTCAACAGGTTAATGATTCAATTCCCCAGCAGGTCAAAGTCTTATGTCTGTCCCTTCCCACCCCTCGTCTTTATGTGCATCTTTATTTTCATGGTTCACCCTGTCAATCAGCCATAAGCTGAAGGCATCATTTGCTGTTTAAGAAGAACAATGCATTTATATTTGAAAATCATCTGAGTTTTTTTCCTCTCATGTCAGACATGCATGGTTCTTATCCAGCTGACTGCTTTTTGATGTCTTTATCCTTTGCTGGCTTGAAAACATTTCAGGTATCTTCTGTTGTTTTATATGCCCTGTAGCTTTAAAAAAAACAAAACCCAAGCTGTGTAAAAACATCTGTATGTAGCAGTGTAATAAGGTATGGTTCTGTGATTGCATTCATCTTAACACTTGCTCCACTGGATAAACAAATAGAAGCATTTCAAGTTGCACACATGATATGTAATAGTAACGGAAGGAAATGAAGTACAGTTGCAAATTGTACTTGTACATTTGTTTTGTCTTGTAGCTGCCAAGGTAAATGCGTTTTTGAGATTAAGGTTAAAGTAAAGGAGAGATGAGACTTCATCAGTGATATACCAGGAAAAATAGGTTAGCATGACAAGAAAAAGAAAAAAGGATTATTATACACCTGATATAGGTTGGTGGGGAAAGCTGCCCAGGAAAAGAAGCCCAGAACTGGAGTAAACTGATCTTTATTTTTTAACCTTTGGTATAATACATATGATATGATCACATTTGAAAGGCTTATATCTTAGTGTGGGCGGGAGAATTTCAAAGGCACCCCATTGACTTGCAATGGGAGTTGGGTGCCTAACTGTATTCTCTGTCTTTGAAAATCTCTCCCTCGTTTGTTAACCTATTGAACTGGCTTTTAATATGAAGGGTACTACAGTCCATGGCTTTGTCACCGTTACAAGTTAAGGAACTTTAAACCGCTTCCAAACGCCATGATTCCGAGTATAATGTGATCACCAGACAGGATCAGGAAGAAATAAGTTGGGTGGTACAGTATTGCATCATTCGGTGTATTCTGATTTTTTCCTCACCTTCCCCATAGCACTGTGCATTAGCCATGGTCAGAGAGCGATGGTTTCCCATCAGCTTTTAAGCAAAACTCATCCATTTCATTTGTAAATTTGGCTTCTTGCAGAGGTGATTCAGCTATGAGCAAGTATGGCATATTCTATTCCAGCTCTTTCAATAGAATTGTAAGGACAAACTTTTCAAAAAATGGTTGCTTCACAGCAGGTATAATTCGGTGTTTGCTGGGGTTCATGAGTGGGATAACACCTTAGGTTGGAGGGCTAAGGCTATGAACAGTTTTGTCTTTTTTTACATTTATTTTTGATTTTGTGATCTGGACCAACATTGATATCTGTGAATGCAGCTTATATACATATAATAGAGAGAGCTAAGATATCTAAGAAATTCCAGGAAATTAGATTCACCACCTATTAGATTCACCACTTTGAATTAGACTCCCAAGATCTGTCAGTGTGGGTGCAGGAGTCTTTCTCCACTTGTCTTATTTCAGGTTCACAGCCTTATGAGGTGTAGCTCTTGCTCTGAAGCAGGTTAGCTAGTCTTTTAACTTTACAATAGGATAATAGACGTGTGTTGATTTTTAAAGAAAGCAAAACCCCCTCAACCCATCAGCTGTCTTTCTCCTTACTTTTTCTTTCAGTGCGGTTTCAGAAATACTAAAGACCTTTGTGTTTTGCTTAGCTTGGAATTAGCCTTGTGTTTGTACTTTAGTTTGTGGTCATGAGCAGTCAGCAGGTTCAAAACACTTGTTGGCTTTGTGCGGTTGCCCCGTTGGTGTCATATAGTTTTGTTCAGCCACTTTGACGGATCTGTTTGCACTAAGTCTCCCTGTGCCCATAATTAGACTGCTGTGTACATGTTAACATTCTGCTGAGCAACTGTTTTAGTAATGTAATCCACCGAGCCCTGGTGCATACAGTAAAATTAGCAGGGTAGTAAACAGGTATTATGTTGCAGCTACTTAAAATAATGGCTTTTTCTTTTTTTTTTTGGTCCCGGTCCATGTGGAAAAACCATACAGACCCATATGTTCACTTTTAGGTTAAAGATCTGCTGTGAAAACTACAATCAACCATTGTTTTTCTGATGTGACAGGAAAGCTAAGAGCTGGAAGTTAGATTTTCTTTAGCATTTACATTTAAACAGGATGCTAATCCATTATATGTTCCTCATATCTGATATTATCCTTTCACTATTGCTGGTCTCTGAGAACTTTTTGAGAGGCAGTAATTGCATGGTTTTGTGTGCTTCTTAATATCCGGCATGGGTCTGTTCTCATGAACATGTTTTGTGTGAAAAATCTTCAAAGTATTGTTTTCAGAGTAGCAGCCGTGTTAGTCTGTATCCGCAAAAAGAAAAGGAGTACTTGTGGCAACTTAGAGACTAACCAATTTATTTGAGCATGAGCTTTCGTGAGCTACAGCTGACTTCATTGGATGCTTACAAAGCACTTTACATCATCAAGGAACTTGAGAAACTTTAATTCCTACATCCCACCTGTGAAATAGCGTTTTAGAGTTCTTTTGGCCAGATATACATGGCATTCAGCTAAGCAATTGGTGCTGGGGGTAATGCTTTTATGTGCCATGAATGTTTTGCAGTCAAGTCGAAAGCTGTTCTTGTATTTTCACTAGAATCCACAAAGAAGTTGAAAGTCACAAGTCTGTGAGGTCTAAGGCCCTGGTTCAGCAGAGCACATGAGCACACATTTACGTCCAGCCGTATTCAGTACGGTGCTTAAGTGTTGTCCTTAATAGAAATGCTTTCCTGAATATGGGTTTAAGGACCCATAAACTAGACAGGTTGTCTAGGACTATTTGAAGTCAGTCAATATGTTGGAACTGTGAGCACTGGAATAAGCCTGCCTGTTGTGAACATTTGCTCTGGGCTGCTGGTTTCATGAAGTTGCAGTCTTTCTTCTTTAGAAGAATAGAGCTGTGTGCAGTGTTCTGTTTATGTTTGGGGCCAAGTCAGTGTTGTTTGGGTAAGCACCTCACTCAACATCAAATGGAGAATGCAGTCAAGAAATAGCCAGCTGGGTCGTTTGAAGACAACGAGTGTAATTCTGTTCTTTCTTACTGTGGTTTAACAGTGGTGCCAATCCATTGTCTTCATAGGAGCCATTCATGATTCACACGGATGCAAGTCAGCTCAGAATCAGGTTCCACATAATATGTATCCTTGATCAGATGTAGTCTGCTGTTTTCAAGTAATCCATGTACAGTATTCAAGGCTGGGAGCTTACAGGAGAGGGACAGCTGTGTCTTTTCCTTTCAAAGAGGATAAATTGCCTTCCCACCCCCTAAGTCCAATAACTAATAACATTTCAGCCTCTCCTCTCTGCTCTGGTGCTGTCTTCCTTTTTCTCTGGAATTCTTCATTCTGCCCCATCTAGTCTCTGCACATGGTTCGCTCTCTCACTTAGCACCTCCCCATTTCCCTCTCCAGAGCAGAACGCAGAAATGCAGCACTCAGCACAATCCTCTTGCACGTTTGCACTTTCTCAGCAACTCTGGTAATACCTGTTTGAAACGGATGAATGGGAGCTGATCCTTTGAGGGGACTATCTCAGAGCTCTCAGTATCTTGCAGAACTGGGTCCTAAATTTGTGTGTCTAGTTAGTATCAAACGGCTGCAGTTGGTACCATCAGGGAAGCACTGTGATGCAGGGGCACACCTCTGATTGCACTTATGGTTAATTCTATGGGATTTTCTTGTCTGGGTGACTGACTTTAAAACAAACCAACCAACCATGAGGCCTTGGAAGAGGGGGACATTTCCACAATCCTGTGCTCAGTTTAAACCCCTGTGAGAGAGAACCATGTGCTTGCAGCAGGTGTCGAAACTGTATCTATTCCTGATTGCTTTGCTGTCTTTCTCTTCACACAGTGGACAGATTTCCTAGGTTGAGTCCTTGGGTAGGTGGTGCCAGGGGAGTAAGTGGTATTTGGAGGATCAGACGGTGATCATTTTTATCATTTATTTTGGCTCATGTGGGCTGTAATATTTTTGATTTATGTCAGTGGAGCTCAGTTCATCAGGATCCCAAGTGGTGTCTTGAGTTCTGCAAAGGTAGCTTTGGGCCATCAGTGCTTGAGAAGTTGTGAGGGTTCACGCTTCCTGGGAGGTATCTGGTATTCTTATAAAGCCTGAATTGTGCAGTGTTGTTGGAAGTGCTGAATGCTTCTTTGGGCTAGTTAAGTTCAGAAACATAAAAACTTTTTTAAATAATACTATGAATGTCCTTAAACATCCATCAGTGTAATAGCATCATTCATATTCGTATTTTGGTCGTGACTAGAGTCACCAGATGAGATGAGAGCCCCATCATGATAGGAGCTGTTCAAACACATAGTAAGAGATGGTTCCTGCCATGAAGAGCTTTCAGTCTAAATAGACAAGACTGCCAAAGAAGACACCCCAAAGACTAATAGACAAGACAGCCCAAAGAGAGGAAGGAGAGGTACAGAGAGGGGAGGTGATTTGCCCAAGATCACACATCAGGTCAGTGACAGATTCAGACTCTCCTGAGTCGGAGTCCTGTTCCCTATCTGCTGTGCCATTGTGTAAAGGGAGGGAAACACAATATCTGATCCAAATAGCACTAAACTTTGGGATGTATGACTGTAATGAACTACCACCCAGGGTTGTTAACAGGAATGGATCTCAGGACTTTCACCATCAAAAGCACGTTTCTCCATGATTTGCGGTAGCTGTAATAGGTCTTATCCTTGATGTGGACCAGCCATTAGAGTAAGACCCACAACACTCAACTAGTGTGTTATACAAAATCCGCATTGGAGTTTTCTCGCTATGGCCTATCATGTCATTATCAGCAGACCCATCAGGAATAATGGATACAGGAGTTGGTGTGTGTGCAATTCAATACAATTCATTTCAATGGTGGTGTCTTTCGGCTGGTTCTGAAATATTCATTCAGAATCTCTTCTCATTGTCGCTCTGGTTTGATAGATGGGAGTAAGAAACAAGGGCCAACGTTTTCAAGTTTGGATACCTAAATCCGTATTTCTACATCTGGGAAAGCGGCCAGATTTCAGAGATGATGAGAACCCACAACTCTGGATGGCCGCATTTTGGTCTAAAATCTGAATGAGAAGAGCCCTGGCAGACTCCAGCCTTGTGGAGACAGGATCTAGATAAAAGAAGTAATGAAAGATCATGAGGCAATGGACAGTTAATGGGCGTTTTCCAAAGCCCACTGAAGTCAGTGGAAAGACATCCATTGATTTCCATGGGATTTGGATCAGGACTGTAGCGAGTATGGTGACTGGCACAATCAGATCGGGTGTAATACGCATTCAGCATATTTTTTTGTGTATGCCGAGAAGCTGTTTATGTTGCCATTAATCCGGTGGATTTGTTGGGGAAATGCTAGGCATTTCATCACATGGGATCCAACACAGGCCACTGCAACTGGGCAGCTTAGCAAACCTGTGCAAAAAAAACCAAACCCCATCTGCCTATCATGAATTTGCAGCTGTTTAATCTGCAAATCAGAAAGATGCTGCTATCCCTCAGGTGGCTAGTCACTTACATGGGGCTCATTGATAGAGGGGAGCTCTGCTAAACAAAAAACAGATCCAGGACATGGTTTTGGACTGGGATGCATAGATGCCTCTGCGCTTCCCGAAAGAGTTCTATACTTAAGTGTATGTGAGTAGGAAAGGCACTTTCCTTTTCTGTTCACGTATATGCTGGTACGTGTGCAATCGGACAGGCTTAAAAACTGGATCTGTGCTGCTTTTAATGCAGAAGCATCAAATAGTAGTGGGTGCATGTGTGAGTGAACGTGTCATATTAGCATTCTGTAAGGTATCTTGTTAATGGATTTCCTCTGGTGATAGTTACAGGTGCTGTACCCTAGGGAATGTGGCAGAAACTTTGGTTTTTTGAGCCTCACTTGCTCTCTTATCTACAGTCTAAACAGATTGTTTATAAAAGCCTCAGGGCTGGGACTGTGTCTTGACTTGTGTCTGAGAGGCACCAGGAACTCTTTCCAATGCTTTCAATAATAGCAATTATGTCAGTAGTTGTTCAAATCTGTGTTTTCTTTTACAGCAGTTTGAGATGGAGCTCGTGAGACTCCGTTTTTTTTTATGAGAAGAGAACGTTCGTACTGGCTCTTGAGAAATTTTCTATCTGATTTTTAAGTATAAGGTTATATGAAGCCTGCATTTTGTTTTTAAATGGTTAGAGAGCTAGACGGCTAATACATGAGGTGAATATCCTATTGAAAATTTCTCTACCAATTGTCTAGTTCAGTGGCTCTCAACCTTTCCAGAGTACTGTACCCCTTTCAGGAGTCTGATTTGTCTTGCGTATGCCCCAAGTTGAACCTCACTTAAAAACTACTTGCTTACAAAATCAGACATAAAAATACAAAAGGTTCACAGCTGACTACGACTGAAAAGTTGCGGACGTTCTCATTTTTACCATATCATTCTAAAATAAATCGATTGGAATACAAATATTGTACTTACATTTCAGTGTATAGTAGATAGAGCAGTGTAAACAAGTCATTGTCTGTATGAAATTTTAGTTTGTACTGATTTCGCTAGTGCTTTTTATGTAGCCTGTTGTAAACCTAGGCAAATATTTAGATGAGTTGATGTACCCCCTGGAAGACCTTTGTGTACCCCCAGGGATACGCATACCCCTGGTTGAGAACCACTGGTCTTGTTCTCCAGTGGAAAAGATGCAGTATCCCCTTTTATGTAATAGTCACGATTGTTCATTACTATTATTTTATTTACGTCAGTTCCGTACAGAGCACAAAGTAAAAATATTCCCTGCCCTAAGGGATCAGAGTCTACAATAAGAAGTGATCCACTGGGGAAACCCAGACGCGTATACCTTAGAGTTAGTGGGGTTTTCTCTTATTCTTATTGTTTTACTGTAGCCTCCCTTCTTGCGGACATGGTGGAAGCAGTGAGTCTTGGGAGGGATTTGAAAGAGAAGTGGGTCATGCCTTGTTGAAGGAAACGGATTCAACTTGAAGGAGATTGTGCGATACACAGACCAAAGCAGGTGCCCCAAAGTTACAAATGAGAAGGAATGCAGTGTAATTGCCCTTTGCTGGGGCCATTCCCAAATGATAGATGTGCTATACTAATCCTCAGTGGAAGCCTAAGGGGTCTTTATTTTTAGATAGATCTATTCAAACATCCTCCTCACCGCTTGGAAGAGTTGGGCATAGTCTTGGCTTATATTTAATGCTTCTGTGACTAGACAGTGCCTCCCTCTATCCAGTTGGTGAGCAGTGCTGTGTGTCATTGAAACCTATGGACGTACTTGCCTACCTGTTCACTAATGGAAGGGTTGTAAAATCTAGCCCTTTATTATTTTTCTCCCTTGAAAATTAGAAGCTGTCTCATGTAACGAAAACTCTTTGTTTCCTTTGAGCCAAACACCGGCATCATTGCTTGTGCCCTGCTCTCACTCTCCCTGTCCTAGTTTGTTATAAATGCGATCGGGAGAGTGTCCATAAATCCTTGAGTTTGTCCTTACTCCGGTGAAACTCCTAGTGGAGGCAAAGAAGGTTGCGACTTAGAAAGGAACAAGCAAACTCCGAAGGTGCCAGTCTAGCCTTGCAATCTGCATGGGTGCGCTGCCCAAGGAGCAGAACAGGGACTGAATTCAGACTCGAAGTATCATGATTTGCTACCTGCTTTCCCCTTGTTCCCGGGGCAGCAGGCTGTGCCAGCCCTTGTCGCAGTGCAGTGTATCTCCCACTTTGTGCCAACTTAGCTGTGCTGGCTTGGGGGCGGGGGGTGAAGGCGACTCTGCATACACTCCTTCCCCACCTTTGCTTGCCCGGTCCCTACACAGGAGGGAAGTAGCTGCCTATGGAGCCGGTCTCCACACTGTGTTCTGACTGGTGATGCAGGGAGCCTGTGTAGAGGGACAAGAAGGCCCCTGCCTTTCCCTCACTGCCTTAGACAGGTGTGAATATCTGCTGGTGACTGATCCTTGAGGGCATAGTCTTCAGCTGCAGTGAGCTCACACTTGGAGCAGCCGGGCGGGACACAGAAAAGTGGCACGAAGCCACCTTTCCTCCTCTCCTGATACTGGGGCCAGCTGAGGCTGAGTTGGTTCCCGGCACAAGCCTTGTACGTGTTCATTTAAGCCAGTGTAACAACCGAGCTCAACAACACAGTCTAATGATTAAAACTCAGTTGGGAGATCCCTGCATCTAGTGTATTATTTTACAAAGAGAAGGCTAGTTGGCACGCAACACAGGAAACCTCATTTCGCCTTCCAAGACTGCTGTGTGGAAAGAATATCCTCAAGATCGTCATGTTACAGATCCTCCACATGTGCAGAAGAATGTCCTCATTTTCTTACTCATTCTTCAGTGGTCTCTCTATTGATGCCATAAGTGGAATTTGCAGCAAGCGTTTATTTATTTTCCCATGGCTACCATTTTGGAAATCCGCATTCCCCCTTAATTCTGTTGCATCGTGTGCATTTAGCAACCCAAGGTCTGATTTAATGGAACTACTTCTGGTAGTAAGCACCATGCCTGCTGGCCCTAGGAGGGTAGAGCCCTTAGTCAGTTGGTTTTCCCAGATCAGACAAGCTGCTAGGCTAGGTCAGCGCTTAGCACAGAGGCGCTAAACCAAGAATTGCCAAATAAGTTTGCCAGTGTGTGTGTGACTTGGCACCTTGACAAGTCGAAGCTAGGAGCGTAATTGAGTTTGTAAGTTGGGATGTAGGAAATGTAATTGAGAAGTATCACAGAACCAATTTGGAACAACATCCATTCAAAGATTGATCATTATGAATCATCCTGTTGAGCTGGAGCATCTCTGCTAGTCACCTGAGCTACTCCTGTTTTGCCCAGAGGGTGGCTTGACATGCGTACGATGTCTAAAAATAAAGTTCACTTCAGACATAAACAGCTCCTAAAAGAATTGATCTGTACAGTTTCTGACAGGAGCATAACTGCTTTGCTTTGTTGTTCTTATGCCTTAAGAACATGAGAACGGTTTAACCAAGAGATACAGGAGTGTGCCTATTGTCAATATAGCACAAGTGCTAGAACATCTGTTCAGAAACTTCTACAGCTTGACCTTTAAATTGAAGAGCTCTGTAGATACTAAAATGCTATTGCTAATAATCTAGTTGTGTATTGTTTTATGTGATTGCAGCAAGCACCATTGCTTATGCATTTCAGCAGCTCCCTGGAAAGTGGATATTTTAGTTCTGTGGTTCAGTGGCAAAGCTTTTTTAAAAGGCCCTATTGATTTATCCTTTGCACCTGTCCTCACAATTTCTTACAGCTTGCAATTATTGGATAAAAAGACAACTGGAACTGAATGCTGCATCCCAATGATGTTGCCACTAAAGCAGATGCTGTTTGGTACAGAATCGCTAGATTTTTTTTTTTTTTTTTTTTTGATTTATTGCCAAGTCTGATCTTGGCCCTTCATTTTGGAAGGGAATATTAGGGGATTGAAGCCTCCAGGATTCGTACTGGTGAATTCCACAACACTCTTTTGATGAGCAGTTTTGTAAAAAGTCTCTGATTCGACCCCCTTCCTCGCTCCCCCTCATTTCCTCCAACCAGGGCACATTATTGATACAGATGGTCTTGACAAATTGCAAGGAAAAGCTGACAAATTGGAAAGTGGAAGCCACTGAGCTCATCTTACAGAGCAAAAGGAAAATAGTCTCCAAGCTGATTTTGGAACCCAGAGCAGTTTGCAAAGCAGCAGCTTTTGGAAGTGCCAGAGGTTGTTTTTCCTCTTCTCAGCAGAGTGTAGAGTTAAGGCGAAACAACGGAGAATATAGTCTCTATTGACAATACTTGTAGCAAGAAGGTTCTGCTGACTAAGTAACAAAAAGTGGTATGTGGTCTAGTGGCTAGCGGATGGGCCTTGTAGTCAGGAATCCTCATGCTGATCCTGACTCCTCCTTTTATCTTGGGTAAGTCACTTATCCTCTCCCTCAGTTTTCCCACTTGTAACATGGAGATCATGCCTGCACATCTCAAATGAGAAGGATAATTGCTTAATGATTGTAACCCACTCTGAGTGCACATAACAAGGTTGGACCAACACCAGCTCCTCAAATATGAAACCTGTTACATTTCAAGGTAGGGTTGGGATTCTGATTCAGAATCCGTTCCAAAACTGGAAGGGCCTATGTTTTTCAGTTCATGTTTGGATGCTCCCAAAATCTTTCAAGAGCAGTAGATCTCCCAAGATGTCTGCCAGTTGGGTCTCAGTCTTGTGAGAAAAGCATAGAGGATTTTGGTGCCGTGCAGGCCTGATTCAGCCTTACAGCTACACTCTTCCCAAAACCCAATCTCTGCATCTTCGTGGCCTCTTTTCCCCTCCTTCCCTATAGCCCATCCGTTGCTAAATTCTGTCATTTCTCTCTTTAACTTATCCTTTCCTCACTGTCGCTGTTGCCGACCCCTTGTCCGCTGAGAATACTCTAATTCCTTCCATCAAGTCGGTCCAAAATCCTGTTACTAAAGCCTCTTCCCTTCCAATCACATCGTGCCCCGTCACTATCTGCTCTCTTGCCAATCCTTTTGCTTTACTGTTCACTACGTCTCCTATTTCCATTATGCCTTCTACCAAGATTCCCTGTATACCTAGAGCACTCTTTGTCCTCATCCACTAATCAACCTCTTCTCTCCTATGTACTTGTCCTTTCAAATACTCTTCCCTTCCTATCCTCCTCATTTATCATGGTGCAACTGGTGTCATGTGTCTTGTCTTACTTAGGCTGTAAATCATCAGGGAAGGAAACATCATTTTGTTTGTGAGAGTATTGAGAGCATGCAAACTTTAATTACCACATAGAGGTAGCTAAATACCTGGATCTATTATCTGGATTCCTCAGTTCATTGCCAATTCTTATTGCCCTTTTCTTATTTGCTCTCTTATTCTAATGAGATTGGAGCCAGAGACAGTAAAGTTTGCATATTAATTAGTGCAGGTGTATGGCTTTATTGCAAAATGGGGGTGCTCCAGCACTCCTGAAGACCAGGCCCCTTTCTCACATGGCAGAATATGGATTTAGCTGCCTAGCTTTAGGCATCCAAGTATGGAAATCTTAGCTTGATTTGACCTGTTGCCCCTTAAATGTCCAAAGCTTTAAATGTAGCAATAATAACTGAAATGCAAAGCAGAGCTGTATTTATCTTCTGCTTGAGATCTGCTCTCAGCAGCACCTTGGGCTCCCATCTCTCTGGGATGTAAGAGGGGAAGGGTTGTTTTGGAATGTGGCGATTAGCACATCAAAGTTGAGTAAACATTCCGGATACCCTGCTTCCTGTGTTCTGGGTAATTCTGTAATTGAGGGACTCATACTGTCATGCCAGATTGAGTGGATTTATTAACTGGCTGTCGTCAAGGGAGGCAGTGGTCTGCAGAGCTAAGGAATACCTTTAATGGGATGGTGGATGTCCTGGTGAACAAAGAGGAGATGTCAAACAAATGGGGCATTGGTGTTGGTCTTTTTTTGCTGAGCTCTTAGATCCCACGTTTTATCCCCAGGAGTATGGCTTACTGAACCTGTAAGCTTTCCTGGAATTACTTTTCAGGGAAGGATTCTCCCCACCCCACCCCCATAGATCCCATTCGCCAGCTTGGTGAATATTTTTTCCCATGGCCTTGTGTTCTCACAAACAATGTAGAATGTTGTCGGTAACCAATGCTGTACGGTTGAGGCGATGTTCTGAATAATGCACTGTTCTGTAGGTGCAGCGCTGGTGGGTTTCAGTTAGAGATTGGCCCATGCTAGTTAGAAAAGTTAGGAACTTTGGGACATCTGCCCTACTGTCCTTTCTTCAGTGGAAATGGTACCTTAACATGACTTACCCACCACCAACCAGTTGAAAAGCTCGGGCTCTCTGTATTGCTTCAGAGACTCCTTCTTCCACGTAAGAGTCAGTTCTGACTTCTCTATCCTCATCTAGTTCTCTCTGTTAGGGGACATGGCTGTAACACAAGACCTTGGGGGTGAGGAAGGCTGGTGTATGATAAGGAGAATTGTGAAGGGATTCTAAGGGCAGATGCAGAAGAGACAGTGGAGAAGAAAAAGGCCTAAAACTGGTGTCTTAGCTCAGGGGGGTCAGATTACGGTCTAGCTATACCAGTGTAAACCTTGAGTGACTCCACTGACTGCCGTGGTGTTGCTCTGGGTATACAACAGTAGACTCTGGCTCTTTGTCTTCCGTTTTATGCTACCCATGGTGAAGAACGCTTGTCCTAGCGGTCAGGAGAGAGTCTTGGGTTCCATGCTCCTTTAGAATGCCCGTGACATACCTGTGTAAATCGTGAGGGACTCACTGAAGTCGGTTGATTTGCACAGGTGTAAAGCTAGTGCAAGTGAGATCAGAATCAGATGCTTTTGATGTTTTGGGGTATGTTTGTAGGTGAGCATGTCCATGAACAAGCAGGTAAACTGTCTCTGCGTTTTGAAAGTCTTATGGAAGCATAGGAGGGAGCAGAGGGCAAAACCTAGCAGGGCAGGGAGTCAGTAAACAAAAGCAGTAGATTTGAACTGGGAGGTGGGGGGCAGGCTCCAAGAACTAGATTAACTGGAGTATAATGGGGGGTAATTAGGGAAAAGAAAGGGGTGGCAGCAAAGCATACCAATAACCTTTCATAGTTTGCACTATCCTGCTTTCCTTACAAGGATCACAGTGTTTTACAAACATGGCTGAATCAAGCCTCACGATGCTTATGTCTGCAGAGTCCATATAGTCATTGCCCAGGGTTACACAGCATGTCTGAATCTAGCTCTCCTGATTAGAACCCAGATCTTGTGATATATACATTATCCAGGGCTTTAACCACTAGACCCAACTTCCTGACAGCTGTGGATGTTTCAGTCTGTAGATATCTTTCTGTACTCTTAGCTATTAAATAAAGTTTATTTCCTTTCAAGGCAGTTTTCTCTTAGAACACTGCGTTCTGAGGGGTATCATGCTATCAGCTCTAGAAACATCTGCTTTTTACCCATAGCTATTATCACTGTGGATGTCAGGGAGAGCTTCTTTACTTAAGCTTCTAAGGTTATGTGTAATGAAAATCACAGGATTCAAAAAGTAACCACATTTCCTTTTTAAAGGAAACCATTTATTTTCCTTGCTGGGTTTACAGGTTTGTGACAGCAGTTGTATTTACTGGAAGTGACAGTGTTTTCCGAGTTAGAAGGAAGATGAGTTTATTGGGAACCACGTGACAACATTCAGTCCACCAGGAAGTTGTTTAGCTCTAGAGAGTACGCTGAATGCCGGTGAAGTGGGGTGAAGTTCTGGAGATTGCACTGACTTTTAGAGGAGGAGCAAGGCTTCTGTAAAGATCACATTGACTTTTGGGATGTGGCAGGTTACCTAGTGGTTAGAAGGAATCGGCACTCAGATGCTATGGTGATGGGCATCTTTATAAGAAGCTAGTTAGATACAGCAGTGGATAGAGAGTTCCCTGGGTTTTGTTCCCAACTGTATCACCGACTCGTTGTAGGATTTTGTAGGTAAACCAAGGCACAATGATCATAGGACTCATCTATAAAATGGGTGTAATAGTATTTGTCTACCTCACAAGGAAGAGGTAAGTCAATATTTGAACACCACTTTGAGATCTGTGCGTATAAAGTGCTCTGTAGTATTCTGAAAAATAGGGTGCCATAGAGCAGGTCTTCGCACCCCCCCCCCCCGCCCCGCGGGACCCGACTCCAAGTGTCGAGTTGGGTGTAATTGTTACACATTTGGGCTCAGTTCAGGTCCGGTAGTCTCTCATCACTGAGCATGCCGACTACTCTGGACCCTTGCAAGACGATCCAAACCAAACGGGACCTGACTACCAAGGCTGGGTTCCGGTCAGGTATGAAAACAACTCAGCGTTCTCGGGCTCATGTCGGGTTTGAATTGGCTGTGATCAAGTCTGGTTCAGGTCAGGCTTCAAAATGAGACCCAAACCGACCTCTGCCGCAGAGCTGAAGGAGTGGACTATACAAAGCTTAATAGGGCTTTCCTCTACAATGTGTTCCTAGTGATTGAGATGGTCTCCCTTCTACGGTAATGTTCAGACATGTCCGGGGCCCAAGATTTAACTTGTAGAGCAGCACTAATAGCTCATTGAAGGCTAGTCATGGAGTTTTGAGTACTAGGACTGGCTGGAAAACATAAATTCTGTTTTGCAAAATGGTCAAGGGTTTTGAAAAATCTGTTTTCATTCTGAAACAAAGCTGAGACCTTTCAAAATGTTTCAAGAGACAGTGGTCAGGGCATGTGGGAGAACCAGGTTCACGTTCCTGCTCCAAATCAGGATGTTCGAGACCCAGGTTGAAATTCTTGGCTGATTTTGGAGCAGGAAGTTGAACCTGAGTTTTCTGCATCCCAAGTGCCCTAACAACCAGGCTGTTGGCTACTCTGGGGGCAGGTCTTTCTCTTTTCTGCCTTGGACCTGCAAAGTTTATCAAAACAGATACATTTCCACCAAAAGTTTCAGAATCAACAAATCAGCATTATCCAGGAAATAAAAGTTCTGTTGAAAAATCCCCAACCAGCTCTACTAAATACTTCCCCAAATGCCCCTTCCTCTACCACCTCCAAGAAAGGGTTGTACTTACAGTACCGCAGCCTTACAACTACTGTGGGGGTGGCAGGTTGGTACCTCTTGGAGGGACTGGGACAGACAGTGGGGCTATCTGCTGTGTCCTGAAATGAAATACAAACAGAAGAAAACTGATAGATCCATTGCCAGTGCAGGCTGCAGATCTGCAGTGCAGATCCATTGCCAGTCACTATGAAAAGTTGCTTATTTCATGGCCTACATTCCCTTTAAGGGTAAATGTGTATTTATGTAGGAGACTATTTGGAAGCGGCTGTTCCTGACTGCTTGCTCTGACAATCGCTTGCATGTTCCATTATATGAGACATCTCTGTTTTTAAAAAGATGATTGAATAGTTTTTGCTACTTTCAGAACGTTGTAACTTCTCTGTGTAGGGCGTTTGGCGTGAATATTTCTTCCTGCCCAACCGCAGCCGTCTCCTGTGCATTGGAAACTTGCATTGTAATTTCTCTTCTTCTGGTTCATAATGACTGTATTGTTTCCAGTGTGGTTTTCATTAACCCCAGTGACAATGAAAATTGTTGCTAAGGAAAACAGTTTCCTCATGCGAATGTTAAACTGTAATGGAAACCATGTTGTTACTGCAAGAATAACAGAAATTGACATCTAAATGACTGACCAGAACTAAGCCAAATTAATGTGTGCTGCTAAAACTGCACCACTGGCTTGAACTTAACACATCCTCCTTAAATGAGGAGAGAACTTGCCCCTTTCCCCTTCTGTATGGTCCCTCCCAACCAAGGCTTGGGCTCACTGGTGCGGTAGTGATGGTTGAAATTGCACTGCCACTGCTCATGCCGTACTTTGGCGCTTGGTGCTGTACACATTGGAGTGGAGCCTGAGTGGGTGCTCTTTTCCCTGATTCAGGTCCTGTTATAATACTTCTAAATTTTGAGGAAGCATTATCCACTGATGCGGGTTTTCAGGGCAGATCTCGGTTCTGTTTCCAGCTCAGCTTTGTCAGCTAGCTTCTCTGTACCTTCCCTTTTTCAGCTGTCAAATTAGTAGATGTTTATTTGCCTATCTCGGAGGCAATTTCTGAAAGGCTTGCTTCGTTAATTTTGTTTGTAAAGTGTGTGGAAACCCTTGTGCATAAGGCTCTATGGAAGAGCGAATTACTGTTGTTATTTATTATTAAATCTTGCAATCAGTGAGAGCTACTCCTGATGAATGACCTAATTGCACTTTTACATGCAGAGCAGATCACTGAACAGAGGAACAGTCCATTGCAATGAACCATGCCTCTGATCTCCCTGTCCAGGACCTTTAGGTAGAGGGAAGAATAGAATAGACAGAGGCTGCAAAAAAGCCTACTCTTGACAGTCTGGGAGCTGCATGAAGAGAAGAGAGTTGGGAGGATGTGTAGAATAACCACATGTAAGTAATAGCAATTGCAGGGAATGGAGGGGTAAAAACCGATTGCTCCGTATTTAAGCATGTGTGCACCTCCCACACTAATGCTTTGCGAAGGCTTACCCCGTTCTCAGACTAACCAGTGATTCATGCTTTAGGACAGTGATTCTCAACCAGGGGTACACAGAGGTCTTCCAGTGGGTGCATCGACTCATCTAGATATTTGCCTAGTTTTACAACGGGCTACATAAAAAGCGAAGTCAGTACAACACTAAAATTTCATACAGACAATGGACTTGTTTATATTTCTCTATATACTGTGCACTGTAAATACAATATTTATATTCAGATTGATTTATAATTATATGATAAAAATGAGAACCTCAACAATTCTTCAGTAACAGTGTACTGTGACACTTTTGTATTTTTATGTCTGATTTTGTAAGCAAGCAGTTCTTAAGTGAGGTGAAACTTGGGGGTACGCAAGACAAATCAGACTCCTGAAAGGGGTACAGTAGCTTGGAAAGGTTGAGAGCCACTGCTTTAGGGGCTTTCAGCCTACCACCTTCCACCAGCAGCAAATGCATTGAAAACATGCAAAGAATAACCCAGGTTTTTGTAAAGCAGGCGTGCTGTGTCAGGAGGGGACGAGCAGACTAGGATGTTAAGAAACAGAAAGAGTAGTTGTAAATCAGAAGTTGCAAAGTTAAAAGCAGAAGGAGTACCTGGGCAATTCGCTTGCTGGGAGAGCTGATTAGTCATTCCTCAGTTGTCAGCAGTAAGGCCAGTATATATCATTCTAGGATTAATTGGGGGTAAATGCCTCAGAAGTTTACATCCTCCAGCTCTTGCTAGCTATCACCTTGGCAATTATGTCATGTCCTAACTACCTAATTGAGCTGGTAGAAGGAAAGTAATCGTTCCCCTTGGAAACACTTCTAGAAAAGGTCTCATTAGTTGGCAACAAGGCCAACAGCTGCAAACTGTTTACATGTGACAACTTTTTGGATAAACCAGAGTTTACACAGTTGTGTGTGGTTTTCTGTTGAAATCTAGATAACATCATATGTTCAAACCCAAGTTCAGAAGTTACATACTATAATTTTATGCAGTTTCCTCAGGGGAAGAATGAAAAAAAAATCAAACGCTTCAAAATAGCACTGGCTTTACTCTCCCTTTTGTATTGATGCTCCTGTTTCAGCATTTTTGTTATTAAAAATGAAGTGGTCGTGGCTGTTGGGGTGAGTGAGCTGGTTTGGACGGCGTAAGAATGCTCCATCCCTCTTCCCATCCAGAGCTTATCTCCACACTTGCCTCGGAACAGTATGAGCTTTGAAAAAGTTCAGCTCACTTATCCCCCCGTTTTTTTCATTTTCACACACTTTTGGCTTCCAGCCAGGGCCAGAAGCAGACTTTGCCAAATGATGGGAAGCCCTTCTCCTAGTATTCCCACCCTGGCTAGCCTCAGCATGCCAGGAATTTCATGAGTGAGCCTGAATACATGATGTTTCCAGTCTAATTTTGGAGACTCAAGAGGCTCAAATAAGACTCTGACTGTTAGGGGCTTAATCAAACATTTTTTCCTCATGATATTTTTTAGTTATAAAAAGTCAAACAAGATAAGCATTCATCCACTGCAAGAGAGAACCTACATTGTACAGAATCCAGCCACACAAGTCTGTACCTCAGTTGTGATTATAAATCCATTAGGTCCAATGTTTCTCTACCCAGTGTTAATAATATAGAGCCGATATGGCGTGTGGTAGAAATACTGGATCAGATACGTTTATGGAATAAAGAACTCTTGTATTCATTTATGGATCAATATAGCATCACTACTTACATTCTGAACTAAGAGTTTGAATTAGGGGGAGGGATAGCTCAGTGGTTTGAGCATTGGCCTGCTAAACCCAGGCTTGTGAGTTCAATCCTTGAGGGGGCCATTTAGGGATCTGAGGCAAAAATTGGGGATTGGTCCTGCTTTGAGCAGGGGGTTGGACTAGATGGCCTCCTGAGGTCCCTTCCAACCCTGATATTCTATGATTCTAAGAATTCAAATATATTGGTCAAAATTATCAAACTAGGGTACCTAAAGTTATGCTCCTAAATTTCGAGGTAATAGAGCTACTCAGTGTTTTTTACAATCAATTTTTGAGTCAACGTTTTTAAAAATTTTAATTTTTTCCAACAGCTCTAATATTGATGCTCCAGAAAGACTCTGGAATCTGCAGGTGCTCCGAGCCTCTGAAAGCCAAAACTTTTATTTAAGATTCATATGGATTTTTTAGGTGTCAAATTTTCTGCTGTCTGCTACTTTGTTTGTACAGTGCCTACCTCAATAGGACTCTGAACTTGGTGGGTCCCTAGGCACTACTGTGATAACCATAATTAATAATAATAATAATAATGAAGTAGCTGTAGGTCACCCCAGTTTTGGAATGTTGGTCATTGCCAATATTATATAGTGGCCGAATAGAATCCGTGTGGATACTGGGAACACTTAATCTCTTTACGTGAATCATATTATTCTCTCGGCCATCTGTGTTTACGTATCCTTAATCACTGGCAATTCTCTAGTTTTCCACCATCTAGTAATGAGGCCTTTAGCACATTACAGTGCTGTTGCCGATCACTTCCAGTGGCGGTTAGAATTGCTGAGCAGCCTTCCAGCCTCGTGGAGGATTGCCATTTGAGGCCTCTACATTGTGTTCAGCTTTTTAACTGAGATTTATCCTCTCTAACTTATTGCCAAAAACTATAGCTTTTTCTACCAGCCCACCTCATCCAAATATGGCAGGGGTTCTCAAACTGTGGGTCAGGACCCCAAAGTGGATGGTGACCCTGTTTTAATGGGGTTGCCAGCGCTGGTGTTAGACTTGCTGGGGCCCAGGGCTGAAGCTGAAGACTGAGCCCCACCATCTGGGGCTGAAGCCCTTGGACTTCGGTTTGGCCCCCCAGTTCGGGGCAGTGGAGCTCGAGCTGGCTCAGGCTTTGGTCCCCGCTCCTGGGGTCATGTAGTAATTTTTGTTGTCAGAAGGGGATCACGGTGCAATGAAGTTTGAGAACCGCTGAAATATGGAAATATTGCCCCACTCCATCCTAGAGCAGCGCTCTCAATGAGCCCCTCATTGTGAAATTTAAGTGATATCAGAATGTAAAGCAAAAATAATTTAAAACTATCTAAACTTGCTTGTGTGTCTGACCATTGAGGTGTAGACGTGATATTCTCATGCAACAGCTGTTCCATGGAGTTATGGTATATGCTATCTTAAAGACTTGGCTAATTTGAGGAGACATTTTTCTGCTCAGGATGGATAATTGGGAGATTAATGGGGAAGATTCAGGATTAGTGATCTGAACGAAACATTGCCTGGCTTTTAAGTAACTCCATTACTTTGATCATTTCACTCTCAACTGTACTTGCACTTGTTGAAATGTTCTCAAAACCCTGGGCCAGATTCAGCAATGGTGTATTTCAGTAGAGTAGAATCCGCTTACAGCAAGAGCTGAATTTCATCCCACATCTTTTTATAAATTTCTTATTATAGTATCTTGATTTCAGCTGATTGCCGCGAGCACTGTATCATCCAGCTGTCAGTTTATATTCTAGTATTATTCCATGCAGGACAGTGACAAGACCTCTCAGGAGTGGAACGGAATAGTCTGTGTGGCTTCCGTCATGCCATATCATTCCATCACAGCAGTTCCTGGTAATAGGAGTTGTATGCTGGCTAAGAGGAAGTATGCTTCCTAAACTGTTCTTACTGACTCTATCTTTAAAAGCATCCTGGTCATTAAGGGTATTGCGCAAACTCACGTGAAGTTCTAGGGACTCTTTGCCACTTGCCAGCTTATAGAATCCTTTCTGTGGTGACCCTTCATCCCTCTATGCTGTTGTGGTGATTGTCATACTCGCCCTTTAATTCTATTTATCTTATCACCCCAGTAAAAGATCAAATCTCCTCTTTGGTGTCCTTACATATTTTCTTAGTTCTCACTGTAGATAACGAGGCCTGATCCAAAATCCACTGAAGTCAGTAAGTCTTTCCACTGACTTCAGATCAGATTCATAAAGCCTAGGGGTGGAATCCTGTGCCCATTGACATGAGTGGGAGTTTTGCCATTGAGTTCAGTGGGGTCAGGATTTGACACTAGATAGTTAAACTTTGTAACTCCAACTGACTATTTGAGCTCTGCCCCAGGGTGATGCTTTGAGCTTTCCCCACTCCGCTGTATTAAGTTTTAGCTGATTTATAAGAGATGCAATATGGTAATTCTTCATTGAGTCAGAGCCCTTATTTAGCATAATTCCCGAGTAACTGCCTTTAGGATGAGAGCCTTTTGAAATCCTACCTGCTATCTTTGGCAGTGGACCGGTATGATAAGTGACCATGCTGGTACAAAAAGGGGGCTACTGGCACGGCAATTTCTGGTCCTTCCTTGGTCTGCCAGAGCCTTGATTTACCAACCTTTGGGCATAGTGCAATTTCCAACTTTTCAGTTATTGGAAAACTCGTGTGTGGGGCGGGGGGGGGGGGGTGAGAAAACCTGGATTTGTGCTGGAAATGGCCCAACTTGATTATCATACACATTGTAAGGAGAGTGATCACTTTAGATAAGCTATTACCAGCAGGAGAGTGGGGTGGGAGGAGGTATTGTTTCATGGTCTCTGTGTATATAATGTCTTCTGCAGTTTCCACAGTATGCATCCGATGAAGTGAGCTGTAGCTCACGAAAGCTTATGCTCAAATAAATTGGTTAGTCTCTAAGGTGCCACAAGTACTCCTTTTCTTTTTGCAAATACAGACTAACACGGCTGTTACTCTGAAATCTATGTGAGAAGAGATTCCAGAATCTAGTCCTATAGCCATTGATCAACAAGAATCTGCTAGAAGAGGGCCTCCTCCTCCCTGATTGAACTAACCTCATTATCCCTAGTCTGATTCTTGCTTGCATTTTTATACCTACCTCTGGAAATTTCTACTACGTGCATCCGACGAAGTGGGTATACACCCACGAAAGCTCATGTTCCAATACGTCTGTTAGTCTGTAAGGTGCCACAGGACTCTCTGCCGCTTTTACAGATCCAGACTAACACGGCTACCCCTCTGATACTTGAAGAATAAAATAGGAATTTATTCTGATTTTATTTTTGCATCTGCTAGAAATCTCTTGGTCTACACTCAGCACATTTTGAATAAGTTCTCCCTCCCCCATTCCCACTAATAATGCAAACATTTAAGTCAGTTACCCACCTCACCATTCCATCCAAAACCCCCTTGCACATAAATAGCGATATTACTTGTCAAAACTCATACAAAATAGGAAGGGACACCTTCCAAACGTAATCATAAAGTTCTACACAATTTCTGTCCCCATAAACTAAGACACGGTGTGCTTTGATGATCTGAGGAAAAATATGGTCCTGCTTCTATAGCACAGCTGCTGTCATTGTTTTACTCTAATTATTAAAGGCAGCTGAACCCCAAGCCACCTCTGTGTGGGAGCAGCACTTAACTGCAAGTAAATAGATCCCTTGTCTCCTAGTTTAAAAAAAAATCTAAGCCTTGAAAAAATTAAAATGCAATTACTGAAGGTCTGTGCACTTCCCCTTTTTCCTTGCATTGTGCAAGATCCTAATTAAAGTGGAAATTTGATCCTCAGCATTTAGTTAGCTGCATGTTATTTGTGAAATTCTGCTTTGCATGCAAACACTTGGAATGTTTCTATTGGATTTCAGATTTGCTTGTTCAGCAGCGGTAGCCAAGGGAAAGTTTTGACCACACAGGGCCATGGTCCACTGTAGCCCTCAGTCTTTCTACAAAAATCCCATTGCTCTAACTGGGAGTTCACATTGCAGAGAGGTGAAAAATGCCCTACAACCACTGCTGAGACCCAGTCCTATAAACCCTCACTCATGCAAGCAGCCCCATAGAAGCTAGTGAGAGTTCTCCTGTGAGTAAGCATTTGTAGGATCAAGTCCTAAATTCCACCAGATCATTAGAAGATTTTTGCCACCTCCATTAACTTTGTTCTTCATTGTATATAGTGTGCCAGCTTTCCTGACTCTGACCCCATCAGTAAGCATGAGAATGAATGGGCAACAAAGGGAATGGTTAAGATCTTTCTAAGTAGCTCTGGTTGTATTGTTTAATTATGTTTCTCTAACAGGATACTGTAGGTGAACCGAAAATTCCACTTAAAAGCCTGTTGAGGACACCTAGCAGTGCCCTGCCAGTTGCGACAGGTTCTATCGAGGAGCTCACCTGGGCTTCTGAGTCTCTGCTAATGATTAAATATATTTTCCAGCAAGGGGGAGCGTGCCTACTTGGAATGGTTTCTATGTGATAAAAAAATAGGCTGGAAGGTTTCACTCTGAACGAGGATGCTGAAGAAGATCATCAGATGAGTTTGTGAACAAATTGCTGTACTATTCTCCAGTACCGCATCGATGTTTTACTGCTTTATGGCTGGCTGACTTCTCTGGGTTTTGAATGTGTGAGACATTTTGCCAGCACTGATGGGAATGTTCTCTGTGCCTTTTTTGCAGGGATCGCTTACCTGGGAGGTGTATGCAGTGCCAAGAGAAAGTGTGTCCTTGCTGAAGACAATGGTCTCAATCTGGCATTTACCATTGCACACGAACTTGGGCACAAGTAAGAGTTGACTCTTAAGTTTCCGCCATTTACAGATGCCATATTTATGTTGTTGCCTTGATTTAAACGCTCACAGATGAAATTACTGGTTTGGTGTGACTGTTATGATCTCCTAACTCCAGTTCATCTCAGGAGCCGATAAATTGATGAACTGGTTAATTTTTAGGATGCTTTCTTGAGAAGCCATTTCAGTGCAGAGAGATCTTTATTGTTTGACTCTTCACACATACTTAAAAACCATATTTAATGCAAATAGTAGAAAGAAACCTCATTAGTTGAGATGATGGATGATTTTTAGGGACCAATTCTGTTCTCATTTACACTTGTGTAACTCCATAGTAACTCTGTGGACTTTAAAATCAGTGGAATTGCTCCATATTTATATTGGTGTAACTGAGAGCAGAATTTATCCCTTATATACATAGGGTAAGACTTTGAAAAATGGGTGTCTAAAGTTAGGCTTCCAGGTGCATATTTAGGCACCTAAACAATAGTCTGACTTTTCAAGGTTGCTAAGCAGCCAGCAGTTCCTCAGTCCACTTACTTAGGTGCCTAAATATGGACTTAAAGGTAGGCATCCAAGAGCCTAGTTTTGAAAACGTTGGCTGTTGTGTCCAAGGACGGATCTGGGAATAGGACTCAGGACTTCCCAGACTGTGTTCTCGAGCGCTCTGCCTCGTGATGCTGATAGTCCCTTGTAGCATTTTTAACAAGGTCCAGGTTTACTCCTATAGAATAGTCTTCGTATAACATGTTGAGATGTAGGGCGGAAGATATGTATGAAAAGTAGAGTTGGGCCCAGCCAAATGCAGATCTAGATCCACACTTTTCCAAAATATAGGAGTATTCAGATCTAGTTTTGATTGGTTCCAACAGGAGAGTCAGCTGTGAGGTTCACATCCAGATCCAAATTTCCATCAAAGTTCAGGTGTGTTTCAGTCCAGGTGGTGGTTACACCTTTCCGTGTTAACTTTTTTTTGCAGTCATTTGGGCACTCAAGTTGACTATTCACTGCAGTCAAATTTCAGAATCAGATGTGAAATTGAATTTTAGATTTGAATAGGTAGGAGGTGCTTGCACACTTGTTCAATTGGGACAGAAATAATATTTGATTTATCAGATCAGTCACAACTGACACACCTTGAACGCTGACTCTGGGATAGTCGTAAGGAACTTGATCAATTCATAGTTAAACCAAGATTTGCAAAACATAATCTGTCAGATACTTTCAACTAGCAAAATCCCAAGCTGCTTGTGGTGTTCCATGTGCAGGATAAGAGGTGAACGTCACTGGATAAGTCCTTTGTATGAGCTATTCATTCATCTCTTCCCTTTGATAATGGAATTGTAATTTGTTCAGATTTCCACACTCTCAGTTTAAACTGGGTTTAACCCAAAGCAGGTTATCAACATTCACTGCCTACCAAATTAAGGTTCACTTGAATGCGTGTGGGCTGTGAACCTTTTCTTCCCTTCCATTAAAATCAAAATGATTGCATTGAGTCTGTTACCCTGTATAGTGTTTAGGATCAAACATTTCTGCAGCTAGCCGCTCTCCTAAATGGCAAGAGTGTCTTGATCAAATCCCACTATTGTGTCCTTTAGGAAGAATCTGTTCAGAAATTCTTGACCAAATGCTTATAGCCTCCAACTTTTTATGTTCCTGTTGAATATTCATTACCTGCAATAACAGATATTTGGTAGCTAAGCTAAAGCCAGTAAATCCCGTTAAGATTCTGGCCAATCCTGTTGTACTGTATATAATTGTTTAATGGAATTGTGTGGACAATGACAAGAATAAATGAACCTCTTATTCACCCTCCAAAGGCACCTGAGCCAAACCGAGGGTAGTTTTAGCCGGAGAAATAAAGAACATTAGGTTTTTCTTTTATTTAACCACATGCCAAGCTGTTAAACTGGGTTGAAGCCTGATAATGTTACCCACCAGGTTAATTTATTAAGGGAAATTCAGCACTCATTTTGCAATGGGTCACGACCAGAAGGAGAGGATACTAGGACTGTAGGAAGTTCGGCTATGTGAAAAGGGAAGCAAATGGCCCACCCCTTGTGTTTACCAAGGTTCCTACTAATAATGCCTTGTAAAAAATTATTCCATGTAAATACATGGTGTGACGATTCATATATGTATGTATATATCAAATTACTAAGCCCATTTTGTTTTGTGAGCACCATTTTGGCTGTAACACTGTACGGTCTCTTCCCTGTGATCTTTTTGCCTTCATCTTGTGCTGCAATTCCAACAGAGGGTGAACAATGCAAAGCGATCAAAGGTCATTAACTTGGAGGGTCTCCTATTCAAATGCAAGCATCCTTGGACAGTGAGATTCCTTTCCGGTGAGCCAATAACCAACCAACAAATCACCTGAGAGCGGACCTTGATCTCTTATTGGGGGAGGCTTTGAGGCTGACCAGAAGCATCACCTGACACAAGGGATTGCAACTTTATAAAAGGATGATTCTCTCACCAGCCATGTTGGAGAGAAAAGGGACCAGAAACAGGCAAGACAGACAAGGGGGAGAATGTAGAGGAGAGGGTTCTAGGACCCTGAAGAGACATTATTTAGTCTGCAGAAGAGGAGAATGACGGTGGATTTGATAGCTGCTTTCAACTACTTAAAGGGGGTTCCAAAGAGGATGGATCTAGACTGTTCTCAGTGGTAGCTGATGACAGAACAAGGAGTAATGGTCTCAAGTTGCAGTGCGGGGGAGGTTTATGTTGGATATTAGGAAAAACTTTTTCACTAGGAGGGTGGTGAAGCACTGGAATGGGTTATCTAGAGAGGTGGTGGAATCTCCTTCCTTTGAAGTTGACAAAGCCCTGGCTGGAATGATTTAGTTGGGATTGGCCCTGCTTTGAGCAGGGGATTGGACTAGATGACCTCCTGAGGTCCCTTCCAACCCTGATATTCTATGATTCCGTGACACTGTTCACATCCCAAAGGGGTTTGGGTGCATGGTTTTGTTGTTTTTAGTAGCTCTGTGTATCGCCTGTGTTGTCTCAGAGTAAAGTGTAGGTACACTAGAACCTCAGAATTATGAACGCCAGAGTTACAAACTGATCAGTCAGTCACACATCTCATTTGGAACCGGAAGTACACAATCAGGCAGCATCAAAGAGAAAAAAGAGAGGAAAAAAAGGCAAATACAGTACCGTACTGTGTTTAAATGTAAACTACTAAAAACAATAAAGGGAAAGTTTAACCAAAAAAAAAAAAAAGATTTGACCAAGTAAGGAAACTTTCTGTGCTTGTTTCATTTAAATTAAGATGGTTAAAAGCAGCATTTTCCTTCTGCATAGTAAAGTTCCAAGCTGTATAAAGTCCATGTTCAGTTGTAAACTTTTGAAGAAGCAACTGTCACGTTTTGTTCAGCATTACAAACAACCTCCATTCCCGAGGCGTTTGTAACTCTGAGGTTCTACTGTATGTGCTGTGTTCCTTGCTGACGCTGTTGCTTGTCCTCAAAGAGTTAAACTGTAAACTGGAGTGCCCACAATGGGGGAGCTCATGGAAAAGGTTGCTTAAGGAGACTTGGGCCCCGGGCTGTTTAGCACTGCTCTTTTTACTATTTTCAAGGCTTTTTGCAAGGAAAAACTCTGGAAAGTTTATTCGTTTGTTTTTAAATAAAAGCTGAGATTCTCCTTTCTGTTCCTTAGTCCCCCCCCTGCAAATTGGGTGGGCTGCAGCCATGTTCTTTCCAGGCCAGCGCTGTCACCAACGCTGCTCCCTGTAGCAGCCTGAGGCTTCCTGGCGGGAATGTGGGGATGTCTCCTAGTCAAGCATTAGCTGAGCCCAGCGCTGCCTCGGTTGTGAGGTGACAGCCTGAGGTGGTCTGGCTGGAGGCCATAAAGTGTCAAACGCCCTTGAGAAAATGAAGAGAAATCAACAGCAGTAGGCCGAATGCAGTCTGTTGCCAGCAGAGCGGACACCACCTGGTCTCGGACTCAAAGCTGAAACAGATGAGGGTGAAAACAAGCAAGAGGTAAAAAGCCGACGTAGGCCAAACCAAACAGCATTTTATTAGGAACCATCATGCATGTGGAGCTGGGGGAGAGAGTATGTAAGGCATGGCAGGTCTCTGTCACGGAGTCAATGTGATTATTGCTTTAGAAACTCCTGCTAGTTCATGTCGCCTGGTTAAATGCAGTTGTCTGTTGGGTACTTGTAAGTATAGCCTGTATAGTGAGTATCAAGAGGCAGGCATTCTTTCAAGGGTGCTGTGTTCATAGAGGGTCTTCAGTGAATGTTCCATTTGTAGGCTGGTGTGTAAGCTGATAGACTTGTAAAGTAAAATATTGGCCCAATACGTCTAGCACAGCATCCAGCAAGAAGATCTTGTCATGAAAATGGCCATATAAAAACAGGAGTTGGCAAGGATGTCAAAACACTTGCAGGCCTGGAGGGGAGAAGTGGGAGGGAGGACTTGTCATGAGCAACTCCAAGATCTGTACAGTATTAAATCCCAAAGCAGCTTGTATTTGCACATCTGAGGCAGTACGATGTAGGCATACAAGCAAACTTCCCCAGAATGGGAAGTCGAAAAAGCAATTACCCAGATGTGTGAAGTATGGAGATTTGCCTGTAATACATATTACAAATTAAAAATTTAATATGGAACCTGGGGACAGGCCAGAGTAAATAGGAGCCAGATTGGAATGTTCAGGTATCTCTGCCGGAGTGGACAATAGGCTGGTGTGAGGCCGTGTATTTTTCCTTAAATGTAGTGGTTTTGTGACTCCAATCAGCACTGAGCGGTTGCTTTTGCAGCCAGCCAAAGAACCGTGTAGAGCAGCAAGAGCATTTCCGGGAATGTCGTCACGATGATTTTGGAAACTTTGCTGCTAATCCTCTGAGATTTATCCTAAGATTATGAAATTTAGGATGCGGGACATTGGAAGCTGGGAAGGCCTTTCTTGAATTTAAAAAAAAAATCCCTTCCTCATTCTCTGCCGCAGCACAGTTACAGCCTGACCTAAAATACACCAGCTCTCCTGACTTAGGCAGGGAGTATCATTTTATATTCAAGCACTGTTCCACCATCCCGGCTGACTTTAAACATTAACCCCTTTATTTAGAACAGCTCCACCCTGGGCTTGTTTTCCTTTCATTACCTTCCCTTACTCTTCTGACTCTCTTCATTGTAATGATAGCCGAAGCAGAGCTTCCTTCATGCATTCCTACAGAGCTGACTTTGAAAAGCACAAGCAAGGCACTGGCCTACCAGCGGAGCCCCAAAGCATTTTATGGTGCTGACAGCAAGGTCAATCCAGGGAAAGAAAGACAGGCTTTGCAAATGTTCTCGTTAAAATTCAGTGGCGGCATGAGTTAGTCCCACAGCTATCAGGCAAAGATCTCAGCACTGACGTGAATTTATGTGGAATGATTCTTCCATAGTGATCCCATTGTTATTGTAAAAGTACATGAATTAATTTGCAGAAGGCAATCAATTAGCTGATTTAGTTATCATTACAGACCAAAAAACAACAGCAAAACAACATTAGTAAGGTTGCAAAGTCAAGCAATCAAAAGATAGGTCATGCCAGTCCCAAGGTTGCCCGTGCTACCTTAATTCTTTCTCTTAGGCATCTGTGCTGTGCACTGAACGAGGCAGGGATTGTGTGGGAAAGATAGTGTGTGTGAACACGTAATTAAAGACGATCATCCTGCATTCACAGAAGGCGGCACAGGCAACCGTAAATATGCATTTCCTGTCTTTCAAGTGCTTGACTTCATAGCTTTAATATTCGTGAGTCCTAATTTTGGAAAAATGCAGAGAGATATAAAAAGTAGACAAATAGGGTTGCCGAAGATGGCATCACTGGTGCAGCAAAGGGGTCAAGGCTGATGTGAAAAGAGATGCATTTGGGTAAGTAGAGAAGGGCAGACTTATGCAGGAGCCAGTGGAGGGATTCAGTACAGGAGGGGCGTGACATAGTCAAGTTACCATCCAAGTAGAGAGGACTAGGACAATGGAGTAGGGTCCAGGAGGCCTTCTCTCTCTCTCTCTGATTAAGGATGGTATGTCCGAAAGGTTAGAACATAGGTCAGGGAGCCAGAGCATCTGGTTTCTACTCTCAGCTCTGCCATGCACTTGTGTGACACCCTGGCCACGTTTCATCTCTCCACCTCAGCTTCCTCATCTGTAAAATGGAGCACATCATTCACTGACTCCCAATTCCCTTATGATGCCAACTGAAGGCCCTGGGCCTGGTTTTCAAAGGCATCAACAAATCAGATCCCATTGGCAACCATTTGCCTCCATTGCTGACCCACCAAGACAGCTGTATCTTTGTAGGCTAATGCAATTAACAAAGCTCAGGTCAGTGCTTGTGAGGAGTGGAAATATAACATTGTTGGTTGAAGGGGTTCATCTGTGGAACTAAAGTAGAAGAGGAGATTAGACTGTTCCAAAGTCTAAGTGGACTCATTTTCAGAGCATGCTGCAAAACCAGACTGTTTGATAAAGCTTTGTCTCTGCAACCATCTCCTGAAAGAAATAGAGAGAGCCCATGACACAGGGGAAAAAAAATACAGCAGTACTTCTTAGGTTTCACCTACTATTCTCAGGTCCTATCTGGGACATGAGCGTTGAGATCCTGTTTACATGTGCAGTGCTTAAGTACTGTAGGCATGGGCATTATAGAAAATCCTATGATAGAGTAACACCTGCCTGATGATTCTGGTTGGGGCTCCCTCTATTCATGTTTGTAGAGTGCTCTGAGACCCTTGGGTGAAATGTGCTATTGAAGTGCAAATTACTCTTTTAATCCTTTCTTCATTCTGATTTTGATGCCTAGAAAAATCCAGTCTCCTTTTAAACACAGTTAATTAAAAAGAGTTTGCAAATTTGATAGTGATTGGAATTTGCGGTTTAAGCCAAATACATGCACAGCGTGCGGTTAGAAATGAAAATAATAATCATGAAAAGAAAATCTGGAGGTAAAGTGAGGGCATTCGTCTCCCAGCTGGGTCTGCAGGAGTGAGTCATAGCTCCAGGTGACTCTGATGGGGCATTTGGCTGTGTGGGGATGGTCTCGGCCTCTGTGGTTGCATTTCAGCAGTGCTAACAGTTATAAGAAGCGCTGGTGGGTATTTGTGTATGTCTTCAAAACAGAATGTCATAACAACACTTCCATCTGAGGACCTCCTGTGAGGCAAGGAAGTATTATGGTCTCGGGGGGCACTGAAGCAGAGAAAAGAATTAAGTAACTTGTCTTAGGTCGCATATGAGACAGGAGACGAGCTGGAGTTAGAACCCAGCGCTCCTCACTGTCATGAGTTTTAACTACTAGACCATGCTCCTTCCAGTATGTACATTATGCATGTATGTTTTATGAAGTTATGTGGGAGGAAATAATGACAGGTGAACTTCAAAAAGCCCCAGTGATCAGATAAGCACCCAAAATTGTTGTACTTTCTTCAGAGGCTGGAGCCTCTCAAACTGTCCAGTAAATCACATGAGAACGTGAGATGTTCTCCTGTCAATGCCACGAGAGGCACGTTTTCTCTCTGGTATCAGTGAAAGTGCAGGAAATCACAGAAATTCAAGAGGCTGGGAAGAAAAAGTGAGATCCGTGTTTTTCAATCTTTATTAAAGGTTTGGGCAGAAGTTTGGCTCAGTCCCATTCCTGCTAAGAAACTGGATCCTGGTTACTAAGTAGATTAAAATGGTTCCTCCTGTATAATTTTGAGGGGATATTTAAGAGATTTTGACCATCGATTTATATTGAGTTGAGAAGTTGTCGTCACGAGGTTACATGTTCATGGCCAGAGGCGGCGAACTATCAGCATATAGGCTGTGCCTGAAAAGCTTCAGGGCTCACTGTGAGATGTATTTGTTTGCTCCCACTTTTGACTGAACTTCAGGAGAATCAGAGATGTCCCATGATGTAAATCTGTGGACACAGATGGAAAACTTCCCAAGGAGACCAGGACAGTTCAATTCCAGCAGTTCAGTCTGGTGATAGGGAGAGGGGCTGGCCATGAAGGTAGGAGTTGGATCCAGACTTCATGGACGTTATGGAGGCTACAAGTTGTGATTTTGGTTCAGGCCAATCTCCGGTAATAGAGCATGGTCGAGGAGGGTTGTTAGCAAGCAAGGTGTCTTGTGATGCATTTTTTTGTTTTGTAGTTGACAATGTAGACCCTGATCTCATTTTGCAGTACTTACAGTGCAAACCCTTCGGAGTGAACCTGGGTAGCACATAGCTCCAGACACATTGTTCATTCCCCACACCCTTTCTTCCAAACCCCTGTACACCACTGTATGACGAATGAGACATAAGATCATGCTTAAAGCTAAGCATGTGCTTAAATGTTTTGCAGAAACAAGGCCTTAGACTAATGGCTAATGCTATGGTACCTGCAATCTGTGCTCTTAGGGGGGTCCAAACCAGCTTCCAGTGATCTCAAACGTTGTAGGACTGGACCTAAAGTTGGTTGGAAATGCTGGCAGCAGACAATACCCACCCCAGAGCTGCTCATTTTATTTTCTGACATGTCTGTTGTAAATCTATTGTGGAATGCTTCTCTTTGTTTCAGTTATTCATTATTCAGCCATGGATAATTGCAAGCATGTTTTCACAGTTAGGTTGCCCTTTCAGTTCAGCTCCAAAACAGTCAAAACGAAACACTGGCTATTTCATCATATATCTTTGTACGTCTGAGTCATGCTGAACAGGGTTTAATCAGCTGTGAAATAACCAGTTCTGGTGGAAAAGAGGGGCTAGCTTTAGCCTGAAAAAGTCAGCCGTGTATGTTACTCTCACTGAGGGATCTATAGTATAATTGTGTTAGAATTGTTGATATACCTAAGTGGTAGCTTGGTAAAGAAGAGGACATTAAAGTGGCTTTCTCAGAAGCATAATGGCACCTGTTTCAGTAACAGGGAATCAGCAACTAGTGATGAAGTTGAATGTGTGACTAAAAAGAATAGTGGAGATTCTGCTAAACAAAGAGGATGTGACTAGAGTTGATCAGGTCAGGGCAGTGATCATAGAACTTCGAGAACCTGTCTATTAGGTCATCTCTTAAATACATACAAAAATACAGAATAGTTCCCTACAGTATATGTGTAATTCGTGCTTTGTCCAGTTGTGTTTTATGTGTCCTGCCCAATTACACTGCAGTGGGAACAGCATTGGAACCATTGGTGATTGTATTAGGTTCATAACTAATGCTAAGTGAGATCAGAAAAGAGAAGGAGAAGGAGGAGGAGAAGAAGAAGACTATTGAGATTCGGCTGAGTAGAGTTTGGAGAAGGGTACAAATGCTGAGTGAAACTGAATGGGAAAAAGGAAGGTGCTTAAAGGGAATGAATGCTTCTGGGCAATATCTAGCAACAAGGGCTTTGAGCAAAAGGAGAAAGGTTGTCTTGATGGGGCAAGGCCACCATGGGTAATTATTTAGGGTCACAGATATGCTAGGACCATGGGGTACCTCAGTGAAATTAAAGCAGTTGTTTGCGCTTTACATCTTCAAAGAGCTACGGATGTTAACTCCAAGGGACTCTCTAAAGTATAAAACACCGGTTACAGCAGAAGGCAGGAAAAAATGAAAGATGAGAGAAACAGAACAAAAAGAGGGAAAAGGAAGTTCACATTGAATAAAAGAGTCTGACACTAGCAAAAAAAAGTGAGCCTTAACTCCTGCTCTCAATCTTCTGAGCCGTCCAGCTAGTGGCAAAGTCATTGGTCAACAGAGAGCTCTACAAATAAGATGGAAGATGAAGACTTGGCCACTTCGCACAAGCCTCTCTGTTTGGACCCGTTTATTCAATAGGTCATTTTATTTTTGAGTCAGCAAATATTCCTCCCTTGAGCATCTTATACTCAAATAAATTGGTTAGTCTCTAAGGTGCCACTAGTACTCCTTTTCTTTTTGCGAATACAGACTAACACGGCTGCTACTCTGAAACCTGTCATTTTGAGCTTTGAATTCCTTTGTGCGAGATTTCCCCCCACCGCCATCATGGTTTGTTAATGTTGTTAAAACCTTTTTTTTCTTTTTTCTTTTTTTTTTTTTTTTTTGGCTGCTTCATAATTTAAAGGACTTCCTGACCCTCATCCCCAGGCTCTATGCATGGAGTAACAAGGTATTTTCCAGTGAAGAAATTGAACTGACTATTTTTGGTATTGCATCTTGGCAGTCAAATACTCGTTCTCTTCCTCCCACCCCCCAGAGTCTCTATTTTTATCTAGTTACAGTATTTTCCCAGGATATAACCTCACTGAAATGGGGGGAAGAATATCCATTTTGCATTGCATTCTTGACTCCGTGGTAAGCGTTTCCACAGTTCTGCTCAGGGCGTTTCCTTAAGCATGTCTGCAAAGTTCCTAGTGAAATGACATTCTGTCCTGGTCCCAGAAACTTCTTTATTTTAAGCAGCTTATACAGCTATGCTTCAAGACAGTAGAGTTGCACTGAATAGGGACACAGCAGTCAGTCATTTAGAGACACCCAGCCAAGAAAATATTAGTTTAATCAACAGCTTTGTGACTTTGCCAACTCTCTCTTTCTTTTTTGAAGACTTATTCTGCTGAGTAAGCCAAGGATATGTTAAATAGCTGGCCTGTAATGAGTTGGCAAAGCTTGTATCTGCTTCCTGCTGTGAGGGCTCTGGTTTCATACACCATTGGCTTTGCTGGTAATGGCCATGTACACCCAATGACACACAACCCTAGGCGCTCTACGAACACTAATTATGCAGCCTCCACGGTACACCACTGACACAGGAAATATTAGGTTTGCTAGCACCATATATCAAGTAAGCATTTGTTTTTGTACAGGGGTAACAGTCTAGCTGATGTATTTACTTTTCCCCTAACAGTTGGGTTCTGTTATAGGCCAGGCTGCATGCATGGCCAACTGAGTTTTTCTGGTACCAGTTTAAATTATAGATGTGCCCAGAAGTGTGGTAATCTGTCTGATGAGCAAGCTCACGCTTCTGTTTCTTTTAAAGCCTGCCTGAGGTTCATAAATCTGTGACACGAGCTTAATCCAAAGTCCCATCCTGCTTGAAGGAAGCTCTATCCGGTAACAGGGTGGCAGACGGTCTAGTATAAAGAAGTTAACTTCTATAAGCGTGGTTCCACTTACTGTCCTGTGATAAGAGGCTGCATTTTGGCAGGGGGAAGAAGCAGGGCTGTGCTGCATTTATCCTTCCACTCTTCGACCAAACGCTGTACGTGCAGATAGAATTCAGCAAAGAGGGGTTTACTTGATGGTTAAAAACATTTTCTTTGTCCTCATTGTACCTTACCCTCCTTCAGAATCTGACCCTACATCTGAGCTGGAACTGGGAAATTGGATTCGATTCAGGAACAAAACCATAGGAGTGGGTTTGTCAATGGAGTTTGAGTCCCTGCTTCCAAGGGAAAAAAATTGAATCCAAGGCTCTGGTTTTGGTCCATCATTAGTTAAAATGAAGAAATTGCTGACCATCATCACCTGTCCTCACTGCCCCTTTCGTGTCTGCAGAATCCTCCCCTCCTTCCAGGTTAACAAATACAGAAATCGATGTAGTCAGCATATTGGGCCTCCCCTCCCTGCTCCAGAAACTCACCGTAGGTCCTGATTTCACCCACATTCCCTCTTTAAAAGTGTCAAATACCCAACCTCTCATATTATTTTTTTCCCCCAAGCCAGCTGCCACTGATTTCAGCTCCAGCTTCTACGGACCCCTAGACTGTTTTTTCAGCAGCAGCCTCTCTGCTAGATGCATGTTTATACAGACGAGATTGTCTCCAGTGAACAGCAACTACCTGTCAGCCCCGACTTACTTCCTGTGTGCTGTGATTTGCCAGATTCACTCCAGGATTAGTTGATGAAAGTGCAGGTTTTGTAAGCTATTGTTTCTGATGTTCATATGAATTATAGATGTTACAGTTGGAAAAGACCCCTGGGTTGGATTGTTCCCCGCAGAAAGCTCTCCAGTCTAATTTAGGCTTGTGTCTTTAAAAGTGCATAGTTGGAAAATGAGTTTTTCTATACAAAACACAAGTACTTTTAAATAGACAAATTGAGCTCAGATTTACACTCCCCACACTCCCTTAGCTTCAGTGGAGCTGCCTGGTGTGTAAGTTGGGGCAGGTTTGAACACACAAGACAGAATTCATCCCTGTTGTTAACTCCGTTGTGATCATCAGGGATGGATTTGACCTGTACAGCAAATCACCCCAATTTGGTGTCTTAAAAATATACACGGAGAGTCTAATTTTCAAATATAAGCATCTTAACAGGCTGTTCATATCCTGCCTGGATACTTAAATCAGTACATAGCTCATAAATTCCCATTTGCTGTTTTTTGAGCACCCATGGTCAAGACTGGGCATCAGAAGCTATATTATACCTCTCTCTCACATTTTCGTTCTCTTTCTTTCACAGTCACTCACTCAAGGGTAAATTCTCAAAAATGCTTTTGGAGGTGCATTTTTTACCTGCAAAATTTTACCTGTATTTTTACACCCACAAAATGAATTGCAGATACACATCTGATTCCCTGCTCCTCTAACGCCAGATAGGCCCCCTTAAGTCAGACACGCATGCAAATTTGGCAGGTGCAAATTGCCCCCGCCAAAGGAAGACCGCCTTTTTGAAAATATGGCAATATATGCTGCTGTTTGTGCAGAAATTCACCTCAGCTGCCACAGATGAACATGCCCTTCAGCAGGTCCTGAAATTAGGGCTGGCAAGCGATTAAAAAAATTAAACATGATTAATTGCACTGTTAAACAATAATAGAATACTGTTTATTTAAATATTTTTGAATGTTTTGTACATTTTCAAATATTGATTTCAGTTACAACACAGAACACGAAGTGTAAAGTGCTCACTTTATATTTTTTATTTCAAATATTTGCTATAAAGAAACAAAGGGGAAATAGTATTTTTCAATTCATCTCATACAAGTACTGTAATACAATCTCTTTACCGTGAAATGTAGAATTATGTAAAGAAACAAACAAACCTGTATTCAAAAACAAAACAATGTAAAACTTCAGAGCCTACACGTCCATTCAGTTCTACTTCTTGTTCAGCCAGTCGCTCAGACAAACAGGTATGTTTACATTTGCAGGAGATAATGCTGCCCGCTTCTTGTTTACAATGTCACCTGAAAGTGAGAACAGACGTTTGCATAGCACTGTTGTAGCCGGCGTCGCAAGATATTTACGTGCGAGATGCGCTAAAGATTCATTTGTCCCTTCATGCTTCAACCACCATTCTAGAGGACATGAGTCCATGCTAACGAGGGGTTCCGCTCAATAGCGATCCAAAGCAGTGCAGGCCGACACATGTTCTCTTCCATCATCTAAGTCAAATGCCACCAGCAGAAAGTTGATTTTCTTTTTTGGTAGTTCAGGTTCTTCAGTTTCTGAATTGGAGTATTGCTCTTTTAAGGCTTCTGAAAGCATGCTCCACACCTCGTCCCTCTCAGATTTTGGAAGGCACTTCAGATTCTTAAACCTTGGGTCGAGTGCTGTAGAAATCTCACATTGGTACCTTCTTTGCATTTTGTCAAATCTGCAGTGAAAGGGTTCTTGAAACGAACAACATGTGCTGGGTCATCATCCAAGACTGCTAGAACATGAAATATATGGCAGAATGCGGATAAAACAGAGCAGGAGACATACCATTCTCCCCCAAGGAGTTCAGTCACAAATTTAATTAATGCACTATTTTTTTTAACAAGTGTCGTCAGCATGGAAGCATGTCCTCTGGAATGGTGGCCGAAGCATGAAGGAGCATACAAATGTTTAGCATATCTGGCACGTAAATACCTTGCAATGCCAGCTACGAAAGTGCCATGCAAACGCCCGTTCTCACTTTCAGGTGACGTAAATAAGAAGCCGGCAGCATTATCTCCCATAAATGTAAACAAACTTCTTTGTCTTAGTGATTGGCTGAACAAGAAGTAGGACTGAGAGGACTTGTGGGTTCTAACATTTTACATTGATTTGTTTTGAGTGCAGTTAAGTAACAAAAAAAATCTACATTTGTAAGTTGCACTTTCATGATAAAGAGATGGCATTACGGTATTGTATGAGGTGAATTTCTTTTGTTTCTCATTTTTACAGTGCACATATTTATAATAAAAATGTGTACAGTCTGTACAGAGTGTACAGTGCTCACTTTATATTATTTTTGCCATTGAAATGAATATATTTGAAAATGTAGGAAAACATCCAAAATATTTAATAAATTTCATTTGGTATTCTGTTGTTTAACAGTGCGATTAAAACTGTGATTAATTGTGATTAATTTTTGAGTTAATCGCGTGAGTTAACTGCGAGTAATCGACAGCCCTACCTGAAATCCTTACTCTGTTTACTGAAGCAGCCTTACTCCACTTTGTTTTGCAACACACATTACTGCATGCAGTAAATGTGAATATCGTGATCAGAAACACATTCACCATTTATTGAAAAACACACCTGTACCGTTTCCAGAAAGCTGTCATCAGCTAAATGACATGCAAACCTCACTCCTCAGCTGAACGCCCTCTAAGAGGTATCTGGTTCTGAAGATAACAGACCTTTTTTGTTTCACTGTAATTTGTCTTCATAGTAAGATGTTCAAGCCAAAGGTTTTTTTGAAGCAGAGGTATCTCTTTTCAAGTTGCTTATTACTTTTTTCATATAGAATTTCTAGACAATATTAAAAGCAAATTTGGAATCATTAGCTCTGAGGTTTATAGGCAAACAGACACCCCCCCACCCGAAGAATTCCATTTGTGGATTGGTCTGAACACATCATTTCCAAATTGCTTTGATACCAAGCCATAGTCTGCAGTGTTTCTGTTTGATATCAAGTCTCTCCATGCAGAACAAGCAAAGGAGACTGGGTGATGACTTTGTGCGCTGAGTTTTTAAATAGTTTCTGAGCAGCCAAAGCCGAATGACTCCAGGATTATAAATTATTTTTCCCAGCTGCTCCAGTATGAACAGTCCCAAGAAAATAAGGAGCTGAGAGGCAGAAGGAGCAATTACTAGGTACAAAGTGCCCTTAAGGAGAAGGGAGTGAGACTGATCCACACAGAAAGTGACTGTGACGTGGATGTAATTGAAACTTTCACACTGTCCTTGCAGATATCTCCAGCTGAAGCAGTTTTGTTCCTGGAGACTGGGCCTGCAGTATGTTTGGTGTATTACAACTAAACTTAGCAGAATGTGGGAGAACACACCTGGCAGGCAAGCTCTTTTGGGTTGAAAAAAATACATATTCTGCACGCTTGTAAGCAAAAAAAAAAAAAAAAAAAAAAAAGGGGGGGTGGGGCGGGGAGAGACAGCTTGCTTAAGTTTGGTTTGGGCCAGCGCAATCAGCTTTCATCTTGGTGGGTCAGTGTAAGAAATGCATCCAGTGTGGCCATCCTCTTTCATTGTGCTGAGTCAGCAGCCCTTCGTGATTGACAGCCAGCCCTAGGCTTTTATAGGATTTGAATCGGGCGCTAGCAGAGAGAGACCCACGACTGGAAGAGCAGGGAGTATTTTTGGCGACTCTGTAGAGTGCCTACCAGGCTTAGCCCCAGTGAGTGCTATATCAGGCTTTTGCATCACAAGCTGTACATGCTGCCTTCCAGCTTCCATGGCAAAAGACCTCATTCTTTTGAAATGAAAAACATATAATGAAGGGCAGGATCTGTCATGCAGCTGAATAAACTACGGCTTTCCATGCTGCAATTCACCATAGGCATGTGTGTGTTCTCACTCTCTGTTGCTGACTTCTTGGTTGTTTGAGTAGATAACCATATAAAATGTCTGGTTGCTTCATTATTGCAGAGTGACGTAAACTTGGTTAGGAAAACAAGCGTCAGTAGTCATGGCTCCCTTAGGATGGTGTCTCTCTTGATTAAAAAAACAACAAAAGCTCGACCACTTCTCTTGGAGACCTTGGTCGCAGATCCCATACGTACAAAATGGCTCTTTGCTGCTAATTAATAAGGTTTAAATAGGTGTCCGTTCCCTCTAGGTTCCCCAAGGCACCTCCTGATGTGTTCCATTGATGAGGTACCTTTGATTTAAGTGCCTGTACTTAGGTGTAAGAAACAGGAGGTGAAAACCTTTTAATTAATTCAGTGGTCTTAACGGTTGCTTTTCTTGCAAGCAGGTTGCTCATGTTCTTCCATTACCTACATCGCAGCTCCACTAACTCCGTGTGCTCTCCCTAGATTTTTCCCCCTCCGCCCGACTCTCACTTGAACTCTCTTCCTACCACTCTAGCTGTTTCTACTTCTCATCAGTTACTTTGGGTACATCCTTTTCCTGAGCCACTAACTTGTTGTCCCCATCTTGCATTGCCTTTCCCAGCTCCCATGATTCTTCCAGGCCTAATGAGCTGCCCCTCGCCAGCACCTGCCTCTGCCATGTCTTTATTCTAACCCAGTTGGGAGTCTTGTAACTTGCCAGATTTCAGAATTTTATAGTGAAATGTTAAACATATTGAACCTGGTTCAGAAGTCAGCATTTTCCCTGTGACATAGCTTCAGTTTCAAACACTAATAAAAATTCCTAATATTGAAATAGACTCAGGACTGGACAGCTCAGGGCTTGATAATGGGATGTAGAGTCTCCTGCTTCTAGATTGCTGGTTCAAATCCAGCTCAAGTCAGTACAGGTTGAGAATTGTTGCCATCTCTCCTCTGGTGATTAAATTGAGTGTGGTGATCCTGGCTCGGATCCCAGCGAACAGGCATGCACATCACAAAACCCATCACCACAACTGGCACCTTTATGGGCAAGAGAGAGGCCAAGGATTGATTGGGCCATGGAGACGGCTCTCCTTTCTTACCCTAGTGATGACCACTCCACGTTGAGAACCAGCGTGGGGGAAGCTTTGCCCTGCAATTGCTCAGGTTGTACGCTTCCTATAGATAAGTAGAGGGTTTCATTCCCGATGCTTTCCATCTGACGCTGCTCCCCGCTTACCCCACTCACACGCTGAAATAGACATGGAGATACACTACAGCCCCCCCGTGCGTTCTGTGGTTGTGTGTGGTGGTAAATCTCAGGTCCCCAGGGCATCAATGATTTGCAGCAATATAGTCCAACCAAGGATCCCACCACAAATCTCATGGGATAACCTGATGACTGCGGTTAACATCAGGTACTCATTGTGAGGTTATGGCCACCTGGGTCTTGGGGCTTTCTGGAGGCAGGGCTTGCAGATCCTCAGTTTTGTGCAACTTGCAGTACTGCACACAGCTCTTGGCGCTCTACTGTGGTCTTGAAGATAAAACCCTTGTGTTATAAATGTAGGGAGACAAAATACACTTTCCAATCAGTCGAGAATCGGTGGCGGAGCCAGCTTTGCAACTGGGGGCAACGGTCATTGGGTGCTCCCCCACACCAGCCTGATGCTCCTGGAGCCCCTGCCTCCCCCACCCCATGAGCTGAACCCTCCCAGAACCCCAACCCCACCCTCTCTTCTTACCTGACCTTCCCTGGTAGCGAGCCCTCAGCCCTTGGGTGATGGGTCTGCCGCACTTCCCAGACCCAGCTGGTTCCTGGAGCTGAGAGGAGCTGCCACCATGGTCTCGGCAGCTGCCTCCAGCAGTGGGAGCAAAAGGGGAAGCATATCACAATCCAATTCCATTGTTAGCAGTTTGGGGACCTCTTAGGGCCCTGTTTCGTTGTCCTTTTTATCCAAGGAGAAATCTGAGGCTAATGTCCTTAGTGCAAAGAGTTAAGTGAGTATAAGGCAGAGATTTAATAAATGAATAGGAAGACAGCTGGCTAGAATTGAGTGTTGCTTATTTTGAAACCTAACCAAGATCTAGCTGACCCTAATTTACTTGTCTACAAATGGAAGGGTTTGGTTTGCATGGAGACGAAATGAAGAAGCTCTGACTAGCAGCTAGTTGAGGCCCTTGTTGAAGCTGACAGCGTGTGGAAGTTTCTGGTGTTTGCCCCAGCTAATTTTTCCAGCCTTCCCTTGGGCACGGCTTCCCACTTAGCCCCCAACCCCTTTCAAAAACTTGTACTTGCTGCAGTACATTTCTATCAAACTTTCACCTCTCCTCCATGTCTCCACCCTTGCCATGTCAGAGAGGAATGAGTGGAAATAATCATAGGGAGTTCTCAAATAGCCTATTATCAACTGCAAAGTTACAGCTGTTCAAAAACATGTAAACCATCACTTACGTTAGTTGCTTCCACTGACCCCCGGCATTATTTTAAGTCTCAGATTCCATGCTTTTAATAGGAAACCTATTGAGAGCCAGAGTGGTTCTGGTGAGCACTTGTGTGCACGCTCTTAAGAACTTTAGGGTCTGATCCAAAGCCTATTGAAGTCAGTGGGAGCCTTTCCACTGGCTTTCATGGGTTTTGGCTCAGGTTTTTAAAGAATAACAGGAATCTTTGGAAAATGTATCAGGGACAAACAAGATGTGCAGTTGAGCTCTATTAACTGTCTAGAGCAGAATGTCAACGAGCAACTCGAATAAAACAAGAGCATTCGTTTGGTATTGCTACAGGGAAAACAAACTCAAATTAATTACGCTTAGAGAAATGTGCTTACATGATGAGTTGGTGGAAGAGGTGAGGAATAGAACTTTGGAGTCCTGCCTCCCACTCCCCTGCTCTGACCACTTGTACAACGCTTCACCATAGACTGTAGTATATAGAATATGGTGTAGACTTTTGAGAGGTTGGTTTTGTAATAGGATGGAAAATTACATGTCTTTAATTCCTAGTTCCGATACTTTTAACGTTTGGTTCTGCAGAGCAAATGACTGTAAAACAGACAAGTTGAAGTTTTGTGATTTCCCAATGAAATTTGCTCAGTTATCATTTTTTATAACTGCCAGAGCTGGGATCTAAAGGTCAAGCTGCTTCTTTCTGGGCTCATGCGTCCTCGCCAGCAATAATTATTCTATAGGCCAAACTCTGCTCCCCGGTGCAACCCTATTGTCTTTAAATATTTTATTATTGGGGTCATAGAGTGCCTAGAGGCCCCGTTCAGAATCAGCACCCCACTGTGCTGCACTCTGAGCAAACTCAAGAGCTAGGACATGTATAACTGAAGGCCGAATTTCGCTCAGTCTTTAGAACTCGGTTAAGCAACCGTGTGCTGATGCATGGTCCGGAGTCGAATCTAGCTCAGTCTCACAGAGCTGTGCTGGTTCTGCATTGTTAACAAGAGTAACATGTAGCAAGTGTTTACTTTTGGTGATAAATTAGCTAGATGCGACTCTGAGTACACACAAGGGGCAGAGCTGTTGAGTAATATGGTGCCATTTTAATAGTCACTTTTCATACTGAAACCACATTTATTCTCTGTTTTAAAGAGGTTTCTGTTCATTTAAAAGTAGAACCCCCTCTGCAAAATATTTCATTGGACCGATTAACTACTTTAATTCCCTGTGAAGTCTGAATGGCAGGTAAGATTAGTTGCTTACAAAGGAAATGCAAAATACTGAGTCAGCACTTGCACTGCTGATTAGTTATGAACACACAGCGCTTCCCCCCCTTCCCCCCCCCCCCCCAATTTATTTCTATTAAAAAGAAAGGGAGCTAGTCATTAGTGAAAAGAACCAGCATGGCATTATATTTACTACGTGTTTAGGAATAGCTCTTCCCTTTGATGTACTTGAGAACGCTTGAACTTCAGAAAATAGTGTGTGAGCATGAGGGGTAGGCCTTAGTACTTTCGGTCATTTAATCCGTTCCTCAAGTGAGTCATTGTAAGGTAGAGTAGCTGCTGGGAAAAGTTTCCCAGTGCCAATTAAAACAGGCTCCAAAGGTGTCGTGGACTTGTATTCTCCTAGAAAACCAGCACTGAAAGGTTAGAAGCAGTTGCTTTTGGAGCCTTGAGGCCAGATCCCGAGCTGGTGTAAATCACCATAGCTCTACTGACTTCAATGGAGCTCCATCGATTTACCCCACCTGAGGATCTAACCCTTTATGCCTAGAACTTGCTAAACAGTTGCTGTTTAAAATCCAGGATTTCTCCATAAATATGTCAATTAAAAAAAAAATATGTAAAAAACCTCAAACTTTAAAGCGATCTTGGTTTTGACTCATTCTGTGTGGGGATTTTACATATACACTGCAGAACCGAAGCTGAAATTAATTAATTTTAGCCTTTACAATTCCCTTAGAGAAACTTCCCAAATGCAATCAGGTTTTTTTTAAATATGTTAATAATAAAACCAAAGACAGGAATGTCCTAATTAGTAATTGCTACTTGTGTTTTTTGCCAAAGAAAAGATCCCATTTTCAACATATGCTAAGAATAAATAAAAATTAATGAGAAAACTAAAATATATCTTGGCTAAATGGCTTCAGGTGAAACCCAGTTCTTCACACATTGTAGCAAAAAGCTGACCACATCCTGGCTTAGGCAAAGTGTTGTCGGGAAAAGAGGCTTTAGTAAACAAACGTGTCTGCCTTGACTGAAACAGCCTATTGGCTCCCAGGATATCAGTTTAAAGGATTGCTTATGCTGCCATATGTTTTCCTATTTCAGGGCCAGATTTTCACCTGTAAATGATGGTCCACACTGGAGAGTTTGAGGACGAGCCCGGTGCAGTGGGAGGCCCCAGGAGGGATTCTGGCCAGCTCAATCAGAATCCCTCACTGGGAGCTTCCAAGTATGCCACCTATTATAGAGTCGTGCTGTCTCCCTTCTCAAGGCACCCAGCCATTCTGCACAGTGCAGTGGTGGGCAGGGATTATCCCCACCCCCTTCTAGCTTGCTGGCCCCTACAGAGGCACTAGTAGGGAACAGTTCATGCTCTCACCCAGGCTTGGCCCAGACTCACTTGGCCCGAGCTCAAGTGCGGGGAAGGTCTCTCTCTCGCTCTCTCACAGACACTGAGTTCCCTATAGGGTTGGGCACTATGGAGCCCTGGATTTGATTGTGCACAATATCCTGGGTACAGTTGCATGAGAACAGATTAGAGAGGGACTCTTATCTCTCTGATACGCTGCCGAAACAGGCATTCCTCTCTCTCTGCAGCCACGTTGCATGGTATACGCCAATCTAAATTCTCCTATTTTAGTTTTTATTTTTACTCATTAGAGTCTTCAGTTTGCTCAGCTCCCTCCAGAGCCCGCCATAGGCAGGTTCCTGGCCATTATAGTGTAATGACTGGCACAGCACAAGTGCGAGTTACAAACACGTCTTGCTCCCGCTTGTGTGCCGCAATATGTACAAACGTTGGTTTATGTTCCTGACCCACTACAATCTCCTTGCAGGAGAAGGGGCTTTCTTCCCCACCTCTCCTCATTCCCTTACTGTCTAACATCCCTCAGCTTTGAGCTCCTTGCCATCTTTTTGAGCTGGTTGGACATTTCCCAAGGGAACATTTTTCTGTCGGAAAATGCCAGTTTGTTGAAAGCTAAATGTTTCTTTGGAAACATTTCAATTTCAATGAAATTTAATTAAAAAAATCCCCAACTCTAAATGGAGCATTCCCATAATGTTCTGTTCTGATCTTTTTGGAATGGCATGCTTTGATTTTCTATTTCAAAACAACTTTTTTTTACTTATATTCTACAATACAAAATTCTAAAAAGTCGGTATCAGAATGAAATGTTTCTATTGATGTGAAATTTTTTTTCCAGAATTTCATGTTGCAGAAAGCTTTGACTTTTTTTGTTTTTGTTCTGCTTTGGAATGGAAAAAAAAAATTCAAAATCACATTGTTTTCTGCAAAATGGAAAATTCAGTTCCTGCCCCTCTGAGTGGTCTTCCCTCCCCATCAAGCCACTGATGGCCTCACTCCACATGAGGAGCTCCAAACGTGCCATCCTGCCAATGTTCCCAGAGGAGGCGAAGTTGCACGTAAATGTCAAAGAGCTCCGAGCAGTCCGGCTGGTGTGTGGAGTCTTCCTGTCCCACCTGTCGGGCAAGGTGCTACGAGTCCTGACAGACAACACAGCCTCAATGTTCTGCATTAACAGGTACGGGGGAGCACGCTTGTCGGCTCTCTGTCAGGAGGCGCTCCGTCTGTGGGACTTCTGCATCAGCCACGAAATCCACCTAGAAGCTTGTCACCTTCCCGGCATGAAGAATATGCTGGCAGACCAGCTCAGCAGGGACTTTTCTTCTCACCACGAGTGGTCTCTCCACCCAGAGGTAGTCTGCGTGATCTTTCAAAGGTTGCAAACTCCCCAAGTGGACCTGATTGTCACCAGACAGAACAGGAAATGCCATCGGTTTTGTTCTCTACAGGGTCTGAGCAAAGGCTCCTCTCTGACGCCTTTCTCCTGTAGTAATCAGATATCAGAGGGAACACGTACATCAGGCTTCCACTCGGCAGGGTCCTGGCAAAGATCAAGAGAGACAAAGCGCAGCTTGTTGTGATTGTCCCAGCATGGCCTCCCTAGCATTGGTTTGGCACGCTTATGAGCTTGATAGCGGGCCCTCCCTGGCCCCTGCCCAACCGACAAGACCTGCTGTAACAGGAGCACGGTCAGCTCCGATACCCCAACCTCAAGTTCCTCCACCTCTCGGTGTGGATGCTATGTGGCTGAACCTGGAGAAGCAGCCTTGTTTGGAAGGAGTTCAACAGATCCTCCTGGGAAGTAGGAAGCCCTCAACCAGACTGACTTACCTGGCCAAGTGGACGAGGTTTTCCCACTGGGCATCCGAGTGTGACATCTATCCCTCGCATTCTTCCATGCAGGCTGTCCTGGACTACCTGCTCTATTTGAGGAACCAGGGCCTGGCACACTCTTCCATTAGAGTGCATCTCGTGGCCATCTTTGCTTTTCACCTGCCGATCCAAGGGCAGACAGTGTTTTCCCATGATATGACATCAGATTCTTGAGAGGGCTCGAGGGACTCTTCCCACAGGTATGGGTCCTCTCTAGGCTCACGAGCTCACCCTTTGAGCCGCTGGGTTCCTGCTCCTTTTCCCACCTGTCATGGAAGGTCGCGTTCCTGGCGGCAGTGATGTTGGCAAGATGCGTCTCTGAAATTAAAGCCTTGACCCCAGAACTGCTATACACGGTCTTCTACAAAGACAAAGTTCAGCTGCGGCCCCACCTGGTCTTCCTGCCAAAGGCGGTATCCACCTTCCATATGAACCAGGACATCTTCCTTCCCGTGTTCTATCCCAAACCGCACAAGACCAGTGAAGAGAGGTGTCTTCACGTGCTGGACATCTGAAGGGCCTTGGCTTTTTACTTAGAACGTACCAAGCCTTTCCACAGATCAACTCAGCTCTTCTTTGCTACATCAGACAGGATGAAGGGCCTCCTGGTGTCCTCACAGAGGATTTCCAATTGGATCACCTCGTATATAGGGACCTGTTATGACCTGGCAGGGGTTCTGCTGCCGCCAATTGTCAGAGCCTACTCGACGAGAGCTCAGGTGGCCTTCCTGGCGCACATCCCTATCCAGGACATCTGTACAGCTGCAAAGGGGTCCTCTGTTCACATTTACCGCTCATTATGCCATCACTCAGCAGGCCAGGGACGCTGCAGCGCTGTGTTGCAATCTACACGTCCGTGAACTCCTACCCGCCTCCAGGGTACTCCTTTGGAGTCACCTAATATGGAAAGGACATGAGCAAGCACTGGAAGAAGAAAAGACAGTTACCTTTTCTGTAACTGGTGTTCTTTGAGACGTGTTGCTTGTGTCCATTCCATAACCCACCCTTCTTCCCCACGGTTGAAGTTTCTAGCAAGAAGGAACTGAGGGTGGGGGGGAGCCGGCAGCACCCCTTATACCGCGCCATGTGGGCGCCACTCCAGCGGGCGCCAGAGCTGGTCCCCTAAGGATACTGCTAAGGGAAAAATTTCCGGCACTAGTGCACGCGGTGAGAGCACACACCTAATCTGTGTAGAGTTACCTGTGGCCAAAACTCAGTGATTCCTTTCCAATAAGCTAGCGATGATAGACCTTTTGCCTTTGTGGCAATTCAGGGATTTAGACTTTACCCAGGTGAATGGAACTCAGAAAGGGCCAGATTTTAATCTCAGATAAGCAGTACATGGATCAGTGTGTTTTAGACCAGTGGTTCTCAATCTTTTTTCATTTGCGGACTCCTAACAAAATGTGAATGGAGGAGCAGACCCCTTTGGAAATCTATTGTCGGTACATATAGATGAATTCTGTTCAGTCAGTTTTCACTCTAAATCTTTTGTGGACCTGTTAGACATAGTCTGCGCAGCTCCAGGGGTCCACGAACCACAGGTTGAGAACACTGTTTTAGACAATCCAAGGAACTGGAGAGTAGATTGTGGCCCTAAACCTCTATGTTTAAATTCATAAATTTAGCTCCTAATGAGCATTTAATGATAATGGAGTAATGTATGTTGGGATTCCCACTAAGCAAGCTCTACAATGTACAGGTAATGCACCCTCAAAGCAGTGCTCAGTGAAACCTAGCTTAATCATCAGCATCATACCCCAGTACACCTGATTTTTGATGCATGACTTTTAGAAGATGATTTGTGCCTGTGTAGGTCTGCAGCAGGACTCTTACGTGGAGTCATGCTAGGCTCAGGCGTTAGAAGCCTGCGCAAAGAGTCAGGGTGATTACTTCTGAGTCATGCTGGCGTGCATTCCCCCCCATCTCTGAGCATGATATAAAGGATGAGAGACTGTCTCTTTTGGACTGGAGTGAACCAGGGTACTCTGAGTCCCTGGAGGGAAACTTTACGCACAGCCAAGCTTAGGTTGAGGTTTTTATGATATGTTCCTGTTTTTGACTTCTTGCCTATGCCAAACCCTCTGAAAGGGGGAATAAGAAGGGCCAGATTCCACCACCCCGATGCCCATTGCATAGTACATTACAAACCAAAATCCACAGGTTTTCCTGAAGGGCTGAGATACTACTCAGTCTGAGTGAAGGGGTCAGAAGTGACTGTAACTTATGGTCTATGGGCTCTGCTGAGGACAGGTTTGGGATTCAGTCACATTATAACCACGATCCTATACTAAGGGGTCACCCTCACCTTCCATGATCATCTTGAGAAGGTAGCTGCAAAGATAAAAATGAAAGCCAACCTAATCCAGAAACTAGTAGGTACAACCTGGGGTGCATGAGCATCAGTGTTGTGAACATCTGCAATAGGACTTGTATATTCAGTAGCTGAATATTGTGCACTGGTATGGAGCAGATGCAGCCACACATGCCTTGTGGATACCCAGCTGAATACAGTGATGTGGTGTATCACAGGAACCCTTAAGTCGACTCCAACACCATGGCTACCGGTTCTGTCTAACATCGCTCCTCTGCTAATATGCCGAACTGCTGCGACATTCTGCGAAGCTTGGTGAATCCAGGGAAACATGTCTTCCTATCCACCAAGACCTTGACAACCCTCCCTGCAACATCTTGAGTCCCACAAGCCTTTCTGGAAACTTTCGCTTAGCCTCATGCAATCAGGCTCTGATTAGGAGGAGGCTTGGAAAGCAGATTGGGCTAAACAAGACTTAAAAAATAAGCGCCTTATGCCGGATCCTACACAGAAGGTTCCTGGGTTTGACCTTCCACGGTCACCTTGGTCAACTCTGAACCGAATCCGAACAAACCAAGATAGATGCAGACTTCTAACGTACAAATGGGAAATCAAGGACTCCCTGGCATGCGAGTGCGGCTCCCCACGACAGACCATCAAACATATCCCCTCCCACTGCCCAATTTATAAATATGAAGGAGGCATCACTGCAATAAATTCTGCTACTCGTGATGTAGCCATCTGGCTCTGCCAGCTTGAGGTGAAATTACAGTTGCTGCTCTACACCAGCCATATGAAAGAAGAAGATTCTTGTTCTGTGAAAATCTACTGGGAATGTATTGACTTGTGACCCAGATGGGCCAAAGAATGAAGGCAAACATTCAGAAAACTTGGCTTACTTTTCTAAGTCAATATTGCGGAAGATCGCCATGTCTCTGTAGGGCTAAAGTCAACTTACCTATGTTTTTTACCTGGTTTTCTTTTATCACATTTAAATATTCCTTTCTCATTTCCCAAGACTGCAAGTTTTGTAGGGGACAAGTTGCAGTAGAAGAATACGGCTGGCTCTGCTCTCATAGTTGGTGTTAAAATGTATTTTTATTTATTTTTTTTGTAAAAGTAACATTGATAAACCATCTTGGGTGAAATCCTGGCCACCGTTGAAGTCAGTCGCAAAACTTCCATTGAGTTCAGGAGGGCACGGATTTCACCCTCTGTTTCTGAAGTTAGAATTGCTGCTAGATTGTTAAATTATTGGTGCATGTCAAACAGAATATGCTTGACGTTAACATTTTTCCTGTGTTCAAAACCCACAAAGGTTAAAAAACATGCATAACCATGAGCTTCTGATTCTAAAAATTATGCTAAGTGTAACATTGTTAGAAATAATAACATCCCTGGAGATAAACCTAAAATAATAGACTCAGCCATGTAATTTTCACTTTAAGCTAAAAATAGCGTAAATGGTGGTTTAATCTAAGCCATAATTATCAAGCTGCTGAAGCTGGTTTCGGTTCATCAGAACTGGAAATTTATGCCGCATTTAGGTTTTGAATATTTGAATCCCAAAACTGCAAAGAAGCAAAGGCAGGCGAACGAGAACTGAATATAAAAACCAATAGGCAACTCTGATTTATAGAGTAATGTTGCATATTGGGAGTCCAACATCATGATAGGAAATAAAGGCCATCTTGCTGTGTCCAGCAAGCTGGAAGCTTATATAGTAAGATGCTCTTCTCCTAAGCAATAAACTGATAATCATCTGAGATTTCAGTTATCAGCTTGCAGTTGGCAATTCTGAACCTAATGCTGATGACTGCCACTTTGCCAGCAGAGTGACACTTGACATCACATGGGGCACCATTTGCGAAAATCCGTAAACCAATTCCCATCCCATTTTAAGATGGGTTTAGAAACCAAAGGGAGGACATTAAGATTTTAAAATGTTACTTATCAAATCTTATCAAAACAGGCTGGAACTTGTTCTCTCTTCTACATTGAGTGGTTAAATGGTCTAGTAGTCTGAGCATGGGATTGGAAATCGGGATTTCTGGTGTCTGTGCATGGTTCTGCCCCTGACTCATTGTGTGAACTTGAACTAGTCACTTATCCTCTCTTTTTTACAAGAGGAAAAACTCAAGCAACACTGTTAATAATACATGGCCTCACAGGTGCATGACGGGGGGAAAAGTTTTTGTGAAGCCCTTTTGAGATCCTCAGGTGAACGATATTTTAATTTTTCAGTGGTGTGTGTAAATATGTGTAAATGTGCACTGTTTGTTTAGATGAACGACCATGGGCCAAATGATGCTCACATTTGCATTCGGTTGGGGCAGGGTTTGTGTCTTTGTGTGCGTTTGTACAGCACTTAGCAAAGTGACGCCCTGATTCTGGGTGGGACGTCCAGGGGCTGCTGAAATAGAGATATTTAATAATACTGTAAATCTGGAGTAACCCCTTTTATGTCAGTGGAGTTACTTCAGATTTACACTGGCACAAGAGCAGAACTTGGTTCCATGTTTAGTAATAATTGTGCTTCAGTATTCGTTGACCTTACTCAACATGGTTTTAGTTAACCTCATTCACTAGTTCTGGGCAAGTAATGCAAAGTTTTCCACAAATATTCCTTTTGATATTCTGTGCTTCAGCCAGGCTACATCCTTTTTGAGCGTTTGCTTTCCATGAACCCTTGAATGACTGAGTTTTACAGGGAAGCACATTTCAGGTTGCATGACCATTCACAGAAACCACTTTTTGCATCCGTGTGCGTAAGAATTCAGTCAGATGTACTTATGGGTTCATCTAATCAGGGAACAGAAGCAGTTCCATATAATTTCTCAGAGCTATCTCTCCACTAAAAATCACTGGTGGAATTTAGAATATTTCTATCAGACCCCATAGTGAAGTGTTTGCCATCAATCCATGGAGCAAAACAATTTTTAAAATAATTTACAGCTAAAATAGGTAAATTCAAGGAATTTGTGATTTGCTTATGACATTGAAGGTAAATTTGTTGGATAAATTATTAATTGTGCATTATTTGATCAGTTCTACTTTCCACTATGTTCCCCATAAGATAATCAGAGTGTCATTATCAGATGCAGTGGGAAATGACAAACCCACAGTATGGCTTTATCTATGTGGTGGTTGTTGTTTTGTTTTGTTTTTTAACCGAACAGCATGGGGATGAGCCATGACGATGACCATTTGTCCTGCGCAGGAAGATCTCACATAATGTCTGGAGAATGGGTGAAGGGCAGGAACCCCAGTGACCTTTCTTGGTCTTCCTGCAGCCGTGACGACCTTGAAAACTTCCTAAAGTAAGAACATGATGAACAGTGAAAGCCATGTATCTCAAAGAACCAGGATCGTATTTGAAATTCAAACACAAAGCAATGTCAGGGGAGGGTGGTGTACAATCACTATATGGAAGGTTGAATCTGTCTCCTTTGTTAGTAACCTTGTCCCTGGAGCATGCAGAGACACAGAAAACTGTTCCTCCCCAAATTTCAGCACCCTGATAGCTTCTTGAAAAGAATCCCTGTTCACTTCCACTTTAGGAATGAATCCTGCGATGACAGGACTCTGTCTGGTTGTACAGGAGGAAGTGCCCTTTTTAAAAAAAAAAAAAACAAAAAAAAAACCACCTCCCCATTTGACAGGTTCTGCCAGCCTGCCCTGATAGAACAATTCATTTTACGGAAGCCAGAGAGAACTCATTTCCCAGGGAGTTAATTCTGTGTCATTCACTGTGAATGCCTTTTCTGCAGCATCCAGTGTTTTTAGTTTATCCTCTTTAGCAATTCAGAAAGAATGTAAGGCAAGCTGATTACTAGTTTGTAGATCATCGTTCACCGGAACAAACACAGATTGTGCTGGATCCACTTGACTATCAGAGATGCAGCCTCCGTAGCAAGCAATGAGTTTAGCAGTGATCAGAGGGAGAGGGAAAAGGAGGTTAAAGAGTCTATCCAGAGAATAGGAACTCCAGTAATGTTATGTTAAAGGGACACTGTCAAGATAAAAAACAAGGGCCTGATTCTGAACTCTGAGTCTGTTACCCTGTTAGTCGCTAAACTACTTGGTCGTGACCCTTGTATACACAGTCCAGTATCTTTCGTCCCTTCCATTACTTTTAAAAAAAAAAACCTTCCAAGATGCTATTGGTCACAGTTTCAGGGTTAACTGCACCTTTGACACACACCCCTGCCTTTCCACAAGGGCACCCATGGAAGGTTTCAGGCTCTGAGGCGTCACCTCTCTTGAGCGAAGATCTGCATCTCTCTCCCTCCAAATAGGGGTTTAGGCTTGCAGTCCCTCTGCACCTCACTGATTTCCCTCGCAGCTCTGACCAGGGTCCAGAATCTGTGGTTAACCTTTCTCCACGGGCTACAACAGTGTACATCAGTTACCAACCAAAGCAAAGTGTATTAGAGAAAAAATCTACAAAAACAATAAACGAACCTATACACATGCTAAAAGCTTACCAGAGGTCACCCCTATCTCCAACATAGGGCTCTGGGGGCTGTCTGTCTTTCAAAGCCCTCAGCTGGGTTTGCGCTGGGTTACCAGTTGATATCAGATTTCAGATCAAGAACCATAACAAGTCTGGGACAGTCCAGCCATTTCTTTATACAGTCTGGGCCTTTGATCTGTGGCCTCCTGTAACAGGTAATCACCAGTCAGTGGCCCTCTCCTCAGGGCAAACTTCAAAAGGTTTGTTTTTTGCATAACCGGTATTATGGAATTTGCATTAACCACCCCCAGGACATTCTCCAGGAAACCTACTTAACACTCACCATCACAGAGGTCTGCCTGCCTGGCATTTTACAATATATTAGAGAGACAATCCTGGGACCAACACGGTTACAACACAACTGCACACAACATTTCCTTATAGTCATTTGAACACCTTATATTTCTCAGGTCTTGTGTCTGTCCCACTATTCACTCTCCATATTGAGTAATGCCTCTAGAAATACCACTGCAATACCTCACCTCATGCATCTCCAGTCTTCACCTGCCCATAATAGCTTCCTGACCAGAAATACCTGCTGGTCAGAATCTTTGCTTAAAAAAGGATATTCCTGGGTGGAAGTCTCTCAAAAATAAGCAATTAAAAATACCAGCCCTTTAGACAAAGGCACTATAACCTCAAGTGAAAGGGAAGGAGCCACCGTCTCTGGGCAAGTGATCTAGCAGTCCCGTTCCAAAGTTCCTCTCCTTAAAGGTGTGTGTAACTCTTGTACTCTTTAGGTCCAAGGTGAGCACCTGTTTGCTGGTAACAGACCCTCGAAGCCAGTATGCCGTGCGGCTTCCTCACAAGCTGCCAGGGATGCACTACAGCGCCGATGAACAGTGCCAGATCCTATTCGGGACCAATGCCACTTTCTGTAAGAATATGGAGGTAAGGCTTCTCCTGGGTCCCAAGGGCACAAGGGTGGGTAGTGGAAGCAAAGCTGTCAATTGAGAATAAAAAGATTCCGTACCTTCAATTGAAATACACAGTGGGATTTTCAACAGCGCTCAGCATCAGCCTAACCTGCTCTGGTTGAAATCCACAGTAAAACTCCCATTGACCCAGGTGAAAGAACAGAGTTAGGTCAACGCTGAGCGCTTTTGAAAAACCCACCCACGCTGATAAAGCTAAAATCCTAGATCCAAGTCCTGAGGTCCTTTATTGAGTTTGTATTCAGTTTTCATTTGAGCAAAACTCCCACGGAAGTCAGAGTGCCAAAATACTGAGCAAGAGGCTGTTCTCATTATATTTCCGGCCCATCTGGAATTGGGATGTAGCAGAAGTCTCACAAGTGAGCCTCTTCCCACAAGACTTCTCAGCTCTGCAGACTAGAGAGGTTTAGATCATTTGGATTAACATTGGGACTTTTGGGTTCGAACCCTGACTCCAAACTATTTAAGGGCTGCTGGTAGGAGCTACCTCTGACTGTAATGTGAAGCAATATTCATGTATGAACCAATTGACCAACCAGGAGGAGCTCTGTTCTTGTGCTGTATCTGCTGGGGAGGCTGTGTGACCCAGTAGCTAGCAGATGGGACTGGGAGTCAGGATTCCTGGGTTCTGTTCTCAGCTCTGCCACTAACTCTCTGTATCATCATGAGCAAGACACTTAACCTAGCTGCACCCTTCCTTCCCCTATTCTAGGATTATGATTGCACATATATGGCTATGAGCTAGGATAGCTACAGATGGAAAGTGCTAAGCATTGTTATCAAATAGATTATTGTATTATCCGAACCATTTGGTGGCATTTTACCCTACATTATGTTCTACAAAGTCCTAGTTTAGATGGCAAGAGTGACTCATGCTTTACCTTCTTATAACTAGGCAATATTTAAAAAAAAATGTTTCTTTTGGTAAATCATTTCACCCTCTCCCTCCCCTGTCCTGTCCCCTCCACCTCTAAAAATTTCTGGCACTTTAATCATATTATAAAAAAGAAAATAATAATCAATTATAACTAAAGTTTCCAAATGAATAAAGCTGTCGAACACATGCAAGTGCTGGGAAAGAACTCAGAGTTTCACATTTGCTGTTTTGTTTACTTTGGATCTGGCAGCTAAGTAACACAGAACATGAAAACAATGAGAAACAAATCTGGGTAGGTTGTGTTTTTTGGATCAGCCAGGGAAATGCAGGCCATCCGGACTACTGGACTGGAAGCAAGCTTTTGAAATGTGTATCCTTAAAGAGTACCCCAGGAAGATTCAGGTACCACCAAATGAACAAATACTATGCTGCTGACCGAGCTTTTGGTAGATATTTGCTAAGTGCATTGTTGCAGAAAAGAACTGTCATTCCTGGAGGTTTCACCCCCACTAGGAAGTACCATTTTACTGCTAACTAGTCTGCATTTCTCATGCTGAAATAGCATATTCAGAAATACAGTGTTCTTGAAACTCCTCATTCAGAGTATGTTTGTCAGGGTACCAAACCAGTCGGCAGTATTCTCTGTTAGGCATAGTTAGCAGGTGTGTTGGTCCTTTGGGATCTTTACTAGTCTTAGTGTTTGAAATCTTTAGAAAAGAAGAAAAGAAACCTTAATACATATTTGGAAGGACTTTAGAGTAGAATAATTTCTGCTGAGAAGCCTATACAAGCTTTGGCTGAATAAAGGACGCTGCTTAATTATGTATATGTAGGTATTTCTGATCACGAATGTAGGATGGGAGTGCTTCAGAGTTCAGTGTTGACGTTCTGTGAAAATATGTGCCATTAACTTTACACCTCATTAAACCATGGTCGTTTTTGCATGCTGTTCAGCTGCTGTGAGTTGGTGTTTGCCTGCAGTGAAACAAAGTTCGTTATAGGAAATGGTCAGCTTTCATTTTTAAATCCTGGAAGGTTTTGTTGCCTTCACCTTCGTATTTCTCGTGCCTCATCAACAGAATGCTTGTACTGTACGTCTCTAAGCTGTCTGCGGAAATATGAACCAAAAAAAATTGGCACCAGTCGTTGGCATTAGTTATAGAAATTATTGGCAAACATAGCTGTCTCCTCTTCTAGCCAATAGTAATGTGGTATTTTTAATTCAATAAAGTATTATTAAAAAATCCAAACGTACAAGGTAATAAACATATGACGGTAAATATTTGTTACAAAAAGGAAACAAACTTCAGGAAATTAGCCTGCTCAGTCTTTTTATGACTACACGTGTCTTCTGTCTCCATTCCTGTTTAATAAAGAGAGCTGTATTATGACATTTCAGAAAGAGATAGCTGAGCTCCATAACTATGTTGGGCAAACTAGAGGACCTACATTCAAAAATGCCCTACGCTCGGGTAAATTTCCAGAGGACAATAGATGAATCCAGAATCTAACCATCTTGAGGAAAGGCTGCAAAATCTTCCTGTTTGATCAAGCTTTGTGCATGAGAGTCATTCAGGTACTATAGTAAAGAGTAACAATAGAAGTCTCAACAATAGCTAGATAGAGCCACAGAACATTCCACCCCACCTGTATAGCTTTGATTTGTCCCCCTTCCCTTCCTCCTCCCCCCCCCCCCCCCAATGCCTTCCAAACTCTATCGTGCTGGGGCAGCAGAAGTAATGTGACTCCTGAGCCCTGCCACCAACCCAAGCTGCACTGACCAGGGAGGCCAAAATGAAACTCCACTCAATATAGATCTTCCTGCTACAATTGTCCTGCTCCTTCGTGTGCGCTTTGTTCAGCAGTGAAACAGTGAACTAAGCTTACAGTCCTGTGCTGCCATCATTAGCCTTCAGACTCAATGGCCCATTAAGATAAAATGTAGCTGCTCACCATTCTTTCATAGCTATTGTTTCTGCTGTCTGCAGACTTTGGCAGTCAGCATGGCATCAGTTTGAATTTTTAAGATTTTCTTTGGTAACCATGTGTGTTAAAGGCTTGGGTGAAGATTTTCAGAGAAGTTGGGCACCTGTCTCCCTTAGGCACACTTGATAATCTCAGTCTTAATTTGTTGTTCTAATGAAGGATTCTGGCGTGCAAACTGGCAGTCTCTAGAAATAAGAATGTTTGCCAAACCACCATGAACTGTTCTGAGCTCTCCTCAGAAATCACAGCACAAAAATGAAGGATCATGAGGTAGCCACTTTGGGTATGTCCACACAGCAGAAATAGACACATGGCAGGATGTCTCAGAGCCTGGGTCAACTGACTTCGGCTTGCGCGGCTGAGCTAAAAATAGCAGAGCAGATGTTCCCGCTTAGGCCACAGCCTGGGCCCAAGAGACTCCCCTCTCTCTGGGTTTCAGAGCCTGGGTTATAGCCTGTGACCAAACGTCTACACTACTATTTTGAGCCCGCACCGCAAGCCTGGGTCAGCTGATTTGAACTCTGAGACTCACTGCTGCAGCTCTTGCTTTCCCCATGTAGACGTACCCTTCATGGCTACGTCTGGGTTATATACTTCCAATCCATTTGCAAATGCCAGGAGAGTTCTGGGGACGTCTGTTTACCTGGTGCTCTCCATTAACTCTTCTTTCTGAAACCTCTGAACGTTGTCAGGGTATACACTGCACAGAATCGGGTGATAGATTTGTCCAGGGTCGCAGGGTGAAATCCTAAGTCCACAGAAGTCAATGGGAGCTTTGCTGTTGACTTCAGCAGGGCCAGGATTTCACCCCATATGTTTTCAGGAGGTAATAACAGAATAATCCCTAATTAGCCCCAGCAAGGCTGGGTTCTGACATATATCAAATCTGGTTCAGGAATTTGTCATGTCCCTGGGACTGATTCTCATTTCACTTACATTTGGTGTAAATCAGAAGCAACTCAGTTGAAGTTAATGGAATTACACTGCTGTAAAACTAGTGTGAGATCAGAATCAAACCCTTGTTTATAGCATAGTGCTGTTTGATGGAAGGACATGTGGCCCATCTAGAGTCTGGCATGGTAATGCTTGTTTTATAGGAATAAAGCTACTGTCATATTACCAAACACCGAACTGATTCGATGAGTGTTTGAAAGGTGGGCCTGTGGGGATGACACTGCTGCCCTGAAAATCCACGAGGTACAGACAGCATGATGTGCAATAGGAGGTAAATAGGAGTCCTCCTTTTAAAACTCGTTGTATCGTCCGTCCAGGCATTGGTGCCTTGCAATAGTGTATTCTGGACACTTACATCCAGGTTGTGCAAGGCATTTGACAGTCTGCCCTGACTGACCGCCATTTCCCAGATCCTCTACCAGGCTTGTAAGTCTATCATCATGGATAGAAGGCCCTGTGCAGAAGACCAGCAAAAAGCATAGGTGCTACTCAAATCCCACCTAAATTGTCAATATAGGACTTAAGTGGTGAATAGGCCTTGGGCGTTTTTCTTTATTATGCTGTCCACAAAATGGAAGGCACGAAGCCTTCATGGCTACATCTCTCACAGCTGAGAGAAAGTTTCTGCACCAGAAACACACAGGAACACATTGTTCACAAACTCATGTGAAAATACACTTGTGTGTTTAATCATGAGCGCTGGGTTTATTTTTCAAGCTGGCATGCCTACTAACAGAGGCTTTGGGGCTGACATTATATTTATGGAAAAAATGTGATTTGTATCTCTTGTATCCAGTGTTTGGCTTTCCGTTTTGTATGCCTTTTGGCTTATTTATTATTAACGCATTTTTGCGGGTTTTTACATAACCATTATCTTTCAGTATTGTTTTGAGTCAGAACTGTGCTTAGACTAAAATGGCATGTAGAGATTAACATTGCTACAAAGAGATTTTCTGCTTAACAAGGGATGCTATTAACTCAAATGTAGCCCAGAACTGAGATTCTGAGTAAACAAGCTTTTAGAATATCTGAGACCAGTAGGAATGGTGCCATCATTTTCCTTAAATTGCAGTTGCTTTTAAACAAATAAACTTCCTCTGTAGCATCCACAGTCAAAACATTGCAGCACTGAGAACCTGAGAACGAAAATGACTGTAAGCAAAAATGAAACTGACTAGCCTGTTTCCATTGTCAAGCTGACCAAAATGGAAAAAAAAAGTAAAGGAAGAGCACAAATAGTGTCAGTAAGTTGGATCTTAAAAATCCTTTCAGCTTTCATAATCAAAGGCTTGTTGGGAAACATAGGTATGCAAATTTGTGTGACATTAGTGGGACTATCTGTGGTCCTGATCCTGTGAAGAGATCTATGGGATTGAACCCCCTGAGCCCCACTAAATCAGTGGGGCTCTGTGTGATTGCAGAGTGTGCCTGAGCAGAGTCAACTGCAAGATCAAGACCCAAATACTACGGTATGTGGTGAGTACCCATAAAAACTCATACTAAGATTGTAAGCCAATTGAATCTCTGCAATAGGAGGATACAGATCAGCCTCTGTACAGGCTGGGACTGTGTCTACAGATGTGTCTGTAAAATACATAAATACTGTGGGTGTAGTATAAATTAGAATAGTAGTAATAATAACAATTAATAATAGCACTGCAGTAAAGGATGGGGTTGGTTTTGTTAAAACGTGCAGGCTACATGCTTGGCAGTTGTAAGGTAAAATAAGAAGATTTTCTTTTTTAAAAGTAAAGTTAATAATTTACCTAATTGCCCTGCTATACTTTATAGTTTTCCTAATGTGGGTTGTTAAAAGTGCAACTATTTTCATTTTGCCTGTTTTATATGAAACAGAAGCGTCCTATTTCACTGCTTCTGTACGTTGCAAGGCAGACCATTTTTTCTCTTTCTTTTCGGTGGAAATAATATTTAAAAAAAAAAAAATCGAGAGAGAAGCAGAATGCCTGACTGCATTGCACAACCCAGTTTACAATTACTGGAATGCTTCAGAAATTTTTGTACGTGTTTCATTTTGGAAGTCTGTCAAAACGCATTCTGGTGCAGTGGTTTTAAAATATATATATGGGGGGGGAGGGGAAACCAAAATCAAATTCTAAAAATACAATGTATCAATTTAAGAATATAAAAATAATAAACTCTTTAAAATAATAGAGGCGCATATTAGGAACCAAGCGCTCGAGTGTTTGGAAAGCCTTCGTTTTCTTATTAAGACATAAGATGGGGTGTTGGGGTGGGGGAGAGAATTAGTGTAGCCTTGTGATGTGGCAGCTACAGCTGAAGTCTGAACTTCAACTAAATTAGCCAAAATGCTATTGAATGTCAGCCTGCAAACACAGTATAACAAGCCTGCTCTCAGACTTCTCCCATCAGCCTCTGGGTACTTCCCATCTGCAAAAGACTTCAAGAGAAAACTCCCATAATCTTCCCAACCACATCTGAACACTGTGTATATGTATCTATATTTATTTTTACTATGCGTTTTCTCATTTCCCATGGCCAAGAAACTTGATCTGTGACTTCACTCTTTTAACTTCCCAGCTTTTAAGGGATGTTTGACAGACAACTTTTTTTTTTTTTTTTTAAAGAGGCAAAGTGTACACACTCTATACTGAACACGGAGCCTAAATGGTTTTAGAGTCCAATATTGCAAGGTTCCGGGTGCCCAAAACTTCCATTGAAACCTATGGGAGATGAAATCTCTGGGTGTCTTGCAAGATTGGGGCGATAGGCTTTGTGTCAGGGTTGCAAAAGCAGCATTAAAGTGGGAGCCCGTCAGGTTGGCTGTGGGACCCTACCTACTGCCCTTTGAACAGACTGTGCCATGGGCAGGTTTATTCTGCACAGGATACGGGCTCCTGAGTTAGCAGATATAAAAGCATAGCCCATGCCTCTGACCCTGCCCTAGAATGCCCGTGCTGTGGCTCTGGCCACAGAGAACCTGCAGAGTGTGGCTTTTGGAGGACTGTGACATAATAGTTGTGGGACTGATAACCCTTCTCTCATCATGGCATAGAGGGTATGTGCTTATAGACTGGACTGTTCTCATGGACTGCAAATATCTATCCTAGTACAACCATTAGAGTTTTGACACTGGTCAATTATCTGCAGCCCCTTTAACACACACACCATCTGTAGAATGACACAGAAATCATCCACCATTTCATTCAGTGAATCACTCTGTTCCTCAGTTTTGCTCCTCTGGATTCTGAGCTGGTAAAGATATGGACATGATTGCTTTAGAGACACGAAGTGGGTGAGGTAACATGTTATTCCTCTCTAAAGAAATCATGGCAGTATCTTTCCATGTCCTCTCACTTAAGACATTGAAAACTAGGTTTGACAAAGCACAAGAACATGTATGGTGTGAAAATAATTCTGCATTGGCAGGGAGATGGATGAGGTGGTCCTTTTCATTTTTAATGCCTATGGTTCTATGAATCCTGAGTGCTTCTGTGAGATGTGATCTAAGGCACAGAAAAGATCAGTTACAGGTCCAGGCTTCCTAGCCATAAAATTAGTTTACAGTCTCATTAATATTATCTTCCTGTGTTTTGATTTTGTTACATTCATCTCTGGCATATAAGAAATAGAATAGAATTAGCTCCTTGCAATAAAATAGTATATATGGTATATGTCACCTCTTCCCTCTCCTCAAAGTCTCTAATAATGCAGGGGCGGGGGGAGGGAATGGTCCTCGAAAAGAAACTTCACTCCTCCTTTCATCACTTCCCTCTGTGCTTGGTAAAGTCTTCTGTTGCTCGTTTACCAAGCACCCATTCTCATCCTTTGTACTCCTGAAAACCCCACTCTCATCCTTTGTACTCCTGAAAACACAACCCTCCTTTAGCTAGCTCTTCCGTTATGGATTTCCATGTCAAGTCTTCGCCATCTTCTGCATGTGTCAGTCTTTTGTATCTTGTTGTGTGTCTTGCGGTAGAACTTTAAACTCCTTGAAACAGGGACCATGGCCAAGATTTTAAAAAATAAGTGAGTTTGAATGCTGCAGGTTTTGAGTCCCTGACCTATCGCTGACTGATCTTCAGAAAGTGCTGAGCCTCCTCATAAAAACCAGGCCCTTTTAAGGTGTTTCAGAGTGGGCACCCAAAATCACTAGTCACTTCTGAAAATCTTAACCATGTATGTCTTTTATGTGGTATAGATGGACAAGCGCAGTTCTCTATAAATACTGCTCATCGGGGACCCAATCATGCAACCTTTGCACATACAAATAGTTTTGAGTCACATGGGTGGACTTGCATCTGATGAAGTGAGCTCTAGCGTTACCTAGGGGGGTGGTGGAATCTCCTTCCTTAGAAGTTTTTAAGGTCAGGCTTGACAAAGCTCTGGCTGGGATGATTTAGTTGGGGATTGGTCCTGCTTTGAGCAGGGGGTTGGACTAGATGCCCTCCTGAGGTCCCTTCCAACCCTGATACTCGATGATTTGATGATTCAGATAAATTTGTTAGTCTCTAAGGTGCCACGAGTCCTCCTTTTCTTTTTATGGGTGGACTTAGGTACATCTACACTGCAAAAAAAAGACTCTTTGCAGTGAGTCTCAGAGCCCGGGTCAACTGGCTTGGGCTCGTAGGGCTCACGCTATGAGTCTAAAAATAGCAGTGTAGACATTCCTGCTTGGACTGGAGCTCAGGTGAGAAGGTTAGCCTGTTACAGTTACGTCTTAGTCTACTAGAAGCACATTATACGTACTTTGTTTTATTTGTAACCTGTTCTTCTTAGGTTTGCTCAACGTCGCCTCAATTTTTACCTTTGTTAAGCAACGAATAGTTGTTTTTACTATAAATAGAGTACAACTGCTTTGTTCTATGTGAGCTGCTACTCAGATGACTCAAACAAGCTGGAATGTGTGCACTATTCCCTTGGGAGTAGTGAGCCTGGCAATTACTGGGAGTGTCCAGTGACTGGGGCTGGACACTGCAGGAGGATGCTTCTGAGGAGTGTGTGCCTGCCAGGCAAAGTAGAGGCTGGCAGAGCCCTGAGCAGAGTGCTTGAGTGGCTGAAGGGCTGGCAAGGTCAGTGAGCTGACACTCAGCTCCTGCACAAAAGACTCCCTCTCACTGAGGCAGAGGCGTCGCTCGGCGACTCTCTGTCCTGGATGCCCCGAGAAAAGGTCGCACAGCTGTGTGGAGACCTTTGGGGTGCCGGAACTACAGTTGCTAAGATGTTGTTGTTATGATGAAGAGCCCTGGGCTGCTCTTGCTGACCTGTAGAATGACTGCTATTAAAAAGTGACTTGATTAAAGATGAAAGCTAGTTTCATTCGTATCTTGGGATCGGTACTTACAACAGCCGAATATTGGTACTTAGAATAGCCGAATTACAACATGTAATTACTGTTCTAAGACCTGGTAGATTTTTTTGGTCTTTTCTTTCTAAAAGAAAGAGCAGCTCTGATGGGAAGGGTTTTTATTCTTCAGTTTTGGTTATTGGGAACAGAAAAGCTCTCAGTATCGCTCCATGGAGCCAGTATATTTCATGTGACATCCACGTGTTGCTAGCCAGATAAATACATGTAAAGTCATCTAATGCAGAAGACTGAGCTCAGCATGATCCACGTCATGTTCGCAGCATTTGTTTTGTTACGTTTTCCCTGATAAAGAGCATTAAAAAAAGTCTAGGAAACAACTTTGTTGAATTCAGGCATTTCTGCAGCTGAAATGATAGCACTGGAAAGCAGCTAACTCAAGGATTATTTCTTCTTGAACTAAATTAATCCCTTGGATTTGGTACACTTTCTGAATGTTTGGTGATTCTCCACTCGCTCACGCAGGTGTAAATCAAGCTGTAACTCCATTGAAATCAATGGAGTTACAATGGTGTAAAACTAGTCTGAGAGGAGAATCAGCTGTAGACTTGGTTATCAGAGTCAGGCACTTTATATGCTAAAAGGACAGCGTGCGGGTGTACTTGGAAATGTACTGGAGACATAGATAATCGTTAAATAGTGAAAATTACAGTGTTTCTTTTTTAAGACTTTTTCTGGTGACATCTCAGAGAGATTCTGTGATTGCTGTTCATCAAGTGGGATGCATGTCCTCTTTGTGATTCACTTTCATACATCTGTGGAAGTCCTGCCTTTCTAGCTCAGAATAAAAGGGGTCCATTCTTTCTCGTTCACTACTAAAGATCCCAAATGAGTGAGCCTTCAGAGTTTGGCGTTCAGAGTCTTGATGAAATACAAACTCGGCAGGAATCTATCGTTCCTGTGGTGCTGAACAGGATCACATGCGGCTCTTCCTCAGCCTTTGCTCATCACTTCTGGAATAACCCCTCTCATTTGTAATTTTTGCTCCACTTGCCCTATATTGGAACTTCCACTGACCGCTTTTCAATATCAGCTCCATGGAATTACTCCGAGAGAGCCACTGCGGTGCTTATCCCACCTTCGCCGTTGACAGCCCACTTAGGCCTAGATTTTCAAAAGTGGCCTCCAATTTTGGGTGCTTCTACTTTTGAGTGTCTAGCTCTTGACATCTAGGACGTAGTTTTCAGTGCTGTTAAGCACCTCCAGCTCTAACTAATATCAACGGCAGATGCAGACCCTTGATGCCTTCTATTACCTGTCCGTAGGTGGTGGTGATTAGCCCCTCCCCGCCCCGCAAATTAGAAGCTGTGATAGAAAATTTGGGACTTCGCTTCTCTGCACCTGTTTTCTCACCTGTAAAATGGGGAGGTGAATTCCTACCTGTCAGCTGTGCTGAGAGGCTTAGAGAAAGTATGTACAATACCTTGTAAATTTCTATGCAAGTAGTAAGTGTTTTATTACAGTATTGTTTTGTATTTAATTGGTGTTAACTGGAATTTTGCACATGGGCACAGCTTACAGTTAACTATTTGCCAAGCCAAAACTGTGAGAAAGTTAAAGTGCTGTGATTCTCCATTGAAAACTAATGTATTTAAAAGCAGGTCTCCCTGTGTACTTTATATAGTTTTCTCTTGTTCCCCTTCCTTAAGGCTATTTACTCTTTCTTACTCCTTCCCCATAATCCCCTCTCTGTGATGACAGAATCAGTTTCATGGTGTTTAACTCTGAGGGCAGAAATAAGAGGTTGCTGGTTCCAGTATGCAGCAGGCAGCTGGAGCTAATTAGTTCTCTAGAGAATGGAATCCTTCCTTTCTTTCCTAATCCAGGAAAATGCAGAAAGTTTAGCGATTTCCACAGGATTATTTCTGAGCGGCAAGAAGAACCACATGGACTGTTATTACATCACAGATTTGGAAATTACTTCATGTCATTAGGGGCCAAATCCTGGGAGGTCTGAGTGCTTCCTGTCAGGTACTGGGTACATTGATATTCTGTGCTGACTAATGGGAGTGGTCTACACAAAGTAACCTCTCTCTTCAGAATTGGCCCGCACTATGAAAGAGATGGAGAATCAAGTCTGAGTAGGGGGGAACCACATGAAGCCTTCTATGTGGATCTTATGAGAGCTGTGTCCATTCTTACCTTGAAGTCCAGGAAGGATGGTTTTATGGCTTAAAGCCCTAAACTGGGCACACGGGAGATCTGGATGCAATTTCCCCCGCTGCCACCTTTGGCAAGTCATTTAATCCCTCTGCGCCTTCGTTCCCCATCTGTAAAGTGAGGATAATACTTCCTTTATCCACCCTTTGTCAGTTTTGATAGGACAGGGGCTGTCTCATACTAAGTGTATGTACAGCACCTGGCATAATGAGGCTCCAGTCTCAGTTGGGTACCACTCTAACACCTGTAATAATAAGTGTAATTCTCTTGTGGCTGGACCACCTCCTCAGGCTTGATGCTTCCTAACAGTGTGTCACATGCACATCCTTTGACTATAGTTTCTAGTGCTATGCAATGCTATGGATTTTCTCATCCCACTTGAGTTTTTGAGAGATTTAATTTTTTCCCCAACCTGTAGTGAGTCGAAAAAATTGAAATCTCAAAAACGTTCATGAATTTATAATCCAGTTTTTTTTCCAGATTGGGTCAATTGAAATGTTGCCTTTCGGTCACCTTGATACGTTTCATTTTTATTTCAACCTTTTTTAAAAAATTCCTTATTTTTGGGGGGGTAAACTAAGTAACATTTCAAAACGAAAGGATGTTTTGACAGTTTCAAAACTACTTTGTCAAATTTTTTGAATGAGGAAACCGACCCTTTCCTGTGAACAGTTTCGGTTTTGACAATTTGACATTTTCAAATGAAAAAATATTGTGTTAGAAAATTCCCAACCGCTTGAATAGTTTCCTATTCAGAGAGGAGACCGTGCGTCACGGACAGACCTGCTTTCCAGTGCCAAATGCTGAAATTACAATTTACCTATAGTACAGCAACCTTCATGACCTATATGGTACAGCAATCTGTGCTCTAAATTGTCACTCAAATATACAAACAATTTTTCTGTCAAGTCCAGCCATTTCTCATTTTAATAGTCCCCAGCAACACTGAATGCTAATGATTTTTTAATGGAGATTTTTTGTTTGGGATCATATTTTAGCTGAAGAGGGTATCTGATCTCTTTTGAAATGAACATGATAAAGCACCATGGTTTAATCTTTGTCTGAGTGTCTTTATGGCATAGACGCATGGGATTTTAAGATTTGTGATGGTGTGGCAATAGGACACAGAGCTGCAGTGTAGTTACTATGTGTTTCTGTAGCTCTTTCCTGAAGTATGCTTTGCATTTATTATTAGGAGTCAAAAATAAGGCTTCTATAAAAATCCTGTTTTCCATCCCTCAATTGTGAAATTTCAGGAAGATTGATGTTGATGATAGAGGTTTTTTTCAGAGTATTTTTCTATGTAAGCATATGTGTCTGATTGTGAATATTTGTGCCATTCCTATCCATGAATTGTATTTTGGTATCATCACTGAAACAAATTCTGCCCACACACACACACACCTGTTTGGGGTTAGCTATGTCCAACGATCCCCCAGCTCATGGTACATCACTGGACGTGTTAGCTGAGTTTATTGCCTACCACATCTTGTGAACTCTGGATGAATTCTGGCTGGCAACTCAATTCATATGTACGGCTGCTAGATTTCTCTGACTTTCTGTTCTTTCCCCTGTCCATGTGCGCAATTGTACATCTAAGAGCAGGATTTAGTGCTGTGTAATTTACATAGACTGTATGATCCAATGGCTGGAAATGAAACTAGGCAAATGCAAGACTAGAAATAAAGCACAATTTTTTAACCGTGAGCATAATTAACCATTGGAAGAGTTTAGCTGGGGATGTGGTGGATTATCCATCACATGAAATCTTTAAAATCAAGACTGGATGTCTTTCCAAAAGATACACTGTTGCTCAACTAGAAGGTATGGTCTTGATGTATGAATCACTGGATGAAGTTCTCTGGCCTGTGTTTTGCAATCTAGATGAACGTAATGATCCCTTCCGGCCTTAAAAATCTGTGAGACTATGAGTACGTCTACACTGCACATCACTTGCATCAGCATGTAGGATATGTGTCCAGGCTTTGGAGCGGACCCGGAGCTGGAGCCCGGAGCAGCTCTGGAGCAGTGGAGCTGCAGGTTTTTGCCTGGAGCTGGAGCGGAGCCGGAGCACAGCTCCAAAGCCCTGGTACGTGTAGCTACACGCCATGGTGAAAAGCAGGCTGCATCGACATGGCGGTATGTAGCTATGAGTGTCAGTGTAAGGCTTTAGCTGTGGGGCGGTAGCGGGGAAAGGCTCTGGCAGCAGCTGCTGGAGCCTTTCCCCACTGCTTCTGTCGTCAGAGCTTTTCCCCACTGCTGGAGCCTTTCCCTGTGGCGGGGACAGATGCCAGCAGCAGAAAGGCAGCAGAATACTACGCAGCTAAAAATAGCAGTGTAAACAGGCAAGGCCCGGCTTGGGTGTGTAGAGAGCCGTGTAGGGTGCCTACCCACAGGGTTCAGGCATGTCTTTACTCGCCCAAGCAGTGCCTCACTGTCTGCACTGCTGTGCTAGCTGGTTGAGCAGTGAACGTACTCTGCACGCTGCCGAAAGAAGTGTACCATGTAGATGTACCTTTATGGATAGTGAGCTACCCAGGCTTGGAGGAGAAGGGCCGAAGCACACCAAAATCAAAACGATGCCAGTCTGTCTGCATTCCTAAATTCAGCACCCACCCTTTGTTTCAGCTGGCAGTCTTACCCGACGGTGATTTGGATCTGACAGTCACAGACATTGCTCTGGGAACATCCCTGCCCACAGTCATCTAGGGAGAACAGCGAGCCTGTTGGGACAATGAATTCTTGTTCGTAAAGTCAGTCATGCTTTATAGTTCGCTTCTGTTTAGAAAGGGTTGATAAATTATTAATAGCTGTTTTAATAAATAACTAATCAACTGGTTTAGTTTATAAAGTCCACCAGGTCAATAGGTTGCTTAAAACCATAGCTTGTAAGTGTATGTATAATGCCTTCTACTGTTGTGCTTAAATAATCTGTAACTAAAGTCTGTAACATGCTTATACTTCTATTAGTTATTTATCAGCCCTTTATTAACCATTGATAAGTAAAACCTTAATGTAAAGTGTGATCTATAAGTCTTCATAACTCAGCAGTGTTCTAGCTGCCAGCGTGCCATATAAAACCCTAATACGATAAGATGTGTTAATTCAATACAGTATCTTAGATGTAAAGGAAAATACATTGGCTGGTGTAAAGGTTTCATTGCTAGCAAGCAGCGTGTCACTTTTTGACAATGAATTGGGACAGCTAATCCACCCGATTTCTAATCCTGTGCAAACCCAACAGGGAGGAAGGGTTGTCTTGCACAGGGACTGGGATTTGGAATTCCCACATTCTATTCTTGACTTGCTGTGTATGTCTGGCAGTGAATTAACTTTTCCATGCCCTGGTGTACCCATCCATAAAATGAGGCCAATATATTGCTACTGTATAAGATGTCTTGAGGGTTAATTGATGTTTGCAAAGAAATTTAAGACCTTTGGAAAAAAATAATAATTAGTGATAATTCAGTACAAATAGCAGAAATCTTCAGTCCATCCTCTGTTTCACAGGAGCCTGCTCAAGAGTACGTGGATGTCATGAAAACTCTTTGATTGGTTTTTATTTAACAAGCGCTGCACTTCCATGCTGCTGATGGCAGATACAGTTGTTACCAAGCTCTGCTTGTAGCTTTCTTTAAATGTTCTTTTGCTTTAAATAATGCAAAATCCTCATTCCAGAAGAAAATGTGAAGTTAAAACAGGATGTAGATACTGCTGTGATAACCAGTTTTTCAGTACTTTCAACCACATCACCCTTTATGGCAGGATTTCTCTCTTCCGTTCATTACGCCATGTGCTGTGCAAGCATATTTGATATATACATACCAACATGTGTCTGCACACACATTATGTTGTGGAAGAATCATAAGGTTCAAGTGTGTTGACTCAAACTATTTAATGAGGTTCAATAAATCTTGACAAGACCAGCTGATACTAGAGCCAAGCGTCTCATCTTTTTACCATTACAGTGAAATGTGAATGACAGTGAAAAGAAATATAGCTTTTATTTATTTATTTTAATTGTGTGTGTGTGTGTGTGTGTGTGTGTGTGCGCGCGTGCATGCACAAACATAGAACCTTCTATTCAAATCATCCACTTATACAGGTTGCAGAGCAGGGTGGACGTTTCAGAAAATGTGAAAGATCTAAAGACCTTTCTTTCTTGGATTTTTTTTCTCAAATTCAGAAAACTTTTCTGACATGACAGGTCATGCAAGCATATAGTGGAAATCAGTATCCCAGTAATGTCCATTGATCAGTCTTGTTAATGGTAGCCAGAGTGCATTTCAGGCCTGGTGTCAAGATGCAACGTACTCTTTTCTGCTGGTTCTCTCACATCTCCTGGGTTCCTCCTTCTCTCACACATCACATTCAAGATGCCTCTTCTTACCATCAGGGCCTTTCATACATCTGCCCCTCCCTGCTTATCTGCTTTTTTATATTATTGCGTTGCCCCTGCCAACTATCGCTCTTTTGTCTATTTCTCACACAATGGCCTTCATGCGTTCTCCCATGCTGCATGGAACGCTCTCTCCAAACTAGACTATGAGGCTGCAGCCCTGACCTCATTCAGCTCCTCTGTCAAGACCTGCTTATACCATGAAACCTTTGGGAAACTGCCAGTTGATTGGGCAAGGTAGAAGCTCAGCAGGGCTTGCCGAAGTATACCATATTCTATTTATTTGTATGTTGTTAAAAACAATGAGGTGACTCGCTAATCCAGGCATGCATGTAGCTTGACTGGTATAGCAATGCACTAGTCTATTCCTCCCTTGTACGTTCCTCGTTTATTGTACCTGATCTATTCCTATGAAAAGAAATGTGTTTAAATGATGCACTTTTTTTCATGCATCTGCATCCATTGATCTCTTTCATGTTTCCAACCCCCGTCCCCCCCATATAGCGTCAATTTCTCCTTAAAAAATAATAGATCAAAAACCAACCAGATGCCTCTGGATTCACATTAGAGAGACTGACTGAGCTTTGCAGTGTATCCCATAATGATAACTGACCTCTCCAGAAGCAATAACCGCACTTCTTGGCCTTGTGATTGCAGCATTTGATGTGTGCTGGGCTGTGGTGCCTGGTGGAAGGAGACACGTCTTGTAAAACCAAGCTGGATCCCCCGCTGGATGGCACAGAATGTGGGGCAGACAAGGTAATCAAAATGCTCCGCACCTGTTTTGCTTTTTATGATGATGTCTGTGGACTGACGTTTCCAGGACGTGAAATATTTACTTATAAACCCACATTTTGTTCTGATTGATTTGTACAAACAGCTGGATTAAATGGCATTAAATTCTTTTTCTTTTCTTTGATGTGTATTGCGGTAGCCTCTGGAGATCCCAACAGAAATCAAGGCCCCAGTGTGCTAGATACAAATATAGAAGAAAAGGTAGTCCCTGCCCTGACGAATGTACAGTCTAAGGGCCACCTGTAACTTGTCGTGTAGTAAGATGCTCTTCAGTTCCATTCATTTCAATGGGACTCTTTGAGGAGTACATTACTTTTCAGTGTGAATTAGAGCAGCACAATCTGGCCCTAAACTTGAGATATGATGTAACAGGTAGGTTTAAACAGGCAATTTGTGGGAGGAGGAGGAAGGGCAAGAGTAGTGCTAACACAATTATGCAGTTACAGAGGGTAGCTCATAATGAGTTCCAATTCAGTTAGGTTTCTTTTCTTTAAGATCTCTGCCTAGGAATATTCCTTGGTTTAGTGGGCCCTTCAGACTGAGCCAGATGGCTAGTGCATATTTGGACTTTCCACAGCTCAGAGTGGTGGAGAAAATGGTTGATGGAAAAGAAAATAAACACCTGTATTAGCAGGTCTCTATTGCATGTCAGTCATTACCCAAAAACTTGACTTCATTAACTGTCAGTAGATTTTAGACTTGAAATTTCACCGTATGTTTTATGTTAAAGGAGAGTAATTTAGGGAGTTGTTGCTAAAGCTGGAAACTATGTACCTTTTTTCTGGCTGCATATGAAAGATACATAAATTAATTAAAAATTCTTTGGTACTTACTGTTGAGTGCAGGTGGTGGAAAGAATTTTAGCCTGTGTGCTTTTGCTGAATACATTAGCTCCAAATGTTTCTTAATTGTGTACACTTTACGGGGCTTGCTTAGCAATATTTATTGTATTACATCCAGATAGATGGAGAAAATGGACCAAATTCAGCCCTTAATTACAACCCAATGCAATCCTGTTGGAATCACTAAGGTTATATAGGAGTGTAACTGAGTGATGATGATGTATGTGCAGTAGGAACCATTGTAATGAAGGTGTTGTGTTTGGATACAATTTCTTGAACCCACTTTCTTCAGGGAGTGAAGATTAAGTTCTAGTACCTGAATGAAGTTTACAGCTGATAGTATGCAGATGACACAACAATTAGGGGAGAGGTAAATGACGAAGAGGACAGGTTACTGATAGAGTGATCTCAATATCTTGGTAAATTGGGAGCAAGCAAACAGAATGCATTTTAATACAGCTAAATGTAAATGTATTCATGTAGGAACAGACTGTAGCTGATACACAAAGGGGGACTGTATCCTGGGAAAAGCTAACTTTGAAGAAACACGTGGGGGTAGTGGTGGATAATCAGCTGACTATGAGCTCCCAGTCTGATGCTGCAGCCAAAAGGCCCAATGAGATCTTTGGATGCATAAACAGAAAAATCTCAAATAGGAGTATAGAAGCTATTTCATCTCTGGTTTTGGCACTAGTGTGACTACAGCTGAAATACAGTGCCCCGCTCTGGTGTCCACAATTCAAGAAGGATGTTGATAAATTGGAGAGGGTTCAGACAAGAACTACAAGGATGATTAAAGGATTAGAAAACCTGCCTTAAACTGATAGCTTCAAGCAGCTCTACCTAATTAGCCGAACAACAAGAAGGTTGAGGGATGACTTTATTACAGTCAATAAGGACAAATACTTAACAATGGGCTCTTCAGTCTAGCAGAGAAAGGTATAACCTGATCCAATGGCTGGAAGTTGAAGCTAGACAAATTCAGACTGAAAATAAGGGGCAGCTAATTAACCATTAAGCAAAGGTCATGGTGGGTTTTCCATCACTGCCAATTTCCAAAACAAGATTGGGTGTTTTTCTAAATGATCTGCTCTAGGAATTATTTTGAGGAAGTTCTGTGGCAGTGGTTCTCAATCTGTGGGCCGCTTGGAGCCCAATCAGCACACAGCTGCGGCCCATGGAACATCCTCAGGGCCATACAGGTAGTGTATATATACTGTGTGGATGCAGCCCACATAACACACAGGGATCTGCATATGTGACCCACAATGGCAAATAGGTTGAGAACCACTGTTCTATGGCCTATTATAGAAGAGGTCAGACTAAATGATCCAGTGGTCCCTGCTGGTCTTGGAATCTATTAATCTATGAATTACTGAGGTAATCATCTGTGTTATTGTGCAAGTTACAACAGAGGGCTCCATCCTGCAGTCACTGTAAACCCTTTTGGTTTACATGGGTTGAAGACAAAGCTCAGTTTTCCACATGTCTCTCCCTTTTTTCCAGCCGTAACCAAAACGTGTCCTGCTTTCCTTAGTTCTGAAGCTCCAAACACTTGCACACATGCGTGATTGTATGCTTGGGAATCCTCTTATTAACTCCATGCACAAGTGTCTGTGGGGTCAGGGGCCTTTGCCTGTGCTGTGCTAACCCCATTGTGTTTCAGTGGTGCCGAGCTGGGGAATGCGTCAGTAAAACTCCCATCCCTGAGCACGTTGACGGAGACTGGAGCACGTGGAGTCAGTGGAGCATGTGCAGCAGGACGTGTGGCACCGGTGCCCGATTCAGACAGCGGAAATGCGACAATCCCCCGTAAGTCGTCTTGTCCTCAGGATGCTTTAACGCGCGGTATGTTGGGAAACGTTGCTGCAAGGGTGGCAAAAAGGGGTCAGGCCTGGGGTGGGCAGCTAAACCCAAGGGCAGTGGGGACCGTCTCCGGCGTCCTACTGTCCCAAGTCAAATACATACATAACGTGAAATGAGATGCTGATTGGAATGAAAATGAAACTGTATTTCCTCTTGATCAGTGCCCAGGCTGGGTCAGGGCTGAGCTGGTGGCCCAGCACCAGACTGTGCAGAGACCTCTCCACACAGACCAGGGTCTCTGCTGGGAGAGGAGTGGAGATTGGATGGGCTGAGGGGAGGGGCGAATGGCTGTTCCCCCATCTATAAAATGGTCATAGTGATCCTTAGCCCCCTTTGTAAAGTGCTTTGAGGTTTCTGAATGCAGGACTCAGATCGGGGGAGGGACAGATATTCATAATATGATGGTAGGTGCTGCGTGGCTCCACTCAGTGGAGTTTGAATATCTCCACGGCTGGTCCTTGGGCTTGCCACCTCTTTGAATCAGGAAGATAAATAAGTGATGATATCTCCTAAACACCAGCCACTTGTGGGACCAGAATGAGTCATCATCTAGAGCAGTGTTTTCAATCTGTGGGTTGCAACCCAGTACTGGATCACAGCATGTAAGGCGCTGGGTCGCCTTGCTCTGGTCAGCACCGCCGACCGGGACGTTAAAAGTCCTGTCAGCGTGCTGCCCGGCTAAGGCAGGCTAGTGCCTACCTTTTCTGACTCCGCACTGTGCCCCGGAAGCGGCCAGCAGCAGGTCCAGCTCCTAGGCGGGAGGCCCATAGGGCTCCATGCCCTGCCCCTGGCCTGGGCACTGGCTTCGGCCAATGGGAGCTTGCGGGGCGGGGGCGGCGCCTGCGGGTGAGAGTCACATGGAGACACTTGCATGCCTCCGCCTAGGAGCCAGACCTGCTGCTGGCCACTTCCAGGGTGCAGCACGGTCAGCGGTGCACCCTGGCTGCACCGCTGACCGGGAGCTGCCAGAGGTAAGTCCATGCCTGTGCCCCAATCCCCTGCCCCAGCCCTGAGCCCCCCCAAACCTTGAAGCCCTTCCTGCACCCCAAACCCCTCATCCCTGGCCTCACCCCAGGGCGTGCACCCCCAGCCCAGAGCCCTGACTTCCTCCTGCACCCCAACCCCCTGCCCCACCCCTAAGCCTCCCCCAACCCAGAACTCCTCCCTGCACCCCAAACCCCTTATCCCTGGGCCCACCCCAGAGCCCTGAGCTGCTCCCCAAACCTGGAGCCCTTCCTGCACTCCAAAACCCTCATCCCCAGCCCAGAGCCCTGACCCCCTCCCACACTCCAACCCCCTGCCCCAGCCCTGAGGCCCCCCCCCAACCTGGAACCCCTTCCTGCACCCCAAACCCCTCATCCCTGGCCCCACCCCAGGGCCTGCACCCCCAGCCCAGAGCCCTGACTTCCTCCTGTACCCCAACCCCATGCCCCACCCCTGAGCCTCCCCCAACCTAGAACTCCTCCCTGCACCCCAAACCCCTTATCCCTGGGCCCACCCCAGAGCCCTGAGCTGCCCCCCAAACCTGGAGCCCTTCCTGCACTCCAAACCCCTCATCCCCAGCCCAAAGCCGTGACCCCTTCCCGCACTCCAACCCCCTGCCCCAGCCCTGAGCCCCCCCTCCAACCTGGAACCCCTTCCTGCACCCCAAACCCCTCATCCCTGGCCCCACCCCAGAGCCTGCACCCCCAGTCCAGAGCCCTGACTCCCTCTCGCACCCCAGCCCCCTTCCCCAGCCCAGAGCCCCCTCCCATACCCTGAATCCCTCATCCCCAGCTCCGTTGAGTCACGGACATCAACAATTTTCTTCAACTGGGTCCCCAGGAAAAAAAGTTTGAAAACGACTGATCTAGGGGATGTGGTGCAGATCTGTGACCTTCCCTCTCCTTCCTTGTATGAGGGATAAAACAATGAAAAGTGTTGCCATTTAAATGATCGCTGCTCGGCATCTGAATCATAACCTCTCACTGAGAGGGGTGGGGCAGTTGGCATAGCTATTGTTGAAAGCACTCTGCAGAGTCAATTCTGTTCCTATATTGGAGGGCTTCTTCACAACCAGGAGAGCTAGAGACTGATATTTTTTTTAAATGAAACCTGAAACTGTGGACAGCACGACAATCACTTCAGAGAAGCGCTGCTGAGCTGCGATTGCATTTCTGTAAAATCCAGGCTTGATTTTACTTGCTCCCTTTTTATTCTACAAGAGAGCGGTGTGGCTTCTTTGTTATCAGCTGAAGCTGGCTTGAAACTCTCCTTAACCGTACTGCTGACAAAACCTAAATCCATTCATTGTCTCACTCATTAAATTACAGGGGTTGCAGCCTCCGAGATTGCATGTTGATTTTAAAATTCTTTTGCTCATATACATTCTTGGTGGGGAACACGCATGTGATCTTCTATCACTTTATATTCCTGGCTGCATCCCGTTGTCTTCTGCAGCTGGTTTATTCGCTGTCCAAAAATATTGGCTAGGAGATTTGTGTGTGTGTGTGTATGTGTGTGCGCGTGCCTGCCAGCTGACATTTGAGTCAGTGGGGGACACAGTATTTTTTAAACCGGTTGCTTTACTTGCTTGATTTGGCTTTTGACTTCTACAATTTGTGTGACTGTCTGCAGGAATTACCTACGACTGGTTGCATGGTAGGGCATTGTTACCCAGGCTGCACGTTCTAATTTTAGAGCTCTGCTGTCTTCCATTCTTGCCCAAAGCTTGGAGTGCCTTTGTGTGGAAGAGTGGGGGGATCAAAAACCAATGCTGAATTAGAGTCAGGGAGTGATCTTTACCTCTGCCCCAGCCCCTTTATGCCGCCTAAAAGGGTGGAGTGGCATAACGGAGTCCTAAAAGCCCCAGTTCCAGCTGTGGGAGAATTCCCTTGGTTCAGGTACTATGGAAGACCGCCATGAGGCTGGCCATCAAGGTCTGGTGTAGGTGTGTTGGGGGCCGGAGGGGCATGGCAGAATGGGTTCACAGCATACAGTGCTGAAGCCTGTATGGCAGTCCCACAGCCCGTATGACAGCCTTGCTATTGTAACTTTGACATGCCCCTAGGGCTGTCTAAATTACACCTTGGGCCCCTTCAGCCCCTAGAGCAGCTGGACCCTCCCTTCCCCTGGCCAGTTAGAAGGGCTGCACAAAATCTGTCTGGAGAGGTGGAAATGTCATGGCTACAGTGTCACAAACTGTGATAAGCACGGAAAGGGAAGCAATCAGCAAACACATGAAAATAATTTGCAGAGAAACAGGGAGGGATATGACTGTATGATCATCGCTGGGGTTTTTTGTGTTTTTTTATGTTTGTTTTGTTTTTTGTGTTCAGCAGTGAAAACCCCCTGTGCGCATATGCCAATGGAGTTGTATTTTTAGAATCCGAGCATAATTCAGTTTTATATGAAGGACATGAGTTTCTGAATTATATATACCTGGATACTGTATTTCCTGCCTCCTCAGGAACACAAACCTCAGCACATAAACAGACATGGGTTCTGTCTAGCCCCATTACTGTGGTGTGTGAGCCCCCTATATAGACATATTTTTTAGAACGAGTTCGGGTAGGAAGGTGGTTCCAGGCTGTTAAACCAAACACAACGCTGTTTAACAGATACAAGATACAAGACAGATTTTCATTGCAGAACCTGCATTTTGTATGATTTGCCAGCAGTATGTAGGTAAGACACATTAGTTCTGTATGCGGGTAGATCAGACTAGATTAAATTAGACTAGGTAACCTTTGTGTTCTCAGCGACAAGTGTTACTATCGTAATATTTTTTTGAAAACATCTTTACAAGCCCCATTGTGGTTCGAATTTCACCTTTCTTAGCCTACTGATGTCTTGTAATGACCTGAGAAAGTTGTGAACCCAGACTCAAGCTCCAAAGAGTTTTATTAGAGATGGGCTGAACTGACAAAATTTGGATCCAGATCCAAGTTTCATTCTCAAAGTTGATTTGTGGCTCTAACCTGGCATCACTGTGTTGCCGATAAGTCACCTTGGCAGAGAGTCTATATTAAAAAGCAGTCTTTGAAATATGCGTGGGTATGTACATTTTGTGTATAGGATATAATTGTGTATGTTGTATCCAAAATCAGGCCCTGAGCAATGGATATTCCTAACTCTCTGATTTTTGAAAAGGTGATTGGGCCTCCTATATAAATATAAATATGTGTACATATGCAGATATATATATACGTGTATATCTGCATACACGTATAGTGTGATTATGGCACAATCCTTATACATGCTTGCGTGGAGAGTTTTGCATATGTTATAAACTGTACATTACATATACAATAAAATATATTTAATATGCGTCCAAAACCAAAGCTCTCACCCGTGCTTTCCTCCCCTGATACATGCTTCGGAGACACCTGTTGATACAGGAGCCACTCCATTGTGGGAGGCACATCCATTTTATTCCATAATTAGAGGGGCAGGCCCATGCCGCCAGTTACATTCAGCCATACAGCATGCTTGTCTTAGTCCCTAATTCTGCAAGGTGATAACCTCCCTCAACCCCCACTCGCTTCGTTTGGATTTGGGAAGGCTAGGAGGTGCTCAGTACTTTAGTGGATCTAGTCCTTACTATATTATAATGCCCATAATAAGGGCTGTTGGCTTTAAATTCCTAGCAGCGAATTCATAAAAAAGTGTCTCACGTGTTAATGAAATCTTAAGATTAAAGCCAGAACCACTGTTAAGAGTACAGTAAATACATGTCCTGCTGTGTCTGGCTTACTACTGCTATAAGTTCTCTCTCTCACACTCACTCACACACACACTCTTTTTCTCTGTTACTTTACAGAATAGAGTTTGCTGAAACCCAGTTACTTTGTGAAGGTGAGATTCCTGAAGTAGGAAACTCTGCTTCGTGTTTCTAGACACCAGGTCTGAGTGTCTGCAGCACCCAGTATATGTTTAAAGAATTTAAAGCTCCAGACACAAGTCTTCCCAGAACAATTCTGAGTCAGTCCGAGCGCATCTGCTCCCTCTCACGTGTCCTGTGCTACAAAGCCATGAAACTATGGAATCGTTTCATAGCTCATCAGATCCAAATTTCAGCAGTCTACCTCCCAGGCATACAGAGCACCACAGCCAATGTGCTCAGCAGACACTTCTCCCAGGATTATGAGTGGGAGCTAGGCACCTAAATTCTCCACAGTATATTCCTAAAGTGGGGACTGCCCTAGGTGGATCTCTTTGCTATCTCCAGGAATAGGAAGTGTCCCCTTTTCGGTTCAAGAGCAGGTCTGGGCCACCACTCTTGAAGAGACACCTTCCTTCTATCTTGGAAAAAGTTCTATGTGTTTCTCCAAGACCGCTGATACTAAGGGAGATTAACAAGATCGGACAGGACAGAGTCAGAATTATCCTTATAGTGCTGACCTGGCCGAGACAAGTTTGGTATCCTTACCTGCTTCACTTAGTTGTCCAACCGTTGTTTGAGCTCCCGACCATTCCTCATTTCCTGTCACAGGATGCTGGTCGGGTGCTTCATCCCAACCTAGCAGTTTTTCATCTCAGGGCATGGCTCCTAGATGGTTTATGGGGTTACACTTCTCCTGCTCTTTGGAAGTACAACAGGTGTTACTGAAAAGTAGAAAGAGATCAATCTGCACTACTTACCTGCAGAAATGGAAGAGATTCTTCCATTGGCATTGTTGTCACTGCCTCCTGCTTGATCTGGTGCCACTCTCAGTCATCCTGGATTATGTGTTGGATCTAAAGAAATTAGGGTTATCATTTAGTTTGATTAAGGTCCATTTGGTCACAATCCTCCAGTAGAAAGATTCTTCATATTTGCTTATTTGGTATTGTCCGTGGTTATTAAGGGGTTGGGGATTCTCTGTCCACAGATGAGAAATCCTGCCCTGAACTGCAACTTCAGCCTGGTACTCTTACCTTTATGATACCTCCATTTGAATGAATGGCAGCCTGTTTTCTGTTGCATTTATCCATAAAAATGGATTTTTTAGTCGACATCACATCAGCCTGTAGCGTTGGGGAGATTGGAGCCTTGGTGGCAGATTCCGCCCCCCTTTATGGTGTTCTTTAAGAACAAGGTCTCTTTTCATCCCCACCCTAAATTCTTACCTAAGGCTCTATCAGAGTTCCACCTTAATCAATCCATTCATCAGTGTTTATCCCAAAGCCACATCATTCTCTACAGGAATCCTATTTACATACCCTGGATGTTAGAAGAGAATTAGACTCCAACTTAGATAAAACCAAGCAGTTTAGGAAGTCACCTCAGTGCTTTGTTTCCTTTGTGGAAAGATCCACAGGGGTCCTTGATCTCTGTTCAAAGACTATCCAGAGGATATCTGGATGTATTATCACTTACGATGCTGAGGGCATTCATCTCCCCCCCCTCCCCAGCACATTCAACTAGATAGCAGCAACATCTATGGCAGACCGCCAGATGCTTTTGAACAGACCCCCAAAATCTTTTAATCTACTTATTATTGTTGGTTTTTCTATTATTTTCTCTGGAGTTTGGATCTTGACTATACCTTGACCAAGAAATTTGGATCTTGAAAAAAATAATCGACTAGCCCAATCTACAACATTACAGTAGAATGTATCAGTATCTGAAATATGCAAGGCCGCTACATGGGCTTCTGTACGTTCCTTTTCCAAACATTATGCCTTAATGCATGCTGTCAGATCTGAGATGGCACTCGGTTCTGCCGTACTATCTTCAGTTCTGGACTCCGTTCTGAAGCTCCCTCCTCCATCTGGGGATATTGCTCGGAAGCCAACTGAAGTGGAGCACCCATAGGGATGCTACTCTAAGGAGAAGAGGTTGATCACTCTGTGCAATAACTGCTGTTCTTCGAGCTGTGTCCCTCTATGGGTACTCCACTACCTGCCCTCTGATCCTTTTGCTTTAGGGCCTTCAGGGATGTTTGGCTGGAGAAGGAACTGAGGGCGGGCTCACCCGTAATATTTTTTTTCAGTGATGAAATGAACATTAGAAAAGAATACTTTTATGTTGAAAATAAAAATTGCTACATTTGTTCCAGATGGGGGTGGGAGAATGGGGGGAAAACCTGTCCTGAGAAGTGTGGCGATTGGGGAAAAAAATGCACTGAAATACAACAAATAGTTCTCTGTATCTTCTCTTTGTGATCACATGGCATAGCACCGTGCATACTGTTCTTGCTGTATATTTTTGATTCCCTGTTTCTCAAGGGGAAAAGTGCTTAAAAGAGAAAGAAATGATCCTTCAGAAAGGATGTGATAAATGACTGTATTTTAACAAGAAATCCTCCTTTGTGTTTAAGATGTTTTATTTATTAAGGGCAGGTGGTAGAGAGATGCTTCACTATTGTGGATAGCCCTGTGAAGCATCACACTGAGGGATGGGCTGAGAATTGATTTGGGTATGGCTGATCATTCCCCCACCAGTCTACATGTGGGCTATTAATGACCACAATGGACCAGCACCTTGGTTTTACACCTCATCCAAAATACATACAGTATGGGCAGCATTATATTTATTCCTACAGAGCACATATCTCCAAAGACCTTGCTTTAATCTGGTTTCCAAATGGCTGTTTCTGATGAGTCCGTTAGATGTGCAGCATAGAGCTAAATTCTGTCTAAAGGTGTGCTCTCAAAGCTTGTGTTGCCTTCAGTGGGAGCTACTTGAATATCTGAGGGCAGAATTTGGCCTACCATAAGTAAGTGTGCAGTTGGGATCTCTGAGGGGAATGGCACAATATATTAGCTTAGATTAGTTGCCTTGGACAGAGAAAGATAAGGAACAATGTACCTGTGACTACCTGTGCCTCTCCCACTTGATAACTGGTCTGTCTTCCCCATTATAGCCCTGGGCCAGGAGGCAAGAACTGCCGGGGAGCCAGTGTGGAACACACAGTTTGTGAAAATTTACCCTGCCCTAAAGGAGTGCCTAGCTTCAGGGACCAGCAATGCCAGTCTCATGACAGATATACCAACAAGAAGAAAAGCCTCTTGACAGCTGTCATCATTGATGGTAAATTCACCAACTTTCTATATAGTTCCTCACCACTTTTTTCCCGTGGTTTTTCAGCCCTTCTCGATTGATCCTGCTGGCCCCCATTTGTCAGCGGAGACAGCTGTGGTGTAACCCCAAGAGGGTAGATCTGAAGGGCAGTTAAAGGGAATTCCTGATTCTTATGACCATCTTGTCGCCCTTGTTTTTAGCCTCTCAACAAGATCTGTTGGGCAGGCCAGTTCTACAGACAGCCTTGGGATGTAACCACAGCACTTGAGAGACGGGGAGAGGTTATGGAACTAATTAAAATGTCCCCATCTGATCAGGCAGGTACCATGGGAATTGGAGTTTTCTGATCATTTTTAACATGAGGAAATAGAAGCAAAATCGGGAACTGAAAGCAAGAAGGAGGATTCACGTTGGGATGTTACTTGCATGATTCCTTGCCCACTTCAGCATGTTTGTACATCTACTTGTATTTAAGTTTGTCATTATTCTGAAACAATTTTCCTTGGCAAAGTCTCGATACGTGCTTGGGCGGACTTAAACAGTCATTCTGAAACGATTAGGTTATATGAAAGATGAGATTCACTAAGCTGGTTTCTGGAGAAACAGGTGCCTTTTATCACCATCTGCTGATAAATGTACAAGGCCACACTCGTGTGAGCTGATCCTCTCAAGGCCATACTGAAATGGTGCAGAGCAGGGTTTTTGATCAACGCTGAGTGTATGTCTGTACTGCAGCTCCTTATTTCCAGCTCGCGTAGACGTAGATGCGCTAGCTTTGACCGAGTTAGCGTGCTAAAAATAGCAGGGGTAGCCTCAGCCGCCCCCTGAGTAGAGTCCTATCTGAGACCCTGGGTATGTACTTGGGTGGCAAGCCTGGGCCACAGCCACGCTGTTATTTATAGTGCACTAGTTTGATCAAAGCTAGTGTGCATACATCTATCCAACCTGGAAATTACACCTTCAGCTGCTGTGTGCCCTTACACATCTGGCACCTTCTGTCCCCTTCAGACGTTAGCACCCAACAAATCAGATCTGATTGCACGGTGCTCCAGCACTTAGAGTCCCCCAGTACCGCTTGCTGGGCCACCAGGAAAAGGGATGTTTGTGCCAAATTTGGCCTGTCCTGCCCAGAAAGCAATGCTGCTGAGCTGTTTCTATGATAGCAGTCCCTCAGCTGAAAGCCAGGCCTGCCCCACAGCACAGCTGAGAGGACTGCAGTGGGTAGAAAAGGTTAACACTGGACATCAGCTCACATATTTCAGTCTTGGCTCATTTCTCATCAAAGCCAACAACAGCAAACTTCCTTCATGTTATCCCAGCACATGAAGTTACTTATGCAAAAAAAAGTCTGCAGAAATGTGCTGTATTATTCGCTGTGGACCACAATCAGCTCTGGTGTCAGCAGTTCCAAAGGAACTGCAAACATTTACGCCAGGACTTAATTTGGGCCATAGTGAATAATATAAAATTTCTGCCCTTTATTTCTTTTGTATAAGTAAGAGATGCTCACGCCCAGCCCCAATGGGGTTTGTTTGAAAATGATTACTCAGTTAGGCGGGAGTTTTCCAGTAACTCTAAGAGTTAGATGCCCCAGAACAATTGAAATTCTATGGGATTTGGGCACCTAACTCCACTTGATGTTTTTGAAGGTCTCATCTGGATCCCCCATTTATTAATTGATTTTTAAAACCCTTTTCTAGCTGAAAGCTGCCTAATTATATTAACAGTGTCATGCATCAGAAACATATTGCAAGTCCCCTCTTCTCACAAAAGAAGGCAAGGAAAACACCACTGATGGGGCTGTGGGGTGGAGGTACTTCTGGGTATCACTACTTGAAAATGAGACCTGTGACTGCCCAGCCCAGCTATCAAGCAACCACCTAAGGAGGGCAGAGGTGACAGTGGCTTGCAAACCCTCTAATCAGTAGGGGAATAGCAGATGCTGTTCCAAAGCTGTACTGGCTACTTGGAGTCCTGATCTTGCTGGAGGTGCAGATCCTCCTGAACAGCACCCAGCACTTTGCAGAATCGGGCCTTAGCTAGGGACTTTTCAGGTCAGGGATTATGGAAGAATTCTTCTTGAAGCGCATCCCCACGTCTTTGAGTAAGAAGTGATTCTCTTCAGTAGTTTCTCTTAGAACAACTTGTCTAACTTCGGTGCATCTTCTAGCCCTTTCCTGGTTCTCCTATTCCTGCCCTTGAGAGTTTTTGTTTATTACCTACTCTCTCACCTTAATTCCTGTAGGTCTGAATCCAGTGCCCAGGAAAATCACTTGGATTCTCTAATGGGCCTTGGATCAGGCCTGTAGCGTCTGTCTGTTTCTTTCCTTCAATTGCTCTTGGATTTGATGCTAAAACCATTCCTAAACAGGTAGGACATGTTCCAGTCCCCATTCCTTCTGCTCTGTCACTGCTGTTCAGTATCTTCCCCATTTCTATAATGTTTTCCATTGCTCAGGGTTGGATACAAATTCCCAGATGTCACTCTGTCACTACCTAAAAGTTTCAGAGAAACATCTCCTTCCACCTGTACTTGTTAACTCCAGGGTCTCCTAGGAATTTTGCTTTGGTTTGTTACTGCTGGGCTGAAAGCTGTTCGCCCTCCAGGTATTCAGTTCCTGTTCCAAAGTCTTCCCGTACAGGTTTAGACTGTCTCTCTCTCTGCCTTGCTCACCTCTCTGTTTATTTTAGCTTTCTTCCTTTTTGCTGGCTGCAGTATGGCTTCTTGATGTCTCCCCCTTCCTTGTCTGCTAGTTTAATCTCTACCACCCCCACAAACAGAGCTCCCCATTGCTAGTGTATGCATGCCCTGTCTGTGCAGATGGAGCCCATCCCACTTTTATAGGCCTCGTTTGTTCCTAAAAACTAGCAAATACGCAGCCTGCACTGCAGTACCAGTAAAGCTAACAATTCATTTGTATACACCAATTTTTCAGACACTCATTCAGTTTTGAACCTTTTCACCTTAGACCTAGTCCAGATAATGGTTCAGCTTTCACAGTCATTCGAAGAATTCAGCCCCAGAAGTACCTTTCTTCACCTGACTTCCTCTCGTAGTTTGGTTTGCAGGGCTTCCTATTTAAATCCCTCTCAGTGGCTCCACTAGACTATTTCTTCAACCCCAGTTCCCTCCAGGAGCTTGTCCACCTGATTATTATTATTTCGGCACCCAGGAGGCTAAAAGTATTGGTCCAGCAGCCTTGGCTCTTCGCTTCTTTCTGCTCGGATGCACGTACAACGTCCCTCCTTTAGTCTCTTGCAGAAGTGAGAACCTGCTTAACAATTTCACTGTGTGGTTTACCACCCTTCTTGGCCACCCACCACTTCCATTTCCCTCTTCCATCCAGAATAATCCAATTCCCATCAGCTACTCTGCATTATGCAGTCCAAACCCTTCTGCTGTTGGCCTGGTCTCTCTGCAAATGGCTCGTCTGTGAATCTCCCATCCTCGTGAGCGTTGCAGGCTGACGGGACGTTTTCTCTTAGAATTGGTCTTAGCTCTTAAGCTCATTTAATGTACTGACATCACGTATGGTTGCTTCCTCTCTCCTTCTTCTCTGAGGAAGCTCCACATCCAATGCTACGTACAAATCACAGGATTTCTTGCCATTTTTACTCACACCATGCTTAATGCACAAGGCCAAAGAGGTCCGTGGCGTAACTGTGTTGCTTTCAATGAAGTTACAGGAGAGATAAACGTGGCCCAAAGTCCTTCCTAATTTGTAGTTTAAAAAATAAGCTGATGTGCAGAAACAGTGAAAACCTCAGTTACAGTCGTCTGGACAGATTCCAGATTGCTTTCCAAGCCATTGAGACAGGAACTGGTTTTACCCTCAGTGGAGGCAACCAACTCCAGAGTGGAACCTAGCACCGGTTTACTTCGGGCATGGTGACATTGCCAAGCCGCTTAGGACAGAAAGTGAAGGAAAATAGCAAAACTTTGTGGAAAGTGCTGTGTGTTCTCGGTTGATCACCGGTGTTTAGTAATCATGGGTGTGACACACAGGAGCACTGGGGTAGAGACTGAACTTTATTTCCTGGCCTCAGTTAGCTGACATGGGTGCCAGTATCCACCGACTAACGGTTGCTGTTACAGTCAGAGCCTCGGATTTATGTTTCCTATAACAGACGGCACCCTAGAACCTTGGTGCAACCCAGATGCCACGCTGGGGTCTCCTTGATGCACCCTAGATGCTCTGCTGGAGAACAGTTTGAACGCTGATGCATAGGGGAAAATGTCACCCATTGAATCACTAACATGACCTCCTGCAGAACCCTGGGGGAAGCGCTCTCATCTACAGGGCAACCTGTCTCCCATTTGACTGGGGGTAACGGGATAACAGAAGAGCTCTTGAGCTATTTGCGCTGTTAGGTTTTTTTGAATATATATATATATATATATATAGGTTTTTTTAACAGTGCAAATAGCTCAAGAGTTCTTCTGTTATCCCAACAGTGCAAATATATATAAAAAAAACCTTATGTTTTTCCTTCCGCGGAAGCAGCCGTCGTCCATAAACCGTTTAGAACATTTCACAAGCTCTTTTCAAGGAAGCAAAATAACAGATGCCGGGAGTAATTGCAGCCTATGAAATTGCAACTCGGCACTTCTCAAAGGTTCCTGAATAAAAAGGCTCCGTTGGGAAGGCTGCTTCTGAGATATATAGTCCCCGTGCTTTGGCTGCCGACTTCCCTGAAATCCATCATCACTACCCCGCTCGTAACAGTGCCGTTGCCATCCTTTGTGAATTCCTCGGCTCTCATCACACAGTAATAGGAAGGGTGTGCTCTGGTTTTTTTTGTTTGTTTTTTAAAGGGCCGCCGCCACCTTTCAGGGGTTCTGTTTCCATTGATGGAGTCAGCACCCCAGCTCTCCCCAAGGGGACAAGGACTTCTATTAGGGAGCATTTGCAGAATAACATTCAGGATACTTGACCCATTTAGGCCACATGAGGAGCTAACATTTTTTATTCTCCTCTTGCCCTTATTGCTCTGGCTGCCACATCAGTCTGGCTTTAGGAGCAGCCAGAAATCAGATAGGGTACTTCTTTGGGCTAGCAGGGGCTGTGAATGCTTTGGACACTCCATGAAGAACCCCCTGCATTGGAGAGCCCCTCTCTGACCTGCATTCCCAGAGGTGTTGGCAAACACCTGAGGGAGCTGCCTTCAGCAAGAGGGGAGGAATATTGCCATTCTTGGGCCTGGTGGAAAATTAAGGCGGGAGGAGCTAAAAAACCAAAAGCGTCTCAGCTGACTTGAGCAGGGTTGGTTCTGCTTTACAAAGGTGCAGAGGAGCATATGCTCCTACCCTCTGCCTGCAGTATGGTTCCTAATGTACACTGGCGTACCTTAATACGCTATGGAGAGGACGGCTCATTTGAGCTAAGGCTGTGAGTTAGAAATATCTCCCGCCACATGGTAGAGCAGGCACTCGGAGTTGTTCACAGCTGCGGGAGCAGAGGCTGTCCAGGAACAGCCAGACTGGCACTCCCTTATGCAGGACAGTCCTTGTGCAGCTTTCGCAGAAAATGATATCAAAATCCTGCAATTGAGAAATTGCTTTGATTTGAGAGGGTAGTGGGGGGAAGGCAAGGACTTTGAGCACTGATAGGACACGCCTCCCCAAAGCAAGACAGCTGGGCAGGGCGCAGGTTGGCTTGGCATTCTTGGAGTGCTGACAGGTCTGGTTTACGCATATAAAAAACTCCAAACCACGTTCTCCCGTGTCTTTCTGGTTCCAGGCTTCCACACAGTGAAGGTTTCTTGAGCATTTGAATAGAGACAGACCTGAACCAACCTCTAGCCAGCCCTCATTCTCCATTGCATTAGAACTCTGCTCAGACATACTAGAGAGATGGGCTGCAGAGAAGCAAGTTCTTGATTCAAGGGGAATCTAGAGCAGGAAGGGACCTATACAAATGGCCTTAGTGTATCCGAGAACCTGGCCTCCTGTCTTGTAAATTGAACGCTACCGAGCTCTGGGGAGGATGCGGACTTTGGTATAGGCCAACGCCGACATCAGCATGTCAGTAGGTTCTTTCTCTGGGTGTGTCAGTGCTGCAGTCATAGGCTGTGATTGCAGCCTGAATTGACGTACCCACGCTAGCTTTAATCTAGCTAGCTCGGGTCCCAGAACAGTGAAACTGTGGCAGCACAGGCTTCAGTACTGGCTGTACAAACCCACCCGGAACCCTAGATAATTGCTTGTGAGCAGCTTCCTTATTCCAGGATCCGAGCTAGCTACATTAAACCTAGCTCGGGTGTGTCAGCTCGAGCTCCAGTCACACCAAGTGGTTGCAATGTAGATATACCCTTTGATACAGTCTGTGTGCAGCAGAGAGCAGGAGTGAGTTCTGGAAATCGAAACAGCTCACTCTCTTACTCTGACAATATTGCAAATGCATACAGTGTGTTTCCCAAGAACGCTGGCACCTGCTGTTAATTATATATTTTGAGCCTTTTAGTCCATTATTCGTCTAGTTCCACATAGTTCCTTCCAAAGTAAATGTCTAAATATACAATAAAATATCCTATTACTAGAATGGGCAAATAATGCAAATCTTTTCCAGCAATATACGTTTGCTTTCTAGCAAGCTAGTTTGCTGGCAGGAAAGCAAATTTTAGCCAATATTTGTGCAAAGTGAGTTTTAAATTTATGAACACAAATGTTCTCACTGGAAACGTGGCTTCAAGAGTTACACTCAGTCAAGAAACAGAAACAAATCACGCGATCGATGTGTCCGTTTAGAACTAGCTTGCACCGCTTGAATTTTGTAAATGAAATGTTCACACTGAGCTGCTTGCCCCCATTCTAGAGACCAAGGATTGTTCATTGGAATTATGCAGGGAAAGCTAGAAGACAAAAAGAGAAGGAGAAATTTGTCAAGTTACTCATTCAGGTCTAAAATGACAAGTATTGCCACTCATTCGAGTCTCCCATACCTCTCTCTTTTTAACCCTTTCTGCATCTTCAGATAAACAGTGCATCTTGGAGTGGTAGAATGATGGGCTTGAATGGAAACAATGGGTCAAGCATCCTTAAAGCTGAGGCGGTTAGAATCCGAGCCCGCTTATAGTTATCGATAAATATGTACTTGTCTGTGTCGTTGTGTAGAGTCCATGTTACATAATTACTATATTCATGCATCTTGTTCCATCAGACATTCTGGTGCTCTGTCTAAATGCTGCGGTTGCTGCTGAATGAAATTGCCGGTCTTGTGTATTTTTTTTTTTTTCAGATAAGCCGTGTGAACTCTTCTGCTCTCCTCTGGGGAAGGAGTCCCCTGTGCTGGTGGCAGACCGGGTTCTTGATGGTACTCCATGTGGGCCTTATGAGACTGACCTCTGCGTACATGGCAAGTGCCAGGTGGAGTAACTTTCTATTGTTCATTTTCCAAGTATGTGTATTGTCCTGGGCTGCGGAGAGCTGTGTCGGTTGTTTACGATCAGACAGCGTCACTGAGGGTGGCTCTGAGACTGCCTGTGAAATAACTATGTGGTTCTGTTTAGCAAAAGCAACTGCAAGAATTTCCTAGTCATGTGTTTTGTTTAAAGAGCTATGATGAATTCCTGAGCTATAAGACCATGCCACTGAACAGCTGGAGATGTTTTAGGATGTGATCCCATCCCGTCTCGTCATCAGATTGGTTGTGCTGAAGGGACAGCTAGTGGGTCATCTCGTCCGTTTAACTCCTGCATTTTGGCTGCTCACTGGAGGAATCCTAAGTGCCACGCGCGGGATTGAAATGGCCACAATCCTGTTGTATAGGTCTTATGTTATTGACATCACAACCTTTTCAGCACTTCCACAAATACCAAGATGGGTTTACAAAGCAAATTGTTTATAAAGCCTCAGAAAATTGCAAGCATAGACCCAGAGGCACTGGGCTGGAGCACGGCCCAGCTCAGCATGCTTCTGTGGAAGGAAACTGTGCTGAGTGCAGAAGGGCTGAGAGAAGCTATCCTCAGCCCCATCCTATGCTTTGGGGGCTGCTGACCCACATAGCCAGCTTGTGCCTGGCTACTGCAGGCTATGGATGGGAATAGTGGAAAAGCTCACTTCTCCCATCCAGTGCAATTCAGCTGTGCGAGGGCATGGCCATCTTCCCCCCCCCTCCCCCCGCCTTGTGGGGCATCAGGAATTGAAATAGAGTGTGGGAAGGGTAGTGGTACTCTTCCAAACTCTGCCCAGAAAATAAGCTCCGCCCACTGGAGGCACCAACATGAGATGCCACTTTCAGTAGGTTGTGCCAATGTTCAACATATGATCATCCATGCTCTGCTGGGCTCTTCGGACTTGACTTCCTCTTTGCGAGTTGGATGCCCTGCCAGTGCGTCCTTCGGCAGTGAGCAGTGGTGTCTCTCAAGCCCACTCGCTTTGGCACCAAAACAAGCTGTCACTCGGAGCAGATTATGTAGATCTTCATAGTGTGATCCTTTGTCTCCTGTCTTACCTGCTTTGATGAGCAGTGAAATTGGTAACAATGTAGGCTTTTAAAGTATCTTCATTGGACATTTGAGTTAGAACCCACTGAAAGGAATGGGGCTATTTCCCACCTTTTGGACCTGTTGTTTCAGGCTATTTGCAGGTGGTTGTCATTGCATTTTCTCACATCTAGGAGTATAGAGTGGTGGGTTTTCTTATCTGAAAAACTGATATTCTGAAGAAGAAGAAAGCAGCTGGGAGCGATGCAGATACTACTGCAGTGTACTGCTGCATACCAGCCAGAGTCTAGCCGTAATTAGATACCCACCACAATGGTCTCCTCTGCAGTGTGCATGGGTCACAGAGTCCTTCTGTGTGGACCCTACAGCATGGCAGAAACTCTTGTATTTCTTCTCTGTTTGGCCCATATTTGGGCTTGAAAGTGCATTTGGGATTCTCCTGTCAAGTAACCGGGATGAGGGTGGTCTAGCCTAGTGGCCAGAACAGGCAGCAGGCCTAGTGGCCAGAGTCAGTCACCAGAGCCAGGGTTCAAAACTGGAGGACGGACTGGATACCAGAGCAAGGGGGTCGAGCTGGAGTCCGTAGTCAGGAGCCACAGCTGGGGGTCAAAACTGGAGGTCAGGAGCTTGAGCAAACAGGGTATCAGGCAAGGAGGGGCTCGAGGCAGGGACAGGAAAGAGGCAAGGCGGGGTGCAAGGCAGGAGCAGCAGGAATAAGGTAGTGCAGGCCCAGTGGTGGGCATGAGGGTTGAGAAGCCAGCGAGCTGTTGCTGGCTTAAGAGCTGGCGTGCTGGCCTCAGCAGCCAGTCAGATTACGTGGCTAATCAGACAGCTGCTGCAGACCAGCTGTACTGATGAGGCTGCCTGGAAACGAGCTTTGCTGCAGGCCCTGATTCCTGACATTGCCCCAGAAATTAGACTGGCCAAAGACCTGTTGAGTCATCCAGTCCGTCCCCAGCCAATGCTGGATTGTTCCTTTCACATCGTTCGCCAGTTTATCTGGTCTAGTTTTAAACGTGCCAAGTGATGAGGCTTGCGCCTTTTCCTTGGGAGACTATTTTGCCAGCTAATACATCGGCTGGGACATCTTCCCTGATGTTTAGCCTACATCCGCATTGACTTCAGCGGAGCTATGCTGATTTTATGCCAGCTGAAGGTCTGGCGCAGTAACCTCGGCACCAGTTCTAAGCTCCGTCATGTATTTCCTAAGATGCAGTGCTTTAGGGGCACAGCCCTAGCTCATTCACAGGAGGGGCGGCTCCCCTGACTGCACTCCCTTGTTCAGTCTGTGCAGAAATGGGATAACCGCCTGGTGGCTTCTGCTCGCACTGCCACGTTTCGACCTTGCCATGTGGGTAGCACATGCAGGGAAGTTTCCTGCCTCTCCCTGCCAAACGGCCCTGAGAGGGACATATTTAATACAGCCCTTCTCTTTTACTCAGAGGAGGAATCAGTAACAGTGCCTTGCTAGGGAACCAGACATGGGGCTTTATTTTCTCTCTAAATTAGTTACCATGTGGTGCCCTGGACAGAGGCAGGTTCATGGTACATCCCTATTACGGATTTTCTTTCCTTTTCAACTACCTCCAAAGAAATGCCATTAATAACCTTTTATAATAAGGCCAGCTGTGCACCTCCCAGATGCATGCTGATGATCATTGCACTGACCGAGCCAGCCTTCTACTTAAGGCTGCTCAAAATCAGCTGTGAATGCTAAATCAAGTGTTTCGGCAAAGTACGTTTCCTTCTTTCCGGGAGTAGAAGCCTGCTCCCCTCCAGATGAAATTCTTTCTGAGCGCAGTCTTTTGGAGATACATCATGAAAAGTGAATTACTCTTCAGCTCGGGGGCAGCTGTCTTAAACTGTGCGGAGAGGCGATGACAGCTGCAGAACATTCAGTCCGTTTGCATCTGGCTCAGAGAAAATGCATAATGATGGATGCAACCCGGGAAGACTTTAAAGCCTCATGAACTCCTTTGTACTGGTCTTCTGTTTGGGTAGCTTAGTGTAATGAATTGCTGAACATGACAGCACATCTCACTTAGAGGAGATACTCAGCTAACTAGCTGCCTGACAGAACAGTTTAGGATACTTATTAATTTCCTGGTCACATACGGGATGTACAAAGCCTTGAAGCAGGCATTGCAGGGGACCTGATGAGAATAGTAAGTGGTGAAATGGAATGCAGGTGCTCAGAGATGTATTTTTCATGCTGTGTAATGCCTCTGTAGTTAGAGGCTATAGATGGCAGGGATGACACATTGCCAGTGTAATGTGCACATTTTGAGGAACCGTCGTCTAGAAGAACAGCCCAGGAATTCCAACAAACAGTCCGTTTCCCTGTTTCCTTCAACAGTAAACTCTCCTAAACAAATCTCGTCTTTTCTGGCTACAAAATAAATTCAGCTAGAGTCAGCAAAGGCGCTCGCTATGGAGAAGTTTTTGAGACAGGGAGGGAGAATCACATCACATCCAATAAATCTCAAAGTATCTCAGCACCCATTCTGAGTGAAAGCCTAAAACTCTGTTTTCATTTACATTTTATTAATGCAGTTGGCTTCCTTTGATAGAGGCAAGTTAATTGGATTCAAATCTGAATAATAGAAAAGGAGCATTTTTCTTGGTCAGTTTCACCAAAATTAAAGGAAAGCCATCATGAGTAAGCATGTGTCTACACTGCAGTTAGACACCTGCAGCTGAGCCGTGCCAGCTGACTCAGGCTTGCAGGGCTCGGGCTGTGGGGCTGTTTACTTGTAGTGTAGACATTCCGGCTTAGGCTGCAGCCTGAACTCTAGGACCCTCCCACCTTGCAGAGGTCTAGAACCTGGGCTCGAGCCCGAGCCTAGATGTCTACACAGCAATTAAATAGCCCCGCAGCCCAAGCCCCATGAGTCCAAGTCAGCTGGCACAGGTCAGCCATGGATTTTTAATTGCAGTGTAGACATACCACTCACTACCAGCAATGCCATGTAATATACTGCCAGTATCATCTGAAGGCAGTGACGTAAGTGAATGAACACCATGGTAATACAGTAGAAACCTCTGGAGCCATAGATACACTACTAGTGTGTAATCACCATGGTATACACCAGTGATTCTCAAGCTATTTAGCATTGTGGGCCAAATATGTAGCTCTCTAAGTGTTACGTTGGCCACATCCACACAATATATATACTACCTGTATGGCCCTGAGGATGTCACATGGGCCGCAGCTGTGTGCTGATTGGGCCACGGGTTGAGAACCACTGGTATACCAGTATAGTACCGGCTTCTGGAGCCAGCAATATAAATGAAGCAATTGAGAACAAAGGGGTGGGATTCACCTACGTGACAACAGACGGATATCCATACGTAACAGACGCACCTGCTCTAATGGCTTTTCCAATTCCAAGTTTGCCTTCATCCTTTCTAAAGTGCTCTTCAGCAGTCCTGTGAAGCAGCAAACTTGGCTCAGCATCGGCGTATTTGGTAGTAAACTACAGACACCGGCAACCTCTCTGTGCACTCCATCTCTGCTCCCATTTTCCCCTGCTCCCTCTGCTCTTCCCAGACCTTTCCTCTTTCTGCCCCAGTGTCTCCCTTTTCTGCTCTTGCCTTTGTGCCTTCTCAGGAGCAGAGAGCAGCTGGACAGAAGTTCTCCAGCTCCTCTTCTGCCAAATTGTCGCCTGACCTATGGATTGAATATTAATGATATTGATTGCATAAGAATTCCCATGTTACACTCTGGGGGTTGGTAAGTTCTTGTCCCAAGATCAGGCCCAGTAGTGTTAAGATTATTATTCAGCTGGGAACTCCAACCTGCACAGTTGCAACACTCACACTTAGGAAAAGCCGTCTGAATTTGAAATAGTTTTATTAATAGAGTTAGCAGAGTTACAAACACTGCAGCCCAGTAAGGTAGATAGAGATAATACAGAACATGCATCTGAGCGTCCGTATACTCACACCATCCCTTGCAGAACAACCTGAAGTGTTAGTCATTATCTTGCTCCTCATCTTCTCGGTCACCATCACTGATGGTCGTCGTCCTGACTTCTCCCAAGAGCTACCTCTCCCAAAACACGCACACTGGGGTACAGCTTTTATAAGGTGTTATACTGATAGGAGTATTGTATATTCAGTAGGGGTTTCATCCCCTTTTCCTTACTTGTATTTCCTCACCCTACTAATATTGGGGTGCCCTTCTCCCACAGGTTACTAGTCCACTTACCTCAAGCTTATTAGCATATTTGTCAATTAATTACCATCGTTTTCTTGTGGTCAGACATCTGCTGATGTTCCTAACTTTAAAATATCCCAAGCTGGTACAAACTAGCATCTTGTGGTAACCTGTCAGCAGTTTAGCCATTGCAGCATTCTGTCTTGTGATATCCTATGGTCTGGGGTTACTCCTGGTTAACTATTTATGCTAAGGCTTTTGGGGTCTTATTCCTTGATTAGTTTAGCTAAGCTTTTGTCTTATAGGTCTTGAGGCTTGGCTCATCGCATTACCACCTTAACGTATGCCTACGTCGTACCTAGCAAATACCTGTACCTATAGGCTACAAAATCAGCGTTTCTCTCATCCTTAAATTCCCTTCCGTAAAACCCATCTTCTCAAGCAATCCCCTTCTTTCTCTCCTCAACAGTCATGACACACATGCCTTTCCTGAACCAATGTGCTCTGTCTCATTTTGTGTTTTTCTTGTTGTAGGCAGGTGATAGTCTTTGGGGGCAGAAAACAGGACTTGGGTGCAGTTTTCACAAAAACCTAAGTGCCCTTTTGAGAAGTGTCTTCAGTGGGAGTTAGGTGCCAAAACACCTCTAAAAAGCTGGCTCTTGGGCACGTAGGAGCCTAAATCTCATTGTAAGTTAAGCGGGATATAGGCTCCAGGATACCTAAGGCACTTTTGATACTAGCGCTTGGGCTCCTAAATCACCTAGATATTTTTAAAATTTTATTTATTTAGCCAAATGCTAAGGTCCAGCTTTATTCTGTCCTGACTTAAAAAAATTCTTTGTGAGTTTGCCTGGCTTAGTGCTAAGTAAAAAACATAGTAGTGACCTTAGGAGTTGTCTTAAAACCGAAGAGAGCAGTATAAAACAGTGACTGTCTAGAAATGTTTTATAGCACTGATGAATGCAGTTGCTAGCAATGTCTCTTTAGCAGACTACAGTTATTGTTCAATGTGTATGCAGGGATTTGCCATTTTCTGCTGGAAAATGCATTTAGCCTGCTCTTAAATGGAGTCCCTTCTTGTCGTTGTGTTCTTGGCTGCTGCAAATCGGTACCATTCTGGATATCAGCAACGGTCTCAGGTGCCTGTGATAGTGAATAAAGTCAGTGTAAAACTGCAAACCTTGCACATGATACCTAGCGCTCTAATTAGCTGGCTTTCGCTGCCATACTTCAGGCTGTGTTGGAGATCCCCTGGAGATTGTATATGAGAGTGTAACCCGAATCTCAGATTGCTTTCATGTCATCACCGTTTCTTTTTTTAAAGCAACAACAAATCTATAATAAGATTCCATGAATTGTAGAATTCATAAGAGTTTGGTTCTGTCTGAACTCTCTGCTCTGTGTGTCCTTGCAGGAAATACAATAATGGGAGCGCTGCAATCTCTGAAGCATTTCAGTTGCTTGCTACTTTGGTGCTGCTGGTGTTAGCATAGTACTGATGGCAGGCACAATAGTAGGAAAACCCTCCGATGGTACACAAGTGTGCCAAAGAGAAAAGACTAGAAATAATCGAGCAGCTCAGTTGTGGAGCATATGAATTTATCTTTGGCCTCTCTCAAAGCACGTACTCCATGCTTAGTAAACTATCACAGGACTGAAGCTGACAAGGAGGAAAAGCTTTCTGATGGGGACTGGATATTGTACTTTAAGATGTTTCATCAGACCCTTTTGAAAACTAAATCCCGTACAGTGGAATATGGCTAAAGATCAGAGCAGCCTTTTCTGCGATTTAACAATTTATGATGTAAGGATGTTCGGGCTTTTCCACAGCTTTCTTGTAAAGTTGTTGCCATATCATGGATTCTGCTGCTTGCTAGCAAATCTACAGTTTACTCATTGATAATACACTGCTGCCTATGGGGCAGCAAATCCATTATAGAAGGACTTCTTTCAAATGATTGTTGTCATAATGTGTCAAGGGCCAATGCTAATTCCATAGAAATGGACAGATTTTCAAAAATACGGTTCTAAGTTGTACCTGCAAAATATGTTCATTTGGGCACAAAGGGCACATGCAGAATAGCTCATTACCTGCACAAACTGGAGATGGGAAACACTTTGTGCACATCAGTACCCGTTTCTTGCATTCGTCTGCATATTTTTGCTCATGCAATTAACTGTTTGCATCCTCCTGCTGCTTTTCCATGCAGGACCCATGTTCTCGCATTTCAAACATGGGTCCCAAATGTTCCATCACAAGTCATTTTACACTGCGGAGCTATGTTTATGCCTGTCCTTCACTTAATCTTACAGAGCGCACAGAAAGTCTAGCATGCTTTATTTGGGACTGTTCTGTGGCTTGCCTGAGTCAGGCCTTGGCTCTGTGATAACGTAATCTGAAGAGTAGAAAACAAACATACTGCTGCTCTTGGTGAATAGAGACAAAGAATAAGCGTTTTTAGTGTCTGTCTAAGCTTTTAAAGACTTACCACTTTTGAGTCTGCTTTAGATTTGCTGTGTTCCACTGCCGACTATTTTCCCATCCGTTCCACTGCCATTCACTGAATTGAAAAGTAGGTGACTCAAGTTAGCTCAGAAAGAGCACATGGGACAAGTGAGTGATAACATGGCACCTCCCTTGGATGCTTTCCTCTTTACTTTATGACCACTGGGGCTCGGCTTATCCTGCAAAGCAGCCACCTTGCATTCAGATGTACTTCACCCAGAAGACGTGAGGATCACATTGAATCCCATTCTGGGGAGAAACTCTAGTGAATAAATAGTTGTAGGGTTAAGTGGGAGGGTGATATAGAGACACAGATACACTGACGTTTATCCATTGAATGTATCTAATTCAGAACAGGATGGACATTGCCCACCTACCCTGCCCCAAGGGTGGCTCCATGACTGAAGCCAACTTTGAAGGTTCAGAAGATGCTGCTGGCTGGAGCACTGTTTACTTTCCCTGCAGACGGGGTTTTTTGTTGGTTTCTACTCTTGTTTGTAGCACCCCCATTTATTGTAAAACCCAAATGGAAGCAAAATGGAGCGGACAGTAATGTTCAAACGAGCTACTAGAGTAGCGTCCTTGGGTAGCCTCCATTCACGGATCAAAGCAGAAGCCCATAACCCACGTCACTGGATGCAGCTGTGCTTTCAGTAAGGAAACAGGACTTCTCTTAACCTCCAGTCTGACATCACCTACTCACCTGTGTACATTCCTGTTTCATCTGTTCCATCCCTTGACTATAAATGGACTGGATATTATGGAGAAAAGTTGGCAATGCACATGAGTCTGGCCTAACCAGCATGTTCTGTACATGATTCATTTGCAGACTGGCACATGTTGAATCAATATTTATAGCTGATCCATTGAGACAATGTGTTTAGCTCAACATCTGGGAAGCATTACAATTCTGTGAACATACAATGTCAGGTCTGACACTGGGTTGGGTGTACATAGTAATAATAATTGTATTTATATAGCAAAACACACACACTCAGAGGCTCTTGTACAGCCATTCAAAATACAAATAAAATCTTTGTTAAAACAATCCCCAAATAATATGCAAACCAGACCACATGCTTAGGAATCCAAATGATTATGGTACCATTAAAAAGGAGAGGGGAGGGTTCCTATGTAAGGGCCAGCAATGCTTGAAACTGAAAATGCCCCCCATCAAGAATATTTCAGATATTTAATTATTTAAAAAGGGGAGGGAAGAGTGGACCGAGATGCCTGCTCAAAGAGAATGAGTTCTATGCCATATGGCTCACTCAGCAAAGGCATAAGGAGTGACTGATTACTCCTAAACATGGATGGTGTCAAAGCACAAGATCAACCAGGAGGCTTGTGAAGGGGCCTTATATAGCCAGGTGCTCACCCCATAGGGCTTTAAACCCCATTTGAAAATCAGCTTGCAACCCTCCCATGTCAAGGCACTTTTTTTTTTTATCGGGGGCCTCCATCATATTCCCTGTACAAAGTGATGCTTGATAATACTGGTTAATAACAGTACCACAGCCACATCTCTGGTTTTCAACAACCAATTTGGGCAGGAGCCAGAACCTGGCTGGGCAAAATCTAGAGTCCATCACTTCAAGGAAGGCCTGTACTGTGCTGATATCAGCATGCACAATGAAATCCCCAAGGGCAAGAATCCTGAGGGCTTCAAGAGCAGGGCTGATACTGGAGAAGTCAGCCATGAGGTCTTCCAGATGAGCCGGTGGTATTTACACCAGCATTACCATCCATTTTTGTCCTCCCCCGAAAATACAAAGATACTTTTCTCCTGCAAGGACCATCTTGTGCATTGCATACAGAGTAAAAACATGCCAGAGTTACTTCCTTTCCTTTTTATTCTCTCTCAGTATGGTGGGATCATAGAGTATCCCTCCAGAATGAAATGAACCAGCAGTATGGTCCAACCATTCGACCCTAGAGTGCTCTATAGATTCTGTCAAAACTTGCGATACATGCTGCCCCATGAAGTGACTTACTTTATCAACTTTGCACTTTATGATGTGTCGGACACACCCACTCCCACCCTCTGTGCTATCAGACCCGTGGGGCATACAAATCAAGAGGTGTCAGTGAAATCACAGCAAAATGAGGTGGTCAGTGTGTGGGGAAATGGTTTGCCTGTTGCCCAAGAAACACGATTTGCTTCCAGAAGAGCCTCTCCTCACCCTTTTTGTCAGTGGCCATGATGAAGCTGTTGTTGCACCTTTGTTTTGCGGGAGATCTTGAGTGTGTCTCTGATGGATGTTGTCATTAACATGTGCGTCACATATGCCTTATACTGCAAGGTAACACCTAACCATGTGTGTCCCGTGTTTTCTAACTTGCAGGGCAACTCGTGCCATAAAAATGTGCCCATTAGACTGGAGGTGGATTGGGTCCATCTGATAGTTTGTTGACTGTATCCAGAGGTTGGATTTTCCTAAGCAATCAGCATTGACCTAACTCTGCTCCCATTTAAGTTATTGGTTAAACTCACAGAAATCCAGGTACATCCCTACTCCAAACATGTCTCTGACATCGTGAGAGTCTGGCTACTCTAAGATTTCATCCTTTCCTTGATATGGCAGTACTTGTACGTGATATTGTAATTCACATCGTAAACCCTCATCAGAAAGGTTCTGGGGCTGGGTATAATTGATCATTCTGAAAAACAAAGTACCTCATCAGCTCTCCAGTAAAAAAAATTTCTCATTTTCTGCATGTAGAGAAGGGTGAGGGGGGGATTTAATAGCAGCCTTCAACTACTTGAAGGGGGGTTCCAAAGAGGATGGAGCTAGGCTGTTCTCAGTGGTGGCAGATGACAGAACAAGGAGTAATGGTCTCAAGTTGCAGTGGGGGAGGTCTAGGTTGGATATTAGGAAACACTGTTTCACTAGGAGGGTGGTGAAGCACTGGAATGGGTTACCTAGGGAGGTGGTGGAATCTCCATCCTTAGAGGTTTTTAAGGTCAGGCTTGACAAAGCCCTGGCTGGGATGATTTAGTTGGTGTTGGTCCTGCTTTGAGCAGGGGGTTGGACTAGATGACCTCCTGAGGTCTCTTCCAACCCTAATCTTCTATGATTCTTCTATGTAATTTGGTCAGCTGAGCTAGAATCAGCATGTCTGTATTAATATCATTATGTACTTACTATATGAGATACATTGACATATCCAGGTGCATTAGATATTTATTTCACTATCCTACATGGCCTGACTCATACTTATGGGGCATTAATTAGGTAGCATCCCTGTGTGAAAAGTTGCCTTAAAAACATGAAAAGCACAGAGCCGTCCCCTCTTTATCTTTACTTGGCTGTCCTACATCACCCTCATGGTTTAAGGTTTATGAAGGACCCCAGTGTAGATCCAGAGATCTGGTCCTTTGCATTCCTGTGTTGTTGATCCTCCTCTCTCTACTTACCTCCTCTACAGTCCTGTGGGCTGGTCTCATAACACTTGCAATAAAGTTGGTTGAAGAGTTTGCCACATTTCCATTATCCATCCAGTTGCGTGCGGTTGTTCAAATGCAGCTGGAAATATATGGCTGCCTGCCGTCCTGCCAAGTTACAAGGAAAGCTGTGTATCAGTCAAGTGCTATCTATCGTTATCAGGTCCACACAAGCAACAGCTTCTCACAGCTCCCACTGTCCGGGAACAGCAAATCGCATCCACTGGGAGCTGCAGAGGGCCATGTCTGCGGATTGTCAACGTATACGAAATGTCTCGCGGCCCACCAGCGGATTACCCTGATGGGCCATGTGCCGAAGGTTGCCGATCCCTGGCTTAGATTATGCTCAGGATTACCAGGCTTCAGAAATTCTCTCCTGCCCCCATTCCTTCTCAGTCAGCAACAACCACCAGCAGTGTCTTTACTGCCTTGGAGAAAGAAGTTCATATCTCCCCTACGTGCAGTATCTGTCACTCCGTTCCAAACCAGACCTGTGAGGTGCCAGAACTCCAGTTTAAAAAGCACCTCATGGAGAAAGCAATGAGGTTCCAGTTGGACTCAGGCTGGGGAGACCCCCTACCCGCCCGTAGCTCAGCCAGAGGCGTCGAAGAGCGTGCCTCCTGTCATGAGGTGTGAAGCTGAAAAGTCGGGGGTCCTTCATCAGGGTTCCACCATGAGAGCAAGGATTAGGGAGAGCACAAAATGTCCTAGTGTTTGCTTATGGGGTGAAATGGTAAAGATTTTTAGTGGTAACTGCTTTAGGCATGTATGTAAAATCGTGACTATCACTACAATCCAAATGCCTTTTCAACTGAAGCATTGGGTTAAATTCTTAAATATTTTTAGGATCATTTAGGTGCAAAAAAAAGTCAAAACTGAATACAGTGGGAGCATTGGCAAAATGTCACATCTGTGCATGCATACAGCAGTTTGCACTTACAGATCAGTGAACCTAAATTCTTGATACATTTATTGTGACCCTAAATTCTTGATAACATAAATGTGGGTTTCTGCTGTTCAGTTAATGGGACCTGCTGAAAATGTGGACTTGAGCACTAGCATCCTGAGCCATTCAGTTCAAATAGTGAAAATGTAATAGATGCTGAGTGTTTGTTACTGAATGTTAGTGTCATCAGCGAGATCCTGATACAATGCCCTGATACTTCCGTGGGCAATAGATCAGGACCTCAAGCATAATCTCGGAGGAACTTGTGGTGAAGGCATGAAACTGGAACTCCGATACCTGGATTCTGTTCCTAGCGCTGCCTTAAGCTTCCAGTGTGAATCTGGGCAAGTCACTGAACTTCTCAGTGCCTCTCTTTTCCCATTTCCAAAATGGGACTCATGGTATATATTTGTTTCACAAGGGTATTATGAAGGTTAATTAATATTTGTAAAGTTATTTGAGATTCTCAAATGGAAGATGCTATAAAATACAGAGTATCCTTGTAATCTGTTAATATTTAAACGTGTTAGTGCAAATACACCAATGTGCCTTGGATAGCTAGGGTTTTATGATGTTGCTTACAACAGGGAAGCTTTTTGGTTTGTGCATTTGCTATTGAACAAGAGTGTTCTGCTGACTAACCAAGCCGATGCCGTACTGACTGAATGCTCTCCTGACTCTCAACGTTCTTTTCCTGTTCAGTTTTTCAGTCAGCCCGGTTTAGCGACATTTTAGCCTTGCAAATGAAATAACGAGCGCCTCTGGTTGTTGTCATTAGAAAATTGGCTGCGATGGGATCATTGGCTCAGCTGCCAAAGAGGATCGCTGTGGGATCTGCAACGGAGATGGCAAAACCTGTAAAGTGGTGAAAGGAGACTTCAACCACACCAAGGGGATGGGTAAGTAGCATTCAGCAAAAGCGCTCTGCCTTCATCTTAACTGCTTAACATGTAGGAGTTAGAGAGCTAGTGATAACTCTTTAAAAGTAGGTGAGTCGCACAGTGTGGCGCCTGATCAAATAGCCATTGTACATGTAAAAAGAAGATTGAAATGGCTATTTTTAGAGGTTGATACACAGGGAGTGTTATGGCTGTCCGTGAGATTTGGCTCTCGCTGACACTGACATAAGTTGGGGGTGAGAGTAGCTCCAGTGTTTACAGTGGAATTACTCTAATTTTCACGAGTATTTCTGACCCCATTTGTTGCCCAGAAGAAATCTGCTAAAATGTTTGAGACGGAATCAGTGGCTAGCTGTACAAGAATAAGATGGTCAAATCTTTAGTTATTCACGACACCTAATCTTATCGCTCAGTTTTTTCAGAGTAATTGTTTAACCTATAAGAGTTCCTACAAGGGTCCAATTCTGTGAGGTGATGAGTCCCTCTTGAGAAGGGGAGTTGAAGATGCTCAGGGCTTCACAGGGTCTGGGCTGTTGGCACTGTGTAATACCTTTTGCCATTCAGTTTCGTTAACCATGTTCCAGTTTTATTAAAGAACTGGTTCAGCGGTGGAATTCCATCTGCAGTCTCTTCCTGTTTGCTAAGATTGGCCATTGCCTCCTTACTGAACCCAAAGAAGTCACACTGTACAGTTCATGTTGAACGTTATAGGTAATTCTGATGTAAAATGAGAGAGAAAAAAATGGTGATAATCATAATGTCTCCTCCTGTGGGAGACAGCTGATTTCAGCATTTAGACTGAAAGCTCCTGGGTGCATCCCGGATGATTCATGTAATGGTCAGGATATCTCCACTTCAGCTAAACCAGGGGGCCCTATTCTCTGAGTATGTATACTGACTTCATGCCAGCAACGTAGAAGCATTGAAATAAGACTGTTTTCAGTCACGCTCAAGCTATGCCCTCTGGTTTTGCACGCCCGTTGTGTGTGAATTAGCCCGTGTTCCTTAGTCACTGTTCCACACTTATGAGAGACCTGTTGCCATTCATCCTGGTCAAGCAACGTGCGAGGGAAATTAGACTTAGGACTCGGAGGCCACTCCAGGAGGGAGGAAGTATTTAGGAAAAATGACTGATATTTGAATGAATATTGCCATCTCCACATGTAGGGAAGCAAAAGCAAAGCACATTCGACAGGTGCTGTTTTGGGACCCAGCTGAGCAAAGCAGTTAAAGATGTCCGTGGAGCACATGCTTGAGTTCCATTGCATTCATTATTAAAGTTAAGTGTGTGCTCGACTGCTTTGGTGAATCAGGGCTTCAAAGCTGGTGCTCTGACTCTCTTTTCTAATTTCTACTACCTCCTTCCCATACTTTTATCTGTGAAGCCAGCTACCACCTCTGAGGTGCAGGTGGAATTGGCAAACTTCATTAATACTTTCTGGAGTTCATTTGTGCACTTCCATTGTCAGGCCGATCTGTAGCATGATTTCCAGCCTGCAGTTTTTACTGCTCTGACCGTTGTGTTTCATTTAGAGTCCAGCTGTTGGTAGTGAGAAGTTTGCATTTTGGCTGTGCGAGACTAAGGAAAAGATTTGCCTTGGTTAACTTTGTTGGCATGCACCTGTGCTTTGAGAGTTGGACTCTGAGAGCATGTCACAAAATATTGCACGCAATTTTTGCAATTAAAAAGGAACAGCATTGGTATAATTTTGCCATACCTCTTATGTCTGTGTTGGAAGTGTACGTTACGTCACTAAATCTATAGCTCATGCCAGTGGTGAAACCACTGCTCCATCTTCTACAACAGTTCCCGATCTGAAGATCAACAAATGTATGCCTCGTTTACAGTTTCACTGCTTCTCTGTCTCCTGCAGGAAATGGGAATTACACCCTGGTCATTTTAGATGGGAAAACCATTCTCCATTTCTGTAGTAGCAGTGCTAGCTGGAAATAAGTATCTCTTAGGTTTCCCTTCAAAAACATCTATCTTTGTTATTTACGGATCAAAATCACTATGAAACCTCATGCAACAAAAAGACTTGACCCAGATAGATGATAAACTTCTGGGTTCCTGCCAGAATTTGAAAGTGGTATAGATCTGCTTTCAATTAGGTAGGCTGCTCTCAATACATGCAGTGACTTTTCCCCGTGGCAGATCTGTAGGAACTGAACGTTCTCTGCTGATTGTCAACCAGATGAGTACAGCGGGGATTCCCCCATCTCTAGAGACGCTAGGTAATCAAAATAGGATGACAGGGCAGATGCGACAGTACCCAGAGGAGATGTTGATCATTAATATTATAATGTACAAACCTTTATTGCACCCTCATTCTTTACTGAATATCTGGAACATGTGAGAGAGAGAGAGACAGACGCATCAATCCTATCTAAAATATTACTTCACCATTGAAAATACTTCATTTGCCCATCTTACATCGTTGTACAAATAAGGATTTTTTCCAGCGATTATACTATGTCCTGACACATACACTAGCTACTTTTTTTCTGCAAAATAGTAGATTAAAACACTATGTGAAAAATAACCCGAAATATTGAGATCTGTGTTGGGCAAAGGCATATCTTCCAGGTTGGAAATCGTATTTGTTTCTGTTTTAAACTATTTCTTACCTGTGTCACTGATAACAGCTCAGACTGTTAAAATTCAAAGAATGTTCAAAATTGTAAAAGTTTTGCTATTTATTCTCTCTGCTTTTACATTTCTCTCAGCATAGACAGTGAAATTAGACATGTTGGTTTCACTTATGGTTCCAGACCCCGATTCCGCTTAAATGTTATGCCCTGTGAGTTAATCTGTGGTGTTCAATGGGACTTCTTATGTGCATAAGTGTTTTGCAGGATCAGGACCTTAGTCAGTTTCACATTCTGTGTCTCATGCACTGGCACAAAGCTGCAGTGTTCAGGTTGCAAACACCACAAGGAAACGTGTATTTGTTTCGGAAAATTCTGTGGATTTTCTTTAAAAATCAGCATCTTAATAATGTTTAAATTCCAAGTTTTTACAAAGCCTAAATTTTGGGCCAAATGTGACTAAGCAGCATGAATCACGATAGCAGAATCAGGGCCTGGATATTGAAATCATTACCGAAGAGAGTGGCAGATCCCTCATTGACTTGGTTTGATTTGGGTCAAGCCCAAAGCCCCTGTGTTAAGTGTGTCGATTTATGATTTCAGAAGAGAATAGCTGTGAAATGTCAAGACGTTGATTGTTAAGAAGTATCAGTTTGAGAATTGCACCTACAACGTTTGGGCCAGATCCTGCAGCTGCTGTGCACGTGGGACTCCGCTGACTGCAGGATCGGTCCCTGTATGTCCTGTGATTGCAAACCATGCTGTTGAGCTCTCTTAACTGGACTAAACCCATGCCAACTCCTTTCTGTTTCTCAGTAACCAATAGTCATTGTAAGAAGGTTTCCACGTGTGTGATGGCAAAAGCAAAGGCTGTTCCCAAGTGTTTCTCGTGTAAGATGCCTGAATGCTGTGTGTGGTGTCAGTGGGTAGCTGTTGTTTGGTGTTGGTTTTCTGTCCTCCTCCTCCTGGCTGGATTGGGTGAGGACACTGCATTGTATAAAAAGCCATGGATACACTTTAAAGCCTTCTACATTCAGCATAACTAACCTGAATTGGAAAGACAGCACGTGGGTCCTTTGCCTTTTAAAGGAGCTGCCTAGCCACCAGAATACCATGTTTGTCAGCCCGCTATCAAGTTCTGCCCCTGTTTCTTCTCTTCCACCCCATCTCTATAGTGCCACAGAGTTTTCAGAGGTTCTGCACACTGGATATTTGTCTCCGCACTAGACCTGTTGGTCCCTCTGTTTCCTGGGAACTAAATTTACCCCGCCCCGCCCCAAAAGCACAAACTTTGTTTTAAAATTCATCTCTGACCTTCTGACATCCCAGATGGTGTTCTGAGTCACGTTCTGCACTTGCGCCAGATCCTCAGTAATGTATACCGGAAGCCAATGGAGCTATGCTGATTTACACCAGCTAAGGGTCTGGCCCTTCTCTTCCTCCTTGTAAGATTCCTGTCCAGATTCCAGTGCCATACAGGTCATACTTAGAGACCTGCCCGATGAGTCATTTTTTCACGTGTGCATCTGTATTGCTCTTCCCTGGCCAGATGAAGATTCCCTCTGTCTTGTGACCCAAAAGAGAAGCTGCGGTTGTTTGGCTTATGTTTTAAGTCAGTACTCCAGATGGCAGTAAATAATTAAATGAACTAGGCCAATTGCTCTTACAATAACTTTTCTTCATGAGCAGTTTCTGTTTTTAATATGGTGACGAAATCAAACATTTTACGCAGGATTTTAACCTTGACAGTAGTGCATTTAAAATAAAAAGAAAATTGAGAGATGGTGCTTTAAGCCTGGGAAGGTTCTTCTCTCAGCATGTGCAAGAAAATTCTGTTAATAGGATATACAGTCAGGTGATGAGAGGCAGACAGAAACACACAGCAGTGGGTGACTTACCAGGTTTCAACCAGCTGTCCTTTATAGGAAGCATTACCACCAAATTGACACTCGGTAGCAATATCAGGAGGCTTTGAAATCTGTCCATGGCTTCACGATGAAATGGTTTGCCTCCAGGCTAGCTACCCCATGGCTGGAAGTAAACAGTGGTGGGTGGGTACTGTGTGAGTAGGTACCTACAATTGGTAATCGCCAGGATTCTCATGCGCGGAAGAAGATAAACTAGTCATTAGTCTTTTATTTTCTTTTATCTTTTATCAGTCTTTTATCAGCAACAAGAATTATATTCTGTACAAAATCTAGTTAGAGGGACGGTGGATTACTGAGAGGATCAGTAATGAAGGTGTGGAGGTTGCCACCTGTAGGCTGACAATTGGAATTCAGCCCTGACCAATAGTGAGGGCAAGTCATTAGCATCTTCTGACTGCTCAAAAAATGAGCTCTTAAGTCTCAGTCTAGTGTCTAATGGATATGTTTCCACAGCAATGCTGCAATAGATACTGAGTAGCACTCTTATCAACGGGAACAAGGACTGAAAGAGCTATGGAGACTGCCCTTGCCACCCCAGGATAGTGGGGATGTCTATGCTGTACATGTTCAGCAGATTAAAAAAGGGGTGCAGTCTTTACAGCTCTCAACTTGGGACCTTGCAGCAGGACAGCGTCTAAAAGTCAGGATAGTGCAGGGGCCTGGGTTTTGTTCTACCCATGCTGTGATACACCCCCATTAGGAAGATACAAAGGTACATTGCTTAGAGATTAGCACTTGCAGCCATGGGGTAACATCTGCTCTACCCGAGAGTTTGTCTTCCAGTAACATCCAAACCAGTTTTGTAGTAATTCAGTTCCACACTGAAATTCGTGCTAACCCTCTCTCTCCTCTCTGGGACTAATAACACTGCCTAACAGTGGGTTCTCCTGTTTGAGCCTGCTTTCCTCTTGCAAATCTCTCCAGTGTTTAAGTGAAGAAACAGTAGCCACCATACGTGTATTAATCTGCTTGATGACAAAGCTGCCTCTTTGTTCTGGTGTCTCTCCTAATACAAGTTCACCATATATCTTGTATCTAGGACTCACTTCAATCCCGGCCTTATGTTGCTGGGACACTGATGTAACACAGATTATCCAGAAAGATTGTTGCATGCCAAATTAGCTGTTCCCAAGGTGGAGCACAGTACGTACAGCTCTAGAAATGACCAAATAATGAAATTCCTCCGGTTATACTTTCCAACCTTCATCTTAAAAGTCTGACTTTTGGATGAAATAACTAGAACCACTGCCTGATTGTTGCCAGATCTCATCAGTCTTTATGCAGCTGCTCACCTAAACAGAATTTTAACTCAACCTTGCAGACCCCAGCATTGCAAAGAGTTACCTGCCCCCAGGTTACCTAACAGATCTTTGACAGTCTTTTGACTCTGGACCAACATTGAGCTTTCTGTTGTGCTTAATAGCTAATGCTTGATAATCTTTCTGGAAATCTGCAGTTTACAATTTGTGATAAAAAACATGCTTCAAAAACCATGGGGATGTTTTTAAGGGGCAATATTCTCCAATATTGGGATTCTAGTCTCTTGAGCAACAACATGTCACTAGCTCTGAAACCCAGCTGGGAGCAATCTGCGTTTATATTTGTGGTGAGTTTGCATGTATGGTGTATTTAGTGCATTTGCAGTAGGATTTTGACCACTGATTTACACAGTGTTGCTGGCTAAGAGCTCCAGACACTTTCGATGGGACATGCCCAAGGAACCTACTCTGTCCCCCGACAGAACATTTCAAAACTACACAAGCATATACCGACGTAGAGCACTACTTGGTTCCCTAAAGAAAACAAAATGTTAATAGTTGGTTCTGGGTCACCCGATCTCAGAAAGCTAGTACAGTAAATTGTTTTGGTTTTTTCTTATTCAGGAGCTGTGAATACAGCCCATGGTGCCATCAGTCAGGATTAGAAATTACATGAGGAGAAAAATCTGGTCTCAGACCAAACTAAATAGTCTTCAGAACTAATACCCTGTTAATAGCTTAAACTCAGCTATTTACCATTTCAAAGGTAATGTACAAGGCAGCGTTTCCACACAGTATTTTCTCGCACCGCAGAGGTGAAATGAGAGCATATTTGTGGCACTAGCAGAACCTCACGAGTAACGCCATGCCTCTCGCACCGCAAAAACAGCGGGACCCGGGCGAGGATACCGCTGCCTTAGGGGTCTGCTCTGAAGCCCCGTGAAATCAATGAGAGCCTTTCCATTAATTTCACTGTTTTTTTTTGGATCTGGTCATTGCCGAAGGTAGTTCTGAGCCTTTGATTTCAAAAATCATCATCATCATCATCATCCACAGTAAATACATCAACAAATACGTGATACTTGGGCATGTTCCAAAGTGGCTTCCTAACATGGTGGCCAGGTGTGTTTCCAGGGTACATTTGCAGTGACATGCTGTCATTAATCACTCTGCTGTGGGCTCGTGTCTGATAGTAATAGTTGGTTGGGTTTGAATGCACATGCATGGGGTGCCACAAGGGAAGTTTGGCATTTTAGAACGTGCTGCTCTTCATGTAATTTATTCCATCCAACAAAAAAACAACTCCCAGCAGGATCCAGCCTAATGTCCGACATCTGTTTTCTTTGATTTTTATAGATTTCACAATTGCTATAAAAGCCAAACCCTGAAGTAGTGAGTATTACTGATGGAGCATGCGTTGTAATTAGCAGAATGGGGAATTCATCAGCCTAACATGAGTGGAGGTTCTTTGTTCAGAATCCTGTTTTCCCTTTATTTTGATTCTCCCTGCAAAGGATGACTGGCTGACTTTCAGAAGTAACCGGAGCAGGGGAGAAGAAAACAAGAGATATGATGCTCTTGGGTGGGGAAATAATGAAAAGGACCCGAGCTGAGGGGAGTGAGGAGAGGTGGTAAAATGACAATACAAATTAGTGTAATGTACCAGAACAATAGGGGCTACCTTAAAAAGATGAGACACTAAGGAGGGAGATGGTTGTCATTGGCCAGATCATCTCCAACCTACCACCAACACCCCAGTGAGAATGTTTTGTACAGGTGATCTAAAAGGGGTTGGGAGTGGGAAGGAATCCATGTGCCCCATTAATCTGGTGGCTATGCAGCTGCTTCATTGACACTACTGTGGTTGGTTAAGCCAATGGGCTGAAGCCCCTGTGCAAACCCATAAGTGAAAAGCTTGCAGGCAGGGGTTAGGTGTGTGGGATCTATATAGTGATGGATTCACCAGCCACATCCAGGCCACATCCCCAGGATACTGCCTCCACAGTCCATGCAGCCACAGAGAGAGGCCCTTTGTTCTGTGGTGTGTCGCTCTCTCTCACTTGCTCAGTCCAGAACAAAGCAGAACCATGGGAGTTCAGCTGCATTTAACAAAAAAAAAACCAAAGTACTGCCGAATTCTAAAGGAATAGACCCAAACACTACTCTTACACTACTGATTCTCCAGCATTGTCCTATTTTTATAGGGGCAGGTCTGGAATAGGGCCATCTCACTTAGCTTATTCTGTATGCTTTACCTTCCCTTTTCTGTTATATGTACTATTTAGTGTTTTAAAAGAAGGTGAGAAGAGCCAAAGAAGGAGACAAGTTACACACTGAAAAATAAACCATCTTGCTAATTAAAAAGAATCAAATCCTAGTCACGGTGGTTTCCAAGGTAGTCTCATTGCTTCATATTTGACACTGGTATTAGTAGCTTGCATGATGACAGGTTTCAGAGTTGTAGCCGTGTTAGTCTGTATCAGCAAAAAGAATGAGAAGTCCTTGTGGCACCTTAGAGACTAACAAATTTATTTGCTCATAAGCTTTCATGGGCTAAAACCCACTTCATCAGATGCATGGAGTGGAAAATACAGTAGGAAGATAGACAGATATACAGAGAACGTGAAAAGATAATTGATTTGTCTCATTAGAGTTGGTAAGGCAACCCGCATCTTTTCATGTTCTCTGTGTGTATATATATATATCTTCCTACTGTATTTTCCGCTCCATGCATCTGATGAAGTGGGTTTTAGCCCACAAAAGCTTATGCTCAAATAAATTTGTTAGTCTCTAAGGTGCCACAAGTACTCCTTGTTCTTTTTGGTATTAGTAGATAGTTTGCTTTTTGCCTATCACTTAGACTAAAGATAGGGCTGAGCCTCGAAGTTTGAAGCAGAGCCCACACATGAATGACTCCAAAGGTCAAGAGTGCCGCTGTCTTGAGGTTTTGGTTTTTGCCCATCTCTAAATTGAACCAGAACATTTTTGAGGGGGTTTTAAAAGCAATAAATAAGCCACATGTAACTTACAAGTATCATTTTTTATGTTTTTACAATAATGTTTATGTTCTCTGATAAACAAACAATTAACCCTTATGGAGCAGAGTTGTAATTTTAGAAGGATAAAAACCAGTTGTGTTCTATAGAAATTTCATAGGATTCTATAGAAATTTCTCTACAAACCTAGAGGGTCAGATGCCCAGATGATTTAAATTGGCATAGTTCAGGGATCCGGCCCATAGAAAGTAATGATGCATGAGATCAGTCCTAGAGATTTTTTTTTAAAAAACTGTCCTGTAGAATTAAATCCTGGTTGTAGAATTCTGCAGCTTGGTTTAAAAGTTCTAAAGGAAGGAGGTTGTCGTCGATTAAATTATATAGAACTGTTTCATAAGGACAGACATGCAAGTAAAAGCAAATAGATTTATACCAGTTTTCATCATTGACTCCTGCAATGTTTTAGTTTTAGCAGTCTCCCAGATAGCTCATTCTTTTGAATGATCATGCAGGTTATATCCCAAAGAAAGCTTTTTCAGAACAGCTGACACCAATGTTTTCATTTCAAAGCACTGACACTTCTCTTCCCATGATGTGCATTGTAACTACTGGCAAGCACACCTTTGCTTCAGCTTCCAGTAGGATCTGAACGTATTCCGGTAGATGCCGCACATGAACAAAAATGATGCAAGGGAACAGATTTAATAGACCCAGCCACAAGCCAGAACAGTTGCAATTAAGGAATACATACACATTTCCCCCTCTCCTCAAGCTGTAATGATTAGCCCTGGCTTGAAACTTGGCTGCCAAAACAGCTACTACCTTTCGAGTGTTTCCCAACCATTACAAAAGCTGGAGCGGAGTTGATTTTTTGGGGGATGATACTAAATTACAGAATGCCTCTGGCTGGCTGTGGGATACTCTCATCCATGTGCCCTTTTGTTGCCCTAGGTTATATTGAAGCAGCTGTGATCCCTGCGGGTGCTCGACGGATCCGAGTGGTGGAGGATAAACCTGCCCACAGTTTTCTGGGTAAAAAAGAAAAATGCTTTGATTCTAAACTCAGTGTATTCTTCTGTTACGCTAGCTTTTGTCTAAATGATCAATAGGAGTAGTTAGGCCACAGGGTTCATCATTTGCAGGAATTGCCTGCTAACGTTTCTTTCTTATTGCGATGTCTCACCATTTCTGTGGCGGTTTGCTCAGCGTGTTAATATCGGACAGCCATGGGGGGGTGTTCATCCTGAAGGAATCCCAGAGCATTTTTACATGCGTAGACGAGTCCCTGACATGCACTTTGCTCTGGGGTGGAATAGAGGAGCTGTCTAATAGCACGCAACAACAGTTTAGGGGGAGGAGTATGGAAGAATGGGGCGTTCAGATGAAACAGCAGCCATTCAGGTAGGAAGAGCGTAGCACCCAGTTCAAGCAAGTAGTGAGGCAGGACAATGCAGCTGACTCCCCCAAAACACTTACCCCAGGGCCACTCCCTGCAGTACGAGGTTGTCATTTTGCTTTACATCCAAGACCCAGCCCTGCTTAGCTTGTGATGAGCCCACAGGCCGAGATGGGCTGGCTGCAGCCATCAATCCAGTGCTAATATTATTTATTCTAAATTTCTGTGAGGCAGCCAACTGAAATAATGGGCTTAATCCTCCCCTCATTTACACTCCTGCAGTTCCACTGAAGTCAGTGGCATTGCACCTGTGGAAGGGAAAGGAAGATCTGGCCCTGTGGGAGCCCAGGATATTTGCAGGGTCAGCAAATTCATTATAAAATTATTAACCCCTACAGTTAGGGCTGTGCAGTTTCCTTGTAAATTATAGCTAACTGTAGAGGTAGATACGCTATAGTTACGTCTACTACGGTACATATATGGCCCCATCCTCATAGTATCATCCTCGTATCACAAACGTTAATGCATTTATCCTCAGAACACCCCGTGAGGTAAGGAAGTGTTGCAATCCCCATTGCACAGATGGAGAACTGAGGAACAGAAAGACTAAGTGGCTTGCCCAAGGCCTCACAAGAAGTCTGTGGCAGAGTAGGGGATTGAATCCAAGTCTCTGGCTGGCACTCTAATCACCGGACCTTCCTTCCTCTCATCCAAACATATAGATAGATAGGTTCATGGCCACGTGGAAACACTGTTGCAAGCAAGGTAACAAGCTGAGCTGAGCTTTTCACTGTTTTACACTGTGCCACAATTTCATGTCACGTTAAGGCAGGAGAAGAGAACAATCAAAGCCGTCTCTTATATTTGTTGAACCTTTGTGGTTTAAAATTCCGAGCAGGTTCACCTCAGGATCTTTGTTGCTATCGATAAGCATCTACGCCCCCTGAATCCTTTATTTTCTGTCTATTTACCCATCATTTTATCTGGCTCCCCTCAGCACAATAACTGAGTGCTTCCATTAGGGCCCGGTCCTGTAGCCTTTCCTCACCAGAGTATTCCCATTTGGGATAAACTGGGTTTAATGGTTGTTTGGGTCTTACTCCGACCACTCAGTGTGTTACCACCTTACTTAGATATTGTACCCCTTTCCCATCCACATGTTCTGTCTCTTCCAGGGTGAGCTCTTCGGCGCAGGGACTGTGCCCTCTCTGATTTTGGGTGCTACCGGAACAAATAATAGAGAATGGTAGTAACTCCACATAGGCGAATGACCATTTTACGCCCTCTTTTTTACAGAAGGTGGAACTAAGGCACACAGAGGTGATGTGACTCTTGCCACGGCCACAAAGTGAGTCAGTGGCAGAGCTGCAAATGGAACCCAGGTCTCCTGACTCTCATGTGCTCCTTCATCACAACCCTTTTTCTTAGATGCCAATTAGTTGCAAATATTAGGATACAAGATGCTGCAGAAAGCTTTCGCAGGCTGATTGTGTCTTAGGATTTTTGCACTAGTTCTCCTATTTTCCTGCGATGGCACCAGAATTGGCAAGGAACACTCAGCAAGAGTGCTTCTCCTGGGCTGTCACCCCATCTGCCCTATCTACCTTCTTGAATACATACCACGTGATGAATAAAGCTAAAATGCAATTAAGAAAAAAACAGCCCCTGTCGTTCAACTCTGAGGTGGGCTGTGCCTTGTATTATAAAACCGGCATTTGTGCCACCATTCCTTTGTAGGAAGCATGTGTCACTGTTGCTATTATTTCTGCTCATGTGGCAGCCGGTTTTCTGGAAGAAGATTACGCCTACACATAAGATGTTTGACATATCGAACCATTGGTGGAACAATAAGAGCCGGTGTTTCCTCGAGCTTTGCAAATACTGGGCTTTTGGAAGCCAGTCTTGTTTGATTGTTTCCATGGGATTCACATAGAATGTTTATCAGGGAGGTTTAGTTTTATCCACTGGAGTTCTAGTACTGAGAAGCTTGCACTGAATATGTAGGGCTAAAGTCGGTCCTCAGTTACAATGCTGTAACCCTGCTTACTTGCACAGATGTAACCTCAACAAGTGCTACACCAATAGGCTTGGCTACGACTGAGAGCAAATTTTGCCCCTGCATGCATCTACCTTATCTAAAGATAAGAAATACAGTTCAGCTAAAATGAGACTGGTTCCTTCCCACAGATCTTCCTCCAAAACTTGAACCAGTCCAGTTTTGAGATTCATAAAGGTCCAAGCAACTTTTCCTGACGTATTTTCCATTTTTGCACATCTCTGGCCTCCTGCGCGTGGGAGCAGGAATGCTGAGACACCTCGAGACAGGGATCTTCCCACAATACTTGCAGTCCAGTTTTGCAGAGTGGGTTTAAATGTCTGTGCCTTTACATAAAGGGACGAGAGAGTTTTCCCCCAGCTGCAGTGCATGATGATGCTCTTGCTACACTGAAGTTTCCCAATATGGTTTCAGCTCTGTAGTTCATGTTCAGTAACCAGAAGGATCTTACTGTGTCTTCCAAAGCTGTCTGTCTCCAATGTCCGTGATCAGACAGGAAGAAATGGGCAGTGCCTTGTTAATCTAAACCCAAGGATAGCAACAGCAAGTCTCCAACAAGATAACAATTGGGGAATCAAATTCCAGGCACTGTAGCTTTAATAAGGCACAACGGCTCTGCACTCATTCCAACACAGGGTCTAACTTTGGAAAGATTCCCTGTGTTAGTTTCACTCATAAAGCGTAGTCCAATCAGGACTCGTTTCCACTCAGGGTTGGGTGCAGCACTGTGGAACCCTGCTTAATTTGGAATCATTATTCCATTTGCTGGGAGCAGTTCCGGAATAATTTCCCTCCACCTACATTCAACCCACGCTGGCTGGCTGGCTCGGCTGGCTTTCTTGCTAAAGAACCACCTTGAACAGGAAACGCCTCGGCGGCTTGCATCCATGAGCTCGGAAGTGAGTTGGAGGAACTGCGAGTGGAAATAAAGATCTGACTGGATGCCAGGTTTAGGATTAGGTTGATTAGTCAGTTCCTGTCTTCCAGCCTGAAAGGAAAAGAGAAGTTAAGGGCTTTTTGGTTTTGTTTAATCCTCTACTGTATGATGTTAAGCCTCAAAACCTGCACATGAGACAAAGCAAATGCCTGCTACCTCCTGAGTGAAACCCATCCCAGTGGTAGTCTGACCTAGCTACTTACAGTTAACCATTCCTGTAGACACATTCCCTCTCTCCCAGAGATCACAATGTTAGAGAGACAAGACATGAGATTCAGGTCAGGTGAAGAGACTTGGTTTGGTGATTGGTGAGACATTTCTGGTGCAATGGGAAGAAGCTGGAGGTTTTTGATGCTTGTGAATAATTGACTTGATATTGAGAGGCAGCATGATCCCATGGATAGTGCACTGAACTAGGAGTCAGGAGACAATGAGTTAGATTCACTGTCCTTGTTCTGGACCCTTTGAGCTGTAGTCTGGCCACAACTGCAAGTTGAGAATTCCCCTAAACGAAGGAAATTGTAAGCCGCTGCTGGACTAGAACCTGGGACCATGGGGGTTCTGAGCCACTGACCATCCGCATCGCCACTGGATGCTTAGGCTTGGTTTCCCCTTGAGGACCCCATGAATCTGGGTTCTGCAGGAAGTCCTGCCCAGCAGGATCTGAATGGTGGCCCCTTCCAGCTCACTGAGTGGCTGCTGCTAGTTTTTAAACCAGGAAGCCATCATTGAGAGCTGTCTGAGCAACCACACAGACTGCCTGCCTGCTTCCGCTCCAGACCCTGCTTGCTGTAGATCCTAAACTCCAGCTTCTGAGCCTGGTTTGTTCTCGACTTTGCTATTTGCTTGCTGTCTGTAACCTGGCACCTGGCCTGACTTCCTGATATCCTGATTCTGCTGTTCACCTCCCACCTTCAAGTTGGTGCCTGACCCCCAACTTCCTGCTATCCTGACCTGCCTTGACACTGACCCCACTACTCAGTTTCTGACTGCAACTTAGCAACTGACCAGTGCCCACGGCCTGGCCCTGACAGGAATTCACATTTGGTGTAAAGCTGGCAGAGCTGACTCCATAAACCATCTGCCACTCCCACCTTGGTGAAGGGTCAGGGTCAGAGGTGGAGTTATGTTACTGTTATTCACAGCAGGCATATCATCCTGGGAGTACCACAGCCAACTGCCATAAATTAGAGTAACCTTTAGGCTGCTCTAGTTTACACTGAGGACAGGGCTGACTGAGGATCAGGGAACCATAATCTGTTTCCTGATTGAGCTCTCCTGTCCACACTATCAAGCAGATCTTGGCAGAGAAGAGAATCTACCCCCTCAGTTCTGTTCACAGCTCTGACCTGCTCGGTGACCCTGTACACAAATTCTTCACCTCTCTATGACTCAGTGTTCCTGTCTGCAAAATGGAAATAAGGATACGTCCCCTCCTTTGCAAAATGTTTTGAGAATCCCTGCTTGCAAAACACTTCATGCGGTAAGAGCTACATGTTTTTTGCTGTTCCTTAGAACTCGTTTTGCTTGGATGCTAGCAAGCGGGGATCAAAGCCTGCCAACCGTAAGACTCCCTCAAGTAAGACATGGCCATTCCCTAGATGGAAGACCCCAGAGATTAAGCATGGAGTGCTGATGTTTCAGCAAGGGGCAATCTTCCCTCTGAATCAGAACTGATCCCTAGTCTTCGGGAGCTCAGCATGCTGCCTTTCTGCTCATTAAAGCTCTCATGGATCTTTTCACAAGAGTAGGCATGCTTGTCTCTGTATCTTAGTAAGTAGCCATCTTACAATAGAGATCATTCCATTCCACCCATGACTTTAGTTGGATACAATGTTATCCCTGAGCTGGTCCTGTTCAGGGCTGCTCAGAGCCATTGCTTATGCCAGTTTCAGTCTGCAGCAGCATTGGATGCTTTCTGGTGGTGGGTAAAGTGGTCCCTCAGCGGCATTCTGGGGCTTCATAAAGTTTTCTGGGGTTTGCAGAAGGCACTTTGTAAATCGGTGAGCAAGAATGTCATGGGGTTAGACAAACAAGCCACGGAGAGTCTTGTTGAGCTGTGCTGCTTGCAACACATAAATACCAAGAGCTAAGTGTGCCCTTTCGATCTATGCATGGAAGGAACCGGTCTTGTGAGAATCTTGTACTCCAGTCGGGGAGTTGGGGGTGGGCCTCAGTAACTACAACCCCTCCACTTACCTTGGATCCTTTGGGGCTGAGCAGTGGACAGTCCATGGTGGTAGTGAGTACATGGGGTGGCAGGCAGGGTCAGGGGAGATGTACATTTTTCCTCCTCCCCACAGAGCTCAGACCAGAAATGTAATACAGCCTAAGGTTGCGCCTTTCCGTGGCCCCTCTTTTAGGACAGGGATCCTCTTGTGGTGGGGGTGGGGCGTTGTGGCCAGCTGGAAAAGCTATTATAACACACTCCACTGTAGAGCATGCCAGGGACCCAGAGAAAGTGTTGAGGCACCAGCCCTCTTCCTGGATCTCTTTCAACCTTCTCCAGATTCTCTGGATCCATGAGGCCAGACCTATTGCCAGCTCCACCAGGAGAGTAAACTCTGCGCCCTGTCAGAACACTTTGGTAAGAATCCCCATGAAGGAGAACCTCACAGAAATTTCCTCCTGCTCAGCCCCTCCTGTGCGAGGGGGCAATCTGGCCTCTAGTTTCTTGAAGCACACCTCTTAGTAATAGCCGTATTTTGGACATCAAATGTTGCCTGACTACTGAGCAGCCACAGGCAAGAGCAGGTCTATAGGCAGTGGTCTCATGTCATTACAAACATGACTCATGCTAGATTAATGCCCGCACTCCCAAAAATCAAGTCAGCCATGTCTTGCCATTGACGGGGAGGTTCATGTCCTGACCTTCTAAGCATATTAAAGAACAACATGGAATGTAACGAAGGCTTCCAGAGCTTGCTAGTTGGTGGGGCCTGATCCAAAACCCAAGCAAGCAAGTGGGAGCCTTTCCATTGATTCAACTGTGTTTTGGGTCACACCCCTGCTCATTTAGTTAATTAGAAGCAAGAGTCATAATTTTGACAGAAAGTTAATAAACTGGGTCTCAATCACTAATGGTTAAGAAAATGTTATTAAAGAACAGTCTGGCCAGGAGACACAGTTAACCTTGAAATTAGAAAACTGTCCAGTGGGTGAAAAACACCCGCAGACTACTCTGCTCAATAATACCCAGTATCTGGATGGGCAAAACAGTTTGGATACATGGCACTTGAATCTCCACAGAGATTGTGGCCTGGAATTTTCTTCCCATAAAATCAGGCTTTTCCAGCTTGCTCCTCTACTTCTCGATACGTTTGCTTTCATCCCCAAATCCTTGGAATAACATTCCCTCCCCAGTAATCTGGAAGTCTCAAAAATTAATTTGAAAAGCTGCAGTTGTTCAACATCCCCACGGACGGAGTCGTCTTTCAGTAGCTGGAGAGTTGAAGTAGCATTTGTACATACAGTAGCCTTTTCTGGAAGGAAATAGATGAAATTCCAAATACCTTTGCCTCTAAATAGTAGTTTTAAATGACTGACTTCCTGCTGTCTTGCTTTTACAACTGGGTTATTTTATGGAGAAGTTTTCTTTATGGTGCTGTCCTGATGTACACAACCCTTCCATTAATTTCAGTGGGATATGAAAGGGAAACAGGTTTGGACCCCTAGGATATGTCTACATAGCACACTGAACCTTGGGTGTTTTATCCCTGTGTAGAGATACTTTCTGAGACTTGGGTCCAGGCCCTGTTATTCTGCAGTGTGGACGTAGGTCAAGCTGCAGACCTGAATCAGAAGGTCTGCATGGTGCAGCCATTAGCATGGCTCTGAGATCCAGGTCTACGATGCAACGTGGATGCTCAAGCATGGGCTTGGAAACACCGACTCCACAAGGCCGGGTCCCACAGACCCAGACTTAGTGTGCAGCATAGGTATAACCTCAGAGCTGTGGGGTATTTGTTGACTGATGGAGGCCTTGTTGATTTGCGGTTAATCCGTAAAAGGACCTGATGCTAATCCCATCAATGTAAAGGGAAGGACTTTGATGGGGCTTTAGATCAGGCCCCAAATTAATAAACTGAGTCCCTGTATCCAGCCTTGGTGTATTGTGCCCAGACATGAGAGTATATACATCAGTCTGGACACAATACTGGAGCTCAGTGAGAGATTTCACCTAGTAAACCTACAGGGCTTTAGGCTCTGGCTAAAACAGCACTTCTCTGTCCATCCAAATGGATGCTTGTGCTCACAAGGCATATGGGCACATCCATATTTAGCCCTGACAGGACTGTCAAAGGTCTAGCCCTGCACAGCATTTGCACACATGCACACCTCACAAAGATTTTCAAAAGGGGTTTTGGTGTACCAGGCTATTTTATCACCTGCTGTGTCTGCACCTTTACAGCCTGACCTGCTTCCATCAAGACCAAGAGTTGCCAAGGCATCACTTGCCTTAGCTCCCTATGTTGCAGGCCTGAGAGCAGACAGGACATCCGGCTTGATGCGGAACATAAGCTTGATGTAGATGGAATGGCTGGAAGCCACTTCTCTGTTTCCCTGATGGTGGGTCTGCCAGGACCAAAATGGCCTCTGAAGTAATTTAGAGCAGCCTAAGGGCAACTCTAAATTGTGCTAGCTGGAATGGTCCCATAAGGGTCCCGCGCCTGGCTGAGGATTGGGCAGAACACCGTACACGCCATCTCCTCCTGCCCCCGACACACTTTGACCCCTCCCTTATGATTCAGCTCTAAGAATTGGGTTAAAGAATCCATCCAACATCTTCATTATGGAAGCCCCAAATAAACTAAAAAAATATATATATATATATATATATTCTTTGCCGCTTGCAAATCTCATAACCAACGCAGCATGTTTTGTTACCCTTTTGCCCAAGGAAGTTTTAGGAAATTATTTTTCAAAAGTTAATTCTTTTGGAAAAACTTTAAAAATTACTAGGGGAAAATTGGGTTTCTGCACTTAGGAGGAAAGGTAAGAGTTGAGTGAAAGATGAGTGCTCTGAAAATGGTTGGAGTTCTGAATACATTTCACTGTTTACTGATGTCAGCAGGAATTTCTTGGGACCCGACTGCTAAACTGCCAGACTTCAATCAGTTGCAAGATGGGCAGACTAGATAATAATGTACAAGTCTTGTCTCATAAACCAGGAGTCTGTTTAAAGCCAGCAGTGTTTTGATTCTTTTTCACTCTACAGCTGCCAATTTCCATAGCTTTGAAAGTGTGACACAGCAAGTCTGCAAGCTTCAAGGAGAGCATGAGATTAGTTTATGGCTGGTTTGCAAGCCTCAGACAATCAAAGGGGATCAAATAGCTATTCCGTTCTATCCAGGTCTTATACTGTGCTTGTTGCTTTGGTATCCGAGTGTCTAGATTTATCTAATCTACCGGCATCAATAAGCTTTCAAAGGTTATGAAACGAGTGCTTAGACTTGAGTGTAATCTTTATAAAGATATAGTTGCTTTGGGTGGAGGAAACATTAATTTCCAAAATCCCAAATGACAGAAGATTGCTTTCTAGAACAGTTTCGTTACTAGTGCTATTTTAAAATTTACATATATATATTTTAAAGGTAAAGCAATGTTACAGTTTGTTTATATACACATACGTATATAAATAAATGTAATGATGCTGTACATCAAAATGTAGCTTTATTACTAATAACATATTAGATTATTATTGAAATAATTATATGCATCTGATTGACTGTTCACTAACTATCCTCTCTGTTTACTGTTTGCACTTCACTCAGCTTGAACAAGAAAAATGAGCTCGTAAGTTCCATTCTTTTCCTAGTCAGAATCTAGTCACTTTAGCATTCTTGTGCCCTAGCACAATGCTCCAATACTCCAAGGTTATGTTTAAAGCCAAGTGAAAGCTCGTCTCATTGAAAGTTAATAGAAAATTTCCTAGTAATCCCAGTTGGTTTTACAGAAGAGAAATGTTGGACATAAACTTTTGTGACAATATCCCTTTAATATGTATGTTCTCCTGATATGCATTAAGTAGGAGATAAATTGTATGTTGCTCATGTTGGTGAGAACTCATTCTCTCACTACGGATTGCAGTGGGATGACTGGAGGTAGGAGTCCCCTAATGTAAGTTAGAGTTGGGCCATCTAGCCTGGTACTAGTAGTATCTTTACAAGGACACCATGTAATCATTCTTCCTTCCGTTTCATTTGTAAACTGATGCTGCACAGAACTGCTCCCTACTCCCGCCCCTCGCCCCCCTTTAATTTCCTGGCAGTGGAGTGACAGAGAAAATGTCTCGATGTTTAGAATCCAGAGGACTTTGATTCATTAGAAATCAGATCCGAAAAATTTTAAGGTAGCAAAACTTCAGCATTTCCAGCTTACATGACATTAATGTTACATGATAGCAATTGTAATGTGATTCGAGATGCCTTCCTACACTGTAATGCTGAATGTTCACAGTTTGGCTACCTTGTAACTCCTCAGCTAAAAGTAAATACTTTATTTTTCCTTTAAACTTCCATCTGGTACAAGGCTACTGCATCTTGCAGTTGAAGTGGGCTGGAGCTGAATCACTGTGGGTCTGTCTTTTAATTATGGAATTGCTTTCATTTCCTTCCATGGTGTTTGATTCTTTCCAGCTTTAAAAGATTCCAGTAAGAGATCCATTAACAGCGACTGGAAAATTGAGCTTCCTGGCGAGTTTCAGATCGCAGGCACTACTGTCCGGTACGTGCGAAGGGGTCTATGGGAGAAAATGTCTGCCAAAGGACCAACTAAAATACCACTGCACTTGATGGTAACTTTATATCCTTTGTTTATGTTTCTTAAGTGATGCAACATAAAGGGTTTATATCCAAGCTCACAGTTCAACTTAAACTATTTGCTTCCTCCCCAGGGTTTTAAGGAAAATCTATTGCTTCTCCCTCTGATTTCTTTTGCAGGGTTACAGGGGCAACACTTACATCTCACTTAAGGTCTATTTTGTGTCAGCTTGCAGTCTCTGTAGAAGCTTCATACTGTGATGTACATTACATAATGAGACATAAAGAAACTGGTATGGACCCGGTTTTTCAAGGGCTTCTGTGTTTTGTGCACATAACTATTTGCACATGTAAAAGGACATTGGCTCAACTTCCTAGTTGACTCACACCAGTGTATGTTTCTCTGTTTAAATTACCTTTTTCTCACACAGGTAATAAAAGATGCACATTTTGTATATGTACAAAACACATGACCTGTGCAAATTTGGCACTGTATCTCAATTTACACACGCAAATCATCTTGACTTATATATTGACTAGATTGAGAACTGTTACATTTCTTTGCTCCGGTTCAACATAGTCTTTCTATTTACACAGGATGTTCTTTTATAAACACTGAAGCTGTATGAGTCAAGAGACCTCCTGGGTCAAGAGATTAGGAATCTTTTCCCAGCTTTGTTTCTGGCTCAGTGTGTAATTTGGGCCGAGTCATATAATCTCTCTCTGACTTAGTTTCTCCATCTATAAAATGGGGATAATAATAATACCCTGCCTCCCATGGATGTTAATACATGAGTGTTTGCAGAGGGCTTTGCAATTCTGGGATGGAAGACGCTGTGAAAGCACAGTGTATTGTGAAGTAGGCACTGCTTCCTCTAACTTCTATTTTCTGTCCACTTTAATTTTTCTAGGCACTGTTTCCTTTCTCTGTGACTTTCTTGCCAGGATCTGCCTACCCCAGCCCTTCTTTAGACACGGCTAAAAATCAAACGGCTCTCTGCTTTTCCTCACCGAAATTTTTTGGGCCCCTGTTAAATCTGCTTTGCGCTGTTCTAGTTTTCAGTTTCATTGTACTGTTGGAAGAGCTCAGAACTGCCATGAACTTTTCATAAAAACGGTATAAGACTAATAACCCTTCCCTCTTCTTGGTGCTTTTCACATGCAGCTCTCAAAATGCTTCACAAAGGAAGGAAAGCGTTGTTATCCCCATTTTAGGGAAGAGGTGTGGAGTGACTTGCACAGGTCACACAGCAGGCCAGTGGCAAAGCTCAACTGAGACTATTCCTCAGTATTCAAAAGGGCACATATGAGGATTCCTGCAATTCCCTAACGGATTCATGAAAGTCATGATTTGGGCATGTAAAGCTAAACATGTACAAAAGACTTGGGCCTATATTTTCTGTTAGCTCTTTTTTAAAAGTCAAATTTCCATGGTGACTTCTTCAACATTAAGAATGTCCGCTTCACAATTTGGCTGAGATCCAAACTTTCCACCCTGAAACCAAACCTCTTACAAAGTAGCCTGTATATTACTGAAGAACTGTCTGTCCTCAGGGTACCGTATAAAATATGAATTTGCGTGAGCTCAGGTTTGTAAAAATGTTGTGTAAGATTCCTGTGCCTTTTGTGGCTAGATCTGACTATTCCAAGGTTCTCCTTGGTTGAGGCTCACAGCAGTAGATTCTGGTGTTGTCATTTTGAAAATTTGAGCATTGCTGTGTATCTTTTTTTTAATGGAAACAACCCCCCCCTTCCCCTCAATATCCAACAAAACAACAAAAATAAGGATTGTATTACTAGGAAGCTTCTCTGAAAGCCCTATTCATTATACAGTAGAAACCTCAGAGTTACGAACCCCTCAGGAATGGAGGTTGTTCGTAACTCTGAAATGTTCGTAACTCTGAACAAAACATTATGGTTGTTCTTTCAAAAGTTTACAACTGAACAGTGACTTAATACAGCTTTGAAACTTTACTACGCAGAAGGAAAATGCTGCTTTTAACCATCTTAATTTCAATGAAGCAAGCACAGAAACAGTTTCCTTATTTTGTCAAATCTTTTTTTTAAAAACTCCCTTTTTTTTAGTAGTTTACGTTTAAACACAGTACTGTACTGTATTTGCTTTTTTTGTTGTTGTCTCTGCTGCTGCCTGATTGCGTACTACTTCTTCGAGTGCTTGCTCATGGCCATTCCAAGTGCACGGTCGTTGGAAGGTTTTTCCCCTAGCGGTATTTGTCAGGTTGGCTGTGGAGCCCCCTGGAGTCGCGCCTTCCTGATGGTGTATATAGGTCCCTGCCGACCCACTACCTCTTCAGTTCCTTCTTACCGCCAGTGACGGTCCTTGGAGCAGCTCTCTTCTCTTGCTACAGCAAGCAATCACCTAGTTGGCTTTCTCTTGTTGTATATGTAAATAGTTAAAAACTTAGTATTAGTTAGTTTTCAGTAGTTCATAGTTAAAATAAGTTTTAGTTGGGGATCCTCCCCCGACCATGTTTTCCCTCCCAGGGACCAGGACATGCCTTGGTCTCAGGGGTTCAAAGCCTGTGGGTCCTGTCTGAAGCCTATGCCAAAGGGGGACCCACACAACTCCTGCTTTCCAGCCTGGTTCTGCTGGCCAGTCAGTATTTGCTAACCCCATGGTTGGCCGCTTCCTCAAAAGACTAGATAGACTGTACCCTCAAGTAAGACAGCTGATCCCCCCATGAGATCTCAACCTGGTGCTCTCAAGGCTGATGGGCCCTTCTTCTGAGCCCCTAACAACATGCTCTCTCCTCTATCTTTCCTGGAAAGTGGCATTTCTGGTGGCTATAACTTTGGCCAGGAGGGTGTCTGAGCTTAAGGCCTTGACGTCCGAGCCCCCTTATACTGTTTTTTTTATAAGGACAAGGTACAGTTGTGGCCACACCCAGCTTTCCTCCCAAAGGTAGTTTTGCAGTTCCATGCGAATCAGGACATTTTTCTTCCGGTGTTCTTCCCTAAACTGCATTCTAGTAACCGGGAACGAATGCTCCACTCCCTGGATGTCAGACGAGCGTTAACTGTTTACGCTGAGTGGACAAAGCTGTTTAGAAAATCAACACAACTCTTCATCACAATTGCTGAGCGACTGAAAGGGCTTCCAGTGTCATCCCAAAGGATCTTTTTATGGGTCACGACCTAGCAAAGATACCTGCCCCAGCATTAACAGCACACTCCACAAGAGCGCAGGCTTCCTCAGCAGCATTCCTGCCGCAGGTCCCCAGGCAAGACATCTGCAGGGCAGCGACATGGTCATCAGTCCCCACCTTTATGTCGCACTGTGCCATTACTCAGCAGGCGAGAGATGATTCTGTATTTGGCAGAGCGGTGCCACAGTCTGCGACTCAGTGAACTCCAGCTCCTCCTAGGAACTGCTTGGGAGTCGCTTACTTGGAATCGACATGAGCAAGCACTCGAAGAAGAAAAAATGGCTACTCACCTTTTTGTAACCGTTGTTCTTCGAGATGTGTTGCTCATATCCATTCCAAGACCCACCCGCCTCCCCTCTGTCGGCGTATCCAGCAAGAAGGAACTGGTTCCAAATGCAGTGTGTGGTTGACCGGTCAGCTCATAACTCTGAGGTTCTACTGCAATACAAGCTGACTTTTCAGTCAGCTATTAATAGGGGTGATTTTTCCTTTCTCTTCCCTTTCCTCAGATATGCTTTAAAGATGGGAGAGAGACCAGTATCGGACCATTAGAACAAATGGAAGCCCATGAAGCCCAAAGTCATTGGGAGAGTAATAAACAAAGCTCACTTAAAACAGCATGTAATTTATTTGAAACTCTTTTCTCGAGTCAAATATTAATCTTTCCCCTGAAATAGGATAGTCGTTTTAATTCTTTCAACACAAGAATGAAAAGGATGGTTACCAGTTACTTCTAAATAGAAAACTGTTGTCCAAACAACAGTGGAACACACTTGACTGACAAAGAGCCAGAAGCCTTACTGAATCCATTGTGACCTGCATTTGAAATCAATTACACTTCCACACATACACACACGCATGCACACATGCATATTGCATGTGGCTATGAAATTGGTTTCATATGGGCCGTTAGATTCACTCATTTTGTTTCCATACTGAGATAATAAGGATCTCATTTAAGGAGCTGTTTTTTAATACTTGGGGCATTTCTCCAAATGTGTTACTGTACATATATTTCTTTGATAAATGAATGAATGTTTGTGTAGCTAGGCCTATGCTAGACCTCCTCTTGGCAACAGAGGGCAACCAAACACTCCCGGAGCACAGAGATGCTTTAAACATGACTCTTTCCGTAGTGCAATAGGATGAGCTGCTCATACCTCGTGTCTTAAATAAAGTCAGGACAGGAATTGAGTTCTCTGCTGACTGTTGCCTAATGTTTTGGATTCTGCAGAAAGCTTTGTAAACATGATGATCGTGTGGTCCATAGCGGCCTTAACTTTGGCTTCAAGCTAGGAATAAAACATGGCTTATAGTGATAGACTTGAGTGCAATCTATTTAGCTTAACAAAGAGAAGGTTATGGGGTGACTTGATTACAGTCTCTAAGGAGGAAGAAATATTTAATAATGGGCTCTTCAATCTAGCAGAGAAAAGTCTAACACGATCTATGGCTAGAAATTGAAGCTAGACAAATTCAGACTAGAAATAAGGTGTCATTTTTTAACAGTAAGAATAATTAATCATTGGAACAATTTACCGAGGGTCATGGCAGATTCTCCTTCACTGACCGTTTTTAAATGAAGGTTGACTATTTTTCAAAAAGATCAGGTCTAGGAACGATTGTGGGAAGTTTTATGGCCTGTGCTGTGCAGGAGGCCGGTTTAGATGATCACAGCAGTTCCCTCTGTCCTGAGAATCTGTGAAAAACAAAGTTTCCTCTGTAACCAAAGCAAAAACTTGTCTTTGTTTCCAACTCCTCATGGAAAATACTTTTCTGTCCGGACTTGTTTACTGTGGAGATCAACTAAACGGTGCAGAGAGCCTGCTGTCCTTACAGTGCTCATCGTACAGATATACAGGGAGTCAATTGCTGCAGCTCCAATGGAATTGGGCAAAATTTTTCAGATCGTTTATTCACAGAAGTGTAGTTTTGAGTTGACTGAAACTATTAGCAAATTTGGGTCCAGTTTAGCGAACAGTTTTGGCTGGAAAAAATTTGACAACAGTCAAAACATTTTGCTTCAATTTCATTAAAATGAAACTTTTCATTTTGAAATCTAGTTGGGATTTATTTTGGAAAAAAAACTAAAAAAAGATGGAAATTTTAAAAATGGAAAAAACAAACAAAAACAATTATTTCAGGTCAACCTGCAATAAAATTTTGGGGAGATTTTTTTGTTTCAGCTACTGAACCAAAATATCAATTATTCAGACAGATTTAAACTCAAGTCCAGGCTTCCAGCACATGTACAGTCATTTTATGCCCCGTCCCAGGTCAGAGGTGCTTATAAACCCTATTTGATTGGGGTTTTTTAGAGGGTTGAAGATGTGTTTCCAGAACAATGAAGAGTCAAAAAGGAGCATACCTGTGGGTGCCTGGAGGGTTCCTGTTCAAATCGTTGTGTTAATGCTACTGGGGTTAGGTTGTAATAGTAATTATGTCTGTTTTTAAAAATCACAGAGGCCACATCCTCAGCTGGGTGTAAATTGCTATAGGGCCATTAACTTCAAAGGAGATACTCCAGTTTACACCCCCTGAGAATCTGGTCCAGAAAATAGATGTGCTCCAAAGTCAGCTAGTAAAGCCCTCCCGCCTATCTTTTATCATAGAATCATAGAATATAAGAGTTGGAAGGGACCTCAAGAGGTCATCTAGTCCAACCCCCTGCTCAAAGCAGGACCAGTCCCCAATGTTTGCCCCAGATCCCTAAATGGTCCCCTCAAGGATTGAACACTCAACCCTGGGTTTAGCAGGCCAATGCTCAAACCACTGAGCTATCCCTTTTACATAGCACAGTAATTCAGATAAAAGATGCAGTGGGTCTGTTTCTTATCTCTCACTGGTTTTACACCAATGGGACTCCTTTTACCAAAGTTACTCAGTGAAATCTGGCCCAATTTGTAAATCCAAGTAGAATCGGATCTCCACGCCCACTGTGACTAATAATGAGGCACCCTTTTATAGCTCTCCTTTTGTTTATAGTGGTCCCTTTTAGTGAATTTCACAGAGTAGAGAGGCTGGAGAGGTCATACATGAGCCTGTTAGAAGCAGGTTTCACACCTCCGCATCACTGCAGCGGCGCCTTGGAGAAGTGAGAACTTGGATGGAACCACTGATGTCACTGCCTGATGTGAAAAAGCCCAGCGCCTTCTTTCTTTCTTCAGAAAATACCTGCGTGTAGGGAGAGACAGTCACATCCCATTAGTGAGGTTTGTCAGTTAGCCCAGGACAGGCTCGTTCTTGTCAGCACCATTTCCCATGGTGATGATTTGACTTGTTTATTGATGAAGCTGTTAAATGCGCATCTCTGCAGCATTAATAAATTCCCGTGCCATGAAAGTGTGAAGTGATATGATGTTAAACTCAAAAACCCCTCTCTCTCCCAACCCACTGCTCCTTCCAGAAGGTTAAATAAATAGATCGGCCTGGCAGCCAGCCTGACTTCCCAAAACAAATTAAGGCACGTATGATGAATGGCATCTTAATTCCATGCAATCGTTAACTTAATTAGTTACTATATGAACGTCAATCTGATTTAATGTTTCCTGCTGTCGAATTAATTCTGTTTTGAAGCCAACTCATCACATTTGACACCAAAAAAAGCGGCGGCCAAATTTTTCAAAATTGAGTACTTAACGTTAGACACCGAAGTCTGGTTTTGGACACCTCCATAAGTTGCTTGATTTCTCAGAAGTGCTGAGCACCGGCTCTCATGGTTTTCCTTTGTGTCAGCACCTCTGAAGATCAGGCCACTTTGATTTTCAGGGCCTAAATAAGGATTTGTCTGCCTTTCTTGAAGCACCCGTCTTTGAACGTGTTGGCCTGCAACAGCATGGCTTGCTTTGCCGTCTCTGCGCTCTGTTGGCTTTTCACAGAGTACCATAACAGCCTTTCTTCTGCTGCTGAACCAGGTGCTGTTATTTCACGACCAGAATTATGGAATTCATTACGAATACACCATTCCTGTAAACTATACCGCTGAAAACAGAAGTGAGCCAGAAAAACAACCGGATTCTTTGTACATCTGGACACACAGCGGATGGGAAGGATGCAGTGTGCAGTGTGGAGGAGGTAAGGCCATTTGGGAACGTGGTGAGATTGTTTTGTACAGTGTTTGCCAAGGCAGGCAATAAAGAGAGGTGAACGCAGAACACAGGCTGCAGCGCTGCCAAAGCACAGACATCACGAGGAGGGCTAAGGTACGGAAATGGCTGTTGGCATGGCAATTGGGTGAAACGAAAGCTCGCTTTCACCAGATCTACAAGTTAGCAGCAGCCGTGCAGTCTGTTCTCGGCCAGTGTTCTGGCAGGGCTGCTGCTTTGTCGGTTCATTATTATGCAGTGGAACTGCACCTGGTTTAGTGCTTCACGGATGGCTCAAGGCACTTATATGCAGCCCCATATCTCAAGGCTCAGTCAGATTCTTGGAGCAGAGTTTTCACAGGCATGCATGCATATTTGCTGAAAGAAGCTTCCTTCTCCGAGGATGAAGTAGGAGCAGTGTGACAATTTGCTGTAGATTGCATCAGAAACCCTCAACCAACTAACCACATTAGCACCCTGCAGATCACACTTTTCATTTGATTTTTCCTGGGGCATTCTGGGATAGATTCATGAAGCCAGAGGGGGACTTGACCCTCACGGAAGACAGTTAAGGCTGAATCTGTCGCTATATGTTGACTTTCCGTATATGGGAGAGGCAGCTTTAATTCTCCCTAGGGAATCAGGTCACACCCTGGCCAAGCTCCTTTAACGACTAGCACTGAGTGGTTGGTGCCAGCTCCAACAATTCATCCCATCACGAAGATACCACAAAGGAGTTAGAGTGCTCAGTTTAAAAGCCTCACTCCTTGTCAGGTTTGCCACCCTCAGGATCCTCCAACCTCACTAAATGCCTGTATTTTTTTTCTCATAAAAAAGTTGATTTAAAAATTGACTCGTTTGCTTTCCTTTTACAATAACAATTTCTCCCAGTCATTGAGCCCTCACAAGAGTGAATCTTAACCCTGTTGACAGTGCTTTACAATAGGCCTCCCACACAGTTAGTGTCACAAATATCACCTTCGGGCAATATGAGTCCCACCATCAGTGGGCTCGGATATGTCAGTTCTTAAACACTTTGGTTTTCAGACACAGTTCAGTACTTGTTCTTGGTGGAAAGGTCTTCTTCCCTTTGGGACTTTTAGATTGGGACTGACTTATGGTTCTAAAAGTGATCAGGGGCTTAATTCACACTGGACTTTCCAGTGATAGGTTTTAATGGATTTTCTGTTGCTTGGTCATACATCACAAGCGTTCGGTTTGTCAAGTATATAAAACAGCCAGACTTAAGATTATAATGGGAGACGCTTGAGGCATTTCCCCCAAATAAATATCACTTGGGTAGGTTTGCATGGTGAGATGGTGATGTTTACATCGTGACATCATGATGTTAACTCGCCGTGTTGAAAGGCAACTATGTGACAGTCACAACGCAACATCTTCGCGTCAAAGTGGATTGTTAAGCCCAAGGTGCCATGTTCATCAGTGGAATTGAACCCCCTTCTCAGTTGATGCAGAGACATAGGTTGTGTGGAAATAGTAGAACCATTCTGGAGTGTGGTGTCTTGAGCCTGAGTGTGAAATTTAAGGATGAAGTTCTCTGGAGGTTGGACAACAACCAAACCGCCCATGATGATACCAATAAGATTTGGGGGAAATATCCAAATATATTACAGAAAGTGCACAAGCTGCCTGTGGCCAGACGAAATGAGGGAAATTGGTGGTGGCCCCGTGACATGCAGGAAGCAGTAAAAAAGAATGGCAATGGCAGAAAATAAGAGTGATGATAAGTTCTAAGTAATACAGACTGGTACAGAAAATAGCTAAAAGAGCAGTTGCAGAAACAAAGGGTCAGCCATTTAAAGGACTACTCAGGACTACTAATGAAGGAAGGGGGAAAAGGAATATGTAGATTAGCCAAGATTAAGCAAAGAAGCTCAGAGAAAGGAAAGATATCAGGAGGGCCAAATCGCACCTGGAGCTGCAGCTAGCAAGAGATGTCAAGAGTAACAAGAAGGGTTTCTTCAGGTATGTTGGCAACAAGAAGAAAGCCAAGGAAAGTGTGGGCCCCTTACTGAATGAGGGAGGCAACCTAGTGACAGAGGATGTGGAAAAAGCTAATGTACTCAATGCTTTTTTTGCCTCTGTTTTCACTAACAAGGTCAGCTCCCAGACTGCTGCGCTGGGCATCACAAAATGGGGAAGAGATGGCCAGCCCTCTGTAGAGATAGAGGTGGTTAGGGACTATTTAGAAAAGCTGGACGTGCACAAGTCCATGGGGCCGGACGAATTGCATCCGAGAGTGCTGAAGGAATTGGCGGCTGTGATTGCAGAGCCCTTGGCCATTATCTTTGAAAACTCGTGGCGAACGGGGGAAGTCCCGGATGACTGGAAAAAGGCTAATGTAGTGCCCATCTTTAAAAAAGGGAAGAAGGAGGATCCTGGGAACTACAGGCCAGTCAGCCTCACCTCAGTCCCTGGAAAAATCATGGAGCAGGTCCTCAAAGAATCAATCCTGAAGCACTTAGAGGAGAGGAAAGTGATCAGGAACAGTCAGCATGGATTCACCAAGGGAAGGTCATGCCTGACTAATCTAATCGCCTTTTATGATGAGATTACTGGTTCTGTGGATGAAGGGAAAGCAGTGGATGTATTGTTTCTTGACTTTAGCAAAGCTTTTGACACGGTCTCCCACAGCATTCTTGTCAGCAAGTTAAGGAAGTATGGGCTGGATGAATGCACTATAAGGTGGGTAGAAAGCTGGCTAGATTGTCGGGCTCAACGGGTAGTGATCAATGGCTCCATGTCTAGTTGGCAGCCGGTGTCAAGTGGAGTGCCCCAGGGGTCGGTCCTGGGGCCGGTTTTGTTCAATATCTTCATAAATGATCTGGAGGATGGTGTGGATTGCACTCTGAGCAAATTTGCGGATGATACTAAACTGGGAGGAGTGGTAGATACGCTGGAGGGGAGGGATAGGATACAGAAGGACCTAGACAAATTGGAGGATTGGGCCAAAAGAAATCTGATGAGGTTCAATAAGGATAAGTGCAGGGTGCTGCACTTAGGACGGAAGAACCCAATGCACCGCTACAGACTAGGGACCGAATGGCTAGGCAGCAGTTCTGCGGAAAAGGACCTAGGGGTGACAGTGGACGAGAAGCTGGATATGAGTCAACAGTGTAGCCTTGTTGCCAAGAAGGCCAATGGCATTTTGGGATGTATAAGTAGGGGCATAGCGAGCAGATCGAGGGACGTGATCGTTCCCCTCTATTCGACACTGGTGAGGCCTCATCTGGAGTACTGTGTCCAGTTTTGGGCCCCACACTACAAGAAGGATGTGGATAAATTGGAAAGAGTCCAGCGAAGGGCAACAAAAATGATTAGGGGTCTAGAGCACATGACTTATGAGGAGAGGCTGAGGGAGCTGGGATTGTTTAGTCTGCAGAAGAGAAGAATGAGGGGGGATTTGATAGCTGCTTTCAACTACCTGAAAGGGGGTTCCAAAGAGGATGGCTCTAGACTGTTCTCAATGGTAGCAGATGACAGAACGAGGAGTAATGGTCTCAAGTTGCAATGGGGGAGGTTTAGATTGGATATTAGGAAAAACTTTTTCACTAAGAGGGTGGTGAAACACTGGAATGCGTTACCTAGGGAGGTGGTAGAATCTCCTTCCTTACAGGTTTTTAAGGTCAGGCTTGACAAAGCCCTGGCTGGGATGATTTAACTGGGACTTGGTCCTGCTTTGAGCAGGGGGTTGGACTAGATGACCTTCTGGGGTCCCTTCCAACCCTGATATTCTATGATTCTATGATTCTATGAACTTGGGAGCTGTGAAGTGTGTCAAAGATGAAAATGGAAGAGTACTAAGGGAAGATGGTGAAATCATCAGGCGGTGGCAGCAGTTTCATGAGAAACTGCTCAGTGAAGAGAATGTGAAGAAACCATTGAGGAAAGTATGCACAAGCAAAAACTTGACAAGACCTGTCACCACAGTGGAGACTCAGTGCTAAAGATGATGAAAGGTGGGAGGGCAGTGGGAGCAGATGATGTACCAATTGAAGTATTTAAAGCATTAGGCCATGAAGTAGTGGTGGTGATGACAAACTTTTTCAACTTAATTCTCTGTACTGGAAAAATTCCCGGCTGGTGGAGGAAAAGAACGTTGGTCACTAACTTCAAGCATAAAGGAGATGTGCAAGCATGGAGTCATTACAGACCCGTCAAATTGATGAGTCACTCAATGAAGTGTCTGGAAAGAATTATTGAGAAAAGACTTCGGGAGGCACTGGAGCATCAACTCAGTGACAAACAATTTGGGTTTGTGCCAGGAAAGCCAACAATGGATCCCGTGTTTGCAGGAGAAATATGGAGAGAAACACAAGGAACTGCACTTAGTGTTCATGGATTTAGAGAAGGCTTATGGCTGAATTCCTAGACAATTGTTATGGAGGTGCCTGTGGGTGCATAATCTGCTGGAGTCATGCGTTCAGACTATCGTGGACAAGTACAAGGGTAGCACAACAGTAATGAGAAGCAGCTATGGCTACAGTGAGTCATTCACTGCAAGGGTAGTCCTACTCAAGGATCAGCCCTTAGCCCTGTCTTATTTGTGATGGCAATGAACACCTTGATGCAGGAAATTTGGAGAGAGGCTCCGTGGAGCATGCTTTTCACCGACAACATTACATTGTGCCCTGAAGATAAATGTGAACTGGAAACGGCCGAAGAGCTGTGATGGGCTGCATTAGAAGAAAATGGCTTACGCATCAGCTCACAAAATATGGAGTACATAGAATGCTTTGAGGGACAACAAGAAGCCAATAAAACTAGATGGTCTCAAATTAAAGTCCATGCAACAATTCGAACACCTGCGGTCAGGGTGGAGCCGTGATCAGAATGTGGATGTTGATGTTAGGAGCCGCATGAAGAGCAGTTGGTGGAAGTGGAAGGAGTGATAGGAATTCTTTGCAATAAGAATATGCAAAGTAAACTAAAGAGCAAAGTGAATTAAGAGTAGGATTAGGCCAGTTGAAATGCTGGCCAGTTTGGAAGAGAGAAGAACAACTACCTCAGACTGCCAGATTGAGAATGCTGAGTCAGATAAGAGCTGATAAGCTATGCAATGAAACAGTAGGAGCCATGATGAAGGTAGACCCCCCCATCATGGAAGAACCGAGGGAGTATCGGCTGGGTCATGTGAGATGATGAGATGTGGGATATATTGGCCAGAGACTACATGAGCTAGTAGTCACGGGACAGAGACCTTGAGGAAGACCTTGAAGAAAGTAGTTTGAGACACTGAAAGAGGACTTGAAAAAGGTTGGTGTCAGCTTGAAAGATGCAAAGTTATTGAGGGGGGCGGGGGTCGTGGTATTGCCACTCTTCTGTCCTGCCTTCAGAGCTGGGAGGCTGGAAAGTGGCAGCTGCTGGCCAGGCGCCCAGCTCTGAAGGTAGTACCACCATCAGCCGCGCAGAGGTAAGGGTGGCAATGGGCAACCGGAGAGTGGCAGCTGCTGGCTGAGGGACCAGCTCTGAAGGCAGCAGCGCAGAAGTAAGAGTGCCAATACCATACCATGCCATCCTTACTTCTGCGCCGCTGCTGGTGGTGGTGTTGCCTTCAGAGCTGGGCTCCCAGTCAGCAGCTGCCCCCTCTGAAGGCAGAGCCGCCCAGCTCTGAAGGCAACGCCGCCGCCAGCAGCAATACGGAAGTAAGGGTGCCCATACCATGACCCCACTACAATTACCTTGCAATGCCCCCTCTTTTGGGTCAGGACTCCTACACTTACATCCGTGACATTTCAGATTTAAATAGCTGAAATCATTAAATTTATTATTTTAAAAATCCTATGACCGTGAAATTGACCAAAATGAACAGTGAGTTTGGTAGGGCCCTAATCACTGTGCAAAGATTTGAACCTTTGCTAACAGGACAGAGCAGCCCAAAGAGAAGGCAGCAGAAGACAGAAACATCCACAGAGATATTAGTTCTGTATGCTATAGGTAGAGGTAGGCAGAAAGAATTAGCTGTAGAGGAGATTTGTTAAATAACAAGTTGATCTTAAATAGTTAACAGCCTCCAGCAATTCATTAGCTTACTGATTTGCCATTGTTTTTGGTTTGACTTTTAGGTGAACGTAAAACCATTGTGTCCTGTACTAGGATCGTTAACAAGACCATGATGCTGGTGAATGACAGTGACTGCCAGCGTGTGATGCGCCCTGAACCCCAAATCAGAAGATGTAACACACACCCCTGCCAGTCACGGTAAGGAGCTTAAAAAACAAAATCAACATCCCTATTTCTTGCAACCACCCTTCTCCAAAGCATCTCTCCACTGAACACCGTCAAAGTGTCTGACAGCATTAGGGCATATGGTTAACTGCAATATCCAGCTGTAATACTCGTTTTTCATTTGTTGAACAGATCAGATTTTCGTTACCTCAGAGTCCATTTAATTTGTGATCAGTACAACAGGATTCCCTGGAAGTTACATACATATATAATTTATTTGGGGGTTGTGTTTTTTCTTCCCCTTAGCTGCATAATCTGGGAGACCAAATAGTTTCCTATATTTAGCTACACAATGTTGCAGTGATGGCATGTCTAATCTTGTTTCTTTATTCAATGCAAAATAGGGCTTGATTAGTTGTCACACCCTTTTGGAAAGAGAAACATGGCCTTTAAACCTTACCGGCTGTGAGATACCAGGGTGCAGTCCAGAACAGTGAGGGGGCTGTGTCACCCCTGCCCTGCAACCGGGCGTGCCTTACAATTCCTTGCTGAAGTAGCTCCCACTTGAGACACTCACAAACAGCCTTCCAGCATGCAAGCTGGACCCTAAGTGTCTGCTTGTAGCTGCAGCCTGCCAGCCCCACTTGTGTTACACGCTGGCTCTCACCAGCCTGGGTTATTCTGCAGAGTGACCCCAACACACTCCTAGTCTTAGATTTTCTCCCAGAAATATAAGTCCTGTACTGCCCAGCCCTCTCCTGGTAAATATAAAAGTCATATTTGGTCTGTCATTTCTTGAAAAGAAATAATATGCACACAACTTGTCACCCCCAAATGGAGTTTCCCAGACACTTCAATTTAAACCTACTGGATTAGATAAAACAATAAAACACGTTTATTAACCACAAAGAGAGATTTTGAGTACAAGGAATTGAGGCATAAAGGTCAGAAATGTTTACAAGAAAAATAAAGATAACACATTGACTGTAATACCTATCTTCACAAACTGTATCAAATTCAAGCAGAGTTTCTCACCATACGCTTTCAGGAGTCTTCCTGACCAAACCCTGTAGGTCACGACCCCTTCTCCCAGCGTTCAATCCCTTTTTGCTTTCGATGGCATGAATGCAGTGGGCGGGGAGAAAGGGGCATCTTGCGGTGTTCCCCCTTGGAGAAGCAGGACCAGCTGGGAGCAAAGTGACAGGCAGTCTGTGTGGAAAGGAACTTCCATGTTGTTTCTTTGCTAAGATGTAGATTTTTTTTTGCCCTTTTCCTGCCAAAGAACGGCCACTTAGCAGGTAATGGTCCATCAGCCTTGTTTACACCTGTCTGAGGCATCAATTTACCCTTTGTCTCTGAGGAACTGGTTTGGCCACTCCCCAGACTTCTCTGGAAAACCTTGTTTTTTAGTCATCATCTCAATTTACGTCTGTAACTTCACATATAATGCTGATATGTGCATTTTGCCATGATATTATTGATCAGCAAATTATGAGGTTTTAAACGATACCTTACTTTATACAAAGATTATTACAATAGTGTGTCGGGTGTGAACACAGGGATCTATTCTGTCACATCTGGTCCTCTGCTGAATTGTGTGTCTGATCTACACCATCTGACTAATTTAGATTGCAAGATCTTGTGTGTCATGCAGTTCTGAGCTCAGATCCTGATTCAGGAAATCACTTGTGCACATGATGAACTTTAAGCGCCAGCTTAAGTCTCACTGTGCCTTGTATAGCTTCTGTTCAGACCTGTGCTGTCACTGAGTCACATTGGCCTTTCACACTCCTTTCTGTGTACCACACAAGGGCTTTCAGGCTCAGAGCTCAACAGCAGGTGATTCCAGCAGGTACCGTGGTGATGGCTCCAGGTCTGCTTGATTCAGTGCACTCGTGCTTACCCGTTCCCTTGTCTGCCACATACTGGGTCACACCAAAGGTGCATCCAGCCCAGTATCCTATATTCCAACAGTGGCCAGTGCCAGGTGCTTCGGAGGGAATGAACACAACAGATAATCATCAAGTGATCCCATCCCCTGTTGCCCATTCCCCGCTTCTGGCAAACAGAGGCTAGGGACATCATCCCTGCCCATCCTGGCTAATAGCCATTGATGGACTTATCCTCGATGAACTTATCTAGTTCTTTTTTTGAATGCTGTTATAGTCCCGGTCTTCACAACATCCTCTGGCAAGGAGTTCCACAGGTTGACTGTTGTCATGTGAAAAAATACTTTCTTTTGGGACAGCCGCAGTTTCAAATGAGCCAGCTGGCCGCCTTCTCTTCTTTTGAATCTCCCCTTACAACCCACTGCTTTCCCAAAGCCCTCCTGTGTGAGCCATGTCTTCTATCTCTCTAATGCTGTGTCTGCACTACAGAATGGAACCCGTGAGAGAGCACCAGTGTCGTCCCCAGTGGCGTGCTGTGTCCATAGGCTGTTTCGGGTGAAGAACCGTTGCGCTTTCACCTGGTTTCTGCACTGTTGCTGTTCTACAACTTTGCAGTCACATTGCTGTTTAGGTGGGTATCTCACTGTTCTCAGCACAGCGCTCAGAAGCAGTGGCTTCAACGGACATCTTGGGATACCATGTAGACCCTTGGAACTGCGAAAGGAGAGGCCAGACTCCCAAAACGCTCAAGGAAATGCTTATAACTTCCACAGGGAAGTTGCATAACCCCATGGTATGGCACCGTTTCCAAGTCATTTTCTCAAGCAGGAGGCCTGAGTGAACTCTTAACTCATGATCCTTGCTCAGCAAGAAAGGTTTCCATTGGAAATTTTGAAAAGCCATTTGGAGGTGCCTGGGGTAGATGCAGACAATCCCAGGGAGTTCTGGCACCATCTCCATGGAGCTAGAGACTGAGATAAGCAGCTGACTAAGCTCAGCAAGCAATGGTCTGGCATCTTTCACCACCAGCCAAGTGCATTGTTGGAAACACACTTGGCTGTGCACACAAGGGGTACCTAGTGGGACCCAGATTGCACTGTGAATTCTTGGTGAAGTGTGTGTGTGTGTTGTTTTGCGCCTTCTCTACTGCACCTTGTACATTTACAGCTCTATAAAAATAATAAGCAATAACAATGGGCTAAGTTAAGGATGGAGTTAAATCACACACACACACACACACCCCAGTGCTGCTGAGAAAGGGCCATTATCTTGGTATGTCCAAATTGCCCCACTTTTTTAGCCCCTTAACATTCTTGCAGGATAGTTTTTTCCTGTATGGAATTACCAGGCAACTTAGAGGCATAGTTCGGCAAAGTTCTCTTCAGAAGCAGTTTAGCCAGACATTGATGTTCTCATCAGTCCATTTTGTCAGAGCCATGGCAACAAACACCAAACGTGCCTAATACCCAGAAAGGCCACAAACTCCAGCTGATGATGTGACAGACCACATGCTCTCCTTCGCTCCACGTAGACCACACTTTCACACTTCACGTGCTTTTGACTGGAAATATTTTCAGAAGCACATTTTCTATGCCTCTGTAGAATTGAAATTTCCACTTGTGTTTGCCCACCCAGATATTAGAAACGCATGCTTCGCATATTCTCTGACCAAGAACATCTTAAAGAAGCCATTCTCTTTTACCATGTCAATTTTTTTTTTTTTTTAATGCGCCCTGAATTAGTTTTAGGGTTTCAAGTAAAATTATTATAGCATCTTGTTACAATAAGGTCCTTTCCCATTTCCACTGAGCGCTCCACTCTAGACTGAATATAGAAGAAGGGAACAATGGCTTCTTTTTTGTAGTAAATCTTTTTTCTCTCGTTGCTTTTAATTGAAGTTGCACAGGGTTTCTGGTACAGTGAATTTAAATAGAATTGGATCTACCTTATGAAGAATCTATTAGAAAGGTTAGTGTGGTTTGTGATAGGGCACTGGTTAGTGCTAGGAGACCTGGGATCTATTTCTGGGTCTGGCAGTGACTTTTGGCAAGCCACTATTCCCTACTGTCCCTTTATTTCCCCTCTTGATCCTTGTCTACTTAGATCATAAGCTCTTTGGGGAGAAATGGCAACTTACTGTGTATGTAACAGGAGGCTTCAATCTCTACTGGGGATTGTCATGCAACTAAAAAATAATCATCCACCTTAAACATTAGGTTATCTGCAAATAAGTGCCTGTGATACTAATAACAGTGTCTTTCTTCCAAAACAATCCCCTAGTGCTTTGCAAATTATATATCCCTTTGAAATGCAGCCGCCTCTTGGGAGAAGCAAATGGAGTGGGGCAAGGAGCAGTAATTCCACGCAACCAGGGATGAGGTTAGAACCCAGCCACGCCAGTATAGCATCTGTAAAAGGACACAATGAAACACTGAATGAAGAATTTGATACACTATTGTGTGTTCAAATTAAATGTCAGAGAATAGAAAATTTTTTAAAAGTTTTTTTATCGAAACTGGCAAAGATAAAAGACTCTTTCCTTCATTATTATTGTTACTCTTTCACCTTTTAAAAATGCCTCTTTTTCTTCCTCTTTTACTTTTTATGTTTCTTGACCCTCTTTTTCCATTCAGTTTTTTTATGGCTTCCTTTCCTGTCCCAACTGCTCCCTGTTAGCACCTCTTTGTTCTAATCCTCTGCCGAGGCCTATAGATATTTCTTACGAAACCCTGCTGTAAGCATATGGAATTTGGATCCTTGCGTGCCACGTGGGTGGGTTGCTTCCAACACATTGAACAGCAGAACAAATGTATAGGCAAATCCAACACTGGCATTGGCATGAGGCTAAGAAATCACAGATCACATCAGCTGTTATTATTGAAAACACAGGTTGGCCAGTGGCCACGCACTTCAGCATTCATGATCAGGGTCTGTGAGCAGGAAAACTACTCTCCCCAAACACAGTAACAGAACCAAAAAGGCCAGAACTTGCAATGGCCTAGATGCAAACACAGTTATCTTGGGGGGGTGGACAATTCAGTAGATGTTCAATTCTTGCAGGGAACTATTGGATTTGTTGCTGCTCCTGAACAGCTAGATAGCAACAGCAGCTAAAAATTTCTTCTTTCATCTACAGCTCGATGTGGTAGGAGACCAGACCCAGCTGCTGTCACAGCTTCTGGGCTAGACTCCTTTGTTGCACTCTGCATGTGGCTCTCATGCCCTGGTGATTCACGCTGTAGAAAAACTCTGCTAGCTGGACCTGACAGCAAAGGCCACCCAGAAGCCACAGCAGGTTCAACATGTGGTAGCTACTTCCTAAGCAAGTCTGACTGATGAGAACATGTTACACCAAAGTCCCATGCCCTATAGTGCCTCCCTGTACAATCCTAGATCTGTTTCAGGATCCTTGGTCCTTATCTGAGCCCTGAATGAGCAAGGTCAAGATGTCTCAAAGTCTGCCTCTGCTTCTGCACTTTCCAGTGCCGGCTGTGAACGAGGGGTGATAGTGCCAAATGTACAGCTTTAGGCAGGGGAGGTGCCCTACCACCAGAGAGCAATTGAGCCACTGTTGGTCACCCCCTTTCCCGCAGCAGCAAGTAAAGCTAATAACATTTCTCAAAGAAGACAGTTGCTCAGATAGAACAGTGGTGAATGTGGTCTAAAACCTAGATAGATAATCCTGCATGAGAAGCGGACTTAAAATAAAGAAAAGCAAAATATATCCTTAGAAATATATCATTGTGACCCTCAGTTTCATACAGGATGGCTAGCTATGCACTTGGCTGTCTTAAAACATATTTGTTAAAATAGGCCCAGCTCACCAAGCAACCCAAATCACTCTGCCCGACTTCCTTGTCCTCATTATTCCCCACTCTGCCAGTCTTTGTGTCATCCACTACTTTAATTAGCTGTGATTTTGTATTCACATCCACATCAGTTTTTAAAATATTGAACAGTATCAGGCCTAGCACTGATCTCTTCAATACCTCATAGAAGCACCCAGCTCATTTGATGATGATTCTCTGTTGACAAATGAAAAATTAATTTTTGCAAACCTTTCAAAATTGGTGAAGTTGTTTCCATTTCAAAGTGTTCAAAACTGACCTTTTTTATGAATTTTTGGTGACTATTTTTAATCAATATTTGTGCTGGAAATTTGTATCGAAAGCGTTCTTGAAATAGTTTTAGGAACTTTTCATTTACCCAAAAACTCAAGTTTTTGGAAAATGAAAAGTTCCAGCAGTGTCTTCAGTAATGTTTTTGATCAGACTTTTGGTTTAAAATGTTATGAACAATTTCTAGAGTCAGCAGTGTTTCAGGAAAATTTCCATTTTTGAAAAAAGGCCATTTTTCAATGCAGCAGCTTTTCCTTTGAAAAACGGTGACCCCGTCTATTCCGGGGTGGAAGCTGGCAGCTCTTTAATTTTCTCCCACTTGCGTCATGCACCTTTCTCTAGCCTGTTCCCAACTCCCTCTGCTCTTCTAACACCAGCCTCCTCTCTCTCTCTTCCCACAAACTTACTGATACTAGAGTAGGTGTTGGCAGCAAAACACCTGTAAATCCTGGGTTAGGCCTCATGCCAGTGGCTCAGGACAAGCAACGGGCAGAGCTTCCCCACCCTGCCTGCTCTTGTGCTCTCATCCTACCTAGAGGCACCATGTCTAAGGGGTGAGGTTTAGGCCTCTGCTGTCATTTCCAGCAAAGAGGCCAGCTGGTGCCAGAGGTGGTGATTTTTGATACCGACTCATTAGGAAATGGACTGTGGCCTCGGACTCCTTTCACGTCGGCTACTAAACTGGCATAGAATGGTATTCGAACCAGTCCCAGACCTGCCACGTCAACGGGCTGTCCCAGAGATTACAGATTTTCAGGCTCTGCTACAGGGAAATCTCACTCTCACTGGCTGCCTTTCCCAGGAGATGGGCTAATAGGGCCAGCAGCCAATCAGAGCTGCTGCATGGAGCATGAGGGACCAATACAGGGTTGGCAGACGGTTGATCAGCAGTAGCCGATTCTGTTTCTTGCCGGCTCTAACGCCAGCTACTAGGCACCTCCCACCAGACCAGGAGATGTCAGGAAACCGGTTGCTGTTTTTCCTGAGGCCCCACAGGCTTTGGAGGGAGTGGGTGAAGAGCGCTCCAGCTGCTCTTGGAGCCCATTTACACCTAGCAGGAGGGTGAAGATCCTGATGCTGGGTTTCCTCCCTCCCAGCACCAGGAGAAGGGTCGCTCTACAGCAAACAGAACTGGGGGAGTTAGGATCTCAGGGACAGCAGCAGAATTAGTGAGGGTCCTGCTTGGGGGGAAGGGGCAGGATTAATGATGGGCTTGGGGGGCGCAGGGCCAGAATTCACTGAGGTCTGGGCACGGTACAGAATTATCTGGAGGAACCTGTTGGGATTTACCTTATAAGGGGAATGTTCGGGGGAGAGCAAAGTGCATTGAGGGGAGCTGTATGTTGTTAAATGAATTGGAGAGGTTGTTATCGAATAAACTGAGGGGCTCTGGGGCAGTGTTCTCAAATTGGGGGGTGTTATTGGAGGGGTTGTGGGGGAGCATTATCAAATGATTTGGGGAGGGGGTTCTGTGTGTGGAAAAGAGAATAGAATTGATTGCGGCTGTGATGTGATTTGGAAAGAGTGGTGTGTTGGCACCAGAATTCATTTGAATGGTTTATTTAGAGGGGCCAAGTGCAGTGGCTGTAGAATTACCGTTTGGATGATACATGAATTGGTGGTGTTCCAGGGGGCAATGCGGGTAGAGTGGGGAAAGTAGAGAAAAAAGGGGCAAGGAAATCTCTCCCTCTTTGTTCCACCCCATCAGTGTCTCCCACCTCAAATTCATTTCTCCTCTCTTTCCCCAGATTTATCCCGTGTTGTCTCCTGTTTTACACTAGTAAGGCAGAGAAGGAGGATTTAGATGGGGTAAGGTGTGGAGGGAGAGAGCTCCCCACAACTTCACACCAGAGGACAGGAAGCCCCAGTACCCACCCTGTGTGCAAACCTCCCAACTGGGAAAATTGGTGATGGTGCAGGCTCTTCCTTCATCCTTTTTGGTGTGGTCCGTGTCCCGTGTAGATGGGGGATGGTGGAAGTGCAGCTGACACATACTCTCTTTAGCACTGTGACCCTGGACCAAACTAAAGGAGAGGTTCCATCACCAAGTTCTCTGATTTACCCACCTCATGTGTATGCTAATGTATGTAGATTTGAATTGACTGTTATTTTATTGACTCATGTTGGCAGATATGCTAATGATGTACGGTAGGGAAGAGTAGTTCTGTATCCCAGTACTGTTTCCTTGGACTGGTCATACCTCTTCCCCTGCCAAGAGCGATCAGCTGGTTCTCAGCGGTTGTTGGTCCTATCTTTTTCATCCCTGAATAGATTTACAGGAGAAAGATTTGGTTATGTGAGAGTACAAGAGTTTCTATGCTGAAATAAATGAGTAGATCCCTTCTAAATAATGTTATCCTGGAAATCTCACATGGTTGGTATTTACATTACAACATTTCAACACAAGGGCATACAACTTCCATTTTAATAAAGCTAATTTGGAAAGGGAAAGAGAAATTAGACTTGGAGTCTATAGACTAGGATTGGGGTTAGAGAACTAACTCTTTAGACCATATGTATGTAATGTCTGAGCTACGTATGTATGAGTAGGTAATGCAGCCTTCAGCTGGCTGTCCCACGGAGAAGAAAAGGGACCTGCTGCTATCAACAGCTACAGTCATTCTCCTTTAGATCCAGTGGGAGAAGCCAGTGATTTTGGAGTACAAGGTCAGGACTGTAGTCCTGGTCACCCATGTGTATGTAATTTATTCCTATGAGCGTGTCTGGTTTTTTCAGCATATAGTTTGCTATATGGTCCAGCCATTAGAAGGAGTCATAGCTACACTCAGTCCATTCCACGTGAGTCTGTCAAGCCCAGTGTCCATTGGCAAATATCTAATTATTCAGAGGAAGACGAAAAAAATATCCAGCGCAAGATGCGTGGGCCAGGGATGCAGTGCTGTAAATGGGAGGAAGGGAGCAATTTCTGGGCCTGTAGATGAAGTTCAGGGCTTGTTACTAAGGGGTTAGTTATTTGACGGTATGAATCCACACTGCTCTAGATCAGTTCTTGCTAAATAAATATGGAGGGAGAGGCCAAATGGAATTAGGTGGACTTTATTGGCTAGAACTAAATGCATTTATGCCAAATAATTTAGGACAACTGGCTGGAGATGAAGTAAATTCAGTGTTACAGAGCACACGAAGCCAGGAGACACCCCCGGTTTGCTTTGGGATAAACACGCAGGCTAGCCTTCATCTTGGTTTCCCCCACTATAAAATTAACATAATATCACTGCAGTTAAGCTTCACGAAGACTAAATGATGTCTGTGTCGCTGTGTGGCTTGAGTCTCCATGGGCAGAGCTTCAGAATTTATCCCTAAGGGAAGATTAGCAGGATAATAGAACATGTTTCATTATGGGAGAAATTCAGTCCCATGCTGCTTCAGCCCCCGGGGAGCTTGCTTAAGGGCCTCTCCCTTCCCTGCAGGCTAGAGAGGGGGCCTCCATACCAGCCCCCGTGATGGGGGTGTAGGCAGGGATAATTGGACCTGAACTAGATCTGGTGGCAGGGATGGCAGAAGCTTCCTAACAGTGGGGGGGGCCACCCCCCGCGCCATCCCTTCCCCTGAGGCTCCACCCTCGTGCTGCCTCTTCCCCCTCCCCCCAAAACCCCACCCCTCCTCACTCTTCTCCACACCCCCGCTCACACTTACGGCTGGTAAAAAGTTAGGGGACCATGGTGGCACTGATGTTCTGTGTCTGGTGCAAGGGAATGGCTGCCACTGTTCTGATGGGATTGGCACCCACTTACACCAGGGCTGAATTTGATCCCTTGCATAATTGTTGATGTCATTGATGAAGGAAGAAAAAAGAACTGTAACACTGAATTCAACTACGCCCCCCCCCAAGACTCATGTAAATTAGCAGGCAATGTTATTGATCCTGTACTCCCTGGGAAAATAACAAAATCTGTCAAAATGATGAGCGCTAAAGTAAAAAGAAACCTGCCTGAGTGAGAGTTGGCAAGTCTGTTAGCAGAATGACTACTGTACTGGAAAATTACTGCGTGCTGTTTATAAAGGCAATCAGACAGGAATGTTAGTCTTGGAGTCCCGCTTTCTACATCAGCAGCTGTATTATTCTACTAGATTCCTGGTGTTTTTTTATTCCCTAAACTTTTAGCGACTGGGTGTGGCACAACCCGTTATCAAAATCAAGATTCACCTGATTATTTTGACCCAATGTAGCACTTGACGCAAAGAACAGTTTCAGGCATGTAATATAGCGGGATAATGGAAAAGGTCTGGGTATTACAGTGAATTCAGAAGATGACTTGTAAACAATTTATTCCTGCCTTCCCTGCTCTATCCTCAACTTAGTTTGATAGCTCTTAGTAAAGAATATCTGAAAATCAATACCAAGAGAATAACTCTCAAAAAGCCCTCCCATTACTTACACACACACACACACACACACACACACACACACACACACACACACACACACACACACACACACACACACACACACACACACACAGAAGATCTTGAAGTTAATGGAGATTTTGCCATTGACTTCCATGGAGACTGGATTTCACCCAATGATTATATATACTCTGTAGCACTGAAAACAACTGCAAGGACGTTTTAAAAGTGTACTAACTAGATCTGATGTTTAGCTCTTACCTGTGTAGTAAATAACAGCTAGTTTGTTGTTCAACAAAAATATTGTTTCTTCGAGTGCTTGCTCACGTCGATTACGTTCTAGGTATGCGCACGCCCCTGTGCGCGATTGTCGGAGATTTTTGCCTTAGCGGTATCCGTAGGGTGGGCTGTGGTGCACCCTTGAGTTCGGTGCCCATGTGTCGGTATATCAGGCGCCACCGGCCCTTCGCCCTCTCAGTTCCTTCTTACTGCCCGTGGTGGTTAGTCAGAGCATCTTTCCTTGCATAGCAAGGGCTAGCGGTTTGTGTCTTCTGACTTGGAGCCTTAGGGCCTTGTAAATAGCTGTTTATAGTAGTTCATGTTAAGTAGTTGTTAAGTGTAGTTAGAAGTTAGAGTCCGAGTGAGGACTTTGCCTCAGGCAGGGCATGCCCCGGTCTCCAGGGTTTAAGCCGTGTGCGGACTGTAACAGGCCTATGCCTGTAAGTGACCCCCACAGCAGCTGCCTCAAGTGCTTGGGGGAATCACATGTGAAGGACAAGCATCGTATTTGTAAACTTTTTCAACCCAGGACTCAGAAAGAGTGGGATTTCATTTGAGGGCTCTTCTCATGGAGGCTGCCCTCCATCCAGTTTCCGTGCCATCCCGCCAAGATTCAACTCCTAGTACCTTGGACTTGGTACGCAGCATACCTCCAGTACCAGGCTCTGCCTGGCACTGCTCCCCATCGCCAGTGCCCAGAAAGAAAACTAAGAAGCACAGCTCCCTGGCACCAGGCAAGAAAGGCCAGGGGGCATCGGGCAAAGGACCCAGTTCAGTCTGCCCCCTGGTCAGGGCCCTTAGCCCCTTAACGGATCCACCACTGACTCCTGGGAGCGGTAGGGGACCTAAACTGGCAGTGACATTAGCACCTTCCCAAGCTCCCCCAGTGCCGAGAGAGCAGAGGCCTCTGCCTGCACCGCCGGCACCATGCGTGCCGCAGAAAGCAGCAAAGGCTCCCTACAAGGCAAGCCAGCCGCTAAGACTCCCCAGGGGGCTGTGGAGCACCACCGATCCCCCAAGCCAAGGCAGCGCTCTCTGTCTCCACGCCGCAGATCTCCAGCGTTGCAGCTCAGATCCTTTGGTCACCAGCATAGTTTCTCAGGGCTAAACCCTGCCATTTTCGGCTGCCCCTCCCTCCCACCCCCTCTTACCCGTCCCTCTTCAGGGACCCTTCTCATGAGCAACTCCTCGTTCAAGAGGTCGAGAACCTCCTGCACCTGGGGGCAGGGGATGAGGTCCCTCGGGACATGAAAGGAAAGGGGTTCTATTCCCATTGCTTCCTAATCCCGAAAGCAAAAGGGGGCCTCAGTCCCATTCTGGACCGGCTTTGCCTCAACAAGTCTCTCAGAAAGTTGAAGTTTCACATGGTCTCCGTGGCCTCCATCATCCCCTCCCTGGATCTGGGAGACTGGTATGCCGCCCTTGACTTGAAGGATGCTTATTTCCATATTCCAAGGTCACAGATGTTTCCTCTGTTTCATAGTGGACGGACACCATTTTCAATTCATAGCACTACCCCTTGGCCTCTCACTGGCCCCAGGACTGTTCACAAAATGTATGGCACCAGTGGCTGCTTACCTGAGATGTTGAGGGGTCCAGGTCTTCCCATATCTCGACCCCTGGCTCATCAAGGGCACGTCTCAGGAACAAGTGCAGAGGAGTGTCCATCTGGTGCGTTCCACCTGCCGCAACCTGGGCCTGTTTATAAATGAGAAAAAATCCACCTTAACACCGGTCCAGCAAATAGAGTTCATCGGGGCAGTTCTCGACTCCATGTGAGTCAGAGCCTTCCTTCCGGAAGCGCGTTTTCAGGCCACGTCGGACCTGATCTCCCATGTGAAGAACAACCCGCTCAGCATGGCTCACACCTGCCTGCAATTGTTGGGCCACATGGTCAGTCATGCCCGGCTCCATCTCAGGCCTCTGCAAGCAGACCTGGCGTTGGTCTACATCCCCAACAGGCACGACCTAGACCAGGTAGTCAGGGTACCAGATCACATCCAGTGGTCCCTGGATTGGTGGGTTGGCCCCCAGGTCGGTGTTGGAGGGAGTCCCCTTCGTGACCCTGTCCCTGTCATTGACCCTGGTATCTGATGCCACGGACCTGGGCTAGGGAGCCCACCTTGGTGAATTGAGCATCACCAGGGGCCTCTGGTTGCGGGACAGTCTGACCCTCCATATCAATGCCAGGGAGCTCAGAGTGGTTTGCCTGACCTGCCAGACTTTCTTGCCTCACCTGAAGGGCAAGGTGGTGCAGATCCTGATGGACAATACCGCAGTGATATATTACATCAACAGGCAGGGTGGAGCCAGGTCGTCGGCCCTTTGCCAAGAAGCTCTCTGCCTGTGAGATTTTTGTGTGTGGCATGCCATTCATCTGGTAGCCGTGCACTTGCCTGGAGCCAGGAACGTTTTCGCAGATCACTTAGCAGGACCTTCTCATCTCACCACGAGTGGTGGCTCCATCCGGGCATAGGGCCGGCAGCGTTTAATATGCTGACCCTACAGATACCGTTACGGCAAAAATTTCTGACAACCCCTAGAATGCAATGGACGTGAGCAACACATCTCAAAGAACAACTGTTACGAAAAGGTAGGTAACTGTTCTATGTTGAATGAGAATATTCACAGTAGAATCTACATGAAATAGAACTCTAACACTGTATTGTTTTGCTTTAGTTTCTGTTCCAAGTAGTAATTCGATTTTTTTGTTTTTAGTTTATGGCCCTTTTTTTCCCTGTAGTCCCTTGTTCAGCAACACCGATCAATGCTGTCTTCTTCAGTGGAGATACTCAAGGAACCGCTATAATAAAAATGGTGAAACTGTTGTTACATCGAAGGTGGTATAGGTTAAATCAGAGACTTTATTGCAAATGTAGGGAAAATTAGCTTTTCAATGCCATTGGGCGGGTAGTAAAGCAATAGACATACAGTGTGTGCACACCTGCCTGCATGCTCATATATGGCTGTTTGTTTACATACATACACGTATTGGAACATTCAGACATGTACATAGCTGCCCTGTACAGGGCTCAAAATGGGTAAGTGCGTGAAATGTAATGGCCTGTGATATACAGCAGATTAGACTAGATATTCTAATGGTCCCTCTGGCCTTAAACTGAATCGTGAATCAATGAAAAGTAACCTCATAATCTTTTTGTCTCCCTCGCCTACCCTATCATCTCATTTGTTGACATCTTCCGTTGCAACTTGTCCAGATCTTTGACTGCAAGCTTTTCAGTCATTCATAGTTCTTGCAAACATTCAGCATCCCCAGATTTAGATATAAGATATTGTACACACTAGTTTTCCCAAGGAACCTGGGAGTTTCAGGCATGAACAAGTAGGTAGAAGAGGTATTTCAAGAGTAATGACTAATCCAGGCCCTCGAAAGATCAAATAATGAGCTGATCCTCCAAAGGAAGTTTAAAGTTTGCTCCAGGGGCCTGCCAGATGAATGTTGCCACAGCAGATTAGACAAAGAACTCCCAAACTCCTCAAAAGAGATAGTAAGAGGTTAAAGGTTGAGGAAGACTCAAGTGGCAGAGATTTAAGACCTCTACTCAGGTTGCATGGCCTGTCTATCCCGGTAGCACTTGGCCTTTCAGAGTCTGCCGACATTCACACCCTTGCCATTCCGTGGGTTAATATCTTTGCTTAAAAGCCCAGCATCTAAACAGAACCGCCATTTGATTTAAGCATCCAGCTCTCCAACCTTCTGCACGGTACTCTTCACAAAAAGTCCCATAGACAAAACCATCCCTAGGATTGTGAGAGAGATGAGTTCCTGTCACATAAATAATTCAGCCCTTATTGGAAACAGGAGAGAGGCTCTCAAGTGACTGTCTGCAGCACTCAGATTTTTAACTGAAGATAATGTTTTCACCTGGGAGGAAAAAACACGAATATAAAAGGGCTGCCGTGTCAACAATCCCTGAGATCATGTTACAGGCTTATAACATGACTGGGAGCCAAATGCTATATATGCTATACACAGCTGGCTTACTTAATAAGATAGGGCTTACCTGATTGTTTGAAGTTAGAGCAGCCGAATTATTTTTTATGTTGACATAAGCAAATGCCTAAATTTAAAAAAAAAAGAGAGGCTCAGTCTCAAGGTGCATACAGGTGTGTACATTGTGTCTAATGACTAGCAAAGGAAACCTGTCTGGTTTACAACTTAATAGTAACCGTACAGGAGTGTTGTGCATCACATTTTTTGATTGCAGACATACACGTTACTTATCGGGCAGTCCGTTGCTGCTGATAATGACACTAATGTAGTCCTGCACGTTCCTTTAACAAGTACAAAACTAGCAGCAGCATATTTAATCAACTATCTTATCAACGAGGATAGAATCCTGTGTAATTTCCGCTCTTGCTCCCATCAGTAGCCATGGTGTTCGACTCCGGATGCTCTCAGTTTGCTGTCTTGCAAGCACTAGAAATGATGCTGGATGACTGATTGATTTTTAAAGGACATTGGATAGAAGTGGGGACTTGTCAATATTGCAAACATTACTCCTAGGGTTTTTGTTACAGGAGCTCCTTTTGTAACCTCCCTCAAAACTCTAAAAAGGATCTTACTGCAAAAGTGGTGCCTAATAGTGATATTTTCAATATGAGCAATTAACCAGTTCAGTCTGGAATCTCTAAACTCAGAAAGGAGCCATAGATGCACGTCCATTAGCCAGTGACTGTGAGGTGGATGTAAGATTTAAATAAAAACACCTCTATAGAGGATGAAGAACTAGCAAGCTTATGTAAAGAGAGATGTCAAAGGAAGCTACTCTAGGACTTGCCATATTAAAACAGAACAGTGGTTTTTCAGTTCTGGTATCCTATTTCTGACAGTGCCCAATGCAAAATACTACAAAGGAAGGCATAAAACCAGCATAATGCACCTACCACTAATTTTCCATGGGAGAAATGTCTTCCTGACCCAAGTTTATGCCCTAAAGCACAGGTTTTGATAACCCTTCTAATTTTACCAAACCTAGCGTGCATGCAGATGCTGGTTTTGTCCATATGATACTTCACATTTATTTAGAGCCTCTAAGAATCATAAAGTGCTTTGGAAACCTCATAGAGTTAAGCCTCACAACATCATTATGAAGGAACAATGGTGATTTATGGAAGCACAGGCTAAAGGAAGTAGGTTATTAGCTGATAACAGAGGAGTTTTAGGCATTAATGGAGGAATACTGTAAAGTATCTAAGCAAGCATACAACAAAAGAATAATCATTTAGCGGGACCATTAACCTGTTTTCCTCTGGCAATTTACGTGTGTGAAATCTCATAGTTTTCTCTTTTCTCTGTTTTGGCACACTATATCGGTACCTCTTATGCCTAGAAAAATCAGAAGTAAAACTCCATCTTTTTTTCAACTGTTTAGAGATAAGGAACCAGATTCAGAGCTGGTGGGAGTGGGTGCAGCTCCATTGATTTCAGTGGAGATGCACCTGCTTTCACCGTGTTGGAATTTGGCCCATAAATTTTAGTAGCTAATGAATTTGCAGCAGAAATCATCAATCCATTTTCCTGCCAGAGTTTGCACGAATTGAACCCAGAACATGGTTTATACTGCAGTCCAAGGATTCTAAACATACAAGTATTATTGAACCAGAATCCCTAGCTTTGGCACCACAATAAATGTAGAAACAAGCAGCTAAAAATCTCGGGCACATAATTTGCTGAGAACCATATTTTAAACTAATTGTTGTTTCTTCGTGGCTCTCACTGGGTTTACAGAAAGAACATCTGCTGGGCATCTGTTTTGGCTTTGTTGCATCAGGATGTTTTAATTGTTCTCTAAAGTGAAAGGAAGGACATGAATATTTTATCATACGTTTACCCAGTGTAACTTTTTATAGGGATCTGATGCTTGTTTGACTAAATACCAGGATTAATTACATGCTGTATCTCTGGATTGTGCTGCTTCCCAGATTTTATGGATGTGTCCCAAGAAATGTCTTCTATTACAGATAGTTACTACATATGCTGGGCCTGGAGCGCATGGCTGGCACGTTGGCTCTTTTAGGGAAAAAAAATGTCATATGATTAGGGCCGTCAATGTCCCCTGACTCTGCCACTCCTTTCTGGATGATCTTGGGCATGTTGCTTCTCTCCCTGTTCCTAGTTTTCCTGTACAGTGGGGATAATGATACCTACCTCCTTGGTAAAGCACTTTGAAATCTATGGATGAAAAGTGCTAGATTAGAGTTAGGTATTATTCCTTATTATTGAGCAGTCTGCATAGTGTTGAGTTTAGTCATAGAATTTTGCATTCAAAGGGATCAGTTCTGCCACCTCTACCTATACTGAGTGGTACCCTACTCTGCAACAAATCTCACAGAAACTGATTTTTTAAACCTACCCAGAGCCAATTTCTGGTGCCTGGGTTTGGCACTGACTTGCTGCATGATGCTGAGCAAGTCTCTTCATCTCACTATAGTTTCCCCACGTTTAAAAGGGAGGTCAAGATATTGGCCCACTTTTTGGGGGAAGCACTCTGGGACCTTCAGATGAAAAGCAATGGGTAAGCGCTAAGTGTAATCATTGGAGGAGATCTTTATAGTCGCAAAGGAAGTTAGGCATCCAACTACCCATAGACTTTCAATGGAAATTGCATCTTTACATCCCTTTGGGCCTTTTAATATCTCCCCCATTACTATTATTCAAACTTTAAAACTAGCCCCTGGCTCTAAAATGGGGCCAAACCAAATCCCTCAATCCAACCATCTCTGAACTTTGGAGATGTTTGAATCCAGATCCAAACTTCCTGGCTCTGGCCCAGTTCACACTGTGGCTAGAACAAGATGGATGCTGAAACCTCAGCAGTGCAGTATTCGTTCATTTCAGTATTTGTACCAGTTGGTGCTGATGGCAGCAGTGTCAGGATGGGTGTAAGAGGCCCAGGTTTGAAGCCATTTCTGCCCTCAGGTACAATTCATACTATCAGTTTCAACTGACTGTTTCCCTCTGCACTGTTTATAGCATTCCCTCTTCCCCTCCCTAGAGACCGGGATGTTGATTTTTAGATCATGGGAGAAGGAATTTTATAAAACTAAAGCACCCAGAATTTCACCCAGCTTCTCCTGCTTCTGCTCAAATGTCACACACCGATACTCAGCTGGATTATTGAGATCAAATGGGCCAAACCTGCTGACTGGTACAGCTCCATTGAAGTGGATGGCACCAGTTTACACCAGCAGAGAATATGGCCCATCTTTCAACAACATCAAGGATTCAAAGCAATTTGTCAAAAAATCAGCATGTTTCATGAAGAGTTGGCTCTGATAGATGATCCTTGCTCATCTTGCTCTAATAATCACCCATGCAGCGACTGTTACTTGTTTGCTGAGAGTTAAACTATATTTTAAAGCGCACAGAGGGCTTGTTCCTTACCTATTAAGGCACTATGCCTTGAGGACTCTGATCAATGATGCTGTATGATTCATTATTTATAAGCCTTTTAATTGATAAGAAATCTCTCATCTTAATTACTAGCAGCATTTCCATTTTGGCTCTCAGACCCGTTGCAAACGCTGGAAAGGGAAATACTACTTGGGGTTCTAGCCTGCAATGATGGTATTAATTTAGGCCAGGATCCTGCAAAGACTAGCTCACTTGACTTGGCTCACTGAATAGTCCCTTTGCGTTCAGTGTGTAAAGTTAAGCACTCATGTAAATTGTTGCAGAATCAAGAGCCCCCCAGAAAAGAAATTGTAGGATAAGACTTACGCTTGTTTCATTCTTTGTTTGAATATGATTGATTACGGTTGATACAATGGAGTTTTCCCTAAAGCTCAGGACTGAAGATCAAGAGATGTGAATTATGTTTCCAAGTCACTTCAACCATCTGCCTCGGTTTCTCCATCTGCAGAATGGGCAGTGCAGATTCTTCCCAGGATCACAAAAGGGTGACGGGGAAAGTGAGGCTTAATTAATTTGAGATCCTTGGAGAGGAGGTGCTGTAGAGGTGGGAAGTACTACAATTATTATTATAAAATTATGCAACCTATTTATGCTTTTAATTTTCTTTAAAAAAGAGGAAACACATAATAAAGTTACTGAAGTAGTCATAAAAATAGACTGTAGTGAAATGGTGAGTTGAAATGTATTGGTCAATGGCACTGTTATGACGTTCATATCCAGTTGGGAATTTGTTTGCACTTTTGGACCCGGAATGTACAGTTCAATTTGCTGCTGCAATTTTTATCTTTTCAATCTTTAAAAGTAAACCTTTATCTTTGGATACTGTAAAAGTGCTTGGTGTTACTGACAGAGCTTGGTTTGCAAATGGACATTTGTTTGCCTAACATCTGCTGTACTGTTTTGGAGTAAGGGAAGAATTAGCTTTGAGAGAGAGCTACAAGAACTCTGCTGTTCTCAAGTAGTTTTGACTCCAGTCATGAGCCTCATTCTCAGGTCTGGGGGAGCTGTGCCAAACTGAGTGCAGGACCTGAGTTGGGGGGACAAAGGTGGCTTTATACCAGCTCTGTGACTCTGTTAAAGAGTAATTCAGCTCACAGCGTAAGTTAGAGTGACCCTAAGGTAGCTCTAACTTATACCTGGCTACCAGAGAAGGGGTGGGACATAGAGATGATAGAACCACATCCCCTTGAGCAGGATGTGGTGCAGAGGGAATTTCCATTTGGAATAAGTGCCAGGCTTTTCCAGCGCCTTTGTGCCACAGAGCAGAGCACTGGTGATTGTTGTCTTCGATATCACTGCGTGGGCAGTCTATCAAGGGCTCACTGTTGAATGGCAACGACTGCATGAAGGAAAAAAATATGCCGGCAGGTACTGAGGTGAAAGACAAACTGATAGGGATGTGGCTTCGTTGCCTGCTGTAACAAGCTGGGCAAAATCTCCTGGTTTTACTTTCCAAGGTGTTTGTGGCCAAAGTGACAATGAAATCACATGGGCCAAAATAACAAAAAGAAAAACATGATTTTTCGCTTTCCCTTGAAATTAGCAAAAAAAAATCTGAATTTGACAGTTTCACTTCCTGTGCCAAGCTTTTTGCAGAGCTGTAGGCATCAGCTGTATTCATGGCCTGTTCAGAGCAGACTGGGAATGCAATGGAAGGGATGACTTCTCTAGAGGTGCCTCTGAGAAAGTTACTCGTTACCTTGAAGGAGGTGCCTCCCATCACCTGGAAACTGTAACTATTCTCTTAGGCTCTGCCCTTCTGTGATTGATAGAATTTTCCGTGTCAAAGGAAACCCCATTTTTCCTGGCTGACACCTTGTTACTTGCTTTTCATGTTCGGATTTCAGAGAACTGCTAGGACATAGCTTTGCTCCTCTTTTTAGCGACCTGACAAGGCCCTAGACTCTGTGGTTCAGTGATGTACCATGGCAGATCTGTAACTGCACTTGTATGCCACTTGTAGAGAGACACTGGAAATCTCTCTTTGCCCAGGAACCACATTTGAAATATTAAATGTATGAAAGTACCTGATTCCAAAGGTTTTCTGTTGACTTCAGTGGGCTTTGGATCGGTCCTATGTGATCATTCATCTTATATTCATGACATTTATTCTTTCCTATCACTCACTGTTACGTCTCTGTTAGAACGGTGCCTAACGAATCCACTGAACAGGAATGAAATGAGGCACTTTCAAGTTCTTGTCAGAGCAAGGGAAAACACAGGTAGGAACTCCTTTCCCTTCCTTAAAGGAAGGTCATAATCTGACTGTTTAAGGCATTTCAGGAGTACCTGGCAGGACACATGCTACCCATCCTAAAATGAAAGCGGTTCAGAGCAGCTTCTGCCAAGAATGTATTTTTATTTTTGGCTTTCTCCTTGGCTGTCAGTCTCTTTTTTGTCTTCCTTTGCCAGTAGCTAAAGATCATGGAGAGACTGCAGTGCTGCTGTGAATATTCAGTGCAGCCATTCCCGATTCTGTGGCTACTTTAAATGAATAAAGCAAATCACTTCCTTTCCACCCATCCCTTTAGTGAACAGCTCCTGTGACCGGACAGGCCACATTCACATTCTGCTCAGAGAGGCCCCAACCCAGCTCACTTTGAAGTCAATGGGAGACTTCTTTGTTTTGTTCAGTGGACATTGGATCCTCCCCTGATAGGCTGGATGTGTCGGTCCTTCTGTCTCAGTATTAATTACACAGTTGGCATTATCCCATTCCATAACCAAAATACCAAGCAGTCAGATGCTGAGATGCACCAAACTACTCCCCTCCCCTCAAAAAAAAAAACACACTTTCAGTGTCTCCCTAGCTGTTGTAGTCACCAAAATTAATGAATGTGTCAATTGCTTATACACACAAAAAATGTATGCCACTGTTGTGCGTAGGACAGCTGGCAAATCTGTGACCATGTAGCCCATCGCATGCTGTCCTTCTCAAACCAGTTGGCTTCTGCCTTAGCCTCAGAGACGATCATCAGCACAATACCACCATGTTAGCAATGGTAACAGATTGCAAATGAATTAATGACAAGTACACATGACAATTATAGTTTTACATTTTGTGGGCTGACCCTCCCCCCTACCCCCCCCACGAAACATTTGTATTTTTTGATAGTTAATTCCTTTAGGAGATGCAAACCTTTAAACAGCCTTTTTTCAAGTGTTGCTCTTAACTAGGCACCTGTGCTTCCCTTCCTGGGCTTTCAGCAAAAATAAATCCTTTCTTTCAAGCAGATTTTTGCCTTTGAGAAAGCATCTTACTTATCTGTGCCACTTCCAGTATTAAGTAACTCAGGATCAGGTGACAAGGGAAAGATTCATTTGATTAAGGATGCTAATCTAGATGACAGTCCGAAATAATAACCCAGAAGGCCGACTTCCCAGAGGAGCAGAGAGGATTGCCTTCCTGTGCGCGCACACAGAGCTATTGTTCCAGTCCTTCACTTCGTCCAGGAATTCCCATAATTACAGAGAACATCTTCCTCATTGACAGATTGCAGGAAGCCGTAAGATGGATGCTATGTAGGTATTGTAAAAAGCATCCCTCCTGCCTACCTTCTAAACCAGATTCTTCCCAGACAGAAAATGAAAGGACGTAAAGGAGCAAAACCATCCAAACTGGAACATTCAAACCACAGATGGGTGCTTTAAATCAATACCATGGGAGCCCTTTTAGAAGTATCATCTTGTATTTTTAAAGACAGCTTGAACCTTGGCCATTTGGTTAAGGTTGGATTTGCCAATGAGAGGAATCTTGTCATTTAGCCACCATTTTTAAGGATCACCTTGTGCCTTGAACCTCAAAACAGAGAGAGTGCCCTTATTAAACCTCCAGCCAGCCACAGAGCGATGGACAGCGGAATATTTACATCAAATGGAAAAGATAAGCTAGAAGTGACCCAGTTACACCAACTGTTGGCTTGAGTGCTGTTCTAGAGCAGCGTTATTTGCAAGGGAGCCCTGTAGCCTTCCCCTAGCCAGAGCAAAGGGAGTTTCTCAGACAAGTCACACATTATCTCCAGTGTGATCCTGAGTAAATTAATATCACTGGCCTGTAAGGCGCTTTCCAATCTCCGCACAATTCAACCCAAGAAGGTACGTGATCATTATGCGTCTATTTCACACAAGCCAATACAAAATTCGCAGGCTCAGAACTGGAGGTTTGTTTCTCAGCGTTCCCAAGGGATAAACACAGCACTGGATTCCACCGTGTCTTTTTTTATGTTTCTTCTTTGTTTTCTTAACAGGTGGGTGACAGGCCATTGGAGTTCTTGCTCTGCCACCTGTGAGAAAGGCATCCAGTACCGGGAAGTGACTTGTGTTTATCAGTTGCAGAACGGCACCTATGTTAACACCAGAGACCTCTACTGCCTGGGCAACAAACCCACGCCAATACAAAGCTGTGAAGGCCAGGACTGCCTTTCCATCTGGGAGGCTTCAGAATGGTCAAAGGTAAGAATTTGGTTTGAGGGGGAAACCAGAGCTCTCTCTAAAATCTCTTGGGCTTGATCCTGAGGGTGCCGAGTGCTCTGGCCCTGATCCAGTAAAACACTTAAAGTTAGGTACTGGATAGAGGCCAGAGTGCCCAGCACCTTGCAGGACCATGACCAATCAGTATGATTACAAATGCAGAAGAGCTGTATAGTTCTGAGCAGTGTTTTCCATACCAGTGAATTATTGAGGTAGGTTATAAAAACCCAGCTGTATTATGTGTATCTTTTCAATCTGCACTCAAGGGCACCAAGGAGAAGCATTTCAGTGACCTGTGATGAGGAGTTCAACCAGCACAGCAAGCCTTTTACTCGGATCAAGTGTATTTGAAATTAATATCTGATAAGTGCCCTGTCGAGGAGTTCTATGTTGCAGGATGCCCTGGATCACTCGATCTTTGAGACTTTTCTGATTCTACCTTGTATGATCCTATAAACATGGAAAAACTGGTGCATTTATAAAGAGTTTGTAAATGGTTAATACATTATTAATATATGTTACAAGCATGTTATAGACATGAGTAGTATGTGCTATAGGTGGTAATAAGCCATGGTTACAAGCACCCTACTGACCTGTCGGAGTCTAACAATCTTGTAGAGCAATTACTTAGCCTTGTACTAAAATGTCTATTAATCGTTTATCAGCATAGTATAAACTATTTATAAATGTGCCCTTATTATAAAGCGTGACCAAAAAAATCTAATTAGCACATAAGGAAATCCCATTTCTGTAGTAGAAATATTGACCTCTTGTTTTACACATGAATTTATAGGAATTAGGCTGAGCCATATGTTATGAAGTAGTAAAAACCACCATTGATGCTGCAGCCTTTAAGGAGAATAGACATAGAAAAGAACTGACATGTCCAATAAAATCCCCAACTATCCCTTAGAATTCAGTAGCAAAATAACAAGCTTTGCAACATTAGCAATGAATGAAGAACAGAAACAATATTTTCATAATTAAAATAATCCTAAACAACTCCAGTGCAAGCCCTCCAGGGACCCTGGATGTATACAGGGGTTGCTAGCTTGCCCTGCAGTCCATGCCGCCATAACCTGCGCTGGCTAGATTAAAAGGTAGTGCAGGGAGGCCTGCCTGCTCATACCTTCATTTGCTGTATCGATGTACCCTGAGAGATGCATTTAGGATGTGATTATTTTTGAATTTGGGATATCAAAGAAGAGGTTTGACAATCCTGTATTGATTTCGAATATATCAGACAGTGGCATTGATAGCGTGGCTTCATATTGTGGCAGATCTCTACTCATAGTAGTTGGGGTTCGTGTCCAGATCAGTAGCAGGATATGCTCTAGCCCAGAGGCCACGTTTTCAAATGGGCCTCAATCCAATTTCTGAAATTGCACCTGCAGATTTGTGTGCACCCGTTTTTGAGCATTTAGTCTTCTATCTGTATCCATGTACAATAATTGTGATGTGTGCATGCAGCGTTTGCCTGGCACAGAGCAAACACAGTGTGACATGGCTGTTATGATGGCATTTGTTTATTGCATTAAGTGCTGACTCTGCCCTCTTTAATAAAGTCTGCTATGATTGAAATACCATATAAAGGAAACCTAACAATGGATAGGTTTTCAGGATTGAGAACGGAGGAGAGGTTGCTGGGCTAGTGGCTGCAGTGTGGCCACTCATCATTCACTGGCACAGACATCTACAAGAGATACAGGCTTATATTTTTGTTGAGTCAGTCGTTTGCCAGTATCCTTTAAACTAATCCCTGGCCTGCAAAGGGTGCATGGTAATTTGCTTCGTCATCTAATTCTCTCCAATAAGATCCCAGCCAAGCTGGCCAGGATGTGTTTCTTGGCCATCATTAACACTCCCAACATGACTTCAATGTTGGTGTTGACATAATACCTGCTAGACTCATCTTGATAAAAAGTCCATTTCCCCTTCGGCATTGCACTTGTGGTTTCACAGGCATAACTCCAGAATGGCTGTATTACAGGGCAGGGCCAGCCTATGGACAAGAGGATGCTTTTTATCTCTCCCTGTTTTTTACTGTTTACTTTCTTTTTTAATACAATATCAGATAACTTTGGGTAACTAGGAGTGTTTACACTCCTAGAACTTCAGGATCCCAGCTGCATTGCAGGGACAGAGGGTGTTTTTTAACAGGGACTAAGTGCTATTTAATTGTAGTCAGGAAATCTCCAGTACAAGCAGTAATATTCTAAAGTTCCAGGACAGTATATTATTTTTCCATTTAGCAGGACACTATATACATTCGTTAGTGCTTGAAACTCTTTTTCTTCCAAATCTTTTCATCTTTTTCCCATTCCCAAATGGAGGAAGCAAAGTTCTGGGATTTTGGAATGTTTTATAACCCTTTATACATCATCATTTCAGATTATCCCTTCTTTTTATTTCTGATGGGACGCCTCTTTCTAGGTCTACTGCATTGAAGAAATGCTTGTGTATGATGGTACTCTTGTCACTGTGGCTTCCTGAAACTCTCGCCTATTTCAGATGGGCAAAGCTCTTTAACTGGTTGTGTGTGGTCTTTTGTCACCAATCCATTTCCCAGTTAGAACAGTGTTTGCATCTTGCTTTTGTTAAATGAGTGTAATTTGAGCTACATAAGGGATTCATGAGAGCAAAAGTCAACTAAACAGTTTCATGATAAACGTGTATTTTTAAAGACAGGTTTCAGAGTAGCAGCCGTGTTAGTCTGTATTCGCAAAAAAGAATAGGAGTACTTGTGGCACCTTAGAGACTAACAAATTTATTTGAGCATAGGCTATCATGAGCTACAGCTCACTTCATCGGATGATCTAATGAGGTGAGCTGTAGCTCACGAAAGCTTATGCTCAGATAAATTTGTTAGTCTCTAAGGTGCCACAAGTCCTCCTTTTCTTTTTGTGTATTTTTTAAATTATCTGAAAGTGAGAGATTTATTTTTTCTGTAATACATTTCTCCAAAGTTTTGGGATCTACATTAACCATTGCCAACCAGTTGGTTTTTGAAGTTAGTTCTTTTTCAAGACATGTTTTTGCGATCATATGGTCCATTTTGACTCAGGAAAGACAATTTCACATTGTGTCAGTCTGAGCACATTTTATACCCATAAACCTTTCTTGGCTGGAAATCAATTAACTCCTTAACATTTGAAACTAAGGTTGTGGGGAAAAAACACAATATCACAATGGTGATATTTTATAAACCAATTTTCATGGTTGTTTTTTTTTTTTTTTGCTACAAAGAAAGAAAATTGAATAAAGTGCAAGTTGAGGTCTGGTCTCCAATGAAAAAGTACATTCTCAAGGCTAAATCCAAGACAATCTTCGGTGTGGGGAAAAAAATAAGTTCCCTTTTTAATGCCAAATGCTTGGAATTATTTGGGTAAAGTATTGCTTGACCCATTTTTAATGACCAAACATAGAGAGTAGTTACAAAAGGTGAAAGTTTCTACTGTTCAGGAGTTGGGAAAGAATCTGAAGAAAAATATGCTGATTTGCTTCTACCAAGAGGCACATAATGACATGTGTAATGCTCAGGGATCAGGTAGGCCAAAGTGCCGTCCAGATACGTGGTCAAAATTCACACAAGTGGTCCAATAGCCAGCAGATCCAATTCAGGGAGAAGACACAGAGAGGCAGGTAGTGAGATCTGGCGAGATAGTAAGTCAGGATCTGATGGGACGGCAAGGCAGAGTCAAGCGGGATCCAAACAGCAGCTAGCAGGCAAAGGCTTGTTGCTCAGACAAGGCCAGAAAGGAAGCAGGAAGTTTATATATGGCCACCAGCCAATCAGGTTCAAGATCTTGTAGCCAATCAGGAAGGAGATCCTGGAACCCTGGAAGCTGGCCCGTCCAAGTCTGTGAATTCCCTGGTAATTGAATAAGCTGGTGTGACATGATGACCAAGGCTGCTTCCTGGGAATCCAGTCGGCTAGGGTGTGAGACCAGGGTCCTCACAACGGTTTGTTGATGGAGTTGTCTCTTGGCTTTTGTCTCAATTCTTTATAAAACCTTTTGAGGTTTGGTCAGGTGGTTTGTTAATAAAGTAAAGCTGTGTCAGGCCATCTGGTGTAATCTGGACATTCATCAATTGCAAATGTTTTCTGTAGAATCTTTGTAAAACCCATGTACTAAAAAAATGTTCTTAATGGTCAGAGCAGTTGAGCAGAGCAATGAACTTGTTAATGAAGCGGTTGATATGTCACCACTGCAGACACTCTGATCACAGACTGGAACCTTTTTTTAAAACACCGTTTTGTCACCTATAGGAAAGCAAATGTGGTGTAGATTTGTGAAGGACATAAAGGCTCGTGCAAATGAATGCTTGTTTTTCCAAAATGTTTGTAAATCCACTGAGAGATTTTGATGTGAAAAATACTCCTACTTTAGCTTTCCTCACTTTTAGCAAATTGGATGATTCAGGGGGTTAAAAACAACATGATGAGACCAAGCACACTTGAGCAGTTCATCCTGTCACCTTCTGAAATCTTACACCACAGTCAGGAACACTGCTTGACAGTTCAGGAAATTCTGCACCAAATGGAGCAATCCGTTGCTTGTGGGTACAGCCTAGAGAAATACAGCTTGAGATCTCAGGGAAGTTGATAAGAGCTTTAAGGAGTCTGGCATGGCAGCTTACAGAGTTCTCTCTGTAGCCTGAAGGAATTCGTCCCAATAGCTCGTGGAATCCTATGATCGTGTTCATTATAAAGATATAACTTCCACAAGGAGGTCACACAATGAGCAGCACACAGTAAATTAAGTGGACAGCTTCCCAGATTTTAAAGAAGTCACTTTGTAGTTGCTGTGAAGTATTTAAAGGCATGTCTGTTAGCTTGCCAGCTCATAAACACTTGTCATTCATGTCCTTAACAAGGCCAGCAGGTCAAAACTGCCTGGATTGTATTTTTAAGACAGACGGGCATGCTGAGATTTGTCCATTTGATGTAACATATCAAGCTGATGCTTGTTTCCAGCATAGACCCCCTGAATGGAGAAGCATCTTGGAATATACTCAAAAGACCTCACAGGGTATTTCATATCTCCTCTATTTATTCAGTGTCAAGTCAACTCTCTTTTCCTCACTGATCCCTGAGGGGGAGAACTTGACGCTCAAGAGAGGGTTAGTTATCATCTCAGTTGGTATGTATATCATTTTTCCACCCACCTGTCCCCAGCGGGCTTTCCATGAAAACTGGCTTGTAACCACTGCACTGGCAGAAAAGTGGGGTGTAGGAAGAACATATGTGCTGCTGTACATTGGTGCAATTTAGATGGGTTTGACAATGCCACTAGTTCCAATATCCCTTTGTTGCAAAAGTGATGATTTAAAGCAGTGTTTCTCAGTCTTGGGATTATGACACCATCCAGGGTGGGCCCCGGAGGGGGCTGTGAGGTCCCAGCAAACTCTCTGACAAATCAAAACAAAAATTCCAACATTCTTTCAACTTGGGTAGCAAAATGATGCTCAAATATCCCTATGTCCATAGCAGCCCTGGCAGAATCCACTTCCACAGAACTCAAGAACTTGAAATGGACCTTTGGTGCCCACTCACATGCATGTGGATTACATTGGCCTGGTACTTGTAATCCTGTCTCCTCTAGTGGCTGCTCCCAGCAACTATAACTGTCTGCTGCTTTCTCAGAGCTAAAGAATATACCCCTTATCACCAGTGGGAGAGGCCTGTGCTCTTATTGCCGAAGAGCCCGTCTTTGAGCCCTGCTGATGACGCAGGTGTGTGTGTGTGTGTCTAGCCATCGTTTGCTGGATGTAGTTTTGAAGTGATCGCAAAGTGTGGGGTCGAGGAGGGTGAATGGAAATACATTGGCATAATATCACCCTTGGGTTATGTGTACTGTATGATTGCATGCATTGCCATAACCTATGATGGAAAGCATTATTAAACAAATAGAAAAGAATGTGCATGTGTTTGTCATTTGCTCTCAACATAATTATGAGAAAGAACACTGTGCAGAATCAAAGATACAATGCTGGGTACGCATTATCTGCATTGCAGAAGACCTTGCTGCAGGATTTCGTGAGCTGGTATACCACAAGACCTTGCAAATTCCACTGTGCATCCAAGGGATGGAGTTGGTGCCACTGTGATATTTAGAATGCTTCATTGCATAGTTATGCAAAATCAAAGGATGCAGAAGCTTCCCTGTTGTGTACTCTGGTGTATTTGTCCTTTTTCGGTATTGATAGTAATCCCTTAAATAAAGGGGTTAAAATTTCCACACGTCCAATACTGACTCCTGTTTAGAACTGGTTGAAATTTTTCAAATAAAAGGTTTTTTTGGTTGCAAAATTGCTGTTTTTCGGAAACGTTTTTCCACAAAATATTGTCAGATTTCTTGCCTTTTTTTAAAATATTTACTGAAAAAAAAAATTAAAAGTATCATTACATTTTTTTATTTTGTTTCCCATGGTTTTGGTAAATAAAAAATATTGGTGGTGTCTTAGATACTGTAATAATTTGGTAGGGGGGAAATTATTAAAATGGCTCAAAGAATTGAAAAAAATGAGCCCTTCAAAATGACAAAACAGCTTTGAATATTTAAAATTTTTCATGAAACTTATTTTTCATTTGTCCCTCGACTCTGCTTCTGCAGCTGTGATGACAACCAGCCAAGATGGTAATTATTTGTAGTATCATAGTGAGTAGGAGCGCTGGTCATGGATCGGGATGCTAGGTGATGTTGTGCAGAGGTTGAAAGTAATGCCTCTTGTTTTTCAGTGCTCAGCAGATTGCGGCAGGGGAATCCAGAAGAGAACAGTAATGTGCACGAATTCTCAAGGGAAATGCGATGCAGCCACCAGGCCAAGGGATGAGGAAGAGTGCGAGGATCACACAGGCTGTTATGAGTGGAAAACGGGGGATTGGTCTAAGGTAACGGTGAACTCCGAGCAGTGTTTGCTCTCTAATTGCCTAAATTATCAGGTCAGGAATCCACCTTTTAAACAACCCTTCAGTGTGGATTTACGCAGCACACAGTGCCAGTACGGGAAGTTTGAGTCCCACGTTTCAAAGTTGTCGGGTTTTAATTATTCTGTTTAATAGGAAATAGACTTATTGTCGTGGGTTTTTTTATTTGATTTCCATGAAAGTAGCTTGGGGATTTAAACATGCCATCACAGCATCGACAGCCCAGGCGTTGCAGCTTTGGGCTGCTGCACGAGACACAGACATCTGTTTCCATTTTCTAAGCGGAGCAAACGGCAAAGGAAGCAGCAGAAGTTTGATTTTTTTTTTTTTTTTTTTTAAGAAATATATCTTTCAGTGCTAACAGTTGCAGGTATTGTTAGAAATGCGGCCGGTGAGGAGTAATGGGATCCTGAATGGCAGCTCATGTGGCCCATTCTGAGGAGCAGAGGGGTGCTGTAACTGCTATCTGACCTCCAACCCCCAAAGGTTTTCTCTTGCTGTGTGCCATAACTCCTGTATGACCTCCAACCCCCAGAGGTTGTCTATGCTATGGCTATGTGCCCCACACACACGTTCTCTGCCATGATGTTGGGATGTATTGTGGGTGGCAGACCTCCCTCGAAGTCCCTTACGAGGCTAAGGAGAGAATGAAGGAGCTGAGCAGTCCACAGATACACGAGGCTGCCTCACAGTTCTACCTCAGAGCTCTCAGTAGAGGTGGCATCCCCTGGCAACAACCACCCCCTTCAAGGTTATCAGTGGGAACGGGACATAGTCCGAAGCCCCCGGCTATCTCCAGGATCAGTCTACCCCCCTTTAGCACCCTCCTGCGCTCTCCTTGCCAGGAGAAGGAGAAACCTCAGGGCTCCAGAGGGCAAAGTGAATGGCAGAATCCACTAAGAGATATTTGGTGGGGGAACTCGTTTGCTTGGGACTCTCCTGCACTGGCCTGCGCACAAGAGGGTCAGGCAGGCTTTCGGCTTGGCTGTAGAGAGAGCCTGCTAGGGGAAATGAAACAAAACGCTACCTAAAAGAAGGCAGGTTGGCCTAGTTAATGTGGGCTTCAAGTACTTGGCTGACAGAACCAAGGGTTTGGGAGAACTGGTGTTAAACAGCACATTGGAAAGGACCTGCTCAGCAAATCCTTCCCAAGACAGACAAGGGGTCTCAAAGCACCGAATGCCAAATTCTGTTCCTCTGACTCATACGAGTAGCCCCTGATGGCAAGCAGAACCTGAAACTTACTGTTTCATCACAGTAAAGATGGATCCAAAGCTGTGCAGCTGTATCTCCCTTAGCCACCAGCACCTCATAGCCTGATTGCCACCACAAGAAATACACTGCACAGTCTTATCCATGACTCACTTCGACCCTCTGAAGTGAAAATTAGTCATTTACTTAAAAATAGAGCTAGATTCAGAATTCCCATTCTCAGGGCCACACTCCACACCAACTCACGCCATTGTGAATTTAGAGCCCCTAGAGTGTTGTCAGTGGACTTGATCCTCATATACTCTGATGTAAGTCAGAGCAGAATTGGTTCCTGAGTTTTCACTCAATCCTTAGCCACACATGCAGTTTTGTCTGAGCAAGGACCTCAGCAATTGGCCACGCTGTTCATAAAATCTCTTTACGTTGCTAACTTCATGTTTGCTTGGGGGACTGAAATTTCCCAGGAATATTATATTCCAGTCCTGTTTTATCTTATCTTTGTAAGTGTACCATTCTTTAAACACAAAGCTTGCTTTGTGTTCAGGAATGTACTGCATGTGCAGAAACCACTGGGATACAGTAGTTTCATTTTCCTTTCCAAAAAAGCAAGTTTAATTCTTATTGTTATTGATCAAACTCCAGGGAAACAGAGGCCATCACAGGCAAATGGGCTTACCTGCCGTAGCATTTTTTGGATGGCGATCAGTAATAAAAATATTTGTAAATAAATCCCCTCAGGAGGCAATTGTATGTGAATCTAATGGTGTTAATGCTGGAGAACGCATTAAGAACCTGCAATATGCAATACGTCTGTTTACACCGAAACAAGAATCTGCATCACAGACTGTTTAGAGTATTGAAAGTCATTTTATTCATAACCTGGCATGCAGAATCCAGGAGAACTAGCCAAAATAAACTGTCCCCCATATTAACAGGTGAAATAACACACATTTTTTAAGAATCTTAAAACATTTCAGAGTAGGAATTGACTAGGATTCTTTTTATAGCGGGAAATATGAAATTGTTGTGAATTCACCAATTACATAGATTCAACCATCCAGAGGTTTTAAACCCAGTAGGAGAACCACTAACGCCATCATACATCCTAACCATCCTGCTGGTATTGACCAGCATAGCATGGTGGGTGAACATGTCATTGTTTGGAGACAAAAAGTATGGGAGCGGTAGAGTGTAGCGAGCTCCATGAAATCAAACTAAAATCCCCTGGTAAAACACTGTTGCTACATAAATTGCTGTGGAAGCTTTTAGTGTTAATACAAATTAGCCTCAGAGCATGCAACAACTTTGTAAAATGATTTCATTGGGCATTTTCAGTCTATTGCTGGGAGTATTTTTGTGGGGGGAGGGGTTAATGATCACTACTTATTTTCTCAGTTTAAAAAAAGTTTTGATTCTTTACATGCAAACAACTTACATGGCAGCCCCACGAATACTCTGCCCTCCAGTCCATCACTCATCCAAACAGTGACGATTAGGGTTTTAGAATCCACCATGAGGAACATAGGAAGAGACAAAATCTCATAAAAAAAAATAAAGTCCAGACAGACCTTATAAATAGGATAGATGCATGTGTGGTAATGGGCAAACTGTTTTTATTATTTACAGAGCAGCCTCCCTAGAGTACATAGAGCGTATAAACGAAAAGACAGATCACTGCTGTAGGGAGCTTACAGTCACATTCAGACATGACAGGGCACAGGATGAAAAAAAGAACAGGAGTACTTGTGGCACCTTAGAGACTAACAAATTTATTTGAGCATAAGCTTTTGTGGGCTAAAACCTACTTCATCGGATGCATGCAGTGGAAAATACAGTAGGAAGATAGATATATATACACACAGAGAACATGAAAAAATGGGTGTTGCCATACCAACTGTAACGAGAGTGATCGATCAAGGTGGACTATTATCAGCAGGAGAGAAAAACCTTTTGTAGTGATAATCAGGATGGCCCATTTCCAACAGTTGACAAGAAGGCGTGAGTAACAATAGGGGGGGAAATAAGCCTACGAAAGCTTATGCTCAAATAAATTTGTTAGTCTCTAAGGTGCCACAAGTCCTCCTCATTCTTTTTGCTGATACAGACTAACCGGCTACCACTCTGAAACCTGCCACAGGATGACAGTAAACAATGCCTGAGTGAGGCACATGGGATGAACAAGGGTTACCACAGCGAAAGATGAGACATGTTTGTTATGTACCCATCTCATTAGTTCCTGGTGCGCTCAGATACTACGGGGATGGACAGCAATATAAAACCTTAAGTTACATGGTTAGTAGTGTTTTATACATTACCTGTGTGTACACTCACACGTTCATATATATGTTTATATAGGGGCTTGATCCACCTTGTGCAGAACAGGAATTTGGGGGGGTAGGGGTGGGCACATGGGTCGTGACTGTGCAACTACCTAGATCTTCCAGCCCAAGCTTCGCATACTGTGTTCTGCAGCCTCGACAGCCCTTAGAGGGAGGATTCTGTAGCCGTGCCCCAAGTGGTGCCAATGTCTACTGTGGAATGCCGTTTGCTCTGGCTTACGGCCGGGAGGAGAATTTTGGCCCTAATTGTTGTTATATTTGCAACGTATTTGGGGGATACTATTTACAGTTGCCGCTAAAGTTTATTCCGAGTGTCCTATGCAGATATACATGTGACAGTTTTAGTTCACTCTGCAGTTCTTTACTGTTTACAGAGTATCCAGCCCCTGAGCATAATATAATTATTAGTTTTATTTGTTTAGCACTAATGATGTACTCAGTACTATACAAAACGTAAATGAAGACAATCCATGTCCCACACATCCTATCATCTAAAGGGTGGAGATACTAGACATAACATACTAGAGGAAAGTATCAGCTTACAATTTTAAATCTTTCTTTCTTTCTCTCTAACCTGATGTCTTCAGAGTCACAATTCACTGTATATTTTTCCTATATGATATAAAGGTGACCAAATGAATAGGAACCCACTCAGCCATCTCCCATTCACACCATTTATCCACATGGAAATGCATCTATCCATATCAGCAGTTTCTGGAAGTGTTGCTCACCCAGTTAAACACACATCTCATTCACTCACCATCATTTGGATGCAGTTCTATATTGTCTGAAAACTGGCCTGTTAAACGTTTTATCATTGGATAGTAAATTACATTTTTGTTGTTGTTTATTGTGGTGTTTAAAAGAAAGGATCAAAGTTTCTCATTTTCCCAGCACTTCACACTGAAGCATAGATTTTAAAAATATGTTTCTAACCTGCTAGTTATTCCAGGGGTACTGCTTTTTAGCAGCATGGACACTGATGAACTATGATGGCTTAAATATATTGTGAACTAACTTCAGCTAGGGCTCCCGATAACCTGGTATATTACTGCACTCCTTTAAAAGATGCAGGCAGTTAATATGCAGAATGTATTGTTACATAAAGTTTAATAGTGTACATGATTTATCCTGTTTGCATATGTTAGGATGCACTTGAGGGGGTGAACTGAAGGACTTTGTCCTTGACCTAGCAACCAGGATCAATCATGCGTCATGTAGTGAAAATGTACATCCTGAACGATGCAGTGATGTTTTTCTGACTTGGCTCAGGAGCATGTTGGGTGGACCACGGTGCTGACAAACATCAAGTGTTGCCTGAAGCTGAACAGTGCTAGGGGGTTGCTTTTCAGCTCCCCAAGCTTCCCCAAAATTTATCCCTCTCCTCCACTCCCCTCCTAGTCTGGTAATGAAAAAGCAGTGAGATCACTCAGGTACAAATCAGCAAGTGTGGCTTTTCCTCATGCTCCATTTCCCCAGTTGGCTGTTGGACTCTTTCAGGGTATAACTGGAACTAGCAATATTTAAATATTAAATGATTCACTATTCTTCTGGATTTTTTTTTTTAATTTCTGACTTAGTTTATTTGTTTCACTGGTTTATTCATCTTGACATTTGCTGTTTCTGCCTTGTGAATAGTGTCTTAGTTTTGGGGTCAGCAGCACAATTGGAGTGATTCTGGTTTCCCAGTTCCACTATTTAGTTATATTATTTCAAGAGGATTATATCCAGGAAGCAGAATTAGGGGGGCAAAAAAATTGTTAGTGCTGACATTCTCAAGGGCCCATTTTGGTAGGTGGAACGTTAGACATGCAGTTTATTTTCCCCAGGCAACAAGCTAGCAATCATATCATATTATATATATTTCATAGTCTCATGAAAAAAGTCTTTTAAAGGAGGAAAATTGCAGTTGCTGGATCATATTCTGATCTCATTTACACTTACGTACATCCAGGGTAATTGACTATAATGATTCCCTACAATCCATGGGTCAAAACCCAAGGACCTCACTCAACATAGTGGGTCAGATATTGATCTCAGTTACAACAGTGTAAATCCAGATTAATTTAGTCAGATGAGTTACTCCAGATTTACATCAGTGTAACTGAGATCAGAATCTGACCTACTGTGTTGAGCAAGACCCTTTGGTTTTGTGCAGTAAGGACCAGGTTCTCGGGACAAATATAAATGTCTGAGCTGAGACTGTATTGTGTGGGGAAGGGAGATTTGGGGAAGAATCATTCTTTTACCCATTTCTATTTCAAACACTTGGCTGGCATGCATCTCAGAGGGTACATGGGAACTCAGAACCCCTTACTGACTGGAACAAATTGCGAAGCCCTAGTAGGAAACGCCTTGGCAAAATGTGATTAAAAATATTCTTGCTGTCAAATAATGTCATGAATGATAAAGCACATTTGAAAAATTACCTATAGCCACCCATCATCCCTGGCAATCAACAGTTGCCAATTTCTTTCCAGTCCTTTTCTCAGCCTATGTAAGGCTGCCTGCCGGTACTCATCACAGGTGAATGTTTAAAATTGCTGCAGGGAGTCTGTTTTCCTCTTAGAATAGCATTGTGTTTATGCCAAATATTGAAATGTTTCAAACTGAGGATCAGGGGTTATTAGTCATGATTGTGGTAACAAGGACTTTCTAATTGCAAATGCATCATTTTGGCAGTTACTTGCAGTAAATTGTATTGTCTAAAAGAAATAAGAACACTGTGCAGTGCACTGAGACATTTTTCTTCAGTGAGTACTGTACAATCAAGCCTTTCTTCCTAATTCTAGGGAAAGACCTGTTTTCTGAGTTACTAGTGTTTGGGAGCATCAGAAAATCCTTCTGTACTCCTTGCCCTTGATGATTAACTCACATTACATGATAAAAAGAGCAAATCAATGACAGCTATAGTTTAGGAGGTGTATTCAAAGCTGTTGTGACTAGAGAAGCACGCTGTCCTTTTTTATAGCATTCATTACGTAGTCACAGCTTGACCTGCCATCTGTTTATAATAAACCACAGACAACTTGTTGATTGTGACTTTTATCAAGAATTAAGTTCATCTTCTTATGCCTTGGGGAAAATAACTTTTCTTCTTCAATTCACTTTTCTGGATAAAAAATTATAAGGGATGGACAGTAATTTAGATCCGAAGCCAAGCATCGCAGCTGGCAGCCGATTTCTGCACATACAACTAATGTCCCTGCAAAAGTGGGTGCATGCCCATTTTTGTATGGGCACACAAATTATGGTAGTGATTGCACACCAGTTTGCATGCACAAATTGCAGTTTGCACATGCAAAATTGTTGCACAGAAGCGGATGTTGGAAATTTGGCCAGAGGAGCGTCTGCTGCTAGTTGGCTGCCCTAAGAAGCATGCAGAATATAGAAATTGAAATGACATGGATGAGATGTGCTCTGTGTAGGACCCAGCTGTGGGGAGGGAATGTGGTTCTTAGCCAACTTTCCACTTCCCCAGTCCTGGGGCTGACCAGGGGCCAGATCAGCCTCCAGTGTAACTTCGCAAAGCGTAGTTACCAACCCCAAGGCCTACTCTAAGTTATGTTGATAGTAATAGTTCCCTACAGATTGCTCTACTGGCCAGCAATCCAGAAGCTCAAGTCACAACCCTTATGTCATCCGCTCACCCCCAATACCTCTCTGTGCCAGAGGGCTGGGAGCAGATCGCACGAACCTGGATGTATCAGCTTTACACCAGCCAAGGATTCCTTGACAGGAGGGGGATCCCCCCCTGCAGAATAAGTATACAAAAGGAAGGATGCAATGCTGGCTCCATAGAGTTAAGGACTGGAAAGGAACCATTTTACATGGTGGTGCGTTAAACCGGTCACTATTTATTCAACTTCCTTTGGGGGCGGGTTTGGCGTAAAAGAGACATGGCTCTTAGCCAGCCATAGCTTTTGTTTTACAAAGCAGAAACCATCCCTGGCTTTGCCCGTCTGCTCTTATAGTGAAGTGGATTTTGTTTACAACATTGAATTCCCAGTGGCTTCGTTGCATTGAGGCTTTTGGCATGAAACCAGAGTTTTGCACTCAAGGATTGCTGTTTAGACGTGTTTCAGAGTAGCAGCCGTGTTAGTCTGTATCCACAAAAAGAAAAGGAGGACTTGTGGCACCTTAGAGACTAACAAATTTATTTGAGCATAAGCTTTCGTGAGCTACAGCTCACTTCATCGGATGCATTTAGTGGAAAATACAATGGGGAGATTTATATACACAGAGAACATGAAACAATGCATGTTACCATACACACTGTAACGAGAGTCATCAGGTAAGGTGAGCTATTACCAGCAGGAGAGCGGCGAGGGGGGGCTTTTGTAGTGATAATCAAGGTGGGCCATTTCCAGCACTTGACAAGAACGTCTGAGGAACAGCGGAGGGTGGTGGGGGGAATAAACATGGGGAAATAGTTTTACTTTGTGTAATGACCCATCCACTCCCAGTCTTTATTCAAGCCTAAGTAATTGTATCCAGTTTGCAAATTAATTCCAATTCAGCAGTCTCTCGTTGGAGTCTGTTTTTGAAGTTTTTTTGTTGAAGAATTGCCACTTTTAGATCTGTAGGTGGTGATGATCCAGGACTGTTGGTGATTTTTCTTTCTTCTTCGCTCTCAGTGGAGTTGATATTGGAATTTCTTTCTACTCACCGTGCCCTGAGTTTGCTGTGTAGCCTTTTCTGGTGTTTTACCGTGTTAAGCTAACGTGAAATCCTGCATCTTGGCAGGGGGTTAGACTAGGTGACCCTTGCAGTCTCTTCTAACCCTATATTCTATGAAATAAGCCACTCTTAGCCCAAAATAAGGGCATCTACACAGAGATTGCACCAGTTTAAAAACACATCTGTAGTTAAACTGGTGCCAGTTCCTAAGTAGACAAGGCCTTTCTCTACAAATAGCTCAATGTGGTCCCAGCAAGGAGTAACCAAACTTCTTCAAGGATTTCCTTTCAAGTCTGAGTCTTGACTGATTGGCCCACCCACTCTCCACACATCCATGCTCCTGCTGCCACTGCACAACTGTCTTCCCAAAACTGTTTTGTAGCCAGCCCCAGGGAGGTGCTAACCTGCTTGCTCTTCAGGGGACACACATGAATGAAGGTGGATGCTCCCTGAAATGCTTGTTTCATTCAAGGCTTTGCTTTTAACTAATTGCTAAACCTTGGATGTGTACTTCAAGAGCTGCTTTTGTGTGGCGGTTCCCACAACCTTCCATGAATGTACTTGCTTCATCAGCTGAAGTGCTGGCTGATTCCTGAGCTGAGAGCTTTTTGTCAGGTAATTCTGGAGCTTGCTTCTCTTTCATCGGGTTGTCAATGTCAGTGAGATATTTACACCTTAGAAAAACATCCTTCAGAAATGCATAATGTACCATACAGTTACTGCAATCGGATAATGGTCTGAGCCAAAGTAATGTCAAATGTGACCATCCTGCTAACAAGTAGAACTGATTGCATTGTTGTAGAAAAATTACTGTATTTAAAGGTAGCTTAGCATCTTTATTAGTCCAAGCAATTTTGGTTTTAAAGACAAAATTGTAAGGCCTGTTCTTCCTTCAACATTATCCCAGTGGCATTCCAGCAGGGACCAGACCTCCTGGTTTGGTAATACCAGTCTTGGGAGAGCAATAGTTCTTGGAGATAAGAAATAGGTGATATTGAAAGATAAAGACTTTTGATACTTGTGCTGTAAAGGTGCGGCTCAAAGTTCCTTTGTGGCCTTGGACCTCTTTGTGCCTCAGTTTCCTCCCCAGCAGGAGCAGTAACACTTGCCTACCTTACAGAGGGATTGTGAGGTTCTCGGATATTATGATGATGAGCACCAGATGAGAAATAATTAATGAATGCATAAATGTATTCTACAGTATAAAAGCTTGAGACTTTGCACCTGGGACAACTGAACATTGAGAAATTGTACAGCAAAACTTAGACATGCAAAACTGAGCCTGGCGTTTTAGTGATGGCATTGGAGCTCCTTTGAAAATGCAGCCCTAATGAAGTGATCAAGCAAGTCTGAATGCATAAAAAACACCTGATCCACAACCCTGATTTTCTTGGGTGAAATCCTGGCCCCACTGTAGGCAACGGAATTTTACCACTGACTTCCAGTGGGGCCAGGATTTCACCCCTTGTCTTTACAAAGAAAATAGAAGGACAGGGGACAATAGATATGTAGTATGAGCTAGTACACAGGGCCCTGGTCTGGGAGTTAGGAGACCTGAATTCTATTCTTGACTGTGCCACTGACCTACTGCGTGACCTGGGGCAAGCCATTTCACTTCCCTCTGCCTCTTGATTCCCTTCTCACTTTTCCCAGACTGTAAACCCTTTGTTGCAGAGACTGTCTCTTTTGCACAATGCATAGTACAGGGGGACCCTGATCAACAGTCAGGTTGCTGAGTCTCTAGCTTCTCATGCTGGCCAGTATTGTCTCATAGTTTTCTTGTACTCCCCTGTCAGTTTCAGACTAGCAGCCGTGTTAGTCTGTATTCGCAAAAAGAAAAGGAGGACTTGTGGCACCTTAGAGACTAACAAATTTATTTGAGCATAAGCTTTCATGAGCTACAGCTCACTTCATTGGATGTGTGTCTGTATCCATCTGTTGTCTCTTGTCTTATCGTTAGATTGTAAGCATCTTAGGGAAGGAACTGTCTTTTTGCTTTTTTTTTTTTTGTACAGTTCCTAGCACAGTGAGGTCTGGGTCCATGACTGGGACTCCTAGGCACTATAGTAATACAAATAATAATAATAATAATGGATGCTACTGAAATACAAATTATCATCATCACTGGTAAAACAGTAAGTAGGATTGTTGTCAGTGTCAAGGCTATAGTCATTAGTATTCCATTTGAAGTGGAGCAGATCCTAATGTGTTCTTGTCTAGTGGGATTCTCAGAGGTTGGCTATGATTTCCAACAATAGAACATTGGGTTAATTGCTGAGAATAATTGTTCTAATTAAAAGGGCTACTTCATTAAGTGCATTTTTCTTATAGAGAATTAATGACTTGCAGAATGGAGTAGAGTAGGCTTATAAAAGCTGGGAGGGGTTGCTAGCTCTTTCGAGGACAGTATTAGAATTCAAGTCAACCCTGACAAATTGGAGAATTGATACGAAACCAGCAAGATGAAATTAATAAAGACACGTGCGAAGTACTGCACTTCGGAAGGAAAAATCGAATGCACAAATACAAAATGCGGAATAACTGGGTAGGCAGCAGTACTGCTGAAAACCATCTGGAGGTTAGAGTGGATCACAAATGGAATATGAGCCAGCAATTAACAGGAGAGTCGTATGTAAGATACGGGAGGTAATTGTCCCAGTCTACTTGGCACTGATGTGGCCTCCGCGGGAATACTCTGCCCAGTTCTGGGCACCATGCATTAGGAAAGATATGGACAAATTGGAGAGAGTCCAGAAGAGAACTACCATAAAGCTAAAAGGTTTAGAAAACCTGACCTATGAGGAAAGGTTAAAACAATTGGTCACGTGTAGTCATGAGAAAAGAAGACTGAGGGGACCAGATAACAGTCTTCAAGTACGTTAAGGGCCGTTCTAAAGCAGATGGTGATCAGTTGTTTTCCATGTTCACTGAAAGTCGGACAAGAAGCAATGGGCTTAATCTGCAGCAAGGGAGAATTAGGTTAGACAGTAGGAAAAGCTTTCTGACTACATAAGGATAGTTAAGCTCTGGAATAGGCTTCCAAAGGAGCTTCTGAAATCCCCATCAGTGGAGGTCTTTAAAAACAAACACCTGTGAGGGAAAGTCTACGTATATATTTGGTCCTGCCTCAGTGCAGGGAGCTGAACTAGACCTCTTGAGGTCCCTTCCAGCCATACACTTCTGTGATTCTTTAAAGCCTCCACCAGAGTCCATGGATTTCGTAGGGAATTTCGTCACAACTATTTTAGCTTTAAAAACAAAAATAATATGTTGGGGGATAAAAAAAAAAAGGTGTAAGAGGCAGAGCTTGTTAATCATTGACATTCTGTTCTAATTCTTGAGTTCCCCTGACATTCTGGTAAAGAATTCAGGATTATTTTTCCAATAAGAGGTACGTGCAGCAAGTAATTCACCATTTATCACTCATGGTGCCCAGCCTGAGGGTAATTATGCAGATTGAAACCCCATGATAATCAGTGTATCTTTGTGCTAGTCAGACAGATGTTACACGTACAGATATCTCCTGTAGAAACATCTGTTGGCGGCTCCCTATAATTTTGCATTCTTTCTAACAGCCTTTCAGGATTTATGATGTCCAAAGAGAAATTAAGGAAACAATTTTCCAGAGCACCTTGACGACCAGTTAGCATCAAAGCGTCCGGTCATTGGTCTCACTGTGTTTACAAGGAGGGCAGTGCAAGGGTTGACCAGCGCTTTTTCAGTGTTGTCGAAGCTGAGCCGCTCTCCATCCAGTGGTGTCTCGGAGCGGGGGGAATATCTGTGGTACATGGAGGGCGAAGATAAACAGTATCTTGCTAAATTTAAACACACCCAGCAGAATCTTCAGCTTAAATTCTCAGTTGTTTGTAAATTGCAGTTAAGCACCATTAATTAATAGATAAATAACTAAAGAGAGTGTTCAGACTAGCCCAAGCTCCCAAGAAATTCTTTAAAAATGAGGGCCATATTCTTAGCTGGTGTAAATCGGCATAGCTCCATTAAAGTCCTACAGATAGGGAAACTCGTGGAGCAATGCCTGTTTATATCAGCTGGGGGCCTGGCCTGAATGCAAACACATCTCTGTAAGGAGAGCTAAGCATGCTGGAATATGGAACCATATAGGCTAGTCGGCCCATGTACATTTCACAGTGGGGCTTCTATTACTCAGCACAAAGTTTGCAGCCATTTCTTGTAGGGTCTTGTTGTGAGGGATTAGGGGTCTCAAACCCAGGCCCCTGGGTCCTCAGGCAGTGCCCAGACCACAGCCACCACCTCACAGTGCTCCAGAACCAGCAAGGGAGGGATTTAGCAGAACTCTGGCCCACCACAGGCTCCACTCACAAAGCTCTTGATTGGAACAGACACCCAGCCCCACTGATTGACCTAGATGCAGTACTTAAGCCAGAAGGCAAAGGAACTTGTCTGAGCACCTGAGTGAACTGATGTACTGCTGGTACTGGACCCTGACTCTGGCTTGACCTTTGGCCCTGCTATCTGACTGTGACTTATGCTTGACCCCCAGCACTGGTTCTTGGTTCCTGATTCCACCTTGACCCTTGGCCTGACTCTCTGACTCTGACTCCAGTCCTGACCCTCGGTGTGACTCCTGATACTGATTCCAGCTCACTCTTTGACTCAACTCTTGACTCTGATTCTTGGTGCTATCCTGACCCTGTCCTTGGTTCCTGGCTTCCAACCCTGGCTTTAATAACTAGGCCTGCTTGCCCACATCCTGGTCTCTACATCTCTCCTTAAAACTTACAGGTAGATCAAATTAAACCAATCACATTTCTGTGTTGCTGTGTGCCATAGTGCATGCACAGCATTTTGCGGCACTGTTACTTCTCCAGAATAACCATGGATTTAAACCTGGCCTCTTTCAGCCTCTGAACTCTGCAGATAATGGGGCTCTTCAGAATGGGGAAGTCTAGTTTAATTATGCATTGAGACCTTCTGGAAGCGCTGGTCCTGTCTTGTTCTTTAGGTCATCCAGGCTTCAGTTTGAAAGCACAGCTCTAGGCAGTTGGAAAAAATTGTGCCTCTCTTAAAGTTATGAGGTACTGTTGCATCTGCCATGAGCATTTTCTGTTATAATTTATTGTTTGTTCCAACTCAGTTTACTGAGTCAGAGGAGCAGACATTTTTTCTTGATTAAATTAAACAAATCTGTCACTTGACAAAAGTCTTCAAATGAAAGATTGCTGCTAACAAGACCAGATAGGTTTTCTGGTTTTTTTTTTTCCCCTATGAAATATTGAGAAATCGCTTACAAGATGCTTTGGGCAATTAGATCTTATCTGTAGAAAGACAGACGTTTCATTCTTCAGTGCATAGTTAATTATACAGCCGTGGAAGTTGCCCTGAAGTTTATGAACGTGCTCGCTGCTGAATTGCTGTGAAGCTGAAGAGTTTAAATTAGCAATGTTCATTATAAGCCTGACACTAGGGACTGAAGCAACAACTCTCATCACCTTGCTCTCATCACCTCACCCTCAACACCCCACATTGAGGCCTGTTGAAATCCAGGGAGCACAGAGCCTACAAGGCCTTTGTCAATCAGCACAAATTCCCTTCCAGGAACTTGCCTCATTTTCCTTCTGACTTTTACACATGCAGGAAATAAGAACAGCTGGGGGAAAAAATACTTCCACCCTTTCTTAAAATCCTGAAGAGTTTGAACTCTGGAGTCAAGATATAAGATGTTAGAGACACCACCATGTTATACCTTGGCTCCAGTAATTTTAGCAGAATTGGGAAGAAGCAGACAGTCAAATACCTCCTCTCAGTCACTCATCAGACTGCTTGAGCTGGAAAAACATGGCTGAAGAAAAATATCAGGTAACCTACTGATCAACCTCCTCAGGTTACTAGAGACCCCCCTACCAGATTACTCTTTTGTTAGGTAACCTCTCCCCTGATAAACCAGTTTTTCTGCTTGGGAGGCTGTCTATTGAGAGCCGTTCCATGTCAGTGAGAGAACACTTGTCAATGACCCTCCTTTGTTGTTCTTTTGCTGCCAGGCATTGGAATTTCAACCCAACATGAAGGCAAACAGACAACAGAGGAGGCAAAGGGGCTTGTCATTCAAAATGGATTTTGCAGCTTGGTAAAGTTTACATACAGAGCATTAATAATCTCATGTAAAATTCATAAATTGTACAGGCAGATTTGGTAAAATGTGACCCCTTGGCTCCAGTAACTTTCAGCAGAACTGGAAAGAAGCAGATACCTTTAAACACCAGAGGCCAAGGGCATGGGTGGTAACTAATGAATGTGACTTGCTTTCAAGCCGGTCACCATCACTGATGTCATCTTGAATTATCTCATTCGGGAACAGGCCAGTCCCTTAAAAACATTGCCAACTAGCTCAGTGGGTTGGCAAAATTGGATGAGCTAGAAAGCCGTGACCTTCTGTTTGAAGAAGTACCTTTTTGAGGCAAAGCCTCTACCAGTGACATCAGAAGCATTTGTCATCCACAAGGGGGCTGTATATACGTCCGGATGAATGCATAAGGTATTCTGTCCCAGTTTTTTCTCGATATTGGAACAAGGGTATTCTAAAGGAGAAGCACGGTCTAGTAGTAGTTAAAGGACAAAGACTCTGGAGATCTGGGTTCTGTACCTGGCTCTGTCACTGATGCAGCAAGTTTTGCAAATCATTTCACCTCCTTTAAGCCTCAGTTTCCACATCCATGTAGACACCTGGGCATCTTGTGAGGCTTAATCAGTGTTTGTAAAGCCCTGCGGTCCTCAAGAAGATGCCCTACAGGTACAAATTGTTTTGCTAATAATAATGTAATGGTCTGATGCCTACCAAAAAAATCAAGTCCAGTGTTTGCTGACAGATATTTTAAATATACTAAGCACAATTTGTCACATCTGGCCTAAGTGCCTGGAGAAGGAGTTCTGCGTCCCATGGGGCTTTCATCCCTGGGGCAGGGCAGACAGTCTTTCCACTGCTGCTCTCCTCTGGTACAGTGGGAAAGCAGCATGCACAATGGAGCTGCACCAGGTGAAGCTGCATTAGTAGAAGAGCTGACTCAGTACACCCCCACCAGCTTACGCCACACCCTTCTCTGGAGTGAGTTTTGCTGCATTGGTTGCCTGTGAATCTCTCATTGGAGAGGAGGTTGCAGCCGCCTTCCTCCACTGGAACTTGCCATGACCCGTGTAGACTTTACCTCCCTGGGGGCCCTGTACCAGGGTCTGTGCTGGCAGAACCTGCAGCGAGTCTGGCCCACAGAATTGCTCCAGCCATGTGTATACTTACCTGCTCCCCCAGCATGGGGGAGGGGCAGAGGTGCTGTGGCAATGGGTATACTTACCCAGAAGCAAAAGAGGAGCCAGGAGTATTTATGGGAAGCTTCATTTTGAGTTTGATTTCCCTGCTATTTTTATCAATGTCATCTCTTCTGAATACGGTACAGCGTGAATAAGAAATCCCCCCCACTTTTATGTAATTTGTATCTATTCCTATTTCCTATTGAAATTCCTTTGTAAAGAGACTATCCAAGTATAGAGTTGAAAATTTCTTCTTACAATAAGCCAGATGTCCAACCCTACTTTAGCTGCCAAGCCTGAAAAGTTCAAGAAAGATGTTAAAATCTGTCTTCCTGGCTGTGAAAGACTAATTGCATAGCATAGGTGATGATCCCAGTCTCCCAAGAGAAGGAATCAAACTGCTTAGGGCAAAAACTCTGCTGTTATTTGTCTAAGGAGTGGAGTTGGCAATGTCTGTGGAAAAAGTTTCATGGCCTGCCCTCCTTGCTGGCTAACAGCTTCAGACAGAAACACACACGCTCATGAACATTTGTAACTCAGTGACTGAAAATATTAACACACTTTATATGAAAAATCCATTTTTGGTAGGAATATTAAAAAATATAGCAAGCCAAAAAAAAAGGACTCTCATGGAGAGAGACGCAGGACTGAAAGCCATGGAGCTTCCATGTTCTTCTCCTGACACACAACTCTGTGGCTTTGGCTAAGTCATTTTAATCTTTATGTATCTCCGCCTCACCATCTGTCCAAGGGAGATACATTATTCACTTACCTCGCAGGTGTGTTGTGAGAATTAATTTTAATGTTTGTAAAGCTACCCATGTCCTATTGATTATTGTTGTATTTCATTGGGTGAGTGGAAAGGATCATCCAGTTGAATCGGCACTGGATTTTAATTTTCCAAGCTCTACGAATGCAAATAAGCCAGTAACGTTATACTACCAGCCTCCACATCAGCAGAATGTGATGAAAACGTGGGGAGAGATCAAAGTGGCAGCCAAATCTAATGAAACCTTTGCCATTTGAGACATCAACTCCGTGCGTATAAACTGGTCAAATGTTACAGTGGGCCACAGTCTGATACCTTAAATGGTTCCTTGTTGAAACAACTCAGATGTGGAAAAATTGGAAAGAGTCCAGCGGAGGGCAACCAAAATGATTAGGGGTCTGGTGCACATGACTTATGAGGAGAGGTGAGGGAACTGGGATTATTTAGTCTGCAGAAGAGAAGAATGAGGGGGGATTTGATAGCTGCTTTCAGCTACCTGAAAGGGGGTTCCAAAGAGGATGGATCTAGACTGTTCTCAGTGGTAGCAGATGACAGAACAAGGAACAGTGGTCTCAAGTTGCAGGGGGGAGGTTTAGGTTGGATATTAGGAAAAACTTTTTCACTAGGAGGGTGGTGAAGCACTGGGTTCCCTAGGGAGGTGGTGGAATCTCCTTCCTTAGAGGTTTTTAAGGTCAGGCTTGACAAAGCCTTGGCTGGGATGATTTAGTTGGGGATTGGTCCTGCTTTGAGCAGGGGGTTGGACTAGATGATCTCCTGAGGTCCCTGCCAACCCTGAGATTCTATGAACTAGTTGTAGAGCCCCCAAGGCGGGGAGGGGCTATTCTTTACTTAGTCCTAAGTAACATGCAGGAGGTGGTACAAAAAGTAACTATGGTGTAGCCATCAGGAGATAGTGGCCATATTATATTTGTCTCACTGTTTCCTCGTACTCCCCCGTCCATCTGTCTTTATCCATCTTACATGTGGCATGGATGCTACTTTCAGGAAGCAATAATAGAGTCTCAGAAGCCATGCATTCCTTGGAACACAAAGGGACCAGGAAGGCAAGGAATAAATAGTAAAGGCCAAGAGGTTATTCAAGCCAAACAGAGATCCTTCAGAAAATCCAGCCATAGTGAAGTCAGTAAATAGGAGTGTGAAATATGGCAGGCAGTACGTTAGGAGGAAGTGAGAAGGCTAATATGGAATTTGAAGCACAAATATAACTCGCAGCATAAAAACAAGTAACAAGGAATTCAGTGATTATATCAGAAGCAGGAAACCTCTATGAGAAGCGGTGCTTCCGCTGGGCCACCAAAGGGAGAAATTAAAGACTATAAGGACATTGCTACGAATCTAAATGTTTCTTCATATCAGCCTTCACCACAGAGGATGCTGGGGAAAGCCCCACCCCAGACCTACTCTTTCCTGGAAATAAAGTTAAGGATTTTACATCACTGTGATACCTGAGTGCAGAGCAATTCAGAAGAACTGTTTCACCATCCCTATTTTCCATGGCTCTGATAATTTGAAGCCAGGTGGCATCTAACCCTTCATTGGTCAGCAAGGAAGGGAAAGAGTGCAAGGAGCCTTCCCTCAAAAACCTCTTCGCATTCCTATGCGGGGACCAAGCCACGCTCTTTTCGCTGTGTATTCTCTGAGCAGAAACACCTGAGATTTCTAGCAACACAGGGAGGGCAAGACCCATGGCTCGGCTCTTCTGCAGCAGGCAGTAGGCACTGCCCCTATTCTAGGTTGTGGCTTAAAGCAACGGTTTGGTTTTTGATGGTACTTCCGTCTTATCTGTCAGCCAATCTCTCTATCCATCTTCATCCCACCTGAAGTGTATCTTTTTGATCTTCTTAAAAGTTGGGTTTAATCAGTAAGGATCATCACCCTGAGACTGGCGGTTCTTGGCCAGGGATAGCTGTGCTACCCCAATAAGGCTCAGGAAAGCCAGAGAGGAATCAACACGCTCTTTGCCATGTCAGCCCAACATCATCTCGGATGCCTCCCTCCTCCTTTTGGTTTGTGTGTGGCACTAGCAGACATAGGCACCCTGCCAAAGTCTTGCAACTCATTATTTCTTTATTTTAAATGCAAGGTTCTTTTATTAACTCCAGCTGGGGTGCTGCACTCTGCTTGCTGCGTTCCCTTTATTAAAGTTGAGCCACTTGCAAGTAGGACATTGTAAATCACGAGCGTGGGGCAGCAGGAAAGGGGCGGGGACTCCAATTGTATGGCAACAAAGAAAGCGCATAAACGGATCTGGCCTTCTGGCAAATAAAAGCCAAGCTAACGGAGAGCAATTTCCAATTGCTCCCTGGGAGGCAAGCGAGAGCCAGAGGGACTTGCAGGAATAGAGGAGGCTGAATACTTGGACACCTGATGTTTCCTCCTGTATACTGAAACGCCAGCTTCTCTGTTTCCCCTGTAGTCTTTGTATGTGGGAGGAAAGGGACAGACCTTTGAGTACTAGAGTTGCCCACCTCTCTTGTTTTATACTGCCATACCACTTGCGAGACTGCTGATCTGCTGTGCAGGAACTTCGCGAGACTCTGTGTTGTGGAGAGGTCACCCTTAGGAACTCAGCCAGTGGGATTCCATTGGAGCCACTGGGTCTCTGGGGATTCCTCATGGAAAGCAAAATGGGATTCCATGCAATGGAGAAGCTAATGCAGCCTCTGGCAATATAAGTTTTCCATGTATGCCCTTGAGTGGCTGGTGGGGTGAACTGTGTCCCTTTTCTGCCCCTCCCTGCCTGCCCTTTCACCCAGATTCCAAAAGGTTAGGCTATGTCTACACTGCAGTTAGGAGCGAGCCTCCCAGCCTGGGTAGCCAGACTCATGCGATCTCCACTCTAGGGAGCGCACTAGAAGTAACAATGCCAGCTCAGGTGCCAGTTCAGTCTCTCATTCCCACCTGCCCCCCTGGGGGTGAGCTCGGGTGGCTAACCCGAGCTTCCACCGGAGCTGCAACATCCATACTGCTGTTTTAACAAGCTAGTGAGAGCCTGTCTACACAGCCCACCAAAGTGAGCCTCCCAGCGCGGCTCAGCAGAATCAGGGTAGGGGTGCTTGCTCTAGCACTCTCTACATAGCTGCATGGGGCAGCACTTTGAAGTTGCAGCTCAGGCTGCAAGCTCAGGCACTGAACCCCCTTCCGCACACACACACACCTAGGCTTCAGCGCCTGAGCTGCAACTTCAAAGCGCTGTCCACACCATTGTTTTAGAGCACCGAGTGCCACTACCCCAAGCCTGTTGACTCAGGATGGGAGGCTTTGTAGGTGGACCCAGAGAGACACAAGGCGGAAGTGAGGGGGGGAAGGAAGGGTGCCACAAAGGCAGCTGCCCTCCACCTTACCACATAGCCAGGTGCTCCTTTCTGCACACAGGTCTAGTGGGTACGGGCCAGCCTGGAGACTCAGCAGGGGCAAATACGATAGCTGAAGGACATTATACCAGCTGTTGTTGAGTCGCTCATGCCGAGTTTTGCTGCGGGTTCGCTGTGCCCTTCGCTCCAGTCCCCGATTTTGTGGTCGGTGTGTCTTTCCAAGCCACGGGGCTGGCCTGTGACTCACTAAGGCAGTGGTTCTCAACCTGTGGCCTAATCCACACACAGCTACAGCCCATGTGACCTCCTCAGGGCCCTACAGGTAGTATATATATTGTGTGGATGTGGCCAACATGACACACAGACAGCTGCATATGCGGCCCACAACGGTAAATAGGTTGAGAACCGCTGCACTAAGATGTCCCTCTCTTCTCCAGTGCTCCTCAACCTGCGGGAAGGGCCTCCAGTCACGTGTGGTGCAGTGTATGCACAAAGTCACCGGCCGCCATGGCAACGAGTGCCCTGTCCTATCCAAGCCAGCAGCCTACAGGCAGTGTCACCAAGAGGCCTGCAATGAGAAGATAAATGTCAACACAATTACCTCGCCCAGACTCGGTGAGTGGGTGGATGCAGAGCTACAATTCTTGGGGAGGTTAAATAATCAACCTGAAGCCATCAAACGCCAGAAAATATATCCTGCCCAGGTATCTGGGAAACATAGTCCTTGTGCTGAATGTTACAGAAACGAGGTTCCAGATGGCTCATCAGAGACAGAAGCGTGGAGACCATCAGAATCTCTGGCTAATTAATGTTCCAGAGTAGACAGATGCTTTATTCTTCGTAGCTCCACCCTGCTTGAGACCTCCGCCAAGCCAGAACTCCTAGAGCCATGTTCCCTGAGTGACCAGTTGGAGCAGGCAGGCGTATCTGCGGGTCAGAGAGAAGGGGGTTGGGAGTTTTGGGGGAGGGCATTCACCCACACTCAGTCGTCATTCCAAGCTTCAAACATCTTGTCACATGATGGGTAAAATGGGATAAGCAGAGAATGTTAGTGACTTGGGTTGCATTTTGCTTGGTTAATAAAATTGGGGGAATGAATTGAAATGGAAAAGCCTGGCAAATGTATCCAGCCCAAACACAAAATCTTCTCACCTGCCTTTCACTATGATAAGTGATGATGAATACAATAATATTTTATTCACCTGTCCAAAAAAAAAAATTATTTGACTTTGGGAGGTAGAATTTTCCAAGGTTGTAGCTTTTTGGAAAGGTGGTTCTTTTTGGAGGGAAGGTGGACCTTCCCCAGATTAGTTGCTGACTTAAGAAAGGGACTTGCTGAAATCACTTATTTCTGGGCAGGGAGGAAGGAGTGAGAGAGTCTCCATTTTAACTCTTTCTTTCTCCCACTCCCTTAATGATCTACTCTTCTGTTTGCCCAGCTGAGCTGAGGCTGCTGGTGATAAATTGTCTATTTGCCGAGATACCACAACTCTGTATTTAAAGAGTGGTTCTACTCAGAAGTGACTCTGTCAATAGTCCATCATGGGGTTCCATGGCTCTTTTGTCTCCGTTATTTTCTGTGTCACATGTGCTAAGTTTACAAGTAAAAGATGCATTTTCTAACAGCAAGCCCCACAAGTTCAACCTGGGATCTGACAGCTGAGCTGGGTTTTTTTTCCTTCTCACATATCACTTGTAAAAAAGGTCAGCAGGCCACATTAGGCCATAAACTACACTTGTGCAACACTGTTGCCTTCCATTTATGCCCTCAGTGCACTCCCTTTTCCTCCAGTGTAACTGTCTAGTATTTAAACAATTCTGTTGATGGCACACCAGAATGGACTCCAGCTCGCACTCTCTCAGCCGTGCAGCGCACACAGAAGTAAGAAGCAGTCCTGTTTATTTTTGGCCCCAAAGTCAGTAGATCCGACTCTGCATATACACACAGTGCGCAGATCTGATTAACAGAAAGGGAGGCATTTTTACAAAGTCACTTTTTCGAGTAGAACCACACTTAAGACTAGACATGAGGCTTCTGAGCTGGAATTTGTTTCCCTGAAAATCCATAGTACTTTCAATAACCGCTTTTTAAAATACGAGTGTCACTGGTCCAGCTGAAGAGCTTCAAAATGCTTCTAAATCCTTTTGTTTAGAAACATAAAAAACATATGAGACTATTTCCCAGAAATGTTAGCATGTACAGTTTATCATAGAAGGTTTTCATTTGAAGAATAAGTCTTTGATCCACCGATGAGATGAGAAATCTTTTCTAATTCACATTTTAGCACAAAGCTGTGTTTAGTAGAGTGGTGCAGTTGAAGTCCCTGCAAGTAATCTGCAAGTAATTTGGGATGCTTATGTTTCTAAACCTGCCTTGGGGGAATTATCGGTGCCAGCAACAATGATACTTGATATCAACAAAAATATATACCAATTATCAGCATTGAGTGGTTTGCTCTTCTTCTGGATAAACAAGTTATCATTTGGTTATCTTTAAACAGATGTTTCTATTTTTCACAGTATAAGCCTCATTAATAAGAATCGTACAGAAAAATACTCCCGTACGCTACAGAAGCCATCCAGAATTAGATTGTAAGCACCTCAGGGCAGGGCCTGTCTTTTTGTTCTGTGTTTGTACATCACCTATCACAGTGTGGTCCTGGTCCAGGACTGATACTCCTAGGAGCTACAGTAATACAAATAATAAATAATGATCATTATAAAATGCTGCTCTGTCACTGCTTTAGGCTGCAGTGTTTTTGACCATAGGTAACCTTTTCAGAAGTGTCTACTGGTCTCTCTACACTGCAGTTAAACACCGGCAGCTGGCCCATGCCAACTGACTCAGGCTCGTGGGGCTTGGGCTGTGGGGCTGTTTAATTGTGGTATAGATGTTCAGGCTTGGGCAGGAGCCTGGGTTCTGGGACCCTCCACGCTCATGGGGACCAAAGCGTGGGCTCCAGCCCAAGTCTGAACGTCTACATCACAGTTAAACAGCCTGGTAGCCAGAGCCTCGTGAGCCTAAGTCAGCTGAGATGGGCCAGCCAGGGATGTTTAATTGCTATGTAGACAGACCCTAAGTGACTTAGGAACTTGAGTCCCATTTTCAAAGTGACTCAGGCATTCAGGAGCCTAAGCCCCATTGGTTTTTAATGAGATTACAGCTCCTAAGTGCCTACACCATGTTTGAAACCTCCAAAACCACTTAAACCCAGCTCTTCAATGGCATTTAGGTACCTAACTCCCACTGATGTCAGTGGAAATTAGGGGCCTCAGTACCTTTGAGGATCTGGGCCTTGGGCACTTTTGAAAATATTACTCCATGACTGTAGAATATTGCAATATTTATCCTAACAAGGAAAGCTGCACCCCACCCTCAGCTGTAATTGTGGGTCATGACAGCAAGTGGCTCCAGTGTGCCGTTTTTCACTTTCTATGAATCTGGCTTTTAACACACTGATTTTTGAATTGGTCTTTCCCCCCTCTGCCCAGGATGTTCTAACCACACTCGGCAGGCTGCTTCATGATTTTCCATTACAGGGCTTCTTTCCCCTTTTGCTGTAATATCTAGTACTGGGCATTGTCAAAAAGGCCTCATTCAGAAAAGCACTGAGCACATACCTCACTTTACACATGCGTGTAGCCCCACTGATGTCCCGGGGACTACTCACCTGCTTAAAGTTAAGCATGTGCTGTGTGCCCTTTGTTGAATCAGGGCCAGAAATAGGACACTAACATGATCTGATCCAGTGTGAGAATTCCTAAAGGCCCACAAGGATATGCCCAGTTATTGCTTGTCCAGCCTTGCAACAGTTTTCTCCATGATCGCTCTTTCCATTGTGTTTGTCAGACAAGCCACTACCACCCTGTCGCCCTGATCTTTTCAGCAGCAACCCTACTTAGAGCATAAAGTATGCCATCCAAATCGCAGTGTTGACTAAGATTAGCCATCTCTCCCCTCATTTACTGCTCGGGTTATTTTGGTCACACATGGGATGCTCTCCTTAACATGCTGGCTTCTTCTTTCTATTTCTGTCCGAAGCTGCTCTCACATACAAGTGTACAGGGGACCAGTGGACAGTGTACTGCAGGGTGATCCGTGAGAAGAACCTGTGCCAGGACATGAGATGGTATCAACGGTGCTGCCAGACATGCAGAGACTTTTACGCAAACAAGATGCAGCAGAAGAGTTAATGAACTGGTGCTGCTGCTTAGGGTATTACAGCTATTTCTATGTAAATCACGAACTAGTAGGTCTGAGTACTGGAACTTAATGAGTTGCTACAATGTGGTGGATTCCAAAGCATACCTAATAAGACTTGAAACTAATTCTGCAGACTGGATGTACCAAAGTAATCCACTCATCCACCTTAAAAAAGAGTCATCTCAAGGAGCCAATCACGTAGAATTTTATTGTGTTTTGACATCATTACATTTTTCATTACTGCTTTTTACTTTAATATATTATTACCAGCCACTGGATGGCTTGCTACCATTTAAAAAAAAAAAAAAAAAAAAGGACAAGAGTTGCAACGTGATTAAATTGACTAAAGTCATGTGTACCTCGGTGGGGGAAAGCCTCTGGCAAATAACTCAGCAAACGTGCAGACATTACTTAATGCTTCAACCTTGGCTTCCATCTGATGCTCTTAATTCCCAGCAGTTAGCATGCTGTGGGGTGGGCTTGGAGGGACACACGCAAATGAAATGCTTAATTTAAAAGGGGGATTTGCTATAAAAGCTTGTGAAAACTGATAGCAGAGGATGGATGTCTCTGAAATTTCTGCTCAGCACAGTTTTATCCAACGTTCCATTTAATGTAATTTTTAAAAAAAAAAAAACACCTAATTGGGAATTCCTTCTCCTGTCTGGGTCTGAAAACATATCCCCTCTCTCTTTTTTAAAAAAACACATATGTTTTCTCTTATGATGCCTTATTCTCTTCAACGAGTTTAAAGAAATGGAAGCTCATTAACCCAGGAGCAGACAGTTAATTTTAAGCCAGAACCACTTGCGTGAGATGGAAGTAGCTGGAAATCATTTAAATGTATAGGGTTTGTTGGGGAGGGATTGTTTAACGTGCTCTTTCCAATTTTTGGAATTCAATCTGATAATAAGACAGAATGCTATTTCTTAAGGGTATTGTGAAACCAGTTAGGGTTGGCACATACCCGAAACATAGATCAGAACAGCATTTGCAGGAAGGGTAACTTAGAGACCAAACAGATCTTTCCCCTCTCTAGGATGTATACATCATAAATCCTTTTGAGACAGAAAGGGAGCAGTTAGTAGACTTTCAGGGTGAAATTCTGGGCTAATTGAAGCCAAAATTCAGTAGGGCCAGGGTTTCACACTCAGGCTATGTCTACACTGGCAACTGAACGACAAAACTTTTGTCTTTCCGAGGTGTTTTAATAAAAAACAAAACAAATCCCTGAAAGACACAAGTTTTGTCAAGGACAAGCGCCAGTGTGAAGAGTGTGCCAGGCTCTCCTGCCGACAGCGTAAATGCCATTCGTTGGGGGTGGAAGTTTTTTGTCGGCAGGAGAGTTGACAAACAGCAGCTGCACGGCACGACAGACAGCCATGTTGTTAAAAGCTGTGTAGTGTAGCCATAGCATCAGTCTTGTCTCCTTTTGCTTTGTTACCTGGTGTGCCTTTTATCAGGACAGTCGGAGAGTGCTGTGTAAATGATATTATCTCACACATGTCTAAACTTCAGACCAAATTCTTCCTTGAGATTTAAATGGGAGCTCCACACAGAGCCGAATTTGGTTTAGTGAGTGTTAGTCGATCAGTGTCTCTCTGCCGTATCTAACTCGGGCTATGTCTACACTACAACTGGTATCCACACACTGAGATCGATCCACCGGTGGTCGATTTAGCGGGTCTAGTGAAGACCCACCAAATCGACAGCAGATCGCTCTCCAGTCGACTTTACTCTACCCCCGACGAGAACAGTAAGGTAAGTCAACGGGAAAGTTTCTCCCGTCGACCCCCCTCTCCCCCCAGTGTAGACCCCACGGTAACTCGACCTAAAGTACGTTGACTTCAGCTACGTTATTCACGTAGCTGGAGTTGCGTAGCGTAGGTCGACTTACCGCGGTAGTGTAAACATAGCCTCAGACATGTATCCTTTCCCTTGCCAAGCCCTGCTGCCAGGCATGCTGTGGGTAGGTTACACTCACGCTCTGTGAAACGAGCCAAGCTGTGTGGGTGAATTATAGCTTTGTCCTCGCTCTAGAGTCATATTAATATTTATGATTTTGGAGATGGGCACAGAACAAAACCCAGTCCCCAGCACTAAACATTGGGAAAGTCTGGATCCGAATGTGAGCATCGTGGCTCATGCTTCTCTCTCGTGTTATTGCCTTGCTTTAATGTGCCGAAGGATAAAGGCATTTAGTACTTAACATTTTTAAACAACATTTTCTCCCTTATTAAGACTGTTCTGGTGTCCAGGAGCTCAGTGAAATAATTTGTTATGGCTTTATTAAGGGCTGAGCTTTCAAACGTAAGAATCTAATTTCTATCGCAGACTGGTAACTGCATATGCATCCATATTTGCATGGGCAAAATGTGTCCTTGCTTGTGCACCCAAGTGCTGGTCTGCAGGCACAAAGGCACATTTGCATACACAATTACCGCTCTGTAAGTGCTTGGCCCCAACAGATCTGTATTCTGCATACTAGATGTTTTTTGTGTGTGAGGGAAATGATCTAATTTGGTGGTTGTTATTCCGGTGGCTCTTTGGGTAAGTTCCTTTTAAAATCAGAATCAAACCTTTTCCTCCTCCTTCTGACCTTGGGTCCAAATTCAGATGGACATAGCTGGTTGTGTAAGTTACCAAGTAGCATAAGTCAGTATAAAATGGTGTAGTTAATGCAGAAAGAGAGGTAGGGAGGAATGTAGCTGATTGAAGGTCACGGTATAAAAAACAAAACCGACAGAGTAGGTAGCTAAACAGGTAATGAGAAAGTGCAAGAAAGTATCAGATCCAGCAGAGAGAGCCTGCTTTACCTTAAGACTGCCTGTTAGTAGCTTTTCCTGCCATACTCTCCCCATTCAGTCCCTTGACATGTAAATTACACCCCTTTACCCCAGTTTACTAACATGCATCTCACTCTGCCATTCATGGCCCCCATGGTAAAGTGATTTGCATCCCTCTTGGGGTTTTCTCAAAAGGTAACATTTCAGCTCACAATGTGGCTTGACTCTGTGAAATGCCACATCCTCGCATGTCGTTTATGACAGCATGTTACTTGTGTCATGTGATATGCTGTCATGTGATTTACCACAAGACCCTTTCATTCTGTTCGGAGTGATGAGAAATGGATTTCTTAAGTAGTGGGAGTTTTTTTGCCTCCTGGAGGCCCTGATCCAGCCCCCTCTGCAGTCAATAAAAATACTCCCATAGACAGCAGTGGGGTTTTGGGCCAGGCCCCAAGTTTGCGTCCATATAATGGAACATGAATCTGCTGGTTTAATGGATGGATTTCTTTTGTCTGTCTGAGCAAAAATGCCATTTATTTCTGAGCAGAAATCCTCCTACATTAAAAACAGAGCACCATTTGTATTCCTTGATCTCCTGATGACCCTAAATCCCATCCCATTTTGTAATGGCCAAAAATATCAACAAAAACGTTTAATTCTGCACTTTTGCTTTGTATCGTTTTATAGATGCTTTTACTATGAATTTACAACTATGCTCTGTCCTCAGTTACTACATACCAGTGAAAAGAAAGCTGTTTATTTCAGTGTCATGACGATATTTTGTTGTTGTTGTTCATAAGAGATTGATGCTCTTTGATTACAGTGGTGGTATTTCCATATTGTAAACAATACTCTCTGTACTGTTACTAAAGTACTGTACATTTCTAGTTGCACAATTGTGTTACTGAGTGTAGATTCTCACTATCTTATGTATGGTGCTATTTTTGTGTTGTTGGTGGAAAAGAAATCTTAGCAGTTGATTATTGCTTGATATTTTATTATAATACAGGGATATATCCTCCATGGCAATAATATCATTTAAGGTTCTCATTACAGAGTGAAATGTATATATTTTTCCATTAGTTAATTTACATATGTACTGTATCCATGGTAAAAAAAAAAAAAAAAAAAAAAAATTGTGCTGGCTATAAATAGAAAAAACAAAACCAGTCAAGCAGAACGGAACTAGTTGTAAATGAAAATCAAAAAGAGAGGGTTGTTCCATTCTGAAACAGATTGAATAGGTTTAATAGTAAATTAATTTTTCCATAACAATCTTATAAGGTTTATGAACTTGAAAAAATGCAAAGCAAAACCAAACAGCTAACTGTGAAAATAAAGAAGTAGTAAGTCTGTAAGTAATACATGGTGCATCTGTCTAATACTTGACTGAGACTTGGATTCAGATGAGTCCAGGACCCACCATTGACATCTGTAGTAGGTGTAAAAGGTCATTTGTCAGTGAAATACTGGCAGCTCGGGGTTCCCAGCGTGCTAACAAATCATAAACTGATGGGTCTCGTCCCAATGTGGTTGCAAAATAACATACAGGGAATGTTAATATGTAGCTAATGCCAAGTGAGTTCTTTGGTCGGTGACACACAACAGCAGAAAACGCCTGGCTGGAAAAACTGATCTAGGCTCCATTTGGGGTAAGCTGCATTGGTCTTTGGAGGCTGTTGGGAGGATAAAGCTTTTGCATGGGGAGAAGGGGGGTTTATAAGCGCATTTCAGAGAGTTTTCTTTCAATGTATGTTAGAATCAAGGTGAAGTGGCAGCCACGCTGTATGGTTAATGGTAGCTGCCACACAGACGCAGCCTTGTGATGAAGGTTGCTGAGCATGTGGAAATTATATTGAAGTAAAAATTATCCCATCCATTTGAAAGGTATCTACATAATTTAGCTGCACACTTCCTTGGTGTGAATAAACAGAAGTATTCAAAGCTGAGTGGTTTTGGGTGTGTTTGTTGTAGGCACAAGCAATAACCCATGTGCTTTTTAATTGGACGGAAGAAATGCACAACCCCACAAATGAGGCACAATAAAAGATGTAGCAAGTATTTATGAAAGGAAGTGAAAACCCCTCAAAATAAACTATCCCAAGCAAAACTCCTCAGGCCAAACTCTCTTCTCATTTTCATTTGTGCTTACCTCCCCTCCCCCTGCCGCTCTTGGGCAATGTACAGCCGTTCTCTGTCCCCTGACTATTTAAACTTCTTTCTTTACATTTTTTAAACCTGCCAGAGCCTCTTCCATATTCATAGATTTTGTAAGGCCAGAAGGGACCATTAGATCATCTTGTCTGACTTCCTGTGTAACACAGAACTTCATCCTGTTATCCCTGTATTGAGCCCAATAACTTGTTTGGCTAAAGCATATTCCAGAAAGACATCCAGACTGGATCTGAAGACAAAAGATGGAGAATCCACCAGCTCCCTTGGTAATCTGTTCCAGTGTTAATCGCCCTCACTGGTAAACAATTTGTGCCTTATTTCTAATTAGAATTTGTCAAGCTTTAACTTCTAATCTTGGTTCTTGTTATGCCTTTCTCCTCTAGATTATAGAGTCCATAAGTATCTGATGTAATCTCCCTGTGAAGGTACTTATACACCATAATCAATCACCTCTTAATCTTCCTTTTGATAAACTGAGCAGATTGAGTAGCAGCTGTATTCCTCTTAAAGACCTTGACCATGGCGTCCATTAAATTCACCTTCCAGAATTCAAATTCTTCAAGAAAGGGACATTTAATTTGGGCTGGTTATTTAGCCTCTGTATTAGAAACAATGTTTTACATTCATATATATTTGGAGGTTCAAATACTTATCTGTATGACATTATGACTTTGCCCCCCGTTTTGCCATTCTTGCCATGGTAGCCTTTGGAAATGTGGTCATTGGGAAATGGAACACCAGACTTGCAAGTCAGGACTCCTAATTCTGTTTAGAACTCTGCCACTTGCTCACTGTGTAGCGTGAGGCAAGTCACTTCACCTGTATGCATCTCAGTTTTTTAGTAAAATGGATTTCTAATATTTAGCAGGTTCCTGGGGGTATTGTGAGGAGTAATTAATGAGTGTTTAAAAGATACAAAGATTGCTATTATGATTCATACCCTAAGAGTGTTTGTTTGGTGGGTGGCCCATTAAAGCAGCCACTTGTGGAGATGAAGAGCTGTTAAAATGAGAATTTCCTTTGCGAGAGATTCTTCCAAACTATTCAAGGGGAAATGTGGATATCTTCAGACATAACAGGACCTGAAAGACTGCCATCAGCACGGAGAGATCACTCATTCTACAGCACAGCTGGCCTAGGGGCCTTGGCAGCAACACTCATGTAAGAAGCCATCTCCTGACTGATCACGCCCTGGTCTGTTGGAACTCAGTCAGGGCACAGAGGTAACATTAAAACGGGCTGGTGGGGGACAAACAGCTCATAGGTGATTCGCTAAGGCAGCTCTGTTTTTGCCCTAGGGGGAGAACTTTCTCCCACTTACCCGCCAGCTGGAGGCTAGTTGTTTCAATAGCAGTTATACAGAGAGAAGGAAATAAAGAAGTTGCAGAGGAGTTAAGCGTCCCCTTTACTGTCCCGGAATATGGAAACCAGAAAGGACCTCATTGTTCAGGCTAGGAGTTGGAGTGTTTTCTTTCACAGGTTAGATCCTACTGTTTACCATCAAGGTCAGTATGTTGTAGATTTCGTGTAACATTCCTTTGAAATGTGTAAGTACCCTAGCACGCACACAGAGTCACACTCTGACATGCATGATCATTTTTTGGCTTGTCATCACTGTAAAAACAATAGCTTCTTTTCATATTCAAGGTTGAGTCTTCCATGTGTCCCTTCTCAAGGGCAAAATTACTGTAGCTGGGAGTAGTGCACCGCTAGAATTCTACAATTGTGACAATTTTGCTTCCAAAACTATTTCCAGAAATTCAGCATATATAATGTTAATGACAGTGCTAGACTTCAGCATCCTGGTTTTCTTCACCATTTGCTAATCTCACACCTAACACTTTTTTCATTAATGGTGTATCCCCGATACCAAGCTTCCTATTCTCAGAGGTGGCTTTGGAGGTACCAATTAAGACCATCTTCTGTGATGGCTATAAAACAGCAGCAAAATTCTACAGACTCTGTCCAGAGGTTGCTGTATAGTAACACGTCATCAGGATAGTGTATTGCACAGTCGATGTGTGATTGTAATTGTTGACCTATTTAAACGTTGCTGAAACCCGTACTAAGCCAAAAGACACATTATATTAAGTTGGGATGTGGTAAAGGGTGGGAGGGTGTAGTGAATGCTGTAATAGCTTTGGCTTCAAATGTTCACGGTACTTGCCAATATCTCTTCTATAAATCCAATAGACTTATGCATTTTTTGCATGTAACAGTTTGCTGTTTTTCTCTACTTGTATCCCTGATCATCCAAACAAAGGACTGGGTGATTTAGAAACCATCCTTTGCTCTTTCATTGTTGTCTCAGCGTTCCCTTTTAAGAGTCCTTAGTCAAGTTCATCGAGGCAGGTGGAGCCAAACTGCTCAAATGCTCTGCTGTGACAGTACCAAAAGTAAAGCATAATGTCTGCTCAGCTGTTTGGAACTCAGCTCTCCCTCCTCAGATTCCACCTGCTTCCTCCGCTCACCCTTAAGTCCTGATGCTCGTTGTCAGCGTTGGCTGCCTCTTGAGTCCTGACAGCAAACTAGCTTGACCCTATTTACTAAAAGGTTTCTCTGGAAGGGAATTCCTTTCCAATAAGTTAGATATATGGAACACCTTCTCCTCCTTTCAACCCCAGATGCTACCAAGAATGTTACTGGCTGGGGTCCTCTCTTCTCTGGTGGAGTAAGAATCACTTTTTCCTTCATATATCCCAAGAACACAATGTAGCCCTTTGGGAATAGCTTTTTTCCCCCTGGTTTTAGTGAGAGTCTGTGGACACAGATACAAAAGCCAACATTGTATACAATCCATGGTCGATAGATCGGCTCAGTGCTGTTGTGCAGCCAACTGCAGTTCAACAAAGCTATACGGCCAAAAGGAGTCATAGTCTCATTTCTGCGTTCCTTGGCTTCGAGCTTCCGCCACATCTTTGTAACGCTTGACAAGACTATCTGACAATTCAGAGTTCAATTCTGGAGCCCTACAATTTCCTTGTCCTCCAGTGTGGGAGAGGGTTATTTTTAACAGAAGACCAGTATTATTTGACTGCAGTCACCCTGCAGGGCAAGAAATCCAAAGATGACCCTGAAGTATTACAGGGGGATCTCGTGAAACTGGGTGACTGGACAACAAAATAGCAGATGAAATCTGACAATTACAAAGTAATACACATTGGAAAAAATAATCCCAACTACACATAAAATAGAAAAGAAAGATATCTCGGAATCACTGTGGATAGTTCTCTGAAAACTTCAACTCAATGCACAGAAGTGGTCAAAAAGGCTATCAGAACGTTAGGAACTATTAGGGAAGGGGTAGAAAATAAGACAGAAAATATCATAATGCCACTATATTAATCCATGTTGCACCCACCCCTTAAATACTATGTCCAGTTCTGGTTGCCCCATCTCAAAAAGGATTTAGTGGAACTGGAAATTTTCAGAGAAGAGCAACAAAGATGATCAAGGGTAGGGAACTGCTTCCATCTGAGCAGAGACTAAAAACGTTAGGGCTGTTCAGCTTAGAAAAAAGACAACTAAGGGAGGATACAGCAGAGGTCTTCAAAATCATGAAGGGTGGGAGAAAGTGAATGGAGAAGTGTTGTTTACCCTTTCCCACAATACAAAAACCAGGGGTCACCCAATGAAATTAATAGGCAGCCGGTATAATTCACACAAGAGGAATTACTGTTTCACACAACACACAAGTCACTTGTGGAACTCATTGCCATAGAATGTTGTGATGACCAAAATGGAGGTTCAAAAAAGAAATGGATAAGTTCACGGAGGACAAGTCCAGTAATGGCTGAAGCTCTGGTCCAGGCCACTGTCAGAGACTGGATACTGTGCTAGATGGACCATTGGTCTGATCCAGCGTGGCAGTTTTTATATTCTTAAACTACCATTTCTATGGGTGGAGCAGTCTGTGTTTCAATCAACTGCTACTCTGGACAGTTCTTGTAGTCTCTCACCATGACCATGGCTTAATAAGCTCAGGCGATTTTCAGTCAGGCCAGGAATCAGTCATAGGCTACCTCACTGTCCAAATGACACGCACCTGGCAAAAGGCTGATTGTATGAGGTGCTAATCTGCAGCATTTAGATTCCAGACCTATTCATCACTCTGCTGGCTCCTCTCCCATCCTTTTGTCTGTTACTACGACCAGCTGGTCATTCTTGTTATTGTCCTGTACAGTGTTCGCTTTGGAACCCTTTTGTCTCTCTTTAATTGGATGCTTCTAACAGGGGAAGAGAGGACCCTTCAAGAAACACCAAAAAACACTGCTCTTTTTCTACCCCATGCTCCCATGTTGCGACATTGTGACCATCCCAGTCTGCAGACAATTCTCACACCTGCCTCTCCAGAAACAAACAAGTCACCTGAAGGGACATGGGTGCTGCTCGGCGTCTTCATACATAGCTGCACATAATGTCAGGTTCCTTTTCCATTGGTTCATACGTGCCGGGGTATTGTATTTAGTTACTGCGTCTCATGAATTGAAATCTAGATTTTTAGAATACCTTGTCAAGAGAGAGCGCGCTAATTTTCTAAATGTTTTTCCCTGTAGAAGTTTGTTTGTTTCCTTAGAAATGTTCCTAACCAGCCATAGCAGAAGAGCTGATGCTCTCCAGTGGGGATGGGAAATGCTCTTATTTTGTCCGACTTCGAACCTAAACAGACATCCTGGTTATCAAAGTTTGACTCAGACTCAAGTGTTGGTGGCTTCATGCTCTGATCAGGAGAGACTGTGAAGTAGCAAGAGACAGGAAGAATAATGTGATTGAATCAGTAAATGCCCGGTAGAATAATAATCATAATAGTGATGTTTAGAACGACATTATTCTGGATTTATGAAACTGCGGGAGTAAGAGGGGGTTGCAAACCAACACAAGTTCAGCAAACCCCAGAAAAATAGCTGGAGAATACCTCCAAACCTCAAACTCTGTGAGACTTGCCTGGCTCTAATCTCCAGGACATGTCCCTTTCGTGTTACAGGAGCTGAAAAGAATGCAGAGAGCCCTCATTGTGCTAGATTTATTGTAGTGTTAGAGCTGTTATGTCTGCCAAATGGTGGCCAGACACTCAAACAGACTTTACCCATTAGCAGAGTCCTGCATCTGATGTGTGTCCTGCATATTTCCACAGCGGAGACTCTGGGTGGGACCCCTTGCCTTGTGGCCTGAAGCAGTTGTCTGCTTTAGTCTCTGGCTAGCAGAATGGGCTGTGTTTAATGGGCACTTGCAGTTGCAGAGCACTTCTGTTGCTTGGCTGTAACCAGCTCGTGCCCGGTGTAGTATTGTTTCACCATTCCTGGGACCCAGCAAGGCCAAAGCTTGTGTGACTCGTGTGGATCATGGTGAAGGATTTGGCTCCCTCCTCAGATATCTCAGCCTGTGCACGCTGGTGAGAACATGACTCAGCCCACTGGTCGCTGTCAGTGTGGGTGAGCCCACAAAGTTTTCTACCTTCAATGTCCTGTGACCTCAGTGTTGATGATTTTCCAGTCTCCTGCTCTGCCCTTTGCATCCCTACCTGCCTCTTCAGCATCTCCCCTCAGATATCCTGGTGTCGTCTCGCAGTGACTCCATAACTGAAATCTTTGGGCCACTCTCATCCCCATGTAACTGCGCTTCCTTTCTCCGGTGCTATTGAGAGCACCCTTGCACTTCTAGGCTCACACGTCTGGTGTGATCACTGACCCTTCTCCCCACATCCAGTGTCTGTCACTCACTCTTGTTGCTGTGACTACTTTCACATCACTCAAATCTGCCCTTTCATAGATCCACAGATCCCAAGGCCAGGAGGGGCCATTGTGATCATCTAACCTGCCTTCCTGTATAACACAGACCAGAGAAATTGCCCAAAATAATTCCTAGAGAAGAGCTTTTAGGAAAAACATGCCAACTTGATTTAAAATTTGTCAGTGATGGAGAATCCACCTCAACCCTTGGTAAGATGTTCCAATGGTTAATTATGCTCACCATTAAAAACGTATGCCTTATTTCCGCTCTGAATTTGCCTAGCTTCAACTTCCAGCCGTTGGATCATGTTAGACCTTTCTCTGCTAGATTGAAGAGCCCATTATTAAATATTTGTTCCCCATGTAGTTACTTACAGGCTGTGAGCAAATCACCCCTTAACCTTCTCTTTGTTAAGCTAAATGGATTGAGCTCCTTGCGATACCCATATATCTATAAGGCAAGTTTTCTCATCCTTTAACCATTGTTGGGGCTCTTTTCTAACCCCTCTCTTCTGGAATTGTGCGCACCAGAACTGGACACTGTAATCCAGCAGCAGTCGCACCAGTGCCAGATTCCTCTTTGTCCCTACTGCTAACACCCGGTCATCTCTGCAATTTAGCCTTTCCTGTGTCCATCCCACATCAGCTCTCCCCCACCCAGCCTAACCCAAAGGCCTGAGTCATCTATCTCACCTGCCTCTCTGATCATGTCAGCCCAATCCTGGAATCCTTACCTGGGCTTCCTGTCACTAGGTGCATCATATTCAAGCTTCATTCCCTAGTATTAGTATGATTTGTGGTCACACCGGGAACTTTCGTCATGGATCAGGAGCCGGTTGTACTAGGTGTTGTGCAGACATGGAACAAAAAGACATTCCCTCCCCCAAAACTTACATTCTCAGCCCTCACCCTCAAAGCCACTCATAACATCACCCCCACCTACATCTTTGTTGCTATTGCCCCTTTGGCCTCCCTAATCTCCCCCCACCTCCTCCTTCCACTCTCCACTTCTCTATGTCGCATGCTGCCTTACTCTCAAGATTCACAGATCCTTCCATTATAAGGCAGAAGAGACCATTGTGACCTCCAGTGGAATACAGTCCATAGAATTTCCTGTTCTTATTCACCACACACATTTACTCTCTTCCCTCAATCTCTCCCTTTAAAATGCCCTTTTTCTAGAAGCCCTTCCCACCCTCTTCCCATGATCAATGCCTACACACCCTTGCTGGTATGTGTGTCCACTCTCTATTGTTTTTGCTTCATAGTACATTGCAGTAGAACCTAGAAGCTATAATCAGGATTGCCCTAGGCGCTGTGCAGACATGTATTATGAAATAGTCCCTGCCCCAGAGAGTTTACAATCGAAGGGTACGTCTACACTGCAAAGAAAACCCACAGCATCGAATTGGAGACCCCAGGTCAGTTGTCTCCGGCCGTGGGGCTAAAAGTAGACGTTCCCGCTTGGGCTGGAGCCCGAGCTCCAAGACCCTCCCCCTATCAGGGTTTTGGAGCCTGGGCTCCAGCCCAAGCCTAAATATCTACACGGCTATTTTTAACCCCACAGCCCGAGACTCTGCACCATGGGTTTTTCTTGTCTTCATCGGGTACATCTACACAGCCAAGCAACATGCACAGGGTCTGAGGGAAGGGATACGTTTGAACATCTATACAGGTTTTGTGGCATGTACACATTTTTCCTGTTGTTGTAATTAAAGAATAAAATCCACAGGGACTCTACCTGGGTGGATCCGATTGCAGAACCCAGGGCCCGTACATTATAAGCTCCTGACAGCACCATATAAATTTACAATGCAGCATAAGTGATTTTTAATAACAACGTAGAAAACGTGCCCATCTGGATGGCTGGGTTTGTTCCAGTAAAAAGCATTTGCTGTACAATGATCAGCGACAGTCTGCTAAGAAGTCACTATATCAAATTAATTATGACATGACTGTAAAAAAATCCTGAAGACAGCCAGGGAAACCACTGTGAATATTATACATGTAGCAATAAAAAAGGGAATTGTTAGCAGCACCTTCACTGAATATATATGTAATATAATATTATTGGGGTGACAGCCTGGATCTATTTGCCCCATTCTATATATTTCTCCTAGCTGTTGCCTCTGACCTTTCTAAGGCCAGTGATATTCAACCAGTTTTCAGCTTCTTTTGGGGTGCCCCAAGCTTCTAGACTGAGGTGCTCATGCAAGAGATACTTTATCACTTAAAATGCTTTGGGCCAGATCCTGCTGTGATAGAAGTCTATGAGACTGTTAACCTTGGCTCTAATAGAAGCAGAAGCAGCCTGATTCCCTTTATATGTTTGTGAGTAGAAACAGATCTGAGCCACCAGGATCTGGCCCAGACTTGAACTCTCCAAAACTTCTGGGCTTCCCTGATTCTGTGCCACATTGTTGAGAAGGAGGCCAGTGTGCACGTCAAATTGTAATCCATTTCTACACCTGAAATTCCCCAAATTGTGGAGGAGTGTAAATCTGGGCAGAGTAGGAGATTATTTCAAATCTATCTCTAGTCCTCAGATTTTCCAGATGAGATTAGTTTAAAATTAAGCAAGTGCTTAGTGGTTGCCCTAAATAGTGATGATTTCCAGAATCAAGGTCTAATTCCCTAATAATCATTGTTAATCAAACCCCATCTGAAAATAATCTCAGATAATTTTTCAGTTTCTACTGGGCCTGATTCTCCCTTGATGCCCCTGTTACATCACTCACTTCAGTGTAGGTGAGAGAAAAATCATGTCTATTTCACAAGATCTGCATGTGAAAGTCACTGGGAACTGCTGAATTTTTCCTGGTTAAACTTACATCTACAGCATTAAAAATAAAAAAAGGTTTTTTCCCAATCTTCCCATTACAGCTGGTTGGGAAATGTTTTTTGTTTTGTTTTTTATTTGCAAACAATTTTGATGCACACATTTTTGTTTTCGTCTAAATTTTCTTTGAATTCTGGGGGGGGTGGCTTGCCAAGAACCCCCAAACCAAAAATGTTTCAGTTTCTAGCAACCAAAAACTGGAAAAAAATATTGGCTCCAAACCAATTTTTTTTCCCAGTTTTCAACTAAAACTCTTCAGTTTTCAGGTTTTCAGATTTTGATGAAAGCCAAAAAATATCAGCAAAAACCAACATTTCCCACAAAACTTTCCATTTAGATGAAAAACTGATTTTCTGGCCAAAAAATAAAACATTTTGACAGAAAATTTTTGGACTAGCTCTACTCACCATCCTCTGCCAGCAGCTAGGAGTCAGAGCAGCCTGGTTTCCAAAAGGGCAGACAGGCCGAAAGGTATGAACACGAAGCCAGTGGTGAGTAATGGGCCTCTTTTGTTTGCACTGATCTCTGCCTAGATGACTTTTTTTGCAGGCAGTTTCAGTAGCGCAAACCATGGGCTCCATCCTTATACAGAATTTAATTTTCAGCTCTGATTAATCCCTTTTTCAGCCACCGTTCGTACTGTCCATGTATTGAAGTACTTTGCCAGGGAAAGATGTCCTAGTGGGAAACCAGAAAAGGGGGAGAGATGGATAGCAATGGAAGGCAGCTCTCTGACATATATGAACACCTGCAGCAGCTACAGAGGAAAGCCTTAGCTGCGCTGGCAATTGCAGCCCTCCATAGGTGTATGAATTCTCTTTGAAGGCTGTATTCTCATGCTGATTAATACTTGGACTCCCTCTTCCCCCCTGAAAGGGGGCATCAGTGGTGTGAGGAAGCTTGGCAGAGCTGGGTGCTCACTGAGGTCACTTTTCAAAGCACCCCTCCGTACTATCTCTTTAATAAAGCCGTTTGGTTAAATTGGCAGCTGTGAACGAAGCCCGGAGTTAGAATGATGAGGGGAGTTGGGAGGCTGGCAGAATGGGCTTATCCATTAGGGAAGGGGCCCCTCCCAGCACTTGGTGAAGGGGATGCTGGGTGGGTGGGTGTGTCTCATTTTGTCGGAAGAAGGAAACAGGAGCAGGGACAGTAGCCAAGGCCCAGATCTTTAAAGATACGTAGGCACCTAACTCCCATGGATTTCAATGGGAGTTAGACACCAAAATATCTTTGAGGATCTGGGCCCAAGCTCCTGCCATGCAAGGAGCTTGAGTGGGTTGATGCACTGAAGGTAAGCAAGGCACTTACCTGCAAAATGGGGATAATATGTCTCTGCCTCCCTAATACACTAACATTGCTTTGAGATCTCAGGGGAGGGGCCTTTTAGAAATGAAAATTATTAGCGTATCACTGGTCTTTGGTGATTGCAGAGGGTTAAGTTAGAAACAGGAAATACAGAGGCTAGAGGAAAGCCATGAATATTAAATTCCATCCTTTGGCAGATAATCTTGTGTTATCGTTGTTCCTTCTTGAAATATTTTCCAGTTTTCTTTACAGGGCATTTGTTATACGGGTAGCGACGGAGGAGAGACAGAGAGGCTGTAACTTGGCACAACTCTGCCTGCTTTGCGGTAGCTGTACACATTCGTGCCGTGGGATTTGAAGAATTTCCTCTGACTCTAGAATTGATATGCAAACAGTCAGCTGTACAGACATCAGTCTGTCCAGCAGACGTGCTGCATGACCTCAGAAATAATACAGGTGGTGGTAGTCAGCAAAACAGTGGGGAATGGTGAATTTCTGGAGCAAGCCAACTCGTTTTACTCTGCCTGGGACGTTGGCGTCCTGTATAAATCCTCAGGTAGTGAAATCTGGTATGCATTACCAATAACAAAGTACCCACTGGGATTTCTCAAGCAAAATGTTTGGTTTTCACCAAGAAAATAAAAGGTTACCAATGAATGCGAGAGACCAAACCAGCCCGAGACAGTTTTCTCTGTCAGCTCCAAAATGGCTCTCAGCACACACCTGCCTTGGTCACCAGAGTCAGACTTCCACACATTTCACCTTTGTGTGACTCCAGACCCTTCTAGCCAACAGGACTCGAGCAGCTGCCCTAGACTGCATACACTACAAGGTAATTAACCCTTTAGTTCCTTCAGAAACCTGTACTATCTCTGGAATATCTCTCTAACAGTATCATTTTTTACTCCACTTGCAGTCATTGATTACGGTTTGAGTGTGAAAGCGGAGCTGCGATGGAACACTGGAATATCCGTAAAATTGGTGTTCTTACGTCTCAAACTTTGGTACTCCGCAGGGCCAGCTCCAGGCACCAGCGAACCAAGCAGGTGCCTGGGGCGGCAAATGTAAAGGGGCAGCAGGAGGTCGGGCTCTGGGGCGGCAATCCGCCCGCCGCCGCGGCGGGAATTCGGCGGCCGCTCTGTCACAGCACATTTCGCGCTTGGCGGCAATTCGGCGGCGGGGACGCGACTCTTCTTCGGTCACTGGCAGCAATTCGGCGGCCGCACCATCACTCCGCCTCCGTGTTTGGCGGCAAGGTTTTTTGTTTTGTTTTTTTTTGCTGCTTGGGGCAGCAAAAGCCCTGGAGCCGGCCCTGGTACTCTGGCAGGTATCTTGCTATGGTACGTACTATGTACTGGGCGTACTATCATGCGGTCAAGGTGGGTGAGGTGATATCTATTATTGGACCAACTTCTGTGGGTGAAAGAGACAAGCTTTTGAGCTCAACAGAGCTCTTCTTCAAGGCCTGTGGCTCTCGGAAGCTTGTCTCTTTCACTGATCTTCTCTCTCTCTCATATCCTGGGACCAACACAGCTACACCAACGTTCCTGTTCCTTCCCTATAGCTTGGAGACCACCCTTCCCCTCTATACATGGGTGGGGGGTGAACCACAGGCTCAGGGCGGCTAGCCCCTGGCCCACCCCTTTCGCCTGAGATCCCTCCTCATGCCCCCCCCCCTTGCAGCCACCAGCCCCCAGAGCACCAGGTAGCATGCACCCCCGCCAGGCCCAGAGCACTGGGCAGGCTGCACGCGGCCCCCACCCCCAGCACCAGCCACCCTACTCCCAGCAGGCCACCCGCCACCCATGCCTCCATATGTGATAAATATTCTTAGGCAATGTGTCTGTAAATAGTACCTTTCTTATCACTAGAGTGACTCTCGGTGCAGCTTGACAAATTCACTAGAAATAAGGAGCTAATTTTTCCGAGTCCGGGTGATTAACCATTGGAAGAACTGACCTAGGGGTGTGGTGGAGTCTCCATCACTTGAAATCTGTATGCAGCGGTAGGTTCAGGCACACTCACAACTTCTAGTCCACAGCCACATGGTCCAACATGGCGACTTAGTGCTCAGCAGGCTATGGCGCTGTAGACTACTTTGCCGCGTACTAACTGTCCATAGAGACAAGTCCTTGTACCATAAGGTCGTTGGGAGCAGGGAGCATCTCTTTCTTATCTGTATGAACAGGGCCATGACTGGAGCTCCTCAGCTCTAACGCAATGCTAACGGAATAATAAATAATAACGAGGCACTTTAGAATGTGAGATGGTGCCATAAAACAATAACAAGGGGGTGGGATACGACAACAGAGTAGGCTCCATTCATAAAAAACAGATGGACGTGGCTGGCGGTTAAGAATCATGGCTTTTCCATCAGGCAGCGGCTGTTTCACCAAGGTTTGAAGTCGCTCTCAAAAGCCTCACAGGGTGGCCACTCTGTCTTTTTCCTTCGGTCTTGATCTGTTGGAGCCTCTTACCCACACAGCTGTCAGAACTGCACTTCACAGGACCAAAGCGTCTGGGCCTGCATTCCCTCTTTTTTTCGTTGGTGGATGTTCCGTTGAGCGTGTCTCTAACATACACTTGCCTTCTGTCATTTTTCTTGCTTACACCGCTCATCCATCTCAACATTTGCATTTCTGCAGACAGATCGTCTGCTGCCCACCACTCAGCCCCATGATGCATTGCAGGTTTTATTCCCAGCTCAGCCACTGGCCTGCTGGGTGTCCATGGGCAAATCATGGCCATTCTGTTCCTCAGTTTCCCCATCTATAAAATGGGGGTAATGATACTGACCTCCTCTGTAAAGTGTTTTGAGATCTATGGGAGACAATTGCTATAGAAGAACTAGGGATTATTTATGTATTATATGAGCCCTCGCCCTTCTTTTTTATAGCTCTAGTGTTCTTCTCTAGACACACAATGTGACTTCCCTTCATATAAGAAAAATCCATTATAAAACAATAATTTTCTCTTCCCTCCTCCTTTCTTTTCTTTTTGGTGAATAAGAAGTATTTTTCCATTTGTTTGTGGGTTTGGTCTCTACTGCCCCTCTCTGGGAACATTTTAAAATGCACCAAATGTACAAAGAAAGAAACTATTTTTTCTCTTTCGGACCATACAGCTGCTCCTGCTCTTGCTACTGCTTTGCGTGCTGGATGCAATGCTCCAGCTGCTTCTTTCTACCACTGTCTTGACACCACCTTCTCCATCCAAACAGCCTGTTAACCCACAATTCTTGCTATGTGACCATCCAGGATCTGATTCCACAGCCCTTACTCGTGTGTGTAGTCCCATTAAAACCAGCGGGGCGATTCACAGGAACGAGAGATGCAGGGTTGTGCCGTGCATGCACAGAAGCACTTCTCTTGTCCCTTCACCGAGCTTCCCATTACCTCTCCCAGAAAGAGAAGCCAGTGGCTGCAGCTGGCCGGTAAGTGCAAGATTTTGTTCTTTGTTGTTATTCTCCCCAAATGTGCTGAGTTTGTAAAATGTAAATCTGTAAAATGGGGCTAATGACCTTTACTCCCTTTTTAAAGCACTAGGAGAGCTATGGATGAAAAGCACTATATAAGGGCTAGGTATTCTTAATTATTATTTATTTATTATATTTATTTATTTTATTATAGTCCCTTAAGGTGAAAGCAAAGATACCAAATAATTCATTATCTAGTAGACCAGGGGACAACTTTTAAATGCAACTCTAGTAGCAACCCACTTTCAGGCACATGATTTCACAGCTAGAACTGTATCTTTCTCTTATTAATAAACAGAAACAAAGAAAGAAGAAAGGCCCAAATCCTCAAAGATATTTAAGTATTTACCTTTGAGGATCTGGGCCAGAATCATTATTTGCTCCCACTTGCAGTTCGGTGATACTGTTTCTTTGCTCTGTTCCCCCTTCTATCTCCATATCATTCTCCACTTGAGTGTCTTGTCAAAACGTCTTCCTCAATTTGTTGATGTGCATCCAGGCCAACTTTGGGGGGGGGGGGGTGTGAGTGCAATTCAGTGACCGGCACAAGGTTTGTCTGTAATCTAAACGATCTTCATTTGCAAATAACGTTGTTCTGTTTTCTCTGTTAATGTGATGCCTCTTGGTTCGAATGTTCTCTGTCTCTTTTTTTTCAGGGCACACACGAGAAACCAAAACGAATCGGAATACACAGAGAGAATTAGTTCTTTCTTTCTTAACATCAAGCCTATGATATTTTTTTCGCTAGCAAATTCAACCCAGCTACTCTTCCTTGTGCCGACTGTTCACTGCTGCTCTGGGTTTACTGGCTTTGCATTATGTGCAGCGACGGGAAGAGGAGACTGTGTTTTAGTTTTGGCAAGATCTCAGTCTTTGCATTTTTTGGTTAGCCTGGTTTTGTGTGGGTCTGGTTTTGTTGCTGTTGGGGTTAGGACTGTGGGGTGACACACTCAGCAAGTTTCCCCTGCTTATTTGTGTCTCTTAAACTCAAATCATCAGCATCATTTATTTTCCCCTTTGAGATAATCCTTGCGTTGCTCCTAGGACTGCAAAGTGAATATACTAAAAAGATGCAAACCCCACGATTGGCACTGCAGACCCTGCCGTATCCCAGCCAGTATCCCAATTAAGCCTATATGTGCTGTGTGGTGTGATGAATTAGGCCCATCGTTTTTAAATTTCTCAACTGAGCTGTACCAATAGGCTCAAAAGAAAAAAGGTTCCAAGGGAGAATGTGAGTAAATTCAATTAACTTCTCTTCCTATACAAATAGACTTATCTATAGCAAAGATACTTTGTGACTCTGGGTGATTCACTGAGTATTTTGTTGCTCTTCTCTGGAGTACATTTAGTGCAATCTAATCTGTCTATATTTTTACCATTTAAATAGTTTGACTTTTTTGGAGGAGAATCCTATAAAACCTTCTTTAAAATCTGTCTTCTGTATCTAGGCTTTGATCCTGCAAAGACCCTATGCCTGTATTTAACTTGCGCATTGCGAATGGTTCCACTGATGCTGTTCAGCGCGTGCATAAGTCTTTGCAGGATCGGGGCCTTACATTTTGCAGCCTTTTTGTTTGATATGTAATCCAGGTTTCCAGTCCACCTAGTATCTTCACCACTTTTCCGAGTTGCTCCCCAGCTGGGCAAAGGGAGTCGTGACCAAAAAGATTTGTATATTAGCACTTTAGAGCTTCTTGGCACCTCCCTCAGATTGACCAATGAAAATTATCCCTCCTCACTTAGGGTCAGGATTCCCAAGCCAGAGCAGAGTGCAGTGAAGTTTTCCTTTCCATACCCAGAGTTTTTGGCAATGGAAACTCTCTACCTATCACTTGAGAAGGTCCCTTAGACCACGATGGGTGGCTCTCCTCTCATATGACGTAAATGACAATCCGAGCTGATGTTCAGAGGGAAGGCAGCAATTTTCCAGGGAGGGAAATACCAGTTCCATGTCTCAAACTCGGAAAGATTTGTCCGTGTTTAATGTTAACAATGTTCTTTTCTAAATTCAACCCAGAGGGGGAGCCACCCATGATCTGCTTCCTGGTGTAGCTCACGATGAGTATTGACACAGAGTGCTGATCCTGCAACCCATACTTACAAGAGTTGCGCTTACCACACAAGCCCTCCTATTCATCTTGATCCGATAGGGCTCATTCATGCTAGTCTCATTCTTTCAACCTCTCCTGTGCCACAACCACAGATTGTTCTTTCCAGTTTGATTTGTGCCTCCCAGTTGTTGTTTCCAGTTTGAGGTCCCTTCTTTCATATTTGGGCAAGAGCCTGATTATGTCCGATGTTTTGTTTGTCATTCCTTTGCTGTAATTAGATGCAAAGCTGCTAGGTTCTACTGGTTTCTTCTCCACGCTTTGTACACCAGCTGGCTGAGTAGCCAGGGCAAGTCACTTCTCCTCTCTGTCACCCAGCATCCCCATGGGCAATGTTTAGATCGGAATACCACTTGGCCATGGCTTTGTGAAGCATGCTGAGATCCTCAAATGAAAATGTGTAAACATCTCTGTTGTTAAAGAGACCCCTGTATCCTTTCTAGAGAATTTGGTCCAAAGACGGGTTAGGTAACACAGGTGAAAAGCATGGTGGTTTCAGGTGCCTTCAGTGGTGGTCATTTAGTGGTTTCAAGTGTCCTTATTTGACATTTTGGCATTCAGCCTGGTTGGTCAGTTTCTTCATCGGAAAGACCTAAGACTAGAAGAGTAGGAATGTTGCAGGGTCAGGTGCGGGACACCTTGGCAGAGCCGTGTGTTGGAAACATATACTATATCTGCCAGCACAATGTTTTGACTTTAGCCCATGCTATCGGTATAACATTTATGAGCACTAAAATTCCCCATTCTCGTCCCCAAAAGATGGTTTAAAGGAAAAGAAGGCAGATACTTCAATCTCTCTGTTTACGGCTAACAAACTTAAATTATTCCCTGCAGTCTTTTCCTCTACACGAGACTCATAATGCCATAAGTCTTCACATTTCCTGGCATTCTGCCCAACTGAAGTATGAGCTCCAACAGAAGTTTCAAATTTAAAGCTGTTCTTTCAGCTTCAAAGTCTCCGATCAAAGTTGAGAGATGCAGTTCAGCTGTTTACATACAACTCTGCAACAGCAGTACAATGCCTGGTCCAGCTGTATTCATTAGCCATGGTGGCTTGCATTCACTGCATTTTCCAGTTACAGTAACTACCACAGTTAGAATGATTTTTATCTAGAGGTTTAACTACTTGTTTTTAATCTCTATGTAAATATTCTTAGGGGATTGTTTTTGTTTTCCATCACTCAATGTAATTAGATGGATACCCGTCACTTCTGATGACTGGACTGATTCCTAATCTCTTTCTTGTTTCTCTCAGTAGCTCGACGTTTCCAGCTGCAGTTGGAGACTTAAAAGCCACGGTTTGGAGTTTAAATCGCATTGATGGGAGTTCACATCCTGAGCACTGGGAGTTTTGAAGCCCTATGATTTCCCTGAGCAGAAGACAAGGCGTTCGGCTCTGAAAACAATGCCGCCAGAAATACTGGAAGCGCCAAGTTACTGCTGCTTTGCTGTCTGAAAACATTCCCGTTCTGCAAACATTGCTTCTGAGCTCCTCAGAGGCAAGCTCGATGCTTTGTTCATCAGATGGGCCTGGGAACCTCAGAGAGAATAAATGAGGTCAGATGAACGCTGAGCTGTAGCTATTCTCCTGAGAAGCAAATTAAGTGTTGCTGGCATGTTCTGATCGCTGATTTAGACCTACGGGATTCACTTCCCTACCTTTGCCATTCATTTTTTGTGTCAGAAAGGCTGCCAGAACTTAGGTGAGCAATCCAATACCATTAGCATAATGCTTTGTGACTCTTCAGCCCTTTCCAAGGGAGGATCTCAAAGCACCTTGCCAGCCCCCTTGTGAGCTACAGTAGGTCTGTATTATGTCCCTCATTTTACAGATGGAGTAACTGAGGCACAGACAGGCTATGTGACTTATCCCAGGTCACACAGTAGGTCAGTAGCAGAGCCAGAAACAAAAGTCCTCAATTTCCTGACTTGCGAGCCTCTGCTCTCACCATTAGACAGCACTCCCTCCCTTACAGGAAGGATCATTAATCCTTCCTCAAGCAAACTGGAAAAAGGTTTCTCCCTGAGTAGTCAGGAAGTCAAATAAGAACATCAAACAACAGCCCTACGTTGTTGAGGGCCAAATTGTGATACCCTGACTCCAGTGCTTAATTTGCGCCAGGGCTTGCCAGGGCTGAGCCCGGCACCTTTAGGCTTGGCAGTTCATAGCCCCAGCACCTCTGGGCTTGCTGTGTCAGTTATGAATGTAAAAAAAATTGCTTGACCCTGACCCCTAATTGCTTGAGTCCCAGCATCTTTTTCATTACAAATTAAGTACTGCCTTACCCACACTGAATGGGACTTTACTCCATGAGTAACTGAGTGACTTCAATAGGATTATTCAAGGAGGAAGGTACCTAACTCGTGCATAACGTCATCAGAATCTAGCCCTGAATTTGTAATCCGGCAATATTTACTGTATCAAAAAATGCCATACATACCTGCCAGGTTCACTTTCATTATAAAACTAAGACAGAGTAACCAAGGGATTTAAATAACTGAAGAAAGACTAGGCTAAAAGAAGAAAGCCCTGGTTGTAGTAGCTATAAAGTCACCCTCCAGCCGAGACGGGTATGGTGCAGTGCATTGTAACAGTGACACCTCCTGGCTATCTCTCACTACAGCTCCTGCTTCCACACGCATAAGCCTGATTCATTCCGTTCCATCCTTCCAAAGTGCAAGCCTCTGGATCCATCGCCAAGACTTGACTTTGCAAAGAACAGGTGCCATTTGCTTGCATTCCTTCTCAAGAGCAGAAGAAGCCGTTAGAGGCGTACTCTTCTTAAAAATGTCAACTTCTGTCTGGCTCCTACGCAGAACGATGCCTCTGCTCACTGGTCATTTATTGAGTGGGACATTTCCCTCTTAAAGTGGTGGCTTTTCTCACATCCTGGATCTTATTCTCATACTCTACATTCTTTATTAATTAATGATTACTGTTACTATCTAATATTTTTAGTATGTAACATCTAGAGGCCTCAGCCATGTTGGGGTCCAGTTGTGCTAGGCACGGCACAAACGTACAGTAAATGACCGTCCCTTCCCCAAAGAGTTTATAAGCTAAGGCCCTGATCCTGTAACTTCTACAGGCGCAGACTGCAGCCCCTGCATTCAGTCTCATTGGCTTCAACAGGGCTCCACATACAAGAATCAGTCAGCCTCCATCCAAGAAGTTGCAGTATCAGAACCTCAACAACAAGGCATAGCAGGTGGATGAGACGAACCAGCAGGGAGGAGGAAGGAGAGCAAGGTAACAAAAGAAAAGCACAATAACAGGTTGGGTCTTCTCTTAAGACTATGTGTATACAGCACGTAGTATGTGACTGTCAGAGCCTGAAGAAGAACCAGACGTATTTATCAAGTGCTATGAGATGCTGTCACGCCGTGTTTCAATATCACCGACTCTGAGAGTGAAAATCAAAGCTGAGCCATCAAGAAAGAGAATTCTCTGCAAGTTCAGCTAAAACGCTACGGTCCTGGGGGGACTGGACTTGAATAATCAAGTGATACTTTCATCGGTCCTTTCCCCAGCGTCAGCACAAGCCCCATCAAGGCCTCCCTTTGTGTCTCGGTAACGTATCGTACTCCAGACTATACCAAGGATAAAGGATTCAGCGAGATTATTATTTTGAGGCAACCGTTCATTTTGTGGTGCCAGCAAAACCAGACAACGAGAAATTTCGGCCAGAACTTTCAGACGAGCTCAGCACATCAGGCTCTGTAGAGAAAGCTATTGGAATATACGCGAAGGTGATGTCATTGCTATCCATTGGGATTTGCTCTGAATGTGTTGGCCGGAATTGCTACGGTCTTAGCAGCTGCGGCACATCCTTTGCATTGCAGAACATTAGGATGCTGTCTGCAAACCGTGGGCCAGGATTATGGCTGCACGAGCTGGGAAGCCCTGGGCCGCCTCCCACACCAGCACAGCAACACAGGAAGCAACCCTAATCTGTCTGGCAAGTGCAAGGTAGGGCAGGCTGGCCAGTGCTGCCTCCAGAGCTCCAGAGGGAGTGAATCGGGGCAAGGGGGAACCTCAGCTTCTGTGCACCAATCAGCAGTTGGAGGGCAGCACTAGGGGAGGAATATGGCACATATTTGTAAAGGAGGGGCAAGAGCCACTGTCCTGCATGTTGCCCCCCAGTGCCTAGGAGGCTTTCTACATCAGCAAGCTGCCTCCCTCTCCAGCACTAGGTCCTGAGCTGATTTCCCATCTGTTGCCTTCCAAGAGTTATAACGGCACTATTGCACAAACTACACATTCCTTGGGGATTTTATGGGAAGTATTTTGACTTCCTTTATCAGGCAGGGGACATATAAGGCCTGACCTTGCTTCCGTTACAGTCAATGGAAAACTTCCCATTGACCTAACTGGGACCAGTCTGAGGCCCATGGAGTCTGACCGATGATAGCGGCCTGGACAATTACCCTAGTAAGTGCTGCGGGAAAGCAACCTTTGGTTGCATATTGGTGTTACCTTTGCCAAATGCCTGTTTGCCACAGCAATCATTAACAGATGCAAACGGAGCAGTTCTTCATTTGGACATTGTCCGTAGGATGCAGTGGACACCTATTAAAGCTCTGCGAGAACATCTGAAGGGGAATGATATGTGTTGGCAATACTTAAAAGCTCCAGCATCAGGGATTGCAACCACATGTTTAGGTTATTCAAGAAATGTTTGACTCTTGTTCTGAATGTGATTCAAGATGGGTTTGCTCCCAAGAACATTCCTGCTTTTCAGAACTTACCAGTTGCTCCAAAGCGGGGGGGAGAAAAAAACTGGATCTTACTAAAATGTATTAGTGGTTAAAAATATGATGGGCTGACTCCTCTGGTCCTTACCCAGGGCAGATTCCGCCCCTGCAAGTGCAGGGTGTTTTGTTTGAGTAAGGACTCCAGGGTCTGGGACAGTCCCAAGAAAATGTGCAGTATAAAGTTAAAAACCATTTTTGTAAAGATTTGTTTTTAAAAAAGAAGACTAAAGTCCGTATCTCTTCTTTAAGTAATTCGGCCTTGGCTAGCGCTTAAACCAGACACACATGGCAAAGGATGCTGCTTGGTAAAGTGCCAGAGGCAGCGTTTCCCTGTTAAGAAAGGAACATGGCACCCACTCTCTTTAAGAACCAGACTAGTCCTAGTGGAAAGGGCCCTACAGACAGTCCAGGATGGTGACTGTGGTTACCCACCCGTATTTCTCACCTAATGCCCATTGCCTTGTGCACTCAGCACTTTGGGATGCCCTGGTCATGGGAAATACAAATCCTGCTAAAAGAAAAGGAGTACTTGTGGCACCTTAGAGACTAACCAATTTATTTGAGCATAAGCTTTCGTGAGCTACAGCTCGCTTCATCGGATGCATACTGTGGAAAATACAGAAGATGGTTTTTATACACACAAACCATGAAAAAATGGGTATTTATCACTACAAAAGGTTTTCTCCCCCCCCCAAACTACTCTCCTGCTGGTAATAGCTTATCTAAAGTGATCACTCTCCTTACAATGTGTATTATCCTGCTGTCTACTGACGATTAGATTCTAGATGTGGGTGGGGTTGAGGGAGGGCTCTGGGAACTCCCAGGGTGAGGACAGCCAGTTCTGTGCTAGCGTTTTGTGGCAGGTGAGCATGGTCAGAGGTGTTCTACACCCCCAAAGAGTGGGTCCAGGGCTGTGACCCCATCACCCGAGCACTGGCCAGTGGTTAAAAAGGATGTTAGGGTTCATTATTATATATTTTATTACTTATTATCACTGATAGACATTCAGAATCTACAAACAACTGATAGCAAAGTCACCAGCTGCAATCAAATGACATCAGGGATGCCTCTCAGTAACTTGTGCTCCGTAAGCAAAGGATCCTGCGACTTGAGCGAGAGGGCAATCACCACCAACCCTGCTAGTAATAAAGCTTCCCTTCTCTGTGGGCTGCAGCCACTAGGGCCATACACTTGAGCAGACTTGATGTTCCATCCAGAAGGCAGCAGTGATATTTAGACACTAGCCAGCTAGAAAGGGGTGAACATTTCCAGCCAAAATGTTTTTTATCAAAAAATGCAGAGTCTGGTCACTTGCAAATTTGTTATCAAATTGTTTCTGTCAAAAACAAACAAACAAAAATCCACACACACAGCCCCCAACTGAAATGTTCAGTTTTCAAAAATAGTGAAACAAAACGTGTTTCAGTTTGAAACAACTTTGTGTTTTGAATTTTGAATTTAATTTCTTTAAAAGGTTAGAAAAAAATCTGATTTTTTTTCAGTGTGATCAGCAAAAAACTTGGTTATTCCACCGCTCTAGTCACCAGTCCCTCAAACAGAAATGACTTTAAAAGAGCAGAGACATGACATGCTGCTAGCAACCATGCAGCCGTTCATTCTACACTCAGAGAAAACTTTGTGGCTTTTTTCCTTTAAATACATATGCTCACTTACTTAAATTCTATCCACATAGAAAGAGAGATACTCAGCCTAAGGGGCATTTAGTTAGTACTGTTAGGTTAAAGTAACCTCTTTGGGGTTTCCTTAGCTCTACATTTTGTGCATACCCTATTTCAGCGTTCCGGTCATTGCGACTTAAACAACTTCATCAAATGTCCACATTTTACCCATCAAAAACATGTCTCGACTGATACTATAAATAGCTTTGATTAGAAATACACACTGAATTCAGAGAACCTGATTCCGATCTCTGGTGTAAATCGGGAGTAACTTTCACTTAATTCAATGGAGTCACCTCAATGTAAAACCTGGCCCAAGGCCCAAAATTTGTAAATTAGGTCTATGTTGTAAAATGTGTAATATCCTGCATGATTCCATGTGTTTAGTTGCTTCTCCTAAATGCTTTGGTCAGGAAGATTTCAGTTTCACTGGAATTTTGTGAGGAATAGATTAGCCAGGGTGCTGGGAGGCATAACATTTCTTCTCTTCCCGTCTGCACAGTACTCTCAAGCAGCCAGCATGCAGATGGCTGCAAACGATGCCTGAGAAAATAATTCTTCCCCCCCACACACCCCCCAGCAAAAAAAAAAGAAACAAAAAATGTCATGTTCGAAGCAGCTGGGTCAAACAATCTACACTGAACTCTGAGTCTTTTAAACAGCAACTGGAGCCTCCGCACTAACACACACCGAGAACGGAATATGCTCACCCGTGGAAAACATTCAGCGCTTGCTTGGAAATACAAGCACAGACTCCCAATACGTCACTGTACCAAGTGGAAACCTAGGGCCTGCTTCTCCTCTCTTGCATACTAATGGGAGTTGGTGGAGTTACACTGAAGTAAGTGAAAGAGGAATAAGACCCATTGACCTCACCATTATGATTGTCTTATCGCTATTGATTTTTATGACTGTTTATTGTCGGTCTGCTTCCAGTAGCATCCACAATGTGCTGGGTACTTTGGCCCAGATCCTCAAGGGTATTTAGGTGCCTAACTTCCATTGAGAGTTAGGAACCTAAAACCTCTGAAGATCTGGGCCTTTGTGAACATAACCAAAGGCCAAATCCAAAGAGCTTACAATGTAGACAGGCAGAAGAAAAATGGGGGAAGGGCTACAACATACAAGCAATGAAGGTGAGGATTAGATTTTTTTTTTTTTCCTTATGAGATCCATAGGCAATACCCAGTTCCACCTCAAGCTACTCATTAGTCAGCTGTTTTCTTGCAGGCATCACAGTAGATCTGGGTGTTCCCAGAATGCAAACCAGCTCAGGCGGTGGATCCTATGGATAAGGAGCAGAGCTAATGTTCACTCTGGTGCTGCCCACAAAAGTTCCCCAGGCAGAGTCCTTCTGAGCAATCATACGAGAGCTACCCAGATACTATGGTGATGGGCACAATATAAAAAAATCCTATCTTAACTTGACTGATAGGTGATTTGCAGTATTTGAGCAGTACTGTGTGTCAATAAGGGCTGATTTATATTAAAAAGACAGCCCAGAAAATGTCATTAACCCACATTCTAATTTGAATTAGGACTGCATAAGAGGTTAATGCTTATGGGTTTTATTTCCCCCTGTCATTAATTGACTGTTCACTAGCCTACATTTTTCTTGTTAATAACCCATATGACTAAGCGAGGCGGGAAAACACATCAATGATTTCACTGTGCCTTGCTTTTATCAATCCCAAATCATGGATCAAGTCAGAAATAATTGTAGTCTAAATGATTTATAGGTTGCAATATTTAGTTCCACTTGCACTGGACAGGCATATAATGTCATATGCCAACTAGAACAGCTGTCGCCCAAACATTAGCTCAAGCACCAATGAGCAAAGCGCATACGGAAGTGTAAAACGGCCCCAAGAGCTTTCATATATGGCCAGTGATGAGCTGCCAAAATCTTAAAAACCTGTTCCCTCCTCACCCCAAGAGGGGGTCGTTGCCCACCCCTGCCCCCTGGGACTCCTGCCCCATCCAACCCCCTCCCCTGTCCCCTGACTGCCCCCAGAACCGGGCAGGAGGGTCTCGTGGGCCACCATAGTGGGTGCCCACCCTGCCCCTAAGAGCCGGCGGGAACTGCCGGGGGGCGAGGTGAGGAGTCCCGGCGGTGCTTACCTGGGGCAGCTCCCAGGAAGCATCCGGCAGGTCCCTCTGGCTCCTAGGGGCTGGGGAGCGTAGCTGCGGGGGAGCACGGGGAGCAGCCGCTCCCCCCACTGATCACATCAAAAGTGGTGCCTTAGGCTCTGTCTCCCTGGGTACTCCAAGGCTGAAGCACCCACAGGGAGAATTTAGTGGGTGCAGAGCACCCACCGGCAGCTCCCCGCCCCACACCCAGCCCCAACTCACCTCCGCCTCCTCCCCTAAACACGCCGCCCCGCTCTGCTTCTCCGCCCCCCGGCTTCCTGCGAATCAGCTGTTCACATGGGAAGCTGGGGAGGGCTGAGAAGCAGGCGGCGGTTTGGCGCTCAGGCCCAGGGAGGCGGAGGCGAGCTGGGGCAGGGAGCGGTTCCTCTGCGTGCCCCCCAGGTTACCTGCTGCGGCGTGGGCGGCCCTCCTCGCACCTCCCAGCCCCAGCTCACCTCCGCCTCCCTCGTCATTGTCATTGACTTAATAAAGCCTACATAAGTTTATTACAGGAAGGGACTGATCTAAGAAGGAACTAACCTGTGCTAGGTGTCTGGTCTTTTGGGAACAGAGGAACTTACATTTTCTGTGATATTAAGATGAAAGGGGCATAAAAGGAAAGACTCGTTTCCAGGTGAGTATTAGGTGTGGGACATCTAATGGGATGTTAGTTAATGAGAAATTTACAAGCACTGATGAGAAAACCAGTTCTTGAGTTCCAGCCACTGGCAAAAGGGGAGAACCTAAGATGGATTTCAGATTTTCTGCCCCTCAGCATTACCAGTGAAATAGCAAGCTACTAACCAGATAGTCATTTTCTTGTACATTTTGTGTTCCCAGATTAACCAAGATGGCCTAGTGCCTTCCTTCCCTAAGCAAGAAAGTGTAATTCACTTTTGGAACAAATACACTGAAAATCCTCACATTTTAACAATCCTATGGTGCTGAAAACGGTTCCCAGCTCAGGGCAGCAGCTTACATTCACTCCTGAGCTGTCATGGAATAAGAGGAAAGATCCTCTCATGGATCAGTATCTGGTTAAAAGATAGGAAACAAAGAGTAGAAATAAATGGTCAGTTTTCAGAATTGGACAAGTAAATAGTGGTGTCCCCCAGCGGCCTGTACTGGGACCAGTGCTGTTCAACGTATTCATAAAGGAATAAGGGGTAAACAGTGAGGTGGCAAAATTTGCAGATGATACAAAACTACTCAAGATGATACAAAGAGTTACAAAGCGATCTCACAAAACTGGGTGACTGGGCAATGAAATGGCGGATGAAATTCAATGTTAATAAATGCAAAGTAATACACATTGAAAAACATAATCCGAACTATACATATAAAATGATGGGGTCTAAATTAGCTGTTACCACTCAAGAAAGAGATCTTGGCATCATTGGGGATAGTTCTCTGAAAACATCCACTCAATGTGCAGTGGCAGCCAAAAAAGCAAACAGAATGTTGGGAATAGATAAGAGAGAAAACATCATATTGCTTCTATATAAACCCACAGTATGCCCACATCTTGAATACTGCGTGCAGATGTCACCCCATCTCAAAAAAGATATCTTGGAATTGGAAAAAAGTACAGAAAAGGGCAACAAAATGATTAGGGGTATGGGACAGCTTTCATATGAGGACAGATTAATAAGACTAGGACTTTTCATCTTGGAAAAGAGACAACTCGGGGGGAGGAGATATGATATAGATCTGTAAAACCATGACTGGTGTGGAGACATTAAATAAGCAGTTATTTATTCATAACACAAGAACTAGGGGTCACCAAATGAAATTAATAGGCAGCAGGTTTAAAACAAACAAAAGGAAGTATTTATTTACATAACCCACAGTCAACCTGTGGAACTCTTTGCCAGAGGATGTTGTTAAGGCCAAGACTAGAACAGGGTTCAAAACAGAACTAGATAAGTTCATGGAGGATAGCTCTATCAATGGCTATCAGCCAGGATGAGCAGGGATGGTGTCCTAAGCCTCTGTTTGCCAGAAGCCAGGAATGGACGACGGGATGGATCACTTAATGATGACCTGTTCTGTTCATTGCCTCTGAAGCACCTGGCATTGGCCATTGTCAGAAGACAGGATACGAGGCTAGGCAGACCTTTGGTCTGACTCAGTATGGTTGTTCTTATGTGCCCATGTCATCTAGGAGGCGCTCCCCAAGAATATAGTGCTTCCAAGGTCTTGGGATTTTTAATAGAGCTCAAGAAAATAATGTCAATGCCAATAAAAATTATTTTCACCCCAAAAACATGACTCATAATTAACTGGGGGAAAAACACTGCCATAAAACAAATGAGAATAACACAAGAGAGCAGAAACCCATTAAATGAAGTTATTAGTATATACTTACTGGTTTCCATACAGTTTCCCCCTTTCAATGCTAATCCACCAGATAAAGTGATAATAATTTTTGCTTCAAAATTGGGCCACGAGGAAAACCTCCAAGCATGTGCTATGTTTGTTATCCCCCACTTATCTGTAGGGTCATGGAGGGTGCTACTGGTTGCTGCTCCCCCTCCCCCCCGGGATGCCGCTTGATTTACTGGGGTTTCACTGATCCCATCCTGCTCCACCAGCCTGGATTCCCTCTCCCTGTTTTGTTGAATTAGGCTCTCCGACCTCTTGCAGCACACACACACAGGTAGGACCACACCCAGCTGCAGACACAGACTGAAGTCAGCTCTGTGTGAGAGGATTCACCCAACACTCACATGCACACCCCTTTGGGAGAAAAAAACCCAAATAATAGTCTTGCGCTGTATAGAAAGAACTGCACAGCGCAAGC